>NC_140592.1:55842273-57264046 GCF_964204655.1 Triturus cristatus
TGGACTCCCTCCATGACTGCCTCTCCCGCCATCGACACGGAAACAGGAGTATCGGCGGAGGCGGTGGAACTGTAGAAGTCTTGTAGCTAAGTTCCCGCTAAGTTTGGACCACCAAGGAAGCGAGCGAGAGGACTGCCGAAAAACCGACGGCAGAACCGATTCTGCCTACATAGCAATCAGGCCTTTAATTCTGGGTAGTTTTGGTCTTTTTTTAATATTTTCTGAAATTGGTAGGGGTGGCTGCTTCTAAACAGCCCTCAGAAGGAATTGTGCTACCCTTCACTACACTGTTAGTTTTTGCTTCTTGAGAGATGGTGCTGTCATAGGCATTTTGTCATGGAATGTGAAATTTGAGTTCAGGCCTGTGTCCTCATCTGCGCAGGCGACTAGACCAACCCAAGTATCTTTGAAATACTCCATTAGTAGTAAAGAGTCCTTTCATTTTTTTGGTAGTATGAGGATCCTATTAATATGTTGTAATGTTTACTTATTTCTGTAACAAAGACAGACTAATTGTTAGAAATAGGATTTCTGGCTAGCTGAGACTTGCGCCAAAGCGAGGCAGAAACCACCACTCTAGTCAGGATTAGGGAGTTACACTTCTAAAATAACTCTTGCTCAACCCCTTGGTAGCTTGGCACGAGCAGCCAGGCTTATCTTGGAGGCAGTGTGTAAAGCATTTGCACATAACCAACAGTAAAACAGTGTACGCACTACAGAAGGACACCACACCAGTTTAGAAAAATATCCAATTTTTATATACTTAAGATAAGACCAAATACGATAATAATCGACAATACTATACTTCAAAATCTTCACTTATCAAAATATGCTTTAAAAATAGTTCTTTGATGTCGGTAGCTCCGTCCGGGGCTAGCACGGCGTCGTGAACAACAAATCCAAAAACAGTTCTGGCTGACCGCGGGGTTGCAGGCCAATTATGGTGTCAGGAAGACCTTTCAGAGATGCAGGGCGATGGGACCCTTGAAGTCACTCGCGTTGCAGGTCGAGTTCCTTTCTGATGGGATCTGGGGCACTGGCACCAACAGGCATTGGGTGCTGCGGTGTGAAGCGCAGCGGTGCGGCGTGCGGTGCCCCCAGGTCGCGGTACGAGCAGCGGCTCGGTGGCGGCGTCAGATGGCAGCGTCAGTGAGACCAGGGTCACGGTGAGAGATGGAGATGGTGCTCGTCACGGTGCTAGCAGGTCACGGTGCAAGCAGCGGCGTTGTCGTTGCTGAAGCGCTGCCGTCGACTGACGAACTAGAGTCGATGACACCGGCGTCGGTGGGCCAAGGCTGTAGTGTGGGATGAGGGCGGTGCGTCGTGTAACTTACGAGCGGTGCCCCCGAATCACGGTGCAGGCAGCGGCGTTGATTTTGACGTAAAGTGGCACCGTCAGGAAGGCCACGGCATCGTCGTGTAGCGAGGCGGTGCAGATTGTGGTGCCCACAGGTCACAGTGCTAGCAGTGACTCGGTGATGGCATCAGCAGGTGTCGTCGGTGAGACCAGGGTCGCGTGGCTGCGGTGCCAAAGCTTCACCGCACTGTGCACCGCCTTGCTTCACGCTGAAGCAAGGCGGTGCACAGTGCGGTGCCCACAGGTCGCAGTGCGAGCAGCGGCTCGGTGATGGTGTCAACAGGCGGCGTTGCGGCGGTGCCCTCTGCGGTGCCTTCAGGACACGGGTTCGGCAGGGTCGTCGTAGATGTCGTCGAGTGGCGTTCTCCGGGTTGCAGCACAAAACACACAGTCCCCTGTGCTGCGGGTCAAAGAACCTGAAGTCTTTGCTGTTCCTGAGACCTCGTGAACAGGGGGCAAGCTCTACCTCAAGCCCTTGGAGAGTCTCACCAATTTGGTTGCAGAAAGTCCAGTCCAGGCCTTTCACTGCCCAAGACAGAAGCAGCCACTGCAGGTCAGCCCAGCAAAGCATGCAGCAAAGCGGTTGTTCCTTTTAGCAGCTTCTCCGACGCGTCTTCTGTGCAGTCTTCTTGATCCAGATGAGTTCTAAAGTTCAGGGGTCTGGGACCCTTGTATTTGTACACAAAAATCCTTTGATCTTCCAGGCAGAGGGTGTCGGTGTCCGGCCAGAACCAGTTGGGCCTTCTCTGGCGTGAATTCCTGGCTTTGTCAGAGGCAGACCCCCCCCTTTGAGGTGCAAGGAAATCTCCTCCCTCTTCCTCCATCGTAACCCAGGTCTATTTAGCCCTTTCCTGACCTACCTAGACTATCAGGAGCCACCCTGCTTCCTAGCCATCTGTCGTCCAAAAACCAGATAGGCAATCCACATTCCAGCAGAGGCACACGGGATGACCGAGCAAAATAATACCCACTTTCTAAAAGTGGCCTCTATGAACTCAGAATCAAAAGGGCACCCTCGCTAAAGGCTGCGTCTTTAGACGCTGAGTTCAGGCATACCAAACTTCATTCACTCATACCTTTTTCGGGCTACGTACGTGGGTGGCATAATCCGTGCTGCAGGCCCCCGAGTAGCGGTGGACTCACAAGGCCCGGCACCCGCAGTGCCCTTTACTGGGGACTGACAAGTAAGTCACACATCCAATCATAGCACAATTTACAACAGGAGCACCAGCGCTTTACCACTGATCAGCAGTGCGAAAAGTGCGCAGAAACGTTATACCAGCAAAAACAGAGTCAGAACCGGGAGGGCAGAAAGCAAAAACGCGGGGGAAACACGCCAAAAGATGCCAAGTCTAACACTAATGCTATTCCTATTTTTTTTTACTTCATATACAATTCTGTACTTGTGGCATATTTTATAATAAGTATAGACTTTGGTGGATGCCTCTATACACTTTGGTTGAATTGGTAGCAGCCTCCTTGTATTGATGTGTGGATTAAACCTTTAGGATAGTTAAAATCATGGCTTGTTCAAAATCAGTAATGATTTATTGTGGATTGTAAACGTATGTTTTGTGTTTGATTAGCTTTTAGAGTTGTTATAGGTTGCAGTTTGCATGTTTGACAGGAGTGCATATATTAAATGAACCTTTGTGTCATGGCACTGTCCAAGTATAGAGTACATTTGTGTAAATGGTGGTGCGCATGATTTAAATGTGTTACCCATCATCCATGTGTTGCATTTAGTTTGGATTAGTAAATTATTTTCAGTTGCATAGGTACTGATCTTTTTTATCGTTATTTTCACTGTCACTCAGTAAGTAATCTTGGTTTAGGTGTGTTATTTTTAAATGTTGAGGTATTGCTATTCCTTCATATGGTATGGGTGCTCCTCCTAGTAATCCTCCCTGTTCTACCTATTAGTCTTTTTAAATTTTCAATGAGAGGGAGTTGACCAGTCACTTCTTCTGGAACTTGGGGAATTTTATTTTTATTATAGTATCCTGTAGGTTCCTGTGAGTTCATACTCGCTTCATTCGAATCCTGTAGGGGATGTACGTCGTTACAACGCACACTTTTACAACGCATGCACTTACAACGCATTTTTTACAACGCAACATCCACTACAACGCATTCCATTACATCGCAGGACACTACAACGCATTTTTAAAAACTACCTTTACAACGCATTCCATTACATCGCATACTACCTTTACAACGCATACCATTACAACGCATAATATTACATTGCATTTAAGGTAAGTATTGGATAGTGTAGGGGTAAAAATTACTAATCTTACTCCAGGGGGTGCAACAGTAGGGTAATTGTTGGATAGTATAGGGGTAAAAATTACTATTCTTACTCCAGGGGGTGCAACAGTAGGGTAAGTGTTGGATAGTATAGGGGTAAAAATTACTATTCTAACTCCAGGGGGTGCAACAGTAGGGTAAGTGTTGGATAGTATAGGGGTAAAAATTACTATTCTTACTCCAGGGGGTGCAACAGTAGGGTAAGTGTTGGATAGTATAGGGGTAAAAGTTACTATTCTTACTCCAGGGGGTGCAACAGTAGGGTAAGTGTTGGATAGTATAGGGGTAAAAATTACTATTCTTACTCCAGGGGGTGCAACAGTAGGGTAAGTGTTGGATAGTATAGGGGTAAAAATTACTATTCTAACTCCAGGGGGTGCAACAGTAGGGTAAGTGTTGGATAGTATAGGGGTAAACATGACTATTCTTACTCCAGGGGGTGCAACAGTAGGGTAAGTGTTGGATAGTATAGGGGTAAAAATTACTATTCTAACTCCAGGGGGTGCAACAGTAGGGCAAGTGTTGGATAGTATAGGGGTAAAAATTACTATTCTAACTCCAGGGGGTGCAACAGTAGGGTAAGTGTTGGATAGTATAGGGGTAAAAATTACTATTCTAACTCCAGGGGGTGCAACAGTAGGGTAAGTGTTGGATAGTATAGGGGTAAAAATTACTATTCTAACTCCAGGGGGTACAACAGTAGGGTAAGTGTTGGATAGTATAGGGGTAAAAATTACTATTCTAACTCCAGGGGGTGCAACAGTAGGGTAAGTGTTGGATAGTGTAGGGGTTTTAATATAATATTATGCGTTGTAATGGTATGCGTTGTAAAGGTAGTATGCGATGTAATGGAATGCGTTGTAAAGGTAGTTTTTAAAAATGCGTTGTAGTGTCCTGCGATGTAATGGAATGCGTTGTAGTGGATGTTGCGTTGTAAAAAATGCGTTGTAAGTGTAGTGCGTTGTAAAAGTTGCGTTGTAAAGGTTGTTCCCCCCTGTAGGACATACCTAACTTTGAATGCAGTCACATTTGGAGGGAGATTGTGTTCCCTGACACTTTTAAAAGTATCTTCTTTTGTGGTGGCCCTGTCATTGTAAGCAATGGAGTAGTATTTAGTGCATTTCCAAGGCGTCCTTTCACTAGAACTACTTTCCTTGCTATAGGTGTTTCTCCCTATAACTTAACAGCCGTTGTTCCTTTTTGTGATTTAACGTATGATGCAATTTCTAACACTACATCTGTAAATTACAGAGTTTTTAAAAATATTTCTTACTTTTATGTTATTTTAGGTTATTTAAGAAATTGTATCAACTTTTTACAAAATGTTTTACATTATTTACTTACATTTATGGCATTTATTCATGTTTCAGATTAGTTGGTTTTGTGTTACTTGGTGGACTCTTCTTGTTCTTTCTTAATTGTACTGTTGAGAAGGAGCAATATTATGTTTATTGAAGTCTAGTTATGTTTTTGCTTTTAACATTTCTTTGTATACTTCTAAATGTTACCAAAAAGGTTATTTATTCATTTATTTCTGTGGGATATATTTCAATTTCTTATTTTTTTTATTATTCTTACATTTGATATTGTGTTTGTTGTGACATAATTTTGCAATGGTTTTCTAATTTGGTTTCTTTTTGCGTTGTTTGGTGTTTTTTTTAAGTGTTGGTACCTGTGTTTTGGGGGTATAATATTGAAATAATTATGATTTTCGTGTATGTATTAATATATTAATTTTTTTAGTAGTTAACGTTTAAGTTGTGTTATAATTCAGTGCTTACTTTGTAGATGCAGGGACTTTATTTTTTTAGACTATTGCAGCCTTCCACTTTCTGGCAAAGGTGGCTTCTTCGGCAGCAATTACTTGCACATTTTTGTTTGGTTTTTATAATGCTTTTTAATCATGAAAATTTTTATGTTTAATTTTATTGGTTGATTTTGAAAATTTTTGTACTTATATGATAAATGCTAATTATGTTTTTTGTTTTCATCTAAATTGTATTCATAAACACACACGCATACACACACACATACACACATATTTGGTAGCTGATGGGTATGCAAATTGTTTCATGTTGTATAAAAAATCAGGGGGTTGGCAGCCAAATGGTCTTGTGTGGTGTTCTTTGTTTAGTTATACAAGCCCAAGGTTTAGGTTGATTGGTTATGGTTCATTTGTAAAGACTAGGATGAGGTAGAGGAGGTAATGCTTGTTCATCTACCGTTAGTCAGCATTATTCCAAATACTAATGCCCATGTCACATTGTTTAAGTGCTTAGACTCTGGTGAACTTCACCACAATGGTGGTCTTACTGTTCAAAGAGGGATTCTGGGAATATTGCCTCTTTATGTCCATTTGTGGGCAGAGCAGGACGAGCACTTCAAAATATAAACAAATTAGCAACAGATTTTTTCAAAAATTAGCAACAGAGTTTGTGTCTCTGAGGTGCAAGCCACCTAACTTGTAAACAACTGTTGCCTAGTTGTCTCTAGTTGCATATTTCTGTGCTCTCAATGCATCTAAAGTTTGCGGATCTGATACCAGCACTCCTTCACCTGGGCTTTGCAAGTGTAAGACACTGTATCGCTGACTGACAGCCCATCTGTTTGGCTTTCTCAAGGTGTGCATGTTTTTCCTACTCTACTGTTGCACAGACTCTACTCCACTGTTCATGTTTTGTCCAAAGTTTACCACTGGATACTTAGTTGACCAGAGATGATCCACTCCAGGGTAGACTTTAGAGAGTATGAGAAGGTCTAGACTGCCTCCACTAGTACAGTCTAAAGTACAGGGAGTTGTATGGTCAGCAGGACAGCGCAGCAACAGGACTGCACTCTCCGACCTGGCTGCCTGCTGCAGTATGGTCAACAAGAAGGGGGACTGTGGGACTTTTTATCGAGGTCCAGCATAGGTGACCAGTAAGATCCTGCTAGCTAGTGGTATGCTGTTCCTCATAAAGTGGTGCCTAGTCAATAAAACTCAGAGGACCAACCACCGTCATTAGTAATGATAGTTAAGGTGAAACCTGATTTAGGAGAGGGATTGGAGGGCATCCCAGTCTTTGCCTGCTGCAGTATGGCAGCTGCGGTACCATTGCACCAATGTATTGTAAATGTAAAGCAATGTGCACTTTTATTTTATGTTAACAAGCCGTTCCACATTCATTTGTGTTTCATTCCATTTCAGAAAATCAGCGATATAGAAGCTCAGACTGTGGTCTCTGAATTAACAAAATTTATTAATTTGAGTTCTTTCCGGGTAGGTAGAAAATGAGTTTATTTAGACAATTGTCTATAAAACATTCTAAAAAGCACAATTAACAATTAAAATCAATAAAGAGGCCCCGTCTTACTACCCGACAACCTCCTCACATTATAGTTCATCATAGAAATTCTATTTAACTGACCGTAAAAACCGAGCAATTCCAACTCCCACATCTAAATAGCGCATTTCTGATAACAACTCCCCTAGAGAGAGTACCATAGTTAAAAAACAGAGGTCATAAAACCGTAATTTGATTTAGGGAATAAAAAACACAGTCCATTAGTATATGCAGCACGAAACATTTTACATTCAAGGGGCGGGCAGAGGCCACTATTGTCTTGGACCCAGGACCGGTTTGGGTGGGATGTGTAAATTGAATCACATCCCACCCTGACCCTTAATATTTTATTTCGCAACCCTGGATCTGGTAACTATAACAAATAGGGAAAGACAGTGTCCTGGCCCAGGGTAGAAAGTGAAAAGCTGATGGATTGTTTCTTGCTCAGGTAAAATAGGGCGTTGGATTCAGACACCAAAGCAACAGACTCTTTCATTACATGCTCGCCTGGGAAGGGGTACCGGGATGTAATTGTACCACTATCTGTATGGAGGTTCCTAAGGGCAATTAATCTGGTTCTTACATCCTTTGCCCACCTTCTTTCACTACCCTGAATCTCTTCCCAATCCAATTTGGAAACTTTGGACACCTCCTCATCATCAGAGAGTGTATTCAAATATCTTAGGGCCCAAGTAACGGACATCAGGTTCAAGGAAACCAACTTACACTCTCTCCTTACGGTTTATACCATGGTGCCCTGGAGGAAAGATGCAATCCTTCTAAGCACTGCCCCTTCTAATCTCTCCCATTTATATGTCGGATCAAGGGAAAAGACCTCTCCACCATACAGACCCAACGGGGGGATTTCCCCTTCATAAGCCTTTAGTAGTGGAGTATGAGAAAGCCCCCCAAAACTACTATTAAATCTTGATAGGCAATTGGCTTGCAATAGGGCCTTCTGCTTAATATCATCCTGATGCGGATCCCTGTTCAGGTTCCTCCTAAAGGTCAGACCGAAATATTTGCATTGGTGAACGTGCTCCATCTCCTTTGTATCTAAGGGGGTGATTACGATGGGGGGCGGACTTGGTCTGCCCGCCATCATAGCGGTGATTGGGACTGCCCGCCAGACATCTGGCGGTCCCACCACTTCGATTAGGATGCGCCCTCCATACTGGGCATCCTGGGCCTTTAACATTGCAGGCGGTGCTGCTGGCTGCAGAACCGTCCGCAATGTTAAAGGTGCTTGCACCACATTTCCCTGCACCACGTGGCAGGCACCCCCAAGTGCAGCGACCCCCCCCAAATGAGGGGGGCCCACAGTGGGCCCCCAAACCCAATCCCCACAAGCCTTTCATGGAAAGGCCTCTACCAGGACACATTCTAATATGGTGGACGGGGCCTGCTAGGCACCGCCACTATATTAGTGGCCCTTTTCCGTCCGCCAGGCAATCGGTGCAATTGCCACAGGCGGAAAAGCGGCGGACGGACTTTCCGTCTGCCGCGGTACCCACCACCTTCCTAATTTGGCAGTGGGTAATGCACTATGTGATGGGAAGGACCGCTACACCCGGCCCCGCGGTGGCGGTCCTTCCATCATCATAATGAGCCCCTAAGTGCCAACTAAATTTCTCAACTTTTTTCCCAAAAACCTAATTTTGGGACTTTAGCAGGTTGCTGCAAAGCTGGTTCTGCTTACTATGAGTTGCTAAAGCATCAAGGGGCAGATTTACAAGCCCCCAGCGCGCCACCAGTACGTCACTTTTCATGACGTACTGGTGGTGCAGGGGGCTCCCCCATATTTACAAGGACAGGAAAAGCCACCCTGCGTGACTTTTCCTCTCCTTGTAAATACGGACCCTTCACACGCAGCACTTTGCGTTGAAGGGGCATTCCATGGGTGTTGCCGTGGGTGTTCCCACGCAACACCCATGGAACAAGACACATCTCCAGATTTACGAGAAATCGTAAATCTGGAGATGCGTCTGAATGCTACACCACCCTAAAGGTGGCATAGCGAGGCGCAACGAGGAGAAATGTTTTCATTGCTCCTCGTTGCTTCCTCTTTCAATGTGTGCTGCATTCTACAGCACGCATTGAAAGAGGAAAATGCCTGTAGTGATTGTTTTTGTACAGGAAGGTGCCCCTTCCTGCACAAAAACAATCTCCCTACGACGCAGGCATCCTTTCACCATGGTGCAAGGGTGCCTGTGCCAGTGCATGGCTGCAGTTTGTGCGCCAGCACAGGGGGAAGCACAGAGATGCGACATATTCTTGTAAATATGTTGCATCCTAGTGCTTCGGAAGTGCCGCAGCATGTCGCAGCCAAAGGGCTTGCAGTGCCACACTGCTAGACTTCGTTGTAGATCTGCCTCCTAATTTTCTGTGCAGACCAATTGGAGTACACTGCAGTAAAACCAAATCGTCTGCGTGTAGCAGGCAGTCAATATGATGTTTCCAAACTTTGGGGGAAAAAGACTTGGATTAGGAGATAAGGACGGGAAGGTCAGCTAAAAATAAACTAAAAAGCAGGGGTGCTAAAACGCGTCCTTGCTGAAGGCCATTTTCTATGGAGATTCTTTGGGATAACCGACCCGACTTCTCTTGCTCCACCTGAGCCCAATTACCAGAAAGCAGGGATTGGAGTACACTCAGGAGGTTTAACGGAAGCTCTGAGGCAACAAGTTTACCCCAGAGGATATCCCTATCCACAGAGTCAAAAACTGTCCTGAAGTCTACAAAACAACAGCACAGCCTTTGATTTACCTCCAGTGACTTTCGGATAATGGCCCATAATGCAAAACAGTGATCTATAGTGGAGTGACCTTCCCGAAAACCCCCCTATTCTAATGGTATTCTCTTGGTTTCACAGGCCCAGTCTTCTAATGTGGATAAAATAATCTAAGAGAAGATCTTAGTGAGATATCCAGGAGGCTAATAATCCTATAATGTTTGGAGGCTGTACCACTCCTTTTATTTAAAATAGGTTTTACTATAGACCCTTTCCATGAAAAAGGGTAAAAGCCGGACGAGGCAATCCAACTAAACAGGGAGGAATAAACCGTGGCCCATCAAACACTATTCGTGTTAACTATCACTGCCGGGACATTATCTGGGCCAGCAGCTCAGGAGAGCTTTACTCGCTCAATGACAGCTTTTACTTCCTTAACTGAAATCTAAGTGACGGGAGTTTTTGCCCAGGAATTCTCTGGGATCTATCTGAACCAGAAGAACTCCTATACAGGACTGTCAAATAAGTAGCCCACCGCTCTTCCGGGATCACACATACAAGGGTACCCCTATTTGGAGCACTAAACTCGGTAACTTTTACCCAAAACTCTTGCTGAGGATGTTCATGTCTTTGTAACATTCTACGCCCTTTACTCACACCTTTTATAAAGACCATTGCATAGATGATCCAACCATTGAGAATGTTGCTTTATATAAATGTGATGTTATTTTCTTAATTTGCTGTGCATAAGCTGAGCATGTGTATGAGTTTGTTCTTTTCATAAAATCGTTTTAATTCAAAGGCAGATCATGGTCTGTGCGAGTGTACTTTCTTGGGCTTTTAAACTGAACAGACTTTGCACTATTGCCTACTCACTTTTTGCTGAGACTGTCTTTGCTTTCCTTCGGAGATAGGCTCTATGTCAGACCTCTTTCTGTACAGTATTTATTTCTGGCTATTGACTTGCTTCAGGGAGTGACTTTATGTTAGTCCTCTTGTAGATCGTGACTTTACGATTTGACTTCCGCAACATCATAATTGACTAACTAACTAACTACCTTTTGCCTTCTGTAAATGATCTCAATTTTGAATAAAACAATAAGGTCGAACCTGGAATCCTGTCTTGTGAGAGTTTATTTTTAATTGGCTTGAACGTAATCTTTCGAAGGCATTCTAGGTCCTGATCCGATGCATCGACCCTGGCTTCGCACATTGGTGGCTGCTCCGAGGTCCAGCCAGCATTCATGCTGTGTGAAATATCCAGGCGTTAGTGGGCTACTGGGAGGTCTACGGCACTAAGGGTGGGCGACAATTTCCGTTCCGCTCACGCAAATAGCGAAAATTCGACATTTTCGCGTTCCGCGCGGAACGCGAAAATGTCGAAACTTCCGCGATCCGCGAGGGAACGGAAATTGTTGCCCAGCTTTACAGTTGAGTAGAGGTATTGCACAAAACGGTGGCATCTTCTTGAATAAATATGCAGGGCAGGATTCATTCTGGCACGATGCTCCTGTCACAAAAATTAAACCCCAACAGGAAGCATTTCTAGTATTGGACCTTCAACTCGGGCATCTGCTTTATTTATATCTGTAACAGATATAAATAAAGCAGGTGCCCGAGTCAAATTCAGTAACGCATTAATCAGCACACAAAAATCTCCACGATCACGCGAAATTTTGCGTGATCGCGGAGATTTTTTTGCCGTTTCCCGATATTTTGCGAAAGGCACTTTCGCAAATTTCGCCCAGGCTTACGGCACATGTCTGTGTCCTATATGCGCTGTGATGGAGAGGGAAATAACTGTTTAGAAATCTCCTTTACAAACACAGAAAATGTTCAGCTTTGATAGGTTTTTCAGCAGGGTAGGGTTGAACTTTCTTTCACACTAATCCAAGAATGAATAGGAACGTCTGAATGATCTATTAGTTGTATTAAAAAAAGAAACACTCTAGTCTCAGTTCCTCCGCAGTTACAGACTGTGCCTTTTGTTTCTGCGCGGCTTGTTTAGCCGGCTTGTACGTGTTTGTCTGAGGCGCAGTTAATGTAATTACTGGGCAAAGTTTCTAATGTGTGATTTATTTGCAGGATCATACAGCTTATTGTTATTTCACTGACTCTCGAGTGAAACACACCCCACTGAACCATTTGGGACATGGTTTCCTCCTTCCTTTGAGAGCTAGTTTTCTGTTTATTACTAAAACCCTCTCCTGTAGTCCTAGTTCACTGAAAGTTTTGTCACTTGTAATTCTTATAATGCAAGTATTTCTGTTGTTTCACATTGAGAAGTCATATACTTTGGTCTAAAGGCCCACATACAGCAAACATTCATATCACAAATTTAAAAGATAAAAAGGTGGAGCCCAGATGGCGGTCTGAGCACACGTGCCGGTAAAAAGCTCTGTCGCGCTGCCAGAAGAAATTGTCAGACATGCCTGCATAAGCAGTGATATTGGCCTAATAAAGAAAGCCGGATTTACAAGGCAATCGTGAGAACAGTATGAAGCCAAATTTTTCTACGTAACAGCAAATTAAGCAAAATTAGTGAACCTGGCCTGTAGGCTACATGCTGCGAGGAGCAGTGGCGCAGCAAGGGGGCGGCAGTGGTGTATCGAACGTTTGAGGGGCCCCCCTGCAATGGACACAGAGGGGCCCCTGCTCCGGATTTTTTCCGGAGCGCTAAGCCCGAGTACTGTGCTGAGGGGGCCCCCTGCAGCTAGGGCCCCCCCACCGTGGGGGATGCGGGGGTCTGTGTTACGCCCCTGGGGGGTGGGGGAGGTCTGAGATTTGGGGGCGGCGGCCTCCCCCCGCCCTTACCTGTGGCCGTCTTGAGCGCAGCAAGCACAGGAATCATCAGACCCCCCACCCCTGCTCTTAACTGTGGCTGTCACTGGGGTGGCAAGCGCAGGAATCGCCTGCACCCCTCCACCCCCCCCCCCCCCCCCCCCGCTGGGGCCGGCAAATGCAGAGACCGCCACGGCAGCAAGAGGACTAGCTACTCCACTGGCGAGGAGAGAGACAGCACTTGATGCAGCGTGCAGAAGAGTGACGCTGACCATAGCATACATGCAGCACATCAGGAGAAGCTATGGTGAAAGGGACCATGCAGAAATGACAGTGAATGGGAGAGTGCTGGCACTGATACCAGTCATTAGATGAAAACAAACTTGAGCCTGACAGGAACAGCCTGGAGAGGGTGGAGGTGATACCTTGCCCACTGGCACTGCTGAAGTGGCAGAACAACCAAGTATAGGGAATTAACCAGACTTCCGTAACACAACACAAAGGCATTGTGTGGAGCACTTGCATAACACCAGAGAGACAGTAGGAGGTGAGCAGCACACAATTCAGAGGAGCGACTAAAGAACCATTTTGCCCCACTCTGCATCTTGGCCTACAACACAATAAAGATTCATGGTTTGTGCCCTAAACATCATGTAGAATCAACAATTCATGTTCCAGATGTATGTCAGGTGATCAACTGTGCTCTATACTGCACTGAGCTTTCTCCTACATCGCAGCCAAAACCTGGAACGAGCTCCCGGTGAACATCAGACGCTCCCCGACCCTGCACACATTCAGGAAGGACCTCAAGACCCGGCTCTTCGACTGATGCGGAGCTGCCCCCCCCCCCCCCAGCGCCTTGAGACCCTTACGGGTGAGTAACGCGCTAGATAAACCCCTGATTGATTGATCGATTGACTTGTAATGTGTTGCACAATAAGGGGCAAGCAGTAAATGATGCAAAATGATGCTGAAACCTAACGTCATTATGAGAGACACAATTTTACGATTTTTTCCTCGAATTTAGATCTAGAAAGGAAGAAAAACTGCCTTCCTAACTTGTTCTTGCTGATTAGATACCATACTTTATTGAGAGAAGGTGTAATATCTGATTCCATGGCTGGCCAGCATGGATATCTCCCTGTGCCCTAAACACATTCTAATCACACGGCCAAAGATAACTTTACTAAAACAGCGCAGGCTCTGGCCGCATTGTAAAAAGCAGTATACCGCTCACACTTTCTATACCCTCTAATCTCCGGCTTGTCCAATTTTCATATTTTCACTGTATATATTATAGCCCAGATAGGCTCTGGAAGATGGGGAGCGCGACCTCACCCAGCTGCACACAATGTGGCGACCCTGCAAAGTCCTTTTGTCATGTTGTTTGATCCTTCTCGTGTTATAAAAGCCTATTGGGCCTTAGTCCATGCACAGGTCTCACGTACACTGCACGTGACAGTGGAGTTAGACCCCGAGGTGGTGCTTCTTGGGATAATGGATGGTTGGATTGACACTACACACCAAAGGCTGACTGCAGATAATAGATATCTTGTGGTTAAATGGTCAGCATTGAGGTCACCAAACCCTCTGCCATTATCCGCATGGCCGAAAGGTATCAACTTCTGCTGTAATGCCAAAAAGGAGATATATGTATGTGGAGAGGCTGTGCCAAAAAGCATGCGTGAATTTGGAGGGCATGGACTTCAAAGAACGGCTATACTTTTTTCTTCTCTACGCCTTCTTGCTCATTGGGACTAATGGGACGACATTGACTGACTGCTTGGGTGAAAAGGGATCCATGTCTCAAGGCCGCAATTGCATTACTTTCTGCCTCCGGAAAGCATGTAACATTATACTGTTGCTGTATGACTATGTTATAAAATCAATAAAAACTATTATATATAAAAAAAGAAGTCTATTTGCAACTTCAAGATCACATTAAGGCAAACCGTCACCAGCATGACTACCAATCTGGCTTCAGATCATATGGTAGCACAGAGACCATTGCCTTACACACCACAGACGGTGCCTTTCTGACCACATAGGAAGATGACACCTGGCTCCTGGTAGTGAAAGGTCCTTTCAGCTGGCTTCGACACAGTAGATCATCCCACCATCATATCCACCCTGGAGTCTGCAATGGGGTTCTCTGGCAACATCCTTCACTATTTCTCCTCCTGTCTTTCCAACTGAAACTAGCTTATTCACATGGGCGTTTCCATGTCCCAAAAGATCCTTATCACCTGCAGAGTCCCCCAGGGTTCCATACTGTCCCTGGCCATTAAACATGTTTCCAAAGAACCACTTGGTGTTCTACTCACAGATAATATCATCAAGATTCACCAATATGTTGATGATACACAACTCTGTTTGAAAGTTACCTCTGCATCAGGCATCCAACGCCTCAAAAACTACCTGCACATCATCCAGACCTGGATGTCCAGAGCCTCTCTGAAGCTCAGCTCAACCAAGACAGAATTTTTGTTAATTGCCAAGAACAACAAACAAGAAGGAGTACACGCCTAGCTCAATGACATGAACCTTGATGGTTTCAAAACCCCAACTTTCAATGAATGCCTAGTCACTTGGATTCAACTTGGACAATAATCTCACCCTCGAAGAACCATTGTCATAAACAGAAAGACAGCCTGGTACCAGCTCTCCCTTCATAAGAAAGTGAAAATTTTTTACAGAAAGTTATTTCTGAATCGCTGTTCGAGGGTTTGTATTTTTGCATCTGGGTGATAGGATGCCCTGCTCCATGGTCTCCCAGATTCCAAATTGGCATCCAGTACCTGTAGAACCAGGATCGCATCACCCCCATCCTGAAGGAACACCATTGGTTCCCCTTGACAGCCTGCATCATAGACAAAATCAGCTGCATCATTTACAAAGCCATCACAACCAGCAGCCCCGCTTACCTTGTGGACAAGCTCACCATCTCTGGTGGTTCTCAGCATACCTGGTACCGATACACCATCAGACTGAAGACTAAGAAGTGTAGAAACAAATCCAAAGCAGCAGGCCTTTTCCATCTATGCATCCAGGATCTGGGACAAAAGGCTCCATGACTGCCCCAAAGCTGACCCTCTAATTTAGCAGAGCATTGAAGATGCAGCTCTAAGGAAACTATATCACAAAGCATTATTAGTCCGCAAACTGACTACCTCTCCTATCACCCGTTGGCTTTATGCTTGTCTTTGACCCTGTACAGCACTCCACTGCCTTTTGCCTAGGCTGGTGCTATAGAAATACCATATACATACATGCATGCATATAAGGATACATACGTAAATACATATATACATACATACAAGCATGCATACATTCATGCAGAAGCGGGGGCAAAAGAGGGGAATCTGCCCTTTCACCACTCAGACTAAAAGCAGTTCATCATGGAGGGCAATATGAACATTATAAAAAAACAGACCAAGCAGTAACCAATGTCCCTCTATGACAATAAAAGGATAAGATGAGAAAGCATTCTAAGCTGGGGAACTCGCCATCTGTCAAAAAGAAATTGGAAGAAGCTAACAGCGGAGTCCCTAGGGCCTGTATTGCAGGAGAGTCAACCACCATTAACGAGTGGTCCAAATGCTGATACAGCCGCATTAAATAGGTGGATCTCCTCAGCCTTGGAGTCCATTGCCCCAGCCAGAATAGCAAAAACCGTGAGGAAATCCCCTTCAGCCCCGTGGTTTTCAGAGACTTTCAGATTAAATAAAAGTAGATGTAAATAGATGGAACGTTTGTGGAGATCTGATTACAGCGCAACGGCCAAATTGGCATATAAGAAACGCTGAAAGATTTCCGCAAATTGGTGAGAGTGGCATGAAGGGAATATTTGGTGCAGTGCAGTAATAATGCGGAAAATTTGAGTAAGGAATTATTCAGGGTTGTCAGCTCCTTCATCAAAACGAGGGAGCTGGAAAATGAAATTCAGTGCCCCTCTCTATGCGCAAAGATATCAGACTTTTTCGATTGTAAAATTCGGAAAGTCTACAACACCTTCACAACAGTGGTAGAGACCAATAAAACACAAGTAAGGAGGAGTGGTGATACAGAATTTTCCTTCACGGAATTCCTTTTGATCTCCCAACAGGAATCATTGGTAGAGATCCTGAGATGGAGGTCAGGATCCCCATGTCCTCCTAAGCTATGGAAAGAGATGGCCCATTTAGTAACTCATGTTTTGAATCATATATGGAATACATCTTTTGCGCCTGGTATTTTCCCTGATTCATGGAAACATGCCGTGCTACTACCCCTCAGTAAGAAACCCAATGTGGATCCAGGGGAGCTTAGCAACTATCGTCCAATCTCATTATTGCCAGCACCAGCAAAAATGCTGGAAAAAATTGTTCAGAGACAGTTGACTAACTTTATTGAGAGTCATGACATTTTGCATAATACTCAGTCCGGCTTTCAGACTGAATTCAGTACCGAGACTGCTCTGTTGGAGGTGGCAGAGTCAGTTAGAATGTCTGTGGATATGGAATCATCAGCTATGCTGGTGCTCCTAGACTTATCTGCAGCGTTCGATACGGTTGACCACCAAATTCTGGTACAGAGACTTCAAGCAATAGGAATTGGTGGGGCGGTACTAACCTGGCTGAAGTCCTTTCTTAAAAATTGTACGCAGAAGGTCGCCCTGCAACCACACCAGTCGGAACGAAAACAACTTTGGTGTGGGGTACCACAGGGGTCGGTTTTGAGCCCACTTCTTTTTAATGTGTACCTTTTCCCCTCTGTTCTCACTAATAGCTAACTGGGTTTTGAAGGCAATATCATACGCAGACGACACCCAGATGGTGTTTTCTTTTAAAGACCAGTTGGTGGATTCCTTCACGAGATTTAAGGCATGTCTGAGAGACATCGTCCAGTGGATGAACAACAATAAACTTAAACTTAATGCAGAGAAGACAGAAGTGCTGTTCTTCGGCAAGGATCCACTGCCGGTAGCCGATATTTGGTGGCTGGCTGAAATGGGCCTGCCACCAACCACAACAACTACGGCAAAAAACTTGGGAGTGAAATGGGAAGTATATCCCTCGTTCACAGCTCAAATTCGGCAGGTGACAGCCTCATGCTTCAGTAAAATAAGAAACCTGAGGAAATGTTTACATCTTTTGCCAGAGGACTGTCACAGAGTCATTGTCCATGCCACAGTGACATCTAGGCTGAACTATGCAAACTGCCTATACCTGGGTCTGCCCGCTTACCTAATCAGGAGACTTCAGATGGTACAGAATGCGAATGCGAGATTGATTAGACGTGTACAGTTTCGTCATAATATCTCACCGCATATAAAACAGCTTCACTGGCTGCCGGTAGCAAGAAGGATTGAGTTTAAGGCTCTACCTCTGGCTTTTCGAGCAATTCATGGTAAATGCCCAAGTAACCTGAAACACCGGCTGTGCCGTTATCAACAAAACCGCTCACTGAGGTCCAACTCGCAAAACCTGCTCTGCTAAAGCTCTCTTAGGGGGCAGATCCTTCGCGGTGGTAGCAAACAATAAACAATATCCGCCAAATCAAATCAGAGCCGAAGTTCAGAAAGTCCTTGAAAACCTGGTTCTTTAACCTTAGTTAGATTTCTGGGGCCTACCCCTTTTGTCATCTCGCTTTGCCGCCTACTGTTATAGCGCCGGGACACCTCTGTTTGAGGTAGCTGTTTGCGCTTTATTAAATGTCTGTATTATTATTATTATTATTGAATTCAATGCAGGATATCAGAAGTGGAAGATGACACTTGGAATCATGCTAGACAACAATTGAAACTGCAGCAGTGGGCTGTGAAAAGACAAGTGAAACTCACTGACCTTGACAATCGATCATTCATTATTAATGTGTGCCTGATTGACTTACCAGAGGGGACAGAAATGCAACTCATGGAACTACTTTTGGAACAATTTCTACCTACCGTGTTCATGAAACAAGAAGCCATGAAAAAAAAATGTAAGTAGACTAATTGCGGCCCACTATGATTGGCTGCCATGATGGCGGGGGAATGCCTTGGCCAGCAGACCACCATTTCTGTGATTGCTTTTAGATAAAGCAGCCTCTTTCAGTGCATTAAGAAAAATGGGGTGCATTTAAAGAAATGAAATGTTTTATAATCTCATTTTAAGACTGAGCATTGGCTTTTGGGACCACTGCTTACTCTTAAGAATGTTTTTGTCAACATTCACAAGGGGATGTAGTCCTGCGGGACCGCTTCATGTTTGCAAATAGGTTACCACTACCTTTCAGTTTTGGTTGCAAAACATTAATAGATCCCATTGTGAATCGCTAATAGTTAGAGATGCCCTAACACGCCACTACCAACTATCGATTCGGTATCTAGTCGCAAACCCAAGTTGTGATTCAGTAGCATGTTACTGAATAGCAATTTGGGTTTGGTACATATTAGAAGGTGATTTTGCGGTCGCAAAGGGTCCGATTATGCGAATTGGACCCTTTACGACTGTATAATTCCTTAGTACATCTGTGTAAGAAAACATGGCTTTTTGCAGATTTCACCTCATGTTTTGTTCACATTTGGACTATTAGATGCTGGTTTTTGTCTCGGGCAGTACACTGAAGCCTGCTAACCAGTCTCCAGCACCAGTTCTCTCTCCATAGAACTGTTTTGGGTGAATTTGCAATCTAAATTGACAAGGACTTTACCCCCGTATAAGTCCCTAGTATACGGTACCAGCCAGGCGCGCAACACCCATTGGACTCACAGGGCTTCAGCCCCCCCTGTCGCGTGTGGCAGCCCGGGATGAGACAGCTTCCCGGCGCACACACAGCCGCACCCGAGCACTTCACAGGTCTTTAAAAGACCATTTGCATGTTAATGAGGCCTTGCTGTTGTTTCACCCCTTCTAAGAGCCCCTGCAGCTCCACTCTGCCTATGGCTCAAAAGATTCAGCCCCCCCGAAATTTTTTCTTAGCCCCCCCCGAAATTTGGCTCTAGTTGCACCTCTGGTACCAGCGGTATCAAGAGCATGGGTGGTAAAGGGGTCACCAGGGCTTGCAGCAAAGTTTGTTCCACCCTGAGTGACCCAAAGAATATACTGACAGCAAGCCTGTCATTACAGACTACAGGAGCAGAGCAAACTGCTTGAACTCGACTATGCCCCCACCATGTGTGGCAAGTAGAATGCACCATCTCTAATATATGACAGTCACCGCTAAGGAAGTCCTCCTGAAGCCCAGGGGGCAGGGGGCATTATACCAAAGGTGTGGACAAGTAAGTGCAAGCTTATATGACTCTATAGTGCCCTTTACCATTAAAGGACACTATAAGTGATAGACGATACATAGGATAACCCCTGAGGTTGGCAGCTCCATTATGGTATTGCCTAACTATGTCATGTTTGGTATCAAACAACGAGCCTTCTCACCCCTGACATGAATCTTGTGTCAAGGGCGATGTGGCATGCACCCACGTGGCTACCTTAGAGGTTGCCCATCTGGTTGCCTTAGCTTCTCCGTGCTCTGGCTGACAAGCCAGCATTTCCCACATTTACTGCCGCCAAGCCAGGTTTCTGACCCCTGCCAGGCAGTGTGATTACTCCCAGAAGTCAGGAACAAAGGCTTGGGCACAAAGAAGGTCACATATCCCTCCTCCCAAGCAGGCAAGTGAAGTGACACATCAAGGTGGTGAACTTCAAAGGCTGCACCGCCTCTGATATGCATCAGGGCTGACACCCAGAGGAGGAAACAGCTGTCCCCGTCCTCAGGCACATTTGCACCCGTACAGGCGGCAATTTTTTCAGTCAAGGAGCTGTTCACCCCCAGAATGCTAGGCACACCTCCAGGGTAAGCACCCTGGTCTGCACACTAATATTGAACTTCTGTCATCTTTAGGAGTGGCAGAATAAAGGGTTTAGGGTACAAAAGGTGACCCTTACCCCCATATGTGGTCACCTCAGGGGTGAACCAGCTGCAGAGACTAGCAGCTCATTGGCTACAAGCTCCCACACCCCTAACTTCCCTACAGCTAGGATTTAAGGGCCACCCCTGACACCAGAACCTCAGTTCTGAATGACTTGCCTCAAAGAATACAGAAGAAGAGACCCGTGTCAGTGACAACAAGACTTGTACAAAGCAAAAGAGGGGTATCCTACACTTGTGGCACGGCTCTTGGAACTTCCTGATCGAGACTTGTCCTAGGCTATCCCTCAGTTCCCCCAGACAGAGGGACCCCTGTGGAAGCCTGAAACACCATCAGACTCATCTAGACAAGTTGCCCTAGTCCCCTGCAAACTGCAGGTAAAACAACTCACCGGATCTGAAGAATCGCTGGCAATCCGGCCTTCCGAGGGATCACCCAAATCCAGATGGTCTAGTGCATTGTAGGAACTGTAGTCATGCCTTCCACAAAGTTACAAGCAGCTACCACGTTCCCCTGGACCATCGGAGGTCGAGGTTACTTTCTGCTCCACTTACCGCTGCCAAGGCTTGTTGGTCGCCAATCCGGCAACCGACCCCTTTACTCAATGCTGCATAAAGAGGGACCTCCGTCCGACCTTTGATCATCATCAGTAATCCTCCCATTGTTGTGTTTTTGCATTTTTTCCCCTACAGCACCTTTTCAGTGGTAAAAGCAGCTCTCCCGCGGCACCCATTCCGCACCTGGAAAAGTCAGGGCAACTCTGCCCTCGGGCTCCACGGGCCAGGTAAAACTGAACTGACTGTCGTAGCTTGGTCCTGGGACCCTATTCACCTTTACCCTGCAAGCGTACCATGCAACTCGACCTGCAAGTGACCAATTGTCACTAGTGGTTTTTCCCATTGACCCCAATGATAAAGTTTCATTGTATTATTCTGCATTGATTTTATATTGCATCAAAAATCTATAACCGCCAAACCCACGGTGGTGGTGTGAATACCACCGCACTGGCGGTCAGACCACTGTATTTCAAGTTGGGCGGTCGAACCGCCATGGGACTGCTGCTATCGCCAGGGATCTGCGATCCCTGGTGGTCTTGCATCGATTTGAGGCCCGCAATAGGCTGGCGGTGCCACTCCGGCACCACCAAGCATATTACGAGTTTCCTCACCGCCACAGTTTTCATGGCGGTGAGCCCATTAAGAAAACTGTGGCAGTAAGGAATCTAAGGGGGCCCCACAGGGCCCCTTGTTGCCTCAGGGCCATGGAGTGCATGCAGGGGGGCACATGGTGTGCTCCCGTGTGTGCATGCACCTCAGTTCCTGCAAAATACAAGTCACTCTTGGAAGGACTATATTGATTGAAATTGTCAAGAAAACGATTAGGCGGATCCCGATGAATATGTCAAGTGCATCAAAAGAAAAATATAGCTGTTTATAAACTTCTTGGTGGAAAAGATGAAAAAAGATTAAACTTTTCCTGGAAACCAATTCCATTAATCAATACAACAGAAGTCTGACCCTGACAACAGAGAACAAGTGGTCAGCATTCGAGAAAATCAAACAGATGGAACTGACTGAATGAATGAATGAATGAATTCAAATTTATACCGCGCTACTAAGCCCAATGGGCGTCAAGGCGCCTAATCAAAAAAAGCTAGCTGAGTAAGAGATGAAGGAACTTACTGGTAGGCCTTAATAAAGCACCAGGTTTTGAGGGCTTTTTTGAAAAGGGCCAAAGAATGTTGGGACTTGATCTCCAAAGGGAGAATATTCCATAATAGTGGAGCAACGATGGAAAATGCTCTACTGCCCCATCTGACCTTCTTGAAGCGGGGGACTACCAACTGATTCGAATCTGAGGAGCGAAGACGCCTACTGGGAATATAGCGGGTTAGCAAGGATCCCAGAGCATCCGAGGAGCCTGCCAGAAGAGCTCTATAGGTAAGACAGAGGAGTTTAAATGATATCCTATAGTAAATGGGAAGCCAGTGCAGGCTCTTCCTGGCCATTGTAGCAGAAGATGCGTTTGGAAGTGCCAGAACAAATCTGGCAGCCGCATTCTGCACAACCTGAAGGCGCTGGACAAGGTACTTATTGGTCTCCGCGTAGAGTGCGTTGCAATAGTCTAACCTGGAACCTACAAGAGCAATCACGGTCTGCTTATGCGCCTGGGGGGACAAATAGTGAAGGATTCTTTTAAGAATCTTAATGACTCCCCAACATGTGGCCACTGTCCTGTTGACCTGAAAAATCATGGACAGCGAGGTGTCAAATATAACTGACTGACATTATCATCAAAAGAAAACCATTATCACACCTCTTGGAACCCATGGATTCCTTTTTTCTAAAGAAATAAATGGGTCCTATTACCATTCAGGTTGAATGTCATAAACTCATCTTTGGCACAAACACCGGGCGGTCCCAGACTCACTAAACATGTGACAGGGAGCTCCATTCCTATAACAAAAACACAGGGAACAGATCCAGAAGATTAAAAAAAAACTCCCTCCCTGTCGCAAATCTTCTCTCCCTGTCCAAGGTGTTGGAAAGCTTTCCCTTGGCAACTTAAGCTCTGTGTGGTGGTATAAAGACCACAAACCTCAGGAGTCATCTTGGTGGTCTTTTGGTTGGAAAGCATACGTCTTCGTTTGGAGTGCCAGTATAGGATAAACAGTCTACTGTTTCTTTAAATATCTTGCTGCAACTGGAGGGACCTTTATGGCAAGCAGATTGAGGAGCATTTTCCCAAATTGATACATGTAAGGGGTACTAGATGGATGTGAGAAAGGAACCCCAGGGTCATAACATTCCCCGACTCAGAATCGTGCCAGATTGATTTATAGCACTGGTCACAAATATGTAACCTACGCATTACCTGTTTTTATGAGTTCTTTTTGCAGTTTCATATAGAGTGAACTCAACCCAAAAGTCCTGGAATGCTTTACATGAGCACCAGTTACATTACACAAGGACACATTCATTTGTTCAGGCATGGAAGATTAAGTGATTTGCCCAGAATCACAGGATGTTAAGCCAACGCCAAGACTCGAACCTTGTTCTCCAGTTCCAAAGTTGGCAGCTTTGGCCGACAGGCCACATCCTCTCCCCTATGTTATGTTTTTGCACCCCTATAGTCGTCCTGCTTTATGATTTTGGGTGTAAGAGAGCGGCAACATCATTCTTTTAAAGACACTTCAGATATAATCAATCTATTCTTGCCCTATCGCTTTCTATTGTTTAGGACATCCTCTTTGCTTGCCTTAATGGATTCAGGTGCATTGCTTCTCAAAACCAAAAACAAGTTTGCGTTTGGGTCTTATCTCTGAACAGTCAGTTATGATCATGTCAAAAGTTTATAAAGATACCCCACCTAAAAACAGAAAGGATTTGGTGGTCAATAAATCACTTATTTGCATCTCCAGGTCAGGGATGTGGACCTGTTGGTTACATTTGCAGATTTCTTAGCTAACAGATGCAGATCGTAATAAGGCATTGGGAGTTCATGTATTAGGTCTGCCCTAGAGACAGCTTTAGCTGCCACAAAAGTCTCAGATAAGGTAAAAAAAAACTTCAACAAAACACACACACGCAAACTTAAAAGGGCTTTGAATGCTCAACTGCTGCTCGTATTGCACTTCGACGACCACCGCATGGGACTCTCTCTCACATTGTGAGTGATGGCGATTGAGCATGTGTGCACTTCCCTAAAAAGAAGTGCAATTCAGTGCCACCGCTGGTGCACTAATACTTAGCTTCACCGCTGCTTTTTTCTTTTTAATTCTTTATCCTTTCTTATTTTTCATCCTTGTGTTTTAAGATTATATCATACCTTCACTTTACAGTGATTCCCGTCAATAGTACCTTATTGTGGCGTCAATGGGAACCAGAATTTCTTCTGGAGTGCAATTAAACTAGCAAAAAGGGTTCTCTACCTTTCTAGTACACCTTACTGGTAGGCAGCGCCCCTACTGTTCTAATGCATTTAAATGTGATGGTTAGTTGTTTTTTTTTTATTGTAAACATATGTGTCCCACGGTTAGGTACTAACATTCATTTACTATTGTTGCATATGTTTGAAACATAAATACACAATCCACCAGCTTGCCATGGTCAGACCGATTGACTTTGCCAATGCTTGTATTATTTGCATTTAACCCAGATCTGAGACCTCACTTATCACAACTTTGGCATTGAACGTTGTGCTTTCTAAACCTTAAAAGATAGTGGCACCTATCGCGGCAGCAGGTGTAAGTTTGGAATTAGGATCAATAAAACAAATTGTGTGTTGATGTCCCAGGTTTTGGAGCCTTACACTAGCCTTCTACACATGGGGGCAGATTTATGAGGGACTTGCGCCCCTTTTACGCCGCCGTTGCGTCACTTTTGTGACGCAGCGGCGGCGTAAACCCTGCACCATGTTGCGCCCCATTTACATCGTGACGCATCTATGGAGATGAGCCCTGCGCCACATGAAACCTGCGTCAGGTTTCATGTGGGCGTTGCTACTCAGGGGGGGCGTTCCGTCGCAGGAACGCCCCTGAAAAGTGACTCAGTGAAATCTATAAGATTTCACTGAGTCACTTTCCCAATGCTGATGCGTCAAAACCCTGTGCCTACTTGAAACAGGCGTAAGGCTTGACGCACTATGTTAGGGATAGGGTAGGTTGGAACAGTGCTGGAGTTGCGTCGCGCTTGCGACGCAACTTCAGCACTGCGCCAACCTTACGCCGGCAGATGCGTCACGTATCTGCTTGTCCTTCCCTGGCGCATCCATGCTGATTTGCAGGGATGCGCCAGGGAACATAAATCTGCCCCAAAGTGTTTGTTTGTGTGTCTTAGAACTCGAATAGCAAACATTTAACTCTCAAGTGGTGACCCAGTGAGTGTCGATATTTGGGTACTCGTTAGTGGAATAGAGGACTTTAGAGTTAGATAGTGCTGGGGTCTGTGAGCAGGTGGTCTGGGTTTACTTTGCATTCTGCTGAGTTTGTGGTGGTGATCTGTGGTTACCACAGCTAGGGTGAGAGGTTTGAGTTTCTCACCTTCACCACGGCCGGATTTGTTGACAGTGTATTTGGTGGGCACATCATGAGTCCCTTGGGAAAGGGATGTGTCAGTGAACTCACATCTATCTGAATGGGTGTGGGAGGCCCATGACTTATGAAGCCTTGTAGCCTCGTCCTCTCCCATTATACCCAGGATGGACCAGAGATAGGGGTATACCTTCTCACATTATACCCTGGATGGACCAGAGGTAGGGGTATACCTACTCACATTATACCCAGGATGGACCAGAGGTAGGGGTATACCTTCTAACATTATACCCAGGATGGACCAGAGGTAGGGGTATACCTTCTCACATTATACCCCGAATGGACCAGAGGTAGGGGTATACTTCTTACATTATATCCAGGATGGACCAGAGGTAGGGGTATACCTTCTCACACTATACCCCGGATGGACCAGAGGTAGGGGTATACCTTCTCACATTATACCCTGGGTGGACCAGAGGTAGGGGTATACCTTCTCACATTATACTCAGGATGGACCAGAGATAGGGGTATACCTTCTCACATTATACTCAGGATGGACCAGAGGTAGGGGTATACCTTCTCACATTATACCCAGGATGGACCAGAGATAGGGGTATAGCTTCTCACATTATACCCTGGATGGACCAGAGGTAGGGGTATACCTTCTCACATTATATTCAGGATGGACCAAAGATAGGGGTATACCTTCTCACATTATACCCAGGATGGACCAGAGATAGGGGTATACCTTCTCACACTATACCCCGGATGGACCAGAGGTAGGGGTATACCTTCTCACATTATACCCTGGGTGGACCAGAGGTAGGGGTATACCTTCTCACATTATACTCAGGATGGACCAGAGATAGGGGTATACCTTCTCACATTATACCCAGGATGGACCAGAGATAGGGGTATACCTTCTCACATTATACCCAGGATGGACCAGAGATAGGGTATACCTTCTCACATTATACCCCGGATGGACCAGAGGTAGGGGTATACCTTCTCACATTATACCCAGGATGGACCAGAGATAGGGGTATACCTTCTCACATTTTACCCTGGATGGACCAGAGGTAGGGGTATACCTTCTCACATTATACCCCGGATGGACCAGAGGTAGGGGTATACCTTCTCACATTATACCACGGATGGACCAGAGGTAGGGGTATACCTTCTCGCATTATACCCCGGATGGACCAGAGGTGGGGTGTACGTTCTCAAGCAGGGAACACATCTAAAAAACAATTGACACATGGCGACGATTGTAAAGCATTTAATGGGACTTACATATGGATGGGCTCACTTCTCAAGATATGATTTTGACACATTGATTTTATTTGCTAATATCTCAGAGAAGAGGATATGAAAACAAGAAAGCACTTGGTGAATTATTTAATAATCACCTGGTCATTTGCAGGTACTGATAGTTTCATACAATTTTTCGACAGGATTCGGGATGGAATGTTGATGCTGATCGACTGATTGGGATGTCGTCACTGATCCCCAGGTGCTCATATTCACTGTCTGTGTGTCGGGCTGAGGGTCTGGTCTGGTCTGGGACTGGAGTCCATGCTCTTCGCACCCCCCCTCCTCCGCCCTCATCCTTCCCCATCCCCTGTGACATCTCCAGAATAATGCAGGGTGGCATTTTAAATATTTGCTGGGGCATTCTCACACACTCCATGAATTTTTTGGCACGAAACTGTGGACTGACCCAACCAACGCATTTTGTATTGCTAAAAGCCATATAAGTAACCCACACATTTCTGAATTATGTCTTACATTTGCCCCATAAAACGACTGGTCTTCATCAGTTCTGTTCTGGTAGGTGGTACTTCACGACACACACGGCCTAGTGCTGTGGGCACCCTCCCTCAATACAGACCTCCCGTTCACTGAGATATACAAACCCCCACCCCTCAGGCGTGCAGGCAGAGTTTGTCTATGGGCTGGGGTAACACATTTCCTGCTATTTTGAGTTCTGAATCTGCAAATGACGAGCTGCAGAGTTTTTTCAGACATTTTTACTACATTTTGTTAAATTCTGTATTGTTTTATAACAACAATGTTAACCGTGCCAGGAAATGCCAGGCAGATGGGTCATTAAAATGCAATTGCTCTGTTTTTAAGCAAAACGGAAACCGTCTATTATGGTAAGCTTTTAAAAAGGCTACTGGTCAGGAAGATAGGAATGGGGTGTGTTGGAAAAAAAGCCACACGGAACTAATGTACCTGTACAATATAGAGTTAAACGTTTGAAACATTTAAAATAATAAAGATATTTAACTTGCTGAATGCCTTATAAATAGTTTCTGTTTTTTCCCATAATGAAATGGGTGCGCCCTTATCTCATGGCAGGTCTTGCATATAGTACCTTAATTTGACATGCCTGGGTTCCCTTGAGTAACTGCACTTAGCACTCCTTGTTAAAACAAATCCAGTTTGACCAGTTCCAAATGGTTTTTAGTAGATCCATTTCTGGAGCGGGGGAGGGGGGGGGGAGGGGGGGGGAGGGGGGCTGACCTTCTTTCTACTGCTCTACTATGGAGCAAATATCAGTTGCATCTTGGAAATTGTTTTTAGTTTCTCGTGTTCACTTGCTTTTTGCATTCACTGATTTCTTGTTTTTTTCTGCTTGATATATATATTTATATTCCAATGTCCAGAAGCCCAAACGCCGAACTGAACTGGCGGAGCCTACCTGGTCATCTAGGATGGCCACAAGTACTGTAAATGTAATAAATTGAAAGTTTGCTATTAACATTTTTTTTTATTAGTGACAGCCATTTGAATCCGAACAAGCCCATAAATAGCCGGATATAAAATCTGCCCATGGGTAGGACTCGCGATTATTTAATTAAATCTGATAAACAAGTGAAATGCCACTGCACTAAACGGCATGTACTGAGCCTCCATCTGAAGGCCTGCCTGTGCCCGGCCCCTCTGTTACAGGGAAAAGGCCAGTAGGGCTGGGGCCGGAACAGTCATTCCTTCCTCAGAGTGCACAGAGGGGCTGATTGTTTTGTTTTAAATGTGTTTTTGGAGTTCACATGTGTACACTGATCAAAAACATTTACTATCATGAATTCAGATGCCTTACGGTAAGGCTTACAGGCTGGACAACCCCCACTTGCTAATGTTTCCCGGGTTAGGAACTTTTCCCACTGTAACAGTCCAGTGTTCCTTCATAGGAAGCAGTGATTGGATAAACACATTTACTCATTGAGACCGGACAGTGGAGTTGATTGGGCAGCTGTGGATGTCACAGACCATCTTGCTCGGTGCTAGAGAGAACCTTCGGAAATGCTCCAAGGGGCATCGCCTGATGGTCTGTGAGTGAAGTCAACTACCAATAGGAAAGGAAATAACTGGATACCCCATGGTGGGGCCGGGGGCATCTGTACTTGTTTAGAGAGTTGACGGCCACCTTGCATGTGCAAGGGACCCTGCTGCAGTGCAGGCCCAAACCCTGCGATGGGAGAAAGCGCTATGAGACATTAGAAGAGCATCCATTGATACCTTTTGTGGGAGCTGTCGGCTTCATAAACGTTTCACCCTCAAATCTAAGTAATGGGTACTGACAAGGTTGTGCCGGCCAATAGCATTCGCTCCCTCAGGTGACCTGACACATGTAATGTAATGTGTCTTGTAAAGCGCACTGCTGCCCTGAGGCGTCGTGGCGCTGTAGACCGCTGGGGAACCCGTCCTGGCTATCCCTGTGAGATGGTCCCTCCTGGGTATCTCCAAGGTGAAACCAGGCAACCCCGGCGAATGTGGGGGGCCGTTGTGGAGATGAGGCAAGCTAATGCCCAGAGTTGCCGAGTGTGATCCCTGGTTAGAGTAGGCACCGAGGCGAGAATTATCGAGTCCGCTGGCCCTGGTCCACTACCCTGCCGCGTCGGGAATTGAACCATGGTCCCGGGCCGTCCTCTGCTTCCGGGTCTGCTGCCTCTAACCAGTGAGCCACACCACTCCACTGAACCGCAACATGCATCTGCTGGCCAATCAGTGAATCTTCAAGACTTTTAGTGCTGTTTTATAAGGCAGTTTTTAACTGTAGCTTTGCTGAGCTTAATATCTCGTTAATATGGAGTTGGTACATTTGCTTGCTCTTTGCTTCTAAAAACCTTCCCCTGCATCCTTGCTCGTCCATCCTGGGGGCCATGGAGGATGTAACTCCTGGTCCCAACCGCACCATTGTTGAAGAAACCCCAGTGCCACCTGAAATTTTCCCAGTGTACAGCCCTACTTCTCTGCACCTGGAATCAGAGAAAACTAACGCTGTTTGTCTCTGCGACCATCGAGAGGAAGTTAACCACCTAACGCGGATATTAGGTGGGTAACTTCATCAAAAGTGACCAATCTCTTACATAGGAAGGCAGGGCGTAAACACATATCCCTTAGGGGGCCTCTCTGCTCCTGTTCCCAGGGAGTGAAGAGTAGGGGCCCCACACCTACCTTTTATCCTCTTCACCTTGAAGTCTGCCTGGGCGAGAAGGGGGCCGCTCCATGTACTTCTCAGGGATCCCCCTTAGGTTCATGACACTACTGCAGGAAGACTGGAAGGTACTGAGCACCAGATGTATCATTTTTTAATGTAATGTAATGCAGTAATCAAAGCTGTGCTGCATTGCGTGAGGAGAAGAGCCCAACGCAGAGCTGTATCTCCTAAGAGACGGAGCTGCTCTCTCCCCAGTGCTAGTGAACAAGTAGGCTGCCTAACTCCACGCACAAACGTTTGCACCACAATGCAAAGGTGTGCACGTGATATCTAGCATAGGGTTTGCACTGGAACGGTTACCTTCCAGTCCAAAATACTATGCTTAAACTGTATTTAGCACTTTTCCCATACTTGGATGTGTGTTCCACAGTGCGCCACACCAGGAATGTGTAGAAGGTTAGGAGAAATGTAAACATTTCTTCTTGCAAAAACCTGCCTCAAAGAGGCATTACCTTTGGGTGCAGAGTCCTGTCAACCAACTTTATTGGGTAAAATATTGCATCAGAAGCCATACTGGTACTGTGGGCATGCCAATGTATCACACGTGGGAGGCCCCCTTGGCGCAAAGTAATGCAAAGCAGTACAAAGCACTATTTGCTTTACTTTCAGGGCACCTTTTCAGCCCACAAAACAATTTACAATGGAAAGTGAATTGTTTCTCAAACTTTGTGCTGCTTGGCATCACTTTGGGAGACTTTGCACTGGCACAAAATCTTGATGAATCTGCCTCAGAATGTGCCATGTCTGTGAAAGTGCATTTCTTTCTTCCAGACTCTCTGTGAGTCTGTGCATTACATAACATTTGGGGGCAAATGTCTCAAAGAATGCATTTGCAATTCTCAAATAGCGATTTTTAGAGAATCACTATTTGAGAATCGCAAAACGATATATAAATAAAAATTTGCAATTTTTTTGCGAATCCTTGGCATTCCTTAATTGCAACTTGCAAATTGCGAGTCGCAATCAAGGAATGGCTTCTCATTCATTTCTATGGGCCAAAAGGCCCATATGAATGAATGGGCATTGCATGCGAAATTTGCGAGTACCCAATAGGTACTTGCAAATTGCGCATGCAATTTCAAGGGTTCCAAAAGGACACCCTGTTGCACCCCTGAAATGTGCATGTGTGCACATATGGCGCACATACATGTATGTGTGCCACATGGCACTTTGAAAAAAGCAAAAAAGTGCTTTTTTCAAAGAAATCGCAATTTACCACCAACTTAAAGCTGGTGGTAATTTGCGATTTCTTATGCCAAAGTCGCACAACTTGGGTGCTTCATGCATCGCATTTAAGGAATCGCAATTTGCGATTCCTCAAATACTATTGCAAAATAGGGAATCGCAAATTTTGCGATTCTCTAATTTGTGATGCCCTTTTGGGATGATACATCGCAAAAGGCCTTTTCCCGTTCGCAAACGGGACGATTCGGAGAATCGGCCCGTATACGAACGGGAAAAGGGCTTGATACATATGCCCCTTGGTCCCATGTTAGCCCTTGCTTCTAAGTGCAAGAGAGTTAATATCCATCCATGTTTGTTGCTTTTAATTCTGAATTGTATTCTTTTTTTAAATTGCTATTTCTTTTTACATGATGGCATTCAAAGCACGACCCGTATTGGAGTCTTCTCTTTGTTACCTCTCGGTGGGTCTGATTCACAAAGGTAAACTTACACTTTTGTGTACGTTTATCGTTTTTTTGCATTCACGAACTACGAGTAAATAGTAAATTTACGACTTGCGAGACCCTGCACTCTTGTGGAGAACTGTACCCATAAAAAGATAAACCGGTCTTATCTTTTTATGTGCGGAGTTCTCGTCCCCAACTGCGGGGTCTCTGCAGTCACAAGCTTACTATTAACTCATAGTTTGTGAACACCCAAAAAAGGTCATCTTTCACAAAATTGTAAGTTTACCCTTGTGAATTGGCCCCTAAGTGTATATGGCTGTGCTCCAATTTTAGGTGTCCAGTACCATCAGGTTTCACAAGAATGGCTCCTGGGGAGAACATATCTCTCCACCTCTCCTCACTTGAATATTCCAGCCTGATGGACCTGTTGAACCCCTCCTGGTGGCTCTGCCCACTTTCCCCTATCTAGTAGGAACTCAGGTCAGGATGATCCCGGTATGCGCTAGGCTCACTGTGGGGTGAGTGGGTGGGTCCTCCTGTTAATTTCAACCCCAGAAGTAGAAATAATGCTGCTTCACGTGCATACTACACGTATTTCCTAAAGTAGCTCCCATTAATTCAAAAGTAAGGGATGTTAGTTTTGCAGGAGCAGGCCTGCCCCTGCGTAAAGGTGCGTCAGGATCCTTTTCGGGTGGGTGGAATAACATGTCCCCCTAAATGTGTTCATTGGAGTGGGTTCTGGTGAGAACATGTGAGTATTAGCTTACAGGATATATTTTCAGGTTGAGAATAGTCATTACTTTCTGCGCAGCGCCCCTTCTTTTAAGCAACAAGCACCCTATCAAGTAACCACCCAAGACAAAAGTTGAGATGAAAATTGAACCCGGGCCCAAAGTTAGCCAGTAGAGAAACAACACCACTGGTCCTTTTTATATATAATAAAAGTACTAATTTGGGGGCAAATTAATTCACTCCTCCCAGCTCTCTCTCTCATTCTTATTAAAAAACCCCAGTAGCCTAGAACTAGCAAAGGAGCAAAACTCGAAGGCAGGCGCCTAGATAACAACCGCATTGTGTTTCCAGTGTCTGAAATTAAAATAAACAAGCGCGACCGACAGATAACAATTTCTTTTGTCAATTAAATAAAGGGAAAAAAAGAAAATTAGGTAGGAGGAATGAAAGGGGCACTTTTCTTTTTTCCCCGCTTCTGACTGACAGCGGATTTAAAATGTAAAGAGGACTCTTTACCCTAAAGTCAGCTGGCTGTATGCAAACTTGCCAGATTAAAATCTGAATGAACGAGATAGCACCCCCAATCTCCATAAGAAAGGGGTCTCGGGGCAAACGGTTCGGCGCAAGTGTTTATGTTTGTTTTAACCTGTGGGCCCGGACGGTGCCATATTTCACAGGCCTGCGCCCTCCGCCAGCCCCCCAGGAAGGGCAGCGTGTCTGTTTGCACTGGTAACAAAAGGGGGTGCGCACAAGACGTCAGCCACGGGCCGGCCCTGCCTGCCTTCAAAGTCTTCCCCGTCTCCCCCCAGTCTCCGGCAGCCATGGGTCGCCCCCTCCGCGGCTCCTAGCACTACAGCTGCAGCCGGGACGAGCAAACACAGGCTTCAGGGGGGTGCGAAGGAGAAAGGCAGCCCCGAGATTTATTCCTCTGGCACGCGAGCGGAGGCTGCGGACGGATCAGCTGTATTTATTCTCTGAAAGGGGCAAAAGAAACAGAGGCGAAGTGCAAAGCTGGCTGCCCGCACCGGGCGAGGGGAGGGGGCGGCCGTCAATGCAGGCCCGCCCGGCGCACCCCCGGCCTGCAGGTGTTAGCCTGGGCGCCTTTATGGCGGCACACGACGAATTAGCAAGCCAGCAGGCAGCGGCGCATGTTTTAAGTGCTAGGTTACCGGAATTTGCATTTCTCCTGCCTCCCCCCTGAGGACGCCCCCCACCCTTGGGACCAGATAAACGAGCTTCTTCTGAGCCCAGTGTCCTTAAAATGGAATCATTTCCACTAGAAGGGGCCCATTTACACTCTGCAGTGATGTGCTTATAGCGCCAGCAAGCCCTTGCAGCCTTTTGTGCGCTTGAAATCCCTCGAAAGACCTTTGCGGGTTAATCGCAAGTACGGGGGGGGGGGGGGGGGGGGGGGGGGGGCGGTTCTTAAAACTGCAATTGTGAGGATAATCATTTATTACAGAAGTTATTTCAACTTTAGGTAATTTTCCTTTTTTGTCGTCAGAATCATAGCACAAGTTGGGAAAAATGTGATACTAAATCTAGTGATAACAGATCTGTTTTTACAGAGATACCAAGCAGCAAAAATCAGTAGCTAACGCGCCATAAAAAGTTCTTGTTATTTAGTAACTTGTTCTTCCACAGTTATTTTTGTTTTGTAGCACTGCAGATAACAGTTATAACGACAACAAAACTACCGGTGATGGTACATCCCTACAATCTTGTGCACACATGCGGCAGATACACAAAAACTTTATTTTCCGTCTATTTAATTTTTGTAACTCATGTGCACACGTCTGTATATATTTGGAGACGGGGATAGGCCCCACACTGCTTAATCCATTTCAACTAAAACATGAATGAAATCTATGATTTGCAGTTTCAAAGTATCAGGTCAAAAATAAGGATGCCTAATCCACCTGTGGTACCCTGATGGCATTTTTCAATATTTTCATGCTACTTGTATTGAGTGTCCAAACATTGGCATCTGTTGGAGGCAGGTGTACTATTGGACAGAAGCTTTCTTGTCTCCAATCTTTTCCAACTTTGCACGTGTGCTGCACCATAAAGCACATATACAGTCTTGAAAAAGTATTAAACTATGTCTCAGCATAATATTGTGTAGTGGATATGTCCTTACAGTACAAAACCTGAGCACAATCAGTGTGTTTATGGTGCAAGGCTGCCTACAGTGTTCCAGCTGTGTGTGTGTGTGAGTGTGTGAGAGAGAGAGAGAGGCAGAGAGACAGACAGAGAGAGAGAGAGAGAGAGAAAGAGAGAGAGAGGGGAAGAGAGAGAGAGGGGAAGAGAGAGAGAGAGAGAAAGAGAGAGAGAGAGGGGGAAGAGAGAGAGAGGGGAAGAGAGAGAGAGGGGGAGAGAGAGGGCGAGAGAGAGAACGAGAGAGAGAGAGAGAGGGGGAAGAGAGAGAGAGAGAGGGGAAGAGAGAGAGGGGGAGAGAGAGAGGGAGAGAGAGAGAGAGGCAGAGAGAGAGAGAAAGAGAGAGAGGGGAAGAGAGAGAGAGAGAGGGGGAGAGAGAGAGGGAGAGAGAGAGAGAGAGGAAGAGAGAGAGAGAGAGAGGGGAAGAGAGAGAGAGAGAGAGGGGGAAGAGAGAGAGAGAGAGAGGGGAAGAGAGAGAGAGAGGGAGAGAGAGAGGCAGAGAGACAGAGCGAGAGAGAGAGAGAGAGAGAGAGGCAGAGAGACAGAGAGAGAGAGAGAGAAAGAGAGAGAGGGGAAGAGAGAGAGAGAGAGAGAGAGGAAGAGAGAGAGAGAGAGAGGGGAAGAGAGAGAGAGAGAGAGGGGGAAGAGAGAGAGAGAGACAGGGGAAGAGAGAGAGAGAGAGAGGGTAAGAGAGAGAGAGGGAGAGAGAGAGGCAGAGAGACAGAGCGAGAGAGAGAGAGAGAGAGAGAGAGGCAGAGAGACAGAGAGAGAGAGAGAGAAAGAGAGAGAGGGGAAGAGAGAGAGAGAGAGGGGGAGAGAGAGAGGGAGAGAGAGAGAGAGGCAGAGAGACAGAGAGAGAGAGAGAGAGAAAGAGAGAGAGGGAGAGAGAGAGAGAGAGAGAGAGAGAGGAAGAGAGAGAGAGAGAGAGGGGAAGAGAGAGAGAGAGAGAGGGGGAAGAGAGAGAGAGAGAGGGGAAGAGAGAGAGAGGGAGAGAGAGAGGCAGAGAGACAGAGCGAGAGAGAGAGAGAGAGAGAGAGAGAGAGAGAGGCAGAGAGACAGAGAGAGAGAGAGAGAAAGAGAGAGAGGGGAAGAGAGAGAGAGAGAGGGGGAGAGAGAGAGGGAGAGAGAGAGAGAGAGAGGAAGAGAGAGAGAGAGAGGGGAAGAGAGAGAGAGAGAGAGGGGGAAGAGAGAGAGAGAGAGAGGGGGGAAGAGAGAGAGAGGGAGAGAGAGAGGCAGAGAGACAGAGCGAGAGAGAGAGAACCAGTGATTTATCTTAGTAGATATAGTTCTGTTCTCCCCTTCCACTTTAACACAATGCACCGCAGCGACTTTGGTTGCTGAGCTGCCTTGTGTCAAATGTCTGTAAATCTGCCCCAAGGGGCATATGTACAATAAAGTGGTGATGCGTATCGTTAAACCAAGAAGGATAACAACACTCTTCATCACTTTAGAAACGCTGGGCTGTACCATATTTACTTGAATATGGTGCAGCCCTGAGTTTTCCCCTGCGCTAAACATAGCAGCCTAGCGTCAACGCAGGCCCCCTTGTTCCATAGTTCAAGGGTGTCTGCATTGAGGGAGACCTTCCTGCACATAAACAATCTTGAAATGCGTTTTTGTAACTTCTATGTGTGCTGCTAAATGCAGCGAACATAGAAGTTACAAAACAGCATTTAAAAAAAAAATTCTTTTATATGTGCAGAAAGGGGGACCTTCCTGCATATAAACATACATAGACAATTTGCTGTTTCTAAGTGTGCTGCACAAGGCAGCACACATTGAAACAGCAACAACGAGGAGCAATAAAGCATTTCTCCTCCTTTAGCCTATTAAGACCAGGTTTTCCCCAGTCTTAATTTTGACGCTGCCTCCTATTTATGCTGCCCTTGTAAATAGGGGGCGGTGTCAAAATTAATGGGTGTTTTGCGGAGGAACGCCCACCGCAACACCTGTTGCCCTCCCCTTTTACGCTAAATACAGTGGGAAAGGGGGCCTTATTTACAAGGCAGCGCTAAGCTACGTTAGGTGGCTTAACGCTGCCTTGTAAATAAGGTGAGGCCCCTATCGCCCTCACAACACCAATGAAAGTGACGTTGTGGTGGCGATAGGGGCTTGTAAATATGCTCCAAGTGTCTTAAATCAGCATCTTCAATCTGCGGCCATGGCTCGGCCCTTCATTAATAATATGATGGAATGCCAGAGAAAAAAGTGTCAGGTAACCAGGAAACTGGAGATTTTTTTTTCCACTCCAACGCATTATAACTTTTCCAGAAATATCTGGGTGGTGTGAATGTAATTCTTCACACCTCCTTGTCATTTTAGGTCTCGTTTGCGACAGCACAGGTGCTGCATGTGCTCTCGCTTGCATGGTGTATTCTTTACACTAGAGGGCTTGGAGGCGGCCTATTGCTTACCCGTCATTGACTTCGTTGTCACTCTTCTTTGTGGGCTTCTGTTTGGCCATCACGTGCCAGGCATCCCTTTCTTTTCTTTCTGTGGAGCATGGACCAAGCACAGATTGATTCAACTAGCATCTGTCCGATGTTCGCACTGTGATTGCAGTTTCCAGTTCTTGTGTGGCTTTCTCCATTCGTTCTGTTTTCAAACACATTTCTGGACATTATTTATCGTGCATCTTTTGCCTAAATGGTCCTTACTCATACAACTATAATAAAATTGCATTTTCATTCATGGGCTGGATGAAGCCGTTATAATGTATAAATGCCACACTTACACTACATTTACACCTTTATGATGCTTGCCACTGCATGCCTATTTGTGTTGCCTTTCAGCCATTCACCTCCTTTGTACCTCATATCTTTGCTTTGCTTTTAAGTTTGAGTCCTTGTTTAAGTTACTTCCACCCACCACTGTATTGATCTATGCCACTTTCCTCTATGCTACTCCACGCCACTCCTCTCTAAGCCACTCTAAGCCACTTCAAGCCACTTCACTCTATGGCACTTAACTCTATGCCGCTCCACCAGATGCCACTCCATTCTACGGCACTCCATTGCACTCAATACCGCTCCACTTCATGCCACTCCATTCCACCCTATGCCACTCAAATGCACTCCGTGCCACTCCACTCTATGCCACTCCACTCTACACTACTCCAGGACACTCCACACCACTCTATGTCACTCCACTCCACACCACTGTACTCTATGCCACTCTAATCTACGCAACTCCATTTTTCTCTCTTCAACTCTACTGTATGCCACTCCACTCGATGCCACTCAACCTTATGCACTCTACTCTACATCACTCCACTCCACCCCACTCTACACTGCTCCACTCTGCCCAACTCCACTCCACTCCACACTACACCACTCTACTCCTCTCCACGCAACTCTAATACACACCACTCCTTGATCTACTATGCTATTCTACACCACTATACTCTATCCCACTCCACTCTACTCTATATCACTCTACTCTACACCACTCAACTCTATGCCACTCCACTCTATTCTACACCACTTTTCTCCATCCCATTCGATGCCACTCTACACCAGTGCACGCAATTCCACACCAGTCTATGCCACTCCACTCTACACCAGTGTACTCTTCACCACTCCACTCTAGTCTACGCCACTGTACTCTATGCCACACCACTCTACGCCACTGTACTATACGCGACTCCACTCCACTCTATGCCTCTCTAGAACACTCCACTCTGTGCCACTCTACTCGACTCCATGCCACTCCATTCTATGGTCTATGCTGTATGTCACTCCACGCCACTCCACTCCACATCACTCTAACCCATGGCACTCCACTCTACGTCACTGTACTTTATGCCACTTTACTCTTTGCAATTCCACTCAAACGCTACGCAATTCTACACTGCTCCACCCCACTCTACAGCACTTCACAGTCTGCCATTCTACTCCCCTCTCCTCTATGACACTGTACACCACGCTACTGTCCATGGGAGAGGTGTGGCGCAGCGGCCAGAGCGGCTGACTCCGGTGCGCGGTGCTCTTGGTTCAATCAGCGGCGCCAGAGGCAGCTCAGCATCATGTGACTCTGGGCATTAGCTCACTTAATCTCTTCAACGGCCCCCAGCGCCTTGAAACCTTAAGAGGTGAAATGTGCACGTGTTACAAATAGGAATTATTACAACATGGCTAAAAGACATTGGCAAAGCCAATGCTTGCTGCAAATGTCTTCAACTGCCTTTAGCTGGTCGTGTAGAAAATGCAGGCATAACCAGCAGTACCAACACCTATTTTCCTCAATTTGTAGGCTGCAATAGCTGCTGAAAATCACACTATCCCCTCAAATACTGCTATCATATCTACTGGGCAAGTTTTAAATCCAGGTCTAGGTTGATTGACTTGGCCTTGGCCAACACAGACCACATCATTCCACCCTATGAGCAGAACAAACAGCTTCGGAGTGAGAGTCAATCCAACTGCAAAGCAGCATGATCCATGAAGTTATTGGTGCCGGCTACTCACACAAAATCACTAGCGAATTGCCTAGTTGGATAATCTCTTGACCCCCAATAGAGTGGCTGGATATCTGAGACTATCCACAGTAGTGGGATGAACACTGAAGTAGCGTAAAGGAGAATAGTTATACAAAACTAACGGCAATAAGACTTCCTTGAGGGGGAGATGCGTCCTAATGGCTAGAGGTGCTGACTTTGGAACTGGGGAATCAGGTTTAAGTCCAGCGTTGGCTGAAAAATCTGATAACTATGTGCAAATCAGTACATTTTGACCGTGTCAAAAAAATACGGTTGACCTTGTTTAATGTAATCTGTTGCTCATGTGAGGCACTCTTATGTCCGTGGGCTAAGTTTGTGCTAAACAATCAACAAAAGAACAGCCGTCTGGACCAGGTTCTTGCCTGACCGTGTCCATGATGCATTTGTTGCTCTAGCCGGTTGCACCAGCATTGGTATAGTGTGGTCTTGCCAGTCACCGCTAGTGATTAACTTGGCTGCTTTATTCTGCCAGCACTGCGGGCAATGATCAATGTCTTTGGCATACCATAGGAAAGGTCATTGCCCCAAGAAGACTATGGCCCTAATGATGGCCAATTGATTGACCTGTAGAAGAAAGTCCTGACTCAACATAAGATTCTCAGCTCCTAATGAGAGAAATGGACCACAGGATTTATCTGGAGACCAGGAAATGGTTTCACCCAGCAACATACCACTCAGGATAAGTTGGTGGTCTGTGTTACCAAACACTGCTGACAAATTGAGCAGGACCATAGGTGAGACTCCAGTCTATTCAGAAGTCTGCCACACGTCAGATAGAAGTGACACTAAGACTGCTTCAGAGATTCTTTCGGGCTGAAACCTGTGAGCAGTAATTCTCATTTTTGGGGATTCAGTGTGACTTTACCCTAGAGCTAGTTTTACTGACTCTCAGGTGTAAAAATTCTGTATGCTCCATTTTGCCTGTTTATAGACACTGTAGCTTGGGTTATGTGTGTGAAACAAGATGGGGGATGCTTTCTCAGAAGAAGTTAGTTTCCCGTATGCAGGAGCACTCCTCTCTCTTTCTGTTTTATGTTCAAGGTTTCCATGATGACTCCTGGACTCGGCATCTCTTTTTGTCTAATTCTGCCTCCTGCCTATCCTCCACTTCTTGCATCATTATGTAGGAGCAATCCATCAATCTGGCTTTTTCCTCAGGAAAGGGGGCGTAAAAAAACATCAAGTCTTCCCCACAGAATGGGAATGCTCAAAGGAGGTTCAACCCTACATTGTGGGAGTAAATGTACACAGTGACGGCCAGTCTAATTGTTTGACACCAAAACATTAAACACCGTATTCACACACAGTTGTGACCTATTCTCCATATAATGAAGATGTAGGCTGGAGCTTCAATCCTCAGCTTGGGAGACCCACACATACATATGCGAGAGCTGCGTAGACGGTTGGTGCTTTCTGGATGTCGAGAGCTACACGCTCCCTGTACTACCAAAGCTGGAGCCAAGCCTCAGCTGTGGTCCTTTAAAGGTGGATGGTAGGTAGTCAAGGTACTTTCTGGTCACCTCTCGGAACCATCACTCCATGTAGAGAGAATCGGTTTGCGGAGTGTGTCCGCTCCCTATTCTGCCTCTGGTAACACCCTTTCAAAGGCCCTGACCAGGCGGAGATATGGCCAAGCACACAGAGCTGCCGACCTGGGACCTGGGGAACCAGGTTCAATACTTGGCCTCTGCATGACATTCTGTGATCTTGCACAAAACATTTAATCTCCCCATGCCTACAAACAGGTATGTACAATCTGGTTCTCCTGTATAGTGTTGTGACGCCCTTCGGCCAAGTTTGTGCTGTATATAACAAACAGACAAATATTAAGTGAGCCTAATCACACTGATATCACTCCGACGTATTTTCTTTTTAAACCATATTTTATTGGCATTTAAACAGTGTCAACACACACATTCATTGGATGTTGGGATCTAGTATCAAGTGTACATAACGTACCATTGACATTCTCTGGTATGTGTTCATCAACAGTCCCACAGAAACAAAACCCCCCCTCCCCCCTGAGTTGCATTCTGCTAGACAGGTTGTGGTGTCTACATGCGGCCGGGTTTTCGTGCGCGAGGTTCTCAAAGACCGTGTGTTGCAATGCTATACCTTCTGGCCAATTGTCCCTCTTGGCCATCATCTGGCTCCGGTTCTGCCACCCTTGGAGTGCCCGCCTCACTAAAAGCGTCCTGTTTTTGGGTCTGTAATTCACGACTGCCGGTGAAACCCTGGTGCTCCGGACAGAACATCTTTTACATGTGCCGCACCTGCAGGGAAAGGACTCCTGGTGTGTGCAGGTCACACCGGGGGAGCATTTTCAGAATTTTGGGTAACAGTTCTGTCATGACAGCATCAACATCAGGTGGTCCCCCACTCTGCACACCTTGAGGAAGTGCCTCAAGACCGGGCTCTGACACCCCCGTGCCTTGAGACCCTTACGGGTGAGTAGCGCGCTTTACAAACCCATGAATGATTGATTGATTGGTAACTGACCGCCTGTCATAAAGTTTCTCCAATGTAGCTTTGAGAATGACATATATCTTTAAGTTTGTAAAATGTATAAAGGCTCCATAGGTGAAGGTTATGTGGGGCGACAGCGCAGATGTGCAAGGGTGAAAGGACATTTGAATATAAATGGAAAAACAAGTGGAACCCATCTTTTGGGTCAATCACAAACAATGTAATTTGTACTGTTTATAACTAATAACGAAACAAAGGCTTACTTTCCCTTTTTTCCTTTAAAATGTCAAACTGGTCTTCTCGGGTGAAATTTTAAACACAGGAATAAGAAAAATACGTGCTCTCAGGACACAGAAACTCACACTTCCAAATGCCTTCCTTGGGCTCCTTAAATGATCGATTGTAGAAATTGCTGCGTTAAAACATGTTGACATTCAACAAATACAATGCCAAGTCAAACACACAGCCCATACATTACACATGGGGTGGAATTCCCTGGCTGAGGTTCACACCCTAGGCTCGAGGAGAGGAACTGAGAGCATAGAAGGAAATTAATGACATTAAAATGTATGTACGGAGCAGATGTATGAATTTACTGGGCACTAAACGCCCCGTGGGCAAATCTGTTAAATAGTTGTGCTTTATTGATTGACTGGCAAAGAAGTATTTGCTGAGCACTTTAAGTGTTCTCAGACAGAAAAGAGTACTAGCCTCAGAGAGGGAAAGGGAGACAGGAAGAAAAGATGATGCTCTTGGATAGAGAAGTTTTTTTTAAAGATTTTGGGGGAATATTGTTTGTCTCTCTTCATGACACCAATAGTTTGTAAACTATTTCTGCTTTTTGAATCCTTGATAGAAAAAGTTTCTTCCTTTAACTTTCTTCCTAAAGGGAGTCCGTCAGATAAGCACCCCCTCCCTCCAAACACTCCACCAGAGACCCCAGCTGAAGGCTGCCCTCCTAAAACCACCCTGTGGCACGCATGGTTCCTCCTTGTGGACGTCCCTTGAACGGGCATTAGAAAGCTGTAGCGTTCTTAAAGAGCGTCTAAGCGCTATATAACTGAAATACAATATGGAAACATTTCATGGTACAAATCAGAACATAATAGAACATGAAAGGGGGCAATTCAGCCTGGCCAGGAAAGGAAACTAGAACTGCAAGGGTGAGAGGAAGTATTAATTCCTCTAGCCGAATCGGAGGAATTTGGTAATTCGCGTTACTCTTGTAATGTGGAATTACTTATAAATTCCACCACTGGAAGAGGGTGCAGTCCCTCTATGTTTAAAAACCACTGCAGATTAAAGTTTAATCGGCATTAACATAGAGGTACTGCGTTCTCTTGCGGATCTGTTTAGAAACAACGGGCCTTATTTACAAAGAATTAACGCAGCGCGGTGCCGCAAGCCATTTGGCGTTAATTCCGAAGCACCGGGATGCGTCAGATCTACACGGATATGATGGACACCTTTTGAACTCCCCTCCCCTGGCACACAATTAGCTGCCATGCGCCGACGCAGGCACCCTTGCACCATGGTGCAAGGATGCCGACGTCACAGGGATGATTGTTTATGTGCAGGAAGGTGTCCCTTCTCGCACATAAACAATCAGAAATGGCGTTTTTCAACTTCTATGTGTGCTGCTTTAGCACACATACAACTTGCAAAACTTCATTTTTTGATGATTGTTTATGTGCAGAAAGGGACACCTTCCTGCACATAAACAATCATAAGGGGTGATTTCCTTGTTCTATGTGTGCGGCAGAATGCAGCACGCACAGAAAGAGAAAAACAACTCCCCTCGGGAGGCGTAGCATTGAGACGCATTTCCAGGTTTATGATTTCTCGTAAATCTGGAGCTGTGTCTCGTTCCATGGGTGTTGAGTGGGAGCACCCACAGCAACACCCATGGAACGCCCCTTTCATGCAAAGTGCTGCGTTTAAAGGAGCCGTATTTACAAGAACAGTGAAAGCAAAGCAGGGTGGCTTTTCGTGTCCTTGTAAATATGGGGCAGCAAAATGCGCTGCTAGTGAGTCACAAAAAGTGACGCATCGGCGACGCAAGGGGCTTGTAAATAAGCCCCAACCACTGTAGTGCATACATCTCGATGCCCTTACATACTCTGCAGTGAGTACTGCAGAGTATGTAAGGGCACCGAAGGGTATGCACAACAGTGATTTTTATGTAGGGCGGGAAGAGGGAACGGTCCCTCTGTGTTTAGAAACTACTGCATACCACCATGCGGCAGAGCCCGTACGTACTCTGCAGTGACCACTGCAAAGTATGTGAGGCACCAAGTGGTGGCTGGCTGCGCTATTTTCTTAGCACTAAATGCATCCTCGCACCCATTTGTGGCCGCAAAGGTGCATTTTGCATTTAGAATATAGCACCCAATGCCCACTCCGCCCCGTCGCAGAATCTCACAGAATGTTTATGCAATGCCACCAAATCAAATTCCACCAATTTCACCCACCCCTCACTAGAAGGTGTCAGGGAAGGCCTCATGGAGGACACAGAATTTTACGTAGACTTCGCCTGGCCCCTACCTTGCTCCTGGGCCCTCACGTGTGCCCAGTCCTCTGACCAGACCCAGCCCTTTCGGTCCCACCTCTTACTTTGTTACGAGACTTCCTCCTTCGACTTCCTCTCTCTCTCTTTCTCTCTCTCTCTCCTGAGCTTTTGTTTTTCTCTTTCTTATTATCCTGCCCTCTCTCTCCTGTTTCACCATTTTCTCAGCCTCTTTGACCTTATTTACCCCTTTATGGGCTTTATCTCTTTCCTTTCTTTTTTATTCTCTTCTGCTTTCTTGAGCATTTTTCACCATTTCATTTCCATGTTCTGTTCAACTTCCATTCTCTCTCATTCATTCATTGCTGCTTTTTTGTGCATTTCTCAGTCTTTCTTTGCCTCTTCTCTGTGCATTTCCCGTTTTATTATTTGCCTGTCTGCTATTTCACCACTTTCCTTTCTCTGACTCTTTGCGCTTTCTTGGCTTTTTCTCTTGGCTTTTTCTCTTTTAATCTCTGCCACTTTCTTCAGCATTTTTCACCCTTTCCTTGATGTTTTTTGTGCATGTCCCATTCACTCCTTTTTGTTTTTGTGCATTTCTCAGGCTTTCTTTGCTGTTTCTCTGAGCATATCCCATCCTTTCTCATTCATTTTTTGCCTCTTTCCCGTTTAACCACTTCCGCTGCCTCTTTGCCCTTTGACTTCCTTTGTCACTTTCTGAGGTTTTTCTCATTCATTTCTCTTTTATTCTCTGCTTCTTTCTTGAGTATTTCTCATCCTTTCTTTACCGTTTTCTGTGCATCTCTTATTCCCTTCCATTCACTTTTTGCCGCTTTTTTGTGCTTTTCTCATTTTCTCTCCGTCACTTTTCTGTGCTTTTTTCATTCTTTCTCACTCATTCTTTGCTGCATTTTGAGCATTTCTCATTCACTCTGTGCCACTTTTCTGGGCATCTATCACTCTTTCTCATTCACTCTTTGCCTCTCTTCTGTGTTTTTCCCTTTCATTCTTTAACGTTTCTCGCTACTTTTTTACTGAATCCTTGCAAATGTTTGGCCTCTATTAGTACCCGCCCTATTACCCTTTTTCGGAGTTTTGCCCTCTCAAGTGCTCTTTTACCTCTTCTTTTCCCTTCCTTTTCCTTACACTTTTGTTCTTTTTCACACCCTTCTCTCACCACAGTGGTCTTTCCCACCTGCCCTACCATTCGGCAGTCCCGTCCTGCTGCCTGAATAGCCCCGCCCACCACTCCAAAGTTCCTCTCTCTCCCGCTTCTACCTAATAGCGCCACAGGCAAGCTCATCTGCTCCCGTCCGCGCCCGACTGTGTGCAGTGCCGAAACCCCTTGTCCTCCTTTCCCCGCCGAAACTCCCTCGCATTGCGCCTTGCCCTGAACGCATCTTCCCGTGCTGCCGACGAGCCGAAGGCCCCTTCTCCTGCTCCACCTGCCACTTCCCCTGCACCATCCATCACACTGATGCCACCCCACTCACAGCGAGAACACACCTCAACTCGCCGACGCTCACCCGACCCCCACTTCTCCCCACTTTCAGTCCCCTATCCTGCCTCCTCCTCAAAACCCGCTCCCTCACCAAACCTGCCGTAGAAATCTGGGATCAGCTGCATGAACACACACCTGACCTTCTCTTCCTGACAGAAATCCTTATGACTCCCACGTCGTAATTGCAACAGCGACCCCCCCCCCCCCTCCCCATCGGGATACATTAGACATTACTAATAGACCCAGAGGAGGACTCACAATCATCTTTGAAGAATACATCAAGAGCTCCACTACCTTGACTAGCACCAACAGCACCTAACCGTCAAACTCTACATCCTCGCCAACTACACTGAGCGGTATTCTCCTCCCTCAGCCACCAGGACCCCAAGACAACTTTGGAAGCACAAATGCAAAGTTAATCGCCCCCTAAGATACTTGACTTCAGCATCTTCCTCCTCCTCGGCAACCTCATCTACCACCTGGAGAATCCCACAGACCCCAAGACATCCAACCACCTGGAGGGCCTGAAAAACGTAGGACCTAAGTGAAAGGCCCCAGCAACATCATAGTGGACAAGCCCACACCCATCACCTGATCTGACCACGCCCTCGTCCACTTCCACACATCCACCCCTCACCAATGCAGATGTCATTGCCAAATTCCCACAACAGGATTGCAACAAGGTCTCAGAAGAATCCTGGGCCTTGGAGCTCCTACAATCCAGACCACAACACCTCAACAACGACCTCCCCAGATTCATCTCCAACTTCAACGTCTGGATCAGCCTCTGTAGAGACATCATGATACGAATTCTGGAGATTTCCTCCAGAACTGCAGGAGTGGGTGTCTCAGACCCAAGGTGGAAGGACTCAGTTCCAGGCACACGCTGAGTTAGAGAGGCCCAGTGGACCTCAGCCCTAACATAAACCCACCAAGCTATTCTTTGTGCAGAAAGTGCTTTCAGATAACTTATCGGCAGTCCCATTAAACAAGTTCAGGGACACATTGGTAATTAAAACAATGTGTTCATCTTGCAAACAACACTCTCAAACGTTGCACTGAGAAATCAGGATTTGTAGTTATAAAAGTTTATTTTAACAGTCTTAATCTACAGATAAAATGCACGGTAACAACACAGAATGAGAATAGAATTGCAGTTAAAATTGATGCTGTTAATGAAAACAATAGAAACATTTGGAGCTATCTCTAAACCCTACTCTAGTTTAGAAGGCTAAAACATCATCAATTATTCCTGCCTGTCGAGTATTTGGAATAGATCGATTCCTTCTGAAACAGCAGGATTGGCTTCAGCCAAGGGCAGGAGTCCCCGCACGACTGCTCATGGCTTCTGCAGGTAGATCTCCTGTTGTATCTCTCCGATTGAGAGCAACTGGGGGCATATTATCAAGCACGGCGTTAAAATTATCGCCGCTTTAGCGGCAGAAAACTGCCGCTAAAGCGGCGATAATGGGCTTCATAATATGCCGCAGAGAATTCCCATAGAAGCCCAGGTTCACACCAGAACATGGGCTTCTATGGGAATTCTCAAGGGCCTATTATCAAGCCCATTATTGCCGCTTTAGCGGCGATAATTTTAATGCCGTTTCTTGATAATATGCCCCTAAGTCTGGACAGAGAATTAGAAAATTGGCGTGACCTCTGGTGATAATCTCTCAGGCGAGGACCTTTCCTAATCAATGGTCAAAGACCCGGGCATTTGGCCACTAATGTTTTAAAACCAAATCAGGGTTTGAGACATTGTAATCTCCTTATCTCGTCATTGTTCCCTCCCTAATGTTCGTTAGCTTCACTCCACATACTTACATTATAAGACATCCATCAGGAACCTCCATGATGACAGGGGCACAAAAATGTGCGTAATCAAGAACAACGTCAGCCTAAATGGAGGATCTCCATTATGAAAATAACACAAAATGTATGGGGGTACTGGAGGCGTCCATGTTTACCAGCAGCTTACATGTGAAGGAATCTCACACTTTCTAAAAACAGATACTACCTGAATTGAAAACAGAGCAAATTTCAGAAAATAAATGACTCAAGATGGGAACTATCGCAGTGCGCACATCAACCATGGCTCCACTCAAGTGCACTAAGGCCACCAGAATCAGACCACAATGAAGCTGGTACACAGAAGAGCCGAAACTCACCAAGCACCACTGCAAGCAGCTAGAACGCAGATGGAGACAAAGCTAGGATGACGGCGACAAGAGCAACTACAGATCAACACTCAGACGATTTCACCAAACAAGCAGAGCGACCAAACTCTCTGCCCTCTGGGTGCACATGGAAAGCAGCTCCAACAGCACCAGGGAAATCTTTGACATTGTGAAAGATATCACCTCTCCGGCAGCAAGCTCCAGCAGCGTAATTTCCCCATTAGACCTCATTAAACCTCTGGACCTAACTGTCCCTCTTCTTCAGCAGAAAGAGCTCCAGCATCTATGACAACTTCCAGCCTTAACCAGGACGTTTCACCCTTGTAGTTGCCCTTGCCATCGCTTCCAACACCCACAAGGCCAGCCTGACCACGTGTCCCACAATTACCAATCAAGAAACGACAGCGACTATGCACACAGTGGCGGCTGCTACCTGGAAGCAGCAGTGGGGCAGGGTGGGGGGAAGGGTTAAAAAAAATCACTTAACTGCCACCTCTCCTTCGTCCTCTTCCTGGCTTCTTGGGGGAGACACGAAGCAGGAAGCACCAAGTCTTCCAGGCTCCCTACAGCCAATCACAACACTGCAATTCAGCGCTGTGATTGGTCTGAGCGCTGTGGCACAGCGCTCAGCCAGGGGTTGGAGAGGTAGGCATGTTCTCTACACAGTCTGTAATACAGCCTGCATGGAGAACAAGGTATGTGTGCATGACTGTTTTGGGCGACCCAAGAGGGCCCGGCCAAGCACTCATGCACACATAGTAAGTGCAAACTCTGCTCTGAGAGCAATCCCGCCCCACAAAGACGCCGCAACAGGGAAAACTAAAATGATCATAAAGTCAAGTTATTATCATTTTATTTTTTCGAAAAGTATTTATTAGATACATCCCCTACAGACGCATTTCAGCGGTATGCCTCCCTCAATGTTAGGAATGTCCATATCTGCTGCACAGTTCCTGATAGGTTTAAAAACAATATCCATCCTTCTGATTGGCCTCAATCTAGCCAATGGGAGGACTGATCAACGACATTGGCATGGGCACACTTGCCTGTGAAATACACATGTTGTAAAGCCTGCGTGGTAATACCCAGAGGGGTTCAGCCGTCGTTGCAAAGGCTGTTTCCCATGTAGTCTTGATTTCCCCTCAGGCATCTTTAATTCACTACCAGACTCTCCCTGTCTCTTTATGTCACTCTTGCAGGTTCCTGCATTCTCCTTTTGTGAGAGATGTCCTGGATTTCTGTTACATCATCTTTCTACATTGTGTGTTTTTCTTTTCTTTTTCTCGGTAAACGTCTGATGCGGGAAGAAAGTGCCGTTCCTCATAAATCAGTGTCATAGGCCCCACCGGCAGCCACAGGAACAAATTAAGCACTGCTTGAGTGGGATTTACCACTGTGGATTTCTCTGCACTCATGGTGGCAAAATCATCTGCACTAGTAAATGAATTTACTACTGCCAGAAATCATTTTGTGAGCAAATTTGGCTGTGAACCTGTGTTCATTTGTTTAGTTAATAGTGCTCAGTGGGTTTAAAAGGGGGAAGGAAGGATCCAGAAGGTGAAGAGAGGTGTAAATGTGGGGAAGGGAAGGGAAGAAGAATAGGATAGAGCTTAGGCAAAAGCAGTGGCGGCTATCATCCACTGGGAGGAGGGGGGGGCACGTGTGGGAAAAATATTATAAATCAAATTAAATAAAACTTACCTGCTGCAATGTCCTCGTTCTGGACCTCTTCTTTACTGGAACCGGATGCTGGAACACCCTTGCCCAATCCTGGCGCTGCTCACATGTAGCATGTGCACAGCGCCCTGGAGGCCTGCACTGTCTCTAAACACAGCGGTCTTAAGACAGCTGGGCTGAGAGGTTTAAAGTGCTCATGTGTGGCTGGCCGTCGCAAGTCGGACAGCCAAAAAGACATGCGCACTTTAAACAGTACCATACCAGCCCACCCTCCTCCCTGACAGTGACATGCTTCTGTCACTCAGCAGCGCCCCCCCCCCCCCATCCTGATGCTCGGTTCGTGGATAGAAAATAAGATGGTAATTCATTTTTTTAATAAAGATTTAAAAAATTCATCTTTGTGGGGATTTTTAAGTGGGGCATGCTCCTTCACTCTAGAGGAACAGCCGCCCCTGGGCAAAAGAGAAGTTGTCTGTAGAGAGGGCACTTACAAGTTTGTTTACCCTCTATTCGTGTGACTTTCTTTCTTGAACCTTTGATCAGGGTTAGCAAGGGAGGTCCCGGAGGTACCAAAGGGGTATCCAGAAGTATCTGCTGATGCACCTAGTTGACATCCAATCCTTGCCACCACTAAATGACTCCTCAGTGAGTATCTGGCATATGGGGGTTATTTCACTTGTTGTGAATATGGTTTTATTTATTTATTTATTTTACAGTTTTATATAGCGCAAACCAGACCCGTGAGGGTATCAGAGCGCTTTACAGGATTGAGGGGGGAATAAGACGTAGGGACGGGAGGGATCACACTGGGAGAGAAAGGGATACAGGGGGAGATTCAGTTTCAAGTTCAAACTACCTGAGGGAGAAAAATTAAAGCATGCAGAGTAACAATACAATACAAAGGTTTCCAATCCACGAGGTGCATCCTAGCTGCAGTTGACGCAACAAATGGGATAAAAAGTTTGCGCAGGCAGTTATAGGGCACACGCGGCAAGTCTGAATGTAAGGAGTTCGCTAGAAGAGGTATTTTCCCATTAAGAAAGTTTTGGTCTCCTTCTTAAAGTGTGCCAAGGACGGGAGTCTTCTAACGGATGGTGGGAGAGAGTTCCAGATTCTTGGAGCGGCTCCAGAGAAGGCTCGATTGTAGGTTTTTTTCTTCCGGAATTTTGCTGGCTGCAACAGCAGGTTTTTATTTCATAGGATGTCACAATTATCAGTGTAGAGTGTCTCACTGGGGTAATTGTGCTGACTGTGGGACTGTCACACAAGGTGCAGTTAACTATGTTCCTTGATCCTCTGTGCCTGCACTTAGGGGCTTTGGACAGTGGCGTGAATGAGTGCATGGACTACTTAGTCAGCTCCTTGCCGTTCAATATCACAGTTCAAGGGGTGATGATAGAGCTGCCCTGGCTCAAGGCTTGCCCCTGTTAAGCGAGGAGCTTGTTTTGTGGCATGGTATAGAAATTGTGGCCTATGCATAGGAAATGGAGCTTGGCTAATTCCATTCGGACTGCGGCAAGTTTGCTTTGTGACAATCTGTGCTTGTCTAATGTGTGTTCCATTGTTGAATCTACAAGGGCTTGGGTTGGCGGGTGTGTTGCTTTCTTTTAAAGTTTGCGCTTGCCATGGCCAGTGTGGGCACAGTTTCGCATCAGGAGCTGGATACAGAAGTACCATCTGCGATGAGACTTGACCTTTTGTGCATGTCTGTTTGGATGCCAAACTCTTTCTTTATCCTTCTGATCAGTCTGCCTGCAGTCCCTGACAATCCAGCCATAGTAGCGCAATTCCGTACAACCGACCACTGAACGTAATGGGAGTTAGCTGATTGGGTTGGGTCATGCACCATATTTAACATTAGGCGGCACATTCCTGTCTTTTCCCGGCACTGGTGCACAATGTGCTGTCTAGCGCCAAGGCAGGTAGCCTTGTACCATGGTGCAAGAGTGTCTGCGTTGTAAGCAGGATTGTTTTTGTGCAGGAAGGGATACCTAACGAAGTAAGTAACAGAAAGAAGTTACAAGGAGAAATAAAATTATGACGCACCTGGAGAGGCGTAGCATTTTGATGCATTCCCAGGTTAACCAGTAATTGTAAATCTGGGAATACGCCAACATCCAAGGGCGGATGCGTGGGAACACCCACACTCAACCCATGAAACGCCTCCGTCGGACAGAGTAATGCAATGCAGTGATTTGCGCTGCCTTGAGTTACCCTAGATTTATCAAGCCACGCAAGGGGGCCTAGCTTACTTAGTAGTTGCATCGTCCTTGCGCCCCATTGTGCGGTACACTGGGGATGCAACTGCTTGCGCGGAGGTATCCCCCTTAGTGTCTGAACTCATTACAAAAAACGTATTAGAACCAATTTATTCTTCTTTGCATTAGAAACAGACTTTACTTGTTTCGGAGATGCATTTTTCATTTTTTTTTAGGATTAGTAGGACTGATGTGTGATGGAGAAAATAAAAAGTTATAATGGGCTACATAATGTATATTGCACTTGCTGTGCATGTGATGGGTTTGCTATCCAACAAAACAAATCCAGTTATTTTTGTACCGCACATTTTGGGGTTCCCAACTTAATATTCAAATAATACACCACCTGAACGGACACGGGCCCCCTGGGAAAGGCAGAGGGTGCACCTGCACCAGGCACTCTACACAAGACTTTTGTGGGTGAGTGACAGTAGATAGTGCTAGCCCCACTGAGCCGCACATCAATGAGTTGTTTCTGTGAAATCTGTGCCAGGCAGAGGTACAGTTTGTTTGCCTCAGACACAAAGCCTGTGGCTGATACCCACTGAATAGCTTTGGCTGCATCACACTTACATGGTCAAGCAGGCTCGGCTGTTTGTCACATTGAACCCAAATTACACAAACTTCTGTATTTATATGGACCTGGACCACCTGTGGGAATTGGGGCGTGGAGGTGCATGAGCAAACAAATTAACAGGGAGAGGCGAGCCAGAGTCGAGCCAAGGTACTGGCTGGGTTGCATCTTGGTGCGTGTGCATGAGACAAGTCCTGAAAATGTTTGCTATGTAAACAAACATCACATAAAATATGGTAAAGCCTCTTCAAAATTACAAAGAGTGTATTTCTTTAACATGTGGAAGCTTTGACATTAATAAGTCACATTATAGCACTGCACTCACAAGTACTTATTAAAATTGAAGGGGCCCGACTCACAAGAGTAATCTGAGACAATATCCTAACTTTACGACTTTCGGTATTCACAGAAGGCATTTAGGAGTACTAAAGTTAGGATTTGGTCTCAGTTAAAATTAAGTTTGGTAAACTCCAAAATCCTGCATGCACTCTTTCAGTCATTTGTGTAGTTACTGAATTCTCTTAAACTAGTGTTCCTGTGGTTGGGTCGTGTAAAAGTATTGCTCTCACTGTGATTTGAAATACTATAGGATGCTGAGACTGTACGACCCAACTCTCTCTCTATCCTTATACAATGCTGACAAGTCCATCAACACCGTCAGTACTTTCCCCAGTCGAAATATGTTTTTGAAGACGAGTTACTATATGTGAAATTCTTGTCCATTTCTGAAGCTTTTTTGACCCTGAATCCTGGCCAAGTCAGCTTTCTGTGGACCAAACCGCAAGAACAGAACAGCCATTTAGGAATCCCTCTCCTGGCAGACCCCCATAAGCTTTTGTGGAGCCCAGATCAAAACCCTGCTGCACATACCCAAAGATACTCTAACCCCACAAACTCCCTCTGCCCAACCCACAGATCTTCCACCCTACATTCCAGGTCCCCCAGTCAGATTCTTCAACTAGTAATTTTGGCAAAAATTAGAAAATACACAATTTATTTTTTATAAAACTTTTTATTGAAAATTTTTGATAAAAGTATAAATCAAACTTGGCACAGAGGATACCGGACACTGGTCCCTGCACACTCGATTCTCATCATTTCACCATTTTGTTTCCCATGATATGTCACACAGAAACACTTTAATACCGACATGATTCCTTTGCTGAAAAATGCACATATAAACGTTGGAGAACAACAACGACAGCAACTCCTTCACCCTGATAGACAACCTCGCCATCCTCGGACTGGAACAGCTCGTCACGACGCCGACCCGCATCGCCGGAAACACGCTCAACGCCATCTTCTCCTCAAGCCCCCACATCTCCTTCAGCCACGTCTCTAGACCCACCTGGACCGACCACCACTGCATCCACTTCACCTTTCGGAAACCCGTCGCACATCACCACACCCTACAGATCCCCCGTCGCTGCTGGGGCAAGATCACCGAAGTACAACTACAGACAAACCTCGCACTCAACCCACCGACCAACCCCTCCAACCCCGACGATGGTGCGCGCACCCTCAGACGATGGATGGACGACTGCGCCAACACCTAAGCCCCGCTGAAAAAACAAACCCTCAAAGACACCAGCAAGAGAGCCAACTGGTTCACCCCAGAACTTCTAGCGTCAAAGCGCACCTGCCGGAAGTTGGAGAACATATGGCACAGCGAGAAGTCGCCGGGCAGCCGTGCAGCCCACAAAGACGCCATCCGCAACCACCACCACCTCATCAGGACCGCCAAGAGGACCTCCTTCAAAGACCGCCTCGACAACAACGCACACAACAGCAAGGAGCTCTTCAAAATCGTGAAGGTACTCTCCAACCCCAGCTCCAACGCCAACGACATCCCGCCGTCGCAAGCCCTATGCGATTCCATCGCCACCTTCTTCCACCGCAAGATCACCGACATCCACAATAGCTTCACCCCCCGGACGACCCTACCAAGTCCCAACGCGCCGGAACCACCACCACCCACCGAACACCTGACAACCTGGGCCAACGTGATAACCGAAGACACAATCAAGACCATGGGCACAATCCACTCCGGCTCGCCGTCTGACCCTTTTCCACACCACATCTTCAACAAAGCCGGCAGCTCCATCGCACCCCACCTGCGTAACATCATCAAACTCTCCTTCAAGACTGCGACCTTCCCTGAAAGCTGGAAACACGCCGAGATCAACGCCCTACTGAAGAAACCCAAGGCAGACCCGAGCGAACTCAAAAACTTCCAGCCCATCTCCCTGCTTCCGTTCCCAGCTAAGGTAATCGAGAAGATAGTCAACATCTAGCTCACCCGCTTCCTCGCAGACAACAGCATCCTGGATCCCTCCCAGTCAGGATTCCGCAGCAACCACAGCACCGAGACCGCCCTCATCGCCGCCACAGACGATATCAGGATCCTACTGGACAATGCCGAGACGGCGGCCCTCATCCTTCTGGACCTCTCCGCCGCCTTCGACACCGTCTGCCACCACACACTACGCACACGACTCCACGACGCTGGGATCCAAGACAAGGCCCTGGACTGGACCTCCTGCTTCCTCTCCGGCAGAACCCAGAAAATCCGCCTCCCCTGTTCCGATCCGAAGCCTCCGAGATCTTCTGCGGGGTCCCGCAGGGATCCTCCCTCAGCCCGACGCTGTTCAACGTCTACATGGCACCTCTTACACGCATCGCCCGACACCACGACCTCAACATAATCTCCTACACTGACGACACGCAACTGATCCTCTCCCCCACCAAGGACCCCCTCACCGCCAAATCCAACCTCCACCAGGGAATGAAGGCCGTCGCCGACTGGATGGAGGATAGCCGCCTCAAGCTGAACACAGACAAGACGGAGATCCTCATCCTCGGGCCCAACCCCTCAGCATGGGATGACTCCTGGTGGCCCGCGTCGCTGGGGACACCCCCCACACCCACCAATCACGCACGCAACCTGGGAGTCATCCTCGACTCGAAACTCACCATGACCAAACAAGTCAACGCTGTCTCCTCCACCTGCTTCAACACCCTCCGTATGCTCCGCAAGATCTACAGATGGATCCCAACAAACACAAGGAAAACAGTCACCCAGGCCCTAGTCAGCAGCAGACTCGACCACGGAAATGCCCTCTATGCCGGAGCCCCGACCAAGCTCATCAACAGACTGCAAAGAATCCAGAATGCCTCCGCAAGCCTGATCCTCGACGTCCCGTGCCGCGACCACATCACCCCCCCACCTGAGGAACCTGCACTGGCTCCCTGTCGACAAAAGAATCTCCTTCAAGCTTCTGATCCACGCACACAAGGCACTCCACAAGACCGGCCCAGCTTATCTCAACAGTCACCTCTCCTTCTATGTGTCCAACAGGAAACTTCGCTCCGCAGACCTCTCCCTGGCTACCGTCCCACGCATCCGTAGAACCACAGCCGGAGGCAAATCCTTCTCCCACCGCGCTGCCAAGACCTGGAACACCCTCCCCCTCATCCTACGACAAACCGAAGACCTGCTAGCCTTCAGGAGACAACTCAAGACCTGGCTGTTCGACCAGTAGCATCAGCTCCCCCCCTCTCCCCTCCCTCAGCGCCTTGAAACCCTTGCGGGTATGTAGTGCGCTTTACAAATTATTGATTGATTGATTGATTGATTGATTGATTGATTGATTGATTGGCCATGTTATAGGTAGAGCAAATGGACTATGGAAATGCCCCGTATCAAATATAGGGGTAAATGGACTCCACCAGCGGTAATGACCAAACACCAAGTATACATTTTTGATGGGGTCATAGATAATAAGTAGCAATGCCAATAGATCTCACTGTTTGTTTTTGCCAATGCTGACTTATTGGCTTACCAGTGGTTTTTGCCGATGCTCTACAGCATTAGAAACAAGCATTTGCAATGCAATAGGTCTCGCATTAGGAAAGTTTGAGCTTTTTGTATTGTAAATTGACAAATTTTTTATTTATGTGTTGGTATTGAAAATATTGAAATTACTAGCTTTCTCATGTACAATGTCAATAGTTTTAACTGTTGCAAATGTGACACCTATAGCATTTGTAATGCAATATGTGTTGTATTTACGTGACTTAGATGTATTGAAATTACAAATAACAATGGCTTTTAATGTTAATGTAAATTATAATGGCAATCGTTTAAACTTTTGTTAATAACTCTTGTGAAGATTAGGTTTCGTGTATTTAATTGCGCCTAAAATCCAAGAACAGAAGTTAAATATTATCATTTTTTTTATGCCATTTGTAATAAAGCCTAAATATTGAGAGAATATATTAGAGCCAGTTGTTGTTGAATGGTTGTACAGATTGATACTGTGGTGGCGGTGAGTGATGTTGTGGTGGTGTCGAGTGATGCTGTGGCGTTAATTGATGCTCTGGTAGCGCATAGTGATGTAGTGGTGCCCTTGAGTGATGCTGTGGTGGTGCTAAGTGATGCTGTGGTGATGCGATAGATTGATAGATAGAGTGCAATAGTTAGGTAGATAGATAGATAGATAGATAGATAGATAGATAGATAGATAGATAGATAGATAGATAGATAGATAGATAGATAGATAGATAGATAGATAGATAGATAGATAGATAGATAGATAGATAGATAGATAGATAGATAGATAGATAGATAGATAGATAGAGTGCAATAGTCCGATAGATAGATAGATAGATAGATAGATAGATAGATAGATAGATAGATAGATAGATAGATAGATAGATAGATAGATAGATAGATAGATAGATAGATAGATAGATCGATAAGATAGATAGATAAGATAGATAGATAAGATAGATAGATAGATAGATAGATAGATAGATAGATAGATAGATAGATAGATAGATAGATAGATAGATAGATAGATAGAGAGATAGATAGAGAGATAGATAGAGAGATAGAGTGTGAGGGCGATAGATAGATAGAGTGTAATTATGTAGAATATAATTATGTGGCACTGAGTGGTTTTGTGTGGAGTTTATATTGATTTTAGTGGTGTGTAATTATGTGGCATTGCGTGTTATTTTGAGTGTATCTTGCATTGTTTGCATTGTAATTAATTGGCACTGAGTGTTATTTGGAGTGCATGTGGCATTGAGTGTAGTGTAATTATGTGGTGTGTAATTATGTGGCGCTGAGTTGTATTTGAAGTGTATGTGGCATTGAGCGCTGTGTAATTATGTGGTGTGTAACTATGTGGCACTGATTGGTTTTTGGAGTGTCTGTTGTATTGAGTGCATTGTAGTTATGTGGCATGTAATTATGTGGCTCTGAGTGGCATTCGGAGTGTATGTTGCCTTGCCTTATATTTCTATGGTTCCTTAAACCCTTAGAGGCAATTCTTTTATTTTAACTAAAAGGATGGTAGTTAAATGGTGTTCACGGCAGGATGGTCGTTAAATGGTGGCTACGGAGAAGCTGTGTGCTGAAAGGCAAAGAGAAGACAGGCATGAAAGTGAAAGCGAGGATGAAAATGGAATGAGTGTGGCAGGATGGTCGTTAAATGGTGGCTACGGAGAAGCTGTGTGCTGAAAGGCAAAGAGAACACGGGCATGAAAGTGAAAGCGAGGATGAAAATGGAATGAGTGTGGCAGGATGTTAGTTAAATGGTGGTTACGGGGAAGCTGAGTGCTGAAAGGCAAAGAGAACACGGGCCAAAGCTGGAAGAAAACACGAGATGCGAGAGGCATGTGTGTGTGGCAAACACTGGTGGGGCTCAGAGCATTCTGTTGCTGCCTCGATGCCTGTGTGTGTGAGCAGTGGGCCTGTGTGTGTGAAGTGCCTAAAGTTGCAAGAAAACATATGGTTATTTAAATCCTTAGACGCAGAATTAATGGAGCTAATGTTATTGACCTTAGAAGGATGAAAAGGGAATGTTCGTGGCATATGTTAACTTTGTAAGCGCAGAAAGCGTGCAGGGCAAACTTATTATTTTGGTTGTTTGAGACTCAGATCTGGGCAAAGCTGCAAGAAAACACGGAGGGGGGAGGGCAGGCTGTGTGCTGAAAGGCAAAGAGAACACGGGCATGAAAGTGAAATCGATGGATGGCAATGCGTCCGTGAGACTAGCCCTGTGGTGGGGGAGGGACAGTTGTGAGAGGCGCCATGAGGAAACAATCTCTCGGCATGCTGTGGCGAGGGCGGGGGAGCGCATTCCAGGCGGGGGAGCGGACCCTTTGAAGTATGATGCCGAGGCTGTGGCTACACGTGCACGCGCCAGTGGGCTGAAGTGCTTCCCCAAACGGATTGCATGGCGGCACGATGCACGTGATTGTGCGCGTGCTCGCCATGCAATCCACTTTTGGGAGCACTTTGAAATGCCCCTCTTACTAGAGTCTCGCCTAGCTATTGCGTAAACGCAATAGCTAGGCGAGACCTAAAAACTGCCTTTTGTCAATGCAGTTCAATATCAGCAAAAAAAGCTCAATGATGCATACCTACGCATATGTCATGAAACATGCATACAAATGTTTCTTGATACGATGACCGCTGAGTGTCACTATGCATGGGTCATGATTAAGGCTTCCAGTTTCTGTATTTATTTTTAAATGCAGAAAAATACAGAAAATTGTGCTTCTTGTGGGTGGATATCGTTCATCAATTCCAGGCCAACAGCTGATCAGATAGACAGCTTGGGGTGTTAGAAAACAAAACAAGATTTTCTTAAATACAGGCATATGTTAACAGATATTTCTATATAATGCTAATATTTACATGTGGATGGAGTGTTTTGTTATATTTGGCTGCTTAGTTTGTTAGAAATGGCAGGCATCAATGTATGCGTACATTTTAATCAGTTAAATAAATGTGGAAATGCACCAATTTTTAACTCCATTTATTCTCAAAACACAAAATAAATATGGATAAATACCAATGAGATGTTTTAACCCCTTGAGTGCCCCGCCCTTTCCCCGCCCTGTGCCGGCCCTTTCATTAGCGGGCGGGGTTCATGACGAGATAGTCTCGTCATGGGCACAGCGCAACCGCGGCCCATGACGAGACCATCTCGTCATGGGCACTCAAGTGGTTAATTTACCATTCAAAGATGGCATCCATCCATCTTGGAGCTACACATGAAAAAATATGAAAAGTGCACCTAAGATAATTTTTGGGGGAAATGGCACAGCCCAGTAGAAAATTTCAGGTACTGGGCACTCCAAATTTCTTTCTTCTCTAAAAGAAAATGAGATGGGGGGGCTGTGCAAGATTTAAAAATAGCACCAAAGAGCAACAGAAGCTGCAAAAGGGCAAGCAAGAAAGGAGCTGGGTGGAGTGTGTACATCTTATACAAATGTGGTACTGAGAGCAGCAGAAAAACAATTTTGGATAAGTTTCAGAGAATAATCGAGAACACATATCAGCACTGCTACATACATAGGACAGGTACAGCCTGACAACAGAAGTGCACACACATGTACACTCACAGTCTCTTGCTCTCTCACACATGCGCACACAACACGCATATCATTCCTCTTCTGGTTGCGGGATTACCATAAACGGGCGCAGTCGGGTTGGCAGACCTTGAATATTTAAACATTCATTTGCAGAGGGGATGACGCTGAAGTGGAGAACATGAACACACAGAACCAGGGCAAATCCCAGCTACACCCTAGTGACAATTCATCTGTTGTCTAATGCAGAAGTATCCCTCATCCTTTTTTAGGTTCAGTTCCTGCTTTGAAAGATACCCTCCCTCCCATCCATCTCAAGGAGAAAGGATCATATTTGCTAGATTATGGTTTGAATGACAGTGGTGGACAGAAGATGGTCCAAGACTAATACCACAAGTCAGTTCCATTTATATGTGATTTGCAATGGAGAGAGGTATTGGAGTGTTCCATGTTCCATATTGTGTGTGTGTATGTGTGTGTACATGTGTGCATGCGTGCATGTACATGCTTGTGTGTGACACACATACAAAATTCTAGTCAATGGATAAAGACTGCAATCCATTGGACATTGCTCCTTTGCAGAAGGTGTCTCTGCTACCACATTTAGCAGGGAGCCTGGGACTATTGACTTATGTCGTGTAGTTCTTTGAGGTGCCTTCATATGTATCAGCGTTCTGCTGCCCCTTTGGAACCAATATGGCACAGATCGTTGAGTGGTTGTTACCAGAGGAGTTACAACAATGTGGTTGTTTGGTTACCAACTAGGCATCTTATCAAGAATAAGTATATCATTTCGTACTCACTCTACATTTGCTCCTTCAGTGACAAGAAGCGGGCAGTGAAAAGAAAAACAAGAGGAACAGGTCTGCAGCAGGTAGCCATTTTAGGCTTGCGGCTGTGTCTTATTGCATCACTCGAGTGTAACATGCGATGTGGGGGCCTGGTGTTTGAGGTGTGGCGTTAGTATCTGAGAAGACAGGAAGATTTGGTCCAGCGAAATGAGCGGCACTGATGCAGGAACTTGCGAGTGTGAACTCCTGGCTGGAGCTCTTGAAGGCATCATGGTGGAAACGGGCTAGTACGGGATTACTGTCAATAGAGTGAAAAAGAAGTCCATCGCAGTGAGCCAGGCGGCATGTATCTGGTAGCCGGGAGCCCGGCAGCTCTTGTGGTGGTGTCAGTGGAGGGAAGGAGGAGTGCGTTCTACCTGTGAGACATTTAAAACATTGCCGCGACAAAAGCAGCCATCCACTGCAGCAAGCTTGCTATAGTCTGTTGAAGGCCAATGTTGGATGCGTCATCGCTGACACGTGTTGGAAGCCTAGAATGCGGAGAATGGGATATTGTGAAGCAAAGTCACTCATTTTGAAAGAGAGAAAGGACAACTAACTACCAGCGGTGTGGATAGTATGAGACCTGAATTTGTATTACTCAGGTGTGTTGACGAGAATACTTGATGAATTCTGTGCAACATTTTGGGGGATAAATCAACGTCGGTTTGTCATTTCCTTGACAAGTCTGCATATTGCTCGATTCGGTTCACAAAGTCATCATACATGATAGTGACCAATTTTCGTAGGTTGTTTTCCTATTATCAAAAAATAATATTAAAATATCTCCTATTTTAACAAATTCTGGGGTAGTGGATGAAATAATGAGCACAGGATTTGAAGCAGGGTTGGGGACGGCGGGAGTTGATATTTTTGTAGCAAAGAAAAAGCTTCTCATGCTGTAGCACAATTCTGGGGGGGTGGAAGAACGACCCCCTGTTCATGAACGAGCAGGAGTGAATAACGATGATATGGGGGGCATTGCACCAGGTTATCCTGCTCTGAATATCATCTGAAAGAAAAAACGTGTCTTAACCCCTTCAGTGCCCGCCCCTTTCCCCGCCCTGTGCCGGCCGTTGCATTAGCGGGCGGGGTTTATGACGAGCTGGTCTCGTCATGGGCACAGCGCAACCGCGGCCCATGACGAGACCAGCTCGTCACGGGCATTGAAGAGGTTAAATAAAGTATCACCCCATTGGCGATAGTACTGGAAATCTATAACCAACGGGATGATATTTTATAAATTATTTTTATGGGACAATATTTATGCCCAGCGATAATTCTCTATACAATTTTGTGACACAGAAACATTATGAAGATGGGTGAAGAACAAAATACTGCATACGAAAGGGCGAGGAGAGGAACTATGGCGCAAAAATTAATACCTTAATAGTTTCCAGAGCAGAGATGCAAGGTGTGAGTGTAGAACAGTATGTGGCTTTGGAGCAGATGTTGGTAGGAACGTGCAAATCCGAGGACATTCACAAAGAAATAATTAAAGATCAATTAGTCAGACAGACAGATTCTTATTTATTTCGGCCCCAAAAAATGGCCATAAAAGCACATGCGAGGCAATAATCAACCTGATAAAATACTATTCACAGATAAAAACACATAATCCATATCAAAGAAGATAAAATGCTGGGAGAGATTAAATAAAACCTCAACTAAAACAGCATGGAGTCGTGTAGTTTTACAGCTAACTTTAGAAAGAAGCCCATTCTTAAAAAGATGTCCTGAGATGGCACTGGCAGTAAAAAAATAAAATTTAAAAAACGTGCGCCTCTACATTTTTTCAACTTGTCTTTAGGCCAAAGAATCTCTAAATTCAGGAGAAATCATTGTGTAGATGGAACCCCCATTAGAAAAGGCTTGAAGTGTTTCCCAAGACACTGAAGTATTTGGAGGAGTTTATCCTACCAGTGGTAAGGAGGGTACTGAGGAAGAGGCTGGTGTGTATGTGGTGAACCTGGTACCAGAGGGATTTGGGGCAGAGTACGTGTCAAGCATGGATGTGAGCGGCAAAGCAATGAATGGCAAATTTCCTTGTTACAGGTCTGGCAGTGAGATGGTCCTAGCGGCCTCTGGGAATTCTCCTGCCACAAAATGAGATGTTTCAAGTACAAAAAGGTTGGGCAATCTTCATGAGTGTGTAAGGGTTAATAGCAACACCACTACAAAATGGTGACCAGTGTACATGGTGCGGTGAGGAGCGTACTGTCGAAATCCATGTAGCATTAATGATATTTAAGTGGGAGAGAATGGTAAATGGTGTAGGGAAGCTTTACAATCCCTTAAATGTTCAATTCTGACACACAAATAGAGGTGACTTTGGGTCTCATTAAGACTTTGGAAGGAACTAAAGATCCTCCGACTCTATAAACTGAATAGAATCCATTAGCTGTATTTTCTCCACCGTGGCCATGGTACTGTGGAGGAAATTCAGAACGTGGATTCTACTTTGTATTTAGAGTTTCTTCCACAAACTCAAGAATCTGACGTTACCCATGAGCTCTGAAAGTGGCCCTGTGTGGGCGGATTCATGATCCTGTTGACTTCGATAGATCAAGATATCTTCAGGAAAATATAAAACGTGATGCCAAGAAATCAGATGCCAGCCCAAAAGGACATTGTAGTGTATTGTTAGATGCCCGCGGTCGGGTATATTGAACACTGTTGAAATTATAAGGGAAAGAAAATGCCCATCCTCATCGCCAATGTTAAGCTGGTAACTTCAATGAGCAGAAGAACACAGGTAACTATATAATGTAGTTCTTTATTGAAGTTAGTAGCCTGCGTGGAAAGCGATGCTCCTCCCAGGCCAGCCAGTCATCAACGGCCTAGTTCAGAATCTCTCACTCCTAGGTGGAACGTGGAATGCACTAGGCACAGTGCTCCACACTCCATGCTAGGGGAGAACTTAACTTAGAGAAGATTACAAAAGAAAGTATAAGAAAGGTGTATGTGGTAAGAAGGGGTTAAATCATATTGTGGTGGAGAGAAAAAAAGATTCCATGTTGGATTAGACCTCAATCCTCCTGGGCAATGCTTTGAATCATCTTGTGTGAGTCCTGTCTCAACGGCAGACAGCGAGAAAAACAGAGAAGGTGCAATAGGGTAATTTAAGTTTACTCAAAAAACATTTTGGAAAGGGAAGTTGGGAGTTATAGGGCAGTTCCCATGTTTAGGTGGATGTCTAAAGTATGCATTTGTGTTGATGAATTGCTGTAGTGAAGGGCAAGAAATCAAATTTGGAAAAATGTGGATGTTTTAGGTTTGCTGTCTCTAGGCGAGAAGGAAGACCAGAGGTCACTGTGATGAATACGGATATATAAGTGAGTGCAGGTTGTGTTTATTCTCTCTAAGACAAGGTGTTTGGTGGAGCAGTTAAGCTGGATGTTGAGTGAGTGGGTGCAGTTAGCTGTATCATGTGGTGCGAAATGGAAGAGCGCTTTGAGGGAGAAGTTACACAAATACAGAAAATGTTCTCATTCCTAAAGTACAGTCGATATTTAGTTTGCTGTGGGGCAGAGATCTTATCACGAAGACATACCAAGTTGTGTTAGAATGTCATCATTTCCTATCCACTCTACGTTTGTGTGTTATCTCATCCTTGTTTTAGTTTAGGTCTTCCATATAGTGAAGTTCTAGCTACAAGGAGTAGCAGAGCTCTCAGAGAGATTTTTTTTTATTGTAGTAGAAACATAGAAAGTGATATGCAATGGACTACATGAAGCATGGGATCTGGCTGAGACCAGATTACACAGATTAGTTTATGCTGGGAAAGGGGTGGGAACAGGCAATCAATCAACAGACCACCAGACGGCACCGTGAACAGATGTATTTTCACATATACAAGTTACGTTAGGCATATTTTTACTGCTTCAGAGATAAATAATGTTTTTAGGCGCAAGGAGATGGCCTGATTTCCATAAGATCACCTGATGGTTTGTCCTAGTTCTAGCACGCAGGTCTTTAGGCCTTCATGACCTGGGGACTAGGCCTCATCTCTTGCCATTGGACCTAGAGTGTGTTACCTAGGATGGCCCTGTTTGACGTAGTACTATTACAAACTGCCTCTAATGATTATGATGCTTAGGGAAATAAAGTAGGTATAGTAGACACTTGATGTCACCTGTACTAGAAACCACAGATGAGAGCCTAGGAATGGCGGAGAAGAGGGGTAGAGTGCTTGGTGGCCCTGGAGAAGTCAGGTGGAGAGAAGAAAAGTGTTGGCATGGTTATGCATGATTTTATCTATGAAAAAGGATTTGGGGAATTTGTATTCCAAATGAAGTTTAATAATGTATCGATTCATCAGCCAATCATCTCTGGAACAGGAACATTCTGCTTCAAAGAAAGTGAAATACGACGTGGGACAGTGAGGCAGAAAAAAAGTGCTTTTTTGCAAGTGTCTTCAGCTCTATTTAGAATTTATTGCATATTAATTTACAAAGCTTTGCTCAGTCCCTGAGCAAGGCTTGGCAGCCAAAAAGCATCTGCAAGATGTCATGGACTTGCACTGGTTTCAGCACATTCCGGGTACCTCGTGCTCGACACTATGCTATATACATATACAAACACACACACACATAAACACAAAGATACACATATGTGGGGAATTACATATGCATATTCTCTCTCTCTCTCTCTCTCTCTATATATATATATATATATATATATATATATATATATATATAACATACCGTTCTGAACAACCTAAATCATTGAAATTCACCAGTTATAGTTATCTCAAGTAACTGTAACTCCTGCCCTAACATAACTATAACTTGTGCCCTGCCATGTACAGTGTTGTCATCAAAAATGTCACTTCGGATGTTGCAGTGATTTTAACCAATGATGTTATAGAACATTTCATAAATGGATTAATATATGAGGGGGCAGATTTATGAGGGACTTGCGCCCCTTTTACGCCGCCGTTGCGTCACTTTTGTGATGCAGCGGCGGCGTGAACCCTGCGCCACGTTGCGCCCCATTTACATCTTGACGCATCTATGGAGATGCATCACGGTGTAAAGCCCTGCGCCACGTGAAACCTGCGTCAAGTTTCACGTGGGCGTTTCGACACGGGGGGGGTGTTCCATCGCAGGAACGCCCCTGAAAAGTGACTCAGTGAAATCTATAAGATTTCACTGACTCACTTTCCCAACGCTGATGCGTCAAAACCCTGTGCCTGCTTGAAGCAGGCGTAAGGCTTGACGCACCATGTTAGGGATAGGGTAGGTTGGAACAGTGCTGGAGTTGCGTTGCGCTTGCGATGCAACTTCAGCACTGCGCCAACCTTACGCCGGCAGATGCGTCACATATCTGCTTGTCCTTGCGCCACGATGCACCACATTGTAAATGCGGCGCATCTGCGGTGGCGCAAGGGCAAACTTGCGTGACGCATCTTCCCTGGCGCATCCATGCTGATTTGCAGGGATGCGCCAGGGAACATAAATCTGCCCCGAGGTATTTAGCAGTGTACGGCAAGGGCAAGTGATATAGATACTTTAGAGTCTTTTATGGTTTTTGTTTTTTTCTAAGAGAGAGGACTGAATACCCGAGTCCTAAAATGGCTGCTGCCCCATCTTTCATGATGTGGTGACAGCCAATCAGATCTTATATTGAGATCTGCTGGCTCTGCAGATCCACCACGGCATGTAATATACATACATTTTGAAATTTAACTTCTCTAAAACTATGGAACAGATTTTAACCAAATCCCGAAAATTCACACTTCCTGGGTTAAGGTGTAGATTACTGTCAAATTCGGTGTAATTATATTCAGCCATTTTGGTTGTAGATGTATCTAATTTTCTTATGGACAATTGCATGGCAAAAATCTGTTTACCGGCAGTCTGGAAAAACTAGGTGCGTTATGTGATGCAGTGGTTATTATATGTCTGACCTCTATGTGCTAACACGTTGATAACTCATTGCTTGCATGACAGTCTGGGAGCACAAAATAATTCCGCAGTCTGGGTCCAAGAGGCAAAAAATATGCAGTCAAGGAGCATTACAATAGATTCTATAATGAACACTGCATTAACCTTGATGGTAACACCCCCAATTCCAACCAGTGCATTTTAGCATCTCTTATGTAGTGTCCCAAAATATACTCCGAATCCTGGTGAAAGGGTTTTCCTATTACCAAGTTTGGTTTGCGACTTCTTGTGTGACTTGCAGGTCTCCATTACAAAGTCTGCCCTGATGAAGGCAGCCGGTCGTCCTTCTGAGTTTGATAACTTGAGTCCCATTGAATCCAGTGATAGTTACACCGGCCATTTACAGAGCTTAAAATCGCAAAAACCATAGTATTAAGAACTATCTAAAAGCCAACTATAAATGTTATTTTTTGTTTGTTTTGTTTTTCATTAATTAGACCTTTCGATGACAAGTGCTTCTTGAAGGCAATATAAAAATCAAGAATAAATAGGTTTATGCCGTGTATTCTTCTATATTTTTAGTAATTACAACCCTCCCTCTTTAGTCCTGATGTGAACCCATTGTGAGACACATTGATACTGAAATAGATGTTTTCTAGGACTTCAGACAGGGTTTCTATGAAAGTTCTAATCTCTATTAAGCCTAAATACCAAACAACAAATCTCAACACCAAAGGATTATCTAACCCTACTAGCTCTGTTTTGCCCATATACATGCTAAGACTGTACTTAGAATGGAAAAAATATCAGAACCTTAGGTAAGTGGACAGAAGTGTTGCAGGGATTTCTAAAGTGTTATCTTTTCAATACTAAGATGTGCAGATTTTAAGAGGATTTTGTCGTAGGTAAAGTAGTGCGTCTGTAGTACTCTTTTACATATTACAAACCTTTTGGATGATGCCAAAACACCTGAAATGGGAATAAAATTGAATTTTTCAGGGGATATTCACATTCAGGTAATACAAATAGAAAGGAATGTGCCTTCTTTGCACTTTTACAAATAGGTAGGTGGATGTTTTCGGGCCAATTCACAAAGCCATTTAAGAGTAAGTGAAATATTTCTTCTTTAATACTACTTCCTGTACGGTTAAAAGCTTTTGTGGATTGGCCCAAAATGTCCAATTACCGCCTCTCCTCTCAGTAAATTGGCTTGCACAATGCTGTGCTACCGAAACAAAGACAATAAGCTTCTTTGAGGAAATCTCAGCGTGTAAGACAAAGCAATGTTTGCAGACTGGCGAACAGGCTACGCAGGTCCAGATTTTATCAAGTAACACAAAGTGACGTAAAGCGGGACAAAGTCATGCACTGGTATTTGTTTTGCAGTGCAAAAGGTGCTTTGTGCAGGAAAGGTGCCCCTTTTTCAGCACACATATCCCTTTTCACTTTTTTGAGTCACTTTGCATCACGGGATCATCACTGGGGCGGTACTCAATCAGTTCAAACACCCATTGTTTTTGACGCAAAGCCAAATCTGTTAAAACTGCAAGTCTAGCTTTGTGTCAACGACTAAGGAGCATATTATGAAGGGCCGGCGATAAATATCGCAAAGTGCGCTTAGCGCTTGCATATTTATCGCCGGCTATCTCTGGAATTTATCACCCGGTTAGTGCGTTATCAACAACACGCATCGCTGAGGCGATAAAAATTCCAGAGATAGTGTGGATATCGCCGTTTTCCATGGTGGAAAACGCCGATATCCTAGATGATAGGGCCTGTGGTCTTAGCCACAGAATCCACGCCCCATGTTAAGTATGCCTTAGTCAGGAATTTAACAGACGTTAAATTGCTGCGTTACGGCATACTTGACGCTATTTAAATAAGGCTGCCTTTGCGATATTTTCCCTGGTTGGTTTCACAGCCATGCCTACTTTGCATCTCATTAGCGATGCAAAGTTAGGCGTGCTGGAAACGGGCGCTAAGTCAGCAAAATACACGATAGCGTGTCTTTACTGATAAGGCGATAAAATTATCGCCACTTTTCGGCCGAAAACGGCGATAATTTTATAGCACCACCTTGTTAATATGCCCCTAACATCTTCTTGAAGCAAGTGCTAGCATGGAGAAATGTTTTGATTTCTCCCAAAAAAACTTCCTCAATGCATGCGTGCGTGCGATCCTTCTATGTTTGTCTAGACGTGGGGATTGGCACTCAAAGGATGTGGTTCCAGTACAAATCCCAGACCAGATAGCACACGCTGGCATCTATGTGACTCTGCACAGTGTTTAATTTGAGACGGTGGTTTCTGGTGCTTGGCACCGGCACTTAATTGTCAACACCGGCGCTTGTGGCAGTCTGCCAGAAGGTGGCGCTGTCTCCGATGACCACAACAGTCAATTATTAATTCAATATACAATAAATGTGACTAATACCTGCTACCTAGGCCACTCTTATAGCTTTGGAGGCCTGGAATAGTCACACTTGAAGGAGTTTGATGGCTAAGAGTTGTGTTGTTGCTATCATTGGCAGCATGGCAGGGGCACTGTGTGGTGCAAGCTGCAGTAGCCTCCTGACCAGAGCCCTGGCATTTATTTATTTACAAGTTAAGCACTGACTATGCGTCATGCAAAGCAGGCTTTAAGAGCACCCGTGCAGCGCAGCACATTGCATGAAACATTAATCAATCTTCTCCCTAGAAAGAATTAAAGCTCACAAAATAACACCATGTTTGCTTTGATACATGGTTTCATGGTGTGCATTTCATGATGCAACCAATACAGTGTAGACACAAACATATACAAAGGAGAGCACGGCCTTTTAATCACAATTAATTCATTAGAATTCTGAATTTTGCAAACATTACTGGAGCAGAGAACAGAGTTTGAGACGAATCAGACAGTTAGCTCTACAGGGTGAAAACAATTTAAAAAAATCATTTTCCAAGGAGCAGGCTTTCTTTGACAGACGCGCTTCCGCTCGTTCAGGTATGAAATAAATAACAAAAAGATGTTTTACATTTTCTTTTAATTCAGCTCTTTGAATGCGGACGCATTTAACCGTGGCGCTGGGAGAACTGTGGGCAATCGGGCCCATCTTTACAGAACAGCGCTCCTGCCTCTGAATTGGCTTTTTCAAAAGGCTGCTGTTATTTCGTTTCTTCCCCCCAATTCTTATTCAAGAGTCTATTTTCGCTTCGTGCGCCCGAGCCTGGCAGGAAAGAACCTCATAAAAGTGAAATTGAAAAAAATCCCAAACTGTTTACTTTCGGTTGCTCGCGGCCTGCCTAAGCCGGCGTAACCAGCTGCTTCCTCCTTGACATTAAAAGACAAGAAGGATTACCATACTGATCCAGCGCCTTGACACCCTCACGGGTGATTTGCAGCACTTTATAAACCCTAATTGATTGATTGATTGATTGATCCACACAGAGGGCTGTTAGTGCAGCCTCTTCTGGCCTCTGTGACAGCTCCCTCAGTGCACCCTCACTCACTCCTGGCACACTTCCCTCTTACATTGTCAACCGGTGGAAAACCTTTCAGAAAAGTCCCTCTGTGGCCAGTGGGACCCGCACGTGCTGCACCACAGACTGAACAAGTTCTCACTTTTTACCAGGTGACGTTACATCTCCATTTACGCTCCAGTAGACAGCATTGGCTGTGATTGGTTGGTGTCAATGCACAATTGCATGGACTGAAGACTACATTCTGCATTGGTTAGTCAGTGCAAATGCTGGTGCAAAATTTCAAAGTCACTCATGTAATGGATGAAATCCAGCCCTGGGTGCGACCATCGCATCATAATCCAGATGACAACTCAAATCGTTGAAACTCCAGAACAAGACACAGAGACCATAGCTTCGGGGCGGGTTCGTGCTATACAAACCTCGATGAAATAAATAAATAAAGACATGAAAAATATATCTATATATGTGTGTGTGTGTGTGTGTGTGTATGTATATATATATATATATATATATATATATATATATATATATATATATATATATGTCAAGTCAAGAAAAGCTTTATTTCGGCCGTATGGCCATAAAAGCACATAAATTTAAAAAAAAGCAATACAATACGTTTTATATAAAAATAACAAACAAAAGAAAAAATAATATTAGGATAAAATGTAACATCATAAAACTTTGTATTTGTTAGCGCCAGTGCTTTAAATGGGCCGGTACTCTCCGGTACGGAGTACCGGTACTTTTATATTTTGAGGAGGAGAGTACCGGCACTTCTCAAGAGAAATGCAATACTTTTAATTGGAGAGTACCGGCACTTCTCAGAAAAAAGCAGGTACTCTGCTACAGAGTACCTGCACTTTTATTTTTCCATTTCAAGCACTGGTTAGCGCTGTATTAAAAAAAGAGTACAAATGTCGTTTAGGCTGGGTTTTCTGGCTCGACATTAACTGCGCTCCCTCACAACAGCATATATCTCCGTTGTTGTACCGGTGGTGGTCATCCTCCGTTATTCCATGTGTTATACTTGTGTGACTTTATAGCCACTTATTGCTGTATTGTTCAACTATGACTCCTATGAATCCCCTCGTGTACCTCTTGGAAAAGTAATCACACAACATATAAAGCTCTCGGATGCCTTCGGGTCTAGGTAGCGCTATATAAAACTCAAAATAATAATAATTATCGTTATTCACTGTCTCTGGTTAAATTTGCCCCTTTCAAGTCTCAAGTTGTTTTTATGATGCACTTTGTTCTGTGAGTTATCTTCTTTCATTATTCCCTTTTTTCTTTATGCATTTATATGTAGTTATTGAAGTTCCTTCAGCAGATGTAGCCCGTTCAGCCTCAAAATTCGCACCTCTTCTTTAGCGAAAGGGGACAGGTTCCAATGAGCATAAATTGCTTTAATCTCACTCACATTTTAGTCTTATAAAATGTATGTGTTGTTTTAAAAGACTGTAGGAAATAAGAAAAAAAGGGTTACTTTTTTCAATGCGTGGGAATCTATGCATGCACAGCTATTACAAGAACTTTGCATACCAACCCCTGGCGATCTGCAGACCAATCTGGGCCCACCGGGGTTTTGTAGAAGACAAGGTGGCATCAACAATCAAGTGTGCTACCAAAGGCGCCAGTAAATACTGTACATAGTATTAAAAAAATTCCTGATCCCCATAGGACATTGACCATATCGACAGTTATCAACACTTATCGATCAATTGATAATACCTCTTACATACAACATGGTAAAAATGCAGTGATGAGCCTACACAAAAAACAAGTTATTGTTGCTATTCTAATTAGTAACTAGCAATTATCAATGAACCATCCAGCTATAAAAAGCACACCAATGAAATAAAGTCATCAAATCAAGATGTGAATGTGAATTATCCAATGGGTTCCTAGCGTAAAATAATCAAACAGCATTTTTTCCAGATATATTATGAGTAAACACTTCCAATAAGTAAGATCTACTAGGTGCAGATATATGTGCAAGGACCGCAGAAGCAACCAACCTTTCAGAAGGACTTTTGATCCCAGAAGACCAGGCTGATACAGAGCACTGTCTGTGGCAAAAACTAGGCATAGGCCTTAATGTTTCAAGGAATTAGAAACATGCAACACCAAACATACAATGGCGTCCAATCAGCGCGGCATTCAGTGGGTGGAACCCTCAGTCACCTCGGTGAACGGCGATCCAGGTGTTCGACCATCTTTCTTCCGGTGCCTGACTTGTTGAACGCACTGAAGCACTTTCAAGAGGCATGCGACGATGAAGAAAAACTATTAATAAATAAATATATATCATTTACTATAGTGAGAGAGTAGGGAGACCACAATGTTTTCCATATCAGACTGACCCAGCCTGAGTGGCTATATAATTTCTACCTGACTGGCAAAGAAAGAAAGAGGTTTAGAAGACAGGGGTGAACCCCTTTCCTTTTTTTCCAGCATTTTAGAAATGGCATAAATGAGGTTCAGAGCACTTATTCAGCTCTTAGAATAAAATTCAGCAGTCAATCTTTTTCTACCCACATACCCTTAAACAACTACAAAGGCTTTATCAAAAGTATTTTTCAACAACAATTATAGAAACTTAATTTTTACAATGGTTCTTCATAACTAATGGCATAGCTATAAATATCGACATGTGAGTTGTGAGTAAAAACACACTGGAAATCGAGAGAAGGCAAAATATAATCTTTGCGTGTACGGTATGGTGGAGAGAATTTGGGAATTTACAAATGTGAGCGATGTCCTAGTTAGGTAACATCTTGAAAAGAATGTGAGTAGTTACAATAAGATTAGATTATCTGTGCACAAATCATTTAAAAATACATAACGAGGAATAATTATGCTTTTCAAAACACTGAAAACTGAAAGGAAGTAACCTTATTTTATGGTGGCAAGAATTTATGATAATAAAAACAACTGGCAATTCTTTTTACCATTTATTCTTCCCTTTCTCTTCTTGCTTCATATTGGTTGTTGGGTTCAACAAAGACAGTGCGCTTGGATCAGAAATCTAATGTTTAAGTCTTGTGTTCAGTTCATTCCTACAGTACAGTCCTTTACAAAATATGCACATTCTTCTTCAAAGGTGATCTGAATCCTGTTTTTCATGCCAGCGCTTGTTCAGGGCGATCAGTACACATGTCCGTAGTTGAACTGATGTCACTACAGCTTGATTTCTGAGTAAGGTACACATCAAACTCCTCTCAATCCAGGAAAGTGGCAAAGGGAGACTGCAAATTACATTACAGCGTTCTTGACCTGTTCCCCCAGGACCATTTCTGTAGTGACAAAAAAACATACAAAGGGCTTTAATTAAATCAAAAGACGGTTGGGGAAACCGCCGGGCCACTTGCTATTAGGTTACAGCTCACTAAAACGAAAACGCATTTTTAAACCTCTGGTATTAATTTGAGATTATACAGATGCTTAATTAAAAGTGCAGCATGTGTTAAATATTATTTCAACCCAGATTGTCATCAAACCCTATGTAATTCGATCCTTCAGTGCTCAGAGCTAAATTTTATGCAAATTTTCTATGTCACCAAATGAAGGACTTTGAAATTGTCGCTCTACTGGTATAGACCACACTGTGCTATATGGAGAAATATGAGCCATCATCGCAAACGTATAAGGGGAAATTTTCCAAGAAAGCTAAAATTCTTATCCTTTAAGAAATGTCAGAGTGGAAATAAAAACTAACTCTTTGGCTGCTATTTACCGAATTTTAAAGCATGCATATTATTTTATAAACCAATAGAAAACTAGAAATTATACATACCTCAAAAGAAATTCTTGCATACTTACATCACTGATTCAAAAACACGCCCTACCTGTCTTTGTCCTGTCGAGTCCATTGTGGTAAAGAAGAACACAAAGAGGTGTTTCACTGTTTTTGATTCATGAATAAGTTAAAGTACATGGTGTGTGTGTGCAAAAGAACACAGTGCACACAAAGTTCATTAGCACCTATAAAAACGATGATATACAGCCCTTAAGCTGCAGGGCAGCATTCAATTAACCAGTGATTATTAGTAAAATGCTTGTTAATAAGAGTCCCAAAAATAAACTTGTAGTCTATTGTTAAAATAATGTACTCTGTATGTTGCAGATAACATTAATGGGCAGTAGGGGTTTAAAAGGATTTATATTACCTAAATATCTGATGTCCCCATCTACAAATGCTTAACAATATTGCCTACCTCAACCACTTGTTCACACAAGAAATGCTACCCCAATGTGTGTTTAACAAAGTATTTATAATTTACGTGAACATTTAAATATTATAAAAGGCAATATTCAATTTTGATCGTATAATTTGTCAAAATGTGCAGCGGACATGATCACTTACCTTGGAGTATTTAATCCTCTGTTTGTTTTCTGGGACTGGTAGTTATTGAAAATTGAATTAAATGTCTTTTGGGAAACATATTTTCTTCTTAACCCTTCTGTGCAAAGTTTGATATGGTAACTACACAAAAAAGCACTAAAAGGGAAATGATGCATTGAATACCACATTCACAGCCACCTTTGACAAGTGCTGGGGATGGCACACAGGCTTTAGAATACTGGTTTTAATTTTGCACCATCCGAACCCCTAGTTCAATCGAGCATCAATGCTTACCAAACACAGATGAACTAACCGGGCAGTTCTGCGACAAGAACCTCTGTCAGGGATCCTTCTCCCCTCCATCTTTGGTGATTAGTTTAGTTGATTTTTCTTAAATGCACCCCAAGTGCTGAGACATTGTTATTTGGATCCTGAAAATGGACCCCACTTTGGAAGTACCTCTTCAGGACTATATGCACCAGCTGGCTGTCTACCATACAAGCACTAGACTCCGCCGGACTAAGCGGCCTAGGTAGGCTGTACTAGTGCTCCTGGTCAAGCAATGGGATTAGAAAGTGGACGGCAGGAGGAATGGGTGGCAAGCTCGGAACTGTGGAATGACTTTGTGCTTGTAAGTAAAAGGCCACCAAGGACAGACAAATGTACAAGGAAATTTAAGAAACTTTTACATCTTAGTCCTACTTGCAGAGATTTGCACGTTTTCTGCTTTCTGGCTGCACATATAAGTTACATCAAGGTAGAAGTGGGGGCCTGTTACGCACTCATTAAACAAAATTACCAATGAATGATGTGTCCCTAATTTCATACTCCTTACGAACGTTTAATTTATAAAAATACATACATTTTCCAGTGTCCCTATGTCCTTTTCAGTTACAGTGATGACACACTTTCAAAGTACATAATAGAAATGAGGTGATGTGACAGCCTATGAAGCGGCTTTGGGCTGTACACAGAATGCCGGACAGATGCTATATACAGAACATCTCTCTAAGAAGCAAATACATGCACTTTTCAACTTACAGACACATAATTCTTTTTATTAGAGAATGTGTTTTTTAAACTTTAAATAACTCTATTTTAGACAAACCTTCGAAATGATTGAGAGTCGAACACAAGTATGCGTTGCCTCATTTTCAACCTTAAAGCAATACTTTATGGAGTGTCAAAGTGTACATTTGTTTCTCTCACTTTACAAGGAGTAACTGTCAGACCTGAGTGACAGAGCTTTCCAAGTAATAAAATATAAGAGAAAATGTAACCCACACGTGGAATGACTCTCCCCAGCTCAAATACAAAAATGATAAAAAGATGAAACGAAGTTCTAAGACTATGCGCCATCTCTTGTCAGTCAGTTGGAGAGGTTACATGGCTGTTACGCAAGAATAGATATTTCATTTTGCCACTAATAGGGAAAAAAAGTAAAGGAATAATTCATGGAAATTAAATTGGAGAGTTTCCGTACATGCCCCCTCTAATATTATTGTAGAATGTCGCCGTACCACATGCAAGATAGTAGGGCTTTTGATTAAAGACGTTACAGTTAATACAAATGATGTACATTCAATACACTGAACATAACTTGGGACAGCATTCAAAGTACATTGTGGAAAAGGTTGTTCACTACATAATTGCTACATAATTCATCAGATAAAGCCAGTATCTCCATCAATCTCAGGTGAAAGGCCATTAATGTCACATAGAATAGTATTCAATGTTATTTTACATTAGTCATAAAGGTTCCTTAATACAAATGTGTCAGTCACATCAACATGTAAAGCTACGCGTGTTGAGATTCAAACAGCAACCAATGGAATAATCAGTAAAAGCTGGAGTCACCAAGGTATACGCTGTTCGTATTTTGGAGCCACTTACTGTGCACTGTTCTCAAATCCAAGTCACTTACTGTACACTGTTTTTGTACACTGTTTTTAAATCCAAGTCACTTACTGTACACTGATTTTAAATCCAAGTCACTTACTGTACACTGATTTTAAATCCAAGTCACTTACTGCGCACTGTTCTTAAATCCAAGCCACTTACTGTACACTGTTCTTACATTCAAGTCACTTACTGTGCACTGTTCTTAAATCCAAGTCACTTACTGTACACTGCTCTTAAATTTGTGCCTCTCACTGTACACTGTTCTTACATTCAAGTCACTTACTGTGCACTGTTCTTAAATCCAAGCCACTTACTGTACACTGTTTTTAAATCCAAGTAACTTACTGTGCACTGTTCTTAAATCCAAGTCACTTACTGTACACTGTTTTTAAATCCATGTCACTTACTGTGCAGTGTTCTTAAATCCAAGTTACTTACTGTACACCGATTTTAAACCCAAGTCACTTACTGTGCACTGTTCTTAAATCCAAGCCACTTACTGTACACTGTTCTTACATTCAAGTCACTTACTGTGCACTGTTCTTAAATCCAAGTCACTTACTGTACACTGTTTTTAAATCCTAGTCAGTTAATGTGCACTGTTCTTAAATCCAGGCCACTTACTGTGCACTGTTCTTAAATTCTATCCACTTACTGTGCAATGTTCTTAAATCCCAGTCACTTACCGTGCACTGGTCTTAAATCCAAGCCACTTACTGTGCACTGTTCTTAAATCCAAGCCACTTACTGTGCACTGTTCCTAAATTCAAGCCACTTACTGTGCATTGTTCTTAAATTCATGCCTCTCACTGTACACTGTTCTCAAACCAAGCCACTTACTGTGCACTGTTCTTAAATTCTAGTCTCTTACTGTATGCTGTTCTTAAACTCAAGCCACTTAGTGTGAACTATTCTTAAATTGGAGCCACTTACTCTGCATTGTTCTTAAATTCAAGCCACTTACTGCGCACTGCTCTTAAATTTGCGCCTCTCACTGTACACTGTTTTTACATTCAAGCCACTTACTGTGCACTGTTCTTAAATCCAAGCCAGACACTGTGCACTGTTCTTAAATTCAAGCCACTTACTGTGCACTGTTCCTAAATTCAAGACACTACCTGTGCACTGTTGTTAACTCCAATCCACTTACTGTGCATTGTTCTTAAATTCATGCCTCTCATTGTACACTGCTCTTAAATTCAAACCACTTACTGTGCCTTGTTCTTGACTTCAAGCCACTTACTGTACACTGTTCTTAAATCCAAGCCACTTACTGTAAACGGTTCTTAAATCCAAGTCACTTACTGTACCCTGTTTTAAATTGAAACCACTTACTGTACACTGCTCTTAAATTCATACCCCTTACTGTGCATTGTTTCAAAAGTAGAAATATTTACGGTCTAATCTTCTGGAAGTCATCTGTCTATATATAGTTCTTATTTTGGTCTTACCTTTGAACAATTTCCTATACATTTCGTGTAAATTGGAATTGCTTTTCTAAGATTGTTGTTATATGGAAGCCACTTATTGGACATGTTCTTAAGTTCAGATCCCTTGCAGTACATTATGCTTAACTTGCAATACGTCAATTAGAGCCACGTTCTGTATACATTGTTCTACGTGTGGGCTAACTTACTCTAGCTTTTTCTTATTTCGAATCGCATTCTGCCCATTTTTTTTTAAATAGGAGTGGCCTTCCCTTTTTTTCCTTACCTTGAAGCCACTATCAGTACATGTAACTTAGTGCAATGTCTTTTTACATGAAAATCACTTATCATACCTTGTTGGTAAACTAGACTGACCCACCATATATTAGCCCTACATGTCAGTCACTTTCTATACATCAGTCTTAAAATATTGTCATTTTCTTGCATTGTTGTTCCTTTTAGCTCACTTTCTGTAAGTTACCTAAATGGTGCACATGGTTCTTAAAATGACATAACTTACATGTTTCTCAAACCGGAGTCAGTGACTGGAAGATGGTTTTAGATTAGAGTCCCTTTGTTGCGGCGTCTCTTCCTTCTCAATGGCTCACGCGCGCGAGACATCCTTTCCCCACACACTTAGTGAGGCCGCGTTCTCTTCACCAGTAGACAGTGAAATAGCGCATGTGCCTCAGCAAACGTCTTGTGCAAGCACCCCTTGGCGAACCGCCATGAGAGATAGGTTCCCAGAGACAACGGCAGGTCTCCGGGTAATGGGATGGGTGTATTTTCATTTTTTTCTAAGCGTGCTCTTTTTACCTTTTCTATTTGAAGAGCTTTTTCAGCTTAGTTTGCCACTCTGTTTGCGTTTGTTTATAATTTCAGGACTTTAGTTTGTACAGGTCGTATTTCATTAATATTACTCGGTGGATTACATCTATCGAAGACTCTTTGAAACGTTTTTTTGTCTTTTATTTTCATTTTTTAAGCCGATTCTCCTATGCCTCGTTTAAACGTATGAAAGTACCAAAGCGTGGTGCAGTCACTCTTCGTCCTGTGATATATTTGCATGTATTTAGGTTGGAAGGCAGCATGATGGGTTTGATGCAAAAGACAGCAGTGGTGGGGGTTACAGGAAACACAGCAAGCAGTATGTTGTAAGGACATTGGGGCAGATTTATGAGCCCCTTGCGCCCCTTTTGCGTCACTTTTAACATGGGAAAAGTGACGCAAAAGTGGCGCAAGGGGCTCATAATATAAAAGTAACATAATAAAAAGAGAAAATGAAGTAAAGCTCACATAGAAATGAGTCCTCCCTTCTGTTTTAAAATTTGTGGGGCACTAAACTGATTTTTTTCAACTTTCCCCGAGCCTTAGTTATTTTTGTCTTGAATAAAAAGTTATGGACACTTTTTCTTCGGGGTTACACGGGCTCCGAGGACCGGCCAATTAAACATTAAAACATCAAATCACAGTCTCTGCTTTATTTAAACAAAGAGCGTGTGTTAGATGTGGACAATATACGGCGTTGATGACGGCTTCATGGCAGGGTAAGACCGAACATGATGATGAATGTCACAAGATGAGTCAGAAACAGCGCCGTGTGCACAGTCCTTACCATGTGAACTAAGGACTCCGCTTCTTGGGTTCTAAACGAACACGGTTTATACCTTCTGTCGGTTTGGGGGAAAATATTCTTTCAAGATGATGCCGAAGACGAAGACGGTTGTTCTTATTATTTCAATTATCTTAAAGGAGATTCCAATTAACCAGTTGTAACTTTTTTTTAGATACAATTACTGGCATAAAAATATTTTGGTATAAATAATAAACGACCTCGATGAAAATGTCCAGAATTCCCCTTTTTTGTCTGTTGGGCAAAATTACTCCTACATCCAGAAACCTGCGTGTGGCGACCGGATTTAGAAGAAACTATTTGTAACTGGTTAACTGGACTGTTTTTCGAGGTTTAATTAAAGCCTCTAGGTTGATCCGTGTAAATATTACACCATTCGAAAAAACCGAGTGCTCCAAGAACCCGTCTCCAGAAATGAAGAAAAACACGACCCTCAACAAACTTGTGAGTGCGGTGCAACAAGCTGCATTACAATATTCAGCTTTCTCGAAATTCGTCAGTAACTTTCAATAAAAAAAGCCCCTGTTTCCCGAAGAGAGTGCTGATTGTACGTCTCTTTCGTATATGCGGTGCCGCCGCTCAGCATTATTTTTCTTTTTCCATCGGCTCTACCTAACCTATGCTCCACGGTACTCCTAGGTGAAGGACGGTTCTCTGCTGCCCTCTATCGGACACCGGAGCAATGACGGCCTTGCAGCCGAGCAGATGATTCTCAGGTCTGTCGAAGAGGCTGCCATGTCAGTCCCAGTCCGGGAGAGATATCTGTAGAGATTTATAGCACTCCATTTTCCAAAATAAGAAGACAGAGAGGAATGTCTAGTATTAACTCTCGAGACGCCATATGCCTTTACTTTCAATATAGATATGATGCATCGGCGGAAAATATGAGTGTGGCTTAAAGGCCAGAGCTGCCGGCTTTGGAGCTCGGAAACCAAGGGGCGTATTATCAAGAAACGGCGTTACAATTATCGCCGCTTTAGCGGCAGAAAACTGCCGCTAAAGCGGTGATAATGGGCTTGATAATATGTCCTTGAGAATTCCCGTAGAAGCCCATGTTCTGGTGTGGAACATAGGCTTCTATTGGAATTCTTCAGGGCATATTATCAAGCCCATTATCGCCGCTTTAGCGGCAGCTTTTTGCCGCTAAAGTGGCGATAATTTTAACGCCGTGCTTGATAATATGCCCCCAGGTTCGAGTCTCGGCGCTGGCTCAACATCGTGTAATTCGAGGCAAATCACTTGATATCGCCGTGTTTTAGCAAACGGAAGGCGTCCTTGTGTAAAATGACTGGTGCTCATGTAAAGCGCTCCAAAACCTTCGGTCGTGTTCGCGCTGTATAAAACTGTCGAAAAATCTAGCCAACAAAAAAACACCTAACTCCTATTCATTTAATTGACCAGAAAGTAGCTGACGTGAATGGTTTGCTGGAGTAACCAAGACTAGTCCCAAAAAGCCAACAGTAAGCACTAACCATGTGTTCCGGAGCAGCGTGCTGCCCGCTGTAAAGCGCTTGAACGCCCTGCCAGGGGCAGTAAGTGCTAAATAAATGCAATTATATGTTGTATTTTTTTGAAGTTTAAATACCTCAACCAGGTGACAGGTTAAGACCGCCCGAAACAGCGCAGTACTCCTGTTTTCAGACCAATACGATGTTTAATTGCAGGTACATTTAAGACATGTTTACACGCGCGAAGGAAACGAGTTTTACTTTTCATTTTTTGGGTAATTGTCATTAATTCTGTCTCATCAAGTTACAAGGGTGCAAGACAGACGAAAACACACGTGCGAAGGAAACAACGGGCTTATGTGGAATATACTTTGTACAGACAGGTTTCAAAGCAGCCACAAAGTCCACAAGAAGCTAAAGACAGGGAGAAAACCTTTTTACAAGTCAACTCTCAGTTTTTAATTCTTTTATTCAACAGGCTTCGACTAAACGGCTTCTAATGCCGACACAAAAAGTACAATTATGTATAAAAAAGAAGTAAACGAGACATCAGTATATACGGAGCACTAATGCAAAAAAATGCAATTATGGAGAAAGGCAATACATATTTAGACCTAAGGATAACGCTTACTGACTGACTGTGACTAACCTCGCAAGGGTATTGAAAAGGTAGTAGGGCTGAATGTGGAAGAGTGGGTACTAGGTGTACGTGCGGTGACAACAGCAGTGAATCTTATCTTGGAGAGGGCTGAGTGAGTTAAACGCTCGCTGTGGACATCTGCTGTGATCTGCAAGTCATGAGTGTGAATTAAGAAGAAACCACCTCAGCCCTTCATCCTTCCGAGGTGATTTAATTGAGTATCCTTGCCTTGATGAATATTATCTTCTATTTCTTACAGCGCTTAGAAGTGCAGTAGTGGCTCTAAAGCGCTATGGAAATATTAGTTGCAATTATTGCAGGTCGTGACGGGAGACTGGAATAGAAAACAGGAACCCTTTGGCTACTGGACCATCATTATTTTGAGGGTGGATTAACCCTTCAAAGGTCATTGCTTTTCAGTAGAGTTTTTGAAGACCACCTTTTCCACCATGTGCAGGATGGCCATTCTGTGGCTCCATTCTGTAGTCTGGACATCCCTTTTTTCCTTCCCTTCCTCGTTTGTATCAGGCCATTAGTTCTTGATATTTCTGTCCATAGCAGCCTGCTTGGACTTCTGTAGAGTACAAGGTATATGTAGGTTGGCCGAGATGCTAGAGCCGTAGCACCGAAGGCCAAGTGTCTCTTCTCTGCGCTAGACGCTGCTGTTAATGAGTCTAATTGTGTGCCCCCTTTAAAAGGAGCTTACTCTTTCTCTAAGATGTTTGAAGCTTGTCTAAACTTTGCAGAAAGGTGCAAGATTGGATGACTTCCCACTGCCTGAAGCTCAATCCTATGAAAACTGAGTTTCTCCAAATTCCCCCACTTCGTCGACTCTACCAGGACAATCTTGGCTGGACTCACGATGTGCTGGGAGGTGGGCGAACAATCATCAGCAGCGCTAAAGTCCAAGGCTCCATTCCTGACTGAGGTTTCAGTCTCAGATCACACATCTGCACAGTGGCTCAGAGTGAATGCTTTCAGCTGAGACTACTGCAGGGGATTTGTCAGTTCATTCCTGAGGCGGATCTCAAAACCTTTGTGCAATGTCTTTTGCTGTCACGGATCGCCTATGAAAAGACTCTTCTGGCTGGACTTCCGAAGAGACATCTTGCCCCCTGAAGGCAGTTTTACCTGCAGCAGCTGCTCACTTTGTCTCAGGGGCGATGCATTACTCATTGGGTCCCACACCACCTCTCCCCGATATCTTCCTTCTGAACTAATAGTATCAGGTGGTCTCAGATGTCTTTGCTGTACCCCACTCTTCTCCCACAATTCCCAGCTATTAAGAATCATACAATGTCTCAGTCCTTTACCTGTCTTTGTAATTCTACTCCGTCAGTCCGTTGGAGGAAGTTTTCTGTCGAAAGAGCCAACGGAGGCTCTGTCAATGGAAAACATAAGGTCCGCCCATCTCTATATGAACCGGGCATACCTAGGGCTTGTCAGACAGGGTACTCCGTCGCATTATAATTCGGGCCTTGAGGTTGTCCCAGCTATCATGTATAATCCACACACCACAGCACAAGAACGGGCCAGGGTTCATGAGTGAGAGGAGTCTGTAAAACACTTAGACAGAAGAACCAATGTGCAGAGAGACCTGTAGCAAAAACTGTAATTTGTAACTCAACCCATTGCACTAGTCTGGTGTTTCACGCGCTTCCCTAGGCATAGTCCAGAAGAAGTAACAGCACCAAATGCTGTCAATAGTCCCATCCATCAGTGGGGCACAACTGGTGCCATGGACCGTAATGCAAGCAAGGCCAACGCACCCCTGCTTTCCGTTGGGTAGTAAAAGGCAACTATATTCAGGGTGCAGTGGGCCCATCACACCCATGTGCCTCTCTGTGACTATAACGACTGCCGCACAAATAGCTATACCAAAGGGGATGGGTATGCTCAGACGTGAGCCCTGTGCTCTCCATGCCACTGGAATCAAGCTATCCTGGCTGAAGAGGGGTGAAACCCCGAAACCGGTCCTAGGATGCTTGGTTCCAGTCCAGGGAGGACCTGGCCTGGCAGTTCGGGCTGGACTGTTCCCATTGGACACAGGGTCAAGACTGATTTGCATATGGCTGGGTCCAAACTGGAATGGCACGGTGACAAAAAAACGATGGATTTAGGCCCAGATCTCTGTACTGGGGTGAAGGTATGACATTGTTCTACATTCTGTCCATCAATTGTTGTTTTTGCAAATAGCTATGGCCCTGATATCTGTCACATGACCAGGGCACTTCTTTGCCACAATTCCTTACAGGCACAGTACACGTGCCCACGTGGGAAGAATGGCCATTTGGTAACATAAAATGACATCGAATTCGATGAAATAACAGACACAGCATGACATAACATGGCATAGCATGACACAGCATAAATAAATGTAACATGCATACGTCATTATTTGCCATGGGTCTTATGTAGTGTATTTTCCATTTCATGTACAATCCATGTCAGTTGAGGCGCCACCAGCTGAAGAAGTTATTTTGTAGAACAGCGTGTCCTCTCTGGTGTTCAAGCCCAGCTTCCAAGCCCTCCCAGGACTGTCGAACCTGCTCTGCCCACAACAAAACCACAAAATACATTTTTGCATAATCAAATTGATGTTTTGTTCACATTTTTCCAAACCTCAATAGCCCAGGGAAGTAGAAAAGTATATTCATGTTGCAAGTGCTTGCAACAGATGTTAACGGCTTATCCCTCTGCATTTATTGATGTTATGTGTGCTCCAGACTTATGTAAGCAGCTCAGCTGTACTGCTCGTTGCCACAACATTCAGTCTTTTTCCATAAATATCTATAAAAGTGACAATGCAACAATGCAAATTAAAGTAATGGGCTATGATCACATCGTATTATATTTGTCAGTCCCAAGACACGTGTGATATCTCAGTTTTAACCATCGCTGCTGCACTAAACATATTTGCTAGACAGGATCATTGGGCCCTCTGGGGCCAAGAAGGCATTGACACATCAGGGGTAACTGTGACCCGGCAGAGATTAAGAGTTCTTTTCAAACATTTAATACCTGTGTAAGAAATATGATAGCTACCTGGGGTGGGCAGCTGCCCACCTCAAAAATTAATACTACTACCTTCTCAGGGTGAACTCTAAAGTCACTAAATGTAGCTGAATTCAGCTTCCTGCTAGCTATGGCGCAGACAAGCTTAACAGAGGGCAATGGGTAAAGTATTTATGTAGCACCAAAACAGTAATAAAGCCAAAACACCGAACAATAAAAATCTAAACCAGAATCAGAATTTTATTGTTTTGTTTTAATAAACAAAAAAACACGAAAACAACAACATTCCAATAAGAGGCACCTGTGATATGAATTTTTAAAGTTTAAGTAAAAGTTGCACCACAACACACTAAGTGCCAATGATGTCTATAACAGGTGAGTTTGTCCTGGGCAAAGATTTTACCTTTTGTCTTAGTCTTTTTTATGAAACTCAAAATCCTCAGGCGGGGCAAGCTTGAAGCTGTATTCGAGGAAGGTGCATTGAAATCTGACTCATTTGCTGCACGGCCCCCTGACGGGTCTACAACTCTTGGAAGTCCAAAAATGTTCTGCATCCCAAATTGTTTAGTGCATCTGGGGCAGCTCTTCTAGGTCACTTCTGTGGTTCCCAGGACCTCGGGAACAGCACTTTGGAGCCAGGACTCACTTGAGCAGAGGCCACAAGCATGGTTACAGTTGGTACTGGCCATCTTGTCACCTCAGGAAAAAGTCTCTTATTGATTATTGTGCCCCTGAAGACACACAAGAGGTCAGTCAACTAACGCTTGGAGTCCATTTCTTTGTCCGAGTTACAAGAGGGAGCAGATCCAGTCCGTCAGAGCTCCTCTCAGGTCACAGACATCAGATCAATTCCTCTTCTGATCTTCTACAGGTTCTAAAAATGTTTTCAGGAGGGATGCTTGGAGGGCCTTAGTTATGGTTGGCACTAGCCAGTGGGTTGGGGTGACTGCTGGGCATCCCTTAACCAATGGGGTAAATGTTTCCAGGGCCAAACTCTACCCACTTTTTCAGCAATTCCACAGTGGTCCCCACTCCTAAAATCCAAGACAAGGAAACCCTTTCTCCATTGTGAAGAGCTCTTGAGTCCACCCAGAGTTGTGGCCATGAAAATGAGCAGTCGCCTTTTCTGTGGTCACTCAATACCAGTTTGGGGGGGTAGCTTCCCTCTCATGGTGTTTGGTGCCAGCCTATCTATAGAGACAAAAGGGTTTTCTTCTACTTGTCACACCTTATTTCTAGTTGTGAAGCAGCAGGTCCCATTACAAGTTAGTGCAGTTCCTTGGTCCACCCTAACTCAGTGGTTGAAGTGGGCGGGATCAGCAGGACACGGTGTGCCCTACTTCTTTAATTCAATAGATTCCGTTACCCTACTTTTTTATTTTAAACATACATCCCAGGATGGCACGAAATAGCCAAGGCCTACAGCTAAGGCTCGGTGTTAGTAGCCATTTGGTGACGGACTGGTGGGCAGAGAAGGAAAGGGACTCTGTCTTTTCCTTCTTGCCCAGAAAAGACAAGGACAGTGTCCACTTCTGCTCTGCCCTGGCAACTGCCCCACTCTTTCTCTTCCTCTTATTCCCTCTCTTTCTGTCTAGCTACTCCTCGCTTACTGAAAACTGTGTCTCTAATAAATAGTTCTCACCCTCTCTTTCCTCCTTTCGTTTATTTGTTCCCCTGTCAAATGGATACAAAAAAGAAAAACACTTTTGCTGGAAATGTCGTCTTTTTCTGACATTTTCTATTGCAAAGTGCAGCCTCTGTTTAATAAAAGTTTCAAAATATGATAAATAAATACATAACTAAATAAAGCAAGACAGAGTGGTTGCAAAGTGGTCAGACTGATTTTATTCACCCCCAAACACATCAGTGTCACTTTACAGAGTTTGCCAGTCAAGCGCTACTTTTGTTTTCTTGTCTTTCTTTGAACTGCGTCGTTTTCCCCGGGTGGGGAAGTTCACCAGTCCTGGAGGCACTGCAATGCCTGAACGATGGGTGGATTGAAAAACAAACTATGCACCGCAGTGTGTTCAGGGAGGCGGCATTTTTAAACCACACTGATTGCGTTTTGCAAGGATAGCAGCAATGGACATTGAAACGGGTCCCTTCTGGGCCCTGTAGTCATGTCCTTAACTTTTCAGGCAAAAGAACTCACTGATTTCTGAATAGTGAGTGTAAAAGTGTTAAGGTAACCACATTGTTGCTGCTTACCTTTCACATGCTTTACTTAAACTTACATTCCCCTAGAGTGTTTGCTTTTTCCAAGATGTTACTTTTTTTTTTTAGGCAGCATATTGCTCTTGTCTAGTGCGTAATTTGAATTGAGTCGCATCCAGGCGTTTATAGCCAGCAACAATTGGGTTATAGTTTAATGCAGTCCGATCCCTGCAGTTTCTGTCATCAGCCCATCCCCCATTTTTCCACAAGAACAGTTCAAACTTTGAATGGCAAAATATTCTAGTTTGCAAATGTTTTCTCTATAATTATAGCTCTGCCATATTTGCCACATAATACAACATCTGCTGCATTATCTGACAATTTTAACTAATACAACGTTTGTAGCTCAAACGAATCAAAATTTACTAAAAAATGTGACTTGTGTTGCTGCGAAGTAGATGACCCTTTGCAAAGGTTGAGTGATCACCTTTCTCACTGCTGCATTTGTATGTTAGGCTAGTACTAAGGCAACATCTTTCCAGAGGCTGTTTTCATGTGTAAAAATGTAAAAAATATTAAGGTATCAGAAGATAGACTGCATTACATTGCAGCCTTTTTTTTGCTGCATAATTTAGTCACCACTGTGGCATAATGTTGTCCTCCTTTTGCTGCATAATTCCAGTTGTCCCAAAGCAGTCAGCACATGTTAAAAGTGCTTGTGCAGTTGTGCATGAAGCAGAAAGACTGTGAAGTTTGCAAACTTAGTCTGGGTGTGTGCAAATCCTGCATTGCTGGTCCCTGGTGAGCTGCGGCTCCAACAACTGAAATCAGGCCATTGGAGGCAGCAGTGGGTGACCCGCCCTCTGACTCTCCGCTCACAGTTCCTCTACTTTTTTTCCCCCACTTCGACCACTGCCCTAACTGGTCTTCCTGCAAGGAGAAGAAAACACATCCCCACGCACAGGCCATTGTTCCTGCTCTCAGAGCAGTTTTCACACCTCATTAAGATCAAGCACTTGCTGGGCAGCTGCTAGTTATGTAATGCAAAGTAGCCTCCAGGAGATTAAGGCAGGGAAAAGGTAACTTTCCAAAAGTTAGTTTTACTAAAGATATATTGAAAATCCAACTTCACCAATGAATTGGACTTGTAATAATAAGAGAAAGTAGTAATTGAATGAATATTTTAGCCATTACCTGTCAAAAGTTAGATCAAAGTTTATAATCTGTACTGTGACATCTTCTAGGATCCAGCCACAGGCCTTACAGTGAACATTGCTTTTTGGGACTAGTCACTGGAGGAGCACACCAACTTTAATTTTGCACATTTCCCATTTTTAAACATCAGGCACCCTACCTTGTGGACGACCAGGTGTACATAAAGGTATTTTATTAATATTTAAAAGCAGGGGGTCCTGCCTATCAAAAAGGGTTATTTTGACAGTTTTGATGGCAGATGTTTAGGCTGTTGCTGTTACACTACAAAGGGTAATCCTAAAGCCATATTTTACAGGCCCACTCTGTGGATGGCACAATAGGTGCCGCAGTCCAAAGGTTGGAATTAACTTCCAGGCCGTGGGTGTATTTCCTATCGCATATACTAAAGAAGTGTAGGAAAGCGAAATATATCAATGAAGGGTAAATCTATTTGCTCATGTTTAAAGGGGGAGCACAGGTATTTTACTCCTGTGAAGCAGGGCTAACAGTGCACAGAACACTTAAGTCCAGCAAATAGGGTCCAGGAAAAGGTGACTTTGGGATGACCCTGAGAAAAAGTGGATTTCCTACAACATGCCTGCGGGATATTTGGGAGAGGTACCTAGGTCCTTTATCAGCTGATGATTGGAGGGAGGCTCAAGCCTCCCCACGAGAGGCTGCTGTTGCTTCACAATTTAGGTTTATATGGCTAAACTATCTCCACAGTATTTATTTCTCATGATACAGATTGTGGAAAAGAGGGCTGGTGGATTCTCCAGTTTGCCTTTGATGTCTAACATCTAATGGAGACTTGAGGCATTAGTTTGGGCTTGCGGAATGGTTGTCTATGTTTGGGGGAGGTGGTGGGATGGCGGGTTTCTAAGGACCCAAAATGGCCCTCATACATATAAAGGTAGATCTAGAAATTTACAGATACAAGATAGGATGGCAAGAGAGATATTGCTCGGGCCTTGAAAGAGCCAACCCCGAAAGTATTGGAGCACTCAATGGGCTTGGAGGCCCCAATTTACATGGTATGGAGATGTCCACGCTAGCAGCGGCTGATGACTTTTGTAAGTGGTGGGTGTAAAGCTGGTGACGAGTTTGACTTTAGTGAGTGCATCGACTAAGCACAACTTCCATAATATACAGGGGCGGCTCCTCCGGTAAGGCGCAGGAGCGTCGCCCCACTGCTTGCAGAGCAGAAAAAAAACAGAAAATAAATAAAATGATAATAACCTTGCTATTATCATTTTATTTTTCTTTGCTACGGTGCTGAGGTAGGGTGGGGCGGGGTCACAGGGGGAGGAGTGGCTTGCACACTCAAAGTAGGCATGACTGTTTGGCCGGCCGCCATGGGGCGGCTAAACTGTGATGCATACTTTGCATCCTCCCCACCAGGCTGTAATGCACAGCCTGGTGAGGAACATGCACAGGCTCCCTTTGCCAGTCTGAGGTTGAACCACGGTGCTCAGACCAATCGCAATGCTGCAGCGTTGTGATTGCCTATGGGGAGCCTGGGTGCTTCCTGGCTCGGACCGCATCAGAAAGAGAGGAGTTGGCTTAACGGCTAGGGCGCTCGACCTCGGACCTGAGGAACTGGGTTCGAGTCTCGGTAACGACGCTGAACATCCTGTGATTCTGGGCAAATCACTTAATCTCCTCGTGCCCAACAAAAAAAATGAATGTGTGTCCTCATGTAACGTAACTGGAACTGTTGCTATGTAAAGCGCTCTGATACCTGATTGGATTCGGGTCAAGTTCGCGCTATATAAAACTGTGCAAAAAACCCCCAAAAAAACGCAAAAGAGAGACGGCGGCCTTTTAAGGTAATTGTTATTATTTCTTTTCTTTTTTGTTTCAAGCCTCCCCCCTGCCATGCCGCCCCCGTTCCCTGCCAGCCACCACTGATAAAATATTTGGGAGGTTTCGAAAACTAGGGGCCAAATGGTACCTTTTAAACCACTTTTTAATAAAGAATGTGCTTCAAAATCTATTAGAAAAGTAAGTAAATAGTACTAGGAAAGAGCTAAGGTCTCTATGCACGCTCAGGGAGGGCCCCAGACAACATTTTATATCTCATATTTGAGAGGTGAATTTCATTGCAAATCGATGAATACACCAGTTTGGGATACAGGCTTTCATGACAATTGTTTTAATGCAAAAGGTTTTATTCAATTGTTTGATTGGTTCATTCAACACATCAACATAATTTTATTTAGTTATGTTTGATGTGTTCATTGAACACATCAAAGAATTAAATAAAACACTCAGCATTAAACTGATGCGTCAATTACAACCCAATTTGGCAAACCCCCGCATCAGCTCTGAGCCACACGTTTTTAAAAAGTTTTATATAGCGCCAACTCAATCCGAAGGTGAGGGGGGCGTGGCCGAGCCGAGCTGCAAGATGGCCGCCGTGTAACGGGGCTCTGCCGGCCGAACAATCAATCCGTTAGCCCATCCGTTCTCTGCCTGACTTTCCGTGTAGGGAAGCTACGGCGGGAGATGCCCTGACGCCGAGGATCCCGGCGGTGCTTCAGCGACAGAAATCGGCTGCGGAAATCCGGGGCTACGGGTCCTCGTGACTCCGGCTGCTGGGGCGTTCCGCGCTGGGCGGCGCCGTCTGCTGCGCGAGGCCCTGGTCGGAGGCCGCTACCTGTTTGGCGAGTTGGGACCGGCGTGGACGCCTGCAGAGTGCTGGATGCCCGACGTCTGCAACAATAGATGTTGCTGCGGGCCCCTGCTGGGCTGAGTGCGGCCTTCGCGGCGGCTCCGGGGCACACAGTGCTGGCCTGACGATCTGGCTGCCTGGGCCTTGCCGGCGGGGACGCGGCCTGGTGCTGCTGGCGGAGCTGGTGATCCTGCTGACCTAGGGCGACGGGAGGCGGCCGCCGCGGAGCCTGATCCATACCTGCGAGGTGGCGAACCCAACATGCTGGCCTATGCTGATCCGTGCCCAGGCCTTTGACTGACATACGGCACTGCGAGTTGGTGGCACGTAGAGCGTGGAGCGAGAACGGCTGAGTGCCCATCCAGATTGCTACCTGACCGCGGTGAGTCCCCGATTGATGAATAGATGCTGCTGACCCACCGCCTGGGCGAGACGACAGCTGGCTGGGCCTGGCCTGCCTGGAGAGGTTCCCGGGGACACGTGTTGGCCGCTCGGTGAAACGGCTGCCGGGCCCGGGGCTTATGAAGTGCCGGCTGCCCCCTTTTACTTGGTGCCGGTGTGTGTAGGGCCCGGAGGGCGACATGGGGAAATCCGACGCCAAGCAGCGGAAGCTCTACTTTGAGAAACAGGCTTCCCGCGGCGCTGTGGCGGCTCCGCCATCGCCACCGGTGGTCCCTGAAACGCAGCTAGACCCAACACCTGAGGAAGATGTTAGAAGTATATTTCGCGACCTTAAAGGGTGCCTCAAGGAAATCGATGGCAAGCTCGACTCCATGGCCCAGCGGCTTGATGGCATATCTCATAAAGTAGACCAGCACGAGGAGAAGATCGCTGCGGCGGAGGCGCGGATTACCGACTGCGAGGAGAGCATTGGAGACACCCAGGAGAGGCTACTTCGCATGGACAAGGTCCTGGAGGTGATCAGAGGGCGCAATGAGGATCTGGAGGCCCGCTCCCGAAGGAACAATGTTCGTATTATTGGCATTGCGGAATCCACGAATATTGGTAACATGGAACAATTTATTGAAAGAATGTTCCGCAAACTGTTTGGGGCGGACCTGTCGGCCATGTTCCTGGTCGAGCGGGCACACCGAACACTGGGGCCGCGGCCCGTGCCTGGGGCACCGCCGCGGCCGATCCTGGCACGTCTTCTGAACTACCGGGACAGGGACACTATCCTGCGGTTGGCGCGTGAAAAAGGTGAGCTCCGATTCCAAAATATGGCCATCTCCTTATTTCCAGACTTTACACAGGCGGTACAGGCCGCAAGGCGAGAATTTATACCGGCTAAAAAAATATTCCAAAAGGTGGGGACTAAATATGCCATGTTATACCCGGCCAAGTTGCGGATACACCACAAAGGGAAACCAATGTTCTTTGCGGCCGCAGCGGATGCCCTCAAATTTGCCAGGCAGGCGGAGCGCTCGCAACGTGGGCGAGAAGATGAGCACGGCACTTCTCCGCTGGGCCAGCTGAGCGACACAGAGTGACACAGCGCGCTATCCCTCTGAGATGTGAAGAGATGCTGGACATCGTAACTGTAAGGTACATGACCTGTAGCCGCGGATGGGAGTCCAGGGGGCTCTTGAGGGCCGTGGGATTTGTCCCGGACCTGTGCGGACTGGCTCGACTGGTCGCGGCCCGCGCCGCTCAGACCCTATGGAGCGCTGCGGGGGAAGGACTGTCGGGCCGCCTTACGCTGTGGCTAATTGTACTGTATTTACCTAAGGCAGCACTGTTCGGCCACCCTGTCGCTTTTTAGACGGGGGTGTGAGCCGGTGACCCCACGCCCTGTGGGATGATTCCCGAGACATTGTTATATGGCAGTTCTTGTTGGGTGGGGAGGTGGGGGGGGGACTGTTTCTCAACCTGTTTGGGGGGTTGGAGTGGGTGGGGAAAGGTTTTGGTTATTTTTGGTTGTTGCTCTCTCACTGCGGTTTCTTAGTGCACCACGAACTGGCGTCACACCCTTGCAGCAGGCTGACTGTATAACATTGCTTATCCCGGGGACTGGGTGGCGGGGGGATCCCCGATGGCCCCTGGTCTGTGGGACGTTGATATCCTTGCCACCGTATGGGACACACACATATAAACCTCCCTGACCGAGTTGCGATGCCTTACATGGAATATCCGCGGTCTTAACGACCACCGCAAGATACGCCTGACTCAGACTTATCTGTCACGCCACCACATTGACATATATTTCCTGCAGGAAACTCATTTGCCTCGAAGCGCCGGAGACAAGCTGCGAGGCGCTAGATGGGGCGAGGTACACACTTCGGGCTGCTCCAGCTATTCCCGGGGAGTGGCCATTCTTATCCGTAAAGGCCTTCCCTGGCAAACGTTTAAGGTAGATGCCGACACAGAGGGGCGCTACATCATACTGAGCGGGAAACTATTTCACATGCCGCTGACGTTAGTTAACACATATGGGCCCAACTCGGATGACCCTGGGTTTTTCCGCCACATCTGGCACTTGACACAATCACTGGGTGGTGGGGATTGCGTGTGGGGAGGGGATTTCAACGCCGTGCTGTCGCTAGACTTGGATAGGGAGGGGGCAGCCCGCACTCATCACCCACAAGCTGCTAGCCTTATACGCGGCCTAATGGCTGATTATAACCTACTAGATTCGTGGAGGGTATTACATCCCGCGGTTAGGGAAGGCACCTGCTTCACCCCGCACAAAGGAGCCTGGTCCCGCCTAGACTTCTGGCTCTTGACCCCGCAGGCCCATGCATGGGGGTCTTCAGTTGCTCATAAGGCGCGCACCCTCTCAGACCACTCCCCTGTCGAGCTGACTTTGAAGGTCCCCAAGCCATACATCACGCCCTTCACGTGGCGCCTGCCGCCACAGGCCCTGTCGGACCCGGTGTTTCGAGAGGATATTCACCAACACATAACTGACTACTTTGAGCACAATGAGGGCTCCGTGACGTCGCTGGGCACCCTGTGGGACGCATTTAAGGTGGTGATAAGGGGCCACTGCATCGCGGGACAGGCCAAAGTCCTAAAGACCATAAGGGCTGCGCTCGGTAAATTAGAAGACCGTCTGCACTCATTGGAGGTGCAGTACTGCTCGGACCCCTCGGCTGCCACGTTGGCGGCCACTCGCACCACGCTCACTGAATATCAAGCGGAGGCTGAAAGAGAGCTCAAATTCCTGACTAAATATGCGACGGCCCGCCGTTATGGGGAAGGGGACCGCCCTGGCAGGACGCTCGCCCTCCTGCTGCGCTCGCAGCGGCCCTCGACATTTGTCTCCGCAGTGATGACTGGGGGAGGTGATACCGTATATACCCCCCCGGAAATACTAGATGCCTTCCGGACTTTTTACAAGGGTCTGTACAGGTCGCGGGCAGCCCACACCCAGGCGGAGCTGTCTGAATATTTTGATACCATACAGCTTATATGGTTTAATGCACACCAGAAAGGTTATTTCGATCGACCATTTGAGGCAGAAGATGTGCGTGAGGCCATAGGGTCATTGGCTGCTGGTAAGGCGCCGGGGCCGGACGGCCTCCCGGCGCAGTTCTACAAGGAATATGTGGATCTCCTGGCCCCCCGCCTGCTGGCGGTATATGCGGAGGCGGTTGAGACGGGTATGCTCCCGGACTCCATGAGGGAGGCTGTCATCATCACCCTCCTGAAACCAGACAAAGATGCCCAGCAGTGCGACTCTTATAGGCCACTATCATTAATCAACACTGACGCCAAGATCTTTGCGAAAATGCTTTCAACTCGCCTGCAGCCGGTGTTACCCCTGATGATCCGCCCGGATCAGTCGGGCTTTATACCGGGCCGCTCAACGTCCCATAACCTCCGCACCCTCTTCGGAGTACTGCACTATTTGGCCCCGCATGTTAAGGCTGCGGCTGTGCTACTGGACGCCACCAAAGCGTTTGACTCCCTGGAATGGGGATTCCTGTTCCCTCTGCTGCAGCGCATGGGGGTAAGCGAGGCCTTTATCGGCTACATACGACTACTTTATAAAGACATTACTGCCAGGGTGAGGGTCAATGGGTTGATCTCTGAGCCTTTTGCCATTCGGAGAGGCACGAGACAGGGCTGCCCCCTGTCACCTCTGCTTTTTGCCATCGCCACTGAACCTCTGGCTGCCCGCATTAGACAACATCATGCGGCCAGGGGCATTGGCTTCTCCTCAAGGGCTCTGACCATATCGCTATATGCTGATGATGTTACACTGTATGTTTCTGATCCTCAGGTCAACCTCTCCCCTTTGACACAAGAACTACTGGATTATGGACGGTTGTCAGGTGTCAATATCAATTGGGAGAAATCAGTCATTCTGCCCTTGACCACCGGGACTCCCCGCTTTACCCCGGACTGCCCGCTGAAATGGGCGACTGGGCCGGTGCGATACCTGGGGATCTGGGTGAGCACAGATATGCAGCAGATATGGACGGAAAACTATGGGCGGGTGACCGGCTGGGTGGAGGAGAGGGTTGGTCGCTGGAAGCATTTGCCCCTTTCGCTGGCTGGCAGGATTGCTGTGGCTAAAATGGTGATCCTGCCTAAACTCCTCTACTAATTTGTGAATATCCCGCTGCCCCTGATCGCAAACTTCCTGCGACGACTGCGCTCATTGATGGTGGAGCTGGCCTGGGGGGGTAAGCAGCCGAGGGTGTCCTGGGAGACCCTCACTCTCCCACAGAGACAGGGTGGCCTGGCTGCGCCGGACTTCTCCTTATATGCATACTGCGCACAGGCACAGTTCTTGCACTACTGGGCACACCCCACACCGTTTCAACCGCACGTGGCGATCGAGACCGACAGGGCGGCACCGCTGCCGCTGACTGTTGCCCTATATGCGCTGCACGTCCGAAGGTGCACAGAAATCGACCCGGTACACGCGCTCAGGTGGGCCTGGAATGGTTTGAGATGCAGGGCCGGATTAGATATGCTTTATACCCGCTCGGTGCCCCTGCGCGGGAACCCGATGTGGCCGTCGCTGCGGGCTATGCGAACCGGGAGTCGGGCCGCGGAGCTGGGCCTCCACACTGGAGGCGATCTATTTCCGGGTCACACCTTCCTAACGCTGGAGCAGATGTGTGGATCGGAGGCACCGACGATACTAGACACGCTTCTGTATTACCAGCTCCGCCATTCAAGCCGGAGGCTGTTCCCCACTTTCCCGGCGCCACCGCCGGATCTGCTTGCTTTGGAGAATGTGTTGTCTGTGAATTCTGGCCGCAAGCTGGTCTCCAGATTGTATGTGCGAATGCAGGCTAACCACCCCGTGATGCTTCCGGCGGCGCGGGGCATGTGGACGGCGGAATTGGGAGCGGAAATTTCTGATATACACTGGGATCTGTGCTGTAGGCAGCTTGAGCTTCTATCCCCTAACTACAGGCTGCGCCTGATCCACTTCAAGTACATGCACCGCATGGGACTAAGGGATACCGATGAATGCTGGCGCTGTCATGCACCGGGGGCCACCTTTATACACATGGCGTGGGGCTGTACTGCAATAGCGTTGTTCTGGACAAGGGTGCTGGAGATAATATGTACTATCACGGGCCTACTGATCCCCTGCACACCCCAGGTTGCATTGCTGGGGATTTTGCACATGATTGAGCCCAAACACCGTAAACTGCCAGCAATGCTATTAATATTGGCTAAGCGACAGGTTGCTATGCATTGGGGGGCGGGCACGTCACCTAGCATTAAGGTATGGGTTCAAAGCGTTGTTTACTGCCAAACCCAGTTAGCCCTGTACTGGGAGCTTATGCCGATGCGGTCCAGGCCCGGGGACATCTGGGAGCCCTTCGTACACTGGCTGGAGCAAACCCCGCTACAAATGCTGTAACACGTTGCTCTCCCCTCGGATGGGAGGGGAACGTTAATATTTGCTGCTACTCGTGGGGCGGGTTGGTGGCTGTCGAGGCGGGATACCTGGATGGGCAGATGTGGCGGATTGCCGGTTGGTTGAAGAGTAGATTGCCATGTAATACTGACTTGATGTCCTTTACATTCCGTATCCTGTGCCTTGTTGGGAGGGGAGCTTGTCGTCACTGTCTGCGATGCGTACATAGCAGTGTGAAGCAATGTTTTAAGTTTGTTATTGAAAATGTCAATAAAAAGAATTAAAAAAAAAACAAAAAAAAAAACTCAATCCGAAGGTATGTGAGCGCTTTACATGAACACCAGCTGCTTTACCGATGGACACATTCATTTTTAGGCATGGAGAGATTAAGTGATTTGCCCAGAATCAGAGGATGTGGAGCCTTCCACCGAGACTCGAACCCGTTATCCCAACTTCAAAGTTGGCCACACTAGCCGTTACGCCACAAACTCTCCCATTCTCTGAGTAAGTTGCCACGCCCACTTAAGACGTGACACTTAACCATAATCAGCTTGTATCTTAAATACTGTACTTACCCAGTGCCATGTAAGCAGTCACATCCAGAGCAGGAGTTAATCACCTCTTGCAGGCCAGCCCCATCCACATATGCCACGACTGTTGGCCAATAAACGAGAGAAGACACCGTGACTGCCCACACTTACATTTCTTGCGCAGGGTGCCATCTCTAGCAGCGCGTGCAAACTGAAGACAAAGTCGGCACACCAACAGACTGAATCATGGTCAGTCACTCTGTGGATTATAAATAAAGCCACACAATGATTGTCTATGTTCTGTCATCCACCTGCCCCCGCGCTGTCGCGCTTACCTTGCTTGCACATGTGCATGCCGGGCCAACGGGGACTTCGCAGCAGCCAATCCAGACACTTCTCTCATGCTATTTATGATAATAAACAGCATGAGAGCAGCACCAGGATTTGGCAGAACAGGTTAAATCATCGCTCCGTCTGAGCCCTGGGGGCTGTGCCTGTGCTGCCCCTAGCTCCCTGACAGTCTACATAGTGGAGGCCTGGACTGCGCATGTCGGCTGGACACAGCCAGACAGCTGTCCAACTGGACCTGCGCACTTGAGGCACATGGCCCTGCTTTGACGAAACCACGCCCTAAATGAAGCAGAATGTTACGCCCAAACAAGGGAAAGAATAACGGAATGTATAAGCTAAATTAACATATGTGGTATTTATGTGGAGGCTCGCAGTGTGGGGGCAAGGGTCCCAACGTCCCCATGGAGGAACCCCCACTGGTCCGTATAAGCAACAGAAAATTTGAGGATAGTGGGCCCACTACAGAGGTATCATACTAAATCCAGCCACTCGGGTACCTGGGTCCCTGGAGGTGAAGTTCTGGGCCTTCTCAGCCATACATTGATCCATACCATACGCCGCAGGAGGTGTGGTGGGAGGACCGAGCGCCTTTGTAACATTGTTCTGATGTCATGAACTTCCCAGTACAGTGGCAGTTGATGCTAAAAGTCTCCATGTTTCTGCTACTACAATACATGTGTGCCATCTCACTTGTTCTATGGTATCAAGCTTTGATATGTGTCCCATAGTTCATAGACCCTAGCCCTCTAATTGTCAAATTGAGTAATTAAGAGCTCGGCTACAGGCACTAACATCCCATGCTCATCCTCCTCCTCCTAGGAGTCCTCCTCTTCTTCATCCTCTTCCACTCCCTCGGCCTCTCCTTTCTTCCTCCTCTTATATGTCACCTTCCTTCCTTCCACCCATATGTCACCTTACCGGCACTTCAGAGTGCCAGGCAAACACTTGAATAAAACAGTGGTGGGCGTAATTGTGTGACCGTTTTCAATTTCAGCGCGTAGTGTTGTCGCGACAAGGACAATCATTGGACGACCAACCAGTGAGCCTCAAGAAGGGATAGATGTCTATGGAGACACTGACTAGGATAGGATAATTTGAGAAAGTGTGAGGGTCCAGAATATTTCTATTGGACCAGTCATTGGACAATATTCTAGCTGACTGTAGACTCTCAAAAGCAGGACTACTTTTCATTCTCCAGGCTGCCGAACATATAATGTGGCCATTTGCAGCCGCTCCTCTGCTAAGGTGGAGGAGCATCACCCAACAAGAAAAATAAAAAGGTAATAACACCATGTTATCATCATTTTATTTTTCTCTAGTGGCTCTGTAGGTGCGGGAGGGGCTGGGCTGCCCACACAGCAGGGGAGGAGTGGTAGGCACTCTCCAAGTGCGCATGACGGTTTGGCCATCTGTCTTTGGCCGGCCAAACAGTCATGCGCACTTTGCACGTTCTCTACAGGCTGTAATGCACAGCCTGGGTGGGGAACATGCACAGGCTCCCACTGCCTGTCTGTGCGCCGAACCCTAGTGCTCAAACCAATCACGATGTTGCTCTGCAACATCATGATTGGCTAAGGGAGTCTGGGAACCTGTGTGCTTCCTGCTTCCTGCGTCATGGTAAGAAGGATGCGGGAGAGGCGGCCGCCGGTAAGGTAAGTTTAATAAAAACATTTTTTTAGAGCTTCCACCCCACTGCTGCCCCGTAGCAGCCGCCACTGATGGACAAATGGTCTAGTACTACTGATTGTAATTACTTGCTGTAACATAAAATTCAAGTGATGATACTCGTGAAACCATCGAAACCTTTAACTGTGTGTAGTTTACCAGTTCGCCTCCTTTGGAGTGGTTCCTTCGCAATTCATAATCAACTATTCTACATCTAAAAAGGGACCATATTTCAATAAGCAAGTTTACACCTCGTGTGGGGTTTTGTTTTCTGTGTTGCAGGAAAGCAGTGCAAAACCTTAGTAATGTGCATCTCTCTAAATTCAGCAGGCGACACTCTAGCATACTGAGGTCTGTTCTGGCATAGGACTCACGCAGAAGTACAGACTTAGAATGTATCAGAAGTGGTCATTCTAAACAACACGCAGGACTCTAGAATCTGGGGCATGATTCACTTGCAGGCTTAAAATGTATCAGAAGTGGTCTTTCTAAACAACACGCAAGACTCTAGAATCCAGGGTATGATTCACTCGCAGGCTTAAAATGTATCAGATGTGATCATTCTAAACAACACGCAGGGCTGTAGAATCTGGGGCATGATTCACTCGCAGACTTACAATGTATCTGAAGTGGTCATTCTAAACAACACGCAAGACTCTAGAATCCGGTGCATGATTCACTCACAGGCTTAAAATGTATCAGAAGTGGTCATTCTAAACAACACGCAGGATTCTAGAATCCGGGGCATGATTCACTCGCAGGCTTACAATGTATCAGAAGTGGTCATTCTAAATAACACGCAGGACTCTAGAATCCGGTGCATGATTCACTCGCAGGCTTAAAATGTATCAGAAGTGGTCATTCTAAACAACACGCAGGATTCTAGAATCCCGTGCATGATTCACTCGCTGGATTACAATGTATCTGAAGTGGTCATTCTAAACAACACGCAGGACTCTAGAATCCGGTGCATGGTTCACTCGCTGGATTACAATGTATCAGACGTTGCCATTCCAAACAACACACAGGACTCTAGAATCCGGTGCATGATTCACTCACAGGACTAATGTATCAGACGTAGTCATTCCAAACAACACACAGGACTCTAGAATCCAGTGCATGATTCACTCGCAGGCTTACAATGTATCTGAAGTGGTCTCCTCCACAGCACCACCAAGATGTAGTCATTGCTAACGATCTGCGCCATGTTAAGTGGGCCAAGGTTGTTCAAAGTCAAGAATGTTTAACCCGTATTTTTAATAGCTTAGAGCTCGCCACTCAGGACTTAGGGGTTGCGTATAACCAGTGTCCTTTGGAATCACATTGTATACCTGGAATGTCGATCCATGATTCCTTCTTTTTAGAACTTAAAGATATTTTCGTAAGGCCCTGCAAGTCATCTATGCCCAAGTATGACCCTTCACCACGATGGTATACCACTGAGTGTAGAGATGCTCGCGCGAACCTGGGCATCGCTCTGAAATCTGGCGATAGTCTTAAAGTTCGTTCTGCTAGATATGCTTACAAGCAAGCTATCTTTAAATCCAAGAGAGCGTGGGGTTTTCAAAGATGGCAGGATCTTCGGGAAGCAGGTGCCCAAAAGGATATGAGACGTTTCTGGTCTGTCTTTAGATGGGGGACTGGGGGTAATCCTGATAAACCCCAAAATTGGGTTTCGCAAGATGCTTGGGTCAAGCATTTTGAGTCCCTATATGCCATTGAAGAAGATATGTCCCCCCCCTCAAAATACCAACTTACCTTTTATAAGGAAGACGCTTTTACCCTGGGTGATGTTGTTAATGCCCTTAAGTCGCAGATTCCCGGAAGGGCCCCTGGGATGGATGGAGTCCCTGTTGATATTTTTTTGAGTAACAGCGAATCTTGGGGAAACTATATTTTAATTTTAGCCAACTTGATTGCTAGAGGTGCCCCGATTCCCACTTCCTGGAAAGGTGCCGAAATCATTCCGGTGTTCAAGAAAGGGGATAAGTCCCTCCCTGCAAATTATCGTCCAATCAGCCTGATTGATACCATGCAAAAAATTCTAGGCAGGCTGATCTTGAACAAAGTGCTGGATTGGGCTTTAGATAATGCAATTCTCTCCCACTTACAAGCTGGTTTTAGAGCTAGAATAAGCACCATTGATCAGGTGCTGCATTTTGCTATGCTCTACTGGAAGGTGGTTTACCTGGGGGGTGGCAGCCTATATGCTGCCTTCATTGATCTTAGGGCAGCCTTTGATCTTGTCCCTCGGGTATCCCCATGGGCTGTTTTAGATAAAATGGGGATGCCAGCTGTTCTAATTTCCCTAATCGCTAGACTCCATGTTGATAATTTTGCGCAGATTAGATGGGGTGGTGTTGGCCAAGTGACCAGGCAGTTCCCTATCCAGAAGGGGGTCAGGCAAAGCTGCGTCCTTGCGCCAACTTTATTTTCTTTGTATATTAATGACGTGGCCAAATTATTAACAGATGCAAATATTGATGCCCCCTCATTGGCAGGTGCAAAAATTCCTATTTTAATGTTTGCCGACGATTGTCTTATTATCTCTAAAACCCCGAGTGGTTTACAGAACTCCTTAGGTATCTTTGAGGACTTCTGTTTAGCCCGTGGGCTTGAAATCAATGTTTTAAAATCTAAATTTATGTCTTTCAACCAGTCCAAATCTTTTAAAAGCAAAATATAGATGAATAATATGCCATTGGACCAGGTTCAAGATTTTACTTACTTAGGTATTTGCATTCAACATGATCTGGGATGGAAAAAGCAAGTAGATCTGGCATCTCTTAAACACTCTCAACTCTCTGGAGCGCTAAGCAAAGAACATACCAAATCCCTGACTAAACCCATTGAACCTGCACTTCGGGTGTATGATGGCAAAGTGGTTGGTGCCGCGCTCTATGGAGTTGAGTTGTGGGGATTTGATAATGTACACAAATTATCTACCTCTGAAAATAGATTTTTACGAAATCTTACTAAACTACCTCAGAGTACTCCCCTTTGCCCCCTGTTTTATGACCTAGGTATGAGACCAATAGCATTAATTGCCTTATTTCGCCCCATACTATACTGGCGGCGCTTATGGGTCACTCCTGAACTTAGGCTCTTTGATCTTGGCCTCATGGATATTATTTAATTGGACACCTTTCGTAAGGTCAAGTGGCTCCGTAGGTTATATGAGTCGCTTCAGGATTTGGGCTTAAAAATCCTGTGGGAGGATCCACTAAATGCTAGCTTCCCGTCTAAGCAAGTATTGAAGGCTTTGTACTGGGAAATGGTAGCTACCCGAGTTTTCAGATCTACAGCTCCGCTTTCATTGTCTGGTATTTTTTTTGATTTCAAGGATACCATTTCTTTGGCACCCTTTTGGGATGACATTACTAATCCTTTGGACAGGAAGCTTTATTTTCAATTCAGAGTTGGCAGTCTCCCAGTAAGAGAGTTTTCATCTAGATGGGCCGGGACTAACGTGCTTAACTGTCCTGGTTGTACTGCACCTATTGAATCTGTTAACCATTTCTTGTTTCAATGTCCATCCTATGCAATTCCCCGCTGGACCTGGCTAAAATCAATGTGCCGACAGTTGGGTACTAGAAATGCCAAGGTGGCAGTACGTATTTTGCGTTCTGCTGAAATCCCACTTGTTTATATTTCTGTTGCTAAGTTCCTTGGAAGGGCATGGGTGATTAGGAGCAAAATGTTGGCTGGGTAAATTCTCCTAGACCCTGAAATGTCAATCTTTCTGCAAATACCCTTATTTATTGTTTTAAATTATTTTAACATGGTTTGTCTATTTTGTATATATACAAATTTTGTATGCTTTTATGACAATCGTCGAATAAAGCTTTTTGACTTGTATCTGAAGTGGTCTTTCTAAACAAAACGCTGGACTCTAGAATCCGGTGCATGATTCACTTGCAGGATTATTGCATCAGACGTTGTCATTCCAAACAACACACAGGACTCTAGAATCCGGGGCATGATTCACTCGCAGGCTTACACTGTATCAGAAGTGGTCATTCTAAACAACACGCAGGACTATAGAATCCCGTGCATGATTCACTCGCAGGATTAATGTATAAGACGTTGTCATTCCAAACAACATGCAGGACTCTAGAATCCAGTGCATGATTCACTCGCAGGCTTACAATGTATCAGAAGTGGTCATTCTAAACAACACGCAGAACTCTAGAATCCAGTGCATGATTCACTCGCTGGCTTACAATGTATCAGAAGTGGTCATTCTAAACAACACGCAGAACTCTAGAATCCGGTGAATGATTCACTCGCAGGCTTACAATGTATCAGACGTTGTCATTCCAATCAACACACAGGACTCTAGAATCCGGTGCATGATTCACTCGCAGGATTACAATGTATCAGACATTGTCATTCCAAACAACACACAGGACTCTAGAATCCAGGGCATGATTCACTCGCAGGCTTACAATGTGTCAGACGTTGTCATTCTAAACAACACGCAGAACTCTAGAATCCGGTGCATGATTCACTCGCAGGCTTACAATGTATCAGAAGTGGTCATTCTAAACAACACGCAGGACTCTAGAATCTGGTGCATGATTCACTCGCTGGCTTACAATGTATCAGAAGTGGTCATTCTAAACAACACGCAGGACTCTAGAATCCGGTGCATGATTCACTCGCAGGATTAATGTATCAGAAGTGGTCATTCTAAACAACACGCAGGACTCTAGAATCCGGTGCATGATTCACTCGCAGGATTAATGTATCAGAAGTTGTCATTCCAAACAACACGCAGGACTCTAGAATCCAGTGCTTGATTCACTCGCAGGATTACAATGTATCAGACGTTGTCATTCCAAACCACACAGGACTCTAGAATCCGGTGCATGATTCACTCACAGGATTACAATGTATCAGACATTGTCATTCCAAACAACACGCAGGACTCTAGAATCCGGTGCATGATTCACTCGCTGGCTTACAATGTATCAGAAGTGGTCATTCTAAACAACACGCAGTACTCTAGAATCCAGTGCATGATTCACTCGCAAGCTTACAATGTATCTGAAGTGGTCATTCTAAACAACACGCAGGACTCTAGAATCCGGTGCATGATTCACTCGCTGCCTTACAATGCATCAGAAGTGGTCATTCTAAACAACACGCAGGACTCTACAATCCAGTGCATGATTCACTCGCAGGCTTACAATGTATCAGAAGTGGTCATTCTAAACAACACGCAGGACTCTAGAATCTGGTGCATGATTCACTCGCTGGCTTACAATGTATCAGAAGTGGTCATTCTAAACAACACGCAGAACTCTAGAATCCCGTGCATGATTCACTCGCAGGATTAATGTATAAGACGTTGTCATTCCAAACAACACACAGGACTCTAGAATCCGGTGCATGTTTCACTCGCAGGCTTACAATGTATCAGAAGTGGTCATTCTAAACAACACGCAGAACTCTAGAATCCGGTGAATGATTCACTCGCAGGCTTAAAATGTATCAGACGTTGTCATTCCAAACAACACACAGGACTCTAGAATCCGGTGCATGATTCACTCGCAGGATTACAATGTATCAGAAGTGGTCATTCTAAACAACACGCAGGACTCTAGAATCCGGTGCATGATTCACTCGCAGGCTTACAATGTATCAGAAGTGGTCATTCTAAACAACACGCAGGACTCTAGAATCCGGTGCATGATTCACTCGCAGGCTTACAATGTATCAGAAGTGGTGATTCTAAACAACACGCAGGACTCTAGAATCCGGTGCATGAGTCACTCGCAGGCTTACAATGTATCAGACGTTGTCATTCCAACCAACACACAGGACTCTAGAATCCGGTGCATGATTCACTCGCAGGATTAATGTATCAGAAGTTGTCATTCCAAACAACACGCAGAACTCTAGAATCCAGTGCTTGATTCACTCGCAGGATTACAATGTATCAGAAGTGGTCATTCCAAACAACACGCAGGACTCTAGAATCTGGTGCATGATTCACTCGCTGGCTTACAATGTATCAGAAGTGGTCATTCTAAACAACATGCAGGACTCTAGAATCCGGTGCATGATTCACTCGCAGGATTACAATGTATCAGAAGTGGTCATTCCAAACAACACGCAGGACTCTAGAATCTGGTGCATGATTCACTCGCTGGCTTAAAATGTATCAGAAGTGGTCATGCTAAACAACACGCAGGACTCTAGAATCCGGTGCATGATTCACTCGCAGGCTTACAATGTATCAGAAGTGGTCATTCTAAACAACACGCAGGACTCTAGAATCCGGTGCATGATTCACTCGCAGGCTTACAATGTATCAGACGTTGTCATTCCAACCAACACAGAGGACTCTAGAATCCAGTGCATGATTCACTCGCAGGCTTACAATGTATCAGAAGTGGTCATTCCAAACAACACACAGGACTCTAGAATCCGGTGCATAATTCACTCGCAGGATTAATGTATCAGAAGTTGTCATTCCAAACAACACGCAGGACTCTAGAATCCAGTGCTTGATTCACTCGCAGGCTTACAATGTATCAGAAGTGGTCATTCTAAACAACACGCAGGACTCTAGAATCCGGTGCATGATTCACTCGCAGGCTTACAATGTATCAGATGTTGTCATTCCAACCAACACACAGGACTCTAGACTCCAGTGCATGATTCACTCGCAGGCTTACAATGTATCAGAAGTGGTCATTCTAAACAACATGCAGGACTCTAGAATCCGAGGCATGGTTCACTCACAGGATTACAATGTATCAGCCGTTGTCATTCCAAACAGCACACAGGACTCTAGAATCCGGTGCATGATTCACTCGCAGGCTTACAATGTATCAGAAGTGGTCATTCTAAACAACACGCAGGACTCTAGAATCCGGTGCATGAGTCACTCGCAGGCTTACAATGTATCAGACGTTGTCATTCCAACCAACACACAGGACTCTAGAATCCGGTGCATGATTCACGCGCAGGATTAATGTATCAGAAGTTGTCATTCCAAACAACACGCAGAACTCTAGAATCTAGTGCTTGATTCACTCGCAGGATTACAATGTATCAGAAGTGGTCATTCCAAACAACACGCAGGACTCTAGAATCTGGTGCATGATTCACTCGCTGGCTTACAATGTATCAGAAGTGGTCATTCTAAACAACACGCAGGACTCTAGAATCCGGTGCATGATTCACTCGCAGGATTACAATGTATCAGAAGTGGTCATTCCAAACAACACGCAGGACTCTAGAATCTGGTGCATGATTCACTCGCTGGCTTACAATGTATCAGAAGTGGTCATTCTAAACAACACGCAGGACTCTAGAATCCGGAGCATGATTCACTCGCAGGCTTACAATGTATCAGAAGTGGTCATTCTAAACAACACGCAGGACTCTAGAATCCGGTGCATGATTCACTCGCAGGCTTACAATGTATCAGAAGTGGTCATTCTAAACAACACGCAGAACTCTAGAATCCGGTGCATGATTCACTCGCAGGCTTACAATGTATCAGACGTTGTCATTCCAACCAACACACAGGACTCTAGAATCCAGTGCATGATTCACTCGCAGGCTTACAATGTATCAGAAGTGGTCATTCTAAACAACACGCAGGACTCTAGAATCCGGTGCATGATTCACTCGCAGGCTTACAATGTATCAGACGTTGTCATTCCAACCAACACAGAGGACTCTAGAATCCAGTGCATGATTCACTCGCAGGCTTACAATGTATCAGAAGTGGTCATTCCAAACAACACACAGGACTCTAGAATCCGGTGCATAATTCACTCGCAGGATTAATGTATCAGAAGTTGTCATTCCAAACAACACGCAGGACTCTAGAATCCAGTGCTTGATTCACTCGCAGGCTTACAATGTATCAGAAGTGGTCATTCTAAACAACACGCAGGACTCTAGAATCCGGTGCATGATTCACTCGCAGGCTTACAATGTATCAGATGTTGTCATTCCAACCAACACACAGGACTCTAGACTCCAGTGCATGATTCACTCGCAGGCTTACAATGTATCAGAAGTGGTCATTCTAAACAACATGCAGGACTCTAGAATCCGAGGCATGGTTCACTCACAGGATTACAATGTATCAGCCGTTGTCATTCCAAACAGCACACAGGACTCTAGAATCCGGTGCATGATTCACTCGCAGGCTTACAATGTATCAGAAGTGGTCATTCTAAACAACACGCAGGACTCTAGAATCCGGTGCATGAGTCACTCGCAGGCTTACAATGTATCAGACGTTGTCATTCCAACCAACACACAGGACTCTAGAATCCGGTGCATGATTCACGCGCAGGATTAATGTATCAGAAGTTGTCATTCCAAACAACACGCAGAACTCTAGAATCTAGTGCTTGATTCACTCGCAGGATTACAATGTATCAGAAGTGGTCATTCCAAACAACACGCAGGACTCTAGAATCTGGTGCATGATTCACTCGCTGGCTTACAATGTATCAGAAGTGGTCATTCTAAACAACACGCAGGACTCTAGAATCCGGTGCATGATTCACTCGCAGGATTACAATGTATCAGAAGTGGTCATTCCAAACAACACGCAGGACTCTAGAATCTGGTGCATGATTCACTCGCTGGCTTACAATGTATCAGAAGTGGTCATTCTAAACAACACGCAGGACTCTAGAATCCGGAGCATGATTCACTCGCAGGCTTACAATGTATCAGAAGTGGTCATTCTAAACAACACGCAGGACTCTAGAATCCGGTGCATGATTCACTCGCAGGCTTACAATGTATCAGAAGTGGTCATTCTAAACAACACGCAGAACTCTAGAATCCGGTGCATGATTCACTCGCAGGCTTACAATGTATCAGACGTTGTCATTCCAACCAACACACAGGACTCTAGAATCCAGTGCATGATTCACTCGCAGGCTTACAATGTATCAGAAGTGGTCATTCCAAACAACACACAGGACTCTAGAATCCGGTGCATAATTCACTCGCAGGATTAATGTATCAGAAGTTGTCATTCCAAACAACACGCAGGACTCTAGAATCCAGTGCTTGATTCACTCGCAGGCTTACAATGTATCAGAAGTGGTCATTCTAAACAACACGCAGGACTCTAGAATCCGGTGCATGATTCACTCGCAGGCTTACAATGTATCAGATGTTGTCATTCCAACCAACACACAGGACTCTAGACTCCAGTGCATGATTCACTCGCAGGCTTACAATGTATCAGAAGTGGTCATTCTAAACAACATGCAGGACTCTAGAATCCGAGGCATGGTTCACTCACAGGATTACAATGTATCAGACGTTGTCATTCCAAACAGCACACAAGACTCTAGTATCCAGTGCATGAGTAATTTGCTGGCTTATAATGTATCAGAAGTGGTCATTCTAAACAACACACAGGACTCTAGAATCCGGGGCATGATTCACTCGCAGGATTACAATGTATCAGCCGTTGTCATTCCAAACAGCACACAGGACTCTAGAATCCAGTGGATGATTCACTCGCAGGATTCATGTATCAGAAGTTGTCATTCCAAACAACACGCAGGACTCTAGAATCCAGTGCTTGATTCACTCGCAGGATTACAATGTATCAGATGTTGTCATTCCAAACAACACACAGGACTCTAGAATCCGGTGCATGATTCACTCGCAGGATTACAATGTATCAGACGTTGTCATTCCAAACAACACACAGGACTCTAGAGTCCGGTACATGATTCACTCGCAGGATTACAATGTATCAGACATTGTCATTCCAAACAACACGCAGGACTCTAGAATCCAGTGCATGATTCACTCACTGGCTTACAATGTATCAGAAGTGGTCATTCTAAACATCACGCAGGACTCTAGAATCCGGGGCATGATTCACTCGCAGGATTACAATGTATCAGACGTTGTCATTTCAAACAACACTCAGGACTCTAGAGTCCGGTGCATGATTCACTCACAGGATTACAATGTATCAGACGTTGTCATTCCAAACAACACGCAGGACTCTAGAATCCGGTGCATGATTCACTCGCTGGCTTACAATGTATCAGAAGTGGTCATTCTAAACAACACGCAGGACTCTAGAATCCAGTGCATGATTCACTCGCAGGCTTACAATGTATCTGAAGTGGTCATTCTAAACAACACGCAGGACTCTAGAAACCGGTGCTTGATTCACTCGCAGGATTACAAGGTATCAGACGTTGTCATTCCGAACAACACGCAGGACTCTAGAATCCGATGCATGATTCACTCGCTGGCTTACAATGTATCAGAAGTGGTCATTCTAAACAACACGCAGGACTCTAGAATCCGGTGCATGATTCACTCGCAGGCTTACAATGTATCAGAAGTGGTCATTCTAAACAACACGCAGGACTCTAGAATCCGGTGCATGATTCACTCGCAGGCTTACAATGTATCAGAAGTGGTCATTCTAAACAACACGCAGAACTCTAGAATCCGGTGCATGATTCACTCGCAGGCTTACAATGTATCAGACGTTGTCATTCCAACCAACACACAGGACTCTAGAATCCAGTGCATGATTCACTCGCAGGCTTACAATGTATCAGAAGTGGTCATTCCAAACAACACACAGGACTCTAGAATCCGGTGCATAATTCACTCGCAGGATTAATGTATCAGAAGTTGTCATTCCAAACAACACGCAGGACTCTAGAATCCAGTGCTTGATTCACTCGCAGGCTTACAATGTATCAGAAGTGGTCATTCTAAACACCACGCAGGACTCTAGAATCCGGTGCATGATTCACTCGCAGGCTTACAATGTATCAGATGTTGTCATTCCAACCAACACACAGGACTCTAGACTCCAGTGCATGATTCACTCGCAGGCTTACAATGTATCAGAAGTGGTCATTCTAAACAACATGCAGGACTCTAGAATCCGAGGCATGGTTCACTCACAGGATTACAATGTATCAGACGTTGTCATTCCAAACAGCACACAAGACTCTAGTATCCAGTGCATGAGTAATTTGCTGGCTTATAATGTATCAGAAGTGGTCATTCTAAACAACACACAGGACTCTAGAATCCGGGGCATGATTCACTCGCAGGATTACAATGTATCAGCCGTTGTCATTCCAAACAGCACACAGGACTCTAGAATCCGGTGCATGATTCACTCGCAGGATTAATGTATCAGAAGTTGTCATTCCAAACAACACGCAGGACTCTAGAATCCAGTGCTTGATTCACTCGCAGGATTACAATGTATCAGATGTTGTCATTCCAAACAACACACAGGACTCTAGAATCCGGTGCATGATTCACTCGCAGGATTACAATGTATCAGACGTTGTCATTCCAAAAAACACACAGGACTCTAGAATCCGGTACATGATTCACTCGCAGGATTACAATGTATCAGACATTGTCCTTCCAAACAACACGCAGGACTCTGGAATCCAGTGCATGATTCACTCAATGGCTTACAATGTATCAGAAGTGGTCATTCTAAACATCACGCAGGACTCTAGAATCCGGGGCATGATTCACTCGCAGGATTACAATGTATCAGACGTTGTCATTTCAAACAACACACAGGACTCTAGAGTCCGGTGCATGATTCACTCACAGGATTACAATGTATCAGACGTTGTCATTCCAAACAACACGCAGGACTCTAGAATCCGGTGCATGATTCACTCGCTGGCTTACAATGTATCAGAAGTGGTCATTCTAAACAACACGCAGGACTCTAGAATCCAGTGCATGATTCACTCGCAGGCTTACAATGTATCTGAAGTGGTCATTCTAAACAACACGCAGGACTCTAGAAACCGGTGCTTGATTCACTCGCAGGATTACAAGGTATCAGACGTTGTCATTCCGAACAACACGCAGGACTCTAGAATCCGATGCATGATTCACTTGCAGGCTTACAATGTATCTGAATTGGTCATTCTAAACAACACGCAGGTCTCTAGAATCCGGTGCATGATTCACTCGCAGGACTACAATGTATCAGACATTGTCATTCCAAACAACACACAGGACTCTAGAATCCGGTGCATGATTCACTCGCAGGATTAATGTATCAGACGTTGTCATTCCAAACAACACACAGGACTCTAGAATCCGATGCATGATTCACTTGCAGGCTTACAATGTATCAGAAGTGGTCATTCTAAACAACACGCAGAACTCTAGAATCCGGTGCATGATTCACTCGCAGGCTTACAATGTATCAGACGTTGTCATTCCAACCAACACACAGGACTCTAGAATCCAGTGCATGATTCACTCGCAGGCTTACAATGTATCAGAAGTGGTCATTCCAAACAACACACAGGACTCTAGAATCCGGTGCATAATTCACTCGCAGGATTAATGTATCAGAAGTTGTCATTCCAAACAACACGCAGGACTCTAGAATCCAGTGCTTGATTCACTCGCAGGCTTACAATGTATCAGAAGTGGTCATTCTAAACAACACGCAGGACTCTAGAATCCGGTGCATGATTCACTCGCAGGCTTACAATGTATCAGATGTTGTCATTCCAACCAACACACAGGACTCTAGACTCCAGTGCATGATTCACTCGCAGGCTTACAATGTATCAGAAGTGGTCATTCTAAACAACATGCAGGACTCTAGAATCCGAGGCATGGTTCACTCACAGGATTACAATGTATCAGACGTTGTCATTCCAAACAGCACACAAGACTCTAGTATCCAGTGCATGAGTAATTTGCTGGCTTATAATGTATCAGAAGTGGTCATTCTAAACAACACACAGGACTCTAGAATCCGGGGCATGATTCACTCGCAGGATTACAATGTATCAGCCGTTGTCATTCCAAACAGCACACAGGACTCTAGAATCCGGTGCATGATTCACTCGCAGGATTAATGTATCAGAAGTTGTCATTCCAAACAACACGCAGGACTCTAGAATCCAGTGCTTGATTCACTCGCAGGATTACAATGTATCAGATGTTGTCATTCCAAACAACACACAGGACTCTAGAATCCGGTGCATGATTCACTCGCAGGATTACAATGTATCAGACGTTGTCATTCCAAAAAACACACAGGACTCTAGAATCCGGTACATGATTCACTCGCAGGATTACAATGTATCAGACATTGTCCTTCCAAACAACACGCAGGACTCTGGAATCCAGTGCATGATTCACTCACTGGCTTACAATGTATCAGAAGTGGTCATTCTAAACATCACGCAGGACTCTAGAATCCGGGGCATGATTCACTCGCAGGATTACAATGTATCAGACGTTGTCATTTCAAACAACACACAGGACTCTAGAGTCCGGTGCATGATTCACTCACAGGATTACAATGTATCAGACGTTGTCATTCCAAACAACACGCAGGACTCTAGAATCCGGTGCATGATTCACTCGCTGGCTTACAATGTATCAGAAGTGGTCATTCTAAACAACACGCAGGACTCTAGAATCCAGTGCATGATTCACTCGCAGGCTTACAATGTATCTGAAGTGGTCATTCTAAACAACACGCAGGACTCTAGAAACCGGTGCTTGATTCACTCGCAGGATTACAAGGTATCAGACGTTGTCATTCCGAACAACACGCAGGACTCTAGAATCCGATGCATGATTCACTTGCAGGCTTACAATGTATCTGAATTGGTCATTCTAAACAACACGCAGGTCTCTAGAATCCGGTGCATGATTCACTCGCAGGACTACAATGTATCAGACATTGTCATTCCAAACAACACACAGGACTCTAGAATCCGGTGCATGATTCACTCGCAGGATTAATGTATCAGACGTTGTCATTCCAAACAACACACAGGACTCTAGAATCCGATGCATGATTCACTTGCAGGCTTACAATGTATCTGAAGTGGTCATTCTAAACAGCACGCAGGACTCTAGAATCCGGTGCATGATTCACTCGCAGGATTACAATGTATCAGACGTTGTCATTCCAATTAACACATAGGACTCTAGAATCCAGTGCATGATTCACTCGCAGGATTACAATGTATTAGACGTTGTCATTCCAAACAACAGGCAGGACTCTAGAATCCGGTGCATGATTCACTCGCAGGATTACAATGTATCAGAAGTGGTCATTCTACACTACACGCAGGACTCTATAATCCGGTGCATGATTCACTCGCAGGATTACAATGTATCAGACGTTGTCATTCCAAACAACACACAGGACTCTAGAATCCGGGGCATGATTCACTCGCAGGATTACAAGGTATCAGACGTTGTCATTCCGAACAACACGCAGGACTCTAGAATCCGATGCATGATTCACTTGCAGGCTTACAATGTATCTGAATTGGTCATTCTAAACAACACGCAGGTCTCTAGAATCCGGTGCATGATTCACTCGCAGGACTACAATGTATCAGACATTGTCATTCCAAACAACACACAGGACTCTAGAATCCGGTGCATGATTCACTCGCAGGATTAATGTATCAGACGTTGTCATTCCAAACAACACACAGGACTCTAGAATCCGATGCATGATTCACTTGCAGGCTTACAATGTATCTGAAGTGGTCATTCTAAACAGCACGCAGGACTCTAGAATCCGGTGCATGATTCACTCGCAGGATTACAATGTATCAGACGTTGTCATTCCAATTAACACATAGGACTCTAGAATCCAGTGCATGATTCACTCGCAGGATTACAATGTATTAGACGTTGTCATTCCAAACAACAGGCAGGACTCTAGAATCCGGTGCATGATTCACTCGCAGGATTACAATGTATCAGAAGTGGTCATTCTACACTACACGCAGGACTCTATAATCCGGTGCATGATTCACTCGCAGGATTACAATGTATCAGACGTTGTCATTCCAAACAACACACAGGACTCTAGAATCCGGGGCATGATTCACTCGCAGGATCACAATGTATCAGAAGTGGTCATTCTAAACAACATGCAGGACTCTAGAATCCGGTGCATGTTTCACTCGCTGGCTTACAATGTATCAGAAGTGGTCATTCTAAACAACACGCAGGACTCTAGAATCTGGTGCATGATTCCCTCGCTGGCTTACAATGTATCAGAAGTGGTCATTCTAAACAACACGCAGGACTGTAGAATCCGGGCATGATTCACTCGCAGGCTTACAATGTATCAGAAGTGGTCATTCTAAACAACACACAAGACTCTAGAATCCGGTGCATGATTCACTCGCAGGCTTACAATGTATCTGAAGTGGTCATTCTAAACAACATGCAGGACTCTAGAATCCGGTGCATGATTCACTCGCACGATTACAATGTATCAGACGTTGTCATTCCAAACAACACACAGAACTCTAGAATCCAGTGCATGATTCAGTCGCAGGATTACAATGTATCAGACGTTGTCATTCCAAACAACACACAGGACTCTAGAGTCTGGTGCACGATTCACTCGCAGGATTACAATGTATCAGACATTGTCATTCCAAACCACACACAGGAGTCTAGAATCCGATGCATGATTCACTTGCAGGCTTACAATGTATCTGAAGTGGTCATTCTAAACAACACGCAGGACTCTAGAATCCGGTGCATGATTCACTCGCAGGATTATTTACAATGTATCAGACGTTGTCATTCCAATTAACACACAGGACTCTAGAATCCAGTGCATGATTCACTCGCAGGATTACAATGTATCAGACGTTGTCATTCTAAACAACACACAGGACTCTAGAATCTGGTGCATGATTCACTCGCAGGATTACAATGTATCAGACATTGTCATTCCAAACAACACACAGGACTCTAGAATCCGGGGCATGATTCACTTGCTGGCTTACAATGTATCAGACGTTGTCATTCCAAACAACACACTGGACTCTAGAATCCGGTGCATGATTCACTCGCAGGATTACAATGTATCAGACGTTGTCATACCAAACAACACACTGGACTCTAGAATCCGGTGCATGATTCACTCACAGGATTACAATGTATTAGACGTTGTAATTCCAAACAACACACAGGACTCTAGAATCCGGGGCATGATTCACTTGCTGACTTACAATGTATCAGACATTGTCATTCCAAACAACACAGAGGACTCCAGAATCCAGTGCATGATTCACTTGCAGGATTACTGTCAGGATTCTGGTGACAGATAGCACTCCGACGCACCAGGAAGCGCAACACGCCAGAGGAACCGGGCGGAACTACAAGTCCCGGCGTCCTCCACCGCAACACGTATCACGTGACGAGTCTTACGGCGGAACCCGGATATAGGGAAGCCAGACGCCGTACTCGCTGCCGATGTTTCTTGAGCCTCGCTGCGGCCGAGGTGAACTTTCTGGATGCAGGTTGGAGATAGAGAGCCTGGCGGTAAGGGTGCTATCCGGCACCACCTTCTCTATCGTGGGTATTTCTGTTTGCTGACCGCTGTGCCCAAGACATACGCCATCGTTCCTAGCCCGTACGTCCTGGTGGGCTCCCTTGTTGGCTGTGACCGTAGCTGACGCGGGTTACGTGCGAGGGAGCAACCGGGCGCTCATTACACGCTTGGGGGGTACCTTTATCCGTTTTGCCTCTCAGGAGTACGCGCCTTCACCGGTGCTCCAGGCCATGTTTCTCCGTTGGAGGTAACCACAGTTTCGAGGGTTACGTGCGGAGGAGCCTTACGAATTATCCCAAGCACTTGTGTCCTAGGGAACACGCTCACCTTACAGAACTTGGTTGGCTGTTCCAGTGCGTGAGAACGTGTAACCCACGCTCCACGATATTGACCTTGACCTATTGGAGGCGAGAGAGAGCTCATCTCCGTCTCATCCTTTGCTCTTCGATTTACCCCTGGTACCACAGCCCGGTGTTCCGGGAAAGAACTCGCAGGGGGGGATCCTTGTTATTAATGCTCGCAAGGCAGGGACTGGTGGCTGGAAAAACACCTGTTCGTGCCCATAGGGTGCTTTGATAACATTATTGCTGCCTGCATCAAAGACGCCCTATGCACCACCTTGTTTTGATCTCTTCTGTTATTTTTATATCTTTACCACTTTCCTAGGGAGAGAGAGAGAGACCGTCTAGAACATTGATCGTGCTCTAGATTGCATGAGTGACTACTGTTGCGTATCAGGGTATGTGAGCCGCATAGCGATGCCATTATGCAAGGGTGGAGAATCCACAGGGGGAATGTTGTTTTGGTAACAGCTGTTCTTTCTTTAGCTCAAGCAACCGGAGCAGAGAACTGATATCACCTCTCCTCTCCCCGGGTGGACTTCTCCTTTACTTTCTTTACAGATAGGGGACTGGTAGCACACATCGCTCGGGAATCTCTGTGGTAGTTATTGTCCTGAGGGTTCCCTACGGTTCACTTACCTTGTTTTTCTGTGTCTTCCACAGGTCTCCCTCCCTGCTGTTCCTACCCTTTCCTTCCCTCGCTTAACTAACTCACTAGTCCGCGTGTATTCACATTACGGACTTGGGTAAGTTGAGAGGTGGACCCATTTTGAGCATCAGCACCATCCCGAGGATCCAGAACGGGGAAACCTGACAGAAACATCGGCCCACGAATTACATTTCCTCTTAATCGTGCTGGTGTCCAATATGGCCACGTTGGAAGATGTTATGGCCGCATTAGCGGTAGTACAGGCAGAACTTACGGCTTCACGACGTGAAACCGCGGTTCTTCAAGCTAAGGTGGAAGCCATGCAAAGAAACCCCTTTGATGTTGGAGGGTCTCTTCATCCCGTCCCTCCCTCGGTAGTAGTGGAAATGCCTACCCACATTCCGTTGGCCCCCCAGAGAGATTTCATGGGGACATTAAGAAGGTACAGGTGTTTATGACCCAAGCTCTCCTACACTTTAACTACAAGCCTAAGCTCTTTGCAACCAATCAGGCCAGGGTGGCGTTCGTCATCTCGTACTTGGCTGGGGAAGCAGCACAATGGGCGGTTCCCAAAGTGAGGCGGGATGATCCGCTGCTGTACGACTGGGAGGCTTTTCGGGAGGCCTTTGAGAAAACATTCGATCGACGTGCCGAAACGTTTTCGGCGATAAGGACTTGTTGGAACTCCGACAAGGGAAAACCGACCTGATCTGCTATCTAAACAACTTCTGTAGACTCGTGGCAGAGACGGATTGGCCCGAATCTAAACAAGCCGCCATTTATTATCAAGGGCTCAAAGACGAGTTGAAGGATGTCATCGCCCAAATCGACCCCCACCCTCAGACGTGCGCTGCCCTCATAGATTTGACTTTGCGATTGGACCACAGATTAAAAGAACGGAGAGGCGATCTTAAGCAGAAAGACCTGTCGTCGGGGGATCGAGCTCCTCCGCCAAGCGCTGGGACCTACAAACCAGAACCCATGGACATTGGGACGGTTCGAGCGTTCTTAACCCTCAGCGAGAGAGACCATCGCCGTAAGCAGGGCCTATGCCTCTACTGCGGGAAGAAAGGGCATTTCCTCCAGGAATGCCCCGTGAAACCCAAATATGGACGGCCTAGATCGGGGCAAGTGGCCGCGGTAGGAGCTGGGACAGAGGCGGAAAACTCCAGAGGTTGATGGAAGAAGGAGGGGAACCATCAAGCGAACATCGGGTCCCTTCAGTCAACCACCACGTCCCTTCTGATCCTGTGCATTTCTTTCTCCCTTTCACCCTTGAGGTCAACGGAAGGAAAAGAACCGTTCAGGCGATGGTGGATTCCGGGGCGGCCGAATGCTTTATGGACCAGGAAGAATGTAAATGTAAATGTAAATGTTGTAGACTTGTAAAGTGCACAGCTGCCCCAGCAACGGGGCGTCCCGGCGCTGTAGAGCACTTCGGTTGAGCGTTCGCCTCATTCCCAAAGATACACCGGAAAGGGGCTATGCTGTAGACGGAAAGGAGTTGGAGTCCGGCCCCATCCGTTATGCCACGTCCGAACACCTTCTGACGTACGACGAGACACACCTGGAACAGATAGCGTTCCACATAATCCAGGCACCCATGTACGGGATCATCCTGGGCCTTCCGTGGTTGAAGAAGCACGAACCCACCATAGACTGGACTAAGGGACTCATGCATATGCAGTCTACGTTTTCTCAAACTCATTGCTTTCAGTCACCTGTGAGTCCATCCCGGGTCCTGTCCCTTCAACAACACATAGCTACAGCTGCCGAAAAAGACGTGGTGTTGCCCCGGTGTTACGAGACATACGCTGAGGTCTTTAGTAACACCAAGGCCGAAGTGCTCCCTCCGCATCGTATATACGACTGCAGAATCGATCTGGTACCAGGAGCAGCCGTCACTTGCAGCCGGATTTACGCTCTTACTGCACCTGAGACTAGGTATCTTAAACAGTACCTGGAGAAACACCTCTTTCTGGGGTTCATTCGTCCGTCACGCTCTCTGGCCGCGTCACCGCTTTTTTTTATACCAAAAGCCAACGGTGACTTGAGGTGCTGCATAGACTACAGAGCTTTGAACCTCATTACCGTCAAGAACCGATACCCGTTGCCCCTCATACCAGTTCTACTGGAACAAGTCACGTCAGCCTCTATTTACACCAAGTTGGATCTGAGGGGGGCGTACCATTTGGTTCGGATGCGGGACGGTGACGAGTGGAAGACAGCCTTCAAGACACGTTTCGGGTTGTTCGAATATCTGGTGATGCCGTTCGGGCTCTGTAACGCCCCAGCGGCCTTCAAGTTCTTCCTCAACGAGGTGTTGAGTGATTTCCTGGACAGATTTGTGGTAGTCTACATTGAGCGTAAATCCGGCTGCAAGGGACGGCTGCTCCTGGTACCAGATCGATTCTGCAGTCTACATTGACGACATCCTGATCTTCTTGGCTACCAAGGAAGAACACGTCCTACACGTGCGACAAGTGCTGAGGGCCTTGCAAAGCCATCAGTTATTTTGCAAATTGAGCAAGTGTGACTTCCACGTTTCCTCTGTTGAGTTTCTGGGGGTTATGCTCACACCCACAGGTCAAGTCATGGCAGAGAGAAAGGTCAAGGCTGTTACCGAGTGGCCTCACCCACAGACCGTGAAGGACATACAAAGGTTCCTTGGATTTGCCAACTTCTACCGGCGGTTCATTCAACGGTTTTCCGACATGGTATCCCCATTGTCGCAGCTGACAAGGAAGAAGAACCCCTTTCTCTGGACGGAAGAGACACAAGAGGCCTTTGACCGCCTGAAAACAGCCTTCACCACCGCCCCAGTGCTTACCCACGCTCGAGCCGATCTCCCCTTTCTCGTGGAAGCTGACGCCTCGGATGTAGCGGTAGGAGCCGTGCTCTCCCAAAGGCACGAAACCACGGGACTTCTACACCCTATAGCGTATATGTCCAGGAAACTTAATCCCGCGGAACAAAACTACACCGAGAAGGAGCAGCTGGCTATCCGCGATGCGTTCCTAGAGTAGAGACATTGGCTGTTGGGAGCAGCTCACCAGGTGACAGTGTTCTCGGACCATCGCAATTTGCAGTTCATGCGAGCAGCACGACATCTCACTCCGCGACAGCTCTGATGGATGCAGTTTTTTGCAGAATGCCACTTCGTGGTCACCTACCGACCGGGGAAGGACAACAAGAAAGCCGACGCCTTCACCCGACAAGAACAACCAGTGGAACTGGTAGGGGAAACGAAAAGAGCGTTCCTGAAGGACAGTCAGGTGCTTTGTGTTACACAAACGGACGACTTCTTACACAAGGTGCGGCGAGGCATGCGATCCGCCGACTGGCAAAGATGGATGAAGCATCACCCCGAGTGGCGGTGGCGTCAGGGCCTCCCGATGAAGAAGCGTCAGGTGTTGGTGCCTACCAAAGAGCTACGGAGAACTGTTTTCCAGTGGTGTCATGACCTCCCCTGTGCGGGGCATGGAGGAGGAAGAAAAACCTTGGAAAAAGTGTTGCGTCAGTTTTGGTGGCCCTCTGTTCGTCCTGATGTATTCTCATGGGTTCAGGAGTGCTCCACGTGTGCTCAAATGAAGGCCAGTCACAGCAAGCCCCAGGGCCTTCTCCAGCCTATGCCCACTCCGGGAGTCCCGTGGGAAAGGTTCTCAGTGGACTTTGTAGTGGGTCTACCCAAGGATCAGGGGTGTACGGCGATTATAGTGGTGATCGATTACCTCACGAAGATGGGCCATTTCGTCGCTTGCAAACAGGTCCCTTCTGCGTGTCTCCTGGCTCGTCTGTTACTCAAGAACGTCGTCCGGTTACACGGACTTCCTAAGGTCATTGTGTCAGACAGAGGTGCCCAATTCACCACCCGCTTCTGGAGAACCTGGTGCGCCGAACTCCGAATCTCATCCGCTCTGTCCACAAGTTTCCACCCTCAAACCGATGGCCAGACAGAGCGGTTGAACCAAACTTTGAAGCAATTCCTTCAGTGCTATGTCAACGGCCAAACCGAGGCATGGGTGGACTGGTTGTGGGTGGCGGAAGTCGCGTATAATAGTTCCACACATGCATCCACACAGCACACTCCTTTCTTTAGTACATATGGGTTCCATCCTCGTTTCACTCCCTTCTTTCTCCCGAAACAGGACACCAGGGTTCCAGACGTAAGTCAAAGGTTGAGACACCTCCGCTCCACATTTCTCAAAACTCGGTGCAATCTGCTCCGAGCCAAGGAACGGTACAAATCCCAGGCAGACAAACACCGTAGGCCTGGCCCCACGTACACCAAGGGGGAGCGGGTGTGGTTGTCCACCAAAAACCTCAGGTTCAAAAGACACAGCGTCTTTAATCCTAAATTTATAGGCCCGTACAAGGTGGTGAAACATATCAATCCCGTTGCTGTACAACTACACTTACCAGCCAATCTTCGAATCCACCCTGTTTTCCACGTGTCCTTGTTGAAACCCTCTCAGAGCCCCGTGAAGAAGCTACCTAGTCCTATATGGATTCACCAGGAACCCGAGTATAAGGTTAAGGGTATCTTGGATTCCAAGGTGGTTCGTCGCAAGCTCAGGTATCTAGTCTCATGGAAGGGGTACGGCCCGGAGGAGGATTCATGGGAACCAGCGGGGGCGATACATGCTGCACGCCTGGTTGCCGCCTTCCATCGGAAACACCCATCCAAGCCTCACATCTGGGTAAGTTGAGAGGTGGACCCATTTTGAGCATCAGCACCATCCCGAGGATCCAGAACGGGGAAACCTGACAATTACAATGTATCAGACGTTGTCATTCCAAACAACACACAGGACTCTAGAATCCGGTGCATGATTCACTCGCAGGATTACAATGTATCAGATGTTGTCATTCCAAACAACACACAGGACTCTAGAATCCGGTGCATTATTCACTCGCAGGCTTACAATGTATCTGAAGTGGTCATTCTAAACAACACGCAGGACTCTAGAATCTAGTGCATGATTCACTCGCAGGATTACAATGTATCAGACGTTGTCATTCCAGTTAACACACAGGACTCTAGAATCCGGTGCATGATTCACTCACAGGATTACAATGTATCAGAGATTGTCATTCCAAACAACACACAGGACTCTAGAAGCCAGTGCATGATTCACTCGCAGGATTACAATGTATCAGACGTTGTCATTCCAAGCAACACACAGGACTCTAGAATCCGGGGCATGATTCACTTGCTGGCTTACAATGTATCAGACGTTGTCATTCCAAACAACACACAGGACTCTAGAATCCAGTGCATGATTCACTCGCAGGATTACACTGTATCAGACGTTGTCATTCCAAACAACACACAGGACTCTAGAATCCGGTGCATGATTCACTCGCAGGATTACAATGTATCAGACGTTGTCATTCCAAACAACACACAGGACTCTAGAATCCGGTGCATGATTCACTCGCAGGCTTAAAATGTATCAGAAGTGGTCTTTCTAAACAACACGCAGGACTCTAGAATCCGGTGCATGATTCACTCGCAGGCTTAAAATGTATCAGAACTGGTCTTTCTAAACAACAGGCAGGACTATAGAATCCGGTGCATGATTCACTCGCTGGCTTATAATACATCACAAGTGGTCATTCTAAACAACACACAGGACTCTAGAATCCGGTGCATGTTTCACTCGCTGGCTTACAATGTATCAGAAGTGGTCATTCTACACAACATGCAGCACTCTAGAATCCGGGGCATGATTCACTCGCAGGCTTACAATGTATCAGAAGTGGTCATTCTAAACAACACGCAGGACTCTAGAATCCAGGGCATGATTCACTCGCAGGCTTACAATGTATCAGAAGTGGTCATTCTAAACAACACGCAGGACTCTAGAATCCGGGGCATGGTTCACTCGCAGGCTTACAATGTATCAGACGTTTTCATTGCAAACAACACACAGGACTCTAGAATCCGGTGTATGATTCACTTGCAGGATTACAATGTATCGGACAATGTCATTCCAAACAACACGCAGGACTCTAGAGTCCGGTGCATGATTCACTCGCTGGCTTAGAATATATCAGAAGTGGTCATTCTCAACAACATGCAGGACTCTAGAATCCGGTGCATGATTCACTCACAGGCTTACAATGTATCTGAAGTGGTCTTTCTAAACAACACACAGGACTCTAGAATCCGGGGCATGATTCACTCGCAGGCTTACAATGTATCAAACGTTGTCATTCCAAACAACACACAGGACTCTAGAATCCGGTGCATGATTAACTCGCAGGCTTAAAATGTATCAGAAGTTGTCTTTCTAAACAACACGCAGCACTCTAGAATCCGGTGCATGTTTCACTTGCTGGCTTACAATGTATCAGAAGTGGTCATTCTAAACAACACGCAGGACTCTAGAATCCGGTGCATGTTTCACTCGCTGGCTTACAATGTATCAGAAGTTGTCATTCCAAACAACACACAGGACTCTAGAATCCGGTGCATTATTCACTCGCAGGCTTACAATGTATCTGAAGTGGTCATTCTAAACAACACGCAGGACTCTAGAATCTAGTGCATGATTCACTCGCAGGATTACAATGTATCAGACGTTGTCATTCCAGTTAACACACAGGACTCTAGAATCCGGTGCATGATTCACTCACAGGATTACAATGTATCAGAGATTGTCATTCCAAACAACACACAGGACTCTAGAATCCAGTGCATGATTCACTCGCAGGATTACAATGTATCAGACGTTGTCATTCCAAGCAACACACAGGACTCTAGAATCCGGGGCATGATTCACTTGCTGGCTTACAATGTATCAGACGTTGTCATTCCAAACAACACACAGGACTCTAGAATCCAGTGCATGATTCACTCGCAGGATTACACTGTATCAGACGTTGTCATTCCAAACAACACACAGGACTCTAGAATCCGGTGCATGATTCACTCGCAGGATTACAATGTATCAGACGTTGTCATTCCAAACAACACACAGGACTCTAGAATCCGGTGCATGATTCACTCGCAGGCTTAAAATGTATCAGAAGTGGTCTTTCTAAACAACACGCAGGACTCTAGAATCCGGTGCATGATTCACTCGCAGGCTTAAAATGTATCAGAACTGGTCTTTCTAAACAACAGGCAGGACTATAGAATCCGGTGCATGATTCACTCGCTGGCTTATAATACATCACAAGTGGTCATTCTAAACAACACACAGGACTCTAGAATCCGGTGCATGTTTCACTCGCTGGCTTACAATGTATCAGAAGTGGTCATTCTACACAACATGCAGCACTCTAGAATCCGGGGCATGATTCACTCGCAGGCTTACAATGTATCAGAAGTGGTCATTCTAAACAACACGCAGGACTCTAGAATCCAGGGCATGATTCACTCGCAGGCTTACAATGTATCAGAAGTGGTCATTCTAAACAACACGCAGGACTCTAGAATCCGGGGCATGGTTCACTCGCAGGCTTACAATGTATCAGACGTTTTCATTGCAAACAACACACAGGACTCTAGAATCCGGTGTATGATTCACTTGCAGGATTACAATGTATCGGACAATGTCATTCCAAACAACACGCAGGACTCTAGAGTCCGGTGCATGATTCACTCGCTGGCTTAGAATATATCAGAAGTGGTCATTCTCAACAACATGCAGGACTCTAGAATCCGGTGCATGATTCACTCACAGGCTTACAATGTATCTGAAGTGGTCTTTCTAAACAACACACAGGACTCTAGAATCCGGGGCATGATTCACTCGCAGGCTTACAATGTATCAAACGTTGTCATTCCAAACAACATACAGGACTCTAGAATCCGGTGCATGATTAACTCGCAGGCTTAAAATGTATCAGAAGTTGTCTTTCTAAACAACACGCAGCACTCTAGAATCCGGTGCATGTTTCACTTGCTGGCTTACAATGTATCAGAAGTGGTCATTCTAAACAACACGCAGGACTCTAGAATCCGGTGCATGTTTCACTCGCTGGCTTACAATGTATCAGAAGTGGTCATTCTACACAACATGCAGGACTCTAGAATCCGGGGCATGATTCACTCGCAGGCTTACAATGTATCAGAAGTGGTCATTCTAAACAACACGCAGGACTCTAGAATCCAGGGCATGATTCACTCGCAGGCTTACAATGTATCATAAGTGGTCATTCTAAACAACATGCAGGACTCTAGAATCCGGGGCATGATTCACTCGCAGGCTTACAATGTATCAGAAGTGGTCATTCTAAACAACACGCAGGACTCTAGAATCCAGGGCATGATTCACTCGCAGGCTTACAATGTATCAGAAGTGGTCATTCTAAACAACACGCAGGACTCTAGAATCCGGGGCATGGTTCACTCGCAGGCTTACAATGTATCAGACGTTTTCATTGCAAATAACACACAGGACTCTAGAATCCGGTGTATGATTCACTTGCAGGATTACAATGTATCGGACAATGTCATTCCAAACAACACGCAGGACTCTAGAGTCCGGTGCATGATTCACTCGCTGGCTTAGAATATATCAGAAGTGGTCATTCTCAACAACATGCAGGACTCTAGAATCCGGTGCATGATTCACTCACAGGCTTACAATGTATCTGAAGTGGTCTTTCTAAACAACACACAGGACTCTAGAATCCGGGGCATGATTCACTCGCAGGCTTACAATGTATCAAACGTTGTCATTCCAAACAACACACAGGACTCTAGAATCCGGTGCATGATTAACTCGCAGGCTTAAAATGTATCAGAAGTTGTCTTTCTAAACAACACGCAGCACTCTAGAATCCGGTGCATGTTTCACTTGCTGGCTTACAATGTATCAGAAGTGGTCATTCTAAACAACACGCAGGACTCTAGAATCCGGTGCATGATTCACTCACTGGCTTACAATGTATCAGAAGTGGTCATTCTACACTACACGCAGGACTCTAGAATCCGGTGCATGATTCACTCGTAGGCTTACAATGTATCAGAAGTGGTCATTCTAAACAACACGCAGGACTCTAGAATCCGGGGCATGATTCACTCGCAGGCTTACAATGTATCAGAAGTGGTCATTCTAAACAACACGCAGGACTCTAGAATCCGGGGCATGGTTCACTCGCAGGCTTACAATGTATCAGATGTTTTCATTGCAAACAACACACAGGACTCTAGAATCCGGTGCATGATTCACTCGCAGGATAACAATGTATCAGACAATGTCATTCCAAACAACACGCAGGACTCTAGAATCCGGGGCATGTTTCACTCGCAGGCTTACAATGTATCAGAAGTGGTCATTCTAAACAACACGCAGGACTCTAAAATCCAGTGCTTGATTCACTCGCAGGCTTACAATGTATCAGCCGTTGTCATTCCAAACAACACACAGGACTCTAGAATCCGGTGCATGATTCACTCGCAGGATTACAATGTATCAGAAGTTGTCATTCCAAACAACACACAGGACTCTAGAATCCGGGGCATGATTCACTCGCAGGATTACAATGTATCAGACGTTGTCATTCGAAACAACACACAGGACTCTAGAATCCGGGGCATGATTCACTCACTGGCTTACAATGTATCAGACGTTGTCATTCCAAACAACTGGCAGGCTTACATTTTATCAGAAGTAGTCATTATAGGCAACACATAAGAATGCAGAAATTGTCACTCGCTTCACTTATCAGGGGAGCACGCTTACAATGTATCAGAAGTTGTCATTCTAAACAACACAAAAGACACTACAAATGTTGTGCATTATTCACTTTTAGACTCACAATGTTTCTGAAGGTTTCATCCTAAACATGTCATTCTAAACAACACATAAGATACTACAATCCGGTGCATGATTCACTCGCAAGCTTACAATGTATTAGAAGTTGTCATTGTAGGCAACACGGAGGAAAGAGGAAACAGGTATAAGTTCATAATCCTTACTCAGAATCGCCTAGTAGTACAGAAAGGCAAACAGTGTTAGAGTTCAGCAAAAAGCAGACGCATCTCATACACCTGGCGTTATTCCTTTGCCTGAGAGTTGCACAGCTGATGATGGTGCCATGTTACCAAGAACCCAGATCCAAGACGGAAAAAAACATTAAAAGCTGCTTCAAGTGTTGGAACAGTTGAGTGCTCATTGGGCTAGGGACTGCCAGGCAACCAGAGACACAAATCTGCTTAGACTGAGCAATATAAGCTCTTCCCACCTCTCACCTGCAAGGAAAAGTGGGTACCCGCCTCCCAAGCAGGTGAGATGAGTGCCACTACCATTTCTGCTCTTGGCCCTATCGGCCTCCTTGGCACACTCATGCCACCCTAGTCAGCCAGTGAAGAGCGCAGCTAGAGAGGTCTGGTGGGAAACAGCGATTACAACGGTTTTAAAACAACGCAATGTATTACAACGTGGTCGTTACAACGACCTCGTTTTTACTACGTAATACCTTTACATCGCAAGCCATTACAATGAATTGCTGTAGGGGGCTCTAAGGTACTGGATATGAAATCCAACACCTTCCCTGCTGTTGCGCTAACTGGAGTAGGAATAATCCTATTCCTAAATCCAGCGCGCCCCCTACAGCAAGTCGATGTAATGACTTGCGATGTAAAGGTATTGCATACTAACAACCCAGCCGTTGTACGTTGTAACGACCGCGTTGTAAAAATACGCGATGTAATAGCATGTGTTGTAACATGCTATATTTGTTTTGCTGCACTAGCCGTCCAGTGAGCGAATTGGCAACATGGCTCCCTCCTCCGTCACTGCAGGCCCTCACTCATATCTGATTATGAGTGACAATTCAGTCCACACAATACATAGCAAGCACCATGAGGTGTCCAGTAAACGTTGTAATTGTATTTACATAACGGTTACTACCCCTGACAATGTGTTGAAGTGATTTTCGACAAGTAGCACACTATTCCAGAGCCCAAGGTGGATTAGTATTGGGAACTACAAGTTAATTGGAGCGGTGGACATGTGAGTCTGTTAGTAGAATTGAATAGAATAAAGGAGGCATAGAGAAGGGTAGAGTCTGGAAAGTGTTATTTGAGAGATCATAGTAGTGAAATGAGGTTTAGGATGAGTGAAAAGAGGGAAGAGTCTGGAAAGTGTTATTTGAGAGATCATAGTAGTAAAATGAGGTTTAGGACGAGTGTAAAGAGGGAAGAGTCAGGAAAGTGTTATTTGAGAGATCATAGTAGTAAAATGAGGTTTAGGACGAGTGAAAAGAGGGAAGAGTCGGGAAAGTGTTATTTGAGAGATCATAGTAGTAAAATGAGGTTTAGGACGAGTGAAAAGAGGGAAGAGTCGGGAAAGTTTTATATGAGAGATCATAGTAGTAAAATGAGGTTTAGGACGAGTGTAAAGAGGGAAGAGTCGGGAAAGTGTTATTTGAGAGATCATAGTAGTAAAATGAGGTTTAGGACGAGTGTAAAGAGGGAAGAGTCTGGAAAGTGTTATTTGAGAGATCATAGTAGTAAAATGAGGTTTAGGACGAGTGTAAAGAGGGAAGAGTCAGGAAAGTGTTATTTGAGAGATCATAGTAGTAAAATGAGGTTTAGGACGAGTGAAAAGAGGGAAGAGTCGGGAAAGTGTTATTTGAGAGATCATAGTAGTAAAATGAGGTTTAGGACGAGTGAAAAGAGGGAAGAGTCGGGAAAGTTTTATATGAGAGATCATAGTAGTAAAATGAGGTTTAGGATGAGTGAAAAGAGGGAAGAGTCGGGAAAGTGTTATTTGAGAGATCATAGTAGTAAAATGAGGTTTAGGACGAGTGTAAAGAGGGAAGAGTCGGGAAAGTGTTATTTGAGAGATCATAGTAGTAAAATGAGGTTTAGGACGAGTGTAAAGAGGGAAGAGTCTGGAAAGTGTTATTTGAGAGATCATAGTAGTAAAATGAGGTTTAGGACGAGTGTAAAGAGGGAAGAGTCAGGAAAGTGTTATTTGAGAGATCATAGTAGTAAAATGAGGTTTAGGACGAGTGAAAAGAGGGAAGAGTCGGGAAAGTGTTATTTGAGAGATCATAGTAGTAAAATGAGGTTTAGGACGAGTGAAAAGAGGGAAGAGTCGGGAAAGTTTTATATGAGAGATCATAGTAGTAAAATGAGGTTTAGGACGAGTGAAAAGAGGGAAGAGTCGGGAAAGTGTTATTTGAGTGATCATAGTAGTAAAATGTGGTTTAGGATGAGTGAAAAGAGTGAAGAGTCGGGAAAGTGTTATATGAGAGATCATAGTAGTAAAATGAGGTTTAGGATGAGTAAAAAGAGGGAAGAGTCAGAGAGTGGTGGTAGAGGAGATATTGAAAGAAGTATAGGCTGGGAGACAGAGTAGTGTATTGGGGAGAGTTGATCATTTTTTGTATCTACAGTGAAAGTAAAGCAATAAATATATTGATACATTACTACATAAAAAATATTTATATGTGTATACAAAATAACATAGAGATATAAAATTGTTCCACTAGACTAAAAAATACATAGAACAGCTAGATAAAACAGGTTTTATTTTGGCTAGGATGAAGAAATTAATGAAGCTGGTATCTCCTGTCCTAAATTGAATCTAGTGAGATCTTTATGAGAAGCAGTATAATCTTTTATAAAGTACGAACATGGGACGGTGGTTGGTGTTTAGTTGCTGCTTAGTAGAATGAGAGCCTTTGGTAAAGGACTGAACGCAAAAAATGAATTTGCAGCCCTGTGACGCAAAAATAAACTCAAATGATGCAGTATTTCAGAATACGTTAGGAGAAGTCCACAGAATGGTGGAGTGCAGGACGCAGAGTCTGCTTTTGAGCTCCCTCATCCGAATTTACTGCCAGAGCAACTTTACTAGAGGAGGTAAACAAAAAAAAAGATCCATGCACAACAATCTTAAGTCAACTGTAATTTAAGAACATGCTTTACAGAAGACTGATTTTTCTCAAATAAGAACAATTTAGACTAGAATAAAAAAATCTGAAAATATTTGACCTCTAAGTTTTTAATGGGACAAAATTACAGCATTACGTTACAAACTCACATGCAATGCGTTCCTCAATTTATTTTCCAACTTCGCTCAGTGTTTCCTAGTGGCGTTAGCAGGGCCGGTCTGGGAACCCAAAGCAGTCCTGGCAAATTTGTAGGACTAGCCCCCACGGGGAGGATGCAAGTGAGAACCACTGCTACTTTTGGAACTGGGGACCGATAGCGCAGCACTGGCCCAAACCCTTCCAGCCTCCTGGGAAAATGCCCAATGCCTGCTATGGCCAGTCCGGCCCTGGGTGTGAGTGCCACCCTTCCCATTTAAAACTAGATATTGTGAGGCCTAAGGCCTTCCTATGAATGTTCCTATGCAGTGGGTGACTGGACTCCTCAATTTGACAGAGAGACCAGAGTGTGTGGTGACTTAGGATTTGATGTAACAAGTCCTCTAAAGGACTCATGAAATGTACCGCAAGCAGGGCCATTGGAAATATGCGGCAGGGTTCGACCAAATTATATGTAAAGAAAAGGCAGATTATGCGGCATAATGCACGTTGAGATAGTACTTCACTAGTTTGTCATTTCAACACACGTTAAACTGTCTGGTCAACCTATTTAGTACTAGCCCAACATCCAAAACACAGCAATAAGCAAATAAGAGAGGATTGGTCAAGCTTTGCAAAGCGCTTCCCATTTGAGATGAACATGTGTCAGTGTTTAATAACATTTGATCAGTTTGAGCTAGAAAATGTTTTTGTTAATATATACTCATGATGAAAAGGCTACAGAATTGCATAAATCCAGTGGCTACAACTATATTGAGTCCACCAAGATAAGGATATGTGGAAAATGTTGGTGGTAAACTTACTAGTCGTTAACTTCCTAGTAGTAAAGTTAATACTAGTAAAACTACTAGTAGTAAAGTTACTAGTAGTAACTTACCTTTGTGAATACCAAAAAGTAGTAAAGTTAGACTTTTGGTCTAAGTTAGACTTTTGGTCTAACTTCACCTTTGTGAATCGGGCCCTTAGACTTTAGGTCTAAACTTAGACTCCAGGTGTAAAGTTAGACTTCAGGTTTAAAGTTAGACTTCAGGTGTCAAGTTAGACTTCAGGTGTCAAGTTAGACTTCAGGTTTGAAGTTAGACTTTAGATCTAAACTTAGACTTCAGGTCGAAGCTTACCTTTGTGAATCGGGCCCTTAGATTTTATTAGGGTCATATTCTCTTTTGTAAATCAAAAAAAGCTGCAATTGGGAGTCTGCAAGTGAACAGTGCATCATGGAGATGTTTTGGAAAATTTGCAGAGTATGAGCCAAGTTTCAAACGTTATGTGCACATGGGTACCAATAATAAGAATGAAGCTGATGAGCAAACTATAGCATTGCACCAGACACTTACTCACTTCTGTTGTTTCTCAACACTTGCTTTGGACCTCCCGGAATGGACACCAGGGATCACTTAAGGGAAGCCCTTTAAGAAACGCAACTCGTTTACACTGAGTCTCCGTTAGGATCTGCTTATCTAGTGACTTCTCCAGCCTGACTTAGAAGGAAGTCCAGACTGACCATGCACAAGACCAAGGGCCATATGTAGGAAGCCTAATACCGGTCGGTAACGGCCGATTTTCGGTAAATATACCGTTACCGACCGGTATTTAGGCTTTTGGTATGTAGGGGGCACATTTCAGGATTCGGTAATTTACTGAATCGGTAAAATTACCGAATCAGTAATTTTACCGATTCGGTAAATACCGAATCCTGAAATGATATGTAGGTGACACTTAAATGAGTGATGTGTAGGGAAAAAAATTCGGTATTTAGCACCAAATATATGTTGGTGCTAAATACCGAATGCATTGCAAAAAGCAATATTTTGCTGGACTAAGAGTGCCATGTGGCGGACATACATGCCCTTAGGGCATGTATGTGCGCCACATGTGCACACATGCAGGAATCAGGGGTGCAACAGGGTGTCACTGTGACACCCTGCCACCCTTGATTGTGCTCCCCCCATTACCGATTTGGTATTTACCGATTCGGTAATGGTAACAGGCTTCCCATTGATTCCTATGGGCCTCTTGGCCCATAGGAATCAATGGGAAGGCATGCATCATTACCGAATCGGTAAATACCGATTCTAAATTACCGACCCATTCAGAATCGGTAAATATTACCGATATATTACCTACATATCATTTACCGCTTCATAAATACCGAATCGGTAAAATTCGGTATTTATGAAGCGGTAAATGTTAGGCTACCTACATATGGCCTCAAGTGTGGCCATGGACCGCTCCAGGGCGGAGATCAATGCAGAGTTTGACCGCTGCAACGAAATGGCCGCAGCACTAGAGCACAGCGACCAGAAGGTATTTGGGGTTAAAGAGTCTGTTGATGCCACCCCCACCTTGAGATTCGATCATAGAGCATGTGGGTAATTGACACCTGCAAGACCTCCAATTCACAAAGGGCCTCATGTAGGAAGCCAAATACCGGTCGGTAACGGCCGATTTTCGGTAATTATACCGTTACCGACGGGTATTTTGGCCATTGGTATGTAGGGGGACAAACTTTGCTTTCGGAATTTACCGAATCGGTAAAATTACCGAATCGGTAAAATTACCGATTCGGTAATAATACCGAATCGGTAATGTTACCGAATCGGTAACTTTTCCGAATCGGTAATTTTACCGATTCGGTAAATTCCGAAAGCAAAATCGAGATGTAGGGGGAGTGTGTGTGTGTGTTTAAGAGTCGGTATTTACCACCAACTTATAGTTGGTGGTAAATAATGAATGTATGTGTAAATGCATTTTTACGCGCGTAGCAGTGTGCAATGTGGCATACATACATGCCCTTAGGGCATGTATGTGTGCCACATGTGCACACATGGCCGAATCAGGGGTGCAACAGGGTGTCAATGTGACACCCTGCCACCCTTGTATGTGTTCCCCCCATTACCGAATCGGTATTTACCGATTCGGTAATGAGGCATACCTTCCCATCAATGGGAAGGTATGCCTCATTACCGAATCGGTAAATACCGATTCGGTAATTACCGACAAGTAACGATTCGGTAAAAAATACCGACTCATTACCTACATACCAGTTACCACTTCTAAAATACCGATTCGGTATCGTTCGGTATTTTAGAAGTGGTAACTGGTATGCTACCTACATGAGGCCCAAAATCTTTTAGTTGTGGACATGGCCCCATCATGATAAATTTGCAATCAAGTCTTGGGCACAATAAATAACCATGTACTCAGCCAAATGAGCAGCACGCATTTATTTATATATTTATATGTAATATGTATACATTTGTGGTGATTGGTCTTGGGTTGCAGGCCGCATGGTGTCAGTCACAGGGCTGGGCCCGCCCATGTTCATGACGCCGCATGATTGGCTGTGGAGCAAAGTTGCACATCTCTGTTACATAGCAGAATGTTGTCACGTCGCTTTCAACTTTTTAACAGAATACTGGGCACTCTTGCTCCCCAAAATCCATAAACTATGCATGTGAGTCTGGAAAGTCTTACCTTCTCCTGAAATATGCAGAAATAACACAGGAGTTCCAGAACCTGTGACTGACAGCTCTCGGACATCAGTCTGGGCTTTGCAACCACATGCCGGATGATCAGACATCATTGTAAATTTGCGATCTGGTGTACTCCAGTCATGTTTCTGTCTACATGGACCACACTGGCTTAGTTAAGTGTCAGGATTTATAACAGTGTATCCCCAACCCCGGCCTCTCCAGAGAAGGAACCTTTCACAGGGTGAAGAGAGAAGACGGACAGCCAGCACGCAAGCACAATGAGATGTTGCGTGCTGCTAAACGATCTGTGTTCCTCTATGGAGCGCACACAACAAGTGTGGGAGCGAGCCCCATTCCCATGGTTTTACCATCGTCATTTCTTTTCATCCGCTTGTTTTTATGAAGCTTGGAGAAACTGACTTGGTCTTAGAGCCCCAGTAGGGCAATAACTGGATATATGCCAAAATGTGGTGGGTTTTCCAACCCCCTACGGCAGGGCTTTTCCCTCTATGCACCTGGGATCTGGAACAAGATACCCGCATCCATCGGGACCGCCCCAACGCTGCTCCGATTTAGGAAAGACCTGAAGACGCACCTCGCAACGCATTAACCGTCCACAACCCCGCTTCCTCTTCCATTACGCGTTGACTCTGTGCTTGTCTTTGACTCCAAAGCCTTTGACTGGGTTCGCGCTATATACATACCATATACATACATACCTATCTCTTACATCCTCCAACTTATTTAGGGTCCAAGGTTGGCTGTGCCCATCCCCCCCGACCCTGCCGTCATTTGCTCATCAAATTGAGTCACGAGCAATGCTTTAATCAGCTTTTAGTGATTAACCTCACACGGTTTACAGTGTAAATTCCTTCTGGCCTCCATTGTCGCCTTCTTGGGTCTCTGCACTTCTGTGCACTCAGAGCCATTGTGAAGATAATGCAAAGCTTTGTTGAAACAAGCTTCTTCCAAAGATTAGGGGCCTGGCTGGCTCCAGTGTCCATGACAGAGCCACTCAGGAGCACGTGTTTACATGGGTAATAACATTAGCAAGAGAGCTGTTGTGTGCATGGTTCAGAGCTTAATTTGAGCCGGTGGTGATAAAAACCACAAAAGGAGCAAAGACGGAGGAAGATAAAAAAAAAAGGTAAAACATTGACAAAGGGGGGACGCTGGGATGAAAAAGAACCTGCAGGAGTGACATAAAGAGGCAGGGAGTGTTTGACGGTGGATCAAAGAGGCGTGAGGTGGAATCAAGACTGTGCAGCCCTGGTATTCAGCAACCCGGCCTCCCAGAGCTCCGGCTGGGGGCTGCTGACAAAACTTTTGTCAAGTTAAGCACTGGCAATGTTTGATAAATACTTACGTCCCAAAGGGCTTTAAATACCACTTGTAGATATACGGAACACCAATAATTCGACATATGTGTGTGAACACGCACGTTTTTTTGTATCATTCAGCCATTCACTATGTCTCAGTGAAAAGACACACACAGTTAGAAAGACAAGTGGGCACTGGACAAGCAGGAGGATAATAATACCAACCAGTTTTATGCAGCGCTTAGACACAACCAGCGTCTCTAAGCGCTGCAAATAACATATGCATCCACGCCTAGTCTCAAGAGTGCTCCTTTTATCAATCGCACTAGGATGAAAGGCTGATCCGTCTCTAACGTGGCTCCAATCTATGACCTTTAGGATGTATACCGTTTTATAGGAGAGATTATCATCTCACTGAGCCGTTTTATCCTCTGCAGATTCAGAGACAGATAGGTTTATCGACAGAGAATCTCAGCTACAAATGTCCAAATAAACCTAGGGACTGACGTCTGACTATGTGAACCGCATGCACTTTATTACGGAGAAGTTAGCTTATAAACGGGGAGTTACTGTAACAGTGAATTACACGCAGTAATAACTCTGTTTATGGCCTTTTGTTCCAGTCTAAGCCTCGCAAAACATCGCTATCGAAGCCATTAAAACAAACTTGAACTCTATCAAGGATTGTTTACTTTAATCTTACAATATTATATCTGCAGTTCATCGGCGTGCATAAGATAACAGTCAATACTGACAACCTAAGCCAGGCCACCCTGCCTCACAGACATTATACAATGTTTTCACAAGCTCAATAATACATGAGGAAGCCTGGAGCCAGAATGGCCATGGAACATCAGCCAGCAGGATAGGGTGCAGTATTATTATTAATATTATATCATTTATTTCTAAAGAGCGCTCTATGGCAGCCAGCGGGCTTCTCAGCATAGCGTGGTTCATAACTCTGGCAACCGAGGGTCTTGTGACACCTCTAAGATCACCACAAAGTAGTAGTAAAATATGTTATGCTGTTACAGTTGAAATAACAGGGCAAAGAAAGCATGTTATATGGAACAGGTGTCTTAATAATCACAGATGCTCACCTTTGTTACTGCAGTGCAATAGTCAGATGACATGCTATCCATATCACTAACTTGAGAAATCACTTTGTGCTGCCTCACAGATTCTACACTACCATCACTTTATAGCGGAAGACGAGCGGGCCCACTCTCACAAGGCCCAGTTGGTGAGAGTGAACGCTATGGCATGCATATGACCACGTGTGCTCTGGTTCTCACTGAATGTCCTTGTTTGTAACATCTAGATGTGGAAACGCGGTGTGCCGTAAACCATATATGGCGATGTGGACAGTGCAAGATGTTGTGTATTGAGGTACGGACATCATGACCTGCTTGGAGCTTGTCTTCCTGTGAGTCGTGGCCCCAACCAGCTCTACAGTGATCTTCATATTGTCAAGGACTGGACGCCGAGTCCAACGAGCCCGCTTTTGATTACTCAAGGAAAGGGCGACTCCGCCCAGCAGCAGCGCTGCCAACTTGCACTTAATATTACACATGAAAGTTGTCAAGAGTCTTCGTATGAGGCTTTACAACCACACATTATGCTATCAGGAAAGAGAAAAGGCCCCAACGGCTGTCCAGGAGTAGAGAAAGTAGAAGATACAACTGCAAGAAGCAACATGAGGGACAAAAACAGTAGCAAGGGGCCGAACACGCTATGACACCTTACTATAGGTACGATCCAGCCAGGAACTGACCCCCCAAAAAAGGACTGAATTTCATCTTGGATTGAGAACTTCGGATAGGATTCTCGGAACAGATGACCATTTGGAAAAGGACAACTTCACCCTCTATGTCCATGCCTGTTTCCAAAATCTCCAGGCGTCTGGTTGGAACATCAAGAAGAAGCCCAAGTTTGACATTCTTGGCATAAGCTGAACTCCACAGTCCCACCACAGCTCATTCTGCCCACCCCTCCAGGTGACCTTGGGCACATCTCTCAAACGCATTCTAGGCGGCAAAAATGATTAGCCATGTGCCGCGTGCAGCGTCCAGCAGTATGAGAACTGACCGTACGAGGAACACACTGTCTTTTGGTGAACGCTTGCAAGCTTCGTAAAGCTCTTGCCACAGATGTACCATGCATATAGTATTTATTTACATATAAACACTCTGAGAAATAAAGACATCTAACTGGGGCAGATTGTCTTCTTTATGGTCGTCACAATCTACAAACTCAAGATACTATTGTTTGGGGCACATTTGAGGGGTTCTGGTAATAATTCATATCATACCATCCAGGGTGAATGTTTCTTGCTCCACACGGGCATGGTACATAGATGTAGCCGTCTCTGATTCCACGGCCGGGATACATCCAAGAATTGTTTATTGCTCCTTATTGGTGAAAGACTATTGACCAAGTGGGATGGTCAGTATCATAGTCATAAGCTCATAGATACCATGAACAGAGTGCCAAGACGGCCAAGGCATGGATTCAGGTGGTTACTTGTAAACTGAGGTGACTTCTATATGTCCAGCTCACAATTTAAGAACAACTTTCTTGTATTACAGAATGGACTGCAGATGGAATGTACAGTGGTATGTTCCGTTTACGAGACATTTACCCCATTCTTGAAATGGGTGGTGAGAAGGAGGACACCTGTTGCACCCTCTTGAGTCCTACAACAGTAAATAAGAGAGCAAGCGCCACCCGTGCCAACAGTGACAGCCCAGGGACTCAAGAAGGAGTTCATGCCTATGGATTTGAGAATACCGATGGAGAAGCCGAAAACATTGAGGGGTACGGTGCATGACATCATTTGTAGGGGAGCGGTGAGTTCAGGAAGAAACACCTACTGTAGCCCGCTGAACTTTGAACGTAAAGTGTTGGTGCAAGGCAGGCAGGGCATTCTGCGGGAAGATGGCAGTGGTGTTTGAGGGCATGAAATGAGTTGATACTGTGGGAGACAGACCTTGGCCTTGTTATGTGGTTACCAATACAACCAGAGTGGGGGGGCTTTGGCATCTACTACGAGGCGTGCTAGAGCACAGAAGAATGACTTAAGGAATGGGTTGGCAAGAAACACAGCAATGCCATTCTAGAGTTCTGCCCATTGGTTTTAGCTTGGCATTTGCTGGGAGAGACTGTGCGGACCAGAGGCCTACATTCTTTGTTGGACATGAGCCTGCGGGAAGCCCGGTGAGGTGGTCAATAAAGATCAATGGGCATTCTGGCTAATCACGAGAAACTGATATAGTGCTGGAACTTGGTCATAATGTTTAGGACACAGCACAACCATGACCTGGTGAACTAAACAGCTGATGCATGGTCTCATCACAGTAGTCGATATCCTGTGATTTGGCTCCAAAAGGAGTAGCAAAGGTGTCTCTCAGATAGGTGGTGTTTTGAGTAGAAGAAGCTGACAAGCGGTTGTCAGGCTAAGGGGGCCTAAGATGGACACAACTGTTGCCCACATATACTTTTTTGTTGTTGTTTTTTTTTTTAATTTGATATAGCGCGAACTAGACCCAAGACATCAGGTATCAGAGCGCTTTACATGAGCACCAGTTTCGTTACATGAGGACACATTATTTTTTTTTTTGTTAGGCACGGGGAGATGAAGTGACTTGCCCAGAATCACTGGATGTTGAGCGTCGTCGTTGCCGAGACTCAAACCCGGTTCCCCAGCTTCAAGGTCAACCGCTCTAGCCCGTAAGGCTACATCCTCTCCTCACATTTGCGAATCCAAATTTAGATATATATGGGCAACAATTGCGTTGAAATATGGCTCCACCTGGGGGAAAATGTCTTGGTGGAGATCGCATGACTGAAATTGATAAAAACAGGTTAAGAAAGAACTGGAGGAAGTACCAACACGTGGCCAGAGGAAAACTTGCCCAGATTCGGCTATTACCCCAGAGGGCATAGAGAGGAGTGTGAAAACAGTGATCATGAACAGGACACAGAAGAAAATTACAAGGGAGATAATGCTTTTTATGCAAGGCGAAAGAGGTCAGCTGTTTGAAGCTCAACCAGATAAAGCAGCCCATTTAGAGTTTGGCAGACAGAGTTTACTCCGTCGGGATGGCAGAGGAAATTACCTTCGTTATTTCCACCCACCAAATTTAGAGATGTCCACCAGCCGTCGGAATTTCTTTTTGAAAAACGTCCCTCCTTGCCAGGTTTTTCCTGGAGGTGATGAACATGAAAAAAAGACATTGCACCAATCACCCTAATAAGGACAGATGGTGTAACGCCCTTCCTCCGATGATCCTCCTCTGTTGGGCCGTCTGAGGAAGTATTCCATCAGTGGAGCCAATGGGGGCTCCGCTGAACAAATTCTTAGGGTCCGTCTGTCTCTAATATGGAGTGCGGGACGAGGGTTTGGCAGGCAGGTTACTCTGTTGCATTTGGAACAAATTACCCTGTCCGCCAAGTACCCTGTCCGCCGAGTACCCTGTCCATGAGTACCCTGTCCGCCAAGTGTCCTGTCCACCGAGTATCCTGTCTGCCAACTACCCTATCCGCCGAGTACCCTGTCAGCCGAGTACCCCGTCCGCCAAACTCTAAATCAGACCAAAGGTTCAGGCTCCAAAAAATTGGTCAAGCGGGGTGGGTTTTTTGTGTCTTTCCTGGGAATGGAGGTATATTTCATGGCCACAGTACACCGGTTTCATTTCAGGGTGCACGGGTGAGTGGGTAGGACAGAAATAACTCAGCCATGGAGGGTTGTTCTTGAGTGGTATGAAATAGAAAATATTTTGAAATCGGATGTTGCAGAAGGAGACTGGAGTCAAGTGGGACAATAATACATACAGGTGGGCAAAAGTGGGAAAAGTTTCTGTCACTTATAAATGGGAGAGGAGGGAGGGATGGGGCATTAGAGCCACGTAGGAACGTTTTTTTGTTTAGGGAAAGGGTGAACATTATTTGATCAGTTTAGGCAGGAACTTATTTTGTTTCGAAATGAGGCCAAAGATGTGTTTTTTTCAATGCCTTATTCTGCTTCCAAATTAAAATGGCACCTTAATATAGGTGTGTAGCTACCATTAAGCAGCAGGTAAAGCGGCAAAGGGGCCCTGGGTTGTACCGCACACACGTTTCGCTGCGCTGTCTTTTACTACACTGCTGTGGGGCAGAGATCACTATTTTGAGCTTGCACTGGGGATCTTTGTACCCTCACTACACCTTTGCCTTTTAAGACCCTCATATGTTGTGAGAGTATCTCCTTGCTTGTCCCCACAATAGACCAGTTACAATATTGGGGTTTTAGCGCTAGTATGAGCTGTATAGAATGATCATGCCTCTGACCTGCGAAAGAAAAGCCTCGTCGCCAATGTTTGATAAATGCTGTAAATTTAAGCTGGTTGGACAGAGTCCCTTCATTAACCCACGCCCACACATAGGGTCACGGCATCCAATTCACACCTGTCCTCGATTGTCATTTAGCAGTATGGCCGCCTCATCCAATCTGATTTCATTTCATTTTTTTCCCCACATGAAACTAAATTGTATTCAGAAAAATGTTCCAAAGGGTGATTTATGCAAATTAGCCTCTGCGCAGGGATGTTGCAGTTAAAGAAAATCTTGCTTTGTCTGAAAAGCCTTTCTTCCAGCCTGCAACCGGGACATCCTTGTACAGTGGAGATTAACACACAGGCGACTGGTATTCACGGAGTTTGGAAACACTGGGAGAGGGTACCTTTGACAGAGCCCTGCTCCACAGCAGGACAGAGCGGTCCGCACAAAGGACGCATTGTGCGGCACAGCCGGAGCGATAACCTCTCATTTAAATACCGAATTAGGCACTAAACGGAAGCACCTGTATTCCATTCGCGTCTCCATGTTTGTCCCTTGCTTAATCTGCTTTGTTGTTTTTTAATTACGTAAAAATATGTTTATTTCAAAAACTGTTTCCCTTACCAGCCGCTATCCAACATATTCCATTACTAAACATTATATCACTACTTTACTCCCCAGTCTCTGTCCAATAAGACACGCCTCTAAACTCTGTAAAATACAACCAAACACAACATGGAAGGACCGCTGTGACTTCGGTCAACGAAAATCACAGGTTTCAAAAGCATTTCTTAAACATAACACATGATGAAAATACTATTTAGCATGGCACTAGAATTAAGAGATTCTGCAGCCGGTTTTGGATTCTGCGGCGGCTTTTCCGCCTAATTCTGAATTTGGTACCTGCCACATCATCCCACATATTCCGCATAGTTTGAAGATTTTAACAAAAAATTGTTACGAGCTTAAACGTATTAAAAGTTATTAAAATGCTGGCATATGCGTTACTGCGGAGTCGCAGACTCTTTGCTGAATAGTGACAGGTCCCTTTAATTTGCTGACTGGTGTATTTAGGTGTTAAACCAATATTAAAGTGGTGAAACATGTTGCCAGAAAGTGTTAACATTTTAAACAAGCATTGGCAAAGCCAATAGGTCGTGCCTTAGAGACCCACTGGCTTTGCCAATGGTTTCAGCATTATGTTACTGTATGCACATTGCATATTTTGCATAAGTAAAGAGTTTGAATTTGTTAACATTTGCAAAATCTCTTTGCTTTAGTGCAATTCTGTATTGTGCTTGACTTTAGCATGAATTAGCAAAGTCAAGAGGTTTCAGCTCTAAAAAGCCGACCTATTGGATTTTGCAATGCTTGCATGGTACACGTGAGCCTTGCCGCCTTTAGGAGTCCCTGTGATTTCTGGCTATGGAGGGTGATTAATGGAGCACGATTGAGAGCTCTGGAGCTGAGGTTGAAGGCAATGTGACTCAGTGGCCCATAGTGTTTACATTACATGCTCATCCTATCCTTGGCCTCTCTCCGGTTGGCACATGCTAATGGTCCCATATACACCACTTGAAATTATGAATTCAATTGTTGTTACTTATTTACATCAAACTGCTAACAAGTGCTCACAAAGCCAACACGTCTGCCTTGTTTGAGGCATATGTTTGATGTTTGTTGTGTGATATGTCCGGGTGAAATAGCAGAAAACTCTCAGAGATGCACCTAAAGCCTGGTCAGACATCATGCTGTGTGGAGCACAGAGTTGTAGTTCACATGTTTTACGATAACCCCTTCAATGTTTGGGCCATTTCCCTGTTAACCCCCTCACCCCCCATCTTTTTCATCCCACTTAAAGCACTGTGGGCCACAATAGGCTTTTGCCTACAGATAGCTAAAGCCCATCTCCTAGGGGAGAACTAAAAATAATGAATGAAACGTTGGAGTCTTTGGAGTCAAATCTAAAAGTTGTGCAGCAGGAAGAAGATGTGACCACTTTGCTCCTCTGCGGCACTCACTCTGAAATGAAATGAAATACCTACAAAGCACGCTACTGCCCGGAGGCGTCTTGGCGCTAGCCGATAGAGGAGGTTACCCAGAAAACTGTACGAGAAATAGGAATAAGAGTAGACTATAGATTAAAAAGCCATGCTTTCAGACCTTTCCTAGCAGTGCTGTCATGTTCTTAAGATCTGGGGGGAGAGTACTTAAAAGCTTTGGAGTACAGTCGATGGAGCTTCTATCGCCCAAGTTCGATCTTCTGACTTTGGAAACACTTACATCAAACGCTGAAGAAGAGCGAAAGGACTGGGAGGGCGTGTGCCACTGGACGCTTTGTTTCTGACCGCCAGGGCCGACTCATGTACGGCCTTTCACGCAATACAGTGCTTTGAAATCAATGCGCTTCTTGATGGGCGCTAATAAAGTGTGGTCAGAGCCTGAGAGGCGGATTGATGCTTGGGTATCCTCAACAATAAGCGAGCCGCCTCGTTTTGTACCGCCTGCAGCTTGTTTAACAGTCACCTCTGCACATTCATCAATAAAGCATTGCAGTAGTCCAGTTTGGACAGCAGGAGGGCAGTTACCACAGTTTTCTGCAACTTCTGCAGGATAAATCGAAAGACTTTTCTTAGAAGTTTGAGAGTCAGTGGCAGCTGCCACCAAGTAGCACGGGTGGGGCGGAGGGGAGGGATAGAAAAGAAAATCGGACTTACCTTGCTTCCGGACCGCCGTCTCGCCTTGTGTCGTCCTCTTCTGTTACTGCTTGAAGCAGGAAGCACAAGCATACTCTGACAGCCAATCACAAGGCTGCAATGCAGCAGCGTTGTGATTGGTCTGAGTGCCGTGGATCGGAGCTCAGACAGGCAGTGGCAGCCTGTGCATGTTCCTCACCAGGCTGTGCATTAAAGCCTGGTAGGGAACATGCAAAGTGCGCATGAATGTTTGGCCGGGCCAGGATGGCTGGCCAAGTAGTCATGCCCACTTTAGTGCCCACCACTCCTCCCCTTGCTGGATGTGATAGAGTCAAGCCCTGCCCCGCAAACCGGAAAAATTGGATGATAATAACAAAGTGTTATTACCATTTTCTTTTATTCGCTGCTCAAAATGCAGTGGGTCGACGCTCCTCCGCCTTAGCAGAGGAGCCGCCACTGTTCAGAGTGATGAATGAGGAGGATGTAATGGCATCAATTTGACTTTCAAATGATTTTTGAAAAAGATCCCCAGGTTTTTATCTTTACATCAAAGTTAGCTGCTCTCTCCGAAATTATTTACCCACTTGAAGATTTTAAGATGTGTGGGAGTGAGCATGAAGTGTGCACTACCGAGAGTAATGCCCCGTTAGGTTGTAAGCATTTTGTAGTACTTGAGTAGCAGTTTGTAGTATGTGAGTAGCAGTTTGTAGTATGTAAGCAGTAGTTTGTAGTATGTGAGTAGCAGTATGTGAGTAGAAGTTTGTAGTATGTGAGCAGCAGTTTGTATGTGAGTAGCAGTTTGTAGTATGTGAGTAGCAGATTATAGGTAGCAGTTTGTAGTATGTGAGTAGCAGTTTATAGTGTGTGAGTAGCAGTTTGTAGTGTGTGAGTAGCAGTTTGTAGCATGTGAGTAGCAGTTTGTAGTATGTGAGTAGCAGTTTGTAGTGTGTGAGTAGCAGTTTGTAGTGTGTGACTAGCAGTTTGTAGTATGTGAGTAGCAGTTTGTGCAGTTTGTAGTATGTGAGCAGCAGTTTGTAGTATGTGAGTAGCAGTTTGTAGTATGTGAGCAGCAGTTTGTAGTATGTGAGTAGCAGGTTGTAGTGTGTGAGTAGCAGTTTGTAGTATGTGAGTAGCAGTTTGTAGTATGTGAGTAGCAGTTTGTAGTGTGTGAGTAGCAGTTTATAGTGTGTGAGTAGCAGTTTGTAGTATGTGAGTAGCAGTTTGTGCAGTTTGTAGTATGTGAGCAGCAGTTTGTAGTATGTGAGTAGCAGTTTGTAGTATGTGAGCAGCAGTTTGTAGTATGTGAGTAGCAGTTTGTAGTGTGTGAGTAGCAGTTTGTAGTATGTGAGCAGCAGTTTGTAGTATGTGAGTAGCAGTTTGTGCAGTTTGTAGTATGTGAGTAGCAGTTTGTAGTATGTGAGTAGCAGTTTGTAGTGTGTGAGTAGCAGTTTATAGTGTGTGAGTAGCAGTTTGTAGTATGTGAGTAGCAGTTTGTGCAGTTTGTAGTATGTGAGCAGCAGTTTGTAGTATGTGAGTAGCAGTTTGTAGTATGTGAGCAGCAGTTTGTAGTATGTGAGTAGCAGTTTGTAGTGTGTGAGTAGCAGTATGTAGTATGTGAGTAGCAGTTTGTAGTATGTGAGCAGCAGTTTGTAGTATGTGAGTAGCAGTTTCTGCAGTTTGTAGTATGTGAGTAGCAGTTTGTAGTATGTGAGTAGCAGTTTGTAGTGTGTGAGTAGCAGTTTGTAGTATGTGAGTAGCAGTTTGTAGTATGTGAGTAGCAGTTTGTAGTGTGTGAGAAGCAGTTTGTAGTATGTGAGTAGCAGTTTGTAGTGTGTGAGTAGCAGTTTGTAGTATGTGAGTAGCAGTTTGTAGTGTGTGAGTAGCAGTTTATAGTGTGTGAGTAGCAGTTTGTAGTATGTGAGTAGCAGTTTGTGCAGTTTGTAGTATGTGAGCAGCAGTTTGTAGTATGTGAGTAGCAGTTTGTAGTATGTGAGCAGCAGTTTGTAGTATGTGAGTAGCAGTTTGTAGTGTGTGAGTAGCAGTTTGTAGTGTGTGAGTAGCAGTTTGTAGTATGTGAGCAGCAGTTTGTAGTATGTGAGTAGCAGTTTGTGCAGTTTGTAGTATGTGAGTAGCAGTTTGTAGTATGTGAGTAGCAGTTTGTAGTGTGTGAGTAGCAGTTTGTAGTGTGTGAGTAGCAGTTTGTAGTATGTGAGTAGCAGTTTGTGCAGTTTGTAGTATGTGAGCAGCAGTTTGTAGTTTGTGAGTAGCAGTTTGTAGTATGTGAGCAGCAGTTTGTAGTATGTGAGTAGCAGTTTGTAGTGTGTGAGTAGCAGTTTGTAGTATGTGAGTAGCAGTTTGTAGTATGTGAGCAGCAGTTTGTAGTATGTGAGTAGCAGTTTGTGCAGTTTGTAGTATGTGAGCAGCAGTTTGTAGTATGTGAGTAGCAGTTTGTAGTATGTGAGTAGCAGTTTGTAGTATGTGAGTAGCAGTTTGTAGTGTGTGAGTAGCAGTTTGTAGTATATGAGTAGCAGTTTGTAGTATGTGAGCAGCAGTTTGTAGTATGTGAGTAGCAGTTTGTAGTATGTGAGCAGCAGTTTGTAGTATGTGAGTAGCAGTTTGTAGTATGTGAGCAGCAGTTTGTAGTATGTGAGTAGCAGTTTGTGCAGTTTCTAGTATGTGAGTAGCAGTTTGTAGTATGTGAGTAGCAGTTTGTAGTGTGTGAGTAGCAGTTTGTAGTATGTGAGTAGCAGTTTGTAGTGTGTGAGTAGCAGTTTGTAGTATGTGAGTAGCAGTTTGTAGTGTGTGAGTAGCAGCTTATAGTGTGTGAGTAGCAGTTTGTAGTATGTGAGTAGCAGTTTGTGCAGTTTGTAGTATGTGAGCAGCAGTTTGTAGTATGTGAGTAGCAGTTTGTAGTATGTGAGCAGCAGTTTGTAGTATGTGAGTAGCAGTTTGTAGTGTGTGAGTAGCAGTTTGTGGTATGTGAGTAGCAGTTTGTAGTATGTGAGCAGCAGTTTGTAGTATGTGAGTAGCAGTTTGTGCAGTTTGCAGTATGTGAGTAGCAGTTTGTAGTATGTGAGTAGCAGTTTGTAGTGTGTGAGTAGCAGTTTGTAGTGTGTGAGTAGCAGTTTGTAGTATGTGAGTAGCAGTTTGTGCAGTTTGTAGTATGTGAGCAGCAGTTTGTAGTTTGTGAGTAGCAGTTTGTAGTATGTGAGCAGCAGTTTGTAGTATGTGAGTAGCAGTTTGTAGTGTGTGAGTAGCAGTTTGTAGTATGTGAGTAGCAGTTTGTAGTATGTGAGCAGCAGTTTGTAGTATGTGAGTAGCAGTTTGTGCAGTTTGTAGTATGTGAGCAGCAGTTTGTAGTATGTGAGTAGCAGTTTGTAGTATGTGAGTAGTATGTGAGTAGCAGTTTGTAGTATGTGAGTAGCAGTTTGTAGTGTGTGAGTAGCAGTTTGTAGTATGTGAGTAGCAGTTTGTAGTATGTGAGCAGCAGTTTGTAGTATGTGAGTAGCAGTTTGTAGTATGTGAGCAGCAGTTTGTAGTATGTGAGTAGCAGTTTGTAGTATGTGAGCAGCAGTTTGTAGTATGTGAGTACTGCTCCTGTTGTGTTACTTTATGTACTGCAAAATTCAGAATGTGAATGCCGCCCTTTGAGTTTCTCTAAAAAGCCTTTGTCTTTACACAAAAATACACAATTTTCAAAACCAATCATTACTGATATTCCTTTAAATTCTTTCGCTGATTTCACAGTTTGAACTTAGTCCTTGTGGATGTAGTGAAAGTTACTATAAAAAGTATTTGAGTGCTTGAGAAGAAGAGAATGAAAGAAACAACAAAATAACCTGACGGAGAGACTCAACTAAGGAGAACGGGGAGGGTAGAAACAGCTGAAAGAATGGGAGATCAAAAATAAAGATGCTGGCAACATGACTTGTGCAGAACAACTGTCCCAAAACAAGACTAGCACTGTGCACCTTGCATCCTTCCATTTGTCCACATTCCCTTAAATCTGGACCCATGATCCAAGCGGGGCGTCTGAGCAGGGTGTGCCAGTGAAGACCCTTCGCCTGCTCGTGCCCCTGTGGGTATCCCACAAGACAGACGACGCCCCCTGTCTGCAGCCTCCAGACGGCTCGTGGAGGGCGGATTTACGTCGAGTTCCCTCCTGCGGTTTAATATGCAGCAGCCTCGCGCTCTGCTGGTCTCTCTTTCATGCTGATGGGAGCCAGCAGCCTGTGACTGCCATCCTGATATCTGTAATATAATAAGCCTTACATTGTAAATCAAATATTGTATTCACATAAATTATGTTGGGTGTTTATATGTTTTTTGTTACTTTTAATGGAGTGAGTCTAATGTGCAAAATATCCTCCTTTCATCGACCTGGCGTATGTCTGAGACTTCAATAGCGCGTGCCAAGCTAGGAAGAACTGTACATGAGAAACCTGAATATGTTTTACAGGTTATTACCGCAGTTTAGTTATCTCTTTATTAGAAATATTTGCTCTTGTGTAAATGGGCTAAAGCAGGACAAAAAAGAGCACATTTTACTCTTTCATTCATCTCTGCAACATACCCAGGGGCAAATGTATCAATAATTTGCACTGGCGCAAAGTCACGCAAAGTGATGCAAAACCAGCCTAAAGAGTATTTTCTTACCAACTCAAAACAAGTTGACCTGGAAAGGTGCCCTTCTTTAGGCACAGATGGGGCTTTGCACCACTTTGCGTCAAGGGGGCGTTACATGGATGTAACTTGGGCAGATCAGCGAAAGCACCAATCAGTTTTGATGCAAAGCTTAATCCACTAATACTGGCAAACTAGGCTTCCCTTCAAAAACGGATGCGAGGCACATGGTAACTTAAAGAACATTTTTAATTTCCCCAGATATAACATATTGCATGCGTGCTGCACTATACAGCACACTTATGTGGAATGTTTGGGAATTGCTAGCCATACGATTTTATACTGAAAAGGGATGCTCTGAGTACAAATTCTATCCTAGTCATCATACCCAGAGCCAGGGGCGTCCGGCACGGATCACGGTTGGGGGGCTTGTGCGGGGGGGGGGAAGGGGCGGGGCGCAGGGGGGCACGCTGAATGCTCTTGCCGCCAGCTCCTGCGTCTTCTCCCCTGATGCCTGTGTCTGACTCCAGGTCGCAACAGGAAGCAGGCAGCTAGGCTCCCACCCCTAAGCCAATCACAACGCTCCAATGGAGCGTTGTGATTGGTCTGAGCGCTGTGACACGGCGAACAGCCAGGGGCTCTACAGGTGGGCATGTTCTCCATGCAGGCTGCAATGCCGCCTGCATGGAGAACAGGGGAGTACGCATGATTTTTTTGAGTGGCCCGAGAGGGCCGACCAAACAGTCTTTGCGCACAGGAGTGTCAACCGCTCCTTCCCTGCAGCTCCACCCCACCCCCTCAGGCACTGCGGCATAAAATGATAATAACATTCCATTATTATCCTTTTATTTATTCCTTTCTTTGCTGCTCCTGGCAGTGGGGCAACGCTCCTCCGCCTTAGCGGAGTAGCCGCCACTGCCCAGAGCCTCCACCTTCCAAGGGGGCGCCTGGTAAAGTGAGTAGAGCAGTTGAAATTCTGGGCCATAATATCGTGTCTCACTAAAAAAACAGTTTTTTTTCTTATTTCATAGCTGAGATTCTTAACAGAAATTTAGGGCCACATTTACTAAGGGTGTGCACCAGGTGAAAGCCATGCACAGCAGTGCATTTTCTTGCAAGGGTATTTCCTTCCAGCACAAAAGTTATTTTTCACTAGAAAGTGCCAGTTTTCTTTAACTCAGACAGTGCTTTGTGCTACTTTACATCAAGGGAGCGTTGCTTGGGTGCAACTTGGGCGGATTCCAGCAGCCAGGATAGTGTTTGACTCAAAGCCTTATCTACTAAGAAATCCAGACTGGGCTTTCATAAAAAATAACACCTCCTTGAACAGGCGCTAAGAAGGAGAATTGCTTTCATTTCTGCAAATATTCCACACATTACCTGTGCTGTACTGTACAGCACATATACAGTGTATAGTATATTTGGGAATTTGCATAAGGATAGGGTTTTGTGGTGGAAGGACATGCTTCCAGTAACGTCCAAGCACACACACACACACTCACGGATGCACGCATGCATGTACACACACTCACGCACACACACGCATGCACACACACCTCGGCACCATGGAGCAAATGTTGTGCTCTAGTGCTCATATAGTGAGCGGCAGCTGGTCATTTTTAATAAATATGGCTCTGTGCTACTTTCTCCCTCTTGAGCAATTCAGCACTGTCCTGCATTGCACTAAAAAATAACTCTTCCCCTTAGTGTGTGTGCCTCACCTGCTCAGCCTTAACCCTTCTAGTCTCAGGCAGATGGTGGCAATTAACGAGAAAAATAAATTTTCTGTGTCACTTCTCTCGCCATAGTTCACCTCATGCTACTCCATGAACCCTCTCTCTTAACCCCTAACTCAGGGCCGGCTCTTCCACTAGGGCGGAGGAGCGTCGCCCCACTGCTTTCTCGCAGTGCAAGAAAGCCAAAACATAAAATGGTAATAACTTTTGGTTATTACAATTTTATGTTTCTTTCTGCATTGTGGGCGGTTGGGCGTAGATGCCCGGGCAGGAGTGGTTTTCCCACTCCTGAGTACGCATGACTGGTTTGGTCGGCCATCTCAGACCGCCCAAACCAGTCATGCGTACTCTGCAAGTCTCCATGCAGGCTGCATTGCAGCCTACATGGTGAACATGTAATCCCCCAGCATCCCGACCAATCACAATGCTCCACTGGAGCGTTGTGATTGGCTTAGGGGAGGGAGGCTGCCCGCTTCCTGTTCCTGCCAGGCAGGAAAGCAGGAGCAGACCAAGCAGTGAAGACGCGGGACCCGGGAAAGGTAAGTTTACATTTTTTATTTATTATTGAAAATCCCAGCGCGACCCCCTTCCCTCACGACCCCTCGCCCGTCCCCACCACCCCGCGCCTGCCCCTCCACCCGTGAGCCATTCTGGCCGGTACTGCCCTAACTCTTCCTCAACTTCTCTATGTTCACTCACCCCCTTTCTCTCTAATCCAACTCTCTCTACCTTACCTTTGTCTACCTCACCTATCTTTCAATATACCAAATTTACCTCAGTCAGCTTTATATCTCTGTGCCTCTCCCGTGACCTTTTCCTCTCTCTATCAATCTTGATCCGTTCTCTCTACCTCAACTCTCTCAGCCTCATCCCATTCTCTGTACATCACTGCACTCTTTCAATCTGACCTCCCCAAATCTAACCTCCATCAAATTCATTCCGCACACCACCTCATGTCTATCTTTACTTCACCTCTGAATCTCTATCTCCATGTCTCTACTACCTTACCTCAATTCATCTCTCTTTCTGTCCTTTCTCTACCTCACCCCTCCCCCTCACATCTCTTTCTCATTTCTCTCTCTACCTCACATCTCTCTCGCTAGCTGGCATCACAATTTACCTCACTATTAGTTCACTACCTCACCTATCCTCTTCTTTTATCCAATTCTACCTCTCTTTCATTCAGCTTTTTAAATAGCGAACTACTTTCTGGCTACCTCTACTTCTCAACTTCTTTTTCTCTAACATCAATTTATTTGCCTCTCTCTCTCGTCTTTCTCTCTCTCTCTCACACACACAAACATGTTGGGGCATATCATCAAGGAGGTGATATAAAATTATCGCCGCTTTTGCATCCATTTTCGGACGAAAAGCGGCGATAATTTTATCGCCTAATCAACAAGGTCACGCTATCACGTGAATCCTTGCATTATCGCCCTTTCCCCCAACGCCCGTCTTTGCATCTCTAATGAGATGCAAAGTGGGCGTTCCTGCTCTGACATAACTGGAGAAATGTTGCTAAGCGACATTTCTCCAACTATCAATGGGCACGCTAACCTGCAGAGCGACAAGCAAAGTAGCGATAACCTCTGTTATCGCTACTTTCCTTACGCCTGCTTCAAACCTGACTTAGCTATGATATCCTATGTAAGGTGGATATCATGGCTAAATCTGCCCTGCCCTATCAACAAGCTATCGCCAAACTTTATGAGATTATCGCTGGATTTCCAGCAATAATCTCACATTGGGCAGTTAGCGCTTGGAATTTTATCGCTTTTGAGATAAGCGTTGCTTATAGCAGGCTATCTCAGCGATAAAATTCCACGTTACCCGGCGATAATTATCCTAGCGCTAAGTGCGCTTAGCGATAATTATCGCCGGTCGTTGATGATATGCCCCGTTATGTTTTATGTTTTGTTATGTTTAATTTTGATATGTCATGTCATGTTATCTTATGTCATGCTATGTTGGTGTATCTTGTAGAGCACCAACTGGCACTCATAAAGAGCATCCTGCCACTGAGAGCTAAGAAGTTCACTGCACAACACTAACACTAAATCATTGTTAATCAAGAAGCAAAGATGTAAGATTCTTTCTGCAGGGATGTTGGGAAGAATCTCTTTCAGTGTAGACAGTAACGCATCCCAGGATTTTTCTTGCATCAAAGCTAAAAGTTCTGAATCCAGAAAGTGATTTCTTAAACCTGGGGATCACCAGATGATGATCATTGGCTGAGCGAAGAGGGCGGCTAGGGGTATACCTCAAAACCTCAAACATGTTTACTACAGGCACTGTGGTACCCTATTGTGGCTTGCTTAATGGATGCACAGAGACCTAAATAGCACCTATTTCTCAACAGGCAACCAATATAGTTTATGTGTGAATGCAGTTCCATGTGTCCTTCTTCTAGGTCATAATATTGAACAGATCATTACATTCTTAAGCACCTGGAGCTTGACAGCCCTGCTTTGAAAATGCATAAGTAGAGGCTGTTACTGTAATCCCATCTTGAAAGGATTAACGCTAGTGCAGCAATTGTCCGCCATTCTAAAGTCAAAAGTGGGAGAAAAAAAATCAACAACTTAAGTTGGAAAAACCAGGTAGACAAGGTTTTATTTCCCTAGGCACCGAGAAATCCTTCATCGAGATACACACTCATGTTCTTAGTTGAGTAACAAGGGGACTCCCAGTTCCATGGGATAACATCTATCTGACCTAATAATTTTGCTTTGACTGAAAACAAAAACTTCAATTGTGTATGAGTTATATTTTAGAGCATTATTGAACATCCATTTGGCTGTGGCCAAGGACATTCATTAAACTATAACTTATTGGACCAATGATCTCCATCCCTCCTCAAAATCAACTGGGTTTCATCAGCATACTGTGCAAAATGGAACCCAAAGGAATGGATCAGTTTGGCCAAATGGGTGACATAAATGTAAAAAACAGGGGGTTTTCCGATTATCCCTGTTGAACTTTGTTTTCTCCTAGAAATATGTTGGTCAGGGCTGAGTTAATCCTCATTCTTTGCATGTCCTCTTGAAGATAAGCACTGAGCCAAAGAAGGACCTGCCCTCCGACACGTATCTCTGAGAGCCTATCAAGTAGGATCCTATGAGAGATGGTGTCTTCGGGAGCAAAAAGATCTAACAGTATCAGGGCTGCATAATCGCCTGTATCCAAAACCCACCATATCTCTTTCACTACTGATATCCAAGCTGAATCTGTGCTATGCATAGCTCTGAAACCAAGCTGAGTGGCCTCCAAGATCTTATTGGATTGTACGAATGGGGAGAGAACGGCATTCACATGCTTCTGTAACAATTAATTGGTGCCGGCAGTAAGGATACAGGTCAAATATTTGTAGGAAAGTCTGGATCGGCTGTTGCTTCTTTCAGGATAGGAGTGATAACTGTGTGCTTCTCACTAAATGGAACTGAGGCTGATCTCAGGACCTCCTTCTCCTTTTAAACTCACCCCCTATCTTGATAGACCTCTCTACTAAGCCTGGGCGTAGTTCGCGGAGTTTTGCTACGTGGAACTCCGCGAGGTTCCGCAAATGCCGGAGTGTTAGTGCGAACTGCTGTTTGTGCTGGTCTTCCTGCCACTCGGGTACAAATTCAACCCAAATGGCAGCCCGCGCTCGCGAACTTACTGTTCACAATCGTGAACGGGGAAAAAACTCCGCTGCACTAGGCAAAGTGGAGTTTTCTGCACTCCGTGAGCTCCGCGGAGTGCAGAAAACTCCGTGAACGGAATGGAGTTCACCGCCCAGGCCTACTCTCTACCTCACCATCTCTTCCTCTTTTTCTATCCCAAACCTCTCCACCTCTGTATTAGTCTCACCTCTCTTACTCTAGTTCACGTCTTTCAGCTTACTCTTTAGCTCTACACCACATTTCTCTTTCTACTATCCACCCTTCTCTTTACCACTCTCTCTTCCCCACTATACCATTCTCTCTTTATTTGACCAGTTTTTCTATACCTCTTCTCCTTGTGCTCTCTCTCTACCTTGCATCCCTTTGTTTTTCCTCTTCTCTGTCTGCTAACGTCTATCCCACGCTGCTACATTTGCCTCTTTCTACCTCTCCTTATCTTTCCATCTGACTACCTCACCCTTCTTTGTTCACTTTACTTCCCTCCCTACCTCACATATCTTTCTACATCATCTCTGACTCTATACCCTTCTCTCTCCACTTCATGTCTCTCATTATACTGTTCTCCTTTGTGTCCCTGTCCACCTCTTGTATCCTCCCCCATCACAGTTCTCATACTCAGGATGCTCGCAGGTAACTGTCTAGCCAGAGAAGTGCACACATATAGAGAGGAGAAGAAGGATAAGGCAGGGGAAGAGGAAATAAAAGAAAATTCTTAGATTTTTGTGGATGGAATGGTGGAAGTCCTCCGAGCAGGCTTCGATTTTAACTGTTGCTGTAGAACACCAGTGGTGAAGAGGGATATATTTGTGACTACAAAAATTCAGCATCTGAAGCGCGTTTTTGAGTACTACGTGCATGTCTTACTTTAGCATAATGCACTAGTCCACACAACATCTAACAAGTCACCCTTAGCCATGTTTTTCCTACAATGAGAGTAACAAACGGGTTAGGCCCTGACTTCTAAATAAAATGTTGTAGCAAGTAAGGGTGGGCGGAGCTCACGGAGCTGCACTACGCGGAATTCCGCCGAGTTGCATAAAAACTCTGTGGAATTCCACGGAGTTCCGCTCCACCCTACATCAGACCCACGCAGTGCCATACGGCGCCCAAAGCCCCACAATGCCATAATTACTAATTCATAAGTAGGCCATGCAGACACCAAGCAAATAGCAGCAAATCAAAAGAGGGACACAGGACTGGGGATCTTGCACTCTGACACTGACAGACAGCGAGAATATGGAAAGACACCGCACCCTCCAACATGTAGATGCTGGTAGCTGCTCCCTTTTTAGCAGTGGCTGTGTAGTGTGGTGCATGTTCAGTGTGCCCACTGCCACTAGGATCAGAACTTGTGCACCTTTGAGTGCCCCACACCCCGTGCTGCTCTCTCTTACCTCCAAAATCCGCAGTTTGTTGTCGCCCATGGCTGGGGGCTCAGGGAAGGGCAGCAACTTGGAGGCCTCTGGGGGTGGGTAGAGGCTGCCGTTGGTGTCCTGCTGCCTCTGGTGTCCTGTGACTGTCCTGCAATGCAACGCTGCTGCCGCTCACGGGTCTGACTCTGAGGAAGGCGATGGCCGGGGAATATGCCACCGTACCACGCATGAAATTACAACGCATGCGATTACAACGCGGTTGTTACAATGACCGCGCTGTAACAACGCATGCCATTACTCCGCAAGTGGGAACAACGACTTGCTGTAGGGGGAGCGCTGGATGTTGGAATAGTATAATTTACTATACCAACTCCAGTCTGTGAAACAATACGGAAGGTATTAGATTTAAAATCCAACTCCTTCTGACCCCTCCGCAAGTCGTTGTTCCGACTTGCGGAGTAATGGCATGTGTTGTTACAACGCGGTCGTGGTAATGACCGTGTTGTAATTGCATGCAGTGTAAACGAAAACGATGTTTACCCTGGCTGGGTCCCGGAAAGGAGGAGCGTACCAAGGCCATAGATGCGCGCAGGGGGAGAGGTCAATACAGGCAGGCACATGCAGGACTTGTCTAGATTCTGCAGTCTTCCACTCAGACTAATGTTCGCCTTCCACCGTGGTAAAGCAAACTAGAGGATCAGGAGGCTAGTGAATGGCTCAGCGCGAGGAGCATCGTTACCCAAGTTAGCCTCCTCCCCCTTTTTCTACCATGGTACAGTCAGCGTGTTCAGGGCGACTGTTGCTAATTTTGTGGAGCACTAGGCTGGGAGGTAGAAAGAAGACCCAATGGAAAAGCAGCTGCACGTGAGCCAAGTGGACGGCTAGCTGTGGCACAAATTAAAAGGGGTGATGAACAAAATGATTGTCACGGCAGGTGAGAGCATGCGAGGTCCTGCATGGATGCATTGCTTTTAAAAACGGCTTCAGAAGACTCAGAGCACATCTGCTGGTTGAGTGCTTTACCCCCAGTGCCATACACTGTAAGTCTTTTGGGTGGGCGTATTGGTGAACTGCTCTCCGTGGCGCTTGGCGGAGTTTTGCTGAACTCCGTGATCCAAGAGGAGGGCGGAGTGGGGAAAACTCTGCAAGCTCCGCTGGTGGAGCAGAGTTCACCGCCCACCCTTAGCTGCAAGTAAAAAAATCTAGATACAAACTAAAAAAAATTGCTTTATCTATGCTTGTTCAATCCTTCCTTTGGTATTATTGTCCTGGTGGACATCAGGCAGCCGCAGCTTTTGGCTGCGTTAGTGGTTCCTGGTTTCTGAAGGTGTAACCTATAATTCCATATTGTTTGGCATAAGGAAGGCTTGAATGAGCCAACAAGAGGTAATAAATTCCTAGTTGCTCCAAACAGGGAGACCCAAAATATATCTTGCCCTGGGACCCATAAATCCTTAAAATGTTACTGCATCATGGTACTAAGCTTGTGCATGCGACTTGGCAGCCTTTTTGTGTGTCAGCACAGGGGATGACAGCAGCTTCTTTCTCCCCTTGTGCACAGCCCCTGTAGCAGTTTTATGCAAAGAAAAAATTATAAACTTGCCCCTAGTTTCTACCTAGTTCAAGTTACATTATAATGTTTGGCGTCTTGTCTTACACTCTGATGGAGGTTCTCAGTTCCCCAAACCGCCTGTCATTGGACTTACGCGAGTGCGGTCTGTGAGGAAGGCAGGTGACATTCAGGCAGAAACTACAACCCCATTATTAACTGCAAATAAATATTCCCCATATTCTGGCTCAAGCCAGATGGGTCATTAGGCATCCAGAATTTTGTGACTACTAATACTGCATCTAACCGGCCTGGTGGAGGTCTCCTTGTGTAACACAGCTCAAGACAATACAGAAAATGAGAAGATGAACTTTACCAAATGATTGCCGCAAACGGGCAGAAAGATGGACAGCAGAGTCCATGCGGAGGTCCAGCAGAAATGATCAAAAGAACAAACTGCAGGTGAAGAAGAAAATGCACCAATCAGAATCCTGTGCTGACACACATACACATATTGACACACAAATATGACTTCATAATTATTCTTATTTTATATTAATGCCCCAGATACTTTTCTTTTTTTAACTGCTTCTACTCCTTATGTTCCCAAAATTGGCTCACACCCGCTCTCTGTACTTTTGTATGCGGATGACGCAGTGCTCCTAGCTCCCACTGCTAATGGTCTACGGGTGAATGAATGAATGAGTATTTATTGCTGGTTACTTAAAACCATAACATAAAACTTTAGCATAAAACAGAAAATATCAGCTAATAAAAGAAGACAATAGTTAAAAGTCCATGGGCATCAGGCAGGCTTGCAGTTGACTGAGGCTCCAAGTGGTGGAGTCGTCAGCAGGGTTCGAGTCTGTTGCATGAATTTGCCAAACGAGGCCATATCTTTTACTGTGTTCAATGTGTACAATTTATGAATCGCCTCCTTGGCTGTGCGGGTACCCAGTTGTAATAAAATTGGCCGTAGATAGAAACTGCGGGCTGTGCGCAAGGCGGGGCAGCAAAATAGGAGGTGAGCCAGTGACTCGTGTTTGTAATCGCAGAGCCGGCAGCCCTTGCTCATCAATGTTCTCAGTTTGGTGTTATATATTTCTTGAAGTGGCAGAGGATGTAATCTGGATGCTAAGATCCTGAGTAGGGCTGCTCTGCCCACGGCCTGCGTAAGGTGAGGTTTAGAGTTGAACCCTTTTTGTGGCAAGGTTTGGCTTTCGTGCAGGCCTTTTTTATCCAATTGATCCAAATCTAAGGCGCGAGAGTGAATACGAACTTGTTTTTTGAGTGTGCACTTGATGGCGGAGTACTTAATGATCTTGGGGTTCCAGGACTCCAGGGCGAGTTTAAGCTGGTCTGCTCCAGCTGCGAGTGCAGTTGACCATGGGTTCCCAGGTACACAGAAAATGTGTTTTAAAACCGCCTTCATAGATTTCTCTTGGGCCACTGTTGTGAGAAAATAGTATTTACACAGAAAGGCCAGCTCTTCCAGTAGTTGGTGGTTCAAAGAGAATTCTAAGCGCACTAATGTGTTGCGGGTGCACGCAGGTAGATGGAACAGCCTTTTGTGGGCACTACAATGTATTTTTTCCAGTTCTTTCGATAGTTTTCCGGGAAATGCTAGTTGGGCGTAGGTTAGGGCGGGCATTATGGTCTACGGGTGCTTTTGGATAGGTTTTATAGTTTATGGAGGGGATGAAACTCAAGGTTAATCATAAAAAATCTTACATTTTGACCTGCGGCCTAAAGAACACCTGTTCTAAGAAATGTTCTATTGGAGGCATTCCCACAATGAAAGTATGAATTTTTAGCTATCTGGGTTTTCTATTTGATACTAATATGCAATGGGAGTGCCTAATAAACCAGAGGTTACAATCGATGGGGGCAGCTTGTGAAATGGTCTTCAGGTTTGCCAAGAAATTGGGGCATAACCCCCTCCAAGAAATGGTTATGCTTTTCAAAAGCAGATGCCTCTCGATGGCCACATACTGAGCAGGAGGGTGGGGTCATACCTCTGCAAAGACCTTACAGTCTGTGGAGAACAGATTCCTGAATAGGCTTTTAGGATTTCCCAGATCTATTGCGAGCCTTACACCTTACTAAAAAGTGGGGTTGGTGTTTCCTAGAAGTCATGGTAGGTTTGGCTCCCATTCTCTTAAGGGCCAAGCTGTGATAACACCTGAATTGAACTTCACACGTAGGATAGAGGAAGATCGTTTGAAGCAAACACATGTGCAAGCCATTCCCTGACTTAAATATGTTAAAAATACCCTTCAAGCCCTAGAATTGACCAATCTTTGGGAGAATTCAGCAAAAATTAGTTCCCACACTAAGACACAAACTAAGGAAAAATATTTAGAACGTAAAGAAAACATTGCGACTTAGGAAAGCGCTTGATATGGCAACGGTTCTATCCTATATGCCACTTTCAACTAGCAATGGTATGGAACCCTATTTATTATGGATAAAGGCACCAAACACTGGTTTTATTTGTCTTGATTTAGAGTCAACATGATTCATTATTTAGGTGCCTTTCCTGAAACAGGATCCTGGGATCCTGGTTTGCCTCTTTCCCAAACTTTCCTGTGATGGGGTCTCCTGCCAATCTTCAAAGCACTTTATTCTATTTTGCACACTCTGTTCCTTTCTCAGACTACGGTTCCTACGCCCTATCAATAGTGGAAAATCATTTAGAGCACACTGTTAGACCTGACATCATTGGTGTGGGTTTCCCCTGCAGTTTTTGCCTTTGTCTCTTGTTATGTTGCTGTATGTTGGACTTCGTTTTTGCTGGTCTAGATGCTCTGGGCACTTTGCCACTGCTGTTCAGTGCCAAAGTGCAAGTGCTCCCTGTAAATTATTGTTATGGATTAGTGATTTCATGATTGGCATATTTGATTTACTAGTCAGTCAATAGTACAGTGCACTGTATGTGCCCAGGGCCTGTAAATCAAATGCTGCTAGTGGGCCTGCAGCACTGATTGTGCCACAAACATATGCAGCCTGTAAATGTAACTCAGATCTGACACCGCAGCATATGTGCGTAGTTTGGTACTGCCAAGTCGACTTGGCAAGTGCACCCACTAGCCAGGCCCTAACCTTCCCTTTTCTTACATGTTAGTCACCCCTAACGTAGGCCCAAAGTACCCCTGTGGGCAGGGTGCAGTGTATGTGAGAGGTAGGACATGCCCTGATGTGTGTGGCATGTCCTGATAATGAAATACTGCCAATTTCATTTTTCACTATTGTAAGGCTATCTGTTCCCATAGGATAGAATGGGGAGTTTGATTATAACATCTTATGAACATAACTACCCCTGGGAACAAAGTGGGAACTTAAAGTTTAGTATGCCTGAACTCAGAATGTTAAAATGCATCTTTTAGGTAGGGTAATATTTACATTCTGTGTTTGAAAATACCACTTTTTGAAAGTACGTATATTCTTGCTCAGCCATCCAGTGTGCCTCTGCTAGGATGTGTATTGAATGTCTCGCTTTAGAGTGATAGGGGCTGGGGATGTGCAGTGGCTCCAGAGAGTCTGGACGAGTCAGGGCTGGGCTGAAGAGACCTGGGCTGCATTTAGAGTAGGTGGGGAGATTTCCTTTCACCTGAATGGGGCTGGTCTGCCTTACACAATGCTGTCTATACCTCCTGCCAGAAAGCTGCACCAGAGAGGACAGAACCAGTTTTGACTGAGTACAGGGCTTCTCTGCCACCAGAGAACAAAGGATTTTTCTGTATAAATATGGGGGCGGCTCAGACCCCAGAACTTTAGATCACTTTTGGGGCTTCAAGAGTAACCTCTGCCAAGGAGAAGAGCTGGAGAAACTGGAAGAGGAGTACTGCCCCTTTGCTGTGTGCTGTCTGGGATTGGCCTGTAGTGGCTGTTTCTGCCAGGGAGAGGAACTGTGTGTGCTCCTGCTTGAGAAAGTATCTTCAAGGGCTTGAAGTGGAGCTTGCCCACTGTTCAAGCGGTCTCAGGAACAGCAAAGACCTCAGCATACTTCTGGGAACCGTCTCTGGTGCCGCTGGTTCCAGTCGCCACAGAAGAAAAGAGCAGCCAACTCCATCACTGAGTCCATTGCAGACGCCGTGTCCTTAAGGCATTGCAGAGAGCACCGCCTTGCTTTGCAACGCAACCCTGGTCTCACCAACTCTGTCAACGAGCCGCTGCTTGCACCGCATCCTGTGGGCACCGCACTCCACACCACTTCGCTACATGCTGCACAAACGTCCCCGACTCCGTCCCTGCCTGACTCAAATATCGACCGACTCTGTCGCCACACCATGACCTGCCTGCACCACATCGAGCGCCATCCCACTGCTCCCACGAATGTTAGAAACGGGGGTCTCTATTTGGCAGAGGTAGGTACCTTTGTCCAAGTAGGGACCCTTATTCCTAGTCAGGGTAAGGGGGATACATGTCATGGACACACCACTGAGTGACAATGGGGACAGTCCTCCTGTGAAGCACAAAATGCACAGGGTGACTGACAGGGTAAAGGCTTGCATCAAGGAGGGGGTCTCCAAGATGTTAGCACTAGGGGGGACTGAGCCCTCAAACAGCCCTTGAGCCACCCCAGTGGTCTTGGTCCCAAAGGCTGCTGCACCCAGTGTTACCCCAGAACTCTGGTTTTGTGTGGACTACCGAGGGCTCAATTCGATCACCAGGACTGATGCACACCCCATCCCCAGAGCTGATGAGCTCATCGATCGCTTGGGAGTTGCAAAGTACCTCCGTACGTTTGACTTAACGTCTGGGTACTGGCAGATTGCCTTAACTGATGGGGCAAAGGAGAGGTCAGCATTTTCAACAACAGAGGGGCACTACCAATTCCAAGTGATGCCCTTTCGGTTGAAGAATGCCGCAGCCATCTTTCAGAGGTTGGTCAACGAGGTGCTGGCTGGGCTAGAGGATTTCAGTGCCGCCTACCTGGATGACATCGCAGTGTTCAGTGCCACTTGGGAGGAACATCTGCACCACCTATGGGAAGTGTTGAAGGCTCTGGAGAAGGCAGGACTCACTATCAAGAGGACAGAACCAGTTTTGACTGAGCACAGGGCTTCTCTGCCACCAGAAAAACAAAGGAATTTGCTGTATAAATATTGGGGCCCAAAGCTTTAGATCACTTTGGGGCTTCAAGAGGAACCTCTGCCAAAGAGAAGAGGTGGAGAAACTGGAAGGGGAGTACTGCCCCATTGCTGTGTGTTAACTGGGGTTGACATGCACTGGCTGTTTCTGCCAAGGTGAGAAACTGTGTGTGCATCCTGCTTGAGAAAGTATCTCCAAGGGCTTGAAATGGAGCTTGCCCCCTGTTCAAGAGGTCCCAGGAACAGCAAAGACCTCACCATCCTTCTGGGCGCCGTCTCTGGTTCCAGTCGCCACAGAAGAAAAGAGCAGCTGGCTCTGTCACCTAGTCCGTCGCAGACTCTATGTCCTGAAGACACCATAGAGAGAACCGCCTTGCTTCGCAATGCAACCCTGGTCTCACCGACTCCGTCAATGAGCCTCTGCTTACACCGCAGCCTGTGGGCACCACATTCCCCACCGCTTTGCTGCACAAATGTCCCTGACTCTGTTGCTGCCCGACTCAAACATTGACCGGCTCCATCACCGCACCGTGACCTGCCAGCATCGCATCGAGCACCGTCTCACCCTGCAACGCAAGCCTTGGTCTCGCCGACTCTGTCAACGATCTGCTGCCTGCACCAAGTCATGAGGACACCTCACGCTGCAAACCTTCTATCTCACATCTCACCTGCAACGGTTGCCCCTGACTGGCTCATACCATTGTGTTGCCCGCAACAAGAAAGGTACTGTCTCCGAGTCTGTCGATGCTTCAGCTAACCCGTACCGACGCAGTTGCCTGGAATTGTAAGACTCTGTCGTGTTCAGTATCGCTGTAGCCCCAAAAGGAGCTATAGAGTCAGAGGAACTGTGTTTTCACATTATTCCTACAATTTAAAGGTTATTTTGCAAAGTAGCTATTTTTACGTTGGATTTTTTTTGTTTTTGGTCTTGTGTGGTTTAGATAACGTTTTGATTATTTTTCAAAACTGGTGTGGTGTCCATTTGTAGTGTTTCACTGTGCTACTGTATGCATGCACAAATGCTTTACACACTGCCTCTGAGATAAGCCTGTATGCTCGTGCCAAGCTACCAAGGGAGTGAGCAGGGGTTATTTTATAAGTGTATCCCCCTTACCCTGTCTAGGAAGAAGGAAGGGTCCTTACGTGGACAAAGGTACCAACCTCTGCCAACTAGAGCCCCTATTTCTAACACACACCAAGTTGGCTTGATCCTTTTACAATGACTTGAGTACTCCTCGATCTGTTTTACCATTTTAAACTTTAGCAATTAGGCACTTATTTTAAGGAAAAAATATGCTTCATGAAATAACATGCTGGTTTCTGGATTTTAGATGTGAATACTATTATCTGATTTTATGATTTGTATTAATAAGTGTTTTATAAGTGAATTGTTTTTATGTATTAAAATGTGCTTTTATGGTCTTACATTGGATTGAATAAAGATCTTTGATGACGATGATGACTTCAGCTGGCATGAAACAAACTAAAAGAGACAAGCACAAGTATGAACACTCAATAAAATGTAATGTGCATGCAATAGCACAGAATGTTGTGCCTCCATTTACTATTTTTAAGATGAGGCTTCCACTTCAAAGTGACAATGTCTATACAAACGATAAAAGTTGAGCCCTTTAATGTCATGCGGACGTGTGCACACTTTTGCCAGGCCTGGTGCCCAGTTACAGGATTTTGTATCTGAAGGGAGCCTAACTGTAATATTGAGGACTGAATTCCTAAGGCATCTGGGCAGAAATAACCCCCTCCCTCCCACTCCCCTCCCATAAGGTCTGTATAGACTTTTTTGCGGGGGCCAAGGCACTGAGGTACACTCTAGTTTAAAAAAGACCCTGCTGATTAATGTTGTAGAGGTGTGGTGCAGCGTCCATGGCAGCTGACTTCAGAGCACAAGGTTCACGGCTCAATCGCCGGCTCCAGTGGCATCGCAGCTCAGCACCATGTGACTCTGGGCAATAGCTCACTTAATTTCCACGACCGCCCCCAGTGCCTTGAGACCCGTAAGGGTGAGTAGTTCGCGCTTTACAAATACGGATTTATTTTACCAATAAATCCAAGCACCTGATATACCCATTTTCGACAAGGATACCTGCTACAGGCAAGGTTAGAACATCTGACGCTTCAATGACCAGCACTTCCTTACTGTCCCTTGGACCTCTGTTCACCTGTCTAGCTTAGCTGCCCCTGGCCTCCTTACAACTCTTAGCCTCTCTATAGCTCTTTGGCTATGGCAGCTGCTTCTGGCCCCCACTGGGGGTCCAGGACTAAGGGCTCCCCTTAGCTCATGGCTTCTCTGCAGCTTCTGCCTCCATTTCCTCTGCCCCTATCAGTTCAGTTCAGAAAACGTTATTTCAGCCAATGTGGCCATAAAAGTATATATATAGTAACATACATTTCATTTGATTAGAACAAAGAACAATAGAAGGTAATCCATTCTCTCGTGACAATGCATGTGCAACACGTAGGTATAACATAAAGGCAATCTATGTTTCGATCAGTCCAAACCCAATAACTTTATTAAAGTGCATATGCAATATATGTGCAATATGTAAGGCCAATAAAGTAAGCACGAGCTCATGCCCACTGGCCATCCATTACAATATCTTTTTATGAAGTGATTGTGCCTACCAACTAAAAACTGTAGACATGAACATACACCCTAGCCCAAGAACCACCATTCAACTTGTTGGTGGTCTTACGCACTTATACAATATTCATAAAACCAAATATACATCGATAATATAATAAAGAGTTCATTAAAAAGTCATAAATGTTACATACAGGTAAAAAGACATCCAAAGTCCTATTAAAATATTATAAAATAATCAGCCAAAATCTATGGGGGTCAACTTCAAGAGAGCTCTGCGTGTGCACCACATAGAGAATAAAAAACCTGCTACTGAAAATGCTACAGGGAGACACATGTCATATTTCAATATCCTAAAGGCCTCTATGCAGTGCCTGATTCCCAGGTTTCTGTATAGCTGAATTAGCCATAGTTTTCTAGCCTTCTTGTACCCAGGGCAGAAAAAAACATGATATTGTGCCTCTGCTGCGGTATTACAGGCCGGGCAACTCAAAGTTTGTGAGCCCGCCCATTTGTTTGTGAAAACACACAGTGGCAATACCCCATGCCTAAACTGCAAGTATAGCTTCCTCGCAGCAGCCGGTTTAATGACATCCAGTACGGGCTATAATCTGTACTGTTCTTTAATTTCTAAAAACACTATGGTAAGCTTGCCTGTTGTAGAGCTCCCCTCGAGATGTGCCAGTTTGTTCTCCCAGTAGCTCTCCTTCAAATCCTTCCGATACTATAGGACAAGTTACTTCTGGATTGTGCCACAAATTGCCCCTTCCCATAGTAAAAAAGGTATCCCGGATAAAAACCAGCCATGGTAGTTTCCCCACCCCTTGTATACTCAGCACCTCTTTCAGTTCTTCCCTGTACTCAACCAGTTGTGGGGTGACCCACAGACCTCGCCAGAATAGAAGTGGTCTAAGGGCAGCTTCTTCTGAGATTGAGTTGACCCCAAGGTCTAGGCAAAACGGTGTAAGGGGGGAGCTATGAGGGAGGCCAAATAGTTGCCTGGCAAAGGTGTTCTCAACTTTTACTAAGTTGGCAGGTGGGCAGTGGCCCTAAATTTCAGCCCCATACAAGGCAGCACCTCTAGCTTGCGCTTAGTAGATTTCTACTACCCGGCCAACAGGTTTATGGATGGAATTTCGAAATACCTTTGTCAGGCCCCCCGTTGTCTGGGCTAGCTTCAAACTGGCTTTTTTTAATTTGTGCCCCCCAGTCCATTTTTTCTGTAATTGTGATGCCAAGGTACACAAAAACAGACAACCTCTCCAATGGTCGGCCTTCCAAACACGGATTTGGCCGGGTGCTATTACCTGTGTTGAACACCATAAACATAGTTTTCTGCAAGTTAATCTTAAACCCCCTTTCCTTACAAAAGACGTCAAACTTATCAAGGACCCTCTGTATACCCATAGATGTTTTTGAAAGTAGCAGGGTGTCGTCAGCAAACATCATGGCCGGAATTTTACGGGTCGCCAACTTAGGGGCGTCTATGTCCTTCCCTGTAATTAAAGCAAGGACACAGCCCTGGCGGACACCTCTGTCTATGGGTATGGGCAAAGTAAGTTCTCTGTGTTTGCCAAACCTAATTTGGGCAAAATTACCTTCGTGTAATTGCTTCAGAAGTTGGCAGAGGTACCGTGGAACCCCCGGGTCCAGTAGGGTTGCCCACAATTTGTCTCTCGGCACCAGATAAAAAGCAGATTTTGGGTCCACAAACATTAGGTAGAGACTGCCACCCCCTAGGCACACAGTTTTCCAGTGTAATAATTGGAGCCTAAAAATTTGATCTAGTGTGGACATCTTCTCTCTAAACCCGGCTTGAAATGGACTAAGAACATTATGCTCCTCCATCCAACTCTGTCGGCGTCCCAGCAGCACTCGTGCAAATATTTTTTGACTAATGTCAATGAGACTTATCGGTCTGTAATTTGTGGAGAGAAGAGATGAGCCCTTTTTAGGTCTCGCTGGCTATCGCGTAAGCGATCGCACAGCGAGACTCTAGTAAAGGGGCTCCCAAAAGTGCTCCCAAAAGCGGATTGCATGGCGAGCACGCGCACAATCATGTGCATCGTGCCGCCATGCAATCCGTTTGGCATCCTACTTCAAAGGGTCCGCTCCCCCGCCTGGAATGCGCTCCCCCGTCCCCGCCAAGCGCGCGCGCCACGCTCCGCCGGGCTTGTCTTGTTTATTCAAAGGAATTGTTCCTTAATTCTTCTAGGAAGTATACACGGTTAACGTTCTACTCGTCACCTAAGAACGTTTAAAGACCGGTTCATTTACAAGACAGTCTCATTGGCATTTTATAATATGACAGTTCAAAAATGAACGCAAAAAATTCCCTGTAAACCGAGACCTGTTCCCCCGAGTGGTTCGAACATTTGCCGGACATGCTTGAAGTGAACACTCGTTAAGTAAGATATATTTAGCAGCATAGCTTGTTTTATACCTATTGCATCACCAAGGCGTCAACGAGATATCTCGGGAGGTTAACGCGCCTGCTGTATCCGAGCTTCATGTCCTTCCAAGGTTGAGTCGACTGACTCAACCTTTCATTTGTCAGGGGTCGGTGGAAAGAGTGCGATCTGATTTGAAGTGTGTTCTCATTGACGTTCACGGGTAGGATGGCACAGAGACATTCACGTACATCTCTTTAAGTGTTTGTACTGCGCCATGACCTTTGTCCTCATTTAATATCCACAGACATTTAGCTTCCTACCATTAGAATTGCACGGGTAGGAAGGAGTAAGCGAATCCATTGAAACAGCAGAGTATTCAAAGGCGTATTCACTGTGCACCGCACCGCCTACTGGCTGAAATGCACACCCTTGCCTTACACAGTAATTCTCAGTCCCTTATAGGGCACCCAGAGGGGCCTGGAGTGCTAAAGCACTTTTGCACATTCCCCCCAAAACAGGCATTTTGGCCAGAAACCCTTTTTGCGCCTGAATTGGTATCATAGGTAATGCGCAGGATTTCCAATGATGAGTCTTTCTCGGCATACCATATGACAGGTAAATCAATCGCAATTTATACCTGCAAAATATATGCGTGGTTCTGAGGTTTGTAGCTCGGAACTGGGGCAAACAATTACCATGCTGCCCCCTTTTGACCTGCAGAACTCGTGTAATTGAGGGTTGTACACCGGGATAAACAACACCGCAGTATCTCTGCTTGCCTTAATAGTATCACCTCCCAGGATTATCCCACACTCGCAATGAGGTCATAAGAGCCAACTCTCATTCGTCCAAAACTAGACTGCAACCTTTGTAAAGTACAGAGGTCAACTCGCGTCGAGTTGTTTAGTTTTTGAAAAGCTTACGTATCTCCTTTGTTACCGAAGTGCTAAGCGTTATCACACTGAGGAGAGACATTCTCTACCATTTCATTTGTTATTAACGTTTAGCTAAATATCTCACTTTATCAGGTTGGTTCGACTTAAACATAACCGGCCCATATTACAAATGTCTTTTTAATTATCTATCGTACTTACGTCAGGTATTGCCGTTTAATAGCAACCCATGTGGCCCTGCAATAGAAGTCAATGGGATGGTTTTTATTGACATTTGCGAAGAGCAAGCCACGTTTAAGCAACTCTGTGCTTCTTTAGGCAACCTTAGAACACTTACATACGGAGTTGGCCCGGTCAACATTAAAATCAGGGATTTTCAGATTATATGTTTCTACAGGAGACAGGATTCAGAGTAATTCTGATAACAGCCTCAAGTTCAACACGTTTTGTCCCCTGAAGCAATGTACCTACCTTTGATCCCCAACAACCTGTGCAGCTTTGACGTCCCTATCTTTTTCCCTTGTCCTTGAAAGTTCCCCTGTCTTTGCTTTTCCACAATTTATTTGGGGCCCCTGTATCCTGACTCCACAAGCACTGGGTAGTAGAACTATGATTGATACTCTAGCTACACACAGGTGAACTCCCTGCTGGCAATCAACTGTAAATTTACTCCAAAGTCATAGGACCGGGATGGAGGTGCTCTTCTGTTCGGCTGTTGACATTTTGGAAAGAGAAGCAGTCCGTGGGTATGGATGAATGGGCCTGCCTTGTGGGGAAAGTCTGAGTCAATGTGTGCAGCATTTTCTTGATTTATATTTATATAAAGCGCTAACAAATGCCCAAAGGTGTCTCGGCGCTGCGCAAGCCACAAAACAGAGAAACAAAGAAAGACCAGGAAATTAGTCTTGCCTAAAAAGCCAGGTTTTTAAGGCCTTCCTGAATCTGAATAGAGAGGTATGCACACTGCAAGCACCCGCCAATAAATCAATAATTAAATGCCAACGTTTCCAGTGAGCATATCACTACTCTTGAACATCACAAAAGGATGTTCTCTCATCATCAATTTCATCATCAATTTACTTTATTCGGTCATTTGTACAAAACACCATCAAAGTATGTAAAAGATAAAACACAGAGATATATACAATTATAATATTAAACCATTTTGAGCACAAGTACAAATGACATCCCGAAGCAGGTTAAAAAACAACATATAAAAATTAATTCGACCTAGTCAAGCTAAAAGAGGGAGTGCAATACAGTCTTCCAGACATTTAGGGTACTGGACCATATGTACCAACTTAATATTTTAAGATACATTTACAACATAAGAAGGGAAAGAGTTAACGAGTGACTTCATTATTGTAATAAAAAGTTTTTGCGAATCAGCCAAAAGGAAAATAAACAAGCATTGGCATAGCCAATAGGTCTCGCCTTTGTAAGTAAAAATAAAACTGAAGTGTAAGACTTCACATTTACAATTACTGCATCCTAAATACGAAGTAAATGCAAACGTGAAGTCTTATACTTATTTTTTTTTTTTTTATACTTACACGGTCCCAAAGGCGAGACCTATTGGCTATGCCAATGCTTGTTCTAAATAGGTACGATTTTCGCACCTGCCTAAGTGGCAGGAATCGCCATTCCTAACCGGATGACGTTGAATAGGGTCGAGGAATAGGGTGCCCAGACTGTGGGTTGTATGCGGAAGAAGTCCCCGGGCATCTTATCAGGCCCTGGGGCTTTAGATGGCGCTACTTCGCTCAGGGCTGCTGTTATCTCTTTAAGTGTTATCACGGGGGTATTTACTATCTCCTTAGAGGTCATCATGTGTGCCTCAGTACAGTTGATTTGTGGGGGAGTAGGCTCATTGTCTGCTGCACTATCTACTGCCTCTGCCCTCGAGTAGAGGGACTCAAAATGATCCCTCCACACGTCCGTCCCTAGGTTAGGTTCTATCGCCTCTTTACCTTCAGAACTGCCCTTGTTTACCATGTTTCAAAAGGTCCTCATATCATGAATGCTCAGGAAACTTCTCAGGGTATCCCACTTGTCGCATTCCCACCCTTTTTTGGCCTCATCCCTATTGTTTCTATAGGCAACCCTTTTTTATTTAATTAGCGGCCTATCCTTGGCCTTAATGGCAGAGATCAGAGCTGATTTGGCCATATGACAGTTTCATTAAACCAGGGGTGTCGGTGTTTTTTGTATTCCCTGATTCTTTTATTGGGGTAGAAGAAATTAGCCATAGTAGTTGTCAATGTAGTGTGGTTCTCTGCAACTTTCCGAAGTGCAATAGAGGTGCCGTCAGCCAGAACTGATGGCATCGCAATCGAGAGAATCAGGATGATGGTTTGACATAGGGAGGGCAACTTTTCTTGGGATTGACATATGTCCACCCATCGAACTTTCTTACTACAGTTGGTGAGGGTTAATCTATCATCAGCTGGAGATACCGGACTAGTCTCTCAGGACATGGCAAAACCATCTCTAGAATCAGGGCATTGTGGTCGCTATCATGACGAGGCACAATCTTGAAATCTATTACCCTGTGCCAAGATTTTCTATCTATCAAGATATAATCTAGAATGGGGGCATGCCTAATTCTGTTGAAAGTGTGCTTGCCTGGTGAATCCGATTTTGTTCGCCCATTACATGCCCTCTGTGAATGTTTTAATGTAAAGGAATTCATCTGAAGCACCAAAGGCATCCAGACCCTTGCTGGCAGAATATTTGTCTTTGGGATAGCCCAGTGTTGATCTTCTTCACTGGGATTGCCTCAGTTCAGGCCGTCCAGGGGCTCATACTGGCAATTTAAGTCCCCACCAAGAATCACCAGGAAGTTATCAGGGATGGTAGACAAGAAGGCTGTTAAGTCATCGAGTGTCCTTGACTCTTTGCTGCGGCCAACCGGTCTAGAGTAGACATTGATTAGAGCAATTGTAATCCTTGATGGAAAATAGAGAAGAATACATAAAATGTAATTTGAGAGTGTCTCCATCTGTTTTACTACACAACCCAAATGTACACCGACCCAAGTGCAATGCCCCCCGAGGGCCTCCCCCCCCCCCGCCTCCCAATGTAGCAGCTACACTATACGATGCGTAGCCTGATTTAGAAGTGTCCACCCTTGCCCAGGTTTCCTGGAACATACAGACCTCGTGTTGTTCTATGAGAACCCCCCATTCAGGGTTATCTATATTGGCAACAAGTCCAGCTACGTTCCAAGATAGTACCCGCAACCTTGGTGGGCCCAAACGGCTATCTATAATGGTAAGTATGGGGGGTGGTGAATGTAAGGCCTCTACTGTACTCAAGTCTGGCACCTGTCCAATCTCGTTGGGTACGTTTGAGGATGATCTGGTTGTTGTAGCCCTGTGGTACCTGTCAACTCCTTCCATTTTGTTGCCACACGCCTGCCCATAGGTCCCACTCCACCTAGATGGCGTGCTCTGTACAGGGACCTCCCCTAATTGGAGAATTCTCCCCTGTTGCTCCCTCTGGTGATGGAAATTTTCTAGCCGATGCCTTTCAGGTGCGAGTCAGTCCACTCCCTTTAAGACCCCATATCTATTCGTTGTTTGGAATGTTAAAAAGTAGCTGCCTGGGTCGTTCATGATCTAAATTGACAGGTTGATAGTTCTCGTTCAGCATTCCCCCTCCCATCAATTCTGCCATCTAGTATGTGAGGCTCTCCCTGGAGAGTAAAAATAACCCAATGTAAAGGCCCTTATGCCTCCCTCCTGTCTATAATCATCCCTGCATAAGATTGCTTGGACAACTGATGGATTTCTGAAGTTGATCACAATACAGTCCCCCTGTACATCTTTTGGTCTCCAGCCTACCCAGCCAACTCTGCGTGTCAGGAGGATCTCACCTGCATCCTTATAGGAAAATTGCCTCTGTTTACTAGCCAGAACATGCATTCGTTTTTTAATTCCTGATGTGATTTCTGTGCCCTTTCACAAGTTCTGGTACACCCGTTAAGACAATGACATATGGGGTTAAGGTGGGTGGAAGATTAATGAATGGCAGGGCTGGCCTTTCTTCACTGGCTTCTGTACATTGAGCAGATCCTTCCCCCTCCCGTTGTCTGTGCTCCTGTGGTTACCTATTCTCTTGTGCTAGCGAGTGACTGGATTAGCCCTACTTGCATTTGTGGAGCACTAGTTAGCTTGATTTGGGGCTGTGCTAATGGTTCTTTTTTGTACAAGTGTTAAATCAACCTTGTTAGTGCTCGGTACAGCCTGTGCTTCCTGGCGACTAGAATTTCATTCCCCCAGCTGTTACCCCTCGTTTGCCTACCCAAGCCTCGAACAGCAATGCCAACTTATCCACCTGTGCTATCAGAGCTTTGAGCTCATCCCTCACAATGGCCCTAACTTGTGCTTGTAAGTCCACCACCAAATGTGTTACCCATGCTGGGTGTTCGTTGTCTGTCGCTTGGCAACTAGCTATTCCTCTCTCCCCAGTGTCACTGGTGTCTGTTGTTTCTTCTGCACCCTTCTTCCGTTTTGCCCCCCATCTCACAGCTGGCTTAGATTTCCCTTTTTCACGGGGGTGATGGAGCAACCCCCAAATGCAAATCAATGTTAGATTGTTCACCTGTAGTCCCACGCCCCTCTAGCTGAGCCTTGGGGGAATCACTAGCCAGGGTTACTGAAGCATGTGTGGCGTTACGATCTGTCAAGGGAAAGTCTACGTTCGGAGTTAACGATAGCCGCCTTTCAGTCAATTCAATTTCAGTAGCTACCACTCCCACAGTCCTCTGAAGCATCCAGTCAATGGAAGTGGGATGGACTGTGGACGTGGTTTGCGGAAGTGTGATTTGCTTCTTGTCAACACAGGTTTGCTTCCCCATTGTTCTGCTTGTTTACAATACGGTAAGATATGTGGGGTTACCACTTGTATTTCAAGCTCTGGCACTTATCAGATATCAACAGGGGGCCAGCTGTTAGGCAGTACTTGCAGTGAACCACACAAATCAAAAAGAGGAAAGTGAAAAAAAAATAAAGAGGGACTCGGTGGTGCAATATATGCACTACAGGGGATTAAAACACTAACCTCAATCCATACAATGTCTAGGTGCCAGGTTCAGCCGGTTCCGAGGACAGAGCTCAGGGGGGTAGCACAGCCCAGCCTTGTCCGGCCGCAGATGGGCCTGCCCTTGGCCCGTGCTTTGCCCGGGCGAGGTCTGGGCACGCCCGTGCACGTCCCACACTGCAGGAGCCCTGAGGACTCTTATGCGCCTCTGGGCACGGTTGCAGTCTCTGACGTTGGCGCCTCCAGGCACAAAGGTTCCTGGGGATTGAAGTCTCCTGTTACAGGAACAGCTGTGCGGGCAGAAACGGGCTCCCACGCTGCGGGAGCCCTGAGCACTCTTATGCGCCTCTGGGCGTGGTCGCAGTCTCTGACGTTGATGCCTCCAGGCGCAAAGGACCCTGGGGATTGAAGTCCCCTGTTGCAGGAATGGCTGTGCGGGCAGAAACAGGCTTTGGTGTTCAAGGTCTCTTTTGAGCTTTTGGTCTTTTAAAAGCTTTTGATTTTCATTTAGCTTCTGGCTTTGTCCTTCTATTTTGAAACTATAGCATCTTCTTCAGTAAGCTTTTTAATTACATTCAACAAAAGGCTTCCACAGTTCCTTACTTCCCATGCAGTTCGGGGCTTCCTAGTGCTCCTGTCCTTTCCGCCATTCAAGCCCCTCCTTCAGCTTACGGATCTGAAGGCATCTGCTGGCTGTCCATGTAGCCTGTGGTGCCCTCTGCGGCTCTAATCCTTCTCTGCACCTCCAGCCCTCCTATAGCTTCCAGGATCTCAGCAGCTCCTTGGCCAGGTGCTCCTACAACTCCTGCCCTCCCTGTCGGTCCTGGCTGCCCTTTCCACACACCTTACCGCTAGAGATGCTGATCACGCTGCAGCATCTGGGATACTCTTATTTTCACTGAAGCTCAAGAATCCCTGCAGTGCCAGATGTCCCAGCATCTCCTGTGCCCTGTTTATCCATACCACTTCTGATGTTCATAGCTTCTCTTGAAGCCTTGTTCTACCACCAGCTACCGAACCCTTGCACTTCTTTCCTGCGACTAGGGCTCTTGGATTCCCTTCAGATTTGGCCTGCCTTCAGCTCCATGTGACCTATGCAGTTCTGGGTATGTTGGACTTCTTGATCCTCCTTCCTGGTCCGGGCTCCTACTGCGGCTCCTGCTTCTCCTGATGATGATGACATGCAGTTGGTGAACTGGCTGGCCAATAGGCCCTAATTTCCACTTTGAGTCTGAGCAATTGTTTTGTTGTCCATTCAGAAGTGGATTAACCACAACTTTTTAAACTAAATGCAAAACGAATCAACACTTTTAGCTATCGGTACAATGGAATGATTCTTCCGGGCCTTCCTCTATGGGTTAATTTCCTTGCCCGACTCATAGAGTTGAATATCTGGAATTTACTTTGGATGAGCTGTCTTCCAAGGTGTACATTTCTACAGTGTCTGCAACATGTTTCCGGCTCTTTCATTTGCTCAGGGAGATCTTACCTTTTCTCCCTGGGGAGTACTATGTGAAGACAGTAGCCTCTTGTGTCCTTTTGCATCTCCACTATTGTAAAGGATCTAATTTACGCCATTCGGGTACGTGCCTATCACATTACAACAGGTTCAAAACTTTTATTCCTGGGCCGGATCAGGGTTGAGTAATTTACACTGTGTGTCAGAGACTCTCATAGTACTGCACTGGCTCTATATACAGGAAAAGGTAGAATTCCCCAAATGTTTTAAAATGGGGGTGTAATATTGTAAATTAACATTGGTAGTGGAGACTGTTGAAGGCATCGCTTAAAGCAAAAAAATAGAAATACCATAGGATATTCAGTAACGTATTAAATACCCCCTAAAATATTTGAAATCATTGCCTGGCCAATAAAATTCAAACTTTTTAAATACCCCCTAAAATATATGAAATAATTGCCTGGACAATGAAATTCAAACTAAAAACAATAAACTAATAAACCTTAACTAATCATTAAAAGCAGTAAATACAACAAACAATGCTTAACCAAAATCTTTCTGAGGAGAGAAGATGTACTGTAGAAACCATTACTGAAGAGGAGAAAATTCAACTACTCAACACATGGAAGTAAATGAATTTTTAAAATATTATATATAAACAACATATGTATCTTAGATGAACACCCAAACAATTTAAAATAAATCTAGATTAATCCTAACAAAACATACTGATATCTTTTTATCTACAGATGGACACCTTCTGTAATAACTATTGTGCAATTTGATTCAGCAAAAGAAAAATAAATATTGTAGAAACCATATCTCCACAAAGAAATAGCCAAAGTGGTAAAAATAATTCCCTACATAATAAAGCACAATTGTATCTAACTCTATAGAAAACATAACGGGGCACAACCATCCACTTTCGATAGCAGAAATTGAACTGGGAGGTGTAGTGAATGGTTTAATAGCAGTAGCATCCCCCTCTACCAGACCCAGTAATATGCACAACTTGAACAGCTACCTAGATAGCAGCCACAATCCATCCCAAATCTTAAAACACACAATAAGCAGAGAAAAAAAGCAATAGCAACAGCCAGCAGCAATACATTTCTAAATAACATTATCTCACCGTTAACACAAACATGCAATAAAGAACCCCTTATACTTAAAAGACAATAACAAAAATGTATAGAGGAGTTGTTATTTCATTTTCAGCATGCAATAATACAAACTATAATGCATCAACCACATCCTTAATAGTGACCCATCTTGCTCAAATATGCACAATACACAGTCAGTATCTCAACACAATACACTAATCTACGCCCTTCCGCCTAATAAACAACCGTCGAGCACAAATAAATAGCACAAATTATTATTAAATGGGGCACATATTAAAAGAACATTGGTACCTAAGATATTTAGTTAAAAGCATCCCAGCAAACCTTTCTCAATAATCCAAATAAATAAATACAAAGTATTTAGATAAAGTAAGTGATACATTTCTAAACATATACATGACATAAGATAAAACACATGACTTTACATTCTAAACATCACACTTAATGCAATTAACTTCAAACACATCAACGTCAATAATAAATAAATACATTTACTAAACTTTACTTGCAGTTCAGATGACCTTGAATGCCTCAGAAAGGCTTCAATCTAATTTACCAACAAAAAATTCATCTAGAAAAAATGTCTTAAAAATATGATGAAAAAATACACAACAACATTTTTAAAAAACATCCATATCAAATAAACAAGGATACCATGAAAAACCGGAATAAGGTTGAAAAAAATCTGGGAGAAAAAAAAAAAAAAAATTGAAAAAAATCCGTGGACAAGAAAAAAATCCTCTAACATTATAAAATTGATTATACAATATCCTCCAGCAAGGCAATGGAAATAAAAAGTTTAGTTATAAAATTCACACAAATTAAAGCACATCTTAAACATTACCATAAGTGTAAACATCTACTACACTACCCAATATATTATAAACATAATAAACATATAAAACTATAATCAAACATTCCCACATACCTCGAACAATATATATCAGACACACTAAGATGCTGCACCTAAATGCTAAAGTTACATTGCATTAAACAATTTAACATAAACACATCTAAAATAAAATATCCTTATACTCTCCATACATAATTAATTATAAAATTCTTAATCTTTCATAATCCAAAGAAAGTGGAAGCTGCATACACATCCTCAAACACAGAGGTGAACATGATGCAAAACAAAAAATGTAAGTAAAAGCAAAGAATTCAATACTAATTAAAATGAAAAAAGACTAAACATACATTGACTTCAGTGTAAAAATAAATGTTTTCCTTATTATTTCATAAAAAAGGTACAAATATGTTCTATGGTTTTCATGTCAAAAGTGTATAATTTATTGAGAAATAAAAACGATATTGTAAACAATATAGTAAATATGCATACAATACAATGTAAGTGTAAAGTTGATGTTTATTTTTACTTTTAAAAATTAAGAAAATCTGTAACTTTATTACATGCAAAAGGAATCATTTATCACATTTATCTAAATATAGAAACCAGCAGAGCATACAGATATCTAGATGGGCAAGTTACTTACCTTCGGTAACGCCTTTTCTGGTAGAGACATAATCCAGCCGCATATTCCTTACCTTTGAATTTTCCATTGCGTCAGACTGGATCTGGAAGATTTCCCTCAAGCAATACCCTACGCGCGGGTAGGTGGCGTCAGTTGACTCCATGTGATGTCGTCGGTGTCGGATCCGCTGTTGTGATGTCCGCGTCAACTATATAGGTGCCACCTCAGCGCGCTGACATCAGTTACTTTTCACAACTTTCCATGGCATGAGCGCAGAGCCATGAAGTGCACTGACAGTGGTGTGTTTTTGAACAGCTAGCACCCTGAAAGGGAACAGCCTTGACCCTAAAACCATGTCTGCAGTGCGGGCAGGATGCGAGGTTTGGTAAGGAATCTGCGGTTAAATCATGTCTCTACCAGATAAGGAGTTACCGAAGGTAAGTAACTTGTCCATCTGATAGAGATATCTAGCCACAGATTCCTTACATTTGAACAGATACCCAAGCAATACAATCCCCGGAGGAAGTACTGCGTACAAGTTTAGACCAGGCCGTCCCTGCAGACTTGACTGTCCAGGCAGTAGTGCTTGGTGAACGTGTGCAGAGATGCCCACGTTGCTGCGTGACAAATGTCAAGGACTTGGACTCCACTTTGCAACGCTGTGGTAGCACCCTTCGCTCTGGTAGAATGAACCAGTAGGCACGATGGGACGCATGTCCTCAAGCACAGTTGCTGAAAATAGAAGAAGGGGCCCGCATTGAGGGAAAGCACCACAGATCTACATTTTGATAAACATAGATTTACCTACCTGTCTGTGGCTGTATCTATATACACATACCCACGTCGCTCTCCTGGCGAGACACCTCTGGAAACTACTCCCATGCAAGAGTACACAATGCGTTGTGCACAAACACAGGACAAAGCAATATTCACAGTGTAGCAATAGCTTATGTGGCAGTGCACTGAGCAAGATGCAAACTCTGATCTAAGATTTATGAGATTATGGATTAAGGTGGATATCGGCTGCAAGATTCATCCTATAGTAACTGGAACAGACATGCTACAGACCTTTGATCTAAATTCGGCAAATACGCTCAGGATTTAAGTAGTGAACTTTTACAAAAATATCTTTTCACAAAGATGTAAATTGCTTTTTGAGGGTCTGTTTTCACTGATTGGCTCTTTTTCTGATAGGGAGTCACAGGGCAGTAGACCTTTTAACCGAATACTGGCAGGGGATTTTAATGCCAAACTGGGCATACTGCCTTCTTTTTCACCCGCATTTTTCGATCCCCTCTTTATGGAAGATCTTGCTGCTATGGACTCCAAGGGACGTCTATTGTACCAGTATCTGTTGGCCCACAACCAAGAGAATTTATGGGCACATTCTCAAGAACAGCGTTAACAATTATCGCCGGTTTAGTGGAAAAAAACTGCAGCTAAAGTGGTGATAATGGGCTTGATAATATGCTCGGGAGAATTCCCATAGAAGCCCATGTTCTGGTGTGAACCTGGGCTTCTATTGGAATTCTCCAGGGCATATTATCAAGCCCATTATCGCAGCTTTAGCGGCGGTTTTCTGACGCTAAACCGGCGATATTTTTAACGCCGTCCTTGATAATATGCCCCGTAGTTTCCCCCAGTGCCACTACAACCATATCTACTTTTATCGGAGGGGACCTGGATACACAATTGATTATGTTTTTTCCTCACAGAATTTATATCCACTTATCACGGGGGGAGAGGTCCACGCATTAGCATTTAGTGACCACAATCCTATAGAGTTTCAGCTCACAGTCCCGCCAAAGCACCAGTACGCAGCAGTTGGAAGTAGTCAGGCACTAACTGATGCAGGTCGGAGACTGGTTTGGCCCCATGCAGACATGAAGCTAGTTATGAACTACAGTGTGTGTAGTAGCATCGATTTATTGATTATCTGTCTATTAAATGTGCATGGTCTGGACATGGTCCTAAAAAGCTTTGGGGAGCGTATGTCCTATGTCAAAATCTTCCTGACCAGGCCTAAGGATAGAGTTTCCTGCCAGGTTAAGTCATGGTTCGACAATGAATGCAGAGGGGCGAGTGATAATCTGTGCAAGGCCATAAAGCAAATACCTAGAAATCAGATTTTAATTGCAGCCCGTAGGAAAGAATATGCCCTGGTATAAAAAAAACGAAAATTGGCAATTAAGGTGGGAGGCGATAATGGTAGTCTGCCAGAATAAATATTCTCAGGCATTCTGTAAAACGGTGCAGGCCCAGCCCCCAGGCAAAGTTGCGATCCGTATTACTCTCGAGGTGTGGTTTGACCACTTCTCAGCTGTTTATTCCTCTGAAATGGTACCCACAGATGAGGGTCTTTTCAAAGATTTCCCCTGTGGCAATTTGTGTTTTAGGAAGGAGGAAGTCCTTAAAGGTATCTATGATAGCCCGAGCAATAAAGTGCCAGGCCCGGATGGGGTGCCTATGGACTTATTTAAGGAGGACCCAGGATTTTGGTCACCGGTACTTATTTCTGTCTTTAATACGGTTTGCAGTGAGGGGAATTTGCTCGCTTGGAGCCTTTTGGTTTGTTGTATCTATCTTTAAAAAGGGCAAAGCCAATAACCCTAGGTGCTACCGACTGATATCCCTGCTCGACTCCACCACTATAATAATTGGCAGAGTGGATTTAGATTGACTTTTATTGTGGACAAGTGGGAATAACGTCATATTGCAGGTTCAATACGGTTTCTGGAAGGGCCTAGGTACTACTGAGCAGTGTTTAAACTTACATCTTATCGTGGCCAAATATAAACATGCAAGTAGCATCCCAATCCAGCTTGCATTTACGGATCTGGTCACCTGAAACTGAACTCGGACACGACGGAAGTCCTCATCCTCGGCTCCACCCCCTCCGCCTGGGACGACTCCTGGTGGCCGGCCTCTCTGGGACCTGCACCAACACCCACCGACCACGCACTCAACCTAGGGTTCATCCTGGCTGCATCACTGTCAATGACCCAGCAAGTCAATGCCGTTTCTTCCTCCTGCTTCAACAACCTCCGCATGCTTTGCAAGATCTACAGATGGATCCTCACCCGAACCAGAAGAACGGTCACCCAGGCCCTTGTCACCAGCAGGCTGGACTACGGCAACGCCCTCTACGTGGGAACCACGGCCAAACTTCAGAAGAGACTCCAACGCATACAGAATGCCTCCGCACGCCTCATTCTCGACATCCCACACCACAGCCACATCACTGCCCACCTGAGGGACCTACACTGGCTCCCTGTCAACAAGAGGATCACCTTCAAGATCCTCACCCACGCTCACAAAGCACTCCACAACACCGGAGCAACATACCTCAACAAACGACTCACCTTCTACACTCCCAACTGCCAGCTTCGTTCCATTGACCTCGCCACCATTCCACGCATCCACCGAACAACCACCGGCGGCAGATCCTTCTCCCACCTCACCGCCAAGATATGGAACACCCTCCCTATCCACCTGCGACAGACCCAGGACCTGCTGATCTTCAGGAGACGTCACAAGACCTGGCTGTTCGAGCAGTAGCAGCCCCCCCCCCCTCAGTGCCTTGAAACCCTCACGGGAGAGTAGTGCGCTCTACAAATGTTTGATTGATTGATTGACCTATGGAGCACATTTGATTACGTAAAAAGGTCAAAATTGTGGGCAATCCTTGAACTTATGGGCCTTGAGGCAGACCTGGTGTCCTTTCTTAGACTACTACACAGGGATCTCACAGCCTTAGTGAGATTTGGCGAGGCTGAAGAGTGTACTCCTCCATGTAAAGTCAATTATTATACATTAATGACTTGGAGAGGACATTATATGTTTCTAGGACAGATGTACCACTTGTAGAAAACAAAGCAGGGCCCGCCTTATTATATGCGGATGATGTGGTGCTTCTTGCTAGGGTATTTCTTTTCCTTATCTTGGCTTGGAATTTGATGAAGCTTGCACATGGTCTGCGTGTTTTAAAAGTAGATTAACCTGATTTTCTTGTGCGTTCGGCACATTTGTCTCCCATGCTGCTTGATTTGGTAGAGAGACATTGGCCCCATTAATAGAAATCTATAAAAGGAAATGCCTTCCAACCTTGACGTATGGCATGGGGGTATGGGGTTACAGGGATGTTGCTGCCATCCTGGTCGAGGAAAATAAATTTTGTCACCACCTGCTGGGGTTACTCCCTCAACACCTCACTCCCCCTTACACCAAGAATTAAGCCTTGAGTATGTTCAGGACCTTATTGGTGCTGCTCATGTAGCGCTCTTGTGTTCCATTTGGTCAAATAAGGAAGCTGAGCTCAACCGTGCAGTTGTTAGAGATTGCCTCGCTTGTGACCATGGATTGAACATTCCTCGGCTTTGGGTTGTGCACACTTGCTTAAGAACCCGGAAAGTATCAGCAAGAAAGACAAAAGCTGGACCCAGGAATGCTTTTCTGCACACAGACAGGCCTCTAGGGAGGCTGTGGAAGTGGTGAAGCCGTCTGTAAGAGATTATTGTTTGGTTCAGATGACAGCTGGGATCACCCCATACTTATTATTTGTGCAGAATGTGTATGAGCGCAATTTACTGACTCGTTTTAGGTTAGGAACGCTAAACTGAATGCAGCCGCGGCCCGTGGAGGGAGTTCCGTGGGGCGGTAAGGCGGGGCGGGGGAGAGGCAGGGTGGGGGGTTCTAAAAACCGGAATATGGAAAATAAATAAAACGAATTTCGTAGTGCGCGCTGCATCGCATTTTGCGATGCAGCGTGCGCTATGAAATTTGTTTTATTTATTTAATTGTTTACTTACCTGTAATTATCCATATTCCGGTTTTTAGAACCCCCCACCCTGCCCCTGCGCCGCCCCGCCTTACCGCCCCACGGAACTCCCTCCACGGGCCGCGGCTGACTGAATGTTGTGTTTCCCCCTAGGGCAATACTCTCCAAATGATATCTGTATTTGCCCATGTGATGAGCAATCAAACCAAATCTAATTGCACTTTGTTTTCTTTTGTAACTTTTATCTCCCGTGCACCAGGAAATTTCTATTGCCTCTGATGCGCAGGCACAAATTTACTGAGTGTAAAACTGCTTTGCTCTTTTTATAGCAAACTAAGGGGCATATTATCTAGAAACTGCGTTAAAATTATCGCCACTTTAGCGGCAGAAAACTGCCGCTAAAGCGGCGATAATGAGCTTGATAATATGCCGCAGAGAATTCCTATAGAAGCCCATGTTCTGGTGTCAACATGGGCTTCTACTGGAATTCTCTGCGGCATATTATCAAGCCCATTATCGCCGCTTTAGCGGCAGTTTTCTGCCGCTAAATAGGCGATAATTTTAACGCTGTGCTTGATAATATGCCCCCTAATGATCAAGCTACCTGTTATTTGGTTGGCCGTTTTTTTGAGGGGCATTTTACATGTGAGAAAGGCAATGTTATTTTACACAATGATCGCTCAATTCTATTTGTACCTTATGTCCTGGCCTTTGTGATTGCTTGTTCAAATTTTAAGCTTTAAGAATATATTTTTACCTTCAGGCCTATTTTAAAACATTTAAATATTTGACTGTTCTTATATTAAATGCGTGTATGTGTTTTATGATCATCTGGGAAATGACTGAATAAAGATTATTTGAATTGATTTGAATTGAGAGGATACAAACGCAATGGGGTCATCAAATATATTTAAGATGGCTAGCAGATGTGCTGCTGAAAGACATAGAAAACAAGCATTTGCAATGCAATTGGTCTCGCGTGTGCGAGAGTTTGAGCTGTTGGCATTGTAAATGACAATACCTTTTATTTACCTGTTGGTTTTTAAAACATAAATAAAAGGCATTGCCATTTACAATGCCAATAGCCTAAACTCTCACAAATGCGAGACCTATTGCATTGCAAATGCTTGTTTTGGTAGCGTTCGTTTTAATGATGTGTTACACCCACGAGCCAGCCAAGGCTGGCTTGTTGAGTAACACATCATTAAAATGATCACTACCAAAACAAGACAGGGCAGATATCAGTTTGGCCGATAGTTTGAGGTGTAAGAGGTCCAGTGTAACCTTCTTCAGAATTCATCTGTTTTTCCCTCCCCCCCCCCCCCCCCCGGATCACCCCTATTCCCCACCCCTCGGAACACAGACTTTTTACCTTTCTTTTGACTGGCTGGCTTTAAACCTTTCCACTGCTCCCATTCAGGAAGCTACATTTTCCAATCCAATCCATGAAGTCCTTGTTTTTTCTAGCCTGTTCCCCCCTGTGCTGCTTTTCCCATCCCTCACTGGCTTTATTATTATTTTTTAGGCATCCCCTTGCCCAGCTTTAAGCACCTTTGTTCAGCAATTGGCCACGTTCACTGTGGCATCCATCCGTTCTTTCACAAAGAGCAGATTTAAAGGAAGTGACGGGGCTGTTAGAGGATAGCGAAGAAGATAAGCTGAAAAGAAGAGGCACTTGCGGTCGCAAAAGATTGGTACATGGTTTGTGACTCACTATTAGGAAGGGAACGCCCCTTCCTAATAGTGACTCGCAAAATAGTGTCTGTACATGGCACTATGAGAATCAGAATGCGCAAACGGGTCGCAAACCTGTTTGCGCATGCTAATTCTCATCGTACATCTGGCCCTATATTTCTCAATAGTATTCAACTCCTTGTAATGCTGTTCCATCGGAAGATTCATTTTCACGTGGCTTTATTAAGCATCACTTGTATGTCAATTCCATGAGGGGATCTTTTGATTATTTCAAATACCCGCCACTTGATATCATCTTCTGTATGGTTAAACTCAATAAAGTGTCTCACTAGTGGGGCAGTTCGAATTTGACACCTTATTCTACTACGGTGTTGACACAAACCACTCCTTAACACTTGCCTCATATGACCTATGTAAACCAGTGCTTAACTTGAGCCGGTGGTTTCCGGTGTTCAGCACCGGCACTCAATCATCAAAATTGTCGCTTTTCACGTGCACAAGTTAAGGACACATTAATTTACAGGGAGATTAAGTGATTTACCCAGAATCACAGGATGTTGAGCCATCGCCGAGACTCGAGCCTGGTTTCCCAGCTCCGTAGACGGCAGTTCTGACCATTACCCCATATCCTCCCCCAACTTTCATAGGGGCATATCAACAAGCAGGCGATACACAATTATCGCCGCTTTTGGAGCCTTTTACTGCCGAAAAGCGGCGATAATTTTATCGCCTAATCAGCAAGGCCACGCTGACGCGTGAAACCTTGCTTTAGCGTCAGGATTCCTAACACCCAGCTTTGCATCTCTAATGAGATGCAAAGTGGGCGTTCCTGACCTGTCATGACGGGAGAAATGTCGCTAAGCGACATTTCTCCTATCAGCAAGCCTAACGCTATGAAGCATAGCATCAGGAAAAGTAGCGATAACCCCTGTTGTCGCTACTTTCCTTACGCATGCTTCAGGACTGACTTAGCCATGATATCCTATGGAAGGTGGATATCATGGCTAAGTTTGTGAGTCCCTATCAACTAGCTAACGTGAGATTATCGCTGGGTTTCCAGTGATAATCTCACGTTAGCCAGTTAGCGCTAGGATTTTAATCGCTGATGAGATAAGCGTTGCTAATAGCACGCTATTTCAGCGATAAAAATCTGCGCTAGCCGGCGATAATTATCCGAGCGCTAAGTGCGCTCAGCGATAATTATCGCCGGTTGTTGTTGATATGCCCCATAGACAGTAGTTGGTTCTCTTTTGGGCGGTGCTAATAGGAGAAATGGGCTGGTGCAACTGCCTCCTGACGAGCGCCCCAGCACTTATGTTTTTTACAAATTAACCACTGATGTAAACTAGTCTGCACGGAAACAGGATCCTACACACAACATTATTATATTAGTGCTGCAGATGGAGTACTGAGAAAGAGTGTGTAATTGCTTCATGCACAAATTCCATACAATGTTTGCCTGCTTACACATTACGCAATGGCTACAACTGTTGTGCCCAATGATACCATCATGAACAGAAAAAGTTCCTCTGGCAGAATTGTGTAATAGTTTGTTGAGTACAGACATGAACCAAGTAGTCGCACAGATTTCTGCATATCCAAAATGAGAACACGGGGAGCTCATTCATAAGGCATATAGGGCCTCATGTAGGTAGCGAAATACCGGTCGGTAACGGCCGAATTTCGGTAAATATGCCGTTACCGACCGGTATACAGACAAGTGAGATGTAGGAGTCCAAAAACCACTTTTCGGTAAATATGAGGCGGTAAATACCGATTCATAGTTACCGAATACATAATTAACGAATCGGTAAACATGAAGTGGTAAATATGAAGTGGAAATAATTAAAATGACATGTAGGAGCACTCGGTAAATAAGAAATCCAGGAAAATCGGTAAATAAGAGTCGGTAATTAACACGGATTGAAAGCAGGTGGTAACCAACAGCAGTGCAGCTCAGCAATCCCAAAATGCAACAGCGTGGACAGCCTGGCAGCCATGCACGTCATTGCAATGCGCCTACGTCTACAGGCAGCAGGACTGAGGGTTTGGCGACGGAAGGAACGCATCCACAGACAGCGCATCACACTATTCCAGCTGACTGATGCAGAGATACATGAGAGGTACAGGCTACACCCCGAAACCATCATGGACTTAAGCAGGGACCTACACCCACTCCTGGACCAGCCAATAAGAAGGGCGCACGCCATACCCCCACATGTGCAGGTGCTCTGCAGCCCACATCTGCTGGCATCCGGCATTTCGCAGGTGGTGACAGCTGCGGTGGGTGGTGTATCCCAGAGTTGCCTGTCCCGTTCCTTCAGGAATTCATTCCCCCATTACATTGGCTGCATTGATGGGACACACATCCCACTCTGTCCACCAGCTGACACAGAGCACATCTACAGGATCAGGAAGTCCACCCACTCCATCAATGTGCATACCGAATGGAATGTTATTGTGAAAGGTCCCGTGGGTGGCAGAACCAAAAGGTGCGCGTATGCTATTTACAAGGAGGTCTGCAAGTTGTCGCACAGTGAGGCGGCCTCCAGACTGAGAGCCATTGACCAAGCGAACATGGAGAAGGCCTAAGCCGTTATAGATATTAGCACTAGCACTCTCACTCCTAGGATTCATGCATGAGACAATGGGCACATGCAAGTACACGGCGCATGCAATGTACAAGCCCCGATTTCGGCGTGCGTCCTACGAGGTATCCCAGTGCCTGTGATTACACCTTCTTTCACTGTGCTTGCAAACGGTATTCATTTAAATATGATAAATGATGTTTGCTGCGGGATGTGAGTGGTAATCCCGTACATAACTGTCTCGCATGAAGTTGTCTGCTGCAATACTGTTCTTATTCCACCCCCGCATGGGCGGCGGGATGTTTCCATCTGACCTTCGATTCCAACCTTGAAAGCAGAGTCCAACTAGTTGAGCAGAATAGAGCGCCATTGTCCCACAAACAGGTGCCTTTGACTTCCCTCGTGAAATATTTGTCCTTCACGTTGCTACTACGCGCACTGAGGAACAGGCGCTTCTGAATACTGACCTCCCCCTGCATTTCGGCTCTTTGATCCAATGTATTATCAATGCCTCGTCCACGACCGGCCTGGCTCAATTTGTGTGAACATGTGGGGCTCGGGTCTCGTGACCTCCTTCCACACTATTATTTGTGTAATTTCGGCATTTTACATTCACTGTTCCCGAGCATCTTTGGAGGTGTTCCGCTGCATCTGGCGCTGGTGGAAGGTGTGCTGCTTTTACTTTTCATACTACGGAATGGCTGCTCCTTCTGTGCCACACGAGCGCCTGTCCCGTCTGCATCTTCTTCGTGATAGGATGCTTGACTTCTATGGTACTTTGCCATTGGCGACTTTGAGCCTGGCTTATGGATTATCCTTCAGGTATTCCTACTTCACCTGCGTACAACCTGTATTGCACTGCCTGGATTGTCCCTTTGAATGGCCTCTGGATTTGTGCTTGACCAACATGCTGTCTCCGGTGCCGGATTTCGATCGACTGATGCGGCCCTTAGTGTCTCACGAGTTGTCCTGTTATGGTGTCCGGATCATGGAGTGTGGAGCGGCGCTTGGTATCCTGGGTAATTGGGACATCTCAGCGGCAGCCTACGACTTCTTGTCCATGAGCTATTTGGAGGAACATTCCGGGTGCCCTCAGATTGTGCTAGAGGCTCCGTTGGTTGGAGCACACGTATGTTCCTTTTCTTTACTCAATTGGATGGCTGAGACTTTTAGTGGCCCTGAAAACGATTGGCTGTTGGAAGCCGTGGCCACATATGCTGCCTATACATTCATGGATTGACTGGATAGTCGTCCATTGCGCCTGTGCTACTGGACAGCACCCTGGCGCGACATTCATTTCTTTTATTTCTCGTTTTTCTCTTCCTGATGGTCTGCTTGAGTTGTTTACTATATATGCATTGTGTTTTTTACAATTGTATGCTGCAATTAATTGGACTGTAGGACTTTGGCGCTGCATTGGTTATGCCCTGTCCTGCTCTGACCAAACTGAACTCTGCTTTCTCTCTTTTCTTGCCTATTACATATTGCTTCGCTCAAGGGGGCGTGTAGTGAGTTCTCCCTGCATACGAACATGCATTGTTCAGTTGGCATGACCGCGTTGCATGTTATGTAGCCATATTTGTGTCTTTGCACACGACACTGCGTTTACATGTTCTTTCTTGAATAAACTGATGACTCGAAAATTCCTTCAGACGAGTGCATTATGTTGTTCCCATCCCAAGCACTGCGCAGCGACCTTGGTCTGTACATGCTGTGACACACAGTCTGGAATTTTACACAATGCATGTTTTCCACTCTGGGTTGTTCGACCCACGATTTAGCCATGGCACACGCGCAGCTGCACATACCTGAAAGTTGGTGCTTTTAATATCACAGACATCATGTTTATTATTCAGACCGAAGGCGAGCCTTCCTGCGAGGAGACTCCTGATGCTCCTGTGATGTGATTTCACTGAGCTGATCTTTGAGGTATGGGGTCCCCTATTCAAGCCTGAGAGACCTTCTATGATGGCATGATTGTGATATTGGCTACTTGGTTAAGGGTAGGTGGTAGTATCCTCGGTATTTTCCGAATCGCTAAATACCACCTCGGTATTTACCGAATCGGTGGATTCCACCTCGGTATTTACCGAATCGGTGGATTCCACCTCGGTATTTACCGATTCGGTGTATTCCGATTCGTAATTACCGAATGTTACCGAATCGGTAACTGTTACCGAATTTTTACCTACATATAACTTACCGATTCTAATTTACCGATTCGGTACGGCTCGGTATTTACGAACCGGTAATATTTATTTACCTACATGAGGCCCCAAGTGTTGATAAGTGGGTATTTTTTTAATGAATTTAGTCAAATTATTGCTCATGGTGCAAAAAGTGGTAACACACATAATTCAATTTGTCTCTCTCATATCTCTTGGTGCCAGAAGGTATTCGCGTGGTGAATACCACACATTTTTCATGGATCTCTTCATACGCGGGTATCCTCTGGCCAATAACTTGGTAGAGGTCGGGAAAAGCTGCCTGGAACAAATGTATTTTTTAAACATATCTGAGATACATGACGGCCATGATACTGGGTAAAGGGACTTATCAAAGGGCCTTGAACCGGCATCTCATATGAACAGGAAGAAAGTGTAACTGGCCAAGTAAAGACAAGATGCTGTCAAACATATTCCTCCCAAAAGTCAACCTGGCTGCGGCATTCGGTATATGTTGTAACCGCTTTATATGGTAATCCGGAACTCCAACATAGAGGGCATTGCAGTAGTCCAGTCTGCTTAAAATCAGGGCTTGCACCAGTAGCCATCTAGAATGGTGAGGAGTGAAAGAAAGGATCTTCTTTAATTGTTTCATTAGCAGGTCGCACGTAGAAATTAATTTATGAATCTGATGCTCAAATTTGAGTTTGAGAGGAACTAGCAAACCCGGATTACGGGCAGTGGATGCTGGTTCCGGACAGTCTCCTAACGATTGGGCCCACCACATGGAGGACCAGATCGAGGGATTTCCCAAATATCAGAACGTCCATTTTATCTGAATTTAACTGGAGTGAATTGGCATTCATCCAGCTGCTTACCTTGATCAAACAACTTCTGAATTTATCCTGGAGTTGAGAAATGTTGCCCTGTATGCACATGCCATCCTCATATCCCTAAAATTGAAAGCCAAAAGATGCAATCAGATCTGCCAGGTGCACAACATATCGATTTAAAAGAGTGGTACTGAGAGCCGACACCCGAGGAACACCAATCGCAACATCTTTAAAATGTGAGTAAAAAGTTGACATCTGGACTGTCTGAGTTCTGTTTTCCAGAAAGGATTCAAACCATTTGAGTGGCCCGTCGCTCAAGCCAAGAGTAAAGAACCTTTACAGTCAAATAGAAGTTACGTCAGATGATATCAACCCACAATAATAATGCATCCAGTACATCGCCTATACATAAACTACCATCATGGACAGTATGTGCATAAACTACCATCAGGGACAGTATGTGCATAAACTACCATCAGGGACAGTATGTGCATAAACTACCATCAGGGACAGTATGTGCATAAACTACCATCAGGGACAGTATGTGCATAAACCACCATCAGGGACAGTATGTGCATAAACCACCATCATGGACAGTATGTGCATAAACCACCATCAGGGACAGTATGTGCATAAACTACCATCATGGACAGTATGTTGTTACTACTTTTAATTCCACGTTGTCTACCTATATCTCTTAACACTTATACTCACCCAAACTTATCTTGTGATGTAGTAGTTAAGTTGATGTAATGAATGCACTGATTTTGTCATGCAATCAAATTAATCTATTCATTGGATGTAACAAATCACACTTGCGCCAGTGCTGTTGTGTGTTGGTGCAAACTTCTACGTATGTTGCTTATTAGAAAGACCACAAGCGTCTGTGTCGCTTGTTCACCTGTCTCACTGAGTGTATGATGTGAGTTAATGTTGCATCTAACACATGTTTCTTGTTATGTGTTATGCATATGAATGTGGTATGTGGAATCATACAATAGTTATCATCAATGTTGTTTATCATAACCTTTTTGTAACATTAAGACAGGTCCCTAACTTCTTTCGCTGATTTAACCCTGTCCCTTCTATTCCTAACAATCTCCATAGATTACATCATTCAGCCTTCGATTTTTAGTCAATTTAGATGTCACTGCTCAGGTGCTATCTACAAACTTATGTGAGGAATCTAGTACGGTATATGCAAACATGAAACTCAGTATAGTTTGAAAAGGAAAGGGGAAGAAATTAAATTAAATTTCTACTACTCATCTGTGAGGGGGTCTCAAGGCACTTGGGGCAGGAGGGGTTGGGGTGATGGTGATTGCATGAAGTGCAGAGGCAGGGAATTTTAAATTAAGGGTATGTAAAACTATTATTTTGCCAGTGTAACATTTGGTGAACGTGATCAACTTTGCAAGTTCATAAAGTTGTGAAATTTTCCACCCTTGCATAAAACATTGTTTGTTCGTTATTTTGCCCATAAATATTATTTTTGCCGGAGAGTTGTCTGGCAAACTCTGCATAATTTTTCTACAAGTAGTTTCCTGTATAACCTATGTTATGTGTGACTTTTAACTCGGTATATTTTTAAAAATCTCCACATTTTTTGAGTTGGCAGCAGGTTCAAATGATATAAACAGATTTTGTAAAGACTTTAATTAACACCCCAAAGCACTGCCTTAGATGTAGTACTTGCATCAATCTTTAATTAGAAGCCAAATACTGAACAATTTTCAATGAGGTAATTTCTTTTTATTTTAAACACTTACTACAGTTCAATTTTTACAGGTAATTCTACATTTACATAGTACTTAAGAAAGACTTTATGAACTTGGCAAAAACCAACCTTGCAAGTGTTGCTTGCTGTGAATCTACATGTCTCAAGTGTATAAAGATAGACGAGGAGGCACACATGTTCAAGAGAAATGTGATATTTGGACAAAAGGATGTGAAATAAAACTTGTTGTTAAGGAAGTTCTGCTCTAACAAATCTGTGAGAAATGCCTGGAGCTACCTCCAACAGCAGGGGGGCTGTGACAAATATATGGGGACTGACAGATATGTGTGAGTAAAAGGTAGTGAAGTGGGAAGAGACTGATCAAGCAGCGCTTATGTGTAGCCAGTATCTCAGTGTCTATTCAGATCGCGGCACGTTTTATGCAAGAGCATTTTCAATGTTAGCCTTCTTACAGCAGGGCCGTATGTTGGTTACTCATCACACAAGCCAAAACTGTGAACCTAGAACACTTACACTTACTGAGATGTAGAAAATCCTACAAACAGAACTCCAGGAAAAGAGGACGACTAACCTCAGGCCAGGTAAGGCAAGGTGGTGGCAGGGTGCCTAAGGATCAGTTGAAGGGTGCCAAGTATATCGTAATTGTAATTGCATTTATATACTGCTTACTACCCGTCTGAAGCACTTTTCGGCGAGTAGCACGCTACTTCGGAACCCAAAAAGGATTAGTGGTAAATTAGTATCTGGATATATGAAATTAATATGAGCGGTGGACATGTGAGTTTGGTATTTGTATTGAAAAAGAATAGTATGGGATAGAAGAGGGAAGGGTTTGCATCTATATAATGCGAGCAATCCCTGATGAGGTGTGAAAGACGTTTTCAGTGGGTAGCACCCTACTCCGGAACCCAAACAGGATAAGTGGGGAAATAGTATAGGGAAATATGAAATTGATTTGAGTGGTGGACATGCAAGTCTGTTAGCTGGATTAAAAAGGATAGTGAAGGGGTAGAAAAGGGAATTTTTGGAGATCATAGCAACAGGAGGAGGTCTTGGATGAGTAAAGACGCGGTTGAGGGGGAAGCGTCAAACGACGAAAGGGTTTAGAAACGCTTGTTTGAGAGACCTGAATAGTAAAAGAGGTTTGAGATGATGCAAGGAGGGGTAGAGGAGTGAAGAGTCTAGAAAGGGTTTTTTTGGGATCATATTAGTAGAATGGGGTTTAGGATGAGTCAGAGGGTGGAGGTAGAGGATATATTGAGGACGGTATAGGGTGAGAAATAGAATAGTGCATTGGAGAGAGTAGTAGAATGAGGTTTGGGATGAGTCAGAGTGGTGGTAGAGGATGTAGTGCCCTGTAGGAATCATTCACCAACGCTTCTACTTGCTTTGAAAGTGTGCAAACTCAATTAGTAACTTGTATCATAATCAATGTTATTGAAAAGGATATTGGGCACGATGCATGATGATGATTTTCCAATTTTTTGCATCAGGACAGTATACATTTCAGTATGTATCAAAATGAGTGCAGACGACGCACTGCTCAGACGGGGAATTAATATGTATACATTAATATAGAACAAGACAGTGAACAGATTCCAAGGTAGTATAAGATTTTATGGGAAACATCATTTACAGCGCGGGCATTACATCGCGATGCCATTACATTGCGGTCTTTACAACGCAAGTCGTTACAACGACTTGCGCTAGATGGCGCTCTAGGACAAGGAATAGTATAATTTACTATCCAACACCTTCCCTACTGTACGTAGACTGGAGTTGGAATAGTAAATTATACTACTCCTAAGTCCTATTCCTTGTCCTAGAGCGCCACCTAGCGCAAGTCGTTGTAACGACTTGCTTTGTAAAAACCGCGATGTAATGTACCGCGATGTAAATGTATGCGTTGTAACGTCATACATCCGATTTTATATCAAACAAACATAAGCAGAGGCCCTGTCTGTTCATATTTGGTATCTCCCGGCGAACCATAACATGTTTTAAAAGCAACTTAAGGAGGGAATGACGACGATTCAATCGGTAGTTAGTCTTTGAGTTTCATCAGGGCAAAAGTCATCTGACTAAAGTTCCCTAGAAACAGTGGAATTTTGGAATCTTCAATAAGGCATCCTGAAAGCAGTAGATGTAAGAATACTTCAAGTCAGAGCCTATAATGTATATCAGGCTGCTCAGTTAGTCAGACAAATCTTGTGGGTAAATAAATAATTCACACCAACAGGTTTGCAGGTCATGCGGCGGCATGACACAATGCAAAGGTGTGCTTTTCCTGAGTAATCCATTTACCTCTACAGTACCGTCTGAGAAACCGAGAGGCCTGTTTCGCATTGCTGGCATTGTCTAGGAATACTCTTGTATGTGTAGGTGTGACCACTTTCTCCACACAATAAAAAAATGGACTTCTCCTGAATAATTTGTTTACGCCAAGGAAACTTTTGTGGGCATTCACTAGCATGAGGAGAAGGCTGTAGGCCTCGCCCGGGTCCCATGAGACTTGTGACGGAGCCGGGCGCTGAGGCCTAAGATCGCCTTGCCTGCCGTGCTGGTCTATGGCATTTTACCAGGCTCCGACAGAGCTCTGCCTAAGGTAGTGGGACGCGGCAGCCCTTTTGCTCCTGTGGCCCTGGGGAAAAGCAGTCTTGGCAATTGAAAGTGGCGTATATATATATATATCATATATTCATATCACCAAATTCCATTCACCCAATCCACATCCCACCACTGCATATACTTATAGACTGCATATATATATATATGCAGTCTATAAGTATATGCAGTGGTGGGATGTGGATTGGGTGAAAGGAATGGTGTGATATGAAAGAAGAGCTGTGAGTGGTAGAGGGCTTACATCTGTGAAGGAGGTGGAACCAAACCCAACAGACGAAGAAGCAAAGAAAGTGGACAATCAGGGGAAAAGTACCAATGGCGCGTTGGTGAAGGCCGAGGAAGTGGAATGGATTAAAACAATGAAAGGGATAGAAACAATTGAGTGCAGGAGAAAGGAGAATTACAGATTTGCCCCGTGGCTAGCAAGTCACTAATGATGCTCCATTTTAGATGCAAAGATTCCTCTTGTTCAAGTCGTGAAGAAGCGATCCCATTCAAACCAGTTCAAGGCGCTTTTCGCTGCATATGCGCAACTCATGCCAGGCCACTCTCCAAGTTCATGAATTAATCATTTCTTGTCATCTTTATCTTACAGCTCCTGCCTGGTCCCTGGTGGTTCAATGATGTTTCGGGAATCTCCAAAACTCATAAAGTATTTCACCCACACACCCCGAAGCAGTCTCAAACCTGCATGTTAGTGCAAAGTCCATAAAAAGATGCTCGGGGATCGGCCATATTATCTACTGTTTCTCGACTATTATATTGATCGTATATGTCTCTGTTCTTTAACATGTGTAAAGCACTCTGATACCCACCAGGGTCTTGTTTGCGCTATAGAAAACTTTCAAATAAATAATTAAATGTTATATCATAACATGCTGTCTCAATTTAAATATAAATGTATTGAATAGTTATTAAAAAAATCTCAATAAAATAAAAACTCACTTAATAAAAAATGTGTTTCACTTAAAGAACTTCAATAAAAATCTTTAATAGACATCTCCTCAATATAGAAGCTGAAAAATTACATTAGTCACAGAATTTATAAGAACGAAATCACAATAGCTCCAATAATCCATAAAAAGATGGTACAACAATGCATGCCTGAACAACGCATGCCTGAACAACGCATGCCTGAACAATGCATGCCTGAACAACGCATGCCTGAACAACGCATGCCTGAACAACGCATGCCTGAACAATGCATGCCTGAACAACGCATGCCTGAACAACGCATGCCTGTACCACGCGGTGTCTACCACGACCGCATCTTTACCATGCATGCCTTGAAATTTCGTGGTAAAGGCATGCCTTTACCATGCAATTTTGTGGTGAAGATATGATGGGTAAAGAGACATGCGTGCTAAAGAACATACCCCTGCCCCCTGTCCTGTAAACTGTCCCTTTGCCCTCTGGCCTGAGCCCTAAAAATTTAACCTATGCCCCCAAAACTACCCTGACCCCAGGACCCCCCGGCCTCAGCACTAAAAACTGTACCCTACATCCCTAAACTAGCACGACCCTGCCCCTGAGGTCCAAAACTGCACCCTGCCCTCTAAACTGTCCTTTTCCCCCCTGCCCTGAGCCCTAAAAATTAACCCCACGGCCCTAAAACTACCCTGACCACAGCTCACCCACCCTGAGCCCTACAATCTGACTCCTACATCCCTGACCTACCCCGGCCCTCCTGCCCTGAGGCCTAAAACTGCCCCTACTCTGTAAACTGTCTCTTTTCCCCATCCCACCCTTAGCCCTAAAAAATGCCCCAACCCAAAAAACTACCCCGACCCCAGCCCCCCAGTCTGAGCCCTAAAAACTGCTCCCTGCCCTACAAACAACCCCGACCAACTCCTGAATCCTAACCCTACCCTACCCCGAAAAACTACCCTCCCAAGACCCGGCCCCAGCCCCACTTGCCTCAACTCGTCCTCTACCGATACCCAATCGTCCGCCCTCTTCCGCCCATCCGCTCGGCAACTAGACAGCGCATTGCCTTAACCGCGCACACGCGTGGTTAAGGCAAGCATGGTTACGCTTGCGTTGGTCGGACACGTGTGGCTGAGCCCGCTTTTTTCCGACCTTTTCCCCATAAAATCCCCTATGTCAGCGTGTTCAATTGTCTGACTGTAGTTATAGCCTTGTTCACAGTTGAGATATATTTCATAAGTCCACTACGTAACTGTGTATCCTTACAACCAGTAACTTAGCAAGTGAACAGGCCTGTATCCTCAATGTAATAAATGCGATCTCACATGGAGACTGGATTCCCACCGCTCAATCAGTCAATAGCTGTCAACGGTGTGTCTTGTGGGCTTCACTATGTGTCACTTCACGCGACAGATGCCAGTTTTACTTGACATGGTCTCAGTTTGCAGTCGCTGTGGGTTGCAAACACAAAGGCCGCCATGTCTTCGGGTTTAGTGTTTCTGCTCCAGTCTTTCCTCCCTGGGGGGCGCTTATGAGGCTGACACATGCATGTCTAAAATCTCTATTTCTCATTGGTGCGCACATATTCACCGAAAAAAAACCTCTAAAGCACTTCTTACCAAACACAGATGTATGAAATGCATTTGGCTTTGTTTTATTGCAATAGCTGAGGAAGGAAATGTACAATAGCATCTGGTTATTAGAATTCTCCCATCCTAAACCCTCATGCACAGCCTCTCTGTCTGCCTCCCCATGTGTAGAGACCTTGGGCATAGTTTGTTTATTTATTCAGGCGAGGACCAGACGAGGAGCATCGAAGCATTTTTATGAATTTAGAACACACATATTGAAACATGCACAGAAAAGGACAATTAATGCAACCATAAAACATCAGTGTTACAAAGATGAGAGTCGCAGAATAGTTCATTCAGACGCTTGCCTTCCACAAAGCATGAAAATATGGCTATTGCATTTGGGCAAGTAGAAAGGGCCTAATTTAAACTTTGGCGGACACAGTAAAGGCAGTAAGGGTATAGGAGGACTTTATGTCCAGTACTCTCCCTTTACTCTGCCTTCCAGATCTAGAGTTCACGCCTTTAGCGCTGGGGGCGCCCGGTGCGACAATCATTTTTGGCACCCTCACACACACCATGACCGTCTCCTCATATTTCCTCATTATTACCAGGCAAAAGTGCCCCTCATCTCTCCAATCATAAGTTATTGCTAAACACAGCGCATTACCCTGAGGTCAGCTCCCCATCCACAGGTCAGCGTCCAGTGCGGCCGCACCGGTCGCACTGTCCTAAAGCTGGCCCCGCCTGCTGTGAATTTTGTGGGTTTGTATAAACCGCCGTCACAGTGGTTCATCAAAGCCATTTAAAGGTTTGGTGTGTGTCCATCAAAGCAGGAGTTTGTGTTTGGAAAATAAGAAAACTAATGGCCCGAACATCATAGGAGTTTCCCCCCATAGAGCGGGGTCATTTTTTTATTTTGCTTGTCCCCCCCGCCAGGATATTCCTGTGTCTTATGGGCAGAAAAGAAAAGCCATCTGGCCTCCCACTCTTAATAAGCTGGACGCTTGGGTGGCTTACCACTGACGGCCAGTGACGTAACTGAACTTGAGAGGGCCCCCCTACACAGTTCACAGAAGGGGCTCCCCATGCTCCATACGCAGTCAGAAGCTTTGAGGCCAGGGGCCCCAATACCGATGCGCAGTGCCAGAGGGGGCCCCCCTGGACCTTGGGGACCTCTTGCACCACGGGGGCTATTGTTACACCACTGCTGACGACCTTTACTCCCTTGGAATGTTGCACGACAGCGGAGTAAATTTGACTGCATTAAACCTGGCTGTCCGCCCGAATCAAAATAGGGCGAGCGGATGGACACCTTGGCAGAAAGGATACTCTTTCGCCGCTGCGATGGAGCACCCTGGTCACAAACTCTAAATCTGGCCCTAAGTTAATAATTTCTGTAAAGTTAATCGTATGGGTACCAATGGGAAGTAAGTTCTACGCAAGTTGGGGTTACATGCAGCAATCACTTTGTGCCTGGGTGACCAGACAAAAAATCTTAGATTGGACCTGAAAAACCATTTCTCCCATCAGCCTTCTGGACGTTCAGAGATAGAAACTTTACCTCTACGGAAGTAGGCCAAGCTGGTCCCACTCATACAAAAGCCGACGCTGGATCCTCACATTCCCTCCAGCTATCGGCCTATTTCTCTGCTTCTGGGCATGGCCAAAGTCTGTGAGAAACTAGTGAACAAACAACTGACCTCCTATATTGAACAACACGGCATGTTGCACCCTGCTCAATCTGGTTTCCGTGCTTCTTACAGCACTGAGTCTGCTTTAGTGGAAATCTCAGAGGCCATCCGGGAGTCGCTAGACGCGGGGGCAGGGCAGTTTTGGTCCTATTGGACCTATCTGCCGCCTTTGATACTGTCCCCCATGCTCTCCTCCTGGCCCGATTGCAGAGGCTTGGTATCATCGGTGTCGCATGGGAATGGCTAAAGTCCTTCCTTGACGGTAGAACCCAGCAATTGTGGATCCCCCTTTCGCATCTACCATCCAAGCTGTGCAAACAGGGGTCCCTCAGGGATCCATACTGAGCCCTCCGTTATTTAATCTATATATGACCCCTGTTATCCAGCTAGCGGAGGACTTTGGCGCTAAAGTAGTAGCATATGCTGATGATACCCAGCTTTTATTCACCTGGAAAAAGCACGAGTCCAGTACGGACCACGTTAGAACCTGTCTGTCTGCGGTGTTCAACTGGTTTACTTCAGCCCAGCTGAAATGCAATGAAGATAAAACAGAGATACTATTTTTTGGGGAATTCCCTTCGCTGTTTTTTCACGACTGCTGGCCCGTTGATGCTCCGCGACCATCCCCCTCGGGTCTTCCTGTGAAGAACCTGGGGATTTAGTTCGACGAAAAACTTAGTTTTGGCAATCAGATTAGCAAATTGACAGGTACATCTTTCGGCATTTTGAAGATGCTCAGAAAATGTCTGCCCTTGTTGCCTCTTTCCGCCAAAGAAACAGTAATAAGGGCCTTGGTCACCTCCCACCTTGATTATGCCAATGCATTGTATGTAGGTCGCCCTGACTACCTTATGGATAAGTTGCAGGTGGTGCGGAACGCCGCTGCGCGATTGCTGCTGGACCTACCCAAACATACTAGCGTGAGGCAACATCTCCGTAATTTGCACTGGCTGCCGTTAAAAGCTAGGGTCTTGTTCAAGGCTTTAGTGACAGCCCATGCAGCACTATATGAATATGGCCCAACGTATCTGAGGAAACGTTTCTCGTTTTATGTCCTGGGCAGACACTTGCGTTCCTCGAACACATGCCTGGCCTCCGTACCCAAAATTCGTCTGAAAAGAAAGGGGGGCAGCTCATTGTCTTATTTGGCTGTTAAGTCAAGGAACTCTCTCCCTCCGGAGCTCCGGAGCCTTCAAAACCCCTCTCAGTTCAGGAAAAAACTTAAAACTTTCCTATTCAATTAAGCCTGTTTTCCTTCTTTTTTTCTCTGTTCTCTTTTGCTGGGTCACGCCGGGACACTCTTCTGAGTAGCCGTGCGCGCTACAAATCACCAATAACATAACATAACCTCTGAGTGGAGTGAGAACATAGCGGTGCCCCCTCCCAGGTATGGGCCCTCTTCGTTAAAAGCCCCCCCCCCCACCGCCCTGACACAATGGAAGGTGTTTGAGAGACACCAGCTTGTAATCACACGTAGCACAACTCAGAAGATTGGTCTTAGACTCGATGCATTCTCCCATCCACCGACCGCATCACAACACCAAAAGATATCCCACCGCCTGAGGTGAAAGGAGGCGGGTCTCATTCGCAGTGGGTACTCCAACATGCAAGTGTGGTGCATCTTGGTGATCCTACCTGGCACTGTGATCCAATGAGGGACTTATCAAAGTGAAGCTCTCCACTAGGTACCACCTGTAAATGGGTAATAGCTACCGACAGGCAGCAGGTGGAATTAGGGGCCAAGAATCAAGCTTTATAGAGCCATGGAACCGATTCCTGATTGATGATTTTGCAGGACCAGTTATTTTAAAAAGACCTTTGTTATCCATCTGTGCACCTTATATTGTAAAATGGTTTTCCAGTACTTACAAACTTGACACTGTGGTGTAACACAGTTGGAATTGTTGGACATCTTCTTTCGTGTACATCAGAAGAATAGTTGTTCTAGCTTCAGTCGTATTAATGACGGAAGCACATGTAGGTGCCAGGGTCCATCCAAGGCGTTTTGCCACCTAGCAGAATCCTATTTTGAATAGATATCTGTAAGGCTATCATTTTGGTTTGCAACCCTTCCAAAGATCTATTGTAAACTTCCATAGTTTTCACAGATTCCACTTCTGGGCAGCTGCATGAAAAGCATGTGTTTGGGAACAAAATTGATATGACATAGTTCTGTGTTAAACACAACAAAGGTTTTGCAAATATTCTTTTAAAAAAACAATTATTGATCTTGTCCACATAGTCAATGTGCATAGAAAATCTCGCCAACATTTAAGATCGCAAAGAAAAATTCTGCATATATATTTTGCAGAACAAAATTCTGTTGCAAATGTGCAAGTGGGATGAATCATGCTCTGTGAGTCACATTTATTTGGGTGGGTTTTATTAGTATGAAAATTATATGTAACCATGAGGAGGAAAGAACATTCACATGGAAGAATGAAAAAGAAAAATTGGAAACTTGTAAGCATTTACAAAGAGAAAAACTTCTGATCTTTGCAAAAAACTCTCCAAATGTACTCTTGATTTTGAAGCCTCTGTCCCGTCCAATCAGCACAGGGGCAACAATTAAAGCTTGGATGAGCAATCTTGTGCCATCTCAGCTGCCGCTGGCATCCTTCTTGCCTGGCACTACAGCACACAGGTGAGCTGTATCCCTCACATATTGTATACGAGGGAAAGGCATTCGAGAAACTTCCACCATACAGCTCTGTATTGTAGCAGAGAGTAATCAAAATGGCCGCCGGTGGCGGCCCAGCTGATGTAGGCTGCATCATTAGGCAGCAGCCTTCTCTGACACCGAGCACTGAGCTCCCTTTGTGCTTGCCCTCAGGTGGTCATGCTTGCTGAGCAAGAGATAGTGGTAACAGGCCCCTTTTCATACAACATGCATTACTGGCGCCCCTGGCTTTCGCTCGCGCAGGGTAAAAGCGTACAGAGGTTCGTACAAGAAAGACATGCCTGCTGTACGCTTCCACAAGAGCGCCCTAATGGGACAAGGCCAAGATCAAACCCATCTCTCAACGGGGCTGATATGAACTGGTCTATGCTGGGAATGCCAGGAGTGTGGTCTCCAAGGAGGGCTCAGGTGAAGCAGCCGTGGTCGCCTCCCAAGGCGATGAAAGTGTGGGTGCGCTGCTATCCTAGCTGGTGTCCAAGCCTGCACTCATGGCGACCTTGTAAATGTAAATGTAAATGTACTTATAGAGTGCACTGTCACCAGACGGCCACCTTGCGGTGTCGCCTTTGCGGTTTCCTGGCGCTGATACTCATACTGCTGTGGAACACTTCCTGGCCTTTCCCAGTGAAGTGTCCACTCCTGGGCACCCCCAGGGTGAAGCCAGGCATCCTTAGCGCTGTTGGGGCCGGTGTGGAGGCTAAGCAAGCTATTGCCCAGTGTTGCAGCGTGGGACCCATGATTAGAATAGGCACCGAGGCGAGAATAGACAGGTCCGAGGAAATTGAGCCCGAGCCCCGCCGAGGCGGGATATGAACCCTGGTCCCTGGCCAGAACTCTGCTTCAGGGTCTGCCGCTCTAACCAGTGAGCCACACTCCTCCACTTTAGCACAACATATGTGGACTAAGGAGCTGAAAATGTAAATCCTGGCTAAACCACAATCTAAAGTGTGATGCTGAGCAAGTTGACTCCATATGTCTCTATTGATCACGTTTATTCAGATTATTACATGTATTAAACAATTGTCCCAATAAAGTGTTTGGTACTTGTTAGCTACTTGTTAATACTTGTTATTAGGACTGAAGATAGACACTTACAAAGCCATTTGCACACCTAAGTGGTACTTAGGCACAGGCCAGCATCATTTACACATGCAAATTCACACTTGTGTTCCACAAAATGTGGATTTGCAATCATATATGGATTTACTGACATGCACAAATACCCCAGTATCATGCAATTGTAAGTGTGAGTAAATTTCCCCAGATGGATGGGTTCTTGATACTTGAGGGCGGAGACATCAGCAAAATGTAGTCACCGTGCACAAGCTCACAAGTATGTCGTTTTGCACCAATCTTTTGTATGAAGTTTCTGTCCATAGTTATTTCAAGGGCAGTACTGTTTTCATGCACCACTGCCAAAAACAGTTGTTATGATGAAGGGGGGGGGGGGGGCAGGGAGGGGGTTCTCTACAGAGAAAAATATGTTTCCATAGAGAAGTAGGCAGAAAGGTTATCCGGTAAGAATACACTAATCCCTTACGTTTGCACATTTAGAAATGTTTACTTGTTGCGTTTGCAATGCTTATTGGTTGACACACGGGAGTATTCCAAGGAAACTGTGACAATCACAGATTCCAGGGAGTACTTCTAAATTTGTTTGGGAATTCCAGGAACGTTGCAAAATATATCAGTGTACATGAGCACATTTCACACTTTTTGGTGAATCATGTCCAAAATAGAAGCACTGACGAGTGGAAAAGTGAACTTTTGCTTCAGAGAGTCAGGAACAGTAGTGCGCCGCTCTCCTAAATAGATTTACTCACACTTGAAATTCCACCTGCGCAGTGGAAGGTTCAGGGTGGGTAAATCTGCTTTGAGGGTGGGTTATTTATATTACCCTGTATAGATTCCTGCCAAAGTGATGAACACCCATAAACAGGGTAGTTTGTGGGGTTGTAGGTCAGAGTATCGTATACAGAAATAGCACCTGACCTAAATATTTAGGGGCAGATTTATAACGGACTTGCGCCACTTTTACGCCGCCGTTGCGTCACTTTTGTGACGCAGCGGCGGCGTAAACCCTGTGCCATGTTGTGCCCCATTTACAACGTGACGCATCTAGGGAGATGCGTCATGTTGTAAAGCTTGCGCCACATGTGGGCGTACCTGCACGGGGGGGCGGTCCGGCGTAGTAACTCCTCCTAAAAGGGGCTTAGTGAAATCTACAAGATTTCACTCAGTCACTTTTTCGGCCATAATGCGTCAAAACCCTGCGCCTGCTTGAAGCAGGCGTAAGGATTGACGCAGCATTGTAACAATAGGTCACCCCCGAGCCTTGCTGAAGCTGCGTCGCGCTTGCGACGCAACTCCAGCAATGCGCCAACCTTCCGCCATCAGATGCGTCACGCATCTGTTTATCCTTGCGCCACGATGCGCTGCATTGTAAATGCGGCGCATCTATTGTGGCGCAAGGGTAAACTTGCGTGACGCATCTTTCCTGGCGCATCCCTGCTGATTTGCAGGGATGCGCCAGGAAACATAAATCTGCCCCCAAGTAATCAGTGCTGTTTAGAAAAGATCATTCTATTGGTTGTGGCTTTTCTAATATGAACTAAGGGCTGGGGTTATTATAGACGATGGCAGAGAGAAGAGCAATGGACCGCGTGGATGCATATGTCTTTCTTCTATTGACACAGTCTGTGTCTTTCTCTTAAGCTGGCATTCAGACAAACAAGCATTGGCAAATCCAACTGGGTCTACCTTTAACATGTGTATGCACAGCTACTGGCTTTTCCAATGTGCCTGTGTGCTTTGACATACTTTATGACAAAAATCATTCAGAGAGTGTGTGTGCAGGTGTGTGCTCACACACAGGTGGCCAATATAGCAGGAAGCTGCTCTGCAGAGGCGGAATCACTCTATAGAAATCCCAGCCACCTGATTTATGTTTCATGATCCAGGAGACAAGGAAGTTCTATGGGCAGCACTTAGGTAGGTTGATGGGAAGGCAACTCCAAGGCACAATGTCTGACTGAAGAGGGAGAAGGCTGTGAGGTTGGGCGCACTAGCAGACGCACAAGTGGGCTTCAGTTAGATTGAGAAGGATTTGTGACTCACACAGGTATTACATCTAGTGTGAAGGTAGGGCCCACCAAGAGCAGATGTCACCTCTTGCTGATCCATCTCCCTTAGAATACTCACACACGGGCGCTCCACGGCAGCACAGGAAGCAGGACTCCCTGGGTACCACACGTGAGGCTGCATCAAAATGGCGTGCTCCACCAATCAGGCGGGAAGCAGCATTCTGCAATGTTTGGGGGTATCCAATAGTGACCTGAATATACAGGAATTACGCACTCAAGCCCTGGGTGGCTTTGGCCGTCAGATATCAACCAGGCCGGAACGCGTGCAGCACTGTGGCATGATGTCACCAACACTACGGATCACTATCTTCAGTAAAGTGCTTCACTGCCCGCACGGGCAGAGCCCCGCTGTACAGCCAATAGTAAACACAAATGACGCAATAATGGCCGTGGGCCCAAAACACCATCTTTTCACAAACCTAAGAGCAAGCTAGGTGCACCAGGAAAGGCACTCTGCAATAGTCGGTTGCGTTGGTGAAATGAGGCCCTTGTAAATGGTGGTTCTCATTGCAACCAGTCACCTGAGCAAATTGTCCAAAGTTTGGTGCAGGGCTGGACTTGGGGCGTTTCAGGGCGGTGGACCATGCAGGGTTAGGTGAACGCCACAGAACTGTTAGTTTGTGGTCATTCACATATGTCTAGATGGATTCCAACCATGCAAATGCATGCAAATGTAGTTCTGTCAAAGGCTGGAGTAGAAGGTGCCTCTCCCATGCGAAGGTGACACCGACATACTGATGTATGTAGAGAATGTGGCTTAAAGGCTAGAACGGTCGACTTTGAAGCTGGGGAACCTGCCTCTTGTCTGATGGGAGGCTCAAACATCCTGTGATTCTGGGCAAATCACTTTTTCTCCCCGAGCCTTACAAAAAAAATTATAATCAAAAAATATTATGTAATCTGTAATGCAACTGCTCAGGTAAAGCGCTTTGATACTTCCGGTCTGAGTGCGCGGTATATAATATTGCACACAAAAACCGGTGTTTCCATTACGAAAAATATTATCCCCTTGCAGAATACGAAAATGTATTGTGCAAACGTGCATGTATTCATCACATTCGCAAGAAAACACTTCTGCAAACCGGTGCCCGTCACAGAACTCCTACGATGGTTTGTAAAAGCCATGAGGTGCGGTGAATGTACGGAGTTTCATTTCAGTTTTAGACTCACCACTTTTGGATCCGCTGTGGTGAGATAAGTCCACATTTCTAAATTTGTGCGACCTTAGCATAAGTTTAAAAAAAAGTTGTTTGGGTGAATTGAACCCCTTTCCGCCGCGGGAACTGTCGTCACTGCCAAATTCACTATTTCCTACTACTGGGACGCATTGCAATCTATCAAGCTCCGCGGCGGCGACCTTTCGTGACCCTTTATCATCGGGTAAGTCTGGGCTGGACAGCCAATGGCGTACCAGGGGGTTCAGACTGATGGAGGTGGGAGTTTCCCATCGCTCTTTGCGGCGTGCGTGACCTTGGGGTTCAGCGCGTCTTTTATCTGTCAGGCCGGCTTCCTGGCTCATTCTCTCCACATAATATATGCACCGCGCGGTGCTTCCTGTTCCGTGGTCATGTCACCGAGCCCATAAACCACCCTTTGTACAATGGCTGCGCTGATGTCAGGGCGAGCCTGCGCCAGACGGCTGCTGACAGGGCTCTTCAGCCCCGAGCCCGGAGCCCACCTGCGACGACTGGCTGATCCCAATCTAGGGAGAGAGCAGACACGCAGAGAGGCTGAAGGGGGCCCAGGAACCAAGAAAACACAACCTGTCTGCGGGCCAGCTTCCAGTGAGACCTGGGGCCGGGTGCGTGCGTGTAGCGCATTGAAGGCTTAGCTCCTCCCTCCTGCAGAGAGACTACAGAAATGTCAAGAGAAAGTGCACATTACAGGTTGAGGACACAAAGACGAAAAAAAGGTTGTAATGCGAAGCCTACGACGATAACACGTACATATATGTATACAAATTGGGAGCAAAGACTTATTTTGTGTGCCAGGTAGACTTGCAAGTACCCGCTCGAGTTGGCATCCCTTCCGTTACTCCGAATCTGAATACACAGCAGCCTGTAGCATTAGAATAGTACTACTCACATACTATAGGATGGTATTCACACACCTGTGAGGAGACCTCTAACTCTCCTGTCAATTCTGTATGGAGTTCGCACCTGGAGGTAGACAGTTTAGTAGTAAATGCGGGAGGAGCCTGGCCGAGCGGCTGGAGAATGGGGAATAGTTATTCCTAAATGAGAGGGGCTTAGGGAGGAACATGCAAAATACAAACACCCCCTCCCCCCAACAAAAGAGTAAGCATATTGCTATTCACAAACTGCGATAGTTACTACATCCAAAAAGGTCCAAAAACAGTAGTAAATTTACTCCAGCTCAGCCTGAGAGTAAGTCCAGTACCACACCAGGCGTGTCACAGGTATTCCAGCACACTCCTATAGAAAATAATGGAAGCAGAGATTTAAACTGACACCCCATGGGAAGTAATGACAAATACATTAATCCGAATATGTATATATATAAACACAGCCTGTGCTTACGGAACGCTGGAACATCTGCTAACCTGGTCTCGATGACAGGTAGGTTCCCTGTCACAAATGTAATCAACACTACTTCAGAACAGGAAAAACATATCACCCGGCTTCATAATTAGCAACTTCATTTAATCTACCTTACAGGAACAAACCCACATGGTTGAATAAATGAAGTTACTATGTTAATTTTATTTGTATTTATAGAGCGCAGACTGATACCCGAAGGTGTCCTGGCGCTGTGAGAAGACCTACAGAGAGCTGGGCTATTTATAGAGCCAAGCATTTATATACAGCGACTGCCACCACAGGTTTCGTGGTCCGATGGACCACCAAATTCGTATAAGGCCTTAAGTCTTTATTACAATGATACTAGCGAGCGTGGCGTTAATGCAACTTAGTACGCCAAAACATGTGTACTAAAGAATTGGATTGTATGTGTGTGTGTGTCTTCTTGGGCGTATGTTTTGTGTGTGTCAGTTTGTGAATCTGTGTTGGCATGTCTGTATAATGTTGTCTATGTGTTTGTGTATCTGTGTGCATGTCTATGTGAGCTTGTGTGGGTAGAGTGGGTTGCCTGTGTGAATGCGTGTGTGTTTGTGTCTATCTGTGTGTGCGCTAATCGTCGAAGAAGCACGTGTCTGCATGTGAGTGCGTGGATATGTCTGTATTTTTGTGTCTGTGTTTTATTGTGCCGGTGTGGGTGCCTGTTTGTGCATGCCTGTGATTGTTCATCCATGAGTGAGTATGCAAAGGGCAATCAGAATATACCCATTTTAACCCTTTTTTTTTAAATATAAGCCCTCTTTCAAAGGTGATGTCCTGCCCAAGTTTTACTCTCATCAAGGTATCCGAATACAAGGATTGTATGCCTTTAAGCAGTCTGAGAGAGATCGGCCAAGTCCCTAGTTTGAGCCACAGAATTTTCCTGTTTATGCCATAAAAAGGGGCTTTGTCGTCAAGGAATCAAACAGAGTTCCGATTGGTTGATATTCATGTGGTTCCAGAAAAGCGCTCAGTGTGCCACATTGATTACAATGGTTTTACTTTTTAGTTGAAAACTTGTTTGGCATGTTGGGATCAGATCTGGTGACGTGGCCCAAACTTCCAGTCTGACAAGCAGTATCCATGCAGACATCTAACACTCTCTGTTGACGTGCGCTATCGGACCATAGTTTGCTAGCACTATGGGGCGAAGCGTGGAGCCCATACTTGAGTCTGGTGGAACTGGGTACCAATTGCAGTCTTGAACAATGGAAAAATGCGGTTTACTAAAAATTCAGGTATTTTTAAAATAAAAGAGTGAAGCTAGGAGGGCAACCAATCGCAGTCTTCCGATTTTTTCCCCCTCAAGCTTTCTGAGGAGTCCTTCGCTGTTGCACTTGTGACATAGAGTGTAGCTATGTGATTGTACCGCGTGCGTGGATGGGCGCTTTTGACAGTAGAAGCTGATGATGGGTTGTCTATTGAATTAATACAATCCTAGAATTTCCTAGTGTTCCTTGCTTTGCAAACCTCAGAGACGATAAACCATTATTTTTCTTGGTAAGTTAAGTTTGGTGTCTCAGCATTCTCTCTTACATTCACATTTGAGTTGTTGAATTTTGACTCCAAACCCAGGGTGTTGTAAATCTTTAGTTGTTCCAGTCAGGGGTGCAGCTTGGTCAGTAAGATTGGGGCGGTGTGGGTTTCAGACTTCCCAACAATCACGCTGATGAAGATACATTATTTGAGAAGCGGGGCAGGAGAGGGGCTTAAGGAGCGGTAGAAAGGGAGAGCAGTGCGGATTGTGAACGCTACTTAAAACTCAATATTTTGTAAAATAACAATTTTGTAAAACCTATAAAACAGAGATGAGGGTTGGTCTGTCTTTGTGTTTTTGTGTGCATATCTATTTAAAAATCCCAAGTGAAATCTGACAAGCACCTCACCATACCCAATTTAAAGGACCTGTTCCCAACTGTTTACTACAGAATGCATTTATTAGGGGTGGGGGGGGGGGTAACACCCCAAACACCCCCCTGAAGCTATGCCCTGTTACAGTTTATACTTTAGAAGCCTTTTTTCTTTTTTATAATGATAGTAAACCTTGGTAATGCTTGGACGTGAGGCTAGAAGGTTATTTTTCCCTGTCTCCCTCTACACCAGAAGGGTGATGCATGTATTCCACCAGCCTACTCCACACTATTGCTTTTCCTAATCCCATAGACATAGAATCAAGGTTATTCAGTTTAGCTCTTACATATGGGTCATCTCTGCAACTTGACCAGAGAGCTAGGGAGGCTGGCCACCATTTGTGTCTCCTTTATTCAGCTGGCCCTGACTAATCTCAGAGTTGTTGTAATTGTTTTCTTCTGAAACAAGGATTATTTTACACAATTGTTTGGGTAGCGTAATCAATTTCCATTCTGAAAATTGGATAAAAGTCTGTCTTGAATTGAAACAGATGAAGAGATACAAATGCGTAATCCAGAAATGCAGCACGGCCTGTCGAGAGGAGAATATAGCAGGTGAGAATGTCCTGAGCTAGTCTCCCACTCAAGGCCTGTCCACTCAAGCAGTAGAATAATGGCCTCCTTGATTGGTCTGTTGAACAGGCTTGGAAGTTCAAGGCATGTTCCAAGATGCATTGCACAACTTGCCCATTTTATCTTCACCAGTTTGTTGAGAGAAATTACCACTAAAATCTCAAATGAGTATGAGGTGCAATTATTTCTTTGTGTAACACTGTTAGGAAATCAACCTGCCGAGCAGAGATACTTTACTTCAAGAGTGTGATTAGTCACATATATGTGTTTATTAAGGCAAATGGGTTAGCCTAAGAGTGCTTGCACATAGAAGTAAGCCAGGCAGCTTGGACATCCTGGTTTTCAGTGGGTATCTCCTCCACGGTGCAGAGTTGTAAATGGTTAGCCCAACCATAGGGTTTAGATTTAATTTCTTCTGTGATCAGGGCATAGTTGCTTTTTATTAAAATAACTGCCCATTGACCACATTTCTTGGAAACATAGTAGTTCTTATCACACAAAAGCTGTCACTGCATAATCGTGTTCTAACATCCTCTCCAAGCCTGTCACATCCGTATAAGTATTCTGAGGAAATGGTTTTTCTAATGTTGAAGTCATTCTTCTTTAATCTCAAAACTTGTTTTTGATTCTGGCTCAGTGCTTTAGCCAGGCCTGGGCGTAAGTTTTGTTCCGCTTGCGGAATTTGCGATATTTTGACATTTTCGCGTTCCGCGGAGAGCGCAAAAATGTCAAAACTTATGCAATCTGCCGCGAAACGGAAGTATTTTTCTTGTTTGCGCTTTAAAAATGCATTCTCGCGCGCACGGTCGCGACTTACCGGGTCCCTGCGTTCGCCGACGAGTTTTCCTATCCGTTCGCGTGCACCATGAGATGTTGGTAGCCGGTCGCGCTATCCCGCGAGTGTTTGCGATCGCGAACACGTAATTCGACCTGGAACAGGAAATAAGCATCGCGGGCAAGATGGCCACGCCCATTAGCGACCGCATGGACAAGTTGGAGATATATTTCCCCGCGAGCACGCAGAAACACATCACGAACGAACGGGAGGGAAAAGCAATTCCCGCATCTTCGCGAAAGTTCCGCGTGCTCGTGGATATTTTGAGCAATTTCACGATAATTTGCGAAAGTCAATTTTGCAAATTCCGCCCACCCCTAGCTTTAGCCTGCCAGCCCCAAGTTCTTATTTACAGCTTGATTAGCCCCAGGAACAGAGCAAGTTCTTCTCCCGGTTTGTGCTTTTCAAATAACTAAGTTGCAGTAAGGAATGACCTCTGCTGAAACCTACCCTATGCCAGGGTTGAGGGAACTTTCAATGTATGTGCCTACTATTGAGCCTGATTGGTAAGGTCCCTGATTTTAAAACTTTAGGATACGTAGGTGGAAGATTGGTTCTATTCTGATCCCACAATTCTCAAAACGTGAGCCCTTGATTAGGAAACAAGCTGCTGTTTCTGCAGAAGTCCATGTCACTTTTGTCATTTCCCCTTGTTCTCCTGTATTTGCCATTTGCCCTCGTATGCTTTCTATACTCCTTGATATGTAAAAATTGAAGGAGAGACCCTGGAGAAAACCAGTGCTGATGGTTGCTCGGTGCAGAGTTTCGCAAAACTCTGTGAAACAACGCAAATTGGAGTTTTTTCTCTCACGCGGCTTGCCAGCAGTAAGTTGGTGAGCAATTACGAGACAACAATAGCGCTGGACCTCCTCTCGGTGAGGTTTCTCAATGCAGGCGGTCGCAGCAGCAGGTCACAACCACTCGTGTTGAGAAATCTGCCCCTCGCGTTGAGAAAGCTGCCACTCAATTAGATTGTCTACTCGAGTGGCTGAAAGCAGCAGCACCCTCCGGGAACGATGCGAAGTGCCGTTTGCGCTGATTTTACAGCGTGGGACAAACTCCTGGAGCTTAAAATCAGTGCGAGCAGCGCGACCTAACATACTCCGCCTCTTGCGAACTCCGTGGAGCGTAGCGGAGTTCTTCTGTCACTTCGCAGAGTTCCACGGAGTAAAACTCCATGAACTTCGCCCAGGCCTACTCAAATACACATTTACTTCTGTTCTACACAGGAGTAAATCTATAGGTACATTTAAAATCAGGAATACCTGGAAAAATTAGTGAAATTCCACAATTTGGGGTTTATTCAGGTGTGCTTTAAAGTACACATATAACGGCCCTGAAAGAACTGCAAACCTGCCGTTGAGAGCTGATTTCCACCCATAGAATTTATGCAAAGCAGGCAGATTTTAGGTGGGAACAAATCGAATTTCCCAGCGCAATTTCACACACGGGAATTTGCTCTGGTGGTTGCCTTTAGTAGGTGGCGTTCTCCATCTTTCTTAGATGCACAAGTCGTTTTGTGAATCGGGCCATAAGAGACCACACATTTCATTAATATGTGTGAAGAAATGAACAAGCACAGCTGGTCGAAATTATATTTCGGAGCATCACACATAATATGTTTATTTCTCCTGGGACCGTTTATCATCGCTAATCCAGTCGTGTACATAAAGGTGGCTATCGACTTAACATTGCAACTCCTATAGTAACCCGTGCTGATCCTTCATCAGGACAGGATAGTTTTGTCTCAAATAATGTACCATTAGCTACGCGGCAACACTTATTTTTCAAGGACGATGTATTCGGATACTGCACACTTATCAAAAAAGCTGAATATTAGCTAGCTGTTTATACTGGTATATTTTTATTTTGTTAATTTTATCGGGCAATTTAGCCTAGATATAATCCCATTGAATGGTTTCAACATAGCCTGGAAAACCGTTGCTAATCCTTATTAAAACCATAGATGATTGAGCACTAACGCAGGGGTTCCATGTCCAGACGTGCCAGTTTAACATCCATGTTAGTATTTCATCATTAGCTATTAGTTAGAATTGCTAGTTACAACCATGTTTTTTTTCCTTTTTATTGACTGCAGGGTAACTCTTCCTATGCTTAAAAGTACTTGATTATTTCACATTTAAATACGCATTTGCAATGCAATAGGTCTCGCATTTACGAGAGTTTGAGCTATTCGCATTGTAAATGACAATGCCGTTTATTGATATATTTTGAAAACCTGCAAGCAGTGCGTAAACACACACTTTGTACTTATAGTCCTTGCTGGCAGTAAAAGAGGCACAGTCACTCTAGACCGTTTGGACTATACCTTAGAGGGTCAGTTCTCGTACCCCTCGACAACACTACAGGACTTTATTGTTGATTTTTGTTTATTTCAAGTTGATTTAAATACACTAAATGTCTAACACTGTTTCACGGAAGTATAAGGTTGTTAATGTAAGGTTGTTAATGTTTGTTGCTTGATTTGATCAAAACATTTTGCATGCATTTGTCTTTGTGAGTTATGTTGTTATGTGTACATATCTGTTGTATAAATTATATGTAACAGTCTTTACGTATATCAAAGAAAGAGAACGCCACCAAATCATACTCACAATCCTTTGTCTTCTCTTACTTTGGGGGTTACTCTGTTACTAGAACATTCGGCACATGGTAGCATCAGTGTACCCCTTTTTAGGAAGGTGGAACAATAACAGTCATTATATATTGATTAACTGAGAAACTAAGGTGAGACGTTTTCTCAGACAAAGCTCTCATATTGGTGGAATAAGGGGCACGCTTCGATAAACAGTATTTATTGATTCCAGCCCCTTAGGTCCTATTTTGGACCACTCTCCATTTAGATAAACACGAACCCCAGAAACAGTACTGAGAGCAACTGAACTACCGAACATTGGCCTTCGTGTACAAAGCAATTTTGATGTCACATAGGTCAAATTGGAGCCTTTGTGACTGCAAAATAGCATTTTTAAACGTACAAATTCCAAACGGAGATTCGTACCATATTTAGGGGTGGGTGGAATTTGCGAAATCCACTTTCGCAAATTATCGCAAAAATGTTAAAAATTATCGCAAACACGCGGAAATATCGTGAAGATGCTGAAGTTTTTTTCCCGCATGTTCGCGAGATTTTCTGCATGGTTGAGGCTCGCCAACTTACCCATGCGGTTGCTCGCGGGCGCGGCCATCTTGTTTTCAGTTGTCTTGCGAGAAGAAAGACGTGATCGCGCGACGCATGACGTCACTGCGGGCGTGAACTCTCACGAGACAGCGCAAATGGCTAAAAACAATACAACAAGTCATGGAGAACGCGACCGGATCAAGAAAACTTGTCGGCGAATGCAGGGATTCAGGTAAGGCGATCGCGCGCAAGAAATGTATTATTTTACAGCGCGAGCAAGAACCAAATTATCGCAAAGCTGCGGAATGCGGAAATTTTGACATTTTCGCGCTTTCCGCAGAACGCAAAAATGTCAAATTATCGCAATTTCCACGAACGGAACGAAATTTTAGCCCAGGCCTAACCATATTACCAAATCACAAATTGGGTTTGCGAGTAAATACCGACTCGGTATTGGGAGGGGAGAGCAAAGAGCGTCCCTGCAAATACTGATTCCTTAAGTTGTGCATAAATGTTTTGCAACCGAAATCTGGTCAAAGGAAGTGGTTATTATTCAGTAACAGGAAGTGGTGCCCAAGGGATCCATTCACCTTTGTGAAAGTGGACAATTTTTTTTTTTAGGAGCAGGCAGTTTCTTTTTTTTAAATGTTTTTTTTTTTAAATGCATCCCTTTTTCTTTTTAGGAAAACAAACTGTGTTTAAAAAAAAGATCGCTTTATTTAAACGCAGTCACAGACATGGTGGTCTTCTGACTGCAGGAGACTCCCATGCCTGTGACCAGTCGTGGCTGGCAGCACTAGAGAGTGGGGGGGATGGGAAAATGGGTGGGTGACAATTAATAAAGAAAATAAAGAAAAAGGCACTTTACCTACACAAAGGTCCTCGTCATTCCGGTTCGTTTTTCTTCTGCTCGGCTCTGCCTCCAGCCCGGGTCCCTCAGAAAATCCCCTAACCAATCCCGTTGCTGCTCTCATCAGCATGGGAGCAGCGTCAGGATTGGAGGGAGGGAACTCTCTCAGCGTTCCAGAGGGCACTGGAGGCCTGGGCTTGGTCTAACCCACCTGTCTTAAGAGAGCTGGGTTAGAGCTTTCAAAGTGTAGATGTCTGCCTGGCTATCGCAAGGCGGCCGGCCAAAGGAACATGCGTACTTTGAACTGCTCAGACAGCCCGCCCTCCTCCCTGCTGCTGTCAAGTAGCAGGCCCCACCCTGTCCTGACACTCGGTTCGGAATGGGTGGATGAAAAATAAAATAGTAATAAATTAAGTTCATTACCATTTTCTTTCACATCTCAGGTTTTTTGGGGGCATTTTGGTTAGTGAAATGACGCTCCTCCGCTCCCACAGATGAGCCACCCCTGCCTGGGACTCAAGCCAATCATTGTAGGACGCAATTGGCAACCTACCTCATGCATTTTAATAAGGTAGGTCAAACTGCAACCCACTACGATTCAGTATTTTGTGAACAACCAAGTAATACTTAGTTTGGTTTTAAAAATACCAATGCAAATTGCAACCACTTATATACCAAATCCATCAGGCGCGCATTGGGCTCAGAGGGCTTCAGCCCCCCCGTCGTGTGTGCCAGCCCGACTGAGACAGCTTCCCGGGCACACACACAGCCGCACCGAGTACCTCACTTGTCTTTAAAAGACCATTTACTTGCTAACGAGGCTTTGTTGTGTTTTCACTCCTTCTTAGAGCCCCTGCATCTCCACTCTGCATATTGCTGGAAAAATCAGCCCCCCCCCCCGAAATTTTAATAGCCCCCCATGACATTTGGCTCTAGTTGCACCTCTGAACTCCATTATAATGCCTTCCAAATAAGAAATCACAAATCGGGGTATGGCAGGAAGTAGATGATGTCCACCAAAGGCCCAAACGTCCCGCCCGCTCCTACAGACCCATCTCAAATGACAAAGCCCCAGTCCAGTTCTCTTTTTGGGTTAAGGGTCATAAGACCCCCGGCCGTATTTATTATACAAATACACCAAGCACAATTTTTAGACATTATTGGACAGTAACCCACAATAATGACATCTTGTTTACAGAATTGAGAGCTAGCCTTAACAGAGATTCTAGTACAATTGGAGTTACCTAACCGTAACTAGGTTTGTTCCTGTGCAACCAAGAACACATAAGCATTCCGAGTGAGATCATGGCTGGTTTCGGGACCCTTCGTCCATAAACAACAATAGATGGGTCTTTCCTTAAGGGAGGACCCCACCAACCGCCCTCCCAAATCGGGAGTTCCTGTACAGGGAGCCCGGCTGCCCTTTGGATACCTACCTCTGACACCCCCTACACCCACATTACTTGTTCCCCAAGGGCGTGTGCTAGCTTGCGCCAACTGCACCTGCGTGATTGGTTGCCAAGTAAGGACCATGTGCCAGCAGCCATCCCAAACCCCCTGAGCCACTGCAACCTCCGTTTGACTTGCTGCCAGTACCCCTTGGAGGGCCCAATTACACTGCGGGTAATTTTGGTGTAAAAGGATGCCGCGCATGGACCCTATAGGTCCCCATCAATGACCCCAACCGCCACATGCCAGCATAATTCACCTCCTATCTGGCCCCCCCACCATACCGTGGACGCTGCACTAACCCCAATCGTAGTGGGTCACAATTTGCAACTTATCTCATGCATATTAATGAGGAAGGTCGAACCGCAGCCCACTATGATTCAGTATTTTGTGAATCAACCACACAACCAATTAATACATAGTTTGGTTTGCAAAATACCAATGCAGATTGCAACCACTGCTACCAAATCCATAATGCATTCCAAATAAGAAATCGAAAATAGCAAATGGGTATTTGTCACAGTTTAGGATTTCTAATGTGGAATGTCAGCACTAGAAGTCCTTAGCTCCAGCCAATCAAAATGAACTGGTTGATAGAGCACCGACTTTTCCAGCCCCACGCTCTCCCTCTAGCTTCTTCCTAGAGTGTCAGCACAGCTACTAACTATAAGCACAATGTCATTGTCTCATTCCTTTGTGTAACTGGCCCTCTAAATGGGATATCCACACAGAAGTAGTGTAAATAGCCTAGGGGATGTCTACTACAAGTCATAAGATCACCTGTGAAGCAGATCTGTAGTAGAATTCTTTCATGCCAACTAGTATGAATCGAGGCAGGGCCTATTCAGACTTTTATGCTTTCGAAGTTGATAACTTGAGTATCATTGGACATGCCTAGAAAGATTTCTGTAACATAAATTATAGTTCTGTTTGTAAAGCGAAGCTCGGGTGCTGGTGGCTTTTCGCTTCCAGTGTGGAGTGAGAGAGTTTGCATCATTAAGCAATAAGTATTTTTGATAAGTAAGAACAGTGAGGGGCAAAGACTGAGACGATGTAACTCAAGCGTATCGACATTAAATGCCGCTCTAGTCCCTGGCGTCTCAAATATTTGATGCTATCATTTTTATTCAGTTCCAAACAGTATTGAAAAGAAACCACAATGACTCCTTCATAAAGACCCGGGCACTTTCTGTCAATGATTAACAAGAAGTTGCTGTGATGAGGCCGCCATGAAACCGGTCCAGCCCTCCAGATCTTTCCCGTCTGTACCGATCCCTTTTTAATGACCACTTGATCTGCCATGGGACCCAAAGTGCGGGCAAGGATGTGTTTTGGGGACTTTGCGTTCATGTTAGGTCCACTGCTGATGGCGGCTGGCTTCCATTTTGTGCGCCAGTTGTGCAATACAATATAACGCAACTAAGAATGTACTTACTGTCACGATGTATTGGTATATATGAGCTGCCAATCTATTTAACAGACAAAATGGCTGCACATATTAAATTAGTTGAAAAGGAAATAAGGCGATTTTCTCACAAACTCACTCAGCAACATATTCCAAATGTGTCCCATTCCACACAAATTACTAAAAAATAAGAAAAATGATTTTTTTTAAAAATGAAAATCAATTTTCTGCAAAACTATAAACGAATTTAAAAATAATATAAATTTGCTCTAAAATAAATCATGAATTGATGTAAAACCAGGTAACACAAAAAGAAAAGATTCAAATGCTCAAAAAATATCATTTGGATGTTTGAAATATCTAAATCTGGATGACTACCTCCTTGGATTATTTGATTTCTAGGGAATTGTCAATTTTTCCTCAGCATGAGTCATAAATTGATATTTGTGGACAAACTTGGGAAATTCGACACCGCCTACTTAGCCAATCAGCTCTGATTCAGGGGTAAACAATGCTTCACATCATGAGATCGAGGCTCCTCAGTACTTTGAATGAGGATTTATTGAATAAAGCGGCCAAAATTACACATACCCATGACACAGTAAATCACCTTGGGGTTCCAGGATATCCAATAAGTATGAACCTGCTGGCTGTATTCCAAAGATATTGGATCGCTTTTCATGAGCACCAGTTGCTGTACACAAGGACACATTCATTTTTGGTACACACGGGAGATTAAGTGATTTGCCCAGAATCACAGGTTGTTGAACCGACGCCGAGACTCGAACCTGGTTCCCCAGCTCTAAGGGGCAGCCCTGACAGTGTTGTCTAAACCCCAATATTCTTGGATTCAACTGCTGTGTTTTGTCTGCTGTGGAAGCTATAGATGTGGTAATAGCCTCCGAGATTTAGGGGGACTCTGAAGGAAGCTTTCTCAAGGAAGTTTCCTGATGTTAAAGTCTGACTCTGTGTTCCTATGGCACACGATGGTTTGTTTGCGTCTTTGACAGTCTTCATGGTTACATTAATGAGATGGCTTATGTGTGTATGTTTGTATTTTTGTGTGTTTATGTGCATGTGTGTGTTTATGTGGGTGTGTGCTTGCGTGCATGTGTGTTCCTGGATGTTTTTGTATGTGTGCCTTTTAGCACAAGATTGTCTGTTCTGAATCTGTATTCTGCCTGTTGCCTTGAAGAAATCAGATGGGGCTATAAACCACAACTAGAGTGGTGGGCGGTGCTGACCTGGCACAGGCCAGGTAAGTGACTGATGTTCAGTTAAAAAAACCTGTGACACCTCAATTGACAGCCAGCTCCACTTTTGTGATTTTACTGAATATGAAGATTGACTGTGTGGGGTTTGATATCATACTTTATAATTGATGAGTGTCCATTGAGAGTGACATCTCACACTCCAGTTCTGTCCCTGCTGACAACACAAAACAGCAAGAGCATGGCACACCACAACGTGTGCATGGGGGCTCAGGGTGACAATATGCAGACAGTGCAGCATCTGCTAGCATTCCTGCATCGCTTGAAATCTACAAATATACACTATCTAAGTAATGGTTTTTGAAATGTACAGTTTGTCCTATGCCGCAAGATCAACAGGAAAATATAATATTTAAAAGTCAAATCATGTTAGTCCAAGATATAATATTCTTGATCATGACATCAGATACACACGTCTTGATAATGACATATCTAGAAAGAAAGGTCTGTCACTGGGCTCATAATTTTAATAGTATTAATTGTATTAAAATCTGTGCTAAACCCATAGGAGATATCAAAGTGTGTAGTACTAAAGGTTAAAATCTACATGATAGTTCAATGTGTCCTAATACATTTCAACATAGTGCCCAGTCAGGAGATGATTCATCATTGATTCCGGTTAGCATCCAGGGCAGTTTGCAGTCTGAAATGGACACAAGGCAGTCAGAAATCTTTTAATTGCCCCTGATTACTCTCATGCATTTTTGCGGTCTCGAGACTGACAGCTTCACCTGTGTGTTGGAGAAGGCTTTGTATACCATACTCCACAGAGCCAATCCTTGTTCAAGATTGGATGGCTTTCCTGTCAATCTCAGTGACCTTGCTCTTATGTGGTGTTCTCCCTTTTCTGTGTTTGCCCTGCCCACAGGAGCTTTTTAGTTTCACAGTCGGCAGATTTGTGATTTTGTCCTGCTACGAACGCAGCATTGCAGCTATTTGAACAGAGCCACTTTTAAACAAAACATGTTTGCTTCATTTCACCTAGTGGCCACTAGAAACACTGCAGCAGAAATGTGGAAGGTAGAACATCGATCTTGAGAGACAGTGAAGGCTACTATAAAGAAGCATTGGCAATGCCACTCAGTCTATATGTAAAGGCAAGTGAGACTGAATTGGCATTGCCAATGCTTGTTGGTACTAAGTCACAGATAAGTTCTCAGTAGATTGAGTGAAGCTGATTTGCTCACAGGCTCAGCAGTGCAGATCTTTGAATCGTTCCACAATGGCATTCCTAGGACAGTTTTTAAGAGCCAAAAATAGGACACAAGTTCTGGTATGCTTTACTTTGAATTCATTGTAGGTCAAAAATAATTTTTAAAATAATATTGAAATGGTTGACTTACAATATTTAAAAGTCCTGTAGGGATGTAGCTATGTTTAAGTGGTAGTTTTAAAGAATTGAAACTGAAAAGCTGAGCTCGACCGATGCTGAAAAAGCCTTTTTGTACTTTTGGCTACTGTAATGTTCTACAATCTTTTAAACATGTTTAATGCACACTTACAACGTATTTCTTTAAAACAATCTTAATTGAACAGTTTTAATACTAATGACTCCTTTTAACAAGCCTCAGATAAATCTGTATAAAAACACACTATTAGAATCTTTAACATACCACTTTCAAATGTTTTAAAATGGAAAATAACTTGTCAATCCATTTCAGTTTTATGAAATATTAGAACATTTTGAAACGTACTCCGATTCTTCTAATAGTCCAATAAAGCATATACATCTTATTGGCATTTTTAAAGCTTTAATTGCCTTTTAACTAAAAAGCTTTGGGACTTTTTTAACTGCCTGCTTCACCATAAAATGAGTAAAAATGTGGTAACTAGTTTTCTCACTAAGCAAAATTATTGCAAAGCTCCACTAAAGTTTACAAGGATTTTGACTTGCCTTCCCAGCTTTTTTTAAACAAAACATCCTACCAAATAATTCAAACTTTTTTTTTTTTTAAAGTTTTTATTTTTTGTTCAACAGGTAGCATTTAAACAAATTCTAAGGCTCATATTTACAAAAATATCCCAAAGTGCAGCATAGCAACCAAAGTTAAGCCGCTGTGTTGCGTGCACAGAAGAGGACTTTAAAGATATGGCACTGTTCTTTTTTTTTCCCCTGGTGCTGGCGCACAATCAGGCAGGTTAGAGCCATGCACACACTTTTGCACCGGTGTGCAAATGTGTTTGTATCATGTCTAGCATACATTTTGCATTGGAATGGTACCCTTTCTGTACAAATATTATACCTAGACAAACTTTGAAAGTGCGCTGTACAGAGTAGCACACATGCAAAGTCAGAAAAGTTTGGAGAAATCAAAGCATTTCTCCCCTTTGTATCGGCCTCAAAGAGGTGTAATTTTTAGGTTTAAACCCTTTCGAAATAGTATTTTCTCACCCTACTGTCTTACAGCAGATGATGAACTTATTTTTAATTCGGTAGGTTCATATCTTTGGGTAGGCTGGCCATGTGTAAGAGAGGCTTCAGTCTCAAAGTAATCCAAAGAACTCCTGGAGTTGTGAGATTAATTTGTGACGTTGGCTCCTAGAATCTGGATTGATAGGTAGTGATCTGTATGTAACAGTATCTGCATTTTGATGTTTTAATACAAACAGGTTGTGTAATGCCATTAATGATCAAAAGGCTGCCAATTGTTAATTATTAGGCTCTGATTCATACATATTTTCACTTGCACTTTATAGGTTTGTAAAATCCTGTTAACTGGATACATGTACCGTAACCAGGGTAAAAGGGCATATGTTGCTTTTTGGAATGCATATGTAAAGTTAGATGATGAAATTTTAGCAACATTTGGGGCCCGATTCCGATCTCGCTGGGAAAGCCCTACGGCCGACTCGCACTCGTAGACCTTTCCGAGCAACTCGGGCTCCTGGGATCCGAATGACAGAGTACAATGCGCTGCAGCGCTGATGGACTCGGGTCGCTCGGAGCCCCATTGAAGTCTATGGGAGCCTGGTGTACGTTGCGTACATAGGCTCCCATAGACATAAAAAGCACGTCTCGGACAAGGGCACTCTCTGTCGCAGGGATGCCTCGGTCCCGCCCGCACCGTGCATGCATGTGTAGGGGGGACCTTGGGCCCCCAGTGATCGAGTCGTAGGGCCCCGGGTGAAGGGAGACCCGCTACAGATCTCCGAAGTCCGCTTCCCGGAGCTTTTTTGAGTCGGAGGCTCCGACTCGATCCGGCTGCTCCGACTCGACCCCGTTACGCTGTGTGCGCCGGCCATGGCGGAGTCGTCCGGAGGGGCTCGCTGACGCGTACGAGTTGCTCGGAGCGCAAGGCGATTTTCGCATAGTACTTGCTCGCTTGTACAGCTGTACGAGTCGCTTGGAAATTGCACATACGACTTGTACTCGCTCCCGACAGATGCCATCAGGAGTGCTTCTGTTCGGGACGGAATCGGGCCCTATGTATTATAATTGGGAAATGCTATATTTTGTACATAAGGTAGGTTGATGCTACTTTTAAGTTAATTTCTAATTGAAACTGTAGAGACCGGCATTATAGATGCACTTAATTTAACATGTAAAATGTTACGTGTGCTATTGTATGGCTTAATTGTGCCACAAAAAAGAAAACTGATTGATTGAACTGTTTAAATAAATGGTTTTAGTTACAAGTCCATCTTTTAAAATTCCAAAATACATTAGACATAATTGTACAATTTTAGATTCTTTTAACTAACTTCTAAAGAAAACGATTTAAAATCGTTTTGAATTAACTAATTTTACGAACATTTGAAAGAAACGCCTAAGGATGATATAAAACTTTCCAACTAATAATTTAAACTGTTTTAAAATAGCTGAGATTTTCTGTAACAAACCTTCTTTAGAAAAATCATAATCAGTTTTACATCATTTTAACTAAAAAATCCAACTTTTATGACAACATTTCAATATTGCCATTTCAAATGCAGAATGGATAGACATGATGAACACAGCCCTTTCTTTGTCCCAGTGGTTTAAGGTGGTGGGCTCCATCTCTCTTGTTTGGATAGAGGGACTCATTTTTAATCATCAGTCTTTAGACCCAGACAAGAGAGAGAAAGGCAGAAAAGAGAATCGATGAGGAAGAGTGTGATTTGAACACATCAATAAAGGGTGGAATAATGGATGAAAAAGAACCTGCAAGGGTGAGATAGAGAGACAGAAGAGTGGGGTGGTGGAAGAAATAATTAGATAGAATCAAGACCAAGCCGCTTTGGGTAACCATGGAATTCCGCAGCACCGGCAGAGGGCTCCTAAGGAAAACGTTGGCCTCTACACTTATTTTTGTTATTATGTTTTTTTAATTAAGCACTGAAGGCGGAGATCAGAAACACAGTATTTCCCTGGCCTCCATATAAGACAGAGGAGAAGGGGTTTGTTGGCCATGGGGAATTAGGCAATTATGAGAGATGCTGCTTTACCGCCCAATCGTAAATAATCTCTGTAGAAATTCTGCAGAAATTTGTACATGCAGAAATGTAGGTTTGGGAAAAATAAAATCCACTAACATGCATTTTCCTTTGTGCAAAATGAGTCTGGCTAGCAGCTGTATTCATCTTCAATTACAGTACAACCATTATCACAAACTAATGCAAACCTATCACACCGCAATGAATGGGCCAAGCCAGGCATGATGCAGGGGTAAGATCACCTTAGACAGGGATCTGTCCTGGCTCTTACTGCATGTGGCTGCAGTGCTCTGGGTGAGCGCTGCTCACCTGTGTACCTCTTTACCTATTAAAAAAGGGTAAACTAGATCTCTATTTTGAGAAAATCTGTAGAGCGGACTATTAATACTACTTTTAGGATTTAGGTCTAGACAAGAATTGCAGCCAGGGTCAACAGTACCAAAGTGCAAGACAGATAGACAACTGCCCCTCATTGACGTCAATGCCAATTGAGCACGTGCTTCGTCTGGGGGAGTATGATTTCTGGTAGAACCCCACTGGGGAATCAGCTGAAATCACTCTACCTGGCTGAATTGAGACTACATAGCATCTCCTCACCAGTGGTGGACATCTTCCTCCAGAACCAATCAGCCGAAATCACCTTACTTTGTTGAACGGAGGCAACTTAGCATTCACTCACCTTTGGTGGACATTTTCCACCAGAACCAATCATCTGAAACCCACTCACTTTGTTGAACTGAAGCAAATTAGCATTCACTCACCATTGGTGGACATTTTCCAACAGAAACAATCAGCTGAAATCCCCATGCTTTGTTTAAATGAAGCAACTTAGCATTCACTCACTGTTGATGAGCATTTCCCACCAGCACCAATCAGGTGAAATCCCCATAATTTGTTAAACTGAGGCAGCTTAACATTCACTCACCAATGGTGGACATTTTCCACCAGAACCAATTAGGTGAAATCCCCATAACTTGTTAAACTGAGGCAGCTTAACATTCACTCATCATTGGTGGACATTTTCCACCAGAACCAATTAGGTGAAATTCCCATAACTTGTTAAACTGAGGAAGCTTAACATTCACTCATCATTGGTGGACATTTTCCACCAGAACCATGCCTCTTGCAAATGCCGCCCAGCATAAGACCAGCAAATGCTGCTATTATATTGGGGCACCTCTAATCCCACTCTCCCTCAAGGTATTACAAGTTGCGGAGGTTGGGGTGGACCTCACTTTCCTGGGCATGTAAACACCTTCTGGCAACAGTACCAGTGCACATTAATTCTCTGCTGTAAAAACAACACTGATGGAGCAAACTCCCTACCCTGATGCAAAGTTACACTCATTATTCAAAATGGACTGTGATGTGCAGAGCAAACCTCTTTTCCTGCAGCACTGTAAGGAGGGTTGAGGAATATCCATTAGTTGTACTCAAATCTGACTTCTGCATCTGCAATAGAGGCTATTTCCTAGTGCAGCCAAGTCCATCAAAGTGCCCAAAGTCTTTTGCACATTCACCTAATCAGCGTACTGCACATGTTTGCACATAAGTTAGGCCAACGTTTGTCAAGCGCGTCTTCCACTTTCTGCCTCCTGTACAGTTCACTTTTCATTGTGAGTCTCACGTTGACTCAGTCTTTGGTGGCAGCTGATACTGTGTTCACACCTGAAAAGAGTGTTGTATTCTTTAAAACCCAGACAGCTGTGTCATGCAAGGCATTCTGGGTCTTCCTTGGATAGCTGGTTTTGTGCTAAGATCATATGTAGAGACTACAGCCCCTTCTACCGCTTCCTTTGCCCATTAAAGCTTCTTTATCCCTGTTTTCAGTTGTATAGGATAATAACTTATGAAAAAGGAGAACTTATGATTGGTTGAAGGGGCCCATTCAGGCATCAGACTTATTTATTTATTTATTTACTTGTGTTTTATATAGCGCTGGCTAGACCCGGAGGTATCAGAGCGCTTTACATGAGGAGAGTTACATAGGTTACAAATTACACATTGTTACAGAAGGTACATACGTTACAGGTTACATCCGTTGGTTCAAGGCATGTAGAAGGGTAAGGGGGTAATGTAAAAGGGTAGCAGGGCGGGAGATTAACCGGAGCAGAGGCATAAGGATAGGCAGGGGAAGAGAAATTCAGGGGAGAGAGGAAAGGAATAGGGAAGGTAGGCAAAGAGTGAAGGAGGGAAGATGTGGGGGGTAGAAGACACAGTATGGAGACGAGGAAGTAACTGTGTCATGTTAAGATCATGATAAGAGCATGTGCACCTCAGAGTAACAATGTCTTCCGACGAAAAGAGGCTCCAAACTGACTCCTAGAGCAGCTGTCAGAGTCTAACAGGGCGAAGCGTTTGGAAGCCAATCACATCTTTTTTTAATAAACCAAATTATATTGATTTTATGAAGAAACAAGTCAATCCAGCATCCAGTACATACAGTGTCCTTGACGTTGAGGGTGTCTCCTTATATACCACATCAACAGCAATCATTTAGTCATTTGTGAGTCCATAATAGTCCCACCAGCGTCACCACAATCTTAGTATGTTTGCGTGGGCAATCTCTTGCTATGTATATGGGTTCCTCCAGCTTCACACACCAATTCATAGCTGCTCACCACTCCACTAGTGTGGGGGTTTGGAGATTTCCATTTCTTAGCAGTGTCTTTCTTATCAATTATTGTGGGCATACTTATCATAATCCATTCTCTGCAACTGCCCCCCAGGTCGTCCAGCCTTCCCAAGAGGGTGGCCTTTGGGTGTCAGATCGATTGGTTTTGCTAGGACCTGGGTTAACACTCTTTCAATTGCTAGCCAACATTCCGCAGTTTTAGGAAATCCCCAGGTGACCTTAAAAATCGGAGTTGGGATCCGCACAGCAGAAGCAGGAAGGGGATGAAAGCCTGCCTGCGTGACATAGCTGGAGTGGCGTAAAGTATGCAGGTCTTTTAATGACCCAGCCGTACATGTGTTGAGATAGCAATTTCCCGGGGTGTCGTTTTGGTCTCTCACCATTCCGCCTCCTCAAGGGTTCCAGTCCAACCCTCCCACTTCTCTTTGAGTGCGTCAAATCGATCAGGAGCATTGATTGTGAATGATTGATAAACCTGGGCAATTCACTTCTCCCATCATGACTTTAACTTCCAGGGGACTATACTCTGGTGGGTCCCCGATCACATCCAGGTGGCAATCAAGAGCATGGGGCAGCTGAACATACTTATAAACTTGGGATCTATGTAAAGCGAACTGTGCTTGACGGTCTTGAATGATGTCATATGTGTTCCCTGCCATACATCTCCCAGGGTGGTGATGCCTATTTTGTCCCATCTACTAAACCGCTGCGATTGGGAGGTGTGACCCAACCATCATCCCCTCCACAGCGGAGTCTACTGCATTATTTTACGATCCCACCCAATCAAATGCAGGTCTGAGCACCATGTCAGGAACTCTACCCTTGTTAACTCTGGAAGGTGCTCAAAGAAGATAGAACACCTCTTCACCAACATCCTTGATGAATCTCACACCTTAATACGGAGAGCGACTTTACTGCCTTTACTTGCTACTAAATTTGGGCAAGGAGATGCTTCGGTCCTGATCTGAGATTGCCTTCACCATGAGCTTAAGTATCTAGTGCTGCGAGAGGTCACGCGGGCATATATTTTGAGCTACTACTATTTATAAAGGGACCCTTGACTTTTGTTTGGTAAATAACAGCAAGTGCGCACTCCCTGAGACTCTTGTCCGCAGGTGCCCCCTCCTCGCTAACCATAAATGCGACTCACCACCAATGTTCCCTTTAGGCTGCGCGCTCGCACACATTCCAACCTATTGGCGTGCGCTAAAATGCGTCGGGCGCGCAGACAGAGAGGCGGAAAGCATGCAGATGTGCAATCCACCTATTCTTCTCTAAAAGAATACGGAAATGCGTTTCAGTCCAACTGCGCACGGACACTTTCATAAATGTAAGAAACAAACAGATGTATACAGGACTATGGGGCGCAGATGTTGTTCAGCAACTTTTAGCGCTACTCACCCTAAATCCCAAATGCACCATAACATTCCCTGGGCCAATGAAGAAGCCATGTTTCATGGCTGTGGCGCGCACAAACGGTTTTTAATCAATCAATCAATCAATCATAGGCATTTATAGAGCGCTCTACTTACCCGGAGGGTCTCAAGGCGCTGGGGGGGGGGGGGGTGCTGCTACTACCCGAACAGCCAGGTCTTGAGCTTCTTCCTGAAGGCGAGGTGGTCTTGGGTCAGGCGCAGGTCGGTAGGGAGGGAGTTCCAGGTCTTGGCGGCCTGGTAGGAGAAGGACCTTCCTCCTGTTGTCGTTCTTCGGATGCGGGGGACGGCGGCGAGGGCGTGACTGGCTGATCGGAGGTGTCATTTGGGAGCGTAGAAGTTGATGCGGTTGTTGAGGTAGCTCGGGCCTTGGTCGTGAAGAGCTTTGTGTGCGTGGGTGAGGAGACGGAAGGTGATTCTCTTGTTGACCGGGAGCCAGTGCAGGTCTCTTAGGTGTCCGGAGATGTGGCTGTGTCGTGGGATGTCGAGGATGAGTCTGGCTGAGGCGTTCTGGATCCGTTGGAGTCTCTTCTGGAGCTTGGCGGTGGTTCCGGCGTAGAGGGCGTTGCCGTAGTCCAGTCGGCTGGTGACGAGTGCCTGGGTGACATTCTTCCTGGTCTCGGTGGGGATCCACCGGAAGATCTTCCGTAGCATGCGCAGGGTGTTGAAGCATGACGAGGAGACGGCGTTGACTTGCTTGGTCATGGAGAGGGAGGAGTCCAGGATGAAGCCCAGGTTGCGTGCGTGGTCTGTCGGTTTCGGTGCAGTGCCCAGGGCGGGGGGCCACCAGGAGTCGTCCCAGGCGGAGGGAGAGGATCCCAGGATGAGGACTTCCGTCTTGTCCGAGTTCAGCTTCAGGCGGCTGGTCGACATCCACTCGGCTACCTCTTTCATTCCTTCGTGAAGTTTGGCTCTGGCGGCGGCGGGGTCGTTGGTCAGGGAGAGGATCAGCTGGGTATCGTCGGCGTAGGAGATGATGTTGAGGTTGTGTTGGCGTGCGATGGCCGCGAGGGGGCTCATGTAGACGTTGAAGAGGGTTGGGCTCAGCGAGGATCCTTGAGGGACGCCGCAGATGACTTTGGTGGCCTCTGACTTGTACGGCGGTAGACGGACTCTCTGTGTTCTTCCGTCGAGGAAGGAGATGATCCATTCCAGTGCCTTCTCCTGGATTCCGACGTTGCTGAGGCGCTGCACTAGGGTGCGGTGGCAGACGGTGTCGAAGGCCGCGGAGAGGTCTAGTAGGATGAGGGCCGCTATTTCTCCGTTGTCCATCAGGGTTCGGATGTCATCGGTGGCAGCGATGAGGGCGGTCTCGGTGCTGTGGTTGGCTCGGAAGCCAGACTGTGAGGGGTCGAGGGGTCCGTTCGTCTCGAGGAAGGCGGCCAGTTGCTTGTTGACGGTCTTCTCGATGACTTTGGCTGGGAATGGGAGCAGCGAGATGGGGCGGTAATTCTTGAGTTCGGTGGGGTCCGCTGTTGGTTTCTTGAGTAGAGCGCTGAGTTCGGCATGCTTCCAGCTCTCAGGGAAGGTGGCGGTGGTGAAGGAGGTGTTGATGATGTCCCGCAGGTGGGGTGCGATGACGGCGTCGGCTTTGTTGAAGACGTGGTGAGGGCAGGGGTCGGTCGGAGATCCGGAGTGGATGGAGTTCATCATGCAGACGGTTTCTTCGGTGCAGATCGGGGTCCAGGCGCGGAGGGTGGAGGTGGGGGGCAGTGGTTTGGTCGGGTTGGACGTGGCGTTCGTCGGTAGGGTGTTGAAGCTGTTGTGTATGTCCGCGATCTTGTTGTGGAAGTAGGAGGCGAGGGAGTTGCAGAGTTCTTGCGATGGGGTGATGTCGTTGTTTCCGGCGTTGGGGTTGGAGAGCTCTTTCACGATGTTGAAGAGTTCCTTGCTGTTGTGTGCGTTGTTATCCAACTGGTCCTTGAATGCAGTTATCTTGGTGTCGCGGATCAGTTGGTGGTGCTTCCGGGTGGCAAGCTTGAGGGTGGTCATGTTGTCCGGAGTTGGCTCCCTTCTCCAGGCTTTCTCGAGGGCTCGGCAGTTCTTCTTGGAGCTCTTGAGTTCGTCGGTGAACCATGGGGCCTTCTTGCTGCCGGGTCTGCTAGGCGAGGTCCTCAGTGGGGCGAGTTCGTCCGCGCAGTTGCTGATCCACTTCGTGAGGTTGTCGGCGGCCTGGCTGGGGTTCGCTGAGCTGGCGGGAGGGTGCTGGCTCAGGGAAGCGGCGAGCTGGTCGGCTGTGATCTTGCTCCAGCTTCTGCGGGCGACCTGTTGCTGGTGGTGGTGGGTCGTCGTTCTTTTGAAGGTGAAGTGGACGCAGCTGTGGTCCGTCCAGTGGAGTCCTGTGGCATGGCTGAAGGCGATGTCTTTGCTGGAGGAGAAGACGGCGTCGAGTGTGTGTCCGTCGAGGTGGGTGGGGGCGGTCACCAGTTGCTTGAGTCCGAGGTTGGCGAGGTTGTCCAGCAGGGTGGTGGTGTTGTGGTCGTTGTTGTTCTCCAGGTGGAAGTTGAGGTCCCCCAGGAGGATGTAGTCAGCGGAGGGGAGGGCATGCGGGCTGACGAAGTCGGCGATGTCCTCGCTGAATTGTGTGCGTGGTCCCGGGGGTCGGTAGATCAGGGTGCCTCTGAGGGTGGTCTTCGGGTCGGTGTGGATCTGGAAGTGTAGGTGTTCGGCGATAGTCAGGATGTCGTCGGTGTAGGTCGTGATGCAGATGGTGTTCCTGTGGATGATGGCGATGCCTCCTCCTATCTGGTTGGCGGTGCGGTCCCTCCGGGTGATCTTGTAGCCCTCTGGGATGGCGATGGCGATGTCGGGCGCTGAAGAGGCGCTCATCCAGGTCTCCGTGAGGAAGGCAACGTCAGGAGCAGTGGTGTCGATGAGGTTCCAGAGTTCGATGGCGTGTCTGTGGACTGAGCGGGTGTTGAGCAGGATGCACTTGAGGTGGTTGCTGCTGGTGTTCGGCTTGGCGGGTGCTGGTGTGGGGCGGGTCCTATGCCTTGTACTTTAACGCTGGCAGCTTAAACAGTGCCACACTGCACTTGCCACCTGTGTTACACCTTTTTAAGGCAGGATGGGTGAGGCAGCATGAACGTCAATTCACCAAAAGGCCAGGGGTAGCGGAAGTGACGTCACACCAACGGTGTCCACATACATTTTTTCAAGGGGGGGGACATCATTTAAAAAAAATCGGGAATGCGCTGCCGGTATTATACCGAGGAAACACAAGGAGATGAAGGACGGAGTGCAGAAACTTTAGCTCACTTCGCCATTTCAATTCAGACACACAATATGCCAATCAGTCTTGACCCTGTGCCTCATACGAACAGTCCAGCCTGAACTGCCAAGGCATGTCTTCCCGGACCAGAAACAAGCATCCTTGGGACCGGTTTAGGGGTAACACCCCTCATCAGCCAGAATAGCTTGAATCCATTGGCAAAGTGAGCAAGGGAGCCACGTCTGGGCATACCCTGCCAACCTAGGGCGAACTAAGGTATTATATTAAAGGGCAAGTATAAACTCCAGGATCCGGGGGGGGCAAACCCCCCCCACTTACAGACGCCCATGCATCACACGCCACTTGTCCTTTATATTCGGGAAACAGCATTTACAACTCTGTTGTTACCACGCAGGTAGCTAACAACGCGGTTGTTACAACGACCGCGTTGTTACCACGCGTGGCTTTACTACGCAAGTCGTTTCTACGACTTGCGCTAGGTGGTGTGCAACACCAGGGAATGCGCTGGATTTTAAAATCCAACACATTCCCTGCTGTTGCGCTAAGTGGAGTAGGAATAGTAATTTATACTTTTCCTAAGTCCAGCGCGCCATCTAGTGCAAGTCGTAGAAACGACTTGCGATGAAAAGGCATGCGTGGTAACAACGCGGTCGTTGTAATGACCACGTTGTAACCTACTGCGGGGTAATCGATGGCGTAGTAACGTCCTACATTCTTTACATTCACTTACACACACATGCATGCACATACACTCACACATACAGACACTGGCTCTCACATATACACACTCTCACCTGCGCGTATGCACACAACTTGCATTTGAAAGCATTTTATTTACTTACTCTTGCTGCCAGGAAGGATCATAATTGTACTCCATTTTATATTACACTAATAGTGAATAATATATTATTATTCACTATTAGTGTAATAAAAAAATGGACAAAAAATAAGGAGGTTGGAGCCCCAACGGGTGTCTATAAGGACGCGCTAACCTATGTTCCTGGCAGTGATTTTGCAACTTCTGAGGCCAGGGGTCGCAAATACAGTGCCAGGGGTTGCATGCGGCAAGCCAGGGGTCACAGCTGCAATCCCTAAATGACATCCGTGTGAGGCAGGTGTGCCCTGAAATCTTGGCAACTCTTTGCTGGTGTTAGCTAGGAACAGATGCATGTGAAATCCAAGCAAAGGTGTGCTGCACAAGGGAACACAGTGAGTCCTGGAGCTGCAAGAGGTCCTGTTTCTTTCAAGATTGAAACCCCTGGTGAGTCAATGGCTTCCTTGATTACATTCGGCTTCTCAACCCCAGTGTGTTTCTCATTTTCCTCTCGAGAGAAGACTTTTTAATATATCCTTTTGCATGAGATGATTGTCAATGTTTGCCCATCAGTGCTGGGTGGTAACATGCAGCTGCACTTGAAAGGCAATCTCTGCATCTCCCCAAACTGGCTGATTAATCTTTAATAGCCCCCAGGACAAATAGTAAAATAAATTACAAACTGAAACCTCCTCTGCATTTTTAATGATACCAATTGGTGTAATCCACTTCAAACACTGTGAATGTCTGTTCCAAATCCCAAATTAAATGGAATCCCCAGTGCTACTAAGTGAGCCCATCCCATGTGTAACCCCTTCAGCCAGCTTTTTCTAACTGCATTTAGAGTGCAGGGGCTTGTCGTTTTTTCCATACTAGGCATGTGCTTAGAAATCTCAGCAGGCAAGTTGGTGTGCTGTGATGTCTTCTTTTCTTCTCTTCCTCTTGTTTCACCTTCAACTCCCTTGCCCCTCTTCTTTTACACTCCCTTCCCTCAAACTGTTCTTGGTCACATTTCCTTCTAGCTCTGCACTACCCAATCTTACACTTTCTCCTGCCTCTCATTTTGTCTCCTCCTCACTGACCTCCTTTGTTTGTGACAGACATCCGTCCGCATTTCAGTATGAGATAGATATGAAGAGAGAGTAAGCAATGAATTTAGTAGTAAGTGACCATAGCTATCACTATTTCAGACTTCAAATATGTAATCAATTTTCTTCAGTTAATACTGATTTTAGGTGTGGTGTTTCTCTATCCCTCTCTATTCAGTCGTCCACTCTTGGATAAAATAAACTCACCCTTCGCGACCGAACCATCGGCGCTGCAATGATGTGCTCAGGGCTGACATGTATTAGCGATAAATGCTTTTAGAGTCTCTTGTGTTAGCCTAACATAAGTGTTAAGATGGGTGCCTCCAATTCATCCGAGGAACACAGGAGATGAGGTTAAGTAATTCTTTTATTAATGTTGACAACCTGCGTGGAAAGCGATGCTCATCCTAGGCCAGCCAGTCTTCAACTGCCTGGTACAGAAGGCTCTCCTTTCAGGTGGAACGTGGGATGCACTAGACACAGAGCTCCACACTCCATGCCACGAGAGCATTCAACATAGTTAAGATTACAACACATCCTCCCCTCTTATGCAATCAAATGAGAACAAAATAGAAATACACATAGGAAAGAAAAGGGACTAAAGTGAATAGGGTAGGATGAGAGAGAAACAGAAGAAAGAAACTAAAAAGTACATAGTCTAAAACTTTTCAAACTACACAGTACAGATGATGCTTTAAGCATACGTTAACATTTAACAATTTTTGAAGAAACTTATGAATTAAAGATTTTAAAAGTTAAGTACATATGTAATCTTTCAAATAGCTTGGAGGATAACGACCTCTAACATGCCTCACTGCTCTTGCAACAGGAACATTTGGTTCCACCTCATATGGAGAGATAGAAGCGTCACCACCCCCTTGCCTTCCCATATGAGTGGAACCGCTAGCACAAGAACTACTCATGAGATCATTGTCTGACATCGATAAAAAGATATTGCTAGAACTAGAATTTTGCTCATCAGCTCTAACCTTAGCACCTGCACAATCTTTCTGGTACAGAGCGAAACGTCTATAATTCCATTTGTCCCCATTATCTAGAATAACCCCATAAGGCAAAGTGTGTTTGACTTTGTAAGGTCCCAAAAATTTCGAAAAACGTGTACCCGGTCTACCACTACGTATTTTCACCCAATCACCCGAGGTGATACGTTTCTCTGCTTTCTTATCGGTACCCCTACCTTGTTGAGGGTTAAAAGAAGGAGTATCAATGGGAGTAGAATCTCTCAAAACAATATCTTTTATCCAAGTAGGAACAAGTTTGGTATTGGGAAGTCTACCACGCATCATTTCAAAAGGCGTCTTACCAGTCACTCCATGCACACTTGAGCGATAGGCCCATAGCATTTCAGACACCAAACAACTGACCTCTCTCCCACTGGACTTTGCCATTTGAATAGCACCTTTGATGAGACGGTTAGCCCTCTCAACCATACCGTTGCCTTGTGGATTATACAGAGAGGTACAAATGTGCTTAATGCCAAAAGAACCCAAAAACTTTTGCATTTCATCAGACGTCAGTTGAGTACCATTATCTGTAATCAATATTGATGGTATACCTTCCTCCCCGCAAAGTTCCTTCAAGGTGTTGATGGCAGTTAAAGAAGTAATATCTTTCAAAAACTTAACTATTAGCCACTTGGTATGGACATCTACCACTACTAAACCAAAGCGCAAACTTTCTTTGAGATCATTCATAGGTCCAATGAAGTCTAAGCAAATAGTATGCCATGGTTGACCTGGATCAGATATGTGACCCATGGAAGCTTGAGCTCCTACTTTCAAACGCTTGTCACTTTCTTTGCAAATTTCACACTTCACAACCCAAGAATCAACATCAGAGTACATACCAGGCCACCACCAATTCACCCTCAATCTTTTCTTTGTTTTTGTTTGACCTAAGTGTCCTTCATGAGCTAGGCTGATTAAATTGCGTCTTAAAGCTACAGGTGGAATGAACAACTCCCCTCGCATGATAATAACAGCGCCACAAACAGACAACTCATCTAGAACCTTAATGTACGGTCTGATGGAAGGAGGAACTGAACTTTCTCTCCTATTCCCTAGTAAGATTCATCATTTGAGATCTAACATGGAACTATCTGTAGACATTTCCTTGATCCAATCTGCTTTGGTTAAGGCTTGGGAATCACATCCTAGGCCAGCCAGTCTTCAACTGCCTAGTACAGAATGCTCTCCTTTCAGGTGGAACGTGGAATGCACTAAACACAGAGCTCCACACTCCATGCCACGAGAGCATTCAACATAGTTAAGATTACAACAATAAGCATCTACACTGTACACATGGACCATTCTTACAAGCTGAAGGTGATGAAGCAACCTCTTTGTTGATGCCGGTTAACAACAAATCTTGAATGGCCACCCCGTCCTCAAACCTATGATCTTCTACATTGTGGCTCATTGTTGTACTCTTCCGCTCGCAGCCACGACAAGAAAGCACCTAGACACACTTTTTCTGCATGCAATGAAAAATAATTAGGGGGAACATTGCTCACCACCCCAAAAAATGGCCCAGTACGGCAAGAACATTTGTTGAATTTGGCTGTGATGTGGCACAGGAATATAATTTGCATGAAGACAACCTCGCCTATAACAACTATGGTAGACGGGCTTGAGGCGATCGTATTTGAGGTGATGTCCACCGGGATGGCATATTCTCATTGCTAGCCTTCTTCTACCATCTGCCACATGGCTGTCCTGCCTTTTTCCTGTCTGGCCACTCTTTAGTTCACATCTAGGGCCAAACCACCACTTCATCGCCCACTGAGTGCATGGTGTTTCATAGCTGTAGAGGAGAATCAAGGTGGGATGCCACCATCTCTGAGCTTTAACGCACAGAACATTTCCTCTCAGTAAGAGTTTGAGGAATGTAGGGGTCAATTTTTTGCTTTACATGAGTATGTAGTTGAGCATCATGCACTCATCTTTAGCAATCCTATGGCTTCGTCTTAAAGTGCATATGCTCAAATTGAGAAGAACCCTCTGCAACCAGATAAGCTAAGCGCTGGTGGTGAAGGGCATGTCCTGAGGAGGCATGCACATGTTTTAGGGACCATCTTAAACACTAGGATCCCTGCTTTCATGCCACAAATATGGAGTTTGCCACATCTCATCGATGTACTACTTATACCTGGCTATGGAGCTGTACTCTATTGCAAAGATCTTTGTTTCCTTCATGTGTTGTGCCTCTAATGTTAGACCCTTAAAACAGCTATGTGATGACATTGCCTCCATATTTTGCAAAGAGTAAACTAAATACCTACATGGAGTTTAAACTCAGCTTATCATTTGGGCAGGGAACATGGCCTTCAGAGCCTACTAGGACCTTTATTGATTTCTGCACTGCCTATGATAACCCCCAACAAGTGCAAATGGGTGGATCTAAGATCTGTGGTGGGGGAGCACTTGTGAATCCGAGATTTAATCAAAGCAGGACTTTTCATCTGTAAATCTTTCAAAATAGTGAAACATGTTTTGAATGTAGATCTCTGTGCAGCTGGGAGCCAGGGAAGGTCTTTTGTTACTTTAGGAATATGACAACATTTGGGAAGCTGATAAATCAGCTGAGCAGCCTCGTTTTGGACCAACTGAAGCCTCCACATAAGATGTTTAAGGAGACCCAAGTAAAGAGAATTGGTATAGTGAATTCTCAACATGACCAAAGCTGTTATGACTTGAACTAAGGTGTCGGTGGTAAGGAATTTCTTGGTCTTCCTAATTATGCAACGGTGGAAAGAGCAGGAGGATATCACTGATCTGAGTTGTGGCTTCAAAGATAGATCCTCGTCAATCATGAAACCAAGACTTTTTACTGACTTCTTTGGAAGGGGGGAGCCCATCTTTTTTGGTCAGAAGAAGGGACTCCAAAGGTCGGGCTTATTTTTGGTGACCACTATCTCTGTTTTGTCAGAGTTTAGTTTCAGGTGGTTGCTGTTCATCCATCCTGGACTAACAGTATGGTGTCTTGGAAATACAGCTTCGAATTTGGAGTGCTATGAATCCTGAAGAGGAGTTACATGTCTTCAACATAGTTAAAAGTGTTTAACTTTCATGTCTTTGAGAGAGTGAACCAGGGGGTGGATACATGAATTAAAAAGATGAGGGAGAGAAAAGAGCCTTGTAGGACCCCATAATCCAATTGGACTTCAGGAGAATTGAAAGGGGAAAGTCTAACAGACTGAGTTCTGTCCTTGAGAAAAAAGACAATCCACTTGATTACTGAATCCTGGAGTCCTGCGGCCCTATCAGCCAAGAAGTCATGGTCGACCATGTCAAAGGCCGCTGACAGATCGAGGAGGACTAGGGCTTGATTGTTGCCGTTATCTACTTCCTCTCTCATGTCATCTACTACAGGTAGGATCACTGCCTCTGTCGAGTGAGCTGGGTGAAAGCCCACTTGGCATGGATCAAGAAAATCTGAGGCCTTTATAAAGGAGCAAAGATGCCAAGGTACATGCGCCTGAAGCAATTTTGCCAATTATTTTCTTAATTGACCCTCTATTGACCTAATTTCCTTCCTGCTGCAACCCAGTAGACACGAGTATGTTGGCAGCTCAGTTGTTTACTCAAACTATGATTCGTTTGATTTATTCAAAGCTTGTTTTAATTGTTTCTGTTTTAGACCCACATACTCTGCTAAACATCAGTTTGATATATTTACCATTCTTTCTGGAAGTACTTTGCTATACTACTGCTGAGCATTCCCCTCAGGAAGTCTTAATTCTTGATTCCTTTGTCTTGTACTAGAACGATACGACATATGTAAACATTGCACGGTATTTAAGTTGTGCTAGTTAATTTTCATGCAAATATTGTATCAAAGACTATTACTGTTTACTATTCGTCTGCAACTAGTGTACAAGAATATCCTGCAAATGTGGGTATTGGTCTGTACTGCACTTCAGTAAAATGCCAAAGGAAGCATAAGTGGCATCACACCATTTGACAGGAAGTCACGTCACACACCAATTGGCCACCAATCTCATCATACGGTTGACCCCACCCTTCACGATTACCAAACCTCATGTGTACTACACAGAGTCTAGCTGGAGGCAACAAAGTGTACATAAAGAAAGAAGACTGAACTTATCGAGCTGTGTTTACTTTCCTATCCTGCCTATACCTTCGTGAACCATGAGACCAGCGGTAGCCAAGGCAGTGCCAGGGGTATGAAACGGCAAGCCAGTTATAGCATCTTCTACTACTGGTTCCCTCCGATCGATGTCAATGTGTTCTGTGAGGGCACCGGGCCAGTTTCTGTGATTCTTGCGTCACTAGTACCCGAATCTTTATATACGTGAGTTGCCTTTTAGGCTTTAATAGTCACCAAACAAATGAAGACCACGGCTATTTGACGGTAGATTGAGCTGATGGTTGTCGTGAGTACTATAGAGTACAGCTTCAATACTCTATGTGGTAGAGAGCGTGGACATGAAGCATCCTTCCTCCTGACAGCAGGAGAGTTGTCTCCTGTACAAACATCCGAACCTGCAAACAATGTAGAGGGTATAGGTATTCTCTCTTGCAAAATGCAGTATGAGCAAAACAATACATAAAGGAATGTGCCTAGACAGCTGTCATTTGTTATTGGTTTTCCAAAATATTCTTACAAGCCTAAATATCTTATAAAATTTGTTTTTTAGAAGATTAAGACTAATGCAACTTTTTCTGTGTATTTAAGAATGCGCCATTGATTGTATCTCGCACAAGAATCTGAAATTTAATTTCAAATCCTGCTCCGTCTGCTGCCCCAATGTGTAAAAAAAGCTCCATTATTTACAAGTCCTTCAGGAAAACCCTTACCCACATAAAGAAAGTATACCTCACACCAAAGTTAGTGGCCCTTGGTGCATCATTGACCAAATATTGCCCGGAAAGGACCTCCCAAATCATGAGGTGTGCCCCAAGAGAGTAGGGAGCCCCACAAGTCATTTTTATGACTCTGGTTCTGAAGATGGGTCTGCCCACCACAGTTCAAAGTGTTGGTGTTTCCATGTTGTGTGTGATGACCACCGCATACATGCCAACCCTCCCGATTCAGACGGGAGATACCAAGTCTCCCGCCTCTCGATTCCTGCAGACAAAAACCTGATTCCTCGGCAGGCTTCAGCTGTCAGGGCCTGGTCTTGTGTAACTCGAATTATGCACTGCCAGTAACCTGCTCCTGGTAGCAAGTGCACAACATTTTTGTCATGCTCTCTGCCTGCCATAGCAATTTCTCTGTGCTCCTGACAGGTATGGAAAAAACTTATATTTGAATTTCTGATTTCCGATCCTGCAGCAGCACAATTGCAAGTCCCATCAGACCTATAGACCCGATGCAGGCCGCAATAGAAGTCAATGGGAAAAATACATTCTCCCCAATGTTTTTGAAAAATCTCCCACTTTCCTCTTCCAAAATGTTGGCATGTATGCCACCGAGGTGTGTTTATGGTGTTAATGGACTCTGTGTTTACGGTGTGGTGGTTGAAGAGGTGTGAGAGACAGACGCGCAGTTTACGGTTTTCAGTACATGCGCCTTACTGACGGGTTGAGCCGCTCAGGCGTCCCTGCAGCAGTTTCATATTCCAGTCAGCACATTTACAGAATCAGCAAAGGAGACTCCCTAATGCCTGAAAAGAGTTTAATGCTCTGCTCCCAGGCTGAGTGGAAAAGCCTATTACATTTACTGAGCACAGACATTTTGAACTGTGAAATAAAATAGGGGAGGCTTTTAGCTTATCGCCTTAAAGGGGAACAGAATGCGGCTTTTATCTCCCCGCTTCAAACGACTCAGGTAAGACATTCAAGAATCATATTTTAATGAACACCTTAACTGCTCCGGGGATTCTCCTTAGAATAAAATAAAAATCCCCAAGGGGGCCTGGCTCAATTTGGTGAGTAAAAGAACATTCAGCCAATGCTTTTTTACAAGACTGCCTTTTGCTCCTGATCTCAGCTCTCATGTTGCTCAGGGAGATTTTTTTTCAATTCCTTTTTCACAGAAAGCCAGAATCACATGTCATATTAATACTGTAATTATTTCAGAGAATTATCGAAAAGCTACTTAGCACTGTCTGTTTCAGTCACGTAGAATTCCAATTCATATATTTGCTGAAACAAGCTTGTTTTGCCTTGAAAAGTACTCATGCATGGCGACTTTGAAAAACCACTTCCCCTTTAAGATGTTATCAGGCAGCTCGGCTGCCAATCACGGCTGATCACGTGACTAGGCAGGCAGCAAACATCATCCATTTTGAGTGAGGGAAAGCCAAGTAGCTGGCAGATAGCACCTGCAACAAAATGAATGAATACTGTGAGTGTAATGCATCTAGCATTATCTTTTTGAGGGCTCCAACATCCCAATGTGCACTTCCTAGCACTCTTCATCATAGCACGGGTGGCTGTTTGTTATGTGGTCAGAGCCAAGGAAAAATGTCTGCATGTAAACAAAAAGTATATTTTATAGCTGCAACACAGCGTCCCTTGCGTGCAGCCACAGTCCGTGTAGGTAAGAGCGGTGGGGTCAGCCGGGGGGATTTCAACATATGAGGATGAGGGAAAATTAATTATTTATTTAATTTTCCCTCGTCATCGTCTGTTGAAACCCCCCCCCCCCCCCCACCACCACCTGGCCCACCGCCCCAAGGCTCTTACCTGCACGGGCCACGGCTGCTAGCGTGCTTGTCCAGGACACAAACAGGGCAGATTCTGCACTGTCTCATTCTCTGAAAGAGCCCAAGATCTCTGTCTAATTACTCACCTGTGCTTGTTGCAGGCACTGTTGTTGAAGCAGCATTCAATTCTGCTTTTCAGTGCATCAGGTATTGCAACTACTGTAAGACCAAAAGGCAGGAGGGTGTATGCTGTGACTATTAAAAATGGCTCCCACGTGTATGTTACACCAGTTCTTGGAAGCCGATGTTGCTCAAGAGCAGCTAAGAAATCTTAATAACAAGCATTGCCGCTGTTGTTGGAAATACAGGAACCAGATACTACTGCGGGATCACTGAATAGCCAAGTACCTGCTCTTTAGGCTTTGACCATCAATGGGTGGTGAAGTGAAATAGTCAAGACTTTGGGCCTGATTACGAGATTGACGGTGTGTTAGCAGGCCATCTCGCCAGCGCCCTGCTCCCACACCGCCTGCCAGATTACAAGAGCATTCATTGCCTGGTGGGCGTGCTTTGGCGGTCTCAGGTGGTGAGCCTAAGAAAGGCACAGCAAGGAGAACGCTAAAGCCCGTTTTTGCACGACATAAACTTGCGCATTCCATGACGTGCAGGAACTGGTGTGCATGCATGCAGGGGCACAGCATGTGCCACCCTGCATGCACCCCCAAGCCCTGAGGCAACAGGGGCCTTGTAGGGCCCCCCTATGCTTCCTCACCGCCAGCATTTTCATGGTGTGATCACCACCATGAGACCGTTGGCATTCAGGAAACTGGTAATATACTTGACGATGCCACAGCGGCACAGCCAGCATATTGTGGCCTCAGACTACCGCCAGGGATCGCGGCTCCCTGGCGGCTGTCACAGTCCTATGGCGGTCCGACCACTCGTAATACGGCAGTCGGACTGCCTGTGCGTCAGTCCTCGACCGCCACCACACCGCCACCACGGGTTTTGCTGTCCAATTGAGCATCAAACTCGAAATTAGGCCCTTACTCTTTTTGGTTCGGGAGCATATGGATGACCTTCAGCATCCAGGCAATGCTAGTCCTTTAGAACAGATAGAATACTTTTATTACTATTAAGATAATATGCTCAGCAACTTTAAGACGTTTTGTGGCATTTACAATACTTCTGTATAACATTCAAGGTTATGCAGTAACAATTCTGTGCTGAGCTGGGGGTATACGCTCAGGAATTTAGGCACACAGCTAGAGTCAAGCGCTGAGTTTGCTCATGAACATGGGAGTGTACCTTGCTATCAATGCTGGCCTCTATAAGACTATATGTTGCCTTGGGGAATGTTGACTGCGTGGGAAGAGGAGACAGCTGCAGTTATCACCACACAGTTCAGAGATGGCTGTCTGAGGGCCTGGCGTGGGTGCTCATCCTCCTCGGGAAGAGTTACTGTTACTATATGAATGCAGGACGCTTCTCAAAGCTGCAGAGCTGGACTAGGAGATGATCTCAGGATCTCCAGACATATGAGACATCTTCCGATGGCTATTGACGAGCCAACAAACTAAGGTGCTGCGTTTTGGGTTACATATGCCAGCAACCTACCTGTGATGTCATTGAAAGTTAGCTTCCCATGCAGAGTACAAAGGGCACACAGCTGGTGACAGTCCACTAAATCAAGGTACCAGCATAGTGTCACACATACGAGCCTCATGCATGCAAGGGTTCTGTTCATGTGCAGGCCTCATGCATGCAAGGGTTCTCTTCACGTACGGGCCTCATGCATGCAAGGGTTCTCTTCACGTACGGGCCTCATGCATGCAAGGGTTCTCTTCACGTACGAGCCTCATGCATGCAAGGGTTCTCTTCACGTACGAGCCTCATGCATGCAAGAGTTCTCTTCAGGTCCAGCTGGGCAGCGATATGACCTCTCCAGTCTTGGTTTGACTTAACAGTCCTTGGTACTTTCAAGCGGTACAGGACAAAACTCAACCTCACGCTCTAGTGGTGCACCGAGGTGCTCAGCGATCCAGGCAGTTTTGCTCCTCCTTCGGTAGTGTTCAGAAGCATAGATTTGTCCTCAGCTGTGTTTCTTAATTTTCAAAGGCAGACGGCATCCTGTGCTTGTTGTCTTCCACGAAACAGATCAGTAGAGTTTTCTTTAAGTGAAAGATGAACATTGGATATACAATGATCGGCTTATATACAGCCCTTGGCCAGCTAGCCCAATTTCAACTGTCTAGTCAAATTCAAGTTTAGCCCCCAAGAGATCTCCAGTTCGGCATATCTGACCTGTCAGGTGCCGTCTGTGGAGTCTTCTCTCTCTAGTTCGGCATCAGCAACACGACGTGTCAGCCACCTTACTTTAAATGCTGGTTTCCTTCTTCACTTCCAAAAACAGAAAACCCATTTTTCCCTCTTTCTAGAAGACATAGGTCTTGTTGCTTTAGAGAGTGCAAGTGGCAAATTTAGCAAACTTATTTTAGTACAGTTTCGAGGACAGCGGTCAAATTAAGACGGTCCCCTCTTTACTTGTCATCATAGCTGAGGATGGTACTCACCCCAGACATCGCCATCAAGGAAGCCCGATAGGTTTGCATGATTTGTGCCAACTTGATTGAAACAGCATCAGAAGAATCTGTCACTAAAGTTCTAATTTCACCTACTGTGGGGCAAGTTTGGCGAGAATCTCTCATTCAAGACAGGTGTAATTATTTTAGTGAAAGGGGGAATGTTGGACAATGGCCAACGCACCGCATTGGTTTGCAATATATAAGACCAGAACGGGTACTTATATCCTTTCAACCCGGCCTTTCCCTTTATCTATTTAATAAATTATGGCTTTTTCTTGATGAAGACTCCCTACAATACAGCTTTTTTCTTTACGCTGGTCACATTTTCACTGTTTGCTCTCCTTATCTCTGGTGCCCAGTCAATCTCCACCGTGTCTGCCCCTTTCAGAAGGTAGCACTTGGTTTTGAAATTCTTTGCAGGTGGGATCGCCGTTCTAATGACGTGATTGATCGAAGGCTTTCTGCTTGTTTCTTCTTCAGCGGTACCTTCCATACAGCCATACAGACACGGCCGGCTAGCAGTTTTCAGTTCACCCCCTGCCATATCTGGGAATATCTACACTCGCTTCACTCCCAATCTTAAGTAGTGGAGAAACCACTCGTCTTAAATCAAGAGGTTGCTGAGCTAATCTCGCAAAGTTTCAAGCTTTCCTCCATGGCTGTAATTTCTGGACCCATAAGAGTTTTAGAAGTACAGCGAGAAAGATCAGTGTAAGCCTGCCGACTCACTTGGCAGCGTTGTAGTAACACCCAGAGTAAGAGCACAACTACAAGAGGAGAGACAAAGAATAACGTCTTGAGCAACACAGTGCTCTACCCTAACTCCACTATCAACTGTCTGCTAAAAAGCTTTCAGGACCAAGCGAAGTGTTGCCCTTTTTTTGGCAATCTCATGATACCAGTCTGTCGGGTGAGCGGGCAAGCGTTTTCTCAATCAACCCCCCCCTCACGACTGCTGCCATGTTTTGGCCCAATTCAAAAACAGTCTATCAATATAATCCACAGCAACCTAAGAATCAAGCTGGATATACCTACAAACAAGTATGGGAGGACCTTTTTAGGTCTGGTTTTAGCAGGGGCAGCTCCTCTGTAATGGCGGAGGAGCGTTGCCCCACCCGTCAGCCATAGGAAAGTAAAATGATGAAACATAATTTTATTTTTATGCGACTGCCTTACACATGTGTGTAGTGCGGAGGGCGGGCCGTGAGGATTGGTGGACACTTAGAAGTGGGCATGTATGTTTGGCCGGCCGTCCTAGGCCAGCCAAACGTACATGCGCATTTCTATTTCTCCAACCCGGCACTGCTCTCATAGTGGGAGCAGCGTCTGGATTGGGTAGGGAGTCTCTTTCCCAGAGACTGCTGGGAAAGCCCAGAGGGATATCAGAAGGAGCAGCTGCATAAGCGGTAGCAAAAGAAAAGGTATGTTTTAAAACATTAATTCCCCCTCTGGCACCCCTCACCCTGTCTATCTGGCCCTATCCTCCCCCACCCCCCACACTTTCCATTTATGGCGGCTCCTACTGGGTTTTAGAGAGTTTACAGCTGCCAAACAGACCTATTGCTAATGATATCCATACAATGAGCTTTACATTGTCTTTCTCTGACCAGCCTCTTTCAACCATTGGCTAGAGACTTTGTCAATCACGTCTTGACTCATCTTAGTGGAACATTCACCTCTCCCCTGCTGCTGTTCTCTGTGTGGGTCTATCCTTCAGCCTCCAGTCCAGTGGTTGCACTGAACTCATGTGATGCTTCCTTCTGGCTTCTTCTCTCTCTAATGTGGTAACCCTGCAAGCGCAGACCAACTTACTCTGTCAATATTTGTTTCTTTTTCCTTACCCATATATGATAAACCACAAACCCATGAATCTGGTGGGTTGGCTGTAAGTCGCTGAAGAAGGAAGCAGCAAGTCTCTCCGTGCCTGCTGGGAGAGCTCAGGCTGTGCATTGCTCCTTATAAAGCCACACGGCAGGCATAGTTCACAAGTTTTTCCATATCACACTTACTGATGTCAATACTTAAGAATTTGAGCAGAGATCATTGTAAAATATCTCTTGAATGATTAAACTAAACCATCGTGACACCAACAGCCTATCTCTACAACAATCTTTGGGGCATATTATCAAGCACAGCATTAAAATTATCGCCGCATTAGCGACAGAAAACTGCCGCTAAAGCGGCGATAATGGGCTTGATAATATGCCCTTGTGAATTCCCATAGAAGCCCATGTTCTGGTGTCAACATGGGCTTCTACTGGAATTCTCTGCGGCATATTATCAAGCCCATTATCGCCACTTTAGCGGCAGTTTTCTGCTGCAAAAGCAGCGATAATTTTAACGCCGTGCTTGATAATATGCCCCTCAGTTTTTAGGCATCAGCAGACATATAGGTCACTCATCGGTATCTATGTGTATTGTATACGGTATTTAATGTCTGGATTGACTAACACATTATGTATCAACAATCACATATCCTTGGTTCAGAATCTGTGACTAATGCACTATCTTACTGGGCACCCCTGCAACGACCGTTCCAAGATATCTCTGTTGACGTTTACATCTTCTGTATCAGATGTGTTTTGCTCCAGGCCTGATAACTCTTGCTTGCTCTTCCTTTTTGGTCACCACTGTATGTTATTATCTTGCCTCTTACAACTGACATACAACCACAACATTAATATCACCCATCTTCAGAAGGGGCACCTTCCTGAGTGGGCCTTGGAAGTCACAGGACTATAGCAGATAGTACCAAAGAGGTCACCATGTCAGAAGACAGACATTTAAGAGCAAAGATAACCATCTGACTGAATAATGGCAGGCGATCGCAAAAAGTGAATTAAAGGTGCAGTTTGAATGTGTGTCCCCTTGCAAAAATACAATCTAACATGACTTTATTAGAATACTAAACCTTGTCCAGCTAAATCAAGTCTCAGTATTTAGAATACCTGTTTGCTCCTGAGAAGTGCTGGTACTCTCCCAATAATGGTATTGCAGCAGTGCTGAGAAGTGCACGTACTTTCCATTGCAAATTTCACAAGTGCTGGTACTCAATACCGGACAGCACCTGCCCATTTAAAGCACTGGTACTATTGCAGTATATCCGAGTTTAACATAATTGTATGCACAGGTTGTTTGCAGATATTTGAGGGTATATTTAAGGCTACAATCTGAAAAGTGAATGTGGTTTTATACTGCAGGAGAAAGTGTGTTGAGGGTATGATAGTTATATCCAGTAACATTCAGGGGGTCCAGGTACCGCCTCATAAGTCAGGGAATCAGTTACTGACTGACAAGTAGCAGGGTCAGATAATGATGGCAGGCAGTCGAGCACCGAGCGATGGATCGGTGCCTGCCGACCACCTAAGAGTAGTGATATACGACACAATGATGGGGCCCCCTGCAGAATGTGATGCGGGCAGTGCTTAATTTAAACCGGTGGTTTCCAGAGTTCTGCAGCACACATAGAAGGTGAAAATTGCCATTATTGATTGTTTATGTGCAGGAAGGAACACCTTCCTGCACATAAACAATCGCCACTGCAGCGCCGGCACCCTTGCAACATGGGGGCAGGGTGCCTGCACTGGTCTCGGCAGCTTTTTTTTGCGCCAATGCTAGAGGAAACTTGGATATGCTCTATTCTTGTCAATTTGGCGCAACCCTGCATTTTGAAAATGTCAGAGCACGGCGCTGAAAAATTTGGCACAGCTCCGTGTGCTGACATTTTCTTGTGTTATACCAAGAGCCGGAGAATGGTGTCTGAGGTCGCTTCCGGCATTGAAGGTCAGTGCAATGGATGTAAACACAGATCAAATCGAGAAGAGTATCTGAAAAAGGGGTGGACCTTCATTCAAGTCCGTAGTGAAAAACCCACCTGTTGGGAAACATGTGGTTGCTTAAAAAATCTATATATTCAAGAGATTTACTTAGGGAATAAATAAAAGTACAAAAATGTAATTTTTTAAAAAAAAGACAGGATTAGTTTCAGAGTACATCCACGTAAAATAGATGAGACTTGAGAGTAGAGCCAGACCCTGTAAGTGTCAGTAGAGGTTTCAGACAACAGGAACTATTCATAAAGTCAGTTACAAAACATAACAAGCATTTGCAATGCAATAGGTCTCGCATTTACGCAAGTTTGAGCTATTCACATTACAAATAACAATGCCTTTTATTTTTGTTTTCGTTTTTAAAACTTAAATAAAAGGCATTGTCATTTACAATGCCAATGGCTTAAACTCGCGTAAATGCGAGACCTATTGCACTGCAAATGCTTGTTATTTTAATGTCACTTGTTTTAATTGCTAATATCGATCATTTTAAGGAGCCCAAGCATGGCACTTGCTATTTCTGACCGACTGACAATAATTTAGCTTTTTGGTCCAGGGACTTAGGTTGCAGATAATGCCATTGAAAGGATTTAGCAACAGATTGCTCATCTGCACAGAGATTACTTTTCTAACTAGAGAAACTGTTTAAGGACATGTCAGATTTCTGTGTCCAGCTGCCAATTTCTGAACTTTTCTCTAGTTCCTCTTTCTTGTGTTCAGTCATGTCAAAATACCTATGATCAGCCCTGCATTGCCAATGGGATGACCTCAGAGTGCTGAGCGAAACAATGCAATTCATGTAAAATGTTAGGGCAAGTCCTCAGCCTTTTAATTTCCTGTATTAATATCTAGGCACTTGACAAAGGGTATGATGCTTATATTCCTTTCACCCATCACCCTGAATGAATCAAGCACACAGAGGGTCTCTTGCCGCACAGGGGCAAATTTAATTAGAGGAAACATAGGTGACCAGTGCAGGTCGGTCAAACGCAAAGTCAGCATCTAAAACATAACACAGTGGTCGGAGTTGTCTGAAGAAATAAGACTAATAATACCCAAAGGAACCCTTTTTAGCACCTATAGAACAAGGACAGTTCGAGAAAAAAACAATTTAGTTCTAAACCTATTCTTTGCAGTTTGCATGAAGCTCTTTGATGGTGGTCCAAAGCTACCTGCGCTATTTGAGCATAATAGCAACTAATGAGCTGCAAGAAACGTATCGCTCTTTCAAAAGCAGTAACCTACTTACCTAGCTACAGAAAATACAAATCAGATTTGTATGTTACCAATGTGCTCTGATGGAGGGAAATCTACTCGCTACAATACTATGCTACTTTAGAAGTTAAAACTGTGACTAGACGAAACACGGATCTCTCCAGCAAGTTCGTTAACCACCAGAGCTACCTTGCCATTATTATTATACCCTGCAAATTGCTGGCACACAAGCATCTCTGCAGCAGGTGCCCTAACTCCGTATCATATTTTAAAATGTACCTTCTTTGTGAACAATTAAGCCGAAACAGATATACCATCGCGTTCCTTTTGTTGCCAGTTTCTTGGCAGAACAGTTAAAAAAATAAATGTATATATTGACTGTCAGAATTTTTATAACTTTTATGGCTTTTCATTACTTCGTCTATCGTGATTCCATCCCTTTCAGCTGCCGCGTCTTGACCCGAAATTTCAGGGTTACTGGAGTATTTTTTCTAATTCTACCACTAATGTAGATAAATAGGATTACCAAATCAATACACCTCCCAACAACAGACTACACGCATCATTAATAAGATACAGACATCTAAGTACAAATTCTGCAGAATGCAGGCAAAACGATAACACATCCGCACCTGCAACCGTAAGGAATGAATGAGTGTAAGGGTAGGGAATGAATAAGTGCACAGGCACATGAAGATACAGGTATTAAAATAAGATAATGGGGGCAAGCGAACATGCACATACAAACACAACATCGGCTAGCGGAAAAACATACCTTTATTGACATAACGAAACAAGCACACACCTGCAAAAAAGAGGTTTACAAATAAAACAAAATCATAAGACACCGGAAAACAATGAGATGTACGCATGCACACACGTACCACAAGAAAAGACAGGCACCAAGAAACTGGTGTTATGTTTAATAATTGTACAACACACATGCGATGGCATGGACTCAGCATGGGAGCAAAGAAGAGGCTGGCGAACAAATCGGTTAACCTGAACTCTAAACAGAAGAGTCTCACGGGATTTGTTGGCCTCGGGCCGACCAGCTTTATTCCACATCTCGAGCAGTTTCTCGTACATGGGGGATGACATCTTGACCATCCAAGTGCTGCCCTGCTGCGTCAGGTCCTTAAAGAAGCTGTGCTTAAGATCTCTCCAGGTGACTCGGCACTGAGAGGCCGAGAACTGCACTCCCTTGTCTTCCAGCTGCTGGCTGATGACGCTCCACACGGCCCGCGTGGACTGCATGCGGGGGAACATGAAGCTCTGGATGTTGCCCATGCCGTCAATCTCCTCCAGCAGTTTCATTTTCTCGTCTACAGTGCTCCGGTGCCTCACCATCTTTGCCTCTGCTGCTGCAACACGAACCCGGAAGTGGAATTCTGTATATCCTTTGAAACAGCGGTAGCTTGTAGTACGGATGCGAAAGATAATGCATCACTGCTTCTGCCCTGAATTCCTAGCTGTAGCTGCTAAGACAGAAATGGAAGGCAGCGTTTCATTGTTTTATCCCTTCTTCTTTAGGCTGGATTCCTGCAGCAAAATGGGATGGTTAGATTTCAAGGGTTAAGGAGAGGATAAATTCCCTACCGATGCGCTTACTTTTTTAGGTTCAAACGTATATATTAATATTAACACTTGCTCAGGAGCACAATCCTAAATCAGTGGTGCGTGCGCACCACAGAGGAGCAGGGCCGGGAATCGAAAGTAGTGGTGCACGCGTACCACAGAGGAGCGGGGGAGGGAGCGCGGCAGCAAGGCAAACGCGAGCTGCTGCGCGTGCTGGCCACCGACGGGAATGGGCATTGCAAAGGCGGGACATGTGCCCGCCTTTGCCCAATCGCGTGCTTTAAAAAAAAAAAAAACACGCTAAAGCCAATGGCGGGCAGCGAAAGCCTGCTCACACGCTCGCTTACAAGAGGTCTCGCGCTGCACGAGCAGTGCTACGCACTTCAACGCTAGGCGAGAGACCTAAAAAGAAAGGCATAGGCAATACTGAAGAGCAGTGTTATGGATATTGTGTGAAGCAAACACAAGGAGATGATGGAAAGAGCCTTAAAACGTTTCGGACACTCACCCAAAGTCACAGATCTGGGTTGAATCCATCATTGTTCTTTAGATCACTTCACCACCCCAGTTCAGACCGAGCCATAAGTAAATCAGTCTTGACCCTGTGCCTCATGGGAACAGTCAGCCCAAATTGCCAAGCCAGGTCTTCGCTGGACTGGAAACAAGCATCCTGGGACCTATTTCGAGGTAACACCCCTCATCAGCCAGGCACGCTTAAATCCAGTGGCAAAGTGAGCAAGGGACCCAAGCCAGGGCATACCCTGCTAACTTAGGGCAAACAAAGCAAACACAAGGAGATGATGGACGGAGCGTTGAAACCTTTCCTTTCAGTTCAAAATACTATGCTATAGACAACTTTAAAAACTTGTCCTGCTTTGTATGTGTGCAGTACAGTGCAGCACGCATGCAAAGTTGTAAAAGATAGGAGAAATTAAAACATTTCTTCTTTTGAACACCTGCTTTCAAGTGGATTATTGTTAGTAGATAAGATTGTGAGTCAAGATGCATGGGTGGTTTCATGAGTAACGCCTATGTACCACCCAAGTAACGCCCCATTGACACTTGCCTCTCACCGACATCATCGTGGGATCAGGACCGACCGACCAGCCAGTCGGTCCTGACCGCCTAATTATGATGTGACCGCACATGGTGCGGTCGCATACTCACATTTCCCTATGGGAGCTTGTGCTACGGCCGTAAACTGGCCGTAGCACAAGCGCTAATTGGAAAATGGTAGGTTGTGTTTATCCCTGCACCGTGTGGCAGGCACTCACGTGCCTGGCACACGGTGCAGGGATCAACAGGGGGGCACCATAGGTGCCCCCTCGGCCCTCAACCGGAGGCTGCAAAGAGAAGAGGGCCATGCTAGGGGCTCCCAAACTCACTTTCTGACAGGCTTTTCATGTTATAAATCCCGGCATGGAAAGCCTTTGGGAAGCTGAGCATCTCAATGGACAGTGTTTGTGCCGTTGGGATTACGGGCCGGTCTCCAACAGCCCGTCGGAATCCAGCCTGAATGACCGGCCAGTTTGAATTCCGACCCCCTAGATTGCAAATAGGCGATCAGAATTGAAACCGACGATCGCGGTCGGAAAGCCTCCGAGATCGTAATAGGCCCCTAAGTAATGCTAAGAAGTGCTTCGCGTTGCTTGCTTCATGTCTAAAGTTAGATTTTAGTTCTAGGTTTACCGTTGTGAATATCATTCTCAATTTGTATAGGCTGATTTGAATTATTCTATGGTAGGATAGAGCTATCATGCACGACTTGCTGTTTACTGCTACTTGACTCTTCTAAGTCTTTTGCTGAACCATTTTGCTTGTGTTAAATAAGAACATGTACAACTTCACTCAAATTCCTTGCTTGTCAATGCAGTGAAGGGAGGGTCAGTACGTACAATGCTTCTCCATCCTGTTTTCAGAATAGGGTCATGTTTTTCGAATGCAGGATCATCCCCAAAGGTTTGAACTGATGCTGATGTGCTTCGGACTCTGAGAGTCGCTGAGGCCGGCAGACCAGACCTCAGTCCTCGCGTTCTAACCCCTTACAAAATCTATGTTGAATTGGCTAACCCAATGAGCATGAGCTGAGTACTTACTTATAAGTCCCTAGTATATGGTGCCAAGGGTACTCAAGGCATGTAAGTTTGAGTGTCCACTCAGGGCTGCAGCGCTGATTGTGCTACCTCCATTGTGAAAAAGTACAAAATTGCTCCCAACCTGCCACTGCAGCCTGGTAGAGCAGTTCTAAAACTGCTAGTTCGACTTTGCCATTTAAACCACTAACTTAACGATATATATATAAATCTCCCCTAAGTAATACCTATCAAGCCCTTAGGTAGAGAGCTGTATATCATTAAGTGGGACATATACTTTAATACGTCCTGACAGTAAAAACTTCAAAATTGTTGTTTTCCTGGGAAAAAGTAGCCCCATTGGCTAGCACAGCGTTACAGGCAGACATCTCAGTCCTGCTAAATTCTGAACAGGACTGCTGAAATGGGTTCTTCAAGGAAAAATAACTTTTTAGGAAGTTACCAATCTGTTGCCAAGTTTATCCGGCGGCCTATCGCTGTTGCTGCCAACAGACGGCTTTCTGCTCTCCTGGGGAGTAGTGTGAACAACTCCCACACTCGGGAACAATAGACGCCTGAAACAGTGGGTGGAGTTACCTCCCCCTTGCAGAAACCCACAGAGGGTTTTGGCCCAAAAGATGAGCTTCAAAGAGTAGGTTGCCTTTGGTGAGCAAATGGTAATCATACTCGAGTAGAGCTGCCTCTTTGTTCAGGTAGACGGGCTGGTGGCGGAAACAGAGAGGGGAAACCAGTTACAAAACTGTTTTTTTCCATGAGCGTGTAGCCCAAAGGTAGCCACACATCTAGGGTGGGTCACCAAGCTCCTAACATCTAAGGAAGGGTTGAGACACCCTGAGAGTGGACAGAATAGTGCACTCTTGCAGTGGTAGATGTCACACATAGCCGGCATTCGTCCTAGGGCAGGAGGTATCCTGGGAGCCCATTGTCTAGTGACTGCATTATGCCCTTGTGGCACTTACTGGGCATAAATATGACACCCACAGCACCATGATCCTCATATCACAACTGGACTGAAGAGAGGACTGGAGAAGGACTGTCCTGCTGATTTCTGGACCTGGCAAGAAAGGCTGCACCAACTGCTGGACTGCACCAGCTGCTCCTTGGGTCAGTAAAGGAAGGACTGTGCCTGGCTCATGGAAATGTTGCTCCCGAGCCCCACACTGAAGCAAGGCTCCCAACGTTCAGTTGGCTGACCCCCTGTTCCAGCACAAGTACATAACATCTGAATTCGCCTGTCCTAGCCAGTTAGTAGTTACTCTCAAGGAATCGCAGCTGACAACTGGCATGCAGCCAAGACGACCTCCACTTCAGCATCAAAAGTTTCACCCATCTCTACCAGACCCAAGAGAGTTGCCAGAGTGTGAATTGGTTGCCAAAGATGGACACTAGCTCTCACCAAACAATACCGCTGGACCTCCTGTGACCAGAGATAGGTAGCCCTGCCAGACTTCTACTGGCTCTTCGATGGACTCTTCCCCCTGTGGCCAAAGTCATCACACCTTACCCGTGAACCGAGGAATAAGCCCAGAAAGCACCCAGTCAACCGCACAGCACCCAGAGCATCTTTCAGCATCCTGCATCCCCAGCATCAGGACCACTCCATTGAAGTCTATGGTGGTTTTGATGTGAAGAGCGGAACTGGACCCAAGACTGCTTTGGCGACTAGATAACTGCCAAAATATTTCTTATTGGCCCTCCTGACCTTCTCCCTGCTGGAATTGGTTGCAATGTCAGGGCTGGAGGAGCCGAACACAACTCTTTCAAACGTTTTAAAATTGTACAACGTTTACAGTTACCAATGGTTGTTTGCATTTTGCACTAAAAATTTAGCTGAGGTTTACGTTTTACTTGAAAATCTATATCTCCGGAACCCTCCAGTGGATGTTGTTCATATTGCTGTCTAAAAATTCATAAAATTATGACCTAATTTCATATATTGGTCTCGGATTTCTTTTGTGTTGCATGGCTTGTTTATTTTTTTGGTTGGTGCTTCTGAATGTCTTACACTAGTGCCTTTGTTTAAGCCTTGCTGCTCAAAGCCACAGCTGCCCATGGTTAAGCAAGAGGTTTTAAAAACGAGCCTGACTGGACCCAAGATGGTTCTGTGACTGTATTACACGGTAACGTCGCACAACGATACCATATCACACAACCATACCATATAATACACCACGATCTTAACAATGGAGATATGTGCTGGCATATTCAGCATTTCATGAGGAAGAGGTATGCCCGATAATAGGGTTTACGGAAATGTGTACTGCCTGCCACTAGGGTCTATCATGATGTGTTGATAGTAGGCTTATGGAGATGTGTGCTGCGTAATACAAGAATTTGTGAAGTTGTATGCTACATGCTACTAGAGTTCATGAAGATGCATGCTGGCTGGTATTTGTATTCATGAAGATGTGGACTGCCTCACTGTAGTTTGTGATGATGTGTGCTGCCTGATAGCAGAGCTCTCGAGGGAGCGTGCTATCTCATACTAGAGCTCATGAAGGTGTGCGTTGCTTCATGTTAGAGATTATCATCATGTTTTCTGCCTCATAGTAGAGTTTTAGGGGATGTGTGAGCTGCCTGATGTTATAGAGTTCATGGAGGTGTGTGCTGCCTGGTGCTCAAGTTCTTGAGTATGTGTTCTGTCTGATATTAGACTTCATGGGGATGTATGCTGCTAGGTACTAGACTTCATGGGGGTGTTTACTGTTTCATAATATAGTTCATGATATTAGAGTTCATGGACATGTGTGTTTTGCTCATTAATAGAGTTCATGGGGATGTGTGTGCTGCCTGGTGTTATAGAGTTCCTGGAGGTGTGTGCTGTCTGCTACTCAGGTTCTTGGAGATGTGTTCTGTTTGATACTAGACTGCATGAGGATGCAAGCTGCCTGAAACTAGAGTTCGTTTAGGTGTGTGCTGCCTTATACTAGAGTTCATGAGGATGCATGCTGCCTGATGCTAGAGTGTGTGCTTCCGTATACCAGAGTTTATAGGGAAGCGTGCTACCTGATGCTAGAGTTCATTTAGGTGTGTGCAGCATTATACCAGAGTTTATGGGGACGTGTGCTGCCTGATACCAAAGTTCAAGGTGGGTGCTGCCTGATCCCAGACTTTATTTGGATCTGTGTTCTGTGATATTAGAATAAAGGAAGATACGTGCTGCAAGATACTATAGCTCAGGGAGATGTGTGCTGCCTGATACTTGAGTTAACAGTGCTCCATGATACTGGAGTTCACACGGGTGGGTGTGTGCTCCATGATGCTGGAGTTCACGGTTGTGTAGTTCGCTACTGCTAGAGGTTGTGGAGATGTGTGCTGTCTGATACTAGAGTTCATGGTGAGGTGCGCTTCCTGATACTTGATTTCATTGGGATGTGTGGTCCATGACACTAGAGTTCACAGTTGTGTGGTCTGGGTGCCACTGGAGTTGGTGGAGACAAGTGCCGTTTGATACTAGAGTTCATGGTGAGGTGTGCTTCCTGATACTAGACTTCAGTGGGATGTGAGCTGACTGATAGTAGAGCTCAAGGTGTGTGTTGCCTGATCCCAGACTTTACGGGAATATGTGCTGCATGATAGTAGCATAAAGGAAGATATATACTGTAGCTCAGGGGGATGTGTGCTCCATGATACTAGAGTTCACATGGGTGTGTAATCTATGATACTACAGTTCACAGTTGTGTGGCTGGCTGCTACTGGAGTTCGTGGAGATATGTGCTATCTGATACTAGAGTTCATGATGAGGATTTGTGGAGATATGTGCCGTTTGATACTAGAGTTCATGGTGAGATGTGCTTCCTGATACAAGACTTCATTGGGATGTGTGGTCCATGAAAGTAGAGTTCACCGTGGTGTGGTCTATCTGTTTTTGAGTTTGTGGAGATGTGTGCCTCCTGATACTAGAGTTCATGATGAGGTGCTTGTGCTGATACAAGACTTCATTGGGAAGTGTGGTCCTTGACACGAGATTTCACCATGCTGTGGTCTATCTGCTACTAGAGTTTGTGGAGATATTTGCTGTCTGATACTAGAGTTCATGCTGAGGTGTGCATCCTGATACTAGACGTCATTGGAATGTCTGGTCAGTGATACTGGAGTTCACTGTGGTTAGGTCTATTTGCTACTGGAGTTTGTGGAGATGTGAGCCCTTTGATACTAGAGTTCATGGTGTGGTGCGCTTCCTGATACTAGACCCCATTGGGATGTCTGGTCCGTGATACTAGAGTTCAGCGTGGTGTGTTCTATCTGCTACTGGAGTTTGTGGAGATGTGTGCCTTCTGATACTAGAGTTTATGGTGAGGTGTACTTCCTGATTCAAGACTTCATTGGGATGTGTGGTCCGTGATAGTAGAGGTCATGGTGGTGTGCTCTATCTGCTATTGGAGCTCGTAGAGATGTGTGCCGTCTGATGCTAGAGTTCATGGTGAGGTGCGCTTCCTGATACTAGACCTCATTGGAATGTGTTTGTCCATGATACTAGAGTTCATGGTGGTGTGGTCTATCTACTATTGAAGTTTGTGCAGCTGTGTGGCGTCTGATACTAGAGTTCATGGTGAGGTGCGTATCCTGATACTAGACTTCATTAGAATGTCTGGTCCATGATACTAGAGTTCACTGTGGTGAGGTCTACCTGCTACTGAAGTTTGTAGAGATGTGTGCCCTCTGATACTAGAGTTTCTGGTGAGGTGTGCTTCCTGATACAAGACTTCATTGGTGGTTCATGATACTAGAGTTCACTGTGGTGTGGTCTATCTGGTACTGGAGTTCATGGAGATGTGTGCTGTCTGATACTAGAGATCATGGTGAGGTACACTTCCTGATACTAGACTTCATTGGAATGTGTGATCCATGACACTACAGTTCAAGGTGGTGTGGTCTGTCTGCCACTAGGGTTCATGGAGACATGTGCCATCTGATACTAGAGTTCATGGTGAGATGTGCTTCCTGATACAAGACTTCATTGTGATGTGTGGTCTTTGATACTAGAGTTCACAGTGGTGTGGTCTATCTGCTACTGGATTGCCTGAAGATGTGTGCCATCTGATACTAGAGTTCATGGTGAGGTGTGCTTCCTGATACTAGATTTCATTGGGATGTGTGGTCCATGCCACTACAGTTCAAGGTGGTGTGGTCTATCTGCTACTGGATTGCCGGAAGATGTGTGCCGTCTGATACTAGAATTTTTGGTGAGGTGCGCATGCTGATACTAGACTTCATTGGGATGTGTGCTCCATGAAAGTAGAGTTCACCGTGGTGTGGTCTATCTGTTTTTGAGTTTGTGTAGATGTTTGTCTTCTTATACTAGAGTTCATGATGAGGTGTGTGTGCTGATACTAGACTTCATTGGGATGTGTGGTCCTTGACACGAGAGTTCACCATGCTGTGGGCTATCAGCTACTAGAGTTTGTGGATATGTGTGTCATCTGATACTAGAGTTCATGGTGAGGTGTGCTTCCTGATACAAGACTTCATTGGGATGTGTGGTCCATGATAGTAGAGGTCATGGTGGTGTGCTCTATCTCCTATTGGAGCTCGTAGAGATGTGTGCCGTCTGATGCTAGAGTTCATGGTGAGGTGCGCTTGCTGATACTAGACTGCATTGGGATGTCTGGTCTATGAGACTAGGGTTCACTGTGGTGTGGCCTATCTGCTTTTGGAGCTCGTAGACATGTGTGCCGTCTGATACTAGAGTTCATGGTGAGGTGCGCTTGCTGATACTAGACTGCATTGGGATGTCTGGTATATGAGACAAGGGTTCACCGTGGTGTGGTCTGTCTGCTATTGGAGTTTGTGGGGATGTGTGCCGTCTGATGCTAGAGTTCATGGTGAGGTGCGCTTGCTGATACTAGACTGCATTAGGATGTCTGATCTATGAGAGTAGGGTCACCGTGGTGTGGTCTGTCTGCTATTGGAGTTTGTGGAGATGTGTGCCGTCGGATGCTAGAGCTCATGGTGAGGTGCACTTGCTGTGACTATACTGCATTGCGATGTTTGGTCTGTCATAGTAGAGTTCATGGTGGTGTGCTCTATCCTATTGGAGTTTGTAGAGATGTGTGTCTTCTGATACTAGATTTCATGGTGAGGTGCGCTTGCTGATACTAGACTGCATTGGGATGTCTGGTCTATGAGACTAGGGTTCACCGTGGTGTGGTCTGTCTGCTATTGGAGGTCGTAGATATGTGTGCCGTCTGATACTAGAGCTCATGGTGAGGTGCGCTTGCTGATACTAGATTGCATCGGGATGTGTGGTCTATGAGACTAGGGTTCACCGTGGTGTGGTCTGTCTGCTATTGGAGTTTGTGGAGATGTGTGCCGTCTGATACTAGAGTTCATGGTGAGGTGCGCTTGCTGATACTAGACTGCATTGGGATGTCTGATCTATGAGAGTAGGGTCACCGTGGTGTGGTCTGTCTGCTATTGGAGTTTGTGGAGATGTGTGCCGTCTGATGCTAGAGTTCATGGTGAGGTGCGCTTGCTGATACTAGACTGCATTGGGATGTCTGATCTATGAGAGTAGGGTTCACCGTGGTGTGGTCTATCTGCTTTTGGAGCTCGTAGATATGTGTGCTGTCTGATGCTAGAGTTCATGGTGAGGTGCGCTTGCTGATACTAGACTGCATTGGGATGTCTGATCTATGAGAGTAGGGTTCACCGTGGTGTGGTCTATCTGCTTTTGGAGCTCGTAGATATGTGTGCTGTCTGATGCTAGATTTCATGGTGAGGTGCGCTTGCTGATACTAGACTGCATTGGGATGTCTGGTCTATGAGACTAGGGTTCACCGTGGTTTGGTCTGTCTGCTATTGGAGTTTGTGGAGATGTGTGCCGTCTGATGCTAGAGTTCATGGTGAGGTGCGCTTGCTGATACTAGACTGCATTGGGATGTCTGATCTATGAGAGTAGGGTTCACCGTGGTGTGGTCTATCTGCTTTTGGAGCTCGTAGATATGTGTGCTGTCTGATGCTAGATTTCATGGTGAGGTGCGCTTGCTGATACTAGACTGCATTGGGATGTCTGGTTTATGAGACTAGGGTTCACCGTGGTGTGGTCTATCTGCTTTTGGAGCTCGTAGATATGTGTGCTGTCTGATGCTAGAGTTCATGTTGAGGTGCGCTTGCTGATACTAGACTGCATTGGGATGTCTGGTCTATGAGACTAGGTTTCACCATGGTGTGGTCTGTCTGCTATTTCAGCTCGTAGATATGTGTGCTGTCTGATGCTAGAGTTCATGGTGAGGTGCGCTTGCTGATACTAGATTGCATTGGGATGTCTGGTCTATGAGACTAGGGTTCACCGTGGTGTGGTCTGTCTGCTATTGGAGCTCGTGGAGATGTGTGCCGTCTGATACTAGAGCTCATGGTGAGGTGCGCTTGCTGATACTAGATTGCATTGGGATGTCTGGTCTATGAGACTAGGGTTCACCGTGGTGTGGTCTGTCTGCTATTGGAGCTCGTGGAGATGTGTGACGTCTGATGCTAGAGTTCATGGTGAGGTGCGCTTGCTGATACTAGACTGCATTGGGATGTGTGGTCCATGATACAGTGAGCTTGTTTCTGTGAGAGGGTTCCACGTCCTCCTGCCGCAGAGGGTTATCATTAGACTCTCAGATCACATCTCTGCCCGTCAGTACAATATCCTTTGAGGTGCCCTTTCAGCAGAAATCTGCTCTTGTGTTTGTTGCTTCCTGAGTGGCAGAAAGAATTTACATTTTTCCATTAGACGGCGGGGCCGCGAGAGCTCGTATTTCACTCGCCTGTCACAGGGTTTCCTCCTGTAAATGCTTGAAGGCGCGCAGTGAGTCAGGACATGCGCCTTATTATCTCTGGGATATTGAGATTTTACTACCACCCACCCACTGATGCTAGCACTGGAAAAATGTCTTTGAATCATCTGCTCTTATCGTCCTCCCACATTACAATCCAGAATGAAAAATGACTTGCAGCGGAGTTGATTCTGTAGAATAAAGCATTTCAAGACGCAATAAAAGTGCCAACTTTTCAATAAAGATATTAAATCCAGGCTTCAGCAAAAGCAATAATTACATGATTTTTTTCTTGGACTATTCATGCTAAAAAAAGAGGCAATCGGCAGAAGGAGGTGAGGGGGCGCAGTTCATGCGCGAACTGCTCGCTAAGCGCGCCAAATTACATCTCTTTTCATCCTTCCGCCCTACGGACTATATCACCAGTCGATGCAAAATTCAGTTTAACTTACTTGTGGCCCAGTCGTGCATTTAGGGCAAACTCAGATAATCTTCAGATCACACCAGCGTGGCCGAATGCTACCTGACATCAGGCAAAAGTTCCCATCAGTGGAGATCCGTACACAGAGGTCGATTCACCAAAATGCCTGGGGTAGCAGAAATGACATCACATGCCATTTGACCTTTACTTTGACTCACATGCTTAAACATACACACACATTCACCCACTCTTTCTCCAATAAATACACTCTCACCGGCAAGCACACATACAAAGCACATTTAAAATCATTCTTTCTTACCTTAGCTGCCGAATAGTGTCATATTCCAGCTAATTGTGCTCCATTTTGTATTCCACTAATAGTGAATAATATTTTTCACTATTTTTGTAATAAGAAAACTAGGGAGTGGGGTCCCAACCAATGTACATTAAGACGAGCTGCCCATGTGTTCCAGGCACTAATTTTGCCACCTCTGAGGTCAGGGGTAGCAAAGGCACTCCCAGGGGTCACAAGGGACAAGCCAGAGGTCACAGCCGCGACCCCTAATGATGTCCATGGGTCCGTACTCTCTGTAGACTAAGGGCCATGTGTACTATGAGTCCGACTGCAATAAGTGGTCGCAAATTGCCCACTGATATTTTGTGAATGGGCTCTGATTTAGCCAAGAGACCTACGTACTAATACGTTGAGTCACAAAGTCACCAATCAGAGGAGGCTGCAGAACGCCTTGTCTAATTAATTTTAATTAGGTAGTTGCAATTAGCACCCAACCTCTTCCCCCTCAAAAGTTGGGTTTACTGCCATGATTAATTTGATATCTTGAAGTACCCATTTCAAAAAGATTTTTTTTTTAAGCTACTAGTTTACCTTAATGAAACTGGTTTAAAAGAAGGTTTGCCATTTGGAAAAACATAAGGGTGAGTAGAATAATGTCTATTTTTTCAACATGGGGCTAACAACCTGATTCCCAGAGGGTAAGGGGTCCCTTTCCCTTTGCGATTCAGTCCAGTAGCGGCGGGCAATATTAACATCTGGTAGGGCGCGATGCCCAAAAAACTCACCAGAAGTATGTTGTTGGCCACAGGGTCCGGTCACTGTCTCTCTCTTCTTCTGCCGCTCTCAGGCGGAAAGTGAGGGACTTACTCCTTTGTGCCTTGCAAATGCAACCAATCCTGGAGCTGCAGCCCAGCTCTAGGATTGGTTGGAGCAGGCTAACCTGGCGCTCATTTTGAGGCTGGGGGCCTGCGGCTGCAATCCCTCGGCTGTTCCTCAGCCTTGGGATTACAGGCTCTGAAGTGCGCAGGTCAGATTGGGCGGCTGTAGACAGCCGGCCAATCTTTCATGCGCACTGGCAGGGGGCTGATGTAATAGTGCAATTGCACTAATCAGCCCTGCCCTCGCACTGTAGCAGCGCGAGCCTGCCACATATGATATAATGGTATTTTTTTACCATCTTATGAATGTGTGTGCCTTCTGCGCTGGCAGCAGGTGGGGCGTCGCACCTCCGCCATAACGGATGAGCTGCCGCTGATTCAGTCACCCCCTTCATTTAGGGTTCGGTAACTGAGGAATAGTTTGTGAACAGAAGTGCTACACAAACCATTGATACCAAACATATCAAGTCACAATTTGGAAGGCACACACCTTTTACGTCCCTTCTATATGCGGTATTGGTCAAAAACCCATTTTGCAAGTTGAAAGCTTTTCTGAGTAGTAAAATGAGTTTTATACCTTCGAAAAAAGTATTTCGTGGTCACAAAACCAGTTATTTTGCAACTCGCAGGGTTTGCAAATGCAAAATATTGTCTTTGCATAGCCTTTTCTTGGGAGGTAAAGGCAAGTTAAATGACCTTCACATACAGAAGCACTGCATTGTCCTGCTTATCACATGAAAGTCCAACTCATGTAGTACATTGCAACTTGTGGGTGTTTTTCATAGCTTGTGTGAGAAGTACACAAAGGCTGTGTGAAAAGACTTTACAACGTTGTCCACTTCTACTCATAAAGTGTCCTACGTGCAAAGAGGCGAGGTGGGCTGCAGAGCAGGGCTTAGCTTTCTGGGTTATCGGTGAGTGTTAGTAGTGAGTGAGTGCCAATCCTGTTGGAGTGCTGACAAATGGAAGTTTCTGCTTAATGTCTCAGCTCGGCAAGTCACCCTCTACTCTACAGCAAGTGATGGCCATTCGTTGATTCTCAAGCACCACAGGGGTGGATAAGGGACTTCAGACAGCAGCAAATCCTCTGCCGCCCGCAGGGGTGACGGAGTGCGCTTCCCTGCACCGGCTTCAAGGCACAATAGAGGAAAATGTAAATGATTTCAATATTACCCTTATATGTAGTTTTACCCTTGATGCATGCTCCTTACATGTCTGTTGCATCAGTTGGTGGAAAGCAGTCCCTGGAGTATTCGCCCCCCACAGCGTCATGGAGTGGAAAGAGATCGGTGACAGCCGGAGCTGTGGACATCTTTCTATGAACAAAAGGTTTTAGCTGAACAGCGTCCGCTGCTCTTTCTGCTCTCTGCTTCAAGTGCAGATTTTGTTCAAGGGGCAAAGCAATGTCTGCAGCTGTCTTGTGTCCCACCTGTGCCTGCAGATTGCTTCAGTGCCACCAGAGCTCACAGAGAGCTTTGTATTTGGGGGGAAGCACAGGAATCTGGTTGCAAGTGCCTTGGTGCTGCCTGTGCTCATGCCTGGCTCTCAGTCCTCCTGCCCCCAGAAACTACAAGGCAACGACTACATGTACCGTGGATGGGAAACAACCTTTACAACGCAGACATTACATCGCACTACCTTTACAACGCAGTCATTACATCGCAACATCCTTTACATCGCATGTCATTACAATGCAGCCCTTACATCGCATGTCACTACAACGCATGTCATTACAACACATCTCACTACAACGCAGGCATTACATCGCAAGTCATTACAATGCATACCATTACAACGCATAGTACCCTTACACTATCCAACACTTACCCTACTGTTGGACTCACTGGAGTTAGAATAGTAATTTTTACCCCTACACTATCCAACACTTACCCTACTGTTGCACTCACTGGAGTTAGAATAGTAATTATTACCCCTAAACTATCCAACACTTACCTTAAATGCGATGTAATGGTATGCATTGTAATAGTATGCGTTGTAAAGGCATAATGCGATGTAATGGAATGCGTTGTAAAGGTAGTTTCTGAAAATGCGATGTAATGGCATGTGATGTAAAAGAATGCGTTGTAAAGGATGTTGCGATGTAAAAACTGCGTTGTAAAGGCATGTATTGTAAATGCATGCGTTGTAACGTCATACATTCACTGTGGATACTATGTGCAGGACATGACCTTCAAGCATGCCACTCACCCAGTCTGCATGCCCCTACAGCCCACTGGGCAGATTTGTGTCATGTCTAGTGGGCTGTGGGTGCAGGGAATATGTGATGATTTGTATCCAGGTGATGATGCGACATTCTGTAACCTAGTATCACCACCTGGAATGTAAGTGGCTTGGAGTGGCCAGCTGGAGTTGGCAGCAGCTGGACGCGGTGGACCTGTCCCTGGGTGCGTCTGTGGATGGGGCCTATCAAGCTGGACTTGTAATAAACAACTTTCCCTGGACCCTTGCATCTGCAGTTAACTTTTGCAGAAGACTCTTTGTCTACACTCTTTTCACTGTCGGAAGGCTCCAGATGCCATGGGGTCTGGTCCTTAATCATACCCTGTACCCATTACCCAGTCCACCGCCCTTAGACCCGCAAGACCCTGCTGCTTTTTCCTGTGCCCGCAGGGAACGACATTTGGCCACTCCTGGTCGGCAGGCCCTGTACTGAATGGCAACCCCCAGTGCCATCGGAGAACAGACAAGACCTTTGCAAAGCCAAACCCTGCATGCACTCAGGCTCTGGGCACAAGATGTGCTTTACAGCCCTGTCTTATGCTCAGTGCTCCTGCTCCATTGCTGCAGGGGTCCCAAGTGGGCACTGGACATAGGGCCTGGCACTCAGTCATGCCCTTCACCATGTCCTCCTACCGCCACTGCTCGGTGCTCTCAGCTTTATGTTGGTCCAAACGGCCACGGCCCGTGCAGGTAAGAGCGGTGAGGTGGTGGGCCGGGTGCGTGGGGATTTTGACAGACGACAACGAGGGAAAATTCATTATTTATTTAATTTCCCCTTATGGCCGTCTGTCGACTCCTCCCCCCCACCCGGCCCACCACCCAACCACTTTTACCTTCATGGGTCGCGGCTGGGTCCAGCAATACCTTGTCACTTGACATGGCCTTCAGAAACACGCAACCACCAGTATCTAGAAGGCTTCGTCTTCCAGCAAAGTTTGTTGGCGTGATCTAAAAATACCATTTCTCATTGTAAATACCTTAGGAGTACCATGCAGCAAAACCACAGGAATTATGCAAAACTTGGACCAGAACTTTACTCCGAATAGGCCTATTTTGTGTTTTGGAGTAAATCGTGTCAGTTGTCCATGAAAATGAAAAAAATGCTGCTTGGGATGCGGAAACTCCTGCTGACACTTGTGAACTTTTGCGCCCTAACTAACCCCCGCTGCACGATGCTGGGTGCGCGGCATGGGGTGCGGCCTGCGGTGCCAGTCCTGCCCTGCGCTGCTCATCTCGTCTCTACGTCCTTTATTCCTCCTACCCCTTTACCCTATCCCCTTACCCTTCATTAACCTTGTCCCCTATGTTCTTTAAATGCTTTTCGTGATACTTATGTAACTTGTCACTGTTGTAAAATTGTAACATTAGTGTTCCTCATGTAAAACGCTCGCTCCTATCCCCTCTCCCCCGAATTTCTCCCCTTGCCTGCTACGCCGCCTAGCCCCCTGTCCTTTGTGCCTTTTGACTAAGCACTCCTTCTCCCCTTGTTGGGAAAAGATCCAATATTTATACTCTGGAGTCTCAGCGAACCCACAGCGCCAAGGGAGCCACTCACAGTTGAGGTATGGTATGGCACCCCTTGCCAAAGCACTCCCTCTCCCCTTTTTGGGGAAGGATCCAGTATGTAGGCCTTGGAGTCTCAGAGACCCCTCTGAGAGAGTCCACTGCGTAAAGGGAGCCTCTCGCAACGGAGTTGGGGAAATGATACCACTTCCCCTGGGATCACAGCTCACTGGACTTTGGACGCAGCTTTGACTCGTCTTCCGGTTTGTGTCCCCATCGCCCTCCCCCCCCTCTTTCCACGCTGTGTCTCTCCCCCTCCCCTCCTCTTTCCCTCCTTCATTCTCTGTCTACTTCCCCTGCTCCTTACCCCCTCCCCTGAACCTCTCCCCTTGCCTGCTTTTTCCCTTACGTATATGTGCTTATTGTTTATCTCGACCTTACAAGTAACTATGCTGCAATGCTATAATAACTGTGTAACCTTTGTAACGATGTAACCTGCAACTATGATCTTATACTCATGTACAGCGCTTTGATACCTCCGGGTCTAGCCAGCGCTATATAAAACCTTTAAAATAAAATAAAAGGTAGGTTTTGCAAAATATGTGTCTGCTTGTATTAACAATTTTGTCAGGGTTAAGTACACATTTTCGAGAACTGATTTTGAATTTAGAAACTCAATCAAGCTGAGATGGACGTTTTTCTCGTCATTGCTGGGGTTCTTGAATGGCTGGAGAGCTGCCTAGACTTGATTTTCGGTCAGAAATTGAAAATATTTGGTCAAATGATGTTAAATGGTGTCAACGTTTTTAGCAAAGAAATAGACATTTCCTATGGTAAGTGCAGCGTGAACATAACTGTCCAGTTGCTCTCATCGCCTCTCTACAATGTACACACGGACTCTTAGGAACCGGAAGTAAACAAAACACAGTTTTGCACGTTTGATAAGCAGAGAGGGTCACCGATCTACTATATAAGCAGGTGAATCTTAACTTGCCCCGGTGGGCCACTGGTGGTGGTCAGGCAGATTCTGCATCCATCTTAACTGAATCCATTAACTCATGAATGACCATTAATTGACCCACTACCTTATAAGAAGGAAAACTAGCATCAAGTTGTCGCTCACTCCTAGCAGTCGCATGGGTGGTGGGATTTTCGATGGGGGTTCCATTGATCTGTGAATCCTCAAGCATGGCGCAACATGAAAAAGTGATTAAAGGTCAAATGCAAAGTCATGAAATGAATTACAAGTCTTTGGGAAATGACAGCTCAGAGCTATTCAACGCACCAGCTACCTCGAAGCACAGGTCAGCAACAACACTAGACTGTAACAGATGAGTACTTGTGATGCAAGAAGCACATTTACAATACAAATTCAGAGCATTTCAAACACACAAATGCAGGTGGAAGAACCTGCTCCCCATTATACACAAGTGGACCTTTAAGAACAAATGTGGCATGATACCCCTCCTCAGTGCTCTTTAAGAAACGTGTCAATATAGGAGTGAGTGGATATAAATGAGTCACAATTGAATTCCTTGCGCTCCTGAGTCAGCCAGGAAGTAAGGATAGGCCCTTTCACCGAGCCATCCCTCTGGCTCCTGGGAGCAGGTATAGAGGAGGCCCTCGGTCCTCCTCATCCTGGTCCGGTGTGACAAGGAGTCCTGCCATGACCACCCTCGGATGGAGGCTTCAACAAAGCAGTCAACCCATGAATCTTTTTAAAAACAGTGCAGTAGCCAAGTTATTCGTCCTCTAAGGATCACTGGCACAATATTGGGGTAAACAATATCTTTGACAAAAATATTGGGGCATATGTACAAGCCCCTATCACCATGGGAACATCACTTTTTATTACGTTGTGGTGGCGATAGGGGATTTGCCTTATTTACAAGGGCGTGTTAAGCTACTTAACGTGGCTTAACGCTGCCTTGTACATAAGGCCCCCTTTCACGCTATGATTAGTGTGAAAAGGGTGGGCAGTGGGTGTTGTGGTGGGCGTTCCACCGAAACACCCATTGATTTTGACGATGCCCCCCATTTACAAGAGCAGTGTGAATAGGAGGCAGCGCTAAAATAAAGACCAGGAAAAACCTGGTCTGAAATTGTCGAAATGAGGAGAAATGTATGATTTCTCCTCGCTGTTGCTTTTTCCATGTGTGCTGCCTTGTGCAGCACACATAGAAAAAGCAAAATGCCTTGGATTAATTATGTACAGGAAGGTCGCCCTTCCTGTACATAAACAATCTTTTAAAAAAAGCCATTTTGTGACTTCCATGTGTGCTGCATTAGGCAGCACACACAGAAGTGACAAAATGGCATTTCAGGATTGTTTATGTGCAGGGAGGGACACCTTCCTGTACATAAATAATCTTTCCCCTGCACGCAGACACTCTTGCACTATGGTGCAATGGTGCCTACGTTGGCACTACACTGCTTAGTGTAGCACCAGCACAGGGGGAAACGTAAGGCCCCACTATATCGTTGTAAAAATGCTGCAGCCTTGCTTTTCTGAACTAGCGAAGTGAGGCGTTAAGCCATGATGGCTAACGCCTCACTCAGCCACTTCCTTGAACATATGCCCCTCTGTGTCAAAAATATTGTTTACCACAATATCGCGCACCTATACCTAGAATGGCAAGTACCAATATATCATAAAAAACATATGCTTGACACAAATGTCACTAAAAAATATAAAGAAATATCGTTTTTTTATATAGAGTTTAAAGTAGCAAATATTAAATATTTAACATATATTTTTAATATAATGTAAATTAAATGCCACTAAAATGTAATTCTATATATACATATATACTGATATAAACACACAAACGCATTTGTTCGTGTTTATATATATACACACACACATATATAACAATTGTCATATAATTAATAAAAATATAAATTTTACGTAATATTAATTGTTTCTATACTTTAAATGTATTGCTATGAAAACATATATATAAATATAAAAAATGTAAAACCCCCCAAATACATTTACTAAAAATTCTTTAGACATTACAAATAGTATAAAATCTAAAAAATGTTTTATAAGGTCCATTTAACCAATATTAGAAAAAATATTGGAGTCTAAGAATATTAAATATACTAATCCCGCTCTAATTTATGCAGCAGTAGAGAAAGTGCTAGACTTTGGAGAAGTGACATTTACTATTCCCTCTGCATTCTGTGCAAAAGCTGGGAAAGTGCTGGACTTCGGAGGAGTGAAATTTACTATTCCCGCTTCAGTCTTTTCAAAAGCCAGGAAAGTGTTGAACTTCAGAGGATTGAAATCTACTATTCCCACTCTAGTCTGTACAGCAGCAAGGAAAGCGTTGGATTTCGGAGGGGTTACAGTTACTGTTCCCACTCCAAACAGTGCAACAGCAGGGAAAGTGTTGGACTGCGGAGGGGTTAAATTGCCTATTCTCATTTCAAACAGGGCAACAGGAAGGAAATTGTTGGATTTTGGAGGGGGATAATTGACTATTCTTACTCCAAACAGTACAACAGTAGCCAAAGTGTTGGACTGTGAAGAGGTTAATTTTACTATTCCTACCGCAGTCTAAGGGGCCGATTACGAGTTTGAAGCAGTTGCGGCGGCTCTCCGCTGGCACAGCTGTGCCAAACCCGTACAAGGACCGCCTGCCGAATTACAAGTTGAAAGAGTTCAACTCATGATACGGCGGGCGGTCCTTTGCCCTTCCCATGACAGTACCTGGAAAAGAGGCACCACAATGGGAACGGCAAAAAAGCTCCAGCACAGCATAGACGTGTATGTTTATGCCATGCTGGAACATTGTGGGGATAAAGACAGGGGGGCACAAGCTGTGCCCCCCTGAATGTATCCCCATGGTGGGGGGCCACATGGGGGCCCCGTTGGGCCCCCTTTGTTCCTGCACCGCCAGCTATTTCATGGCAGGGTTTCGCCATGAAATGGCTGGCAGTGCAGGAACTCGTAATATACTGAGCGGGACTGGGTTAGTGCCCACTCCGCATATTGCGTTGTGGCGTAGCTGCGCCACTGCCGAAGAATGACTGTTCCTTGGTGCAGCCGGCAGTCCACCGCTGATACGACAATGAACGTCGTAACAGGCAAACAGTGGAACACCACTACTGCGCCACCGCGAGTCTGGCGGTCGGAAGACCCCCTGACTCGTAATCAGGCACTAAGCAGGAGAAGGTAAAGTAATTCACTTCAAACACATTACATATGAGAAACACCATGAATGTAGAAATAATATTACACTCTTACTATAAAAATTAATAATTAACATGGATATATAAATATGTATTTAAAAATAAAAATCTATTTCAAGTCAAGTCAAGTCAAGACCACTTTAATCGATTAATTAAAATCATAAAAGTACATCACAATAATTCATACTGATAATTAAATACATTATGATAATACAATATGTTACAAACATCCTAAAAAATATAAATCTATTTGCATAGTTACTATTCAATAAAATAATGATTTATCAGCTAATAAATATTTGTTATTCAATAATAAATTAATTAACTTCCCACCATATACCACTGCAAACCTAGCAGCCTGTACCAAAAAATAACTAAAACAATAATTATTCCATAATTTAATTTATTTAAAATCAATTGAATAACTAATTGGTAATTGAGAATTCATTATTAATTAAGAATTAACTTCCCATCCTAGATCCCTACAAACCTAGGAGACTGCAACTAAAATATAGGTAAAATAATTAAGTATTCCATAATTTACATACTTAGAACTCAAAAAATAATAATTAATTGTTAAATAATGATAAGTTAATTAAATTCCCAACATATATCCCTACAAACCTATCAGCCTGCAACTAAAATACAATAGAAATAAATCAGTATTCCATAATTTACATAATTAAAAACAAATTAAATTTAAATTTCATAATTCATTGTTAAATAATTAGTACTTGACTTCACAACCTAGGCCTCTACAAAACTGGCATCCTGCAAACAAAATAAGCAAAATACATCAGTATTCCATATTTTACATAATTAAAAAATCTATTAAATAACAAATTAATTATTATTAATATATTTTTAATTCATTATTACTTAATTTTCTTCCCACCCCAAACGCCTATACACTTAGCAGCCCACAACTAAACCATAAGTAAAATAAATAAGTATTCTATAAATTACTTAATTAGAAATTAAGTAATTAACAATGAATAATGAATTGTTACTTAATTAAATTTCTACCAAATACCCCTACAAACCCAACAACCCGCTACAACACTATAAATTACTATTAATAACTAAATAAGACATTCTAAATTCTAAATCACTTAAAATTACAAGCTATATTTAAAAAAAAATAATAGCATTTGTATAAACAATAGTAACACATAAGATCGATATATCAACTTAACACATTAAAATATTAAAAAACGATATTTTTAACAACTATATTACTGAAAACAATATTAAAAAATATTTAAAACTAAATTACCATAGAAAACAATACTATTGTCAATGATATTATTGCATCACGATCTTCGTGTGTCATGATTTTTAGTTTACGATATTTATGTCTGCTGATATTTAAAACTCAATATTATGTCTAAACACCGTAACATATGAGGGCTTATCTATTTTCCTGATCAAGACTTCCTGTGCATCCATGTAACCTGTAAAGTTAATCTTCCAGTTGAACCAATACTTCAACAGTTCTTGAATGGGCTGCAGGTTATCTTTTGCTTCATCCATTACTTGGTCCAAATTCTTTGATGATCATCAGCCCACCACTGCATTATGTATAGGTATCTTTTCAGCTAGCTCTTACTAACTAAGGGGGGAAACGATGGGTGTCCGGTAGGCTAGATCAGACACACAATTACTTTCAATAAGTGAAGAGTAATCATGTGGGGAGACTGTCCAGCTTACTCCTTAAGGGCTGCTTTAATGTACCCACTATGCCATTCAGCACTTTCCTAAAACTCTCTACCAGCCTACTGGAGTGCAGGTGGTAAAATGTAGACAACTTGCAGATAACCACCGACAATCCTCTGATGTCATTCCTTAACAAGCTCTCCATGTGGGGGCCATCTCTACTATCTACCTCACTCTTCTTTTACATGTACCTGATCCACATTGGCAGTATTTCCCGCTGCTCCTCTTGCAGGAGCTATATCCACAGTGAGATGTTTTTTAAGAATGATGGACCAGTGGTTAACTTGTTCAGAATCTCTGAGCACAGATACATGCTGGACATCTACATATACTGTGTTTGGAAACAGCTGGCGTTTGGCCTTCCCTATGAGGGAATCAAAGAGTCCAAATGGCCCGTAGAACTGTCAAGGTTTCAAGAGGAGCACGGACGACCTCCTAGTCTGCATGAACGAGGAGGTTGGAAATTTTGAAAGTTGAGGTTGACGCACGGTAGTTCCTTTAAATGTGGTACGTGTTGCCACTGTTGAAGTAAACAACTCTGGTTTTGCATTGTATACCAATGCCCGTTTCTACCTTTGGCCTATTTGTTAGCGCCCATTCCCCTGGGCCCCTTTCCCTTCTAGAAACCATGAGAACTTTGTCCATCATTCTGGATGTGTTATTGCTGATTTTTGTTCCTGTTAGTGTAGCTGCCTGAAAATGCAAGTCGGTCAAATACAGTTGCAGCTCCACAGGATAAGAGGTCAAAAGTTTCTCTGTAAGTTACAAGTTAAGCAATCCTTAGAAAACATTCACCTTTTCCAAAACCCCCAACAGTTCAGTCTCTTCTGTCCACCATGCTTCAGTATCTCCCCTGAAAGACCTTGACTGTTAAGCAGAAGGGGCCTGTCAGTGCAGGCATCTGTGCTCCATCACCCACCCCTTTTAAAGGCCAGTCAGACAGACACTCATCATGTCAGGGTCAGGCAGCTAGGCGCTTTAAATGCTCTAATAGGAGGCATCTGGAAGCCTGGTCTAAGGTTTGCTGGGCTGAAGATCTCTCAGCCCGCCGGGCAGTTACAGTATCATCTCAGCAAAGCTCTGTGCAGATCCTCCCTCTCATGATGAGGTAGAGTACCACTGATAGAGTCACGCCTGGGTGCTTTGGGCTTCATCCGTGAAGTGCTCAGGGCTGACTGTCTATCGGCGAAGCAGGACACCACCCTTTTTCCAGCTCATAATAGAATGGGTGTAATCAGCAAGTCTCACTGATCCCACCCCTCTCTGTGACAAGTTAGGAAAGGTCTTCTCCCCCTTGCATTGGCTGACCCTTAATAAGGTTAGCCAATTAAAGGAGGTAGCGATATCTTCCACTTTCTGCTGCCTGCCCAAAGCCTCCAACTCTTTCCGGGACCATTGCCCTTCTCCCACCCCCACACAGCCTGCCACCCTCTGGTCACCAGGTAAGTGCTCCATTGCATGTTTGGGTGCATGTTTGTTCATATGAATGTATTTGCTCGTGTGCTGTGCTTGTGAATGGGTACGTGCAATACTGTGCGTCTATGTATTTCTGAATGGGTGGGTGTGAGTACGTGCACACATATGTGCTTGTGGCTGGGTGAAAGCGAGCATGTGCACGTTTGCCACAGCACCCTCCTGCCCTCACATTAAGAAGCCACCACTACTGTGAAGGCAATTCTGACGTTCTACAGGTACTGGGCACGAGTGAGCCCTAAAAGCCAAACTGTGGGTGTCCTTCACGCTTCCTACTTTCATGTACTCATTATCCTTCCACGCATTCCCTCTGAGTGTCAGGTGGCATTGCTAGAACTTCTCCCGTATCTTCCTCATTACCACAAGCTGTGTCTTTGTGTAGTGTTTACCTTTACAGTGGAGCCAGTGGTGAGAAAATGCATTCCCTCATCTCTAAATGAGAAATATAGGAATCACGGGGTAGCCGGATGGGACACATTTTTGGCAGATGTCCTGTTACCTCCTACCTCTAAATGAGGGACTTTGTGTGTGTGAGTGTATTGGAGAGTAAAGTACAATAGCTTTGTGCTACTTTATAGCTTCGAAGACCTCTCTGATACCAACTTTAAGACATCACTTTTTTAACAACTTTAAGACCTCATTTCCACAAGGCATGGGGAGACAGAACTGCAAGCGTGAAATTCCCATACTAAACAACTATATTGCCAGGCTCTAAGTTTGGCTCGTCGACATAACAATTGTATCCAGATATTATCAGTAGCTGGAGACCAACTTTGAGCCACAGCCTCTGGATGTATTAACAAAGCCTGATGGTATAGTTGTACCCTAGATACTTGTCCAAAGCCTACAGATCTAACATAGAAATATAACATGTTAGCTTATGTTTCAGTCTGTGTACTAATGAAAGGTTAAGTGGACCCACCAGCATTGTAACCCGTGATCATGAGGTCAAACATAGATCCCAGAAATTGATGCATTAGGTCCCTGGCCTGGTTAAGACTTGAGCAAGGGACTATACAAATTTAGGAAGTGCTCACTAGTCTAAGACATGTCCCAGAGTGTATGTACAGCCTCCCGGAACTCAGTTGAGTTGCTGGAAATATTCCCTGCCACTGCACTCCCTGGTCAGGACAGGACTCTTGGCTAGAGGTGAAAGAGCGCCGGCATAGAACGTTGTTGATAGCAGAAGTAACACAATAGTGTCTAGGTAAACAAAAAAATAATATTTAAAATCACGTTCTGAACTTCCAAAGACGTCAATGGAGGATAACAAGAGTCGCTGCCACCCGCCTACCAGACTGCATGTTTTTGGGGGTCTGGCAGGCGGGTGGCGTGGCACTTCCCGCTGCAGTGCCTCTTTCAAAGATGGAGGTGCCCTTGAGAAGGGTACCGCAATAGGAACGCCACAAAAGATCCTGCATGGCATGGACTGTAACGTCCGTACCGCCCAGGAACTGGTGTGCATACACACAGAGGGGCACATGTTTTTTTTATAGAGTTTTACATAGCGTGAACTTGACCCGAATCGGGTATCAGAGTGCTTTACATAGCACCAGTTGCGTTACCTGTTGTGCCCCCTGTGTGCACGCACAGGGCGCAGAGGCACTCGGGGCACTTTAGTGCCCCCTTTGCTTCCTCTCTGCCAGGGCTTTTATTGCAGTGGTACCGCCATAAAAACCCTGACGGAGAGGGAAATTGTAATATGCTTGGCAGGACCACGGTGTTCCTGCAGAGCATATTGCGGCCTCTGACTGCCGTGCCACTGCCAGAGAATGGCGGTTTTCTGGCGGTGGTCCGTCCTTCCAAGTCGTACTGGGGTGGTGGGACCACCAGTGCGGCGGTGGCTGGACCATCACTGCCGTGCCATCACAAGTCTGGCAGCCCTCAGACCACCAGATTCGTAATTAGCCCCTTTGTTGCTGATGAAAAGTGGTCCTTGGATTGCTGAGCTGTGTCCACAATAATGACGGTTATTGCAGACTGCACTCAGCAATCCAATATTTCTCATTACTCATCTGTTCTGAGTCGAAACAATAATGTCCTTTTCTAGTTGGTGCACATGAAGGTTATTTGCCCCTCCTTTCCTCAAACACTTCGATGCTGTAATTGGTTGTTGAGGTCCTGAAGAAGGCGAAAGATCACACTGACAAAGTCTAATGCCGAAACATGTTGAACCGATAACAGGATGGCATAAAGTACCCATTCTGTTTTTTAACCTTTTACTGACTGAGTGATGATACATTATTTTAAACTCATGCCTTTTTGATGCATTCCAATACAATTTTAACTACTTTTGATATGCACCCTGTGCATCCTCTGAACATGCAATTACATGTACTGAGCAGCGAGCCTAACTGAGCAGTACCTCCTCTTTGTCCCAGGAACAATAGATGCGAAAAGTGATGCGCACACACAATGAACACCTGCTGCTCAAGGGTGTGCCATACAGCCAAAAGAAGAAAACATATATAGTGGTGCACCAACAAACAATAAGAGCACAATAGTCCAGTTAAAGTATTGACTGTTCCGTTCCTTAGCTTATTTTATTAATTTTCAAGACAGTTACATGGTTTCATAAATCCAAACAATGCAGCCAAAGACAAAGCCAATGCGTTTAGTTTACAACAGTAAACTTCTTCAGGGCATTCATATTAAGCATAACCAATATGCCATGAAATGATTCTCGTCAAAGTATGATTCTCCGTTCGTAGGTTTTACATATGTATATACAGGGTCCCAGTTTTATTTGAAACACCTGATCCTTTATATTTCCGGCCACAACGCCCCCGTAGAAAGCACTTAATTCCGTGCTGTAGTCACCTCACAGTCCGCAACCAGCACCACGCAAATATGAAAAAAAGACAGACTGAACACAGATTGTTTGTATGACAGATAACAAAAATAAATCACATAATCACTGACTTAATGTCTGATGTAGGATAAGGTAATATTATAAGGGAAGTACACAAGTGCCCCACTCCACCATAAAAACAGCATTAGCCATCATTAACACATGCCTCTGCAAAATATCCAATAGCGCCATAACTTAATGTTATGATGGCACCAGGATGAGGTACAGGAGGAGAGGGTGATGGATATGAAACTGCCCCCTCATTTGGCCCAGAGGGCTTCACACATAAATCTAGGGGTTATTTTTCGTTGTTGTAGACTGCCTAACCTCATGCAGATATTATTCTTTTCATGGACCTTACTTAATCCTCAAATATCCCCAGAGTAGTGTTCATTTATAAAGCCGCTTGGGAACAGAGGCATCGATTACGAGTGGCGGAATTATACCAGGAGCAATCCTTCTGGTTAGAATTCCACCATCTGCAATTTTGAGTATCTCTAGCTGGAGAATTATCGTGTCCACAGACTCTGGACCCAATAATTCTGCTCTTGAAGACACAAGAGCCTTTGCGAAGCTGGAAGAACAAGGGCTGTGCACTGGGTCAAACCGCTACCCCCACTCACAGCATGGGGGAGCAAACAACATTCCCTCAGGAGTGCCAAATCCACCTGAGTGCCTCTAGAGTACCCTGTCAATTCCACCCCTGAAGTTAACACTGTCCGCCTCCTCAAAATAGGTGGAAAATGTCAGCAATTTCCTCTCCAGAATTGGGGAAAACCCCATGGAACAGGACGCAGTATCTCCGTTTCCATGTTGTTATTCCCAATTCTTAGGAGAAAATGTATTCATGTTTTTTATGCAGAAATGCAGGTTAGAATGGGAGATTCCAGCCCTCTGGTATATCTGCACCAAAAACTGGCACACTTGTAACCAGGGCCATAGTATCTTAATTACATTCAGTTGTATTTATTGTAAAGAGGGAATCCACTTGGTTGTCACTTCTGACGGTTGTCCTAAAGAATATTGAAACTAAGAATATTGTGTGGAGAAAGTATTGTGTCAAAAATATTGAAGACAAAAATACCGAGAAGGTAAGTGCAAATAGATAAGCATAGATTTACTATTCTTAACTCCACATCTACGTACTTTGAAGGTATACATATATTGTCAAGGTTTATATATGTGGAGTTAAATATCATAAAACTTCGCTTACCCAGAGAAACTTACCTTCACAATATATTTGTTCTCGACACTCTTGACAAAATAGTTTGTCCACACAATATTTGTAAATCGATAATTTGTCCAAACACAGTTCTAACTCTGTTCCATGTGTAAACAATAAAATGTTTCGGTCTCAAATAGCTATTTTACATGCAGACCTTCTTCATGATATATCCTATTTATCAATTGATTTTTCTATAATATAGGTGACTTGTAGTCTGGCAGAGGTATGAAGTAGAGATGCATCAGCGGGGTAAGACACTGAACAAGAGTTCTAAACTGCAGAATGTGCTATTAATTTGAAAAAGTTGAGTTCTCTATTTTTGGGGTGATATATGTTATATCAATAGAAGGGCCAGCCGTAGTCTAGAACTGAACTGCTCTAGATGTAATCATCAGTGGAGAATAAGCTGAGTAGTCCGGGTCTCTATGGGTAACTATAAGAAAGCTAAATTTTTAGCCAAATCTAGACTAATTGTAAATATTAAATCGCATTGCATAGACGTCCGTGGGACCCAGGGAGTTCCATTGATGCATGACTGTGAGAAGAACGCTGTGGTCCAAGTGTTGGTGATGATCAAATACGTGGGCTGTGCTTTTCCACTACTCCAGCCAGCTCCTGGCCGAACACCAACATGAGGGCCAGCAAAACAGTGTTATTCATTCAGTAGCTTTCTCGAAGCCTTTCTCCCATTGATTGAAGACATATCTAACAAATCAATCAGTCACACCAGATTGAAGCCAGATTTTCATCATGAAAACATTGATGAAACGTCATCGTCAAAGCTAAGTCTTTTTTAACCAGAACGAAATGCTGTGCATCTGAGCCTGGGTTTCAGATGAGTGGAAGCTGATGGAGGCAACAAACAGTGATTTAATTAGCAGTCGTCAGTTTTTCTCAATGTTGTTTGTCTTTCTCAACTTCCTTTCATTTTATAAAGTACTTGCAACTTTGTAGGAGACGTGGGTGACATATAATAGATGTAGAAAAGTATTCAAGAGCAAGGAGGCAGGAAGAAAACATTCTGTGTTCAAGATAGGAAGTAAAACACAATGTAAAGTTTTAAAGACACAGGCAGGCTGATTTACAGCTCCCAAGACATAAAACCATTTGCACATGTAAAGCGTGCAAACGGCTGACTTTACGACTGCAAAGGCATTGGCAAAATATGATCATGCAGTCACCAGCCATTTTACTCATGCACAAAACTACTCTGTGATCTTGTAACATTGTGCATGAATGAATTCCACTCCAGAGGTGACATTTGGGAGTCCAGGGCTTCATTTCCCTGGAACGCTGCGAGCACCCTGAAGTTGTATCCAAATTCTTTCCCACATCCCCCTACATTGGTGTCACAGAAATGGCCCGGCATTTACTCTTGTCCAATGGGCAGGAGTACACCCCATTCACAGGTTGGGAATGAGGACAGAACACACTCAAAATCTGTGCGGTGTGAGGGAATCTGTTTCTAGCTACAAAGGCAAAATATTTTACCAGTGGAGAAAAGAAAGAAAAACGTGCCCTTGCGTAAAGGCGCTTACATTTGAATCTGGATGACTTGGCAATGAATACAACTACTGTTTGAGGAAAGGTCTCTGCAAAAGCCTCACAGAGGATATACTAAACCAAAGTAGTGACTATAATATGTTTCAAGGCGTATCCTTGAAAAATATAGAGAATTGTCGTGTATTTCCTTGAGGGACAACTTAGTTTGCCTGTATTTTAGTTTGCTTGTATTTTAGTTTGCTTGTATTTTAGTTTGCTTGTATTTTAGTTTGCTTGTATTTTAGTTTGCTTGCACATTCAGGCTGCGTTGCATTGCACACGTTACGCTTCGCACGTTCATTTTTGTGCCACGACTTTAGAAATGCGCTGCACATGTTTTTGTTATTGTTTCAGACTGTCTGAACATCTTGTACAAGTTCAAACAATACTGTGCCGGGTTTTTTAGTGATGGATTAGCAAACGTAGCCCACATTACACACAATGGGAACATTGTCCCACTCCCCCACCAGTGGTGCCGCCAATAATAAAACAAAAATGAAAATAAAGTGCAACACAAATGGCTTCTCCTTTCAAACTTTCAAGCTTGAAAAACCACAGAATTTGGTGCTTCCTAAATACTGTGGAGGATTCATTCCAACACCACGGATGTCTCCGGTGGTAGCTGTCAGGGGTATTATGGACACACACAAGCACTACTCAGGAGACCTGCCCTATAAGTACCAGACCGAGCATTGGTGGCGCCATGTTGCAGGATTCTGGCTACACAGAACTACTTTACCTGCCCTCCTAGCCATCCCAGAGTGACAGGTGAGTTAGCACCCCAGAACACTAGTCCCCTCAGGGAACCGTGGAAACAGATCTTGAATCGTTCGTTTTCTCACTCGCGGATGTCCATAATAAGCAAAAAAGACAGAAGAACAGTTTACAATAATTATAACGCTCTATTATTAAACATCTGCGCTGCAACCAGAAAATATATGAACCCCCAACAGCGCGAGGAGCAGTACAAGAAAACTATAAACAATAAGAAACCTTACCATGGTGAATAATGTATCTGCCTCAGCCCACCCCCACTATGGAAACACACTGCTATAGATCTCTGGGTTTAGTGGCGAACCCCGTACCTGCTAAGCTTTGGTAGTTGTTCTACATCTCAGGCAGTGGATCCCTCTCCCGTCGGGACCTTTGCTCTGCTAGAATGTCTTCTCTCAGTTTTCGGCCCGTCTCTGTGTATATGTTACGAGGTTTCTTCCTGAAAACAGCAGATGTGAATGTATGTTGTGTCTAAGTGCCAAGCTACGTTTGCTAAATGATCACAAAAGACCAAAACAGTGTTGTTTGACCTTGTACAAGATGTTCAGACAGACTGAAACAATAACAAAAACATGTTCAGGGCTTTTATAAAATAATGTGGTGGCACAAAAATAAACGTGCCAAGCATAAAGCGTGCAAGGCAAACGCATCCCGAATGTTCAAGCAAACTAAAATACAGGCAAACCGAGTGGTCTCTAAAGGAAACACACAACACAGAGTTTTACACCTGCAGAACATTTGTGTCCAGTACAAAACAGATAAACTGGAGGCAAGGAGGGGTGGGAGAAATAGTGTGGAAATTCCCAAAGATTATGCACTCTTTTTGAAGGAACAGACTCTGGAGTGGATCAGTGCTTCTGGAACTGTAGGCGATAACTGCAGTGGGAGGCTCCGAAGCAAGAGTAGCAGATGCCTGCATACGCAAAGGGCAGTCAATGCATGGAAGAAGAACTCAGAAGCGCTGAGGAAAGAAGGAAAATTAACTCAAAAATACTTGTGATTGACAGAGATGAGCAATGGTACCTCATAACCTAGGGGTGAGATGAAGACCGATTAGCATCTTTGTCGCAAGAGAAGTCAAGGAAAAGACGTGCCGGATTGGACCAGGAGATCATTGCCTGCCATGATTGGCTCCAGAATTCGGAGAAGTTGAGTACCATCACCTACTCCACCTCCACAGAGCTTTCAAAAAACGTTGAAACCTTCACCAACTTCACAACATTAACGAAATAGAATGAAAATCCCCGAGACAATTCTCTTTGTAAGAGTTTTCCGGCAGCAAAAAAAAAGTTTGCAGGAACATTCTCTCACAAAATCTTATTTTTACACTAGAAAACGTCTTCCATAGGCAAAATTTGTCAAGAAGGAAATTTGGGAAGAGGAAGGTTTCGGACCTTTGCCCACTTCCATCGAGGGAATGACTACTTTTGAAGGTCAGAACTGGACCCTAATCTGATGGAGAAAATGATATTTTAGGACAGTTTTTTTCCACAAATTTACCAGGTTTGATCCGTGGAGGCTGAGCATCAAGCGCGAGGACCAGAGAGCACACGTAAAAACGCATTTTTCTACTGATGCTCAATTTACTTCCTCTAGAAGGGTTAAAGGAGAGCCGGCGTTGCTGGGATTTGAACCCCTGACTTGCATCTCACGGCATCAGCGGCCAGCCTTTAACTCATGTAACCATTATGAAAGACGGTCGATGAAAAGTAAGGTGAGGGGACCAGGGATGTACGTCTGGTGCCTGATGGGAATCAAGTTTTTTATTCGTATTTTTTGCTTTTCCAACGCCTAAAAGCAGTGTTGCTCCTGCAATTACAGCTACTGCATAGCTCCTATTTTGTTCTGTATTCTTTACATATTTATTATTTGTTCACTGCGATTAGCTTGCCTCTGGGCGCCATGAAAATACCTTCAATTAGTTAAAATCATATGCAAGTTAGGAGAGAGGCATACCCTCTCCAGGAATGAAAGCAAGTGATTTGGTGAATAAGAAGTTTTCACGGCACTCCACGGCGTTTGTTCCACCATAAGTTACGTCTTGCGGCAGCAGCAATGTTCAGCATTTCTCCTTGAATTATGTGTTTTATTTTTTTTACGTACCTCTCGGATACCTTTCACGACTCCTAGTTAGCAATCAAGCAAATTCAGATTTATAACCAACTGTAATGCATGACTGTTTGCATTTGCCAGGGGTCTTTACATTTTGGGACAACCCCCTAAAGGTGATGGGAAAGGTCCTGCAGGGAGAGATGCAACGTCCTAAAAGAGCTGGAGCAGCACCTCATAAGTGCCTCTGAAAGCTCAGAGAATTTTGTTGATGTTAAGAAGCAAAACCGAATCAGTTTTGGTAAAATAAGCTACGTTTTTACTCACTTGCCAGTTAGCTGGTGATGTTCTAGAGTTAGGGCGTCCTTTCTCCTGGACCCGTTGTATCTCTCCCGCCCCCTCCCCCAGATATATGTGCAATGATCAGCCCACCCCAGATATCATTTTGCGTATATTCCCACTCTGAAATAATACGCTTTTACTTCCATTGGCGATATTGTTTTCTAATTATCTTCTGACAAAGATAATGTATCCTAAATATCGTGACGCTGTACTCAGTGCAGGGTATATAACGCATGGAATCCAAAATCGTCCTGCTTTTGACAAGCCTAACATTTGACAGTTTGCACCTCACAGTAATGTACATTGAATCAATATCTGTCCACAGTTGTACCGAAATGCCAAAATATGCAAATGTAAACCAATCTGTGAGTATAGAAGATGTGGATGTTTCAGCCTTGTAGAGTCATTCGAGGGTCTTCATCAGGACAAAAAGCGATTTGTCACCATCATGTCATAGATGAACACTAACAATTATAAACAATGGTCAATAATCACATTTATCTGTAAAGAGTAAGACTGAAGAAAATCAAGGAAGTCAGAGAAAATCAATGAGTTCAAAGAAGCCGAATCAGTAGATGATGTTGCATTTGGTAGGTTAAAAAAAACTATGCCTTCCATGCCACTGGACCTCATAAAGGGTGCTGGCAATCTGCATTCTCTAATTTGATTATTTTTTTAAACTTTTATCATGTTTACTGTAAGGAATGAAACTGTCTGAATGTTCTTACTTTCTTTTTTCATCACTGTTACTTTACAACTTCGGAATGGTGATGTTCATGCACTGAATGATTCTTTGTCCTGTTGAAAACAGGGTGGCACTATATTTTTAAACAAAATATTCCTCTGGTAATTCCCTTGTTCAGGAAAGCTTGACCCAGGCCCTTTCCTCTCTGGGATTATTTCCTCCTTGTGGGCCTTTGTGAGCCAACCTGCTTTCTTCTATTCAGGGAGGGTTACATTCTTCTATTATGAGCGCTTTCGCTGGAATCTGATTTTATGATGAATGCATTTCTGCTTTTGTTTTTACTATAGTGAGCTCGGGGCTTCTTCTTGTAGGTTTGAGCTTTAACATGTATTTTGTTTTCCTTTGCTCTCGTGGGATGTCCTGACTCCTTGTAAACTATCTGTTTTCCGTTGCCCTCAAGGGTAGTTCTCGCTCTACTGAGTTCATAAAATAAAATAAATATGTGCGTTGTTACAGCTGTAAAAAAACAGCCATCCTTCGAGAAACGCATTACTGCCAGACTGAAAACTATGACTCAGTGACTTCAAACAGGAGAGACAATGAGTTAAGGCAGGAGAGTAAACACAATAACACGTGGGAGTAGAGACAGACACAAATGCTTGAAAAATAGACTATAATTGTTATAAGTAATTCATATTTCACCTCTGTTCCATTGTTCGTGTAGCTGTTTGCCTTGGTAAATGACTTCTTTATTTACATTGGCACGGTTGATAACTTTGACTCAGTGACTGATGGCTCAGGTACTTTTAAAGAGGTTTACCAAAGGCCACGTCTTGCAACATACAGGACAGCACAAAACAGACAGAATTAGAGGGAACATTAAGGCTCGGACCACATTTGAACTTTAGTAGCCGTCAGTGCAATAGAAGCCACATCACCCACACACTGGCAGAAGACACTTTGCATCATTTTGGCATTCTTAAGGAAACTCTTGTCTTATAAGCAGTAACCACTTCAGGAGTGAAAAAGTCTGTGATGGCCAATGACTCATCCACTCTGTCCCTCATGACCCCAGGCCCCTCTCTTGACTCTTCCAGGTGCCTCTACCACATGGGTACTCGCAAACATTTCCCCAGGGGCTGCAAAGTACCCTCTGTGGCATACCCGAGGGCCTCACCGATGCCAGCAATGCAAGGGTCAGGGTGACAAAAGGTGGGCATGGTGGAACGCGAAGCAGATGCACGCCGTGGACAACAAACCGAGCCTTCATGTGACTTCTGTCTGCCACCAACACACTATTCTCATGCACCGAGGATTAAAGTCAAAGCATTAACTTCTAATGTTAAATGTGAGAGGGAAACAGATACTCATCCGGTGGCTGAATTGCAAAATGTGAAACCAGAAAACCTGGCATCAGTCCTGCCCCACTTTACGAAACTGTGTGATACTAGGCAATTGGTTAATTTCACTTTGCCTCTTTATTACCACTTATGAGAACCCCTTAAATATATACGAGTTCATGATGTGTGCTGTACAAATGTACTGAGTCGGGGCATATCCTAGCCAGGGACCTTTTTATTGGCTTTCCGCATCTTTCCACTTTCTACACTTAGGCACCGGGGACATGTACACCCACTGTGGGAATACACTTACACGCCCCATATCTGGTCCACTGTGTGGCACAGAAAGGGCACAATGTGATGGGATGGGCCTGAGCAGGGATACTCAAAATACTGATCTCCTGACCTTTAATTGTGGCCCCCTGGTGAACAGCAGCACTGGGCTGCTGTTCACTTGACAGAGCAGGAACATTCAGAAAGCTGTGAAATGGGCAAACTTTATTTACATGTTAACTAAAGTAATGGTAAATAGGAAAAGGAGGTTTCCTAGTCAACTTGGGCCCGATTCACAGAACTAACTTAAGACAAAATCCTAAACTTACTACTTTTGGTATTCACAGAAGTTAGGATTTTGTCTTAAGTTTGTCTTAAGACAAACTTAAGACAGACTTAAGACAGACTTAAGACAGACTTAAGACAAACTTAAGACAGACTTAAGACAGACTTAAGACAGACTTAAGTTAGGATTTTGTCTTAAGTTTGTCTTAAGTCTGTCTTAAGTCTGTCTTAAGTTTTTCTTAAGTCTGTCTTAAGTTTGTCTTAAGTTTGTCTTAAGTCTGTCTTAAGTCTGTCTTAAGACAAACTTAAGACAAAATCCTAACTTCTGTGAATACCAAAAGTAGTAAGTTTAGGATTTTGTCTTAAGTTAGTTCTGTGAATCGGCCCCCTTATCTTTAGGAACACCTTTAGCTTTAAAGATATCTTGCACTAAACATGTAAAAACATGATAAACTCTGTAAAGATAAAAAAAATATTTTGATAACATGCATGAGTGTTTTACTTTTAAAGATTAGATTACATCACTGCCTTGAGAGGCATTTATTAGCAGTGATAGTTTTCAAACATGATCTTGGGGCACATTCATGCTGCCCCCATTCTGAAAACAATGCCATTAGTGAACCAAGAGGCAAGTCATTTGTCTGGTGCACCTTGTGTGTAAAACACACAAGATGATGGACGGAATGTTGCACATTGGCAAAACATTCACCCCCAGTCACAGATCTGGGTTCAATCCATCGTTATTTTGCTCACCACGCCATCCCAGTTCAGACGTGGCCATATGCAAATCAGTCTGACCCTGTGCCTTATGGGAACAGTCCAGCCCGAACTGCCAAGCCATGCCTTCCCTGGACCGGAAGCAAGCTTCCTAGGACCGGTTTCTGGCATTTCAGCCGTCTTCAGCCAGGCTTGCTTGAATCCAGTGGCAAAGTGAGCAAGGGACTCACGTCTGAGCATACCCTGCCAACTTATGGCGAACAAAGCGGTACAAAAGGGGGTGGTGATGGACGGAGCATCAGAACCAATCAAACACTCACACCCAGTCAACAGATCTGGGTTTGATCCATCACCGTTCTTTAGCCCACTCTGCCACCCCAGTTCAGACATGGCCATATGCAAATCAGTCTGACCCTGTGCCTCATGGGAACAGTCCAGCCCGAACTGCCAAGCCATGCCTTCCCTGGACCGGAAACAAGCTTCCTAGGACCGGTTTCTGGCATTTCAGCCGTCTTCAGCCAGGCTTGCTTGAATCCAGTGGCAAAGTGAGCAAGGGACTCACGTCTGAGCATACCCTGCCAGGGTCCATGGAAGGCATGGCTTGGAAGTTCGGGCTGGACTGTTCCCATGAGGCACACAGACTGATTTACATATGGCCATGTCTGAACTGGGGTGGCAGAGTGGGCTAAAGAACGGTGATGGATCAAACCCAGATCTGTTGACTGGGTGTGAGTGTTTGATTGGTTCTGATGCTCCGTCCATCACCACCCCCTTTTGTACCGCTTTGTTTGCCATAAGTTGGCAGGGTATGCTCAGACGTGAGTCCCTTGCTCACTTTGCCACTGGATTCAAGCAAGCCTGGCTGAAGACGGCTGAAATGCCAGAAACCGGTCCTAGGAAGCTTGTTTCCGTTCCAGGGAAGGCATAGCTTGGAAGTTCGGGCTGGACTGTTCCCATGAGGCACAGGGTCAGACTGATTTACATATGGCCATGTCTGAACTGGGGTGGCAGAGTGGGCTAAAGAACGGTGATGGATCAAACCCAGATCTGTTGACTGGGTGTGAGTGTTTGATTGGTTCTGATGCTCCGTCCATCACCACCCCCTTTTGTACCGCTTTGTTTGCCATAAGTTGGCAGGGTATGCTCAGACGTGAGTCCCTTGCTCACTTTGCCACTGGATTCAAGCAAGCCTGGCTGAAGACGGCTGAAATGCCAGAAACCGGTCCTAGGAAACTTGTTTCCGGTCCAGGGAAGGCATGGTTTGGAAGTTCGGGCTGGACTGTTCCCATGAGGCACAGGGTCAGACTGATTTGCATATGGCCATGGCTGAACTGGGGTGGCAGAGTGGGCTAAAGAACGGTGATGGATCAAACCCAGATCTGTTGATTGGGTGTGAGTGTTTGATTGGTTCTGATGCTCCGTCCATCACCACCCCCTTTTGTACCGCTCATTCAGCACAGACACACCACATGGGTGACAAGGCAGGCAAGTTGCTCGTGTGGCTCATCCTCCAAGATGAGGCGTCAGCTCCTATTGCATCAGTATGGACGGCAAACGGGGGAATAGCATACGCGCAACAAGACATACAGGGTGAGTTTGTGACGCACTACCAAGGCCTGTATAAATCGCGCACACGAGTTACACTCCTAGAGCTACAGCTTTATCTGGAGGGGTTGAATTTGCCACAGCCTACGCGCACACAAAAGGAGGAGCTAAATGCCACTATTTTTTCGGAGGAAGTACGGGACTGTATATTTTCGTTGTGCAGTGGGAAGTCGCCAGGCCCAGACGGCCTGCCGACTGAATTTTATAAGGCATATGCACATATCTTAGTGCTGCAACTGCTAAAAGTGTACAAGACCGTGCTGGATGAATCCACCCTCGCCGACACACAAAACAAGGCCTTGTTGGTATCCCTCCTTAAGCCTGACAAACACCCTGAATCACTGGGTTCGTATCGCCCGCTGGCGCTTCTTAACAAGGATTATAAGATTTTTGCGTCATTGCTTGCTAGGCGTCTTCACCCTTAGTGAAAACACTGGTACACCCCGACCAGAATGGTTTTGTTCCTGCCCGCAGCACCTCCCTTAACATCCGTAGGTTCTTCCGGGTGCAGAAGTATGCATTGCATAGCTGGCCCCGATCAGGTTGCTTGGTTCTGGACCTGGAGAAGGCTTTTGATTCTTTAGAATGGCCCTATTTGGCGGCAGTTTTAAACAAATACGAGTTGGGTGATTACTACCTGAACATGGTTCAACTATCATGCCAACGACCCACTGTTCGGGTTCGTACCGGTAGGTTAATTTCAGACCCCATTAGAGTGCGATGAGGGACGCACCAGGGCTGCCCCCTGTCCCTGTTGTTGTTTTCTCTGGCTATGGAGCCATTAGCGATGTTGCTCCGCGGTGGTGGCCAGACATTGGGTATACAGCTGGGGGATGGGTTGCACGCCGTTTCTTTATACGCAGATGATCTGCTGTTATATCTTCGTGATGTCACTGCCATCCCAGCGTCTATTGCAGACACGCGTAAGGCTTTTGAGGAGATATCAGGCCTTCGGGTTAACTGGGCTAAGTCGGGGGTTTATCCATGTAGTGTGGATACGGCCGAAGTGAATGTGCTCCTTAATGGCTCGCTCCTCCCATGGTACCCTACTACCTTCCGCTATCTTGGTGTCTTCATATACCGGATGCCTGAAGACATAATGGAGGGCAATCTCGGCTGTTAGGTTCAAATGCAATTTTGGAAATCACTCCCACTAAATGTCATGAGTCGCATTACCCTGTTGAAGATGATTGTTCTTCCTAAATTATTGTACTATTTTTCAAATCTCCTGCTTTATATCCCAACTAAGATCTTTCGAGAACTGGAACGCCTGTTCCGGGACTTAATATGGAATAAAGGTAGGCCACGAGTTGCCTTGTGGAAAATGTATGCTCCTACTGGCCAGGGCGGGTTGGCTGTTCCTAATATGGAGCTGTATTACATAGCTGCTCAGCTCCAATGGGTGACGAGATGGCTGGATGGCAGATGTCTGGAAGACACAGCGACCTTACAACAGCCTTGGACCCAATCCCAAATCTGTCATCTGTTCCATCCTGCTGCCAGACTCCTGGGACCACCCCAATCACACTTGGGACTGGCGCATAAATGTTATAGGAGGAGTTTATACCTCACTCGCTCAACTCTTCCATATGCTCAGATTTTACCGTTGCTAGGGACGCCGAGGGGAAGGCTGGGCACCTCTGACATAGCTCTAGCGGCTTGGCATACTGCTGGAATAGATACCTTGGGTGATCTATACAGAGATGGCACACTACTGACGTTCGAGGCATCAGCAGAAGATACAGGCTTGCCGGCAGGCCAATTTCTCTTACATACCTCCCTTCTGAGAGTCTTGTCAGCTGTCTGGCAAGACCTGACAATCGAACCATCGAAGCACTTAATATTATAATATTTACACGTAATGGGAGCAGGATCACATATGGTACACTGGTTAGTAAAGGCACTACTTGTACATACTTTGAAGCCGATGCAGCAGCTCCGGGTCGGTTGGGAGGCAGACAGAGGCCGGCCTTGGACTGATAAGGAATGGGACGCTGTCCTAGCTGGCTCTAGGTGTGTACCGAGGAGCTCTAAATTCAAGCTTATACAAACGTACATCATACAGAGAGCGAACCTTTCACCCGACAAGATAAACAGATATTTTAACTAAAGGTGGGCGTCAAATTCCGTTCCGCTCGTGGAATTTGCGAAATTTAGGCATTTTCGCATTCCGCGGCGAACACGGAGATGTTGAAATCTCCGCGATCTGCGGCGTAGCGGAGATTTTTTTCATGTTCGCGCTTTAAAAATACGTTCTTGCACGCGGGGTCGACTTACCGGGATCCCTGCGATCGCCGGCGAGTTTTCTGATCCGTTCGCGTGCGCCACGAGATGTTAATAGCCGGTCGCGCTATCCCGCGAGAGTTTGCGATCGCGAACACGTCATTCACAGCACCATAGGACACCGTGAGATGTCTGCGATCGCGAACACATCATTCACCACCGTGAGAGTGAGCGTGCGAACGCGAACACGTCATTTGGACGCGCCATCTGACATCCGGCGGAAGTGTGGTGAAGCTCGCGATCCCAAGCACGCAAAATTTTCAATCTGGAGAAGAATAATATCTCGAGCAGCATAAAACCTTCTGTAAATGATGATTTGGATGAAAAAAACTCCTCAGATTGACATTTGGTTGTCCTTTTTTATGCAAGGAGTCCTTTTTAAAAAAAAAAAAAAATTGGGGGGGGGGAGAGGGAGGAAGTGCCACAGAGTCTCCAACTTCCTGTTCCTGTCCAGCAGGCTCCTCCCAGTGCTTTGTCCATCTCCTGTTCATTCTGCCTTTGGATTTTGAGCTGGAAGGATCACTCTTTGTGTCTGCTGAATCATTATCATTGGATTTGAGGACTTTTGAATTTGATATTTTACAAGTGAGTTGGTGTGGCTGTTGTTTGATTGGGGCATTGTAGTTGCTGCAACTACAATTTTGGTACTTATCCTTATTTTTGTTTTATTGTTGTGGGTAGCCATTAGGCCCAGAGCTAGTCATGGGTGGGTGCATGATGAAGCAACTGTTCCTTTGGTGTGTGTTGAATTTGTTTCAAACATCATTTAGGGCATGGATGCCATTGGATTGATGTGCAAAATGTATATTTTTGGGGGTATTTCTGTTCTTTTTGGGTGTGTGTTAAATAAATGCCTTTGTTGTGTATGGTGTGTTGTTGTGTACCTTGCAGATCTTGTTTAGCCCTGTGTGTTTCGTTTTTGCATTTTAGTGCATTAAAAGGCAAAGCAGTGTGGTTTAGCAGCATGTATCCTTTGCCTGGCTATTATAGGCCTTTTGTCAGTACATTGTTTTCCAGGCTTCCTGCTTGTTGCTTGTGATTTTGTCAGTGTCCATGTGGCTGGTGGCCATTTCTGGTGGGAGTTATTAGTATGCTGCTTTTGCCATATACAGAACACAAAACAATGAACCCGGCTCCGTACTACCGCACACTCCTACTACTCATGGAGTAACGAACAGCCAACTCTTTTATCTGTCCAAATGGAATTTTTATTAGACCATTCCTGTTTCTTATTAATTTAAAAATTTGCCATATAGGCATGAATGTTATTCCTTTGTGGCCTAGGCTTCTTGTTGTTGTGGGCCTGGCCATGAGGCTGGTGGCCATTTTGAAGCCAGGCCGTGCGCATTTTTGCTATAGACCTGCATTGCCTGTCTTCAGTTTCTTGTAGTTGTGTGTGCCTGGCCATGTGGATGGTGGGCATTTTGAAGGCCAGTGGTGTGCTTTTTCCATAGGCCTGCAAGCTTATGGCCTAGTCTGCCAACAGGCCTTTCATCCAGTAGGCTCAGAGGTAGTTACGGGTGCATGATACAACTGTTTCTGTGTGTTCTGTTGAATTTAAACACCATTTAGGGCATGGATGGCATTGGATTGAATGGCAAAATGTGTATTTTTGGGGGTATCTCTGTTCTTTTTGGGTGTGTGTTAAATAAATGCCTGTGTGGTGTGTACCTTGCCGACCTTGTTTAGCCCTGTGGATTTTCTTTTTTGCATTTTATTGCATTAAAGGCAAAGCAGTGTGGTTTAGCAGCATGTATCCTTTGCCTGACTATTATAGGCCTTTTGTCAGTACATTGTTTTCCAGGCCTCCTGCTTGGTGCTTGTGAATTTTTGTGAGTGGCCATTTCTGGTGGGAGGTATATAAGTGTGCTGCTTTTGCCAAATAGGCCTGCATGGTTTTCCTCTTGGCTTACTGCTTCCATCCATCCCCTTTGCCAGCAGTAGCTCCCTGAATGATGTGATGAGATGACGAGCAAATAATGTAATGCCAAACTGGGTCCACTTCCATTACATTTTTTTTTATTTTTTTTTATTTTTTTTTATTTTTTAAAAACCTTTATTTCTTCAAGAATCTGGACACAGCTATTCAGCCGACAACCCGGAGGTTCGGCAGCTTCATTAGGAGAGTATAGAGAATCGTCCACAGTACATTGAAGGAGCAGTGAGAAGGTTCCATTTTTAATAATTACAAACACACAACAAACCCCAGCAAGGCAACAACACTGAATGCCCACGGTGGTAGCCCCCCAGGGGGAGCCGGACCCCAATCATCTAACGGTCACAGTACTATGATAAGAGGAAAAAGGGGGAAAAGCAGAGGCCCAAGAGGTCAATTAACCATCACATCTACATACGGAGCTGGAAAGAAGGTCAAGAAGAAAGCTGTTCCTCGGGGGGATCCAGATCAGGGGCAAGACATATTCCCCCCCTGTATTGGTTCCACCGCCCCCAGATGGCATGCCACCTCCGAGGGCGGCCTCTGGCGCAATATACTGTCTTCTCCCTGAGCATACTCCAGTCCATATTTTCTTTCCACGCAGTTAACGTGGGGGGCCCCCCGGAACCCCACAAGCGCGCGATGTCCCTCTTAGCAACCATGTTACCCAGGGTCACCCACTGGGTCTGTGCCTCATCATGGTCAGTGGGCCCCCAGACATTCAGGAGACAACACCGCGCCTCCGGCTGCATGGCAATGCCCGTCACCTCCCCCATCACCGCATGAACTCGCCTCCAAAATTCCGTGATGACACCACATTCCCAGATGATATGTAGGAAAGTACCCACCATACCGCATCCCCTCCTACATAGGCCTTCCTCAGAGAATCCCATATGAACCAGTCGCGGCCCCGTCACATACACTCGATGCAGGATCTTAAGCTGCACCAGCCTCAGACGCGACGGGATCGCAACCTCCTTAGGGGAGGAAACAGCAGACTGCCAGTCCTCATCGTCCAACTCGAGTCCGTCCCTAGTCCACTGGTCCCGCAGCCCCAGTAGCACATCAGCCCGAACATTTATCAGTTTCTTGTAGATGAGCGAGATCGTGCTCTCCGGCATATGGCCATCAAGGATCCGGTCCTCCAAAGGAGAGGACTCAGGCACCTTCTCACCCTCCACAAAGACTGACCGCAGGGCATGACGCACCTGAACATATCGGAAAAACTCAGACGCCCCCAACTCATACTCCTTCTGCAACTCTTCAAAGGACTTCACCCTACCCTTAATCAGCATATCTCCAACCCTGGAAATGCCAATCAAATCCCATTTATCAAACCCTTTCGTATGCCAAAGCCTACCCAACCTTTCAGATTCAAACAACGGGGCAGCTAAGGTGAGCCTATCCTTCCAGCCCAGAGAGTCAGTCGCCATCTTCCATACACGCACCGCCACCCCAGTGGGCCCCGTGAGGGATGAGTCGAGGGACCGCGAGTACAACGCCCTAAGATAGTTCCCACCGCGCAACAACCATCTGTCCATGGCATAACCAGGGCTGAGGGCCGGGCCATAGAAACCGTGGTTAATCGCGGACAACTGGGTGGCCCAGTAATAGCGTCGGATGTCTGGAAGCGCGATACCCCCGTCATACCATGGAAGCGTCAATTTAGCAATCGCTATCCGCGGCCTCCCATCCCACAACAGCGTCCGTTGGAGGCTTTCGACCTCCCGAAAGTACTTGGCCGGCACCCAATCTAGAGTGTTTTGCAATGCGTAGAGGAACCGAGGAAGGGACATCATTTTGAACAAGGCAGCGTGCCCGACGAGGGAGAGCGGCAGCCTCCGCCAGCCCTCAACATCCCGCCGCAGGCGCGCCAGGGGGGGGAGCAGGTTTCTCTCATACCGCAAAGCGGGGTCCATGGAGATAAAGATCCCCAGATACACGAAGCCCTGCTGAGCAATCTGGATCGAGCAAGTTCGCGGGACCGGCGGAACCTCACCACTCAGGACGTATAAATACGATTTACTCCAGTTGATGACGAGACCCGAATTCCTACCGAAGGATGTAAGAACGTCACAGACCACTATGAGTGAGTTCTTGGGCGAGGCAAGATACAACAAGATGTCATCAGCGTATAGCGAAATGCGGTCCTCGTGGTCGGGCGACCACCGAAGGCCACGTATATCCGGGTGCCAGCGTATCCACGCCGCCAGAGGTTCAAGAGCAAGGGCGAACAGAGGCGACAGGGGGCAGCCCTGCCGAGTCCCCCTCCCAAGCCGGAACGGAGTCGATACCCGGCATTTACCACCACGCTCGCAAGGGGTCCCTCGTACAGCAACCTCACCCAGCTCACAAAACCAGGGCCAAAGCCGAACTTGGCTAGCACAGCCCACAAATACTCCCATTCCACCGTATCGAAGGCCATCGTGGCATCAAGAGACGCCACAATAGCCGGTTCTCGCAGCGTGCCAGCCCTGGCGATCACCCCATGAAGGCGCCGAAGGTTCAACGCGGTGTTGCGATGCGGAATAAAACCGGATTGATCTGGGTGAAGCAAGTCTCCAAGTACCCTGACCAATCTGCCCGCCAGGATTTTAGCCAGGATCTTCGGCTCGGCGTTGAGGAGTGATATGGGCCTATATGAGGCACACTTATCTCGGGGTTTACCATCTTTATGTATCACAACAATTGCCGCCAGCCTCTGGTCCAACGGGAGGGTCCCACTCCCCCGCGCCTCCACAAACATGGCGCGCAGGTGAGGGGCTACCCTATCCGGGAACAATTTATACAGGTCAATCGGCAAGCCATTCGGGCCCGAGGCCTTGCCCGAGTTCAGCGCGCGAATAGCTCCCGCCACCTCATCGACCGTTAAGTCTCCATCAAGATCATCTCTATCTACATCAGAAAGACAGGGCAGAGCGATATCCCGCAAGAGGTCACGCGAGTCCCCGGGCGGCCTATCCGACACTGAGGCATAAACCTTACGGAAATAGTCCGAGAAACACTGGACAATCCCCTCAGGTTCCACAATCACCTCTCCCCCCTCACCCGTCAGCTCCGGCACTACTCTATTAACCCGTTCTTTTTTATCCAGCCAAGCTAGGAGCTTCCCGGCCTTGTCACCAACATCATACAGGCGGCCCTGCTGCTCCCTACTGAGGGTCTTAGCGGCATTTGTCACAAGGTCCTTATACTCGGCTTGCTTCAAGCTCAGCTCATGCAGTGAGGCCGCTGTTACCTCCTCCTCTAGCGCTCCTTCCAAAGCCATGATCTCCTCCTCCACCTGCATAACCTCGCCATCTCTCCGCCGCTTGGCCGCCACTACAAGTGAGAGGGCCTCCCCTCGCAGAACGGTCTTAAATGCTTCCCAGAGCGACACTGCCGAGTCCACGGACCCCTGATTATCCTTGAAAAAATTATCAACTGTCTTCACCAGTGCGCTGCGCATCTTGGAATCTCGAGAGTACCAGGGGTTAATAGGAGCCACCCTTCCCCCTCCCTCTCGGCCGACATCCAACCTGACCCACACTGGCGAATGGTCCGATATGCCACGCGCCATGTGCCTGGCCTCAGAAACCAAAGGGGCGTGCACAGCCAAAGTGAGCAGATAGTCAATCCTAGAAAGGCTACCATGCGCCCCGGAGTGGAAGGTGTATTGACGCTGTGTGGGGTGTCGGAGCCTCCAGCAGTCTATCAGGCCGAGTGTGTCTAGGAAGTCTGGAAGCCACTTCTGAGCCCCCCCTGTGTCTCTGGGCGGGTGCCTATCCAGCAGCCCAGAGCCGACAGCATTGAAGTCCCCCCCTACCACTAACATACCCCCCGGGAGATCCAGCAAGGCCCTACCCAGATCCACAAACGTGGAGGCCTGCAGGGCTGGAGGGACATAAACCGAAACTAAAACCAAAGTTCTACCTTCCCACCTCCCCGCCACCGCCACAAACCTCCCCCTATCGTCAACAACGGTGGAGTCCACCTCAAATGGCAGCGAGGCCCTGACAAGGATGCCCACACCCCTAGACCCGGAGGAGAATCCCGAATGAGCTATGAATTTATAACCATTCCTATTAAGAGCATAGCACGTGTTACCTATAAGGTGTGTCTCCTGCAGTAGGGCAACATCTGGCATTGACCGTTTCAAGTGTTGCAAAACTATCCCGCGCTTAATGCGATCCCCCAAACCATTAACATTCCAGCTAATAACACTTAAACCTCTACCCCCCATCCCCAAACACAAAGAGGCCCACCCCCCCCCCGAAGAGCCACCATGGGACAATACCGAAGATGATCACTACGCCTTGCAGAAACAGACCCCCCAACAACAACCCCAAAATCCCAACCATCCCCCCCACCCTGCACCCCTGCTGCAGCTTACAAAGCCCCCCCAACTTGCAGTGTGCCTGTCGCCCTACAAAACCCAACATCTACAAAAAGCACCCTAAGGGAGGAAAGAGCTCCCCTCGTCCTCCCGCAACCCTCTGCATTTACTGCACTCTAATCAAGTCATCAAATAAAGTCAAATCGAGTCAGACCGGCTCCGAGAAATCAGCCTTGCCCATCCCGGCCACTGTCCCCATCCGCGGCAGTATCCTCTCCCGTCCGCCGCCGGGGCAAAGCGTCCAGCCATTTATCGGCCATAACAGGAGACTCAAAGAAGAATGTCCGATCTTCGTACACCACACGTAGTCTGGCAGGGAAGAGCATGGCATACTTCAGATCCCTCTCCCGAAGTCGCCTCTTCACCCCCAGAAAGCCCTGTCTCTGCCTCTGCACCTGCTGGGTGAAGTCCGGATAGAAATTCACCGACGCGTTCTGGAAGGGGACCGGGCCCGTCACCCTCGATGCTTGCAGGATAGCGTCCCGATCTCGAAAATGAAAGAGCCGGGCGACAATCGGCCTCGGTGGGGCTCCCACCTTGGGCCTCCCACCCGGCACTCTATGGGCCCTTTCAACCGCAAAGAACTTCCCAAGACCCTTAGGCTGCAGATGGTTAAGCACCAAGTCCTCGACGAGCAGGTCAACCGAAGCCTCATCCGAGGACTCCGGGACCCCGATAACGCGCACGTTGTTGCGCCTGGCCCGGCTCTCAAAGTCCTCCAGCCTGCGGGCGGCGAGATCACTCTCGGTCCTCAGCTTACGAACCTCGGTCTGCAGTTCCGCGACATCATCAGCGAGGCCCGTGGTCTTGAGGTCCAGGGTTTTAACCCGTTCATTCGTTTTGCCCAAGTCCGCACGGATCAGGTTGACATCCACCAAGATGGCATCCACCTTATGCGCCAGGGCATCAAACTGCCTCCCAATCGAAGTCTGCATCCCTTCAAGCGCGCCCATGACATCCTGCAGCGAGAGCTCCGGGGCCAAGGGCGAGGCCTCCTTCTGGGTATCTGGCGACTGGCTCGACCCACTCGGTGATCCCTTCTGCAGAGCATAGCGGTCCATATTATTGACCTGAGTATAGGCACCCCGCCTGGTAGATTTAGGCTTCAGCCGATCCACCTCTGCTTTGCCCGACATGGTTGGTACCAAGCAGGTCGGTTCAGATAAGACGGCCCTCCCCCAGCGAGAGAAATCAGGAGTGATCAGTTCTGCAATGGGCCGCCAGAGTAGCATGTAGAGCGTCCAAAGGAGAATGAAGCCACCAAGAGCTCTCCAGGGGCAGGGCAGACAAAGGGAGAGAAAGCGAAAGTGAAAGGACGGGGACCTCCATCCGACAGTTCACACCTCGCCTGGCCGTTGTTGTTCAACTAGAAGTCGGGCGTCCTGCCAACTCTAGCCCCTGGCATTCCTCGGAGATAGGCCGCAATCTTCCGCCATGCATAACTCCAGTTCCCGGTGGGCGATCCGACCGCGGGAAGCATCAATCGTCTCCCTGGCAGGTCATCTACACGATGCCATGCATACAGACAGGATTAGAGACAGGATAGTCGACGGAGGGCGCGAGGGACTCGGGAGCTCAGAGCTCACGCGGCCATCTTGGTCAAGCGCTAGGCTCCTCCCCTACATTTTTATTTTTGTTGTTCTTCTTCTTCTTTCCTATCCTTCCTGAGAGTGTACACAGTATACCATGAAAACCCTTTTTGACAAAGTCTCACAAATGGCTACACTAAGTTATATATTTTATTTGTTTGTTTGTACTAGTAGTAATTGAACCACAACAACAAATGCAACATTTCACTGATGTTCTTCTCATGGCTTCTTTGCTTTTAGGTGCACAAAAAGACAGAGGAGGAGGTGTTATCATCATCACCTGTTGTACTGCCAGACAGAAGTCCTGCTTCGCATCACGTCACATCCACATGTGACCACAGACAACTCTGCAACTTGTGCACCTGCGTCCTGCTGACATCTGAAGAAGATGGCCCCAAAGAAAGGTAGCAGGTCATCCAGTACCAAGAAAGTTGTCTGTGAGAAGGAACAGAAAAAGGAAGTGGCCCTTACCAAGACTGGTGTGCCACCCCAGATGTTTTTTGGGAAACAAAAAATTACACCTGCAGCGTTGTCCGGGGACCAAGCTGAGAGCAGCACCTCCGCATCATCGGTCCAGACCCACCAACCTAGGCTCAAGCCCATGAGTGTCGCAGAGGTAGCCAGTCTACTAACGAGCAGCGATTTTGAAATGTCATTATCGCAAAGTAGTACACAATCAACGCAGGCCAAAACTCAGCAGATAAGTGGACAGCAGCCGGTGCTGCAGCAGGCGCAGTAGCAGCCGCAAGAACAGCAGAAGCCGCAAGAACAACAGCAGCTGCAAGAACAGCAGCAGGCGCAAGAACAGCAGCAGCCACAGCCCACAATAGTAGTTGTTCCTCCTGAAGTAGGGGCATTTCAGGAGATCGAGCTTCCTGCAGACAAAGAGGGGCAAATCCAATGTTTCAGAAGCTCCATTGTCTTCCAGACCCCTAGCAAGGAAAAGGAGGGTTAGTCCATCATCTTCTTCTTCAAGCCCCGCTTCTGATGATCTTGATGCCACTTGGAAGCCACCAGCTCAGTCTGAGAGTGATGCACGCCACAAGACAAGGCTAGTGAAAAGAAAGGTTCCAGAAAGTCTTACAGTTATGGAGGTAGATGTACAAGAGGGGATGATGATGACGAGCCAGTCATCACGAGCATCACTCCCGGCCCCGAGGAGATGAAGACCAACATTATTACCCTATCCAAAATCGCTTCGAGGGATGTAGCACGGATACCTCCAACACAGGTAACAACAACACGACCTCCAGCTTCCATATTTGCAAAGGCCCGGCAGGGACCTTCATCCAGCTCAACCACCACCTCAGTAGGTAGTGGTAGTGTAACTGCACAGAGTAAAATTCCAGGCACACCCTCCAGTTCATCTGGTATTGAAAGTGCCACATCCAGTAGAGCCATAAAGTTCTCCTCCCCAGTTTGGGACTTCTTTTCGGTTGGTAGTAAGGAGGAGAACATTGCTATATGCTCAATTTGTCGACAGGCTGTTAGGCGGGGTAAGCTTGGTGCAAACTATGGTACTGGAGGCCAAACAAGTCACCTCAAAATACACCACAGTATCCAGTGGGAGGCTCACCTACTTCGCTTGGAAAAAAGTAAAACTGAACCCATTGCTGTTGTTGGGGCTGAAAAAGAATTAGGGGAAGATATGATCGCGGTGGAAGGTGAACAAGAGGGAGACATTTCTAGCCCTGTCCCCAGCAGTGTAGTGGTACCATCCACATCCTCAGCAACATCTCAGTAGCACCGCTGTAAGAGTCAGACTGAGACACCAAGGCGACCGAGTACTGCAATGAAAAAAAGTGCGTTGTTGAGCCTAACGGGGTTCAAGAAAACACCTGCTCCACAAAGTAAAAAAATCCAGCCTACCATTCTCAGCATGTTTAGGTCGGAGGGGCAGTACGAACGCAACCACCCAACGGCACTGTTCTTCAATGCGAAGCTGGCTAAAATGTTAGCGCTGGACCTTCTCCCTTTTTCATTTGTGGAAGGGATGGGTTTCCTTGAATTTGTGTCAGCCATCTGCCCTAAATGGAAGGTTCTCAGCCGGTCCTATTTCGCAAGAGTTGCTGTTCCAGCACTACATCACAATGCGCTGGAATTGGTTGGACAAGCTTTGCAGCAGAGTGCTGTTCACAATATCCACCTGACAACAGACATATGGACCAGTTGCCAAGCCACTGATTACATGTGCATCACTGCACACTGGGTCTCTTTTTGTGGGGGTTAGAGATAAGCTATCTGAAGTAGGTGCTGTTGATACAGCTGAGATCTTTAATGTTACTCGGAAACATGCAACTGTAGCCATGTTCACCATGGAGAAATCTCATACTGCTGTAAACATTTTGGAAGAGTTTCAGAGCAAGGTCTTTGAATGGCTGCGCCCAAGAGGGCTTAAGATTGGTTTTGTTTCCACAGATAATGGCAGAAATGTACTTAAGCAAAACCAAAGGGGATGATGGACGGAGTGTTGAACATTGCAAGCACTCACCTCCAGTCAACTGATCTGGGTTTAATCCATCATCATTCTTTAGCTCACTCCGCCACCCCAGTTCAGACATGGCCATATGCAAATCAGTCTGGCTCGGTGCCTCATGGGAACAGTCCAGCCCGAACTGCCAAGCCATGTCTTCCCTGGACCGGAAACAAGCATCCTGGGACCGTTTTCGGGTTCATAACCCTCATCAGCCAGGCTATCTTGAATCCAGTGGCAAAGTGAGCAAGGGACCCACGTCTGGGCATACCCTGCCAACTTAGGGCAAACAAAGCAAAACCAAAGGGGATGATGGACGGAGTGTTGAACATTGCAAGCACTCACCCCCAGTCAACTGATAATGTACTTAAGGCCATGCAGCTTGGTTCCTATTTCAGGGTGCCGTGTTTGGCGCACTGCATTTGACATTATAGTTCAAGACTTTCTGCAAAAAGAAGCCATAGTCAGCAAGTTACTGACCACCTGCTGAAGAATATGCACTAATTTCAGCCATTCTTTTAAAGCTCGGAAGCAGCTGAGGATCATTCAACGTGACTATAGAATGCCAGTCAAAGCACTCGTCCAGGAGGTGGCAACACGTTGGAACTCAACATATTACATGCTTGACCGTCTGTTTGAGCAATACAGACCAATCAATGAATATGTAATGTGAAGAGGGGATGCTACTGTGAAAGGCATGACCCTTCAGATGGAGGAATGGTGCCTAGTTAAATGCCTGACTGAGATGCTTCTTCCTTTCGAGGTCTTCACACGTGAAGTCAGCAAGGAGGACTGTACTATAGGCCAAGCTATCCCATTATTTCAAATGCTAGAGCAACAGCTGAAGGAGGTGTCTGAAGTGTACAAAGGTGTAGATGAAAAAAAGAAGCATATGAGTTGGTGGAGAGCTTATCCCGTCGCTTAGCTGACAATACAAGGGTGCACAATAAGATTTTGACACAAGAACATTACATTTGTGCCACAATTCTGGATCCACGGTCCAAATCGGCACTGAAAAGTAAGACATTAATTCCTTTTTCTGAAATGGATGTTGCCCGGTACAAAACTTGGATAGCTGAGGCAGGCAGTAAGTTGGAAAATTAACGGCTGGTATTTAAAAGCCTGCTCCATACACCCACAACCACAACAAGTACTGCAGCAGTGCATCCGGTGTCAAGTTCAACTTCGGAGTCTGAGGGCAGTGCGTTTGGCTCAGAACACTTACCAACACTATCGACAACAGCAAGAACTGGATAAGCCCCAGTAAAATCGTTAAAGGATTGGTTTTTACAGCAAGGACTTGCTAGGTCCAGTGCTGATGCTAAGGCAAAAGAGGCCGAACAAAGTGCAGCACCCCTGAACATTAAGCGGATGGTTCGGGCTAAGCGGATGGTTCAGGCCTATCTGGATGACCTGACAGAGGTGTACATTGATCAAAACCCATTGCGGTATTGGTATGGGAAAAGGGGCCAATGGCCACTGCTCAGCAGGCTGGCGATAAACTATCTGGCTTGTCCTGTCGCAAGTGTCTCTTCTGAACGTGTTTTCAGTGCTGCTGGTTCCATTGTAACAGTGAGAAGGACCAGTCTCTCACCCAAAAACATGGAGAGGTTAACCATGATCAAAATGAATCAGCAATTTATACCACCGAATGACACAATACATGAATCAACGCAGGAAGATGAGGACATCGGCTCAGGTGACGGAAGTAGCATCATAGATGATGATTACCTACTTCTGGTTGAACCCCCAGAGTCTGAAGACAAGCTATACTTCCCTGACAACTAGACTTCCACTTCTTACTGTCTTTCTCCCTTAATGACTTTTATTTGCGTGTCTGTCTTTCTGGTTGGAAACTTCGAATCACAACAAATCCATCACCTCCGTATTCTAGTCATTTATTGCCATATATGAATTTCTGCTTTCTGCATTTCAGTCCACTCCTCCGAGTCCTGCTCCTCCATCCTCCTGAATTGCCCTAAATCTATTGCCCTCAAGCAAGATGATTAGCATAATAGAAAAAAATCTTGCCTCGTTGAGTCCCTTCAAAAGAAGTGGAACATGATGATAACTACTATAGCTATCCTCCTTTCCGAGCAGAGAGAGACTGCCCATTAACTGAAGATGAGAAGGAACAGGTAATGAACCTAATGATGACATGCAGTGGACGCTGACTGAGTGATTTGTGTTGTTTGTAGTGCATGAAGTTATTCATTGTGTACTATCATCTAATCTACACACTAAAAGTAACTCAAGGCAATGTTTGTTTCCCTTCTCGCTTTTTAATAACAAATTTGTACTTCTACTTCAGGCGGATCCATTGCATTTTGAATATGGAAAGGGGACTCAATCTGTACAATGCACACTGAGTTGGACAACACCATGATGATGACCACAGTGACATAATATCTTCGCAGTCACTCAGTAGGATCCAAAATGATTGATGGAATAACTCAGGGTGTTTCATGAGTGCAGTGGTGGAGTAGTGAAGTAGAGTGTGGTGGTATGACTGAGAGCGGTGCATTGATTTAGTCACTTAATTTGTAAAATGCTATGTTGCTGTATATTATGTGCTTTGTCTGCCTCTGTCCCCCCAAAAAAGTACACTAAATGGAGGAGGGGTCATGGCGGGTGCCATGGGCCTGCTCTGTCCTGTTGTTGTTGGAGGTTAATGCTGGAAACAGACTACAGTAGACAAGATGCATCCATGACACCTCTGAAAGTGTTCTTGTTGCACTCCACTGTAATTTCAATCAATCAATCAATCAAAGACATTTATAAAGCGCACTACATACCCGTAGGGTCTCAAGGCGCTGGGGGAAGGGGGGAGCCGCTACTGCTCGAACAGCCAGGTCTTCAGCTTCTTCCTGAAGGAGAGGTGGTCTTGGGTTAGGCGCAGGTCGGTAGGGAGGGAGTTCCAGGTCTTGGCGGCCAGGTAGGAGAAGGACCTTCCTCCTGTCGTCGCTCTTCGGATGCGGGGGACGGCGGCGAGGGCGTGGTTGGCTGATCGGAGGTGGCGTTTGGGAGCGTAGAAGTTGATTCGGCTGTTGAGGTAGCTCGGTCCTTGGTCGTGTAGGGCTTTGTGTGCGTGGGTGAGGAGGCGGAAGGTGATTCTTTTGTTGACGGGGAGCCAGTGTAGGTCTCTCAGATGTCCGGAGATGTGGCTGGTTCGTGGGATGTCGAGGATGAGTCTGGCTGAGGCGTTCTGGATCCGCTGGAGTCTCTTCTGGAGCTTGGCGGTGGTTCCGGCGTAGAGGGTGTTGCCGTAGTCCAGTCGGCTAGTGACGAGGGCCTGGGTGACGGTCTTCCTGGTCTCGGTGGGGATCCACCAGAAGATCTTCCGTAGCATGCGTAGGATGTTGAAGCACGCCGAGGAGACGTTGTTGACTTGCCTGGTCATGGAGAGGGAGGAGTCCAGGATGAAGCCCAGGTTGCGTGCATGGTCTGTCGGTTTGGGTGCGGTGCCCAGGGCGGGAGGCCACCAGGAGTCGTCCCAGGCGGAGGGGGAAGAGCCCAGGATGAGGACCTCCGTCTTGTCTGAGTTCAGTTTCAGGCGGCTGGTCGTCATCCACTCGGCTACCTCTTTCATCCCTTCGTGCAGGTTGGCTCTGGCGGCGGCGGGGTCGTTGGTCAGGGAGAGGATCAGCTGGGTGTCGTCGGCATAGGAGATTATGCTGAGGTTGTGTTGGCGTGCGATGGCCGCGAGGGGGCTCATGTAGACGTTGAAGAGGGTGGGGCTCAGCGAGGATCCTTGAGGGACGCCGCAGATGACTTCGGTGGCCTCTGACTTGTACGGTGGTAGGCGGACTCTCTGTGTTCTTCCGTCGAGGAAGGAGATGATCCATTCCAGAGCCTTGTCCTGGATTCCGACGTTGCTGAGGCGCTGTACTAGGGTGCGGTGGCAGACAGTGTCGAATGCCGCGGAGAGGTCTAGGAGGATGAGGGCCGCTGTTTCTCCGTTGTCCATCAGTGCTCGGATGTCATCGGTGGCGGCGATGAGGGCGGTCTCGGTGCTGTGGTTGGCTCGGAAGCCAGACTGTGAGGGGTCGAGGGATCCATTCGTCTCGAGGAAGGCGGCCAGCTGCTTGTTGACGGTCTTCTCGATGACTTTGGCTGGAAACGGGAGAAGCGAGATGGGGCGGTAATTCTTGAGTTCGGTGGGGTCCGCTGTGGGTTTCTTGAGTAGAGCGCTGAGTTCGGCGTGCTTCCAGCTCTCAGGGAAGGTGGCGGTGTCGAAGGATGTGTTGATGATGTCTCGCAGGTGGGGTGCGATGACAGCGTCGGCCTTGTTGAAGACGTGGTGAGGGCAAGGGTCGGTCGGCGATCCGGAGTGGATGGAGTTCATCGTGCGGATGGTGTCTTCGGTGCTGATCGGGGTCCAGGCGTGGAGGGTGGTGGTGGGGGGTGGTTGTTCGGTCGTGGTGTGCGTTGGTTGGGTGTTGAAGCTGTTGCATATGTCCGCGATCTTGTTGTGGAAGTATGAGGCGAGGGAGTTGCAGAGGTCTTGCGATGGGGTGATGTCGTTGTTTCCTGCGCTGGGGTTGGATAGCTCTTTCACGATGTTGAAGAGTTCCTTGCAGTTGTGTGCGTTGTTGTCCAGCCGGTCTTTGAATGCAGTTTTCTTGGCGGCGCGGATCAGCTGGTGGTGCTTCCGGGTGGCAAGCTTGAAGGTGGTCCTGTTGTCCGGTGTAGGTTCCCTTTTCCAGACTTTCTCGAGGGCTCGGCAGTTCTTCTTGGAGCTCTTGAGTTCGTCGGTGAACCATGGGGCTTTCTTGCTGCCGGGTCTGCTGGGCGGGGTCCTCAGCGGGGCGAGCTCGTCCGCGCAGTTGCTGATCCACTTCGTGAGGTTGTCGGCGGCCTGGCTGGGGTTCGCTGAGCTGGCAGGAGGGTGCTGGCTCAGGGAGGTGGCGAGCTGGTCGGCTGTGATCTTGTTCCAGCTTCTGCGGGCAGCCTGTTGCTGGTGGTGGTGGGTCGTCGTTCTTTTGAAGGTGAAGTGGACGCAGCTGTGGTCCGTCCATTGAAGCTCTGTGGCGTGGCTGAAGTCGATGTCTGTGCTGGATGAGAAGACTGCGTCGAGTGTGTGTCCGGCGAGGTGGGTGGGGGTGGACACCAGCTGCTTGAGTCCAAGATTGGCGAGGTTGTCGATCAGGGTGCTGGTGTTGCGGTCGTTGATGTCATTATTTTTTCTACTTGATCTTCAATATGCCTTTTGTTTTCCCATCAACATTTACAGGCCGGCCCTTACCCTGTACTATACTGGGAAAAACAACTCACACTTACCTGACCAATAAATCTACATCTGCCAGGCAGGCAGTGGCGTCACCCAAGATTGATGGCCCGAGCGTCCATGGAAGGGAGGACCAAGAGAAATGCAGAGATGCAACTCCCCATTTTGACCAGGATAACATACAGTAACAGTATCAACTTTCATCATCTTTTAAATAATTAGATTAATTTGTTGTCTTCAATCATTAGTACTGTGTGTTGTTGTTATTAGTATGTTTTCTCTCTGCTTATAATTCAATTCATCCCTACAGCTATTCTTGAATTTCCTTTGCTATTTTTAATAGTAAGCCTGGGCAGGTACAACAGAACAGAAACTGTATGTAATTCTGGTCTCTGAGGGCAGACAGGCAAGGCAAATTGCATAATATACTGCTGCCTGTACTGTCTAATTGTAGTAACCATCAAGTTATCATCAACATGCATGCATTTCCTTTTTCTCCCTTAACAGATTTATGGATATGGTTGTCTGCCAAGATTGTTTTTTCTTTTGTTGTTGTCCATGCATACTGTTTTTCTTTGTCAAACCTTTCCCTAAACCCCCCTTCCCAACCATTCATCAAACCCTAACCCTCTTCCCCCGGGATGTGTGACTTATTGAGGTGTAACTAAATTAAATGGACACCAACAATTTATCACACACTTGTTGGGGCAGATGTGGCAAACGCAACACTAATTCAATTTCAAAGCAGGGTGAGGATCTTCTTCTGCTTGCCCACCCATGAGCAGTATATATTTGCGAGGTAATTTTTTTACCAAAGGAACCTAATCCTTCAGCATTAATTGCCGGCATCAATTGGATTTCTTGTCATCCTCCCACACAGCACTAACGGTTACGCTTGTGTCGAGTGTACTGTAGGTAGGCCTAGTCGAGTGACTCGACACAACTAGAGTTTGTAACTCTATGTACTAGGCTATCCCCACCACCATTATGTTTAATTGGATTTTTGCACATTATTGTTTGGCAGTAAGTTCTGTACTGTACTCCGTTCTACTACTCCTCCAACAGTCTCTCTCAGGTGACTGACTGTCTCATTTTCTTTTTTTGCAAATGCAACTGCCAGTATCTACTACTACTACCACCACAACCAATGGCATGTTGGGAAAGAAAACCATCATCACCATGCAGCCATCGCTGTGCCAAAGTTAAACATCAAGCACAGGTAAGAGAGGAAGTTTGGAGGAGGCATAATTAATAATGGGAATTTTTTTTCATTAATTCAATTTCACACACCCCTTGGAGTCCAGTTGCAGAATGCATAGACTAGGAGGAGAGACTGACAGTACTAGTAGGACAAGTCACTCAGTGAGGAGTACTGCATCTATCTGTTTCTGTCTTACAAAGTCAGCCAATTATTTAAATAAAACACTGGCTGTGGCCCTGCACCAGCAAGCAAACAGTGTGATGTAAAACAGTAACCCCACCCTCAAAACATTAACAACATTGTATGTAAAGTATAAATATATAATTTAATCCTCTAACAAAATCAAACTATGTAAAAAACCCACAACAACACCTGACCCACCTCTCTCCCTAACCCCAACCAATGTCCGGAACGAAAAATGTCCAATTGTCTAACGAAAGTTAACCCCAACGCCCGATTCCCACCCACCAAAAGAAGACATAAAAAAGGGGCAATTAACTGGGTCTTATCGGCAGGCTCACCTCTCCAGGAGGACACGGACCTGCTCCTCTAGCCAAGCGACGCGGTGCTTCAACGCACGGCAATTGCATCCACAGGGGGGGCAGCATTGATGTAAGATGGGCGGGGGCGGGCGGCTGCCAGACGGTGGCGCCGTAACGCTGGAGGGGGTGGCCGGGTCCTGGGGCATTGGAGGAGGCTGCAGCTGCTGCTGCCTCCTCCTCCTCCTCCACCAAAACCACCAGCCGCCGGTATTCCCTTAGTATGGCCTCCAGGTTTCGGCGCTGGGCCTTGGCTGCCAACTCCTTCCTGTCGGGTTTTCCTTTGGAAGGAGTAGCTATATCAAGAGAAAAAACAAGACTATTGTAAAATATACTCTTAGCAAAGCACTGCAGTAAGACAAATTAATTCTATACATAGTGGCACAGTAGCACTTACAAGCACAGTACATAAAATGTGTGGTATGTATCTATCCTCCCACTTCCTCGGCCGCTAACATTTGTGGGAGTTTCAGGCATTCAACCACCCATGCATCTGATTCCTATCAGCCACCTATGCATGCATGCATCCCACGTATCCTTCTCTGCCAGTCATAAATATTAACTCTCGCCCGTCCTTCTTCCTTCCACCCTTCTTTCCCTTTTCGTTCAACCCATCCATCAAGGTCATCTGATCTGACTTTTAGTCTTCTCCATAAAACTTTCACAGCTGAGTTGAAGTCAGATAGAAGAGGCCATAGGTTACTCAACGCTCCCACCGCTAATGCTTTTACTAATGCTAAGTAAAGGGTGTCTTCAACTGTTCACAACAATATCTTACTTAATATGTCTCAACAGTACAGTATACAGTACACCCTTGCAGTGAGTGTAATGCATTGTCAATAAGTAAGGATTAGGAATATAACTTACCACCGCCTGCCACTGCTGCTGGCTCCCCCCTGCTGCTCCTCCTGCAACTGCTGCCTCTTCTCCTCCCACAGCAGCCGCGTCGCCTTCGCCGCTGGCCTCGGTACTGGTGGACGGTAGTACGCCTAGAAAAAACATAACACATTTTTTAGATGCCATATACACCTCCCCCTATTTTTCACTAGCAAGATTGAAAAAAAAAGTTAATACATACATATACAACAGACATCACTAGTACAAATCAGGTAGTAGAGTAGATACTAGTAGTGTTATAAGGTCCCTAGGGCCATTCTAGTCTTTGCTTAGCTAGCCCGAGCCTTGCAACCATTTTACCTTTGTGTCTTTTATTTTTGAGCACGTTACCTCGCAGCTTGTAGCATAAGACGCCTTTGAGCCCACATAAGCTCATACTGCTACTGTATGAGCACTGAGTACAAGGTCAAAAAACAAGCCACTTTCTTGTGGAGTTCTGGTGTTAGTCCATATTGCTTATCCATAAAAATGCTACACTTTTTGACACGACTGAGAAATGCTTGCAATATAGTACTAACACGCACCATTTTTCTCATAACTGACGGAAGATTCTCTTCTACGAACCAGAGCTTTGCAGAGCTTATGATGTAACCAGTACTAGGTTCTTCTAAGGTGAGGGGTCCCCAGAATTCGCTCAGAGATCTTCATTTATAATTTTATATAAACTATATTCCTAGCAAGGGGAGGGTGGTGCTTCCACCACTGTTCAGTTATCATGATTTCGCCTTTTGTCTTCTACTTGTAGTTGTTGTAACTAAGTGCAACGAACTGTAACAATGTTTATTGTTTTAATCTTATGCATTTTTCTGTTGGTGCTGCATTATAGAACAACGTACAGACTCAGAGCTTGTAAGTTGAAAATAAACCTTTTGAACTTACATAGACTTGGTGGTACTTGGTGTGGACTTACACGAGTGAGTGAGCGAAAGGTTGTGCAATGTGCATGTGCATTGCTTCCACGACTGAGAGGTCAGTAGTATTCTAATCTGGGTTGTCTACTCATTGGGCATGGGGGGGTTGGGAGAGCTAATAGTAATGAGACACTGTCTATAACTAGTCGGTCAGGGGATTGTGGTGAGTTCTCTGATTGAGGTGTGAGGAAGGTCCAACCTCCAATCACCAATGTACTATTTTCTTGTGCAAAGTTCTGTACGTGCAGAATCCCTACAACAGTCGTAGTATGTCCTATCCTATCAAAAATATTAAAATCTGTTTGGGCATTTTTTTGGTGGGAATTGTCAAAGCCTCAAGATTAAGAAAGCCTCAAGATTCAGAAGACTTGAAGTAGTAGAAGAGGACAACCCAAAGGACTGTACTCAATGGCTAGAACTATTGGTGAATTTGAGTTTTCTTTAAAACCTTTCAAATAAAGAGTGGCCAACCGGGCAAGCTTAGCTACAGACAGAATAGAAGTAGTACAGATAGTCATAGCAGAGGTAGTTAGAGGCAGGGATAACAAGAATTTAGAAACAGATAGTTTAGATCGAAGAAGAATTGGTAAAAAAAATAGCATTAGGAAATGGAAACAATAGTTCGGAAAAAATAAGGTGCAGTAAAAGTACGGGAATAATAATTATTAATATTAACAACAGGAAGACTTACTGGAGCCAGCAGCAGAGCCCTCGATAGAGGAGCGGTCCTGGTCCTGTTCCTCCTGTGCCTGGTGTTCTTGGCCAGCTGCTCCCACCGACTCCGACCCAGTCTTGTTGCCCCTGGATGCTGATCATGAAAGATATAAGAAAGAAAGAGACAAACATTGATGATTAGTGTGAAACAAATAAAATATTTGTAAAAACGGTCAGAAAAACATGTATGGAAACCACGATTGCAATAAAATTGAACTATCTAATCTGGTCTAGTAGTAGTATCAGGGGATTTGCGGACCGACTAGTCATAATTTATCAACACTAATCCAGTGTTCCATTCTAATTCCAGAATTCCAACTAAGCCTAAGTACCACCTGACCTAGCCCACCTCTTCCAGGTGGCACAATTTTCCACTAAGTCAGCATTTCCAGTTTTTTAGTCCTCAAAAATGCATAAATGGAGGACAAATTGTTGGTTGGTTGCTGCTGATGTTCTGCTAGTGCTAAGCCTCTATTACCACTCACTAAACAAACTACAAAAGTTTCTACTAAGGACTGGAGTAAGCAGCAGGTGACGTAACAGAGGGTGTGTCACGAAGCCCAGTAAAAAATTACCAACTCATACTAATAAGTAACTAAACCTAAGTATCAATCCACCACCATCGCTTAGTGACAGGAGGACAAAGGAAAGACTAATCTCTCTAGCATTACCTAACTTAAGTTCTCTAAAAGAAACTCTTACATAATCACGCTAAGCAAGCGCAAAGTTGCAAACAAGTAAGATTAGTAGCGCCGAGCACCTGTGTCATAACATTCAAAGAAGATTTTTAAACGTAATTTACCTGCAAAGTAAGCAGCAGCATTCTTGCTTGTCGGTAAAAAAATATATTCGCAACATATAACACAAAGCAGAAGAACAGACACAAAGTAGTAATATTAAATAGCTACTCACCAAGGCCCGGGACCTCCACTCCTAGCAGGTCCTGCTCCCGGTCCAGGATATCGGACCACCGGTGCGTCAACTGGTTTTGGGAGCACCGGACACCAGAGCAGGGAAACACTGCCCAGCGCACTTTTCCCCAACGCTGCCGGCGCTCCCGGAGCCCGTACCCAGACCCAGGCCTGCCGCCTGCTGCCAGGGTTAAGGGGAGGTGGCGCTGCACAAAAAAAAACAGTGCGGCCACCTCGGCCTCACCGAATAAGGCCCGTCGCTGCACCCCGGTTGGTGCCGTCTGTGGCTACGGCTACGAGCCCTGTGGCCCTATGCCATGGTTCTGGGTAGTAGGACGGGGCGGAAAAGAAAAGATAGGAATGAAAAAAGTAAGTATAAGAAATGAAAAAAGCAGGTAATAGAAAAAGAGTGAAAAAGTATTGAAAAATACACAAAAAGTTGGAAAAAACTCAAAATATAAAATCAGGAAAATAGAGAGATAGATTATAAATAAAAAAAAGTTCAAAAAAAGTTTCCACAAACAAAGGATTGCAAAGATACAGGGAGGATTGAAAAGCAGGCCCAGAACCATAGCAATAGAGTGAAAAACAAGATGGCCGCGCCCATTGGACCGCGTGGACAAGTTTGCGTGATTTTTCCCCCGCGAGCACGCACAAAGCGTCGCTAACACGTAATACGCGTTCCCAAACAGGAAATACTTATCGTGAACGGGCAGGAGCACACAGTACGTGACCCAGAACAGGAAATAAGCATCGCAAGCATGCATTACGTGACCCGGAACAGGAAATAACCATCGCGAGCGGGCGGGACAAGTGAAAAACAAGATGGCCGCGCCCATTAGCGACCTCATGGGCAAGTTGGCGATCGCGAGCACGCTAAACACATCGCAAACGGGTGGGAAAAGCAATCTCCACGTCTTCGCGAAAGTTCCGCATGCTCACGGAGATTTTGCGCAATTTTGCGATAATTTGCGTAGGACAACTTCGCAAATTCCGCCCACCCCTAATTTTAACATCATTACTTCTGCATGCCCACGTTGTCAGCAGCTCAATGCAGATCTACTTATTATGCTATGGTCCTGTGCTTCCCTTCAACCTTATTGGCAAGAAGTGGCCACAACCCTTGCCTTATGTACAGACTCATCCCTGCCGCTTACATGGGAAGTTTGCACAATAGGGATTTATGCCAGATCCCAAAAAAACAGAGTCACATCGAGATTCCGGGATTTGGGGCTGATAACCGCAAAGCGCTTAATTACTAAGAGGTGGAAGCATGCAGATCCACCAGAGGTAATTAGCTGGATACGCTCATTTATAATATGGGCGCAGGCGGAAAGTACAGCGGGGCTCCGCAAATATCCTATAGTGCAATATTGGGATACAATATTCACTGCTTTCAAGCACGGCGGGACAGAGGAGAGTGACGATACTCAGTCTGCCGACCGGCAATAAATACACTAAAGATTCTGAGCTAAGATAGAGGGGGTGGTTACAATTAGGAGCACGTAGTGTTGACAGCCCAGGTGTCCCCTAGCCTACTGTGAGAGATTATCCTGCCCAGGCCCTGGCGTAGTAGTGCTTTTCACCACCTGTACTGATTTAAACACATCTAGGCGAGCCGCCGTATTGTACAATACCGATTATGCATATTCATAGCCGGTCATGCTACATTGATTTTATTTGTATCTTTTTGGCAGTTTTTTTTTCTCTTTTATATTGTATAGTTTCGTTTTTCCTGCAAGTTAGAGAAAATAAGTCTTATTGGCACTATTCAATGCTTTCTTCTCTTTTCATTACACGATTCCTTTACTGCAGTGTTGCAAAGATTAAGTCCTATGACTGTTTCTATGCGTTTAGACTATGACAGTCAGGTACCGTTAGACTGGTCCCAACTTGATGTGTTATAACAAGATGTAGATGGCCTTGACTGCAGATTAAGAAACGTGATGTAATATTGTGCATAAACAATAGTACACAGAGGTCCAAGAGCAAATATTCTTTAGTAAAGCATGTATATTTATTTGTGGTTGCTATCCTAACTATTGTATCAAATTGTTGCAATACATGATGTCATTTTATATATGTATCGTACATGCCTGAACATGATTCTTAAATATTCTGTAAAGTAATGTGAGATGAGAAATGATAAAGGGGCATATGTATCAAGCCTTTTTCCAGTTCGCAAACGGGCCAATTCTCAGAATCGGCCCGTTTGCGAATGGGAAAAGGCCTTTTGGGATGTATCATCCCAAAAGGGCATGCAAATTAGACAATCGCAAAATTTGTGATTCTCTATTTTGCGATTGCATTTAAGGAATCACAAATTGCGATTCCTTCAATGCAATGTATGAAGCACAGAAAAAGTGCGATTTTGCTGTAAGGAATTGCAAATTACCACCAACTTCAAGTTGGTGGTAATTTGCGATTTCTTTGAAAAATTTACTTTTTTGCATTTTTCAAAGTGCCATGTGACGCACATACATGCCCTTAGGGCATGTATGTGCGCCACATGTGCACACATACATATTTTAGGGGTGCAACAGGATGTCTTTTGACACCCTGGCCCCCTTGAAATTGCATTCTCATTTTGCGATTCTCAAATTGCGAATCGCAAATTGAGAATGTCTTCCCATTCATTCCTATGGGCCTCCTAGCCCATAGGAATGAATGGGAAGGTATTCCTTAATTGCGATTAGTAATTTGCTAATCGCAATTAAGGAATGCCAAGGAATCACAAAACATTTGCGAATTTTTTATTACATCCCGTTTTGCGATTCCCAAAGAGCAATTTCCTAAAAATCGCTATTTGAGAATCGCAATAACAGTATTTGATACATATGCCCCTAAATCAGAAAACACCAATAAAGATATTTAAAAAAGAAAAAGAAAATGATGATTCAATGTTTTAGTTGACTCCTTGTTATGTGTTATGAAGTTAAGAGTAATTATTTTTTTGTATTGAAATAGTCTATACGTTTTAGTGAATTTTTTAAATCATGAATTATCTTTATGATTTTTATGTGTGCTTTTATGGCATGTTTTCTGAATAAAGAATCTTGACTGTATGCGGAGTTGATGAATAGGGCTCGGTTGGCAGAAGAAAGGGATTCTGTCTCGTGTTCTGCATGGCAGAAAGTTTGCCTGGCTATCTCCTCTTTGAAACCATACACCTTAAGGGCTGGTGGAGACCTTTTGTGAAAAAAATAATAAAACAAAAACAATTTTTTCCCATAGATCTATAGAAAACAGGCAGCAAACCCAGACAATAGTTGTGGTGCTCGTGTTTGTCTCCCCAGGCCTACCTGCCTGGTTTCTATGTGCGCTTTTGTGCTCTGCCCAGCCACCGTCAGATGACTTAGTAGGTATTCGGAACAGGTTTCAGATGGTCATGGTGTCCATTCATTCACTCATATTCAGGTTAGCACATGTCAGTTACAGATTACACGTTGACGCAGAGACGTACATGAAGGACAGAGCGTGCAGCGTGTGGTTCATTTGCAGATGTCCCATTGCTCATTGAGTGAGATGAAGGTGGCTGGTCAGGGATAAGGCACCATGGGGGTATTGCTGGGTTTCTATGGTGTAGGAGGGTGCCAGACTTTAGGCAGTGCTCTGGTCAAGAGCCACTACTAGTCTTTTGGGAAAGCCTTAGGATGGTTCAAAGGTCTGTTCAGCAGTGGGTCCCCCACTGCTCTTCAGTGTCCAGCGAGGCTCTGGTGCTGCTTCTAAACCGGCCTTTCATAATGCTTCTAAACAGGTCTTTCTGTATTGGTGAGGTGATCAACTTTTCATTGGCTTATTCCGTGGCAGCTAAGGACTGGTAGATTGCAATGCAGCTATTCAGATAAGAGGAACTAAAAGCCAGTGAAATCCTTCTGGTTCCAATGGAGCAGGACTAAAGACCAGTGAAGCCCTTGCGGTTACACTGGACTGATGCTAAACACCAGTGAGGTCCTTCTGGTCCCACTGGACCAGGACTAAAGTCCAGTGAGGCCCTCCTGGTTCCACTGGAGTGGTGCTAAAGGCCAGTGAGGTCCTCTTGGTTCCACTGGATTGGAAAGTCCAGTGAGGTCCTTCTGGTCCCACTGGAGTGGTGCTAAAGTCCAATGAGGTCCTCATGGTTCCACTGGACCAGGACTAAGGTCCAGTGAGGTCCTCGTGGTTCTACTGGAGTGGTGCTAAAGTCCAGTGAGGTTCGTCTGATTCCACAGGAGAGGTTCTAAAAACCTGTGAGGTCCTCCTGCTTCCACTAGAGCAGGACTAAAGACCAGTGAGGCTACCCTGGTTCCACTGGAGCAGGAATAACGACCAGTGAGGTCCTCCTGGTTCCACTGGACCAGGACTAAAGGCCAGTGAGGTCCGTCTGATTCCACTGGAGTGGTTCTAAAGACCAGTGAGGTCTGTTTGGTTCCACTGGAGTGGTTCTAAGACCAGTGAGGTCCTCCTTGTTCCACTAGAGCAGGACTAAAGACCAGTGAGGTTCTCCTGGTTCCACTGGAGCAGTACTAAAGACCAGTGAAGCCCTTCCAGTTCCAATGGAGCAGGACTAAAGACCAGTGAGGTCCTTCCGGTTCCACTGGAGTGATACTAAACACCAGTGAGGTCCTTCTGGTCCCACTGGACCAGGACTAAAGGCCAGTGAGGTCCGTCTGATTCCACTGGAGTGGTTCTAAAGACCAGTGAGGTCCATCTGATTCCAACAGAGCAGGACAAAGGTCCAGTGAAGCCCTACTGGTTCCACTGGAGCAGGACTAACGATCAGTGAGGTCCTACTGGTTCCACTGGAGCAGGACTAAAGACCAGTGAGGTCCTCCTGCTTCCACTGGAGTGAGGGCTAAAGACCAGTGAGGTCCTACGGGTTCCACTGGAGTGGTGCTTAAGTCCAGTGAGGTCATCCTGGTTCCACTGGAGCGGATCTAAAGACAAGTGAGGTCCTCCTGGTTCCACTGGAGCAGGACTAAAGACCAGTGAGGCTCTCCTGGTTCCACTGGAGCAGGACTGAAGACCAGTGAGGTCCTCCTGGTTCCACTGGAGCAGGACTAAAGGCCAATGAGTCTCTCCTGGTTCCACTGGAGCAGGACTAAAGACCAGTGAGGTCCTACTGGTTCCACTGGAGTGGTGCTAAAGACCAGTGATGTCATCCTGGTTCCACTTGAGCGGGACTAAAGGCCAGTGAGGTCCTCCTGGTTCCAATGGAGCAGGACTAAAGACTAGTGAGGCTCTCCTTGTTCCACTAGAGCAGGACTAAAGACCAGTGAGGTCCTCCTGGTTCCACTGGAGCAGGACTAAAGGCCAGTGAGTCTCTCCTGGTTCCACTGGAACAGGACTAAAGACCAGTGAGGTCCTACTGGTTCCACTGGAGTGGTGCTAAAGACCAGTGATGTCATCCTGGTTCCACTTGAGCGGGACTAAAGGCCAGTGAGGTCCTCCTGGTTCCACTGGAGAAGGACTAAAGGCCAGTGAGGTCCTCCTGGTTCCACTGGAGTGGTGCTAAAGTCCAGTGAGGTCCATCTGGTTCCACTGGAGTGGTGCTAAAGACCAGTGAAGTCCTTCAGGTTCTACTGGAGCCGGACACTGCACAAATGAGCCTACAATATTGAATACTGTACATAAAAAAGCAACAGAATTCTCTCCTCTTTTTCTGACTGGTTGACAGGACATGAATATGGGCTTGATAAAATACGTCCATGCGGGGTGCACTAAACAGTTCCAGTTGCCTGGAAATGTCTTGGAAATGTCAGTATGGAAAGAGGCATTTCCATTGCTGCTTACCAGAGTCACCACCACCTGGTACCAACAGTGACCAATAAACACAGTGTTCAGGGTGGGGACCTTACTTTTGAGGAGAGGGCGCTCTTCCACTCTTACACCCCTTGGCCAGAGTGTTAAAGCACCCCACCAAACAGCAATATAGGTGGGACCACTGGAATAATGGAATTCAACAAAGCTTTATTTCGACACGTGATGTCATAAAAGCACAAAGCACATAAAAACAATTACAAATTCATTATTTTTAAAACATGTCGTAAAAAATCCAATTTGAAATGTACAATAAATATCTAAAAATGTATTAAATTTCGCAGCTTTGAGGATTAAAAACAATATTATAAAAAGTTTTAATTAAAACTGCTAGATTTTTGCCTGATTAGCCATGCCCAACCTAGGAATTTGGCCACTCCACAAACTAGGGTGGTATTGGTGGTGGTTTTAAGGATTCGCATAGCGACAATGTGATCCCTTGTTCCTAATAGTAAACAGACAGGTTTAAGCCATTTCGTCCTGGGTGATGGATAGGCTGGGCATGCAAAGAAGAAGTGGGAGACGCTTTCAATGACACCAGGACAGAATGGACAGTCAGGGAGGGTCTTGTGGGGGGGTTTCCACTTGCTAGTATGGTTGCGTAGTGGGAGCGTCCCGAACCTAAACTGGATAAAAAGTGACCTGTCCCTGGGCTTAGTAATAAAGTCAAGGTATGGCTCTAAGAGGATAGTTGACTTGTGTTGATAAAAAGCCTCTGTGAGCCTTCCAATGTTGGGATCTCTTTGTTCCGAGGCATCCACCCATGCCCAATAGGCTCGCTTAACCTCGGTCTTCGATAATGGTTCCCCCGCTGACCAGTCAGTTGTAAGGCCGGTTGCAATCAGGAGTTTTTTTGTGTTTGCAAGCCACTCAATTTTATGGGCACCTTGTAGGTTCATAACCTCCCTGAGCCCTTCAGCATAGTTAGAGAGCTCAGGGGTTCGCCACAGCCGCGCCCAATATAACAGAGGGCGGAGGGTGGCTAGATCCCTAATTGAGCGCCTGCCAAAATCGCTAAAGAGTGGTTTAGTCGGGGTGCCCCTGGGAAGTGATACAAGTTCCCTAAAGAACTTGTTTTCGCTGGTCACCAGTGAGTCAACACAACTGTAGCCCCATAGTTCGGCGCCATAGAGTGCGCTACCCACAGCCTTTGCAGCATAGATGTTTAGTACTGGGGAAATAGGTTTAGAGGTGGCGCCCGAAACTCCTTTCCCAAAGCACCAGTTACTCTTTTAAGATTAAGTGCCATTTTATCTATATGAGGCTGCCATCTGAGCCTGTCGGAGATTCTGATTCCCAGATAGTCAAACTCTCTGACACGCTCAAGTGGTTTCCCTTCTAGGGTCAGAATGGAACCAGAATATTTTGAGGGATTGAAATAGAGGAGTTTAGTCTTGGCGGTATTGATGACGAGGCCTCTTCGCTCACAGAACAGAGAGAAGCGCTGTAACAGCTTCTGTAAACCCGACGGAGTTTTTGATATTAGCAAGGTGTCGTCTGCGAAAAGAAGTGCTGGAACTTTATCACCCGCCAGAGCGGGAACGTCCGCTTCGACTTCAAGCAGAAAAGAGACCACGCCATTCACAAATAGCGTAAAAAGTGTTGGCGCCATGACACACCCTTGTCGAACCCCTCTATTCACTGGGATTTTATTTGTTTTCTGGCCCTGTGACCCCCATCTAATGCAGGCAAAGTTCTCTTCGTGCATTCGGATGAGGAGTTTCAAAATATAGGAAGGGATGCCCAACTCCTCCAAAATCGACCACAGACGGTCGCGGGGGACCAGATCGAAGGCGGTTTTAAGGTCAATGAACGCAAGGTATAGAGCACCCTTGCCGATGGTAACCGTCTTCCAATAAAGAAGCATTAGCCTAAAAGCTTGGTCAATGGTGCTGGTGCATGCCCTAAAACCCGCCTGGAACTTGGTTAGAATCCCTTCCTCATCCACCCAGGAGTGTATCCTCTCCAGAAGAACCCTGCCGACCAACTTCTGACCTGAATCGATTAAGCTGATTGGGCGATAATTCGCCGGGTCTCCCCTTAAGCCCTTCTTAAAAATGGGGATTACTTCTGCACCCTTCCATGACTCCGGCACCGGGGATCCACTCAATAGGCTGTTGATATAAATAGTAAAAAACGCAGCCCAGCCTGTTGGATTCGCTTTGAAAAGGTCTCCCGGAATGCCGTCAGGACCTGGTGCCTTGGCAGATACAATCTTGTCAATTGCAGTTTGGACCTCCTTCTCCTCGATACTTGGGAATAAGACATGGCCATGGAATTTTACTACAGACCCAGGGCTGGTGGGCTGGTCAACCACAACCTCAGGATCTGCGTACAAGTTCTTGAAGTGGTTGAACCATTCCCCATCCGTGATGTGGTTAGGGACTTGCGCCTGGGCACGGCTGGATGATCTTCTCATAATGGACCAAAAAAGCTCGCCATTTTTTGCTTGGCTCGCTAATTTCAGTGAAACCCAGCGCTGTTCTTCCCAGAGTTTTTTGGCAGATGCGAGGGCTTGCCTATAAAGCAACCTCGCTTGCCTAACCTCAGCAGGATTATTGGATTTGATTGCAGAAATTAGGCAATTTTTCTTAGTTCTGCAGTCTTTATTGAACCAATCGTTCTCTCTTTCAGCTCTGGGGTTGGGTTTTTTCCTGCGGTCAATGAACAATGCCCCAATTGCATTCATAGAATCCACATAGACTTTAGTATGGCTAGAGTTGTCCTCAGATAATGAGGAAAGCCTGGTGGTGTAGTCAGCAAGAATATTCTCCAACTCAAAAAGTTTAGTATCGCTAAGAGCGATTTTAGACCATTTAAGGGATCTACCACAGTTAGAAGGCTCAAGCTGCTTGGTCAACAGCTGCATACCTGGTAGAGGGGAAGTAGCCTGTCTATGCCAGACTTCACGCATGGTGAGGGACAGGGGGTTATGGTCACTGGATGTTGATGGAATTACAACCATATCGACAACAAATTTCCATCCCCTCCTATCAATTAAGATGTAATCTATTCTACTTTGACTGCCTACTCTATTGAAAGTGTTAGCGCCCACTAGATCAGAAGGGGTGCGCCCATTGGCAGCTCTTAAACCGAATTCCAACGCTATGGCGTTCATTTGGATTACAGCAGGGGTCCATCTTTTAACGGGGTTCAGGGAGAGTGAGGGGATATTCCATCTAGTGTCCTCATCATGTGCACCCAATAAATCTTCTGCGGCAAGTGGTTCAAAAGAACAATTGAAATCACCGGCGACAAGAAGATAAGAATTCGGGGTGCATGCAGAGAGTATCTCTGAAAGTGCTGTAATGGTGAGCGACTTAGCACCCCCTTGAGTGCCACGGGAATAAACGTTAAGAAGTTCCCAGGGTGGACTGTTCTGAGTGTCTTTGATAGTAAGCCTCATTATATCAGGCGTGGAGCGACCGTCAATGGAGACCATCAGGTTGAGATCCGCCTTGATCCAAACCATTAGGCCCCCAGAAGGGCGCCCACGGCCTGACGAAGTGGCTGGCATAAAAAAGCAACAGAACCCTGATTTGTATATTGGATCAGCACTCCAGGTTTCCTGGAAGATACATATATCGTGTTCTTCTATGAATGCGTTCCAGTCAGGGAGATCTAATTTGTTGCGTAAACCAGCAATATTCCAAGAAACAATCTTAAGAAGACTAGGTGTAAGTACCCCGGGAGTTGAAGGATTTGGAGGATAAATTTGAGGGGGGTCTGAACTAATAATGGACCTCGTCAGGCTCGTTGACATGGTTGATAAATTCGACCCCAAGTGTTCAATCACTAGAATGGGCTCTGGGGGACAACTTGCTGAGAAATGCGGAGGAGAGGCTGGGGTAACTTTACTATCCTCCAGTCAATCTACAGCTTCAAGACTGCTGAAACGATTTGCTGTAGGGATAAAGTCTAAGGGTGGCAGATGTATAGGCCAACTCCCCCGTGGAGGGCCTCTCCCTTTTCCATGTACAACTGTCCAGGGTTCTGTGAAATGACCAGGGGGATAAAAATAGGTTAAAGGGAGAGTCAAAATACTTGAGCCTGTGGTGGTCGACCTCCAATTACATGGAATTCAGCCTCTTTGGCATTCTCCTCATAATTATGGATTTTCTGCACTTGTCACATAATCCATCATTTTCTGCATAATTTGCAGATATGAACAAAAAAAATGTTTTTATCTGAAACGGATTAAAAGTTACTAAAAATTGTTCAACGTGTATTGTGTTGCATTGACAGGCCTTTTGTCACACAGCGACAGGTCACCTTCCACTTGCAAATTACTATATTTAGTTGTTAAACCAATATTAATGCGGTGAAACCTTTGACCACACAGCGTTAGAATGTGTAAAAATGATAATATAGTAATATTGCGTCAAAATGTGTCGTATTAGACCTCATAAATTGCCTTTTCATGCGGTATAATTTAATCAAATCTGCCGTATAATTTGGTCTTCCCTGTCGTATGATTCCATTGACTCTGAATATAGGCCTGAGTGGAGAAGGGGGTGGCAACCCCAGCTATGTCTTAATAAGGATCCTTGGTTTTCAGTCATCACGGAATAATCAGTTAGCAGCCGGAGGCCAGGGGTCAGGGGGCCCACGGTGGATCTGCTATCAGTGGGCCACAGATATCACTCTTGGACATCCGTCTTTGTTAGTGTGTGCATCTCACTGGGTCGTGCGCACTGATAAGGACACGCATGTCACTCTCCCTAGTCCGGGCTCCAGTAAACTGGGGCTGTGCTTATCGGGGGCCGATCGGAGCACGCCCACTGGTCAGATAGGGCAACCGCTGGGCGCGTGAGGGGTCAGGGGTGCGGCGGAGAGAGAGAGAGAAAGGGGTGGAAGCGCCCCGGAGCTTTGGATGACAGATAATCGACAGCGCGTGCACATTCTATGTTGCTTTAATTGCATTTACATAGCACATCTTGCCCCTACCTTCCTGCCCTCACGTGATCTCATTCTTATGATCTTGCCACACATCCGTGGATTCTTTAGGAGGCTTGGGGGAGCCAGTCCACAAAGGGGACCCCTTGAGTGGAGATTACACAGAGTAGGTTTCTGCACCATACTGCCCTTCCCTGGATGCTTCGCCGAATGTAACACGTCATCTACAAACGTCATCTACAATCTTCCATTTCCGCCTAGCGCTAATGCAGGCCTTTCATTACAGCGTAATAGGAAAGCAATGCATCATGGGATAGATTCATTAATATAAGTGTGGGCGCTTCAGTAACACAATCTGCCACTGTCCTCAGAACCTTTATAAAGTAGAATACACTGGCGCTACATCTTGCATCGTGTTGAGCCACTCGAGCACCCAACCCGATCCAGATTTAAAAGATTTTGAGTCGGGTTTGTGTCCCTTTTTTGACGCAGATGCAACGCAAAAACCTTTGTGGTGTTCACAAACAGCAGCGGCTCGTGCAGGTAAGAGAGGTGAGTCAGTGGGGCTGGATGGGGGAGGATTTTGACACAGGATGACGAGAGAAGATTAAATAAATAATTTTCCTTCGTCGTTGTGGTGTTTCAATTAGTGCTCATTTGCATGCTAGCGCGCTCGCGCTAAATAAACACAGGAGCCGGTGGTTGCTCTTTACACGCGGCTCCGACTGACTTGCCGAGGCCACGCCCCTTTATTTAATACTCGCTAGCGTCTGACGTCATGCGTCAGCGCATGCGCACTCCGGCAGCGCGGTAGGCTAGAACGCCTCCTCGCGCGCCAAACATTACACTCCTTCCCAACTTTATCAAAACAGCAAACAATTAACACGAAATGCAAATAAACGATGGATCTGTTACCAGTTCGCCAGTCCAGGTAGGTTACAGCAGATAGTCAGCCAGCTGGGAGGATGGTACTGGATTCCTCCGCAAACCATAGTGCGATTGGCTTCCTCTGTACCGGGTCATCTCCGGGGTCCTGCACCTTGGGGTGTTGGGCTCCTCCTGAGGCGAGGAGCAGCTGGGCAGGTTACCCCCGGGTGTGGCCGGCCGGGACTGGGGGTCGCGGTCCCTGCGATCGTAATCGTCCTTCGGGGCTTCCTCCCCCTCCCGGTCTCCGCACAGTTGGCTCGGGCTCCCTCTTTCTGGCTCGAACCCGGGACACGGAGGTGTTCCAGGATGGGCTTTCTTGAAAAAGGATACATCCCTGGTGACTGTTTCAGCTCCTCTCTGGGCGGTCACCGCTGGGCCAGTCCGGCGGGTGACGGTCCATGGTCGTGGTTCGAAAGGAAGTCAAAATTTGCTTCCAGGGTATCTGTCCTTAACATATACTTGATCTTGCACTTGGATCGTTGACTCCTTAGCTCCTCTCCGTCGGCTGGCTTGATCATTTGAGCGAGTCCGATTGGCCAGAGTCTTCTCATTGCTGGCCTGTGCCGGAACCCAAGTCGGGTGGTGGGGAAGCGTGTCACTCACTACTCGGCCCATGGTGGCCGTTCCTGGCGCTGACTCCGTTGTGATGTGGGGGGTCGTCCTGTATTCCCTCAGAAAACTGTAAATCGCCTTTTCCAACGGTGGTCTGTCCGCCATGGCTATGCGTATTGTCTTATTTAGGGTGCGCATAAATCGTTCCACCTCTCCGTTGGCTTGAGGCCAGCGCGGTGTCACCTTGCGGTGGTGGATCCCCCAGCTCTTGAGGTACTCTGCGAACTCTTGCCCTTGAAAAGGGGGTCCGTTGTCAGTCTTGACCACCTCAAATATGCCATGAGTGGCAATAGTTTTCTCAAACTTTGCAATCACCTCTGTGGCTGTTTGGCTCCCCACTATTTCGACCTCCGGATACTTGGTAAAGTCATCGATGATGACTAGTGCTTGGCGTCCATCTGGGAGGTGCCCGAAGTCGGCACTCACACATTCCCATGGCCTCTGGGGGTTTTCTTCGGTCACCACGGGGTGAGGGCGATCCGGCTGTCCTGCCGCTTGGCACCAATTGCAGGTTCTCACCGTTTGCTCTACCATTGCGTCCATGCCGGGGAACCATACTTTGGCTCTGAGCCTGCCCTTGGTCTTTACCATTCCTTGGTGTCCTCTGTGGGCTAGGTCTACCGCCTGCTGGGCAAGGCTGGCCGGCATGACCAGTCTGGGGCCTCGTAGCAGACATCCTTGGCAGTCGATGGACAGTTCCCCCTTTATCCTCAGGATAGACTCCAGGGTCATCTTGGCGCGGGGTGTCCTCCTATTTAGTGACTCTTGGATGGCTCTCCAGTCCCCTGACTTGACTGCCGCCGCCACTATTTCCAGACATTCGTCTCTTCTTGACGCATCGATGATTGCGTCAAGGCTCATAGGAAGGGGTCGTGAGCGTTCAGTCACTAACCGGACATATTCTTCTGTGTCCTCCGCCTCGTCCCTTTCTTCCTTGGTGGCTTTGCGCGGGTGCCTAGACAGGTAGTCCGCTGGATTGGTGGCTCCCGGTTTGTACTCCACTCGGTAATCGTACCCTTGCAGTTGGAGTATCCACTTCTCAATTCTGGGTGGAGGTTTTGACGCCGACCCCTGGAAGAGAGGTATGAGTGGCTTGTGGTCAGTCGCCACCGTGAAGTGATGGCCATACACGTACACGTGAAAGTGTCTGCAAGCCCAATGGATGGCGATGGCCTCTCGCTCGATCTGCGAGTAGCGTTGTTCCGTCTCAGTCAAAGATCGTCTGGCGTAGGCGATGGCGGCCCACTCTCCGTTTCTCTGAAGTTGCGCCAACACCGCTCCCAGACCATAGGGGCTGGCGTCCACTGCCACATTGGTGGGCTTCGCCGGGTCAAAGTATGATAAGGTGGTGTCTGCCGACAGAGCTGCTTTTGCTGCTTGAAAAGCTTGCTCCTGTTCGGGGCCCCATTGCCATGTGGTCGTAGACTTTGTCAACTCCCTGAGAGGCTTGGTGAGGTTGGAGAGGTCGGGGATAAAGCGTCCACAGAAGTTTACCATGCCCAGGAAACTCCTTGCTTCTGAAATGTTTGTTGGGGCGGGGGCTTCTTGAACGTCCTTCACCTTGTCTGGGTCTGGGGCCACTCCTAGATCCGAGAACGTGTACCCGAAGAAACTGATTTTGTTCTGCAGGAATTGGCATTTCTCCCGGTGCAGAGTCAGGCCCAACTCCTGGATTCTCTTGAGGACTCCCCTCAATCTCTGGTGATGTTCCTCAATGGTTGACGCGTAGATCAGCAGATCATCACTCACATTCAGCACTCCAGGGAGTCCGCTGAGGACTTCCCTAATGGTATTCTGGAATACCTCGTCGGCACTCGAGATGCCAAAGTTCAGGCGCCGATACCGTCTGAGGCCCACGTGCGTGGAGAAGGTGGTTATATACCTCGAGTCTGGATGAAGTGGCAGCTGGTGATAGCCAGATCGGAGGTCCATTTTTGAGAACCACCTGGCCCCGTTAAACTCCCCTAAGATGTCATCAATTATGGGCATCAGGTGTCGTTCCCTTTTTACGGCGGCGTTGGGGAGGCGCATGTCCACACAGATACGGACCTGTCCAGGCTGTTTTGGCTTTCTGGCAATGACGATCGGGGACACCCACGGGGTTGGTCCACTGACTTTCTCGATGATGCCTTGTTTTTCGAGCGCCTCCAGCTCCTCCTCGACCTTTTGCCTCAGATGGAACGCAATTCGCCTGTGCCTCAGCGCCACCGGTTGGACAGATGGGTCGATATGTAAGGACACCTCTTTCCCTTTCAGGCACCCGATTCCTTTGAACACTTCCCCGAACTCCTCCATGATGGTATCCAACTCCTCCTTCAGGACTGCCATGGCGAACGATATCAGTTTCAGCTCTTCGGCCGATTGCCCGCTCAGCAGCATGCCACTGCCTTCTTCTGTGACATAGATGGTGGTGCCTATCTTCACCTCCCCGTGTTGCAATTCTGTCTTGAAACACCCGATGAGTGGGATGGGCGTCTTTTGACCTTATGCAAACACTCGGATCCTTGCTTCTTGTAGCGGGGGTTTGGTGCGTAATTGGTGATAGACGTTGGCGGCCATCAACTCAATGGATGCTCCTGTGTCAATGGTCGCTTTGACTTCCTGTTGGTGGATCAATATGCGACATTTCGGAAGTCTGCGCTTCTTTCTTTGTGGCTGGTTGATCGCGAATACGTAGTGGACTGGGTACTCCTCGGTGTCATCATCCATGTCTTCGCTCTCCGCCTCTTCCCGCACCACGTGTGCAGCTTCTTTCTTGACTCTGGTGGACCTGCACACCGCTGCGAAGTGGTTCATCCACCCGCATGCGCTGCATTTCTTCCCTCTTGCCGGGCACTCTTGTATGCGGTGGGGCTGGCCTCCACAATACCCGCAGTCCTTCCTTTTCGTGTCCGGTTGTCTCTTTCCTCCTGTGGGTCTCACCTTGGGGCGTACCACATTCACCTTTTCTGCCACCTGGACCTGTTCTGTCTTTACAGGGCGATGTAAGGCTGCTTCCATGTGCGAGGCCCTCGCCTGCGACAGCTCCTTCGACCGACCTAAGGTGAGGATGTCCGCCAGGGGCTTGCCGTCTTCCTGGAGGATGGTGACTCGGAGTTTGGATGAGTAACACCCTTGTATGATCTGTCCTCGGATCTCCTCTTGCTCATCTCGGAACCCACACGTGCTGGCAAGCTCTTTCAGTCTGCCGTGGAATGCATCCAGCGACTCGTCGGCCTCCTGCTTGGCTTGACGGAAGATGAACCTTTCAAAGTCTCTGTTGGCCATGGGTTCGAAATGGGCATTTAGCGCGTTCAGCAGCATGATGTATGTCTTTGGCGTTGCCTCCACGATGGTCTTGTAGATGCGGTGGATGTCCTTGCCGCCAAGGTGGAGCAGTAAGGCTCTGCGTCGTTCCCTAGCTATGCCTGCCCCCTCAAAATATATTTATAGACGGTCTGTCGAATCCCTCCAGCGCGGGGCAAGGGACGACGGGGCCCCATCAACGACAAACGGCTCTAGGGCGGGAATCAACGCCATCTTGGCACGTGCTCAGCGTGCTGCGGAGGCCGTCCGCCTCTCTTCCCTCGCCGAACGCAGACAGTGGGCCAACGCCTCGTGCGCGTCTGATGTGGCTCCCCCTGTGCCTCCTCACCATCAAACGGGGTCACGTCACTCAAGGATCCAGTTGCAGGGTCCTCGGGGTCTGGACGCTCCTCCAGGGCGCGGGCCCGCTCCGGGGCACAGGATAGACATCGGCTGGTTAATGGTTGAGCCTTCCCTGCCACTCAACTGTCGTGGGGCACTGCGCCTGGGCCTCTAGGATGGGCCTCTCACCACCTGTCCCCAGTGCAGCACTGGCTGCCTCCACAGGGCCTTCCTGGAGAGAACACTGATTGCTGTGTAAGCCCATGGGAGCAGCCACTCAGCCTCATGAGGTCACATGCATAAAGTGCAGGGTTCAGAAACACTCCCTCATCGCCAGTGTGGTGTTTCAATTAGTGCTCATTTGCATGCTAGCGCGCTCGCGCTAAATAAACACAGGAGCCGGTGGTTGCTCTTTACACGCGGCTCCGACTGACTTGCCGAGGCCACGCCCCTTTATTTAATACTCGCTAGCGTCTGACGTCACGCGTCAGCGCTAGCGCACTCCGGCAGCGCGGTAGGCTAGAACGCCTCCTCGCGTGCCGAACATTACACTCGTCTGTCGAAATCCCCCCACCTGGCCCCACCGCTCTTACCTGCACGGGCCGCAGCTGTTCACTAAGCAGCACAAATGGTTACTTAAATTGCCTTGTAAAAAAACAAATATATATAGTAACACAACGCACCGCATTGGGCTGCCTTGTTTACTTTGCGTTAGACAGGCATTCCCATCGTGCATGGGCGTTCCCGTGCAGTCACTTATGGATTTTGAAGCAACATGCTATTTTGTTTCCATTATAGATATATTAGATTTAGAAAGCTACAATGCAAATGAAAAGCAGCAAAAGAGAGCCTGTAACTTTTCATTTTCAATTCCTGTCTTTTATTTTTTCATATAATTTTTTAATAGCGTTTCGTCAGACACATTAGCATGTAGAGTATACAGGAACATACCACAATGACATTCGTGTCAAGCGTCTTTTTGTTCCAACCATATCGAGTACAGTAAAATGAAAAATGACATACTAGCATTTGTACAGCACACAGCTACTTCCGGAGAGGTGTCCCGGCGCTGGGGGCCGTCGGGAAGATTAAGCGAGCTATTGGCCAGAGTCACATGGTGCTGGGCTAACCTGCCGCCGGCGATCGAACTGTGAACCCTGTGGTCCGGTGTCAGACACCATGGCCGCTGCACCACACCTCTTCCACCTCTTCCAATACTTTAAACACACCGAATAACATGACATAGCAGCATGCAGAACATATAAGTGGTATATAAATAAACAATTGTAAAAAATTAGTATGTAAACTCTCCCCTGCCACACTTTTAACCAGGCTTCCAATAATCCATCTGATCAATACATTCAGAATACCGTCTGAGATCAGCTATAGGCTATCCATAATCGGACACAGCTAAAGTGTCTCCTATCTCTTTATTTCTCCTTGTTATTGCCTCTATACACCTGTGAACACATATAAAGAGGAAACTGCCTCAAAGGACAATTTTTGTTCAGGACAGTACCCCTTCTTGAACAAAAACCATATTGCCCATAATGCAGACACCATTGCACTCTGGCGCAAGGGTGCCTGCTTTAGCATTAGGCTGCCACAAGTGTGCCAGCTCATGAAGAGACCAGAACTGCCACATTTAAAATATGGCACAGTTTTGTTCTCTCCTGCTCAGACAACACAACAGCTTCATTTGCTGCACTGTGTTGCATGAACTCTTTGAAAATATGTTCCCAATTTTTTATAAATTTACTTCCACGAGTTGTATGTGAATCAGAATATCTGATCGGCTGCCTTAGTTCATCCCACAGTAATCAGCAAGTTTGCTAGGCTGTTTTAAGGAGTTAAACTCACTTGAAATATAGAAAGCTCAATTGAAGAATCACATTGTTGGCTCATTACCCTGCCTACTGCCTACTTTTAGCAGCACAGCCTCTCCTGAAGGCAGATGGTTGTCAGTGTTGCCAGGGTGCCAATCGAGTGGCTGCTTAAGTGTTCGCCAATCGAGTGGCTGCTTAAGTGTTCGGTAGAGGTCGGCTAATCGAGTGGCTGCTTAAGTGTTCGGTAGAGGTCGGCCAATCGAGCGGCTGCTTAAGTGTTCAGTAGAGGTCAGCCAATCAAGTGGCTGCTTAAGTGTTCGGTAGAGGTCGGCCAATCGAGTGGCTGCTTAAGTGTGCGGTAGAGGTCAGCCAATCAAGTGGCTGCTTTAGTTTTTGGTAGAGGTCAGCCAATCAAGTGGCTGCTTAGGTGTTCGGTAGAGGTCGGCCAATCGAGTGGCTGTTTAAGTGTGCGGTAGAGGTCAGCCAATCACGTGGCTGCTTTAGTGTTTGGTAGAGGTCAGCCAATCAAGTGGCTGCTAAAGTGCTCGGTAGAGGTCGGCCAAATTGCAATTTCTTTGTTGCAAGAAAAACATTTTTTACTGTAGACAAAAGGAAAAGAAGAAGTGTAGACACAATGTATGTTATATGTACAAAGCTCTTACTCTTTTTTAATCACTTCTTTGTCTTCTTCACCAACCTAGTTCTAGTTCCAGGTGATAGGTTGATCAGGGAGTCCCTACCCTACACGCCACACTTCTGTCCTCTAGCGTATCCTGAAAGGCTGCAGAGAGACGGCGGGTAAGGGACCACTATAGCTAGAAGATGATTTCAGTGTTGAGCAGGAATTGGTAACTTAAATGGGAAGAAAAGACAAACGTGCCTTAAAACCGTAAAAACAGAAGAAGCAAATACCTTTCCATAACTAAGCAAAAGCAATAGGAATCCCAATTAAAAAATGAATTGGCGTGCAAAGGTGCAACAACTTCAGTCAACATGAAACCTTGAGCATGGCGGATCTGATTCACAAAGGGCCTCCTCACTCGTAGCGGAGGCCCCGCAGTCGTTGGGGAGTCTCTACACTCATGGTAGCTCATGGTAGCAGCCCCGCAGTCAGGGGCTAGTCTCCGCACTCATGGCTGAGGCCCGGCAGTCTTGGGGGAGTCTCCGCACGCAGAGCGGAATCTCCGCTATCAGAATTCCGAGATTCTGCCCGAGTGCGGAGACTTCCCCACGACTGCGGGCCTCTGCCACAAGTGCTGAGGCCCTTTCTGAATCAGGCACTGCAACGCAAAATCAAAAATGCATACTGACCCTGATATGCAGCCTCATGTAGAGTTTAGCGGGATCTACTCCGTTCAGCCATGGCAACGGAGGCATGTTCACCGCTGCCCTGGTGGACTACAGCCTCCATATTTATAGTTCTCCACCTGCCTGGCACAGAACACTGCGCCTTCAGAGGAGCTATCATCATGGAGGATCCTCTAAAGGCATTGAAAATTTGTCGAGTGGCCACCATGTTTCATGAGGCCACTCTGCAAACTTCTTTGCTTTTCAAAAACAAACATCCTTTGCGGGATTTTGTTTTGAAATAAAAAAAAACCTAATGGCTCCGATACCCTGGGAGATTTCCTCCAGGGTGTGGATCTTATTTTTAAGTCCATCAGATCTTACGCTCTTAATAAGACGAGCGGTCTGAGGAACTCCACTGGACTGCTCGTCTAAGGTGTCTTCTGGCAGAAACATGATTGTCCGCCCTACTGTGAAGAGGGCGTGTGGACTGTCAGTTTAGTGGACGTTTGTAGCAGAGTCCTCTGACCACCAAACCCTAAGTAAGCCCCATGGTCTCCCAGTGCTGACTCTACTAGAGATGACTAGGAAATGACAATCCATAATGTTAGTGGTGTAACATAAAATAATGGGGCCCCAATGCAAAATGTGATATGGGGCCCCATCACTTCCCAGATCGCACAGATATTCATTGGTCTTGGGCTCAATGGGGTTCCCCTGAAAGGTTGGGGCCCCACTATGCTGCAGGTAGCCTGCTAAAGAAAGCAGAGTGGATTTCGAGAGCGTTTACCTATGCCTCAGTTCATGGCACTGCATGCACTCTGGAAGGCTTGCATTGGCATGGCATTGGGAGTTGAGGGGGACCGCTCCTAAACAAGGAACGCTGGACCCCGCACTTCGTTGGCTGCGAGGGCTTCCATTACACCCCTGCATAAAAGATTGCCTTTCTCTGTAAGCAAGGCCATTGGAGTAACATTATTCTGCTGTCACAATGGTTTCTACATAATTTTGTATTCATTGCACTTGCCGCATAATTCACCCTCTACTACATAATTTACTGCTTTCATTGTAGCTCAAAATATGCAAAGTTACTTAAAATGCTACACATAGTGCTGTGCAGCGGTAGATCAATTTCCAAAGGCTGAGTGCTCACTTTCCACTTGCTAATTGCTGTGTTCTTGTAATACAGTATTCATATGTGTTACAATGATACAACAGAGAAGTAATACTGGCATGGAATGTGCTTCATTATGCCACATAATATGCATTTTCTTGATGCACTACTTAGTTAACCCTGCCTTATAAATTGGTACCCCTTTGCCACACAATGCCAGTGGCCATGCCTATAAGTGCCGGCACTGCACTGGGAAGAAGCACTTCAGTCCTCCTCCTAGCAGGAGTCCTCATGGACACAAGTGCTGATGTAAAGTGACCTCCAGCACTGGATTCCTTAAAGAGGGATATGGCCTCTTGTATGCTTCTTTGGACAGAGTTGCGGCTCACACACGCGTACTATATGACACAAATGAGGTCACATACAACATCATTGGACAATATATGGAAATTATTTCACAGCCACTAACTGGCAAGTGAGGGCCATAAAAACGTGGAGCCCCCAAGGTGTCCAAAACCAGGGGCAATAATCTGGACTGTGAGTGCCAGAGCCATTACCAGGGGCCCACATCCAGATTCATCACCCACCGCTGTTGAGAGGCGCCAAGAAAAGTGTGCACTCAGTCCTCGGCAAGATGCAGCACTAGAAATTAAAATCATAACAGCCCTTGAATACGTTTCTGATAGATAATACAGAAAAAACATATTCGACAGGGTGCCAAAGTGCGTGTATATTCCACCCCCTGAGCACTTCAGCAGGAGTGCACTTTCTTCCTTCATCCTTAGGGTATCATCTTTACTCTAGACAGCCAAGCCTCCCATGCAACCAGAGAACAGGAAATTCTTCGAAAGGAAGGCGCACCAGGAAAAAAGAGTCTTTCAATTTCAGACGATTGAGTCCATCATCTTCTTTTATTTATTCCAAAATATTGCCCAAGAATTTCAAATACGCGCACCAGCTTACAGGACTCAGGTCTTCAGCAGGGGCATGATTTGGGCCCCTTTTACCATCTGTGGACGGGATGAACATAACCCAGTGATATGACGGTTACCATAGGATGGTACTACAACTCTTGCTCCATAATTATTGTGAATACGCTACACTACATTTCAAGCCTTGATGAAGTTCCTAGGCATCCAGGAACGAAACGTGTTGGCTGATTTAAAAAAAAAATTCTCTTGCAATATTTTGGAATAAATAAAAGAAGATGATGGACTCAATCGTGTGAAACTGAAAGACTCTTTTTTCATGGTGCACCTTTCTTTCGAAGAATTTCCTGTTTCCTGGTCTCCAGTGGCACTGAACTGCGGCAAGTGCCAGACGCACATGCACAGGACACTACATTTTACTAGACTGAATTGAAGTGCAAATACTTGTGGTCCGCCACTGTTTGGCGTTGTGTGTATATTCCCATGCAACCACCCAAGGTTTCTCACCCTAAACCCAATTTACTGAATAAAGCAGATTGGGTTTAGCATAAGAAAACAGCGCCCTTTTCAAGTAGGCGCAAGGAAGGAGAAATACTTTATTTCACCTTCCTTTTCCGACTTTTCATGTGTGCTGTACTGTACAGCACACATACAAAGTGGGAAAATGGTTAAAGTGAGTCCGTGCATAGTATTTTGTACTGGAAGGGTTCCTTCCAGTACAAAACCTATGCTAGACTCACGGAGACACACTTTCACCATGACGCAAAGGTGTATCCGTGGTGCACGGCAGCTGATTTCAGCGCTGACGCTAGGGAGAGGAAAGGAGAGAGCCTTATTTTAGTAAATATGGCGCTCTCCTTCTCTCCCTTTTCACGTAGCGTAGAGCAGCATTCGCGGCTGCTGCAGTGCGCTACGTGGACATTTTTTAAATCTGCCCCGAAGTATGGAGATAAGCTGGCAGGCCCTGTCATTCTAAGAGGGGTCAGCATCATTGCCTTGCTTGCGAGCCACAGTCATTGTTCAAGTGTTAATCTCTAGTCAGATCACCTGCTGTACCTAGTTCAGCTTCGGTCCACAGTAAAAGAAAAGTTCCTTCTCCAGAAAGATGATTCAAGCCAGACAGTTCACTTGGATTCAAAGAACTTTAGAGGGAGGGGTCTGAGGAGCAGCGCAAAGGTTATGCAGTGAGAGGGGAGACAAATAACCCTAGCTACCACTACTCTATTGAGTACACTAGATTTTTTTTAGTTACATGGATACTCGGTTTACCCCAATGCGGGTACCCTACTTGCACACATCATATAAGATCTAAGAAAATGAAGGGGCCCAGTCATGACACACAACAGAAATTCACCCAGGTGAGTAGGCAGTTTCCCGACTGGGGGGCAAGAAACAAGACTTATAAGCTACTATTATATTTAGTTTAGGCCTGGGCTAAAATTCCGTTCCGCTAGCGGAAATAGCGATAATTTGACATTTTCGCGTTCCGCGGAGAACGCGAAAATTTCAAAATTTCCGCAATCCGCATTTTACCGGAAATGTTTTGCTTGCTCGCGCTGTTAAATAATACATTCTCACGTGCGCGCGATCGCCTTACCTGAATCCCCGCGCTCGCCGACAAGTTTTCCCGATCCGGTCGCGTTCTCCACGAGATGTTGGATTGTTGGTAGGGGTGGGTGGAATTTGCGAAATTCACTTTCACAAATTATCGCGAAAATGTTAAACATCTCCGCGAAGATGCAGAAGTTTTTTTCGCGCCCGTTCGCGGTATTTTCTGCGTGGTCGCGGTTCGCCTAATTGTTGGTAGCCATTTGCACTGTCTCACGACAGTTCGCGCCCGCAGTAACGTCATTCGTCGCGCGATCACATCTTTCTTCTCGCGATCATGCACCGCGAGACAAGTGAAAACAAGATGGCCGCGCCTGCGAGCAACCGCATGGGTAAGTTGGTGAGCCGTGACCACGCAGAAAATACAGCGATCGGGCGGGAAAAAAACTTCCGCATCTTCGCGATATTTCCGCGTGTTTGCGGAGATTTTTAATATTTTCACGATAATTTGCGAAAGTGAATTTCGCAAATTCCGCCCACCCCTAATTTAGTTGCCACAAACCGTAATAGTGTCATGGCCTTTCTTGAGTATTGTAGTCAACCACATTACAAGAAGCCCAAACACCCACACCAGGCTAGTGCTTTGTTGTTGTGTAACACGCTATAATCATGTAGCGCACTGTCAGGAAACTTGTGAGGAGGAGGAAAGTGTCACATGGAAACATTGCAGAAGGAGCTTTCACATGACATATGCTTCTGGGATCTACTTCTCTGTCCACCAAGACAGCAAAAATGTGCATTCCAGGTCAGCATAAAACACTTCACAGAACAATTCCCCCAGTGGACCATCTTATACCGCTTAGCTGACGTCGTCACCTGGAAGCTGCTGCCCGATCCACACCCCTCTATGAAGTCTCTGCATCTCAGGTGCCACTAATGCCACTAAGACCAGCCCCTTGTTGGCAGCCCAGAGACTGTCCCCGCTACCTCCCTATGGTGGGGGCAGCTTTTCGGCCTTCCTGTAACCTTAATCATGCACAGAACCCAAGGTGGGTCCTCAGACACTGAGGAGTCCTCGAGGACACCTAGAACCCAGACAGTAATACCCCAACAGTTCATCAGGAACAAAAACAGCAATAGTCTGGGGAGTAGATTACCTTTGTTGGCCCATATAAAGGGGGGATGGGGTCAAAGTGCAAACACAACAAGGTGGAAGTGACAAAACCTGTGGAGAGTTTAACAGGAGAAAGGAAATGTCTCTCCCTTTGTCTGATAGACGTAAAAACAGTAATGACAGTGAAAAGGGAGCTAGAAAGGAGGTAGTGGGTCATTGATTACCTTTCTAAAATGGGTTCAGATATCTCGTCCTTTGACTTGTAGGTAAACCACAAAAGCATGGGAGACGCGTAGGAGCAGAGTTTATACCTATGGGTGGGGTTGATCCAGAATCATCCTCTAAGGGTTCCAGGGTTAGTAACTGCTACCCGTGTTTCTGCTTGCAACTTCAGTGAAGTGCTTTTCAGCCCCTGAAGTTTAACAAGTTAAATGACTGCTTTTATATGTAAGTTGCTTATGTGTTTGCTACTTATAGTGGCTGGTTGTTGTCAATCACCTTACACCAACAAGCCAGTTTTTAGAAAAGATTTTAACAAAGCAGCTGCTGGTCAAACTTCGAGTGACAGGTGACGCCTTATCTTTTTATGTTATTGGGGGGTCAAAGAGCATATGATGTCACTTCCGCTTCCTTTAAAACTCAGAGTAGATTGACACCACCAGAGCAGAGCCATCATTCGCCTCTGGCATGTTAGTAATTACCATGCAATACCTGTTTGTAATTGGATACATGCTAGTTATTGGGAAAGCAATTTCCTTCCCATTAGAAGGCTCCTTTCTCATGAGCGGCACCAGGGATGAAGAACAGAGCCTGTTGAAAGGGAGATATGGGATCAGAGAGCGCCCAGATAAGGATGGTATCTGGAACCCGAGAAGCGTCATTAGATCCGCAGAGGCAGGTGTTAGCCTCTCTGATAACGAGGCTTAGCGAGCGCCCCTCCAATCGGTGTGGGCGATGGAAAGGAAAGTGGATGAAGCTGATATCAAGCGTTGTATCAGCAACAACAATGTGCTAACTGATGAAGCACAGTAAAACACAAGAGGTGGCAGTGGGTGATGCGCCCGCATGTGCCGGCCTCAGAGCCTTACAATGGCAAGGGACAGTAGTGCATACCTGCCAACGTGCACATTCATTTCACTGAGTGAGGAGGGGGTGGGGCTTTGGAGGGGGCAAGCATGGTGCTGAGAGATACTAAAAGGTGCTCTGCCCCTTACCAGGTCCCCCTCGCACAAAAGATACTAAAAACAGAGGGTCATTGAGGCTGTCACTGATGTCCTGGGGAATTTTCACACCTTATAATGGACACTGACTGCTTACTGCCTCTGAAAACGAGCTGGAAATCACTGTTGACAGTGGTTTCCAGCTCGTTTTCCCTACCACTGAGTGATTTCGACTCCCTATCGGGTGTCCATGTGAAGGGATCTGAAATTGTGTGACACACGGTGGTACCCAGTGAGTTGGCAGGTCTGGCAGTGCCAGCTTCCTCTCTGTGCCTGTAGACTTAAACACATGTTGGAAGCAGCCCTGGAAGATGCATCCCTTCCCTAACGGGTGAAGATTTGACACATCACCGGTGTGGCTTCCTGGCAATGGAAAGATTTAACTTAGACTATCACTCATTATGAGTGAGAATCATTGAGGTGTCACTCTCACCAAAGACAGGTTCACCCCTGATGAGGAGGGGCAGAATTGACATCGAGGTGTGGATTCCCTGAGAGCTCTGCGGTGTCCAGGGCGGCTCCCGACCCTCCTCTGAACAAGGCAGAAGCATGATTTTGCTGCACAGGCTCCACGTGTCTAGGAGCTAACACAGAGGGGGAGATTGTTGGCTGTCATCACTCTCCTTCGTAGACTGCTTGAGGTTTTTTTTTGCACGTATATTTTGCACATTTAGGGCTGATTTAGATCTTGGCGGACGGGTTACTCCATCACAACGGTGACGGATATCCCCTCCTCCTAAATATAAATTCCAATATATCCTATGAGATTTATTTCGGCTTTCAGTAGCATTTCAGCCAGAAAAGGTGTACATTAAATATATGGACCAAGCCACAGTATCACTTTGGGCCAGTGCAGCTCATGGCAGGAGTCACGTGTTGCTAATTGATGAGCTAGACACAGACACAGACACCAACATTACAAACAGAGATTATCCATTCAGCGCAATTTTCAGACCATCTGTCTGTCTATGTTACTGAGGATTTGGTATTTTAATAATCTTTTCCCTAATTGTACTGTTGTGACTTCCTGTGGCATCATGAGTGTCAAAGGTCATTTGACATCACATCCTTATGTATCATTGAATGGCTAATAGTGCTTATATCTTGGAATTTATCAACTTGCGAGCTCAGCAGATGATGGCGTAATTAATCCCCCCCAGCTAGAGTTAGGAATGTGCAGTATGTGCAGAAAAGAGTTCACATATAATTTTAATTAGCTATAATCTTAACATGTCAAAAATGAAAGTAATCTTGGAATGCAGGTTGAATGTAATACGTAAACTCTGAAATAGAGACTCATATCTAGATAAGAGACAGTGGGAGGCCACAAACAAGCGTCGTTACATTCCACGGAATGGAAGTCCCTTGCTCACTGTGCCACTGGATTCAAGCTAGCCTGGCTGAAGAAGGGTGACATACCCTGAAACAGGTCCCAGGATGCTTGTTTCCGGTCCAGGGAGGATCTGGCCTGGCAGTTCGGGCTGGACTGTTCCCATGAGGCACAGGGTCAAGACTGATTTGCATATGGCTGGGTTCAAACTGGAACGGCATGGTGAGCAAAAAAACGATGGATTTAGGCCCAGATCTCTGTACTAGGGTGAATGTATGACATTGTTCTGAATTCTGTCCATCAACTGTTGTTTGTGCTAAGTGGCAGCAGCAGGGAGCTGTGCATGTCTGTTTGGTCGGCCGTCTTGCGACGGACAGCCAGATATGCACATTTCTAAACTTCTCTGACCTTGCTTGCTTAGACAGCTGGGTTAGAGAAAGAGCAGGCCACCAGTGCCCTCTGGAGCACTGAGAGAGCCCCCTCCCTCCAATCCTGGCCCTGCTCTCATGCTGGTGAGAGCAGCGCCAGGATTGGTTTGGGGAGTTTGCTGCTGGGTCCAAAGTTGGAGCCTGCCCGAAGACAGGAGGACATCGCACTGGAATGTAAGTCTGTTTTATTTCATTTTATTTGTCACCCACCTTCCCCTCACTACATGGTAGCCGTCACTGGTAGGGGGGTCATACACGTTGGTGTCTCCTCCCTCATACAGGTGGCTTATAAGCATCTCTTATTGGCACGCCTTAAAACAAAAATGTATCTGTATTGTTGCGCTAGTCAAACCAGCCTGTTGTGAACTGAAACTGTTCCGCCTGACTCTAAATCTGGTACCTTGAGTCCTCTCATATTGTAAGTACACTGCAGCGTGTCCATAATAACCCTGCTTTCCAGGGCCGGATTTAGAGCGGTGCAACTGGTGCAGCCACACCAGGTGCTGACTTTGATGGGTGCTCTGTGTCTAAAAATAACTTTTGGTTTAAAACCACATGAACTTCCTTGTGCATCCAGCAGTTTTCAGGTAACAATAAAAATGTCAAGATAACTCTGCTGATTAATGTTCCTACTAGTGAGAGATTGAAATTTTGTCTAGTGGCAGTTTTGGCTCATCATAAAGTAGAGCAGAGGGTTAAAGTCCCTGCTGCAAAGAACGTGTACCATGCAAATCACAGAACTGAGTGTGAGTTAACTATGGGTACAGCTATATAAAAAATGAAATGTTTGTCAGAAAGAGGCAATGGAAAGATGAGAGGCATCGTTGGAGGGTGGTAGTGAGGGAATCCGTGGAGAAAGAGGTCATTGGGGGGGCGCCAAGAAAGACTGTCGCACCGGGTGCCATCAGCGCTAAAGCCAGCCCTGCTGCATTCCTTCTTGCCCTATTCTATTATTATCAGTATTGTGCATGGTACAGGGAACATGGTGCACTGAAAGAGATACAGACAGAGCAGGCATTTCAGCATTTTCAATTTAGCTTTCCTGCCTGCTATTGGTAGGGACAGCGGTCGCCAATGATGTTTGTTTCTCTGTTTTAATGGGTTTGAATCCTGCCTTCTCATGAGTACCAGTTGTTTGTATTTGTATGATGGCAGCCTATACATAATTTTTTCCTGGCACCAGTGGTTCCGAAATTCCCCATTCTAGGCATGTACATAATATAAACTTTAACTGTAAACATAAACCCCACCAGGGCCTCCGTTGTAACCCACAGTTTTTCAGTTCACATTAATTCCACTGGGGGTACTAGTTGTAAGTGGCTCAAGACAAATAGGGAAGACTTTTGTTTATTCACTTTCAGTCCCAACATTCATTAGTATCCACAGAGACTTGTTTACCCAGGTCTCCTACGTATGCTAACAGACCGTCCACATTTAGGGGCACCACGTGGTTTTGCGTCCATGTCTTTATTGGCCAGTTATTCAATACTTGTCTAAGCCTGCACACCAATGGCTCTATCGCCAGGGCAAACAGCAGGGGCGACAAAGGACTCCTCTGTCTGGAGTCTCTTTCCAATTCCCATTCTTCAGAGATCTAATCATTAGTTCTTTTTAGTTTATTTTTTTAGAGTTTTATACGGCGCGAACTAGACCCGAGACATCGGGTATCAGAGCGCTTTACATGAGCACCAGTTTCGTTACAGATGGATACATTCATTTTTGTTAGGCACGGGAAGATTATGTGATTTGCCCACAATCACAGGATGTTGAGTGTCGTTGCTGAGACTCGAACCCGGCTCCCCAGCTTCGAGGTCGACCGCTCTAGCCGTAAGGCTACATCCTCTCCCCAACTCCAGTTCCAACCCTTACTTGCGATTTTGAGTATAGCAGTGAGGTTACTTTAAGGAATTGTGGTCCAAAGCTCATGGCACTTAAGGCAGCAAAAAATTATTGCCATCTCACTGTGCCAAATGACACTAATGCTAGTTACGCTATCTCTCCCAGAACATTCATTAACCTTCTAATATTTAGCGTTGTTCGCCTGCCTGGTATAAAACCATTTTGGTCTGTGTGCACTACTCGAGTGATGACTTTATTCAGTCGCTTGGCTATAATTTTGCCTAATATTTTATTATTATTGTTTAACATCTACAATGGTTTGTAGGCACGACAGTCTGTTGGGTCCTTTCCAGGTTTCAGCAGCACAATGATTACTGCATCTCTCATAATCTTAGGCAGGGCACAAGTCAAGGGTGCGTGCAGGTAGACGGCGTCTACTCACTCTTTTCACTGGGTGGACGCTGTCTTCCCTGCCAAGAAGTTGGGCCCCTCAGAAATATGTTGAACTCGGCCCAGTGTAATTTTCAGACATTGGGACTCATTCAGCAACACCCTTATGTTGTCTGCTTTTATTTTGAGCAGCAACATGCAGGTGGTGAGGGGGTTAGTCGTTTTAATTCCAGCTGGGCCCAAAACAAAGGCCAAATTTAAGGGGCCATGAGGTCTTCTTTTGCTGGGTGTTCTGGCTGGGAGCTATCTGGAGCCTCAGATCCAGATGCAAATGCAATGGAGGGGAAACAAAGAAACACGGCTTGTTATTACTTCGCAGGTACTTAAGAGAGGCATGCTGTTGACTTTGTTCGGTACCTGTATGTATGAGATATGAATGTGCTGTAAGAATGTCTGCTTCTTCACTCTTCCCATGCTCTATAAGATCTTCAAATGGCCAGTCAACACCAGACGAACCGTCACTCAAACCCTTGTTACCAGCAGGCTGGACTACAGCAACGCACTCTACGTAGGAATCACCTCTCGTCTCCTGAAGAGACTGCAGATCATACAGAATTCAGATGACAGACTCATCCTCGACCTTCTCAAGTGGACCCACAAGACCCCCCCACTTCAAGAAGCTCCACTGGCTCCCTATCCAGAGAATGGTCAATTCAAGATGCTGATCCACACCTACAAAGCCCCACACACCCACGGACCAGCATACGTCAACCTCCGCTTGAACCTCCACCAACCCTCTAGACACCTGCGTTCCATCTCCCTATACCTCGCTCACATCCCTCGCATCCACAGCAGCAACAGTGGAGGACGCTCCTTCTCCTACATCGCTGTGAAATCCAGGAACTACCTCCCCCTTCACCTTAGGACATCACCCTCGCTGCCCGAATTCAGGAAAGGACTCAAGACCTGGCTGTCCTACTGATACCTCCCTCGCAGCAGGGCTCTCAGCGCCTGGGTACCCTCACGGGTGATAAGCTGCGCTATATAAATCCTGTTTGATTGATTCATTGATGCAGGCCAGCTGTTGCTGATTTAATTTCAGCACTTGTGATTGATTCTTCTGGTAGGTCACTGTTCGTGTGTTAGTTTCCACAGCGTTTGTGTACTTAGCACTGGGTATTCCATGCATCTTGAATAGGTGTATGTGTATGTCTGTTTATATAGTGTTTCTTGTCATTATAAAAGACTGGATTAATTTGTGATTCAGTATTTTGTGTATCAATTTGTCATATTTTGGTGCCACGGCTCATAAATGGCGCAAGACATGTCCGTACAGCATCACACCCGACCACGCCCGACTCTAGAGGTGTTGACTTGAGGATTAGTCGCCAACCTAGAGCACTCTGCTTGATTGTAAATCGTACCATAAGCCACCCAGCACTGTTCGGGGCTCCATTCGTTTGGGAAAGTTTGCACTTTATAAATAACGACATATATGAATACTGCAAACTTCATGCTGTGAGTTGTGTGGCATCAATAATGCCAATGAGTGTCACACGGAAATAACATAAAAACGTGTATTTTTAAAGTGCACGTTCACCTGTAGTCATCTTGGCACTGCATAACAGATGTTTATGGTTACCAATGAAACTCATTTTATCCACCTCTGAAGAATGATAGGGTGAACGGACCCGCCTGGATTTGAACCTGTGACCATGAGGTCAGACCAGGTCCCAACAGGGGGCACATTAGTCCACAAAGCCATCAGACCCAGCATAAGGGCTCGAAATCTTAAGAGTTGGAAATCTTACAACCCTGCAAAGACCTGTATTCATCACCAAAGTATAATTATTTGCTACACAAACATTTCTTGAAAGGCATATTCAAGAGCCACACACTTCTCGCGTTGCATTCCAAAGCCGGCTGCCACATGCTTTAAAACCTACACATAAACTGCAAGGTAATAGGAAAGGGATTTTGGCTGAAATAACTTCTCGAAACAAATTGAATTACACCCCCTTTCCTTTAAACAACATTGGCCTCTTGCTGATTTTGAGACACAAAGGCACGAGAGGGGTGGAAAAAGAGAAGTGCTTTGTGGGAGAGGGAGGTGCACTCGGAGGTGGGCTGGGCCTTTCATATGCTAATTCCTGGCATGTTATTTCCTAGCAATAAAAAGAGGGGAACATACCCTCGGGTGCCTCCTCGCTTATTCACTTACCGTGGCAGAAACGTGTCAATTACGGTTACAGACAAATCATTTAACCAGCATATGATACCGGTTGATGTTATTACGACCAGTAACTACCTGTCCACGGATTCAGTGAATTTCCTGTCTATTACCGCGCGCGCGGGTTCATTACAGCTCACCCGGGCCCCGACGGCAAGACAGGTGCTACGTATTACTCACAGGAACAAGATGGCGGGCGGGGGCGAGGGCGCGGAACCTGCGCACTTGAGGCGCGCGCAGGGACTTCGAGCCGCGCACAGGGACTTCGAGCCGCGCACAGGGACTTCGAGCCACGCACAGGCCCATTGCTTTAGTTATTTCGCGATACCGACTAGCGCTCTATGAGGCCCAACTCTGACCCTAGAAGGAATAACTGGCACTTGAGTGATAATTGCATTTTATATCAGTGCTGTATGTACAGCGCAGTATCCCACAGCTGCCAAGAATACGTTGGTACACATCACTCCCATCGCATTCTAATACAGCAAAGTGTCCAGAAGGCCTTGTTTGATGGCCATCCACAGCACGACGGTGGGCCCCGGGGGAAGCACAGTCGCAGACTAGTCTTCCCCCAGGGTCTTTCGCGCAGGGCAGGGCCAGGCAGGGTCAAAGGGTGGGGTTTAGGGGGTGGGTATAAGAATGCAGGGGAGGAAAGCAACTTCCTCCTCCTGCATTCTCGGCACCATTGGGAGGGTGTAGTTAGCAAAGGGGAGTTAGGAGTAGGCCCAGTTAGGTGTGTGTGTAGGCAAGGAGGAGAAATCGCGGAGCCACTGGCTGGTGGTAGCAGGAGTCAGCGTTGCGGGCGAGCTTGCGGAGGTTTCCAGCATGTCGGCGATTTCTGCGGAGGAGGTGAGGGAGGCTCTGTGGATGTTGGGCCGTGCCGGCCCGGAGGACCTACTCCGGCCTGGCGTCCTGAGTGAGGCGTGGGTGGGGATGTCGCGTGCCTGTAGTGTCGCGATAGCATCCCTGACGTGACACGCGATGGCGTGCGCGTCAGGTCACGTAGATTTTACCCCCAATAAATATGACGTCACGCATGCACGTCGGCAGAAGCGCCACGGCAGCGGAGACGGAGACAACACCACCACACGTGTCCCGAGTCTTCATTCCACCACGTGCGTCTGGCCTGCACAGTAAGGGTGTTTAGCAATAGCCTGACGACACCACAAAGTGGCGACGAGGGTGGGCGTGCCCTCGCTCCTGCTCCGCGCGTTCGGTTGGTGTGGCGGCCGGTGAGCGGTCCTCGCTCGCGGTGCTCGTGCCCCGCCGGAACGCGCGCTGCTGTCCCCGCGTCCCAGGCCTGCAGAGGACGTGCGCGGAAGCGCCGGAGCGCTCCCTTTCGGCTGCGTGTTCGCGCTGGGGCCGTCTCCTGCATCGACGCCCCAGCGCGCTACAGTGACCTCGCGTGCCCCGCCCCCTGGCCTGTGGAGCGCGGAGCGCCCTTCGCACCCTGCCTCCTGCCTGCAGCTGCTGGGAAGACTGGGAGGCGTTGCCTTTTGCCGCCAACAGGGTGTGTAGTCACGGGGATAACTCCACACACCACCTGGGTCACGTGCTGCCAGAAGAGTAAGATTTGTTTGCCCATGCCTGCATGAGAAGCTCTCAGTCACGAAGGGCACAGCACTGCCTGGTCCCCATAGCCCTGCTCTCCCGGAGGTCCCCAAGGGAGTCCCACACAGCGCAAGGGGGAAGGTCCTGCCACCCACGTGGGAGCCACATCTGAGAGCCCCATTGTCAAGGGGCGGAGGAGGTCTCGCCCAGCGCAAGGGCACACGTGAGCAGGAGGTCCCGCCCAGCGCAAGCCGCGCACGTGCGACATGGCGACCATCCCGCCAATAGAGCCATTCTCTGTCGAGGGGTCCCCATCAACGGTAGCGGCCCGATGGAGAGACTGGGAGGACAGAGTGCGCATCTTCTTCGAGGCCACGAAGGTCCACAGAGATCAAAAACGCGCAATGATAATTCACCTAGGTGGGAAGGAGATTCACAACATGGTAAAGACGCTTGCGGAAGCCACCCCCAAGACGCACACGACGCTAATAGCGGCGCTCAACGAATACTTCGAGCCAATGGCAAACCGCGACTATGAACGCTTCATATTTCGCCAAGCGTGCCAACTGCCGGAGGAGTCGCTCGACAAATTCTACGCTCGTCTAAAGAACCTAGCGGCCACCTGTGGGTTTCGAGATGAGACGGAGGAGATAAGAGGCCAGATAATACAAGGATGTGCGTCCGTCAAGCTGAGGGAAAGGATCTTGGAGGAATCCGGTAAGCCCCTAGCTGATATCCTGACGATGGGCCGAACGAAGGAACGATCCAAAGCGCGCGCTGCGCACATGGAAGCGGCCCTACAGGTGCCAGTAAAGACCGAGCCGGTCAACGCAGTGGCAGTCAAGCCCAAACAGAGGTGGCCCCGACGAGGACCAGGCCCGGCCGCTCAAGAACAACCAAAGTCCTGTGGGTACTGCGGTGGCTCGCCTCACACCCCGTCTGAGTGTCCAGCGCGAGGGACCAAGTGCAGGGGGTGTGGACGCTTCAACCACTTTGAGAAAGTGTGCCGGTCGAAGAAATTCCGAAAGCCCCGCCAAGCCGTCAACACGGTTGAGGAAGGAGGCCCGGGGGCTAGTGACATGGACGATGATGAAGAGGAGGAAAAGGTCATACACCGGGTACACATGATAGGCACGGCGGCCCGCCGGACTAGGAGACTGCCGCAATGCAGCATCCGAGTAGGGTCACAGGAAGTCACGACGGTGGTAGACACAGGAGCCAGCATCAACATCATGGCCGCCGCGATGCACAAATCCATGCGCCCACAGCCCGCACTCCAGCCCTCGACGATCACGGTGTTCGCCTATGGACAGGAGGAACCGTTAAAGGTACGAGGAAAGTTCAGGACGGTGATATCCCATGGGACGCGGTCCATCACGTCGAATGTCTATGTCACCGAAGACGGGCAAGGCATGCTCCTGGGCTGTCGGGCGGCAGAAGATCTGGGAGTGGTAACGTTCGCGTTTGGGGTACACCAAGAATCAGTACACCACACCTTGGAGGAGTTCGAGGAAATCTTTCACGGGATAGGCAAGTTCCGGGGCAAAGAGGTTCACCTACACATTGATCCCACCGTCCAGCCAATAGCCCTCCGGCATCGCCGCATAGCATTCCACCTCAGGCCACAGGTGGAAGCTGAATTGAAGAAGCTAGAGGCGGCGGGGATCATCGAGAAAGTGTCCGGACCGACCCCGTGGGTGTCGCCAATTGTCGTGGCGAAGAAACCCAAGCAGCCAGGCGCTGTCAGAATATGCGTAGACATGAGGCTCCCCAATGCCGCCATCAAAAGGGAGCGACACATCACCCCGACCATCGATGACATCGTCGGGGAGATGGCAGGCGCCAAATGGTTCTCAAAGCTGGACTTACGCTCTGGGTATCACCAACTAGTTCTGGACGAAGCGTCCCGGAACATAACCACATTCTCCACACATGTAGGTCTGAGGCGGTATACGAGGCTGAGCTTCGGGGTGTCGAGCGCTGCGGAAGTATTCCAGAACGTAATACAAGAGCTCATCGCAGGAATCCCCGGAGCGATCAACGTCAGCGATGACATTATGGTACATGCCACAACCGTGGCGGAGCACAATGAGAGGCTGGTGCAGGTGCTACGACGCATACGAGACGCAGGTCTTACCCTACATTGGGAGAAGTGCGAGTTCCTGTGCCGGAAGATCCAGTTCTTCGGCTACACCTTCTCGGCAGATGGTGTCAACCCGGATCCGGACAAGGTCAAAGATATCAAGGAAGCGGCCGCCCCTGCCAACGTCACGGAGGTGAGGATCTTTCTAGGAATGGTGAACTATTGTGGCAGGTTCATCAAGGATCTGGCGAACCTCACGGCGCCACTGAGGGAGCTCACAAAAGAGTCCACCCCCTGGACATGGAACAGTGACCAGAATCGAGCGTTCGAGGAAGTCAAACAGGCACTCTCAGAAGCCACGACGCTGGCCTTCTTCGACCCGGCCAAGCTGACGCAAATCGCCGTCGATGCCGGTCCAGTCGGGCTGGGCGCGGTCCTGCTACAACGGAAGACAAGTGCCGAGGAATGGGCCCCGGTGGCATTCGCCAGCCGGTCACTCACTGAGACGGAGCAGAGATACTCCCAGATAGAAAAAGAGGCGATCGCCATTCATTGGGGGTGTCGTCACTTCCACCTGTATGTCTACGGCAAACCCTTTGTTGTGACCACAGATCACAAGCCACTGGTATCCCTGTTTGCGGGCACGTCCACTAAGCCGCCGCCAAGAATCGAGAAATGGATGTTGCAACTGCAGGACTATAACTGCAAGATTGAGTACCAGCCGGGTGCCCGGAACCCGGCAGACTACCTATCTCGCCACCCTCGCACAGCAACTCCAAAAGAAATGAAGGAAGCGGCAGAAACAGAGGAATACGTCCGCTGCATCACGGCGCGGTCATGTCCCCGGCCAGTGTCCATGGCCAGCCTGTCTCAGGTCACTAGCGAAGATGAGTGCCTACAAAGAGCAAGAGTGGCGGTCCGAGACAACAGCTGGACCCGCACCCGAGAGGAGTGGAAAAGCCTGACGCCTCGGGCGAAGCAAATAATGGAGAGCCTGTACCATGTAAGAACGGAACTGACGGAAGACGATACAGGATGTTTGCTGAGAGGCCACCGGCTAGTCATCCCGACGTCCCTCACCCAGAGAGTGGTGGATCTGGCCCACATTGGTCACCAGGGCATGGGCAAGACTAAGTCCCGGCTCCGAACCAAAGTGTGGTTCCCTCTCATGGACGAAATAGTAGAGGCCACTGTTCGAGAATGCCAGGCGTGTCAGGTAACCGGAGAAGTGCCCCGGCCAGCCCCTGTGGTGATGGAGCCTCGCCCTCGGAGGCCATGGTCGAAGATCAGCGTCTATTTTGGCAGCTTGCCGGATGGACGGCACACTTTGGTGGCCATAGATGATCACTCCAAGTATCCGGAGGTGGAAATACTGACTGTTCTGAGTGCTCAGGAAGTAATCCCGAAGCTTGAGAAAATCATGGCAACACACGGCATAGTCAAAGAGATCAGAACCGATAATGGGTCACCATTCCAGAGCCAGGACTTTGCGGCATACCTACAGACTCTTGGAGTCCATCACCGGCGAATCACCCCCCGATGGCCTCAAGCGAACGGAGAAGCTGAACGCTTCATGAGGACACTCAACAAGGTGATACGGATTGCCGACGAAAAGAACCAATCTGTGGAACTTGCAATCTTCACATTTCTCCGCAGCTATCGCCAAACGCCCCACTCTATTACGGGAGTGGCACCGGCACACCTGCTGATGGGGCGGGTTGTCACCGACTCCATACCGCATCACCCAGAGTGGAAGCCCGAAACCCCCAATGACAGTGCCATTGATGAGCATCGACGCGGAGCCTTTGCTCAAGCCGACGCCCGCCGGCGGGCTGTGTCCTCACCCCTAGTCCCAGGTGACAATGTACTGATCCGCAATCGGATGCCCGGGGGCAAGTTTCGTTTGAACTTTGAACCACAGCCATGGACCGTGGAGAAAGTCAGAGGCACGTGTGTGACAGCCCGGAAAGGCACCGAAAAGATAACGAGGAATGTTTCATACTTCAAGAAGGTTCCAGTGCCCCCTGGAGTGGATGAACGACGCCAGGACAATTCCACGAGGGACACGCCGCGAGAGGAGCGATTCCTAGAACTTGCGGACCAGGCGAGTGGAGGAGCGGAATCCACAGGTCATGGACTTGACCCACTGCAGCTCCAGCCAGAGCACACGCCACCCGAAGCAGCTGGTGTGCCAGAGACTGGAGAGAGCGGCGCAGATGGTGACTCCGGGGGTAGAGACCGGGGGAGTGCGTCGGACCGTGGGGGAGTGCGATATGACCTGAGACCGCACCCCGAGCCCTCCTGTCGGTTACGTGACTACGTCAAGTAAGACTGTTTCAGTTTTTCCTTGTTTGATTTTCAGACTGCAAATATTGAGTGCAGGGTTGCGGGACACTTAGAGACCTGTTGTCCATGCTTTAACGTGCAGTCACATATCTTGGGTTATTGTTTGTTTTGTGTGTTGGGGAGGAATGTAGTGTCGCGATAGCATCCCTGACGTGACACGCGATGGCGTGCGCGTCAGGTCACGTAGATTTTACCCCCAATAAATATGACGTCACGCATGCACGTCGGCAGAAGCGCCACGGCAGCGGAGACGGAGACAACACCACCACACGTGTCCCGAGTCTTCATTCCACCACGTGCGTCTGGCCTGCACAGTAAGGGTGTTTAGCAATAGCCTGACGACACCACAGTGCCCTGCGGGCGGCCTCCGCGGGTGTTGCGGCGGCGGTAGTGGCTTGTCTCGATGAGCCGCTGCCGCTGGGGAGAGGCGCATCAGATCGGGGGAGGGGCTTGGGGAAGAAGGAGCGTGGGTGCTGAGGCCGGCGTAAGAGCCTGCCTCCGCGGCTCGAATTCCCGCAGCTGGAGTTTCGGGCGCAGTAGGTGCGAGGGCCCTCGTTAGTGACGGTGCCCACAGGGGAGCTGCAGCAGCGGAGCGGTGGGACTGCGCATGAGGAGAAGGGAGGGGGGAGACAGCGGGGCCTCGGCTAGGCTCGGTGGCTGCTTTGTTGCCTCAGGAGAAAGGCAGGGTGGATGAGGGGGCAGGGGGCCCGGGGGCTCTGCATACCGGCACCAGTTTTCAGGGGGGCAAAAGTGGTCATGGAGAATGCCATGGGGCAATGGGAGGACGCTCCCATTGACCTCTCCAGGGGTATGCGTGTGAGTACCCCCGTGCCAAGTGGGGGCGTGGTTGAGGCTCAAGGGGAGGTTGACAAAGAAGGGGGTGGGAGGGACCTTAGTCAGGTTATGGCACCGGTGCCTTGGATGTTGCAGCCTGGTAGAGGGACTCAGGGCTATTGCCCCCCCCCCCTCCTCCCTCGGTGGGAGGCGATGGCCTGGAAAGACAGGATCAGGGAGCAGCGCCTCTTGGTCCAGCAGACGGAGGCACGCTGGGCAGAGCTAAATGCGTCTAGGGTGGGGGCAGTCTGGGAGGATGAGGTGGAGGGGCCACCCACTTCTGAGGAGGGAAGGTGGGCCGAACATGAGGAGAGAGAAAGGGCAGATAGGGGCAGGTGGGGGGGTAGCAGTGCTGCAGATCGGAGCATACAAATTCTCCCTACTTCCACAGACAGAGTAATTCCACAGTCATACGCACACACACTCATCATACGCTAGGGCCCATCATACTAATATTCATTCTATTACTCTATCCACACTGAATATACGAGAGAACTCCAAAATCAATCTGCATCTAAACTGAGGTCAATGCGACCTAACTGATTTGTCTCGAGTCATGATTTAAACAATAAGTACATATTTGAAAATTCAATAAATGACAAAGAATTAACCACCCGACACTGTGATTCAAACAAAAGGTTATTTTTATCTAAATTAGTTCAAATGAAAGTCAATCAATAGCAAGATCATTATTCTCATAATTACCTATTCTAGCTAAATGTCGTAAATAGGTCAGGACAGGTCTCTCAGTAAAGTCTCCCGAGTCGCCGTCCTCTCAATCAGCGTCGATCCTCACGAGCATAGGTTCAGGAAGAAGTGGCCTTAGACCCTCTCTAGTCTAACAATATTTATAGGGAAACTAACACATTAAAAGTTACAAACAAGCTCTAAACGTCCGTTGAGCCGTTGAGCAGAGCGAGCAGGAAAGGATGTTGACTCGCAACATTTAGAAAAACCTCCGCTCTCGAAAATCTCAAAAATAAAAACACGGAAGAAGGAAGCTCAAACTAAAAAATGTAACATCCATGAATGCTCTTCTTCGGAATCATAGTGAAGCCACCGCAAGTTTATCAAAGTTCATTGTGGCTTTTTACTCTCCCAAGGATAACTGGTGACAACTGGCGTCAAGCCCAGAGCTGCTGTCCTCACGGAAACTTTTAATACAGACAGAGGCCGAGGTCAGGATTTTAACCATATTCAGTGAGGCCTCTCTTCGTATTCCAGCAACTCAAATGCAGGCTGTAATTGTCGGCCATCTTTGACTAGGCCAGAATGGATACTCTTAATTAAAAGAAACACAAAACAACGTTACTACATCGTAATGATTACACAGTGTTAATTCCCACTAATACCCTTATGTGTATGTAATTTTCTAGCCATCTGCGACATAAAAAAGCATTAAAGCACGTTATTTAAAAGCGCAAACACATAACAAATAACAATTTAGCAACACTTATTATATTAATTTGCTCACCAACTTAGTTCACGTATTAATAAAGCAACATAAATGCATTCCCACGTGTAATTCTTTCATTAGTAAGGTTGATTAATCAGAAACTTCAACAAAATTAATATCTAGTAATTATTTATTAATAATTTTAATTATGACATTTAAAAATATAAGCTGATGTTCGGGTTTTGACAGAAAACCCTGCTCCAGCAATCCCCCCTTTGGTGATATATTATCACCACAAAAAACCAACCCCAAAAAAAAAATTTAGTCCCCATTTCTTAGGAGAAATTGAAATGTCTTTAATACACAACATTACACACCAGACTCTCTTTCATCATCTCTCTTCGATTCCAGATATACACTCTCCCTAAATTCTTCTAATTCTATTTCTTGTGGGTCTCTCTTTGACCTCTTTTGTTTCTTTTCAATATTTCCTCTCATAATTTTCTTTTTACCTCCCCTGTTTTTACAACACAAACACCCTAATCTAAGTATCAATAAAGCAACAATTACACATGTCAACGGAAACAATATCTTACCAAATATGGTACTACCTATTTTAGCTATAAAGTTCTTAACAGCAATCATCTTATTAGCCATTTTAGTCCAGATACTTTCAGCTTCCAGTGGTACTAATTCTTCATGCAAATCAGTAATATTTTTGATATAGATCTTTAGATCTTTGCTTTCGTCAGGAATGTAAGTGCAACAATGTTGAACCATCAGCATTCCACAGACTCCACCCTCTTTAGCCAATAGAATATCAAGGGCAAGTCGATTTTGCATAGACATGGCGCGTAAGGCAACCATCTCCGTATTCACCAATAGAAACCCTCCAGCGGTGCTTGTCGATAAGCGATCCACCACTGTTGACAGCTTCCGAATTCCATACGCATTTAATGAAATTCCCAATGCTGGAATCAAAGCTCCAAAAATATCTCCTACAATTTCTGACCAAGTTTCTCTCTTAAAGCGTGTTAGTAAATTAATTTGTTCTACATCCTCTATCTTATCTATATGAAAAATCTTTGGAAAGACCAGGCCAACATAACATGTGCCATACCAATGGTCAGGCAACCTGTAATAAGCCTTATTCCCACACATATAATACACTCCCGGGAAAACTGGATCTTCTCCACCTTTAAAACCCCATCCTGTTGCAATAAAGTATGTATCATGACACTCACTAGTCCCAACGAAATAATTATCATATTGGGATTTCCTTCTGGTAACGCATAGTTTACCCTTCTGTGGTGCATCTAAAGCCAAAGTTGGACTGGCCCCATTTTTCAACTCCTTTCCCATCTCAATGTCCCACACTGTCTCACTCATCTTATATTCTCCTGCCTTTTCATGCATGCTCACTCTCCTTTTCTCTATCATATCCAGGAAAGCTTTTTCTTCTTCCTTCAAACTACAAGTTAAATTGTTTCTAAAAATATATTCTAATGTTAATTCTTCTGTCTCAATAAAAATCTCACCAAAAATGTTAGCTTCTTTAGCAGGATTTAGTTTCTTATTCATAGGCAATTGCCCAAAAATTTTATCTTTATTAGACATCTCATAATCTATTTTCCCTAGTAAATAAAAAACACTACTTAGCACACTACATGAAATCCCATACGTAGCTGGAAGATGATGATAAGTAACTCCCTCTGAAACGGATGCAGGCAATTGCATACAAACGTAGCAATCCCTTACTTCCATTGTCTTTACGTATTCGTACAAAAACTTTGAAAAAACATTGCTAGAAAAATCATTAATCGATCTATCTTTATGTATGTAAATGTTACTAATTCTAGTTGGCACTATTTTCTGTGAACCCTTCCCTATGTTAGTCATATTCTCAGTATGTATTCCAAAAGTGTCTATTGTAACCCTAAAAGTAACTAATAAAGCAAGTACACTCCATAATAGCATTAATAATCCTGTACAGCAGCAGCACATTCTACACCATCTTTTCAAGAAGGTACATCTACTTTGATTAGTTTCTGTATTAGCCATCTTATTACTTTGGCAGTGTCTTTTGACTTAGCCTCTTCTACTCCACTACTGAAACACTAGAACACTAGATTATTTCAATCTGCTAATTTTTAGATTTCTTCTTTTCACTCTTCTCCAATGACTCCTTCAATTCACTCAATTTGGATTTTCATCACTTTTTACTTCTTCTTCAGCAACATCAAATTGTATCAGATCTTCAATATCCTGAGCATCTGACTCTTCTCCAATGTCAGTCAAGATAACTTTCAGGACTCCAACAGTTTTCTCCTCCTCAACCACTTCTCGTAAGGTCCTCTCTGGATTTCCTTGACTCTCTGCCTCTTCTTCTTCAGACAGTGCCACATACGTCCATTCCGGTGACCTATACTTCTGGTTAGGCTTTCTGATTCTCTTGATCTCCTCTGGTTCTTTTGATTCTTTTTGTTTTTCACCCTTTGCTTGATTCTGACTCGACACCTCGTTCACCTGTTCAGCTTTTGATGAACTTGCTCGTGTCAGTCTGTACCTCAGCCTCTTTATTTTGTTAGGCCAAAGATCTCCTCTTACACTCCTTTTCGGTCTCACTTCTTTATTATTTCTTTCTCCGATCCAAGTTCTCTTTCTCAGAACTCGACCCTCTGATTTTCCATTCTCACTCTCATCTGATTCTGTCTCATTTGCCTCTTGTAAATCAACAATTTTCTTTTGCTCCACAGACTTCTTCTCCACCGATTGAGATTTCCCTACTACTGTCCCTCCTCGGGTCTCCGACACGCAATCTTCTTGCTGTCTACTTGTCCCTTCACCTAGCTTATCAGGAATGTTCCCTACACCTCCTCGGGGGTCTTCCGCAATCTGTCCCTCTCTATCTCCTTCTGACCCTACTTCTTCAGAAGTAATCTCAGGTGGATCTTCAATCTCTTCATCTGATTCAGGTATAGTCTCTGTGGAATTGCTCTTTTCTTTCCTTTTTCCTCCTTTGTTTCCTCCACTGCTTGTTGGAACAACTTCAGGCACTCTTACAGAATCCGAACTCTCCTCTGAAACTCTCAATGTTTCTCTTGAAGCTTCTCTCGGTAAGAAAAAAGAATCACCTGACTCTCTTTCCAACTCTTCCCCCCTTTCAGGATTCTTTTTTCTTCTCACTGTTTCAGTGTCTGGATCATCACTGGAATCTGACTCTTCAAAATACTCTTTCCCAGTCCCATCCTTTGGATTTGGAACTCTCAGAGTATGACTCGCATGAACCCAGTTCTTCACACCAGCACACTTCACAGCAGTTGTCGTAGTCAGAATGACTTGTCTTGGCCTTCCCCACCTCGGAACCAAGCAATTTCTTCTTCTGTGCACCTTTATCCTCACCCAGTCCCCTGGACTCAGATCATGGGCTTGCTTCTTTTCAAGTGTGGTGGCGTCTCCTCCAACCTGGTGAAACACAGAATGAACTGCGTCAGCCAGGCCTTTACAGTAATCCAAAATCATGTCATCAGTTATTGTCATCAATTTGTTGACAGGCACGAATGCATGTCTCATTGCTCGTCCCATCAATATTTCATGTGGACTCAACCCTGTAGTTCTATCTGGAGTAGATCTAATAGTCATTAGCACTAGAGGCAAGACATCAGGCCATTTAATTCCAGTGGCTAAACACATCTTACCAATTCTGTTTTTGATTGTGCCGTTCATCTGTTCAACAACACCAGAAGCCTCTGGCCTGTATGCACAATGTAGCTTCTGCTGTATGCTCAATGCTTCACAAATCAAACCCATGAGCTCATTGTAGAAGTGTCCCCCTCTGTCTGACTCAATTGTCACTGGGAACCCGTACCTAGGAATCAACTCTCTTAACAGTAACTTTGCCACTGTTATTCCATCATTTCTCCTAGTCGGATAGGCTTCTACCCATCTTGAGAACAAACAGACTACCACTAGAACATACCTCAATCTATTGACCTGAGGCATTTCAATGAAATCTATTTGCATTCTGGTAAAAGGACCTCCTTCTCTGCCTATTGTTCCTAGGCTCACCACTATCTTCTTTCCAGTTTTGAACTGCTGACAAATTAAACATCTCTGATAGATGCTCTCTGCAATCAGCCTGAATTTTGCATTGTACCAGGTTTGTTTAAAGGACCTAATCATAGCGTCCCTCCCCAGATGTCCCTGGCCATGATACATTCTTGCCATTGTTGACAGCATGGAGTTAGGCATAACTGGTCTTCCATCTCTATAGATCCAAACATGATCTTTCTCTCTTGGTGCACAACCTGCCTTGATCCAATCCCTCATTTCCTCATCTCCTGCTTCATCCTGCAACTGTTTCACCCTATCCCATGTTTCCAGGACATTAGTAAACATCACAGAACAAAAAGACATTTCCCTTTCTCGTCCCTTGTTAATCGAATGATCGTTCTTTGCACAATACTGTGCTATGTCATTTGCAAAACGATTACCAAGAGTAACAAAATCATCTCCTTGTCCATGAGCAGCACATTTCACAACTGCTAGTTCTTTAGGCAGCTGTATCGCCTCAAGCAACTTTCCAATCACTTCAGCATTCTTTATAGGAGTCCCACTCGACGTCAAGAAACCTCTCTGTAGCCAAAGTTGGCCAAAATCATGAACCACTCCAAATCCATACTGACTATCAGTCATCACAGTCACTCTCAAATTCTTCCCAATCTTGCAAGCTTTCGTCAATGCCACCAATTCAGCCACTTGAGCAGATCTTACTCCTTTCAAAGACGAAGCGTCCATAACCTCTGAAACCTTGCACACTGCATATGCTGCACTCAGCACACCATCATCAGTTCTCAGACATGATCCATCCACAAACAACACATGATCACTCTCAGGTAGTGGCAGATCTCTTATGTCTGGTCTCGGTTTTGTACAGTAATCAAGCACATCCAAGCAATCATGATCAACATCATCTCCCACACCCACATTTTCAGCATCTGGCAAGAGTGTTGCTGGATTCACATTCACACATCTCTCAAGAGTCACATTTGATGCTCCCAGAATGATTTTCTCATATTTAGTCAGCCGACTATGTGAGATATATTGAGTCCTGCTTCTTGTCAAAAGAATTGCCACATCATGAGGTACGAACACCCTTACAGGATATCCCATTATTATACCCTCACTCTGTTCCAAGCTTCTGCATGTAGCAGCTACTGCTTTCAGGCAACCTGGCAAACCCACAGCTACTGGGTCAAGTGTTGATGAAAAGTATGCAATTGGCCTTCTCAGTCGTCCATGTTTCTGAATTAACACTGAAAGTGCACACCCATTTCTCTCACTACAGTACAATTCAAACTCCTTCTCATAGTCTGGCATTCCCAAAGCAGGAGCTTCACACATTCTGCTCTTCAATTCTTCAAATGCTGCCATTTGTTCTGCATTCAGTTCCAATGGGTCTTTCACTTCACTTTTGGTCAATTTAATCAGTGGCTTTGCTATCAGGGAGAAATTACTTATCCACTGACGACAATAACCCACCATTCCCAGAAACATCCTCACTTTTCTCTGGGTCATTGGGGCTCTCATTCCTCTGATAATTTTGATCCTGTCATTGGTCACTTTTCTCAGACCCTTTTCAATATTGTGTCCAAGATAATGTACTTCTTTCTTGCAAAACTGCAATTTGGCTGGAGATACCTTTAACCCTCCATCTGCCAGATGATTCAGTAAAGCTATGGTATCTACTTCACAAGCTTCACGTGTCTTCGATGCCACAAGTAGGTCATCGATATACTGTACTAGTACTGAACTTTCAGGCATGATCAGACTTTCCAAAGACTTCTTTAACAACTGATTGAATATTGATGGACTCTCTGTATACCCCTGTGGGATACGGCACCATGCCAAAATACGCTGTCTAAACCGAAATGCAAAAATCGTCTGGCTGTCATGATGCAATGGAATTGAAAAGAAAGCATGACACAAATCAATCACCGTGTACCATTCAGCATCATGAGGAATCTGATACAAAATCACTGACGGATTTGGCACAATGGGACAACATGCTACCACAATTTTGTTAATCTTTCTCAAATCTTGTACAATCCTGAACTTCCCATTAGGTTTCTTCAGCCCCATTATCGGTGAATTACATGGGCTACTCAGTAACTCTCTCAAAACACCCTGTTGAATCATCTTGTCAATTATAGGGGTTATTCCCTCAATTATCTCTGGTGTCAATCTGTACTGTGGGATATTAGGATAAGTGATTCCCTCTTTCACTGAAATCTTCACTGGATCTACATTATTCATCAATCCCACATCTTCTCCAGTAAAATCCCAGACCGCTGCTTTCACTGTATTCCTCAACTCTTGAGGCAAGTCATCTGGATTAAATACAGCATATGTCCCAACAATCTCACTTTCTCTATTATCTAGAGTCATCCTGTACAAGACATCCTCATCTGGTGTCTCAAAAGCTATTCCATCCGGAGTACAAAAAATTGTGCAATTCATTTTACACAATAAGTCCCTACCTAACAAATTCACTGGACTAGTGTCACAGACTACAAACCTGTGCATGTCTGAAAATTTCCCTATTCTTACCCTTACTGGTTCAGTAAGACGAGTCTTAATCTGTGTATTAGCTACACCAACCACTTGGATTGCTTCGTCCGAGAGAGGAAGATTTCTTATATCTGCTGACCTGACAGTTGATCTCGTCGCTCCTGTGTCTACTAAAAAAGTAACACTTTCCCCATTTATTTTCCCATCTACAAATGGCCCTGCCTGGTCTATTTCTAGAGCTGCACCAAGTATGCACTCTTCCTCCTCTCTTCGGCACCGTCAGTAGTCTCCTTCAGACTCACTCCCCTCATTCTTTAGCCAGTACTGCTGTACCGGGTTAGTACGTCTCGGTTTGTTTACCTGCTCATCATTGTAGAATCCTGAGTCCTGGATATATTTCTGGGACCCTCTATTCTGCGGCAAGGGCGGTTTTGGCTCTTGACTCTGCTGTCTGACAACCTTCTGTTGTTGCTGCTGATGATTACACCCCTCGTTCTGCACCTGTTGATTCAATGATTTATTCTCATTACTCACTAATGGTGGATTGGTACACTCGGATCTCCAATGCCCCAATTGTCCACAGTTGTGACATGGGAACTTTTTTTTGGCTTCCTCTAGATTCCCCTTTCCTTTTCCTGCACCATATCTGGGCCTATTTCCTGGATTATTTGCTTGTTCCACCATCTGTGCTTCTTGTCTTTCAGCAACTTTCACCTGTGCCCACATTGCTTTCTCTTTCAGCTTTCTCTGTTTTGCCTCAATTTCATCACTGAAGTATTTCGCATGTCTCAATATTTCATCAATCTTTTTACTCTGCCAATCAACTGTGTGCTCTCGAATCCTTTCACTGATTTCAGGTCTCAAGCCATATACAAATCTGTATACAAAATGACTCAAATCCTTATCACCCAGGTGTTCATCTCCACTAAACTGTTTAAAAGCCAGTATCAACCTTTCATAAAAAGCATGAACTGATTCTTTTGCTTCCTGATGTCCGATCTATCTTAACTCAGTCTGTTTTTTTAGGGGGTACCTTATTCTTCAGAAACACAATAACCTGCTCGTACTTCTTCATGACCTCCGGATCTGGTGCTCCTGTTTTCTGATCTCTTGGATACTCCTTAGCAGGCCAATCTACAACTATTTTGCACTCTGCCCACAAGTCTGCTGGAACAATTATATCAAACAGACTATTTAGGTCAATCCACAGCACTTTTGACAATTTCACAAACCTATCTACCTGCCTATACCACTCGACGGACTTTTCTCTCAGTCGAGGGAAATCATTCGTAATGACAAAATATCCTGTCTAGTCCATGGGACATGTACATATCCTCCTCCAGGAATCTCTCTCAAAGGATAAGCATCCACTATTTTTTCCTTTTCTCTCATGGGAAATGCTGAGTAAGTCCTGTCCACTGAATCTTCTCTTTTCTTGTACCACCTATCCTTCCATTTTTCCACATCACCCCATTTTCGCAATAAGGAAATCATCTCTTTAATCTGCCCTGTTCTTCCAACATCATTTAGATTCTCGATATCTTTATCAGAAAAATCCACCCTGTAAGGCTTCTGCAAAGCTTTCACCTTATCCATATCAACTCCCATTTCACTCGCTATTCCTTTCAACCTATCACGTGTACTTTTAGCCCTCCAGGTAATACTCTTGCACATGAATAACAACTCTCCATCATGATGATTTTTCAACATCTCTGTAGGAATTGTTCCTGCTATTAGTTCCTCCAGTTCTATGCGCAACCTAGCTACAGCCACTGCCTGTGAATCTTTATCTTTCTTTTGGAGCACTTTCAACCAATCATTCAAATCCTCAGCCGTTATTTCTGTAGATCTTTTCACTGTGGTCACTCGTTCTGCCATCCTCTGTGGTTCTAAAATTGATCTTTCTAAACAACCAGTATTCAATCCTGAATTAGGCTGTACATCAGACCCTCCACCACATGTGTCATGTCTCAGCTGTCTCAAATGATTTTCTTCCATCCTTATTCCTGACTCTCCCGAAGAACCAACCAAACCATTTCCTACATATGGAACTGTCAAACCATTTTCACCCATTCTTTGTTTATCAAAAATAGGCATAACCGGACCTATGGTTACAGGCACTGTAACAGCTTCTAGATTCTTCTTTAATTCCCTGATCTTTTCTGTCAACTCAGATGTTGTTCTTGCTAACTCTCTTGTTTTCTCATCCCCAATTGCACTCTCTCTCTCTCGCTCTCTCTCTCTCTCTCTTTCCGTGAAAGAGCTACCACTTTTCAAATCATGTGTCGTAACTTCTGTTTTAATGATCTGCAAAGTATCTCTTATTGGAGTAGCAACTGGTGTTCTCACTTCTGGTTCTGGTCTATATGGAGGTGGTCTCTTGTAAATCATGTCATCCAAGACTTCATCCTCATAATCATTAGCCCCATACCTCCTCAATTCTGTACTAGGTACCTTTTCCGCACCTTTCCTCCCTTCTGCTTCTTCAACAGTTCTCATAGGATATAATCCCTCTGACATACTAGCATCTCGCCATCTCCTCATTCGATCATGATGAGTTTCACGATCATATTTCCTCCCAAAAATATACCTATAATTACCTCCACTCCTCTGTTTTTCTCGCTCATGCACCTCATCTTCCCATTCTACCAATGCCTCAAACTGTGTCGGCCTTGGTCTAGGCTCTAGACACATCATCTTTTCCCGTAAATTTCTTAACACAGCCAGATTAAATGAACCATGTTCCGGGAACGCTAAAACACCATCCTCTTTAGTGTACTTAGCCCAATTTTCTAACCAAATACAGGTATGATACCCATATTTCGCAACCATGAAGGATGCAGGAGTTCTTGTCGGAGGCAGCAATTCGCCTTCTCTAGTTATTATGTCCTTATCCTTGTCGAACCATTTTTTAATTTTACCGAACAAGGATTTCTTTTTCTTTTCTTCCGTTTGATAATACATTTTCGCGTTTACTACAACCCTCTAGTCCTTTCTGCAACTGTACGATCTTTTGTCCAATAACAGCGCGACTCACACTAACGCACCAATCCCGGAGCATCTACGTCACCCTGTACTTCTTCCAATCCCTGCGCGGCTCACACCAACGCACCAACCACAGCCCGAGCACTGTTCCAATCCACTGCCCCATCACAGCGCGGTCTGTCTGACGTCAGTAGTCGCTGCAGTCGCTTCTACTCTGTCTTCTGTCACTCGTCTACCCCTCCTTTACAAAGCCTTCTCAGTAGACTTCAATTCAGATTCTACAAAATCTATTAGTTACAACATAAAAACATCTCCATTGTCTGCTTCGCTAACCATAGAATAGTAAAGAAAAGTCTTTTTCACAAGAATCCCGCTTCTCTCTAGAACAGCGCTTACCTCTGCTCCACTACGGAATTATTACTCTCGTTGACACAGTAGCACATCCCTCTACTCTGCCCTTCTAACATGCATCCAATATCTGTTTCCTCTAGGAATGCTCCAAAGAGTCTCACAATTAACTAAATGCTCATACATTCACGCACTTTCACACCAGAAAATATAGCACATCCACACAGAATCCTGCTTTTCCCGAGAACAGCAAATAGTCTGTCCCTCTACAGAATTATAACACACGTTAACCAAGCAGCACTTACCTCTGCCCAGTCCTTCAAACAAGCTCAGAGAATACCTATTACTTCTCCAGCAGTAAGCTTTAACGGCAAACCTTACGGATCCCTGGGACTTAAGACCAGAGTTTCACAGATAACCTTCGCTACCATATGCACTCCTCTTATACAGAAAATATGTCTCTAGTAGTAACACACGGCGATGTCACTGATTCCGAACACAGACAATACGACGCGTAACTTCAATTGTCACACGCTTTTCCCTGCATACATACAGGGCCAACAACCCCGTTTTTCCCGAGAGCAGCACTCACTTCCCTCTGCCCTACTACGGAACCGTCACCAGCTCCCTACGTTCCAGAAGCCGTACACACTACATAGAACTCAATACGACGACTTCAACATATAATGTTAGTACATATATCAACATCAATCAATAAACCAATAAATCCAAAAGCCTATGTACAAGCAATCTATCAGATCAAGACAATAATCAAAACCATCATACTGCTACCAGGAAACTGCTGCAGATCGGAGCATACAAATTCTCCCTACTTCCACGGACAGAGTAATTCCACAGTCATACGCACACACACTCATCATACGCTAGGGCCCATCATACTAATATTCATTCTATTACTCTATCCACACTGAATATACGAGAGAACTCCAAAATCAATCTGCATCTAAACTGAGGTCAATGCGACCTAACTGATTTGTCTCGAGTCATGATTTAAACAATAAGAACATATTTGAAAATTCAATAAATGACAAAGAAATAACCACCCGACACTGTGATTCAAACAAAAGGTTATTTTTATCTAAATTAGTTCAAATGAAAGTCAATCAATAGCAAGATCATTATTCTCATAATTACCTATTCTAGCTAAATGTCATAAATAGGTCAGGACAGGTCTCTCAGTAAAGTCTCCCGAGTCGCCGTCCTCTCAATCAGCGTCGATCCTCACGAGCATAGGTTCAGGAAGAAGTGGCCTTAGACCCTCTCTAGTCTAACAATATTTATAGGGAAACTAACACATTAAAAGTTACAAACAAGCTCTAAACGTCCGTTGAGCCGTTGAGCAGAGCGAGCAGGAAAGGATGTTGACTCGCAACATTTAGAAAAACCTCCGCTCTCGAAAGTCTCAAAAATAAAAACACGGAAGAAGGAAGCTCAAACTAAAAAATGTAACATCCATGAATGCTCTTCCTCGGAATCATAGTGAAGCCACCGCAAGTTTATCAAAGTTAATTGTGGCTTTTTACTCTCCCAAGGATAACTGGTGACAACTGGCGTCAAGCCCAGAGCTGCTGTCCTCACGGAAACTTTTAATACAGACAGAGGCCGAGGTCAGGATTTTAACCATATTCAGCGAGGCCTCTCTTCGTATTCCAGCAACTCAAATGCAGGCTGTAATTGTCGGCCATCTTTGACTAGGCCAGAATGGGCAATCTTAATTAAAAGAAACACAAAACAACGTTACTACATCGTAATGATTACACAGTGTTAATTCCCACTAATACCCTTATGAGTATGTAATTATCTAGCCATCTGCGACATAAAGAAGCATTAAAGCATGTTATTTAAAAGCGCAAACACATAACAAATAACAATTTAGCAACACTTATTATATTAATTTGCTCACCAACTTAGTTCACGTATTAATAAAGCAACATAAATGCATTCCCACGTGTAATTCTTTCATTAGTAAGGTTGATTAATCAGAAACTTCAACAAAATTAATATCTAGTAATTATTTATTAATAATTTTAATTATGACATTTAAAAATATAAGCTGATGTTCGGGTTTTGACAGAAAACCCTGCTCAGCAGCAGCAGGGAGCCGCAGCCCAAGGTAGGGACGGCCAAGACGGCTTTGAGGCACGATGGTGCCGGGGCCCGCCCAGGTTGGAGCGACCTGGGGGTAGGGGGGATCCAAGCCGGCTGAGGTCGGTGGAGTGCGGGGTGGCACGGCGGGACGCAAGACGACCTCAGGACGCCGGCTTGAAGCAGCAGGGGGTCCGCGACGGCCATCCCTCCTGCGCGGGAGCGGGCAACGGTATCGTGTGTGGCGATCGGTGGTGTGTTTAGTGCCAAGAAAAGTAAGGGTGTGAAGAGAGCGGTAAGAGAGGTGTTGTGGGTGCCTGTGGATGTGGATCCCGAGGTGGAGTTGGATTACGATGAGGAGAGTGACGAGCTGGAGGACGGGGAGGTGAGGGATGACGATGACAGGACGGGGGTGAGGTGCAACAGCGGAGTTGGTGTTTTGCAGGACTCTAAGCCGGTGAAGGGCAATACAACGGCGGAGCCGACCAAGGCCACCACCGCCAGAGGGCGGTCCGTAGAGGCGCACTCATCGTTGTCAGGTGAGAGGGCATGGTGGGCAGCTTGGGATGGTGGGCCAAAAGGGGGGAGGAAGAAGGCTTGCCGGTCGGTGGGTGTGGGGGAGGAGTCTGTGAAGGATGTCGAGGGGTTAACGAAGGACAGACCTAAAGTGGGTGACACACCGGAGGGGGTTAAGTCAGTATCCACGGTGGGGGTTCAGACAGACAAGGCAGAGGGTAAGGACGACAAAGGGGAGAAGACTGAGGACAAGCACCAAAAAAAGTTGCCCTACATGGGTCTGGCCATGCCCCTGGGGTCACATCTGTCGGACAAGATAAAGAATAGAATCTGGAAACATGAGTATGTGGACGTGTTTAAGTTGTTGCACAGGGAGGTGCAGGCGAAGGAGGGTTCTAAGGAGGAGGAATGGGAGCTGACTAGAAGGTCCAGGGTTCCGGTGACCATGGAAAACTGGACGTCGGCGTTTCTCATTTATGCTAGTATTTACTGCGAGAAGCACCTGGATATGGCCATAGTGCTGCTGAAGTATATGGACATCATTAGGAAAGCCCAGATGCAATTTGGGGGGTTTGCTTGGCTGAGCTACGACGAGGAGTTCCGAGCTAGGGTTAGTGTGAACCCGGACAAGCACTGGGGGGAGGTGGATCAAGAACTATGGATGCAGTGGATGGCATCCACGCACTCATCGACGTCTACTCACACGGCCAGTGGCTTGCCGGTCACCTATCGGTCCTTTCTGCCGCGTCCCGCCCATGGCGGGGCGGGGGGGTTACTGCCAGTACAGGGGCCACAGGTCCACCTGCTAAGCCAGGCGGCAACAATACCGGTGCCTGTTGGAGTTACAACAGGGGCTACTGCTCCCGGTACCCGTGCAAGTTCAAGCATAAGTGCTCCAAGTGTGGAGGGCGGCATGCCCTTACCCAATGTTTTACCCTGGTCACGCCTTCGGAGCATTGGCGAAACACGAAAGGAAGGGGGCAGGCTGGACAGAAGGGCGCCTACACCGGTTAGGGTGGAGGCGATGGCCCCATGGCTCTCGTGTTACCCGGACAGGGAGGCGGCTTTGAAGATTCAGTGGGGTTTCACAGAGGGTTTTCGAGTGGGCTATCAGGGACCTAGGGTGCGGAGGTGGGCAGACAATCTCAAATCAGCCAAGGAATTGCCGGGAGTGGTGGCGGCCAAATTGCAGAAGGAGGTTGACAAAGGCAGGATAGCGGGCCCGTTTGTCGGCTGGCCAGTTGACGATTTGATCATCTCCCCATTTGGAGTGGTGCCCAAGAAAGAAAAGGGTGAGTTTCGCATGATCCATCACCTCTCGTGGCCGGAGGGGTAGACTGTGAATGATTTCATCGCAGAAGCAGACTCGAGGGTGCTCTGTGCGTTGGTGGATGATGCGATCTGCCTAGTGCGGGTGTGTGGGTTGGGGGCGGAACTGGCAAAGTGTGATGTGAAGTCTGCTTTCCGCCTGCTGCCCATACACCCTGCGGATTTCTCTCTACTGGGGATGCAGTTTGCGGGGGCCATCTACGTGGACAAGGTTTTGCCCATGGGGTGTGCGATTTCCTGTGCGTTGTTCGAGATGTTTAGCACATTCTTGCAGTGGGCTTTTACACAGATCAGCGGTCATCGGGACGTTACTCACTATCTGGACGACTTCCTCTTTCTGGGGAAGGCCCATTCTGGGGATTGTGGCAGGGCCCTGTCGCAATTCCAGGAGATGTCACAGCGTTTTGGAGTCCCCTTGGCGCCCGAGAAAACAGCTGGGCCTAGCTGCAGCCTGACATTCCTGGGAATTGAGCTGGACTCCATTCAATGGATAGCACGACTCCCCGATGCGAAAGTGTCAGAGATATAAGCGTGCTTTTTGTGGGCGATTGGGTAAAAGAGGATTGCGTTGAGAGCGGTGCAACAACTGCTGGGTTTCCTGAACTTCGCATGCAGGGTGGAGAGGGCTGGACGGACGTTCTGCAGACGGCTAGGCATGGTCATGTCGGGGGCAGTTTTACCACACCACAGGGTCCGGATTTCCATGGGGGTCTGGGCGGACTTGAGGACATGGCTGACGTTCTTAGGTGATTTCAATGGGGTGTCACTGGATTTTGAGAACGAAAGGATGGTTTGGCAAGTACAAATTTACTCCGATGCAGCTGGGGCAGCAGGTTTTGGGATCTTCTGGGATGGCAGGTGGTGCGCGGAAGAATGGTCGGCTCATTGGGTGAGGCAGGGGAGGAGCATTGCGTTTCTGGAATTTTTTCCCTTGTTGGTGGCACTGGAGGTGTGGGGGTCTGAGTTTCAGAACAGGTCAGTGCTTTTCCATGTGGACAACATGACAGTGGTCGAGTTGGTCAACTGACAGAGGGCGAGGGATCTGAGAGTGCTGCGTTTGTTGCGGAGTTTCATGCTGAAATGTCTGAGATTGAATGTGGTTTTTAGAGCCAAGCATGTCCCTGGGGCTAATAATGACATCGCGGATGCTTTGTCTCGTTCGCAGTGGCAGCGGTTCCGGCGATTGGCACCAGGTGCGGATCAGTCCCAGACCAAGCTGCCGGACGGCATCTGGGCCTTGGGGGAGTGAGGGTGATAGGCCTGGTGGAGAACTCTATAGCCGATACCACAAGACGGACCTACAGCCTGGCGTGGGCAGAGTTTGGATCCTTTATGGGATGGCGCAGGGATTCTGCTGTTGGAGATCGCTCAACTGTGGAACGGGGAGTGTTGCAGTTTGTATTGCATTGCATTGACAAAGGGCTGACTTCTGCGACGATTTCGGGAAAGTTGGCGGGAGTGTCGTTTTACTGTTGTTTGTTTTTCGGTTTTGACCCTACAAAAGATGTGATTATAAGTAGGGTACTCAGAGGTTGGGGCAGGGAGAGAAGGGGGAGGGGTGTTGAGGGAGGCAATTACGTTTGATTTCTTGGTCAGACTTGTTGGGGCTTTGCCGCTGTGTTGTTATGATGGTTTGGAGGTTCGGGTTTTCCGTTTGTGCATGATTTGAATGTTTTTTGGGGCTTTCAGGGACTTCGAGTTGCTTGGTACGCGGAAGAGGTGTGGCAGACGGTATGAGGAGATCAGGTTGGATGCGGGGCGTCTGGGGATTTGGTTGGGGCAGTCTAAAACGGATCCGTTGGGGAGAGTAAAGTGGGTTTGGCTGTGTGAGAATGGTTGTGGGGGTGTGTGCCCGGTGGCAGAATGGCGGACTTTTCTACTAACCACTCAAGCAGCGAGTGGTGACATTTTTTGTCATGCGTCTGGGGTGAAGGTGACGGCGGCCAGTTATTGGCGGTTCTGCGCATGTCATTGAGAAGGTTGGGTCTGGACCCGGCGGGATTTGGGATGCATTGCTTCCGTATTGGGGTGGCGACAGCGGCAGCGCATCTGGGTTGGTCTTGGGATAGGATTCGGCAGATTGGGAGGTGGAAATCTAGGTGCTGTGAGCGGTATGTTCGTAAATGAAGGGGCTTGGCATGGCGCGGTAATGGGAAAGGGGAGATTGGTGTTGAACATTTCAGGCTGTGTTACTGTCTTTTTCTCCCGTGGGTTGCGTGGGTGGACCGGGGGCCAAGACGGTCACTTGGATTGTGGGGCATTCGTTCTTGCATTGGGCCTCCAAGTATGCAGAGCAACAGGTGTATGGCCGTAACCTGGGACTCAAAGGACAAAATCATGAGGTGAACTGGTGGGGAAAAGGGGGGATGTGATGGGGGGCACTATTGCTCTGGCTCGTGATCTATCGGGTTTGGCGCTCTTACAGCTGAAGCAAAGAGACTTGAAGGTTCTGAAACAAAGGTTTGCTGGGACATGTATTGCCTGGACGGAATTTGTTCCCAGAAAAGTATGGAGGGGGGCAATCAAACACGGGGCTGTGGAAAAAGCACGAAGGAAGCTCAACAGAACGATGCGTGTTTTCTGTGGGGAAAAGGACATCCAAGTGATTGCTCATACTGGACTGCGACTGGAGGAACCACTACTGTTTAGGGATGACGGTGTGCATATTTTGAGATTGGGGAACACTTACTACATGATGGAGATGAGAGATGTGGTTAGCAAGTTATGGAATGAGGCGATTTGGTGTCACAGGAATGCTTGAGTAGGTGGGGGCGAAAGATGCACATTTTGACCACGGGGGAGGCAGGAAACCGCCCTAAAGGGGGTTCCCTGGTTGGCGATACTTTGGAGGGGTGGGGGAGTCAATATCGGGCGCACCCACCCCTGGGGGGAGGGAAGTGAATGATGGGGGGAGCTGGAGGCATGAGTGGAATGCCAGGTGATACCGGGGAGGATGCTAGGAGATCTGTGGAAATTGATGAAGAACGGAATGAGTCATGGAGTGGTAGGAGAAGTGAGTTTGGAGGGGGTGAAGAGAGTGAATGGATGAAGAGTTGATGTTGGGGGGTTTTGGTTATTGTTGTTTGCTGCTATCTGGTTATTGATTATGTTGTGCAGCCTGGTCCTAATAAATGGCCTTTTACGCTTAAGATACCAGTGTGGTCTGTTTATTGCGCGATGGAACCCGCATCAAGCAATCAGCAAAACCAACTCTAGGCTATCCTGTGAAGGTACCGTTATCTACCCCGAGAAATACCAATTTATTGTCAAAAAATGTGTGGAATAAAGTCATATATGTTTATGTGCTGTATTAATGAACACGAGTGCAAATACCAACGCTAGTGCACCCTTTGTGTGTACATTTAAATGCATGTGGGTGCAACCTTGAGCCAGGGTCGGATTGGTAAAGCGGGCACTCGGACAATGGCCGAGGGGCAGGTATCTGAGTTTCAGCTGTGGGCTGCTTTTTTGGGCAGTCTGGGGGGGGGGCGAGTTGGGCGGCGTCTGTGGTGTCGGATGCCGCTAGTGGCCCAGTGGGTGCCCGAGTGGCCTTTCTGGCGCCAGATGGGTGTCCATTACCTCCCTTTTACCAACGGGCAGAGATGCCACTCCCTTTCTCTCGCTGGTCCTGTCTATTAACCCCTTGAGTGCCCATGACGAGATAGTCTCGTCATGGGCCGCGGTTGCGCTGTGCCCATGACGAGACTATCTCGTCATGAACCCCGCCCGCTAATTCAACGCCCGGCACAGGGCGGGGAAAGGGCGGGGCACACAAGGGGTTAATGTATGCAGATTGAGCAGGGGCAGGGGGCCTGAGCAGAAGTGGCCTCACTTGTTTTCAGGTGTGTTTCACCAGTGTGAACTAATCCGTGCATTTAAAAAAAATCTCAGATAAGTTAAGAAAACATGCCTCTGACAAAGACCCCCCGCCCCCTTCTTTACATCAAACTCTGCCGAAGCTGTGTTTTGCAGAAAAGCAATATGCAAATGTTGGCCACTTTTTTTTAGCGAGCCAGGGCTTATGTTTGAACCCAATCCAACCCTGCGCGTACGTGATCATTTGTGTATGATTGAGGAATTGGGGGGCTTATTTACAAGCCCATTGCGCCGCCAGTCTGTCACTGTGTGACTTTGCATGGCCTTGTAAATATGGCACCTTTCACGCATTTCTCTGCGTGAAAGGGGCATTCCATTGGTGTTGCTTTGGGTGTTCCCATGCAACATCCATGGACCCTGACACATTACCAGATTTACAACATTTTGTAAACCTGGGAATGCATCACAATCCAACGTCTCCCCATGGGGGGCATAGGAATGGCACAACGAGGAGAAATACTTTTATTTCTCCTCTTTTTTTCTCTTTCTATGCTTGCTGCATTTTGCAGCACGCATTAAAAGAGGAAAATGCCATTAACCCCTTCGACGCTTATGACGGAACGGTTCAGTCATGCACGTCGGTTGGGCTGTGCTTATGACGGAACCGTTCCGTCATGGCCCCGCCCGCGCTCAGAACCTTCAGCACTGCGCGGAAATCCGCGCAGCGCTGAAGGGGTTAATGATGGTTTTTGTACAGGAAGGTGTCCCTTCCCGTCCTGCACAAAAACAATCATCCCCGCAGCACAGACACCCTTGCGTCATTTTGCAAGGATGCCTGCGCTGGCATATGGTAGCCAATAGTGCTCCAGCACAGGGGAAAGCACAGGGATGCATCGTGTTATTGTTAATACAACGCATCCCTGTGCTTTAAAACTGACGCAGCTCAGCGCAGCTAAATGGCTTGCGGCGCTGCGCTACATCATTTTCTTGTACAGGATGGCCACAATTTGTATGTGGAAGCATGTGTGTGGGTATATGTGCGTGTGTGTATATGCATGCTCTTATGTGTGTAAATGCATGCGTGCATGTGTTTGTGTAAGCATGTTTATCATTCGTACAGTGGCACTTGGGCCCTAGTGTGGTAGTACATCTCATTGCACCCCACTGATGGCTGTCAAGCTAATAACCAGGCAGGGGGTCACATTTTCCTCGTGTGCGTCAGTACCCACGGCACCCTTCTGTGCCACTGGGTTTTAGCAGACTCATGTATTAGAGTGATTGTGTGTGGGTGATTCTTTATAGGAATTTCATTTACCTCTGTGTCCTATTGTGACTTTAACCGTGTTACGAAATGTGTGCACGATAGACCTTTGCGCCCAAAGGTGAACACAGATAACTGGGTGGCTATATATTCACTTTTATGTAAAAGTGAGTGGCTCGATGCATATCTGGCTGTGTATGTGCTTGTGAGAGTGTCCGTGCCAATGAATACTTTAGGCAGTCTGTGTGCCCACGTGCCAGTGCAATGCTTGGAGAGGACTATGCACACAATAGTTAGTGAGTGGGATACAACATGCCAGTGCTCATGCCAACAACTTCATGTCATGGTGTTAGGAAGCTTTTACTGTGGTGGGCTATAGGTGCCAGTGTAAATGCCCACTCTGTGTGCCTAAATTTTCATAACAAGGGTCCTGCGTGGGTTGGGATATTCTAGGGCCTGTGCCCATGCCTGTGTGCCCAAGTATTAGTGAGAAGGCTCCAAGAATGGGTTCCGACGTGCAGGAGTCTGTGGCCACCACAGTGTGCCTAGGCGTTAGAAAGAAGGACTCTATGGTGGGTTATAAAGTGCCAGTGTATGTGCCCCTGAGAGTGTGCACAAGTGTTAGAGTGAAGGACCCTATGATGTGTTATAAAGTGCCAATCTCTGTGCCCCTGAGTGTGTACCCAAGTACTTGTGCTCTTCTATGTGCCCATTAGTGTGTGCCTAAGTGTTAGTAAGAAGGGCCCTATGGTGTGTTATAAAGTGCCAGTATCTGTGCCCCTAGGTGCGTACCCAAGTAATGAGAAGACGGCTCCTCTTGTGGGTTATAAAGTGCTAGTCTCTGTGCCCAAGAGTGTGACCCAAGTGTTAGTATGAAGGATCCTACGGTAGGTTATAAAGTGCCAACGTCTGTGCCCATGAGTGTATTTTCAAGTTCTTATAGGAAGGCTCCTCTGGTGGGTTATAAAGTGCCATTATCTGTGCCCATAGTTGTGTGCCCAAGTTTTATCAAGAAGGGCCCTACAGCAGATTGTGACATTTCAGTGCCCATGAGTGTGTGTGCCATTGTTAGCAAGACCTCTCTATGGTGGTTGTAAAGGATCGGTGTCCGTGCCCACGAATGGACATGCCTTCGACTGTGTGCCCAAGGGTTATCAGTGGTGGGAGGAGTTGCACAATGGGCACGCCTGTTCTTTTCCTCCTAGTGCATTCTGGTATATGCAATGCAAGGACGTCCTCGTGTATCTGTTGGAGTCACATCATATTAAGAGGGCTTCCACTGTGGCATGTTGGGTGCCAGCGTCCGTGCCCAAGTCACCCTTTTCTTACACGCAGAAGCAGATCAGACATCATGCCTTTTATTTTCTCAGAACCCAGCTAGTAGAATCGTGTCCCAGGCCCCCGCCATGATTCACTATGAACGATAGTGTGCCTTTGTATCCGCTCAGTGCCTCCGGGCTGCAGGAGGCACAGTGATTCTTGGCACTAGGGCAGCGCATTCAGCTCTCCTATGAAGGAGTCTTTCTGAGTTACCGCCAGGAGAAGAAGCCACAGACGTAAAGGAGCGCAATTTCCTTTATGTCAGCGTGACGAGTGCACAGGGACATTGACTGAACACCTCACCATAGACTGACCTCAGGGCAGCTCCGTCAGTGGCCTTCAGTGCATCCGGGCCAGGCACGACTGACACTTTAGACGTGTTTTTCTGCTGTCCCACAGTTTATACTCAAAGTCCATCAGCCTTGGGGTGGTTCCAGTGCTTGCATCAAGGCTCGGTCAATGCAGGATTCCATTTCTGCACCTGCCTAAAATAGGAGCCATGTTGTCCCATATTTCTGGACCATCAAAAAATAAGGTCGAATCTGACAGTTCTTCACAATCCTACCACTGTAAATGCATAATACGCTCTGTAAAGCCTCCCCGATCCGGGCAGCCGGTGCCAAGACGCTGTCAATTTGCTCAGAGCCTGTTAATGCAAATTCCAGAGCCTTCACTTCTGTTTATGCTAATAGAAGCCCTCCTGCTCGCAGACGGGCTAAGTGAATAGTCAGTGATGGGAAATTAAATCCAGCTGTAGCAGAGGACGTTAAACTGGCTTATTCATGACAAAATATATACACATTCCCAAAAAGAAAATAGGAAAGCGGCATGGGCACAAAATCATATTTGGTGCCTGGGAGCAGAATAGGTCTTAATAAAAACACTTCAGAGTTCACCCACCGCTCATGGCTGCTCAGGAATTGGGTGGCAGTGGTGGGGCGTGGGAAATCTGCAAGGCGGGAAGGCTCCAAAGGTGTGCCATGCACGTACAGGCCAACCTGAAAAAATGCCCAGGTTTCACTCACTTCAACAGTTACCTGTTAGAAAGCCACTAGGTGTGGGCATAGAGCTGGCACCCCCAGAGAGAACTGTGGCATCCAGGCTTGAAATGGCTGATGACCCATTCAACTTTGCGGTGTGGCACTGCGACAATCAGACGCTGATCCTGGCCGCCTTTGCACACTCATCAACCACGAGGTCTGAAGAAATGGAGGATTGGGTGAAAGTCATCTCAAGCTGGGTGAATGCCAATCGCTTAGAATTAAGGTCCTTTAACGTTGTGGCTGGAAAGTACTTAATTAAAAAAAAAAAAAAAAAAGGGCCCTCAGGAGGCCACTTGCAGCTTCCTCCACTTATTGCACCTGGCAGCGCTGCCAATCACGATTCAGACTATACTGGGCCCCCAAAGGTATGAGAATGGCTTGGGAGGAAGCTATTAGTCATTTTTAATATACATTATATTAATAATAAACTGTTGTTCTGCTCATCTCTAAATTAGGCTGACAGCGCCACCATGTGGCAACTGTCATAAATGCTGGTGTTGACAATAAACTGCGGGTGTCAAGCACCAGAAATCACCGGCTCAAATTAAGCACTGTTAAGGCTGGGATTGTGGCAGCGTGTGGCATGTGATGCTCTCTCTGGCTAAATTCCTTCAAAGGGTTTCTGATGCCATCTACCCATATGAAGCTCTCAGGGGTCATTTTAGATCATTATCGCTGGACACACCCAGCTGAGTTTTTTTGGAAAATGTGGGTTTATTTATCTCTGGTTGTAAAATATTATGGCAGAGCGCAGAAGGGTGGGCCCACTGGTGGCATCTTGCCTCAATTACTCAAACAAAATGGACTTGGTCCTACCCGAATACTTTATTGCCTGGATGCTGCATACGGCGGTGCCCTTCTGCTCATAAACCTGCGTTGTCAAGACAACGCCTCTGTAGTCCTTTGCTCTTTGAACTGGTTCCCATTGCCAGTTGCTTTTAGAGAATTTGAATGTTGCACTTCATCTGCCAAGAAGTTTGAGAAACTTCACTTCCAAAATTAAACACAGCAGCATCAAACAACAAGCATTTGCAATGCAATAGGTCTCGCATTTGCAAGAGTATAAGCTATTGGCATTGTAAATGACAATGCCTTTTAGTTATCTGTTTTGATAATTAACACATAAATAAAAGGCATTGTCATTTACAATGACAAAAACTCAAACTCTTGTAAATGCGAGACCTCTGTCGCCATAGTACCAGGCTGCGTGGAAAGTGAAAGCGCGCATGGCGCGTTGAAAGTTGCAGGAATGTATGTCATGCCTGCAGTAGGAGAAATGCATTAAAATAAATAGTGCTTACAGACTAAATGAGATATACCGTGTAACAACAGAAGTAAAAGGGCCAGTCCTCATGGAAGCTTACAAATAAATACAAGGCGGTACTAAGGAGAACTAACAAGTCTATTAACGAATTAGAAGCCAGCATTTACGAAGGATAATGACACGAGCCAATGACAAATATAGGCGGGGCTTCAAGTCCATACTCTAATACAGCATGCTGCAGAGTAGCGCATGCGCTGCCCAAGCTCGACTTAAAAAGGTGCAAAAGATAGTCCAGCACCTTGTTTCCAAAATAATTGAAAGTCCAAAAATTCTGCTGAGCCGCAGAGTATTAGATGTCTTGATGCCAAAACTTAGGAATGTTGTGCCAAAGCAACACCAAGCAATTCATCTTCAGGGAATAGCTGGAGATGTGACAGTTGAGTGATCCATAAACTTGTATAACATTGCAAAGCATATTCTATGCTGTCAATGCCCATATAGAAAGTATTTCAAGCTATAGGGTCTGATTCACAAAGTTCTGTTTTTTCTGTAAGAATGTCGGCACATGGCAGAAGAACTGAAATGCGTGCATCTGTAAAGAACACATTTTTTTTTAGAGTTTTGTATAGCGCAAACTCGACCCGAAGATATCAGAGCGCTTTACATGAGCACCAGTTTCGTTACAGATCGACACATTCATTTTTGTTAGGCACGGGGAGATTAAGTGATTTGCCCAGAATCACAGGATGTTGAACGTGGTTGCTGAGACTCGAACGTGGTTCCCCAGCTTCGAGGTCGACCGCTCTAGCCTTAAGGCCATATCCTCTCACCAATAAGTTAGAAATGATTTAGAAACATGAGTTAGAAAAGACAATACTATATGTGCGTATGTACTATGGGCCTCACTTAGAGTTTGGTGATTAAGATGCTCCTTCGCAAATGTGATGCATGTCCCACCCGCCGCATTACACGTGATTATAGCCTAAGGTAGTCGTAATACAGCGGATTGGCTAGCCGTCATGTTTGTGAGAGTGTATCCATTCACCAAACTCTACATCCCAAGTGTCTAATTTGTGCTAAACTTGCCTAGATTAATGAGAAAGAATTGAATTGCCTGTGCTTCTTTCACGTAGCTATGCCCTGCCTTTTCCTTGCTTTCTTAGTCATGCTAACTTAACCGGATGTGCTCATCTCTGAACCTCAAATGCGCTGCATCCTGGCACAATAGACACATGAGACCAGCTGCTCAGTCGAACTGTTTACATGTTTGTTATGCCTGAAGGCCATTCACTAATTCTTAGGAGCTCAGGTAGCTACCAGCTTCTCCTCATGGTGGGAATTTCGTCTTGTGACTGATACTAAAACTGTCGGGTAGGTAGAGGTGGGCGAGCCGCTGAAAGCTCGAGCCAGTCTTAAGGCTGAAACCTGGCCCTGGCTCAGCTTGAAGTACCTTGGAACTTCGAGCTCATAACGAGCCCGGCTCTCATGTGGCTTCTACATTCCAACCTCACTCAACCCTCATGCACCGAGGTAAAAAAAGTATTAACATTTGAGGTACAAAAGAAAGACAAATAGATACCCATTTAGTAGCAGATTTGCACAAAGTGAAACTAGAAAACCTGGATATCATGGGCATCCCGCTTAAACAAATTGTGTGATCTTAAGCACCTTTAAAATAGGTCAGACTACCAGCTGTTCAACAACCTATTGTGTTTGATTGAATAGACTGTAATGTTGCTCTACATATAAGAATTTGGGTCACATACAGGGTTCACATGACAACTGTCTTGCCTCTTAATTCACTAATGGCACTGTTGCTAGGGTTGGGGTGGAAGCAGGAATGGTTCTAAGTTATTTTTTTTAAACTAGCACGTTTAATAGGTACTTCTTAGTACAGTGCTATACTGTGACTTATTAAGTATATATATAACTATAGTTGGTACTTGGGTAGTGTACCTATGGAAATAGTTAAATCAGATCCCTATTTTGGAAACTCTTCTCGGCCAATATGTCAAAGAGAGAACATATTACAGATTTGGGGCCAGATGTAAGACCAAATTTTGCATGCGCAAATAGGTTTTAGACCCATTTGCGCATGCAACATTTCTGTGGCCCATGCAAGTCGTAAATAAATTGCGACTTGCAAAATAGGGTTAGCGACTCGCTTTTAGGAAGTGGCGTTCCAAGGGCGTCCCTTCCTAATAGCGAGTCTTAACCCTATGTATGAATGTTTTGCGACTGCAATTGCAGTCGTAAAACACTCGCAGAGGGTGGTAAGGCACTCGCAAACGGCAAGGGGTCCCCAGGTGACCCCTTTCCCTTTGGGAATGCATGCAAAATTATTCTTTAGGGGCAGGCAGTGCTCCCAGGGACCACTGCCTGCCCTCAAAAAATTAAACTTCAAAGTTTCTTTTTTTTTTAATGCATCCCGTTTTTCTTTAAGGAAAACCGGCTGCATTTGAAAAAAACTGCTTTATTTAAAAGCAGTCCCAGACATAGTGGTCTGCTGAGCCCAGCAGGCCACCATCCCTGTGTGGGGCAGCCCTTCCTAATGCCTCATTAATATTCATGAGGTATGAAATTAGCAACCCCATTGGGAATCGCAAACAGTGTCTGAGAAACAGTTGTACATTGTGATTTGCGACTCACAAATTACGACTCACAATTTGCGAGTCGCAAATCACAATGGTCGTACATCTGGCCGTTGATGAATAAGGAAACTGACGTGAGTCCCGTGCTCTCCATGCCACTGGAATCAAACTATCCGGGCTGAAGAGGGGTGAAACCCCGAAACCGGTCCTAGGATGCTTGATTCCAGTCCAGGGAGGACCTGGCCTGGCAGTTCGGGCTGGACTGTTCCCATTGGGCACAGGGTCAAGACTGATTTGCATATGGCTGGGTCCAAACTGGAATGGCATGGTGAGCAAAAAAACTATGGATTTAGGCCCAGATCTCTGTACAGGGGTGAATGTATGACATTGTTCTGCATTCTGTTCATCAATAGTTCTTTTTGCACTTGTCACCCCGAGTGGGACGGGTATGCTCAAACGTGAGTCCCGTGCTCTCCATGCTACTGGAATCAAGCTATCCTGGCTGAAGAGGGGTGAAACCCCGAAACCGGTCCTAGGATGCTTGTTTCCAGGGAGGACCTGGCCTGGCAGTTCGTTCTGGACTGTTCCCATTGGTCACAGGGTCAAGACTGAATTGCATATGGCTGCGTCCAAACTGGAATGGCATGGTGAGCAAATAAATGATGGATTTAGGCCCAGATCTATGTACTGGGGTGAATGTATGACATTGTTCTGCATTCTGTCCATCAATAGTTCTTTTTGAATAAGGAAACAGACTCATGCTAATGCACTTAAAGCACTTTATGATGCCACAGGGTGAAGGCACTTTAACCATTTGTTGACTGTATATAGGATGAAAGTCCCCTCAACACTGTTATACGGTGCGGAAATTATAAAAATAGATCACTGACACATTATGCATAAAATAAAGGGGAGGATTTTGCCTTCAGTTTGCAGTCTAAATACAATGGCGCCAATCGAGGCATTATGCATTTAAATGGGTTTGGTAAGCACTTATATAAGAGGACTGGCAGCCATAATACATTGGGGTCATCAACTTCTTCACTCACAGGAAAACACCGTTAGGAAGCTTATTAGTGCAGAACGTTTCAATCTCGCAAGGGGTGATTGTATTCTGATAACAAATCTCTTATCTGCACTTGAGCATTTTAGGTTAAATTTGGTACACCTGCAAAATATGAGTTATTTTAATCTTAAAGGCTATCTGAAATCTTTTATGAAAAATAGCTCTATGGAATGTGACATCCACCTCTGTGGGAGAATAAAGAGGCAGTGTGAAATAATACGGTCTGGCTGTGTTTCGGCGCCACAACCCTACTTAGGCTGAAACCTAGAGCACAGTGTGCGCTGGTGTACGCTAATGTTCAGATGGACTGGTCTCCTTTTATCCTGTTATAGAGGTGCTTGGCGGCAAATAAGATGGGATCACAGGATATGTCATTTATGTAAGGGTGCTGTACAAATATTAGATCATGTTTTATTTATTTTATCCTCCTTTAAAACTCCCCAGATGTAGGGGCATATCAGCAACAACCGGCGATAATTATCGCTAAGTGCACTTAGCGCTAGGATAATTATCGCCGGCTAGCGTGGATTTTTATCGCTGAGATAGCGCGCTATTAGCAACGCTTATCTCAAAAGCGATAAAAATCCTAGCGCTAACTGCCTAACGTGAGATTATCGCAGGAAATCGATAATCTCACGAAATCTGGCGTTAGCTTGTTGATAGGGACTCACAAACTTAGCCATGATAGCTACCTTCCATAGGATATCATGGCTAAGTCAGTCCTGAAGCAGGCGTAAGGAAAGTAGCGATAACAGGGATTATTGCTTCTTTTCCTGCCGCTATGCTTCATAGCGTGGGGCTTGATGATAGGAGAAATGTCGCTAAATCCTGTCATGTCAGGTCAGGAATGCCCTCTTTGCATCTCATTAGAGATGCAAAGCTGGGCGTTAAGAATAGGTGCGCTAATGCAAGGTTTCACGCGTTAGCGTGACCTTGCTAATTAGGCGATCAAATTATCGCCGCTTTTCGGCCGAAAACGGCCGCAAATGCGGCGATAATTTTCTATCGCCGCCTTGTAAATATGCCCCGTAGTTTTTAAAAACCTAGTGTCATGAAACATGTTATTAAATCAGCTAGAGCAGCGACCCAGATGTTATACAGTCCAGTAAATGAATTGCTGTGTAACAGAATTTTTAAAGTTTTTAAAAAGGTTTACAAAATATAGTAAGTCTTGAATCATGTAGGTTAAATATTTTTTTCAGATGTACTATTTTAAAACCTTTCTGTATATAATATGGTACTTTGGGGCATATCAACAACAACCGGCGATAATTATCGCTAAGCGCACTTAGCGCTAGGATAATTATCGCCGGCTAGCATGGATTTTTATCGCTGAGATTGCGTGCTATTAGCAACGCTTATCTCAAAAGCGATAAAAATCCTCACGCTAACTGCCTAACGTGAGATTATCGCTAGAAACCCAGCGATAATCTCTCGTTAGCTTGTTGATAGGATCTTACAAACTTAGCCTTGATATCCACCTTCCATAGGATATCATGGCTAAGTCAGTCCTGAAGCAGGCGTAAGGAAAGTAGCGATAACAGGGGTTATCGCTACTTTTCCTGCCGCTATGCTTCATAGCGTGGGGTTTGATGATAGGAGAAATGTCGCTTAGCGATATTTCTCCTATCATGTCAGGTCACCGACGCCCACTTTGCATCTCATTAGAGATGCAAAGCTGGGCGTTAGGAATCCCGACGCTAAAGCAAGGTTTCACGCGTTAGCGTTACCTTGCTAATTAGGCGATAAAATTATCGCCGCTTTTCGACCGAAAACGGCCGCAAAACATGCCCCTAAATCTTTAATAAAAAATGTTGAATCATGGTTCATTAATGTCAAATATTCCACATGCTAAAGAAATGCACTTTTTTTGATTTGGAAGAGATATTGTCATATTTTATTTATGCTTGCATTATTTACTTGGCAAACATTTTGAGGGCTTGGTTCATCCATGGGCTCTAAGAGCCAAGAAAGACCCTTGACTTGGCTTTGGCTTAGATGGAATGTGTTAATTTGTTGGCTCGCCTACCTCTGATAGTAGGGTATATATTGGGGCTGTGCCCTGTATTTGGGAGTCATGCTACATTGCAGAAGTGTGGGCGATCCACTTGTCAGTAATCTCTGTGATCCACAAACTGTTCACTCATTTTTGCCAATAAACACATTCTGACTTAACCGAAAAATGAGAGTGTGTTTTCTTTCTCAGATCTTGGTAAGTTGGCTGGATGTGGCGACTATAGAGCTAGACCAGACCTCCACTTGGCAGCCTACGACAGCTTCGGTGAAGGATGTCCCAGTGTTCAGCTCGTTGCTCAGATCTGACAGTTTAACATAATTATATTTTAAAATGTGAGTCTACGCACATTGACATACAAGGTATTTTTTCCTTACTTTAATAACAGATAAAGTTGATGGTGGGATGATATTGTTTGGCAAGAGTGTGGAAGTCTCTGGAACTAGGAGGTAGAGGTGACTGAAAATCCACAGTATTAGAGCAGGAAGCTTAAGTGGGAGGGTAGCGGTTGCTAGGATCCCAGTGCAAACCTATTGAATATTTGTGTTGAAAGAGCTACATTGATTCAGCCGGGCTGTTACTAGAGGTGATACAATTGCAAGGGGGACAGTGGACAAATGTGAACATACTTTCTCACTTTTCTACTCGTTGGTTGAACCGCAATAGCATTCTGATCCACCATGTCCTTCTCCCCCTACACTCCCACCATCTCTACCAGTTTTGCCGCAGCAAAAGGTGTCAGACTACCTAAATATTACCTTGGTCGTGAGTGAGAACGTAGAAAGGAAAATGGGAGCCAAAGAAATCAATATTAGATAAGGTCCCACCTTGAGTGACTCATGCCTAAGTTGTGTACTTTCCGAAAATAAGTCATTTTTGATATGGAGCACTCAAATAACCTTAGGAACAGAGTCATTGGCAAAATATAAAACCATCCAGAACAATGGTTGGCCTCCCTAAATTGGCATGAGAAGGCCATCAAATGCTGGCAGGAATCTCAGGTGAGGGGGTCTCAATAACACCCAAGAGAAACTGAGAGACCAAAAAAAGAGGGTTCAAAAACAAGCATGCACTCCCCTTGATCTGCCTCTTCGACACCTTTTGCCTAAATGACTAACAATATCCTGGAAGAAACCAAACAGAGGGAGGACGACATTTTAGCTATTCTGGGTTTGCTAATTCCAGCGTGAGATGACGGAGGCACCCCAGACGGCCAGGTAGGAAATAGTGCAGTGGCAGCAGAAGGACACATTGATGAGGTGCAGGTAGGGGCAACACAACTAGCAGGAGCATGAGAGAAAGCAGCGGTCTGTGGCATGACTAACAGTAACACGACAAACACAAGGGACTTGAAGCTGACTCAACAATGCGCCATTTACCACCACGGTTGGTGTAACCCCAATTGGTGACCCACAATTCTGAAGCATCGGTTTGGAGTAGTTGAACATAGAACACGACTATCTGCTGGGATAGTCTGAGACCAGCTACCAAGCGAAGAGCTCGGATGCAAATGTATAACCCTGTCCAGTAGACAAGCCCAATCCCTTAGTGATGATGGCAGTGATGACTCGAATGACCTCTTCCAAGTTCCGCTTGATCGCCCTCTTCTATCACAACAATATTTCGGCCCTGCACAGGTGGGCTGACTTACCTTTCATGTGTCTGACTGGCTGCTTGAATATTACTAGGCAATTTCTCAAGGTCCAAGGCCCAATTTTAAACTGTTTTTGAATCCTATAATCCAAACTGGGAGGATGTGATTCAATTCTTGTGTGTTATTATGCCTTGCGAAATCACAAACCCATTGGTGTTGAAAGCAAACTAGCCACCGAAATCACAAGGCATAGTGCTGCTTTGATTGCTGACAGAGATGCTCTGTTGAATGTTATTACTGAAGTTTCCTTCTAAAAGTGACTGGAGCAAAACCAAAACTGATTGGACCAAAACCAACAACTGTAAATAAAACAAAGCAACCCTTCCTGCTGATTTGCTAGATTGCTTAAAACATATTTTTGGTTGCTATTCTGGGATTGTGAATGCTACTGAAGCTCCTCAGCAGGAAGTGGGGGCTGCTTTTGTTCAAGCCCTTGCTCTAAAGGTGCAGCAGCTATTGATATATATATATATACACACTAGGAGCAGGTGGCCTGGCAGGCATCCAACACTGATTGGACAACCAATGTAGTAACATGGCATCGATATATCGATGATCTTTTCCTGATCTGGAGGGGTCACCTGAATCAGCTCGTGCATACATTGAGATATTGAATTCCAATGCAGTCAACTTGAAGTTCACGAGGGAAGTCAGTTCCCAGTCGGTGAACTTCTTAGATCTAAGAGTTTATATCTCGGAAGGGAAACTATGCACTATGCTGTATAGGAATCCGACAGCAGGGAACTCCACGTTGCACGCGGTCCAAGTAGTCACCCTCATAAACTTGTCAACAGTATCCCTCATGGCGAGCTTTTGAGATGAAAAAGGAACAACACGAGAGATCAGGATTTTCAACTAGCTGCCAGGGAAAGCATGGCGCGGTTCAGTTCCTGAGGGTAGAGTAATCAGATTCTGACGCAAGCCCTTAAAAGGGTTAACTCCCTTTCAAGGGCTGAAATATTAAAGGATACATATAAAAATATCAAGGATGTTGATAAGTTCAGAATGATCACTACCTATTCAGAGAATGCGAGCAAGTTGAGGCGAATCCTACTTAAGAACTGGCATACACTACAAGCAGATTCTGTCATAGGCCAGGATATACCGCCCAGTCCTCTGGTCACTTTGAGACAAGCTCGGTCCCTAAAGAACAACTTGGTTTGTAGCCATCAGATGATAGAGGCTGCTAGGCCATTATTGACACCATTAAACGTTTTTTTTTCTTGCGGTAAAGGCAAGGCTGCTGTAAGAGCGAGAGAATCCTCTCCTTTAATATTCCAGGATTAGACAAGCCTAGAGGCATCAACAAATTCAGGACCTGCACTACACCATATACGGTCTCCTGCCTGAGTTGTCCATGTGGACTAAAATACATCAGCAGTACGATACATCCCACAAAGGTCCGCATATTAGAACACATGAGGGCCATTACGAATGGGGACGTGACATATCCGGTGGCCAGGCACTTTAGCAAAGAACATAACAAGAACAGGGATCTTTTGACTTTTTTCTGTATTGACCACGTATAGGGCTGGACTGGCTACCGGGCGTTTTGGTGTGCTGCCAAGCTGCCAGTCCATAAAAGAATTTTGCAACACATGCGAGCCATAACTAATAAAGATCCCAGTTACCCTGTTGCTAGGCACTTCAAGGAACAACATCAAAGTAATCTTAAGCACTTTAAATACCATGTGTTGGATGCAGTGCCTTTTACCAAGAGGGGAGGTAATAGGGAAAGAAATCTCCGGCGTCTTGAGACTAGATTTATTCTGGAAATGGATACTAAGCACCCTAGGGGCTTAAATGTTTGTGAGGATTTACATACATATCTATGAGATAAACCCCTTTTATTCATACAAACTATACATTATATTTTATATCATGTCATAACGATATTTGACTAGTATCCATCTAGCCTTGAAAATGTATTTTTAATGCTATTTTGTTGAGTCTATGTCATATCATGGTTAAATTTTTATGCACATTTTAGGAGTAATTTTAGCTAATTTATTGACAATTTTAGGTTGAAAAGATTTTATAATATGGTTTTATAATTCATTATGTGGGAATCAACCTATTACTTTGTTCAGTGATTATCTATGGATCCACTTCCATCTTTATCTACTCTTATTCTGTGTAAATTAACTGCACAATGGTATTGTCATCCTATCCTCATGCTAAGGTACTAACACCATATAATAACCTTTAATACAAGTATATTAAATATTTGTATTATTCGCACTTTCTTTTGCACATAAGCACCTTTTTGCACAATTTTTTGCACATTTGCACACATATATATAGTATAAAAATCGAAATAAAATCAAAAATAGTTCAAATTGGGATCTCGTTCTTAGAATAAATAGGGTTATGGGGACATTTCTTCTCTTTATGCACTTAGACACTTTATATACAATATTTTAACATGGTTGAACTACGCATTTTTGGATGACTGTAACAGGATTATGTAGAGGGGCCAAGTTGTATTTATACTGAGATATCCCCATCTGCTCTTGTAATCTAGTTGGTGAATAGAAAAGGGAATATTGTGCCAACCAGGATTGATTATCATTATCAGGAATACAAAAACTTTAACATTTAAAAATTTTTAATCATTTGAATTTATTCTATGAATTTTAAGTTGTATGATATCCGATTTTATGATATGAATTCCAACCTGTCACGGTCACAAAACATTTAGAGGCATTAAAGCCCAAACACGATTACGAATTGTATTAACATTCAATGCTATGCATAATTGTAATGCTTTCAAAAGTAGTAACTCTTCTATGTTTATATTTTGTTGATTGTTTGCACTACTTAAAGAGACATGTCGCCCATTCGCTGTTGTGTGAGCAAGGTCGGAGTTTCCGACCGAAACGCGTCATGGCGACATGGTGGTGAGGTAATAAACATCACTATCGACGAATCTGGGTCTGCTCTTGCTTTCCGACAACACGAAGGAGTTAAGGCAAGGATCATTGAATATATATATATACATACATATATATACACATACATATATATTTATATATGTGTGTGTGTGTGTGTGTGTGTGTATATATATATATTTAAGTCTTTTGTCCATGTCTAGTGGTCAGTAATTGGTGGAATCGATCATGTGACCTTTTTTTGTAATTGTTGTTTGTGTATTTTAACCCACACACTGAACAAGTTATCCATTGCATGATTAAGGCAGGAATGCCGAAACGCGTCGCAAAGGATTGGAATCATTAAAACTGTGGATTTGGTGATAATCGTTGGTGTCGGCGTCCTTTCTTTGATAGAAGACGGGAGTTGGAGGTTGATTTGGAGCCGCGAGCAACTGGGAAGCGGCATCGCCGACACACCCTCGTTCAGGTGCTTTCTTGGTTTACCCAGTTCTGTTGGATTGTAATGCGTGGAGCATAACAGAAAGCCCCCGTGGAGCACTGAAAGTGAAACGAACGATAGCCTCCACGTACCAGGTGACTAGGTTGCGGAGTTGGAGCGTTGGATAGCGCTTGGCTTACCGCGGACTGGTTCCTGCAGTGGAGCAGCTGATAATTTCGTGTTAAACCAGGGAGAGGGAGTTAGGGCGGGCTCGCCCTAATCAACGACCCATAACCACACAGAATCACTTCAATGATTCCACCCACTGCGAATGTTTCTTGAACTACGTGGGACATATATATAGAATTTTTACGAACATTATGGATCAACTACTGATCGAGAGGGAGAATTCAGCCGGTCAGATGTTCTGTGAAGGACCGTTAAATATCAGCGTGCAGGTCAGCGAGCAACAAACGGAAAACTCGACTGCTACAGATATCATGAGGAAATTGGAGAAGATGAAACGCACAGAGGTCTCAAAATGGTGGGAAGTAAAATCGTTCACGCAGTATTTGGATGTAAAACGAATCCCGCGAGGATTAAGGATTCTAACAGCACCGACTTATGAAAACCCTGATCCGGAGATGTTACGCGAATGGGATGCAAATAATGCTCAATCATCAGCAAATATGCTAAAAATCCTGATCAAATATGCGAACTCGGATCGTGATAAAATACTTATTAAGATTAAAGAATTAGAGGAGAAACTCAAAACTGTAAGTGAGGCAACGGCAATTTCTAAATTTGAAGCAGACCTTCAAATACGCTTGGTTAAACATGAGAAAGGTATACGCGAACGAAAGGCAAATAAGTTCCATCGGGACAGGCTGGATTACGCCAGAGGGCAGATCTGTACATTTGCGAAAAGATTTGACAACATACGCAAACAAAGGCTCTCCAAAGTATCGGCAGCACTCTCCAGTCGACAAGTATTGAACAACAATCAGGGCGAACTGACGGATAAAAGCTCTGACATCAGCTCGGTGGTCAGCTCGGCAAGTGAATCAGAAGCAGACGGAACAAGCCGCATCCAAGACGCAGCACCAACTGTTGTTGAGGAGTTTGGTTTTTTATTGGTGGACAGGACAAAAAGTGTGAGACCAAAATTTCAAAAAACCAAAATCAGAGATTCGCCAGGAGACGGAAGAACAGGCGCCACGGCAATGGAACTGAGGTCAGGGACACGGAGGAAAGATTCTTATCAGCGCAAATAGGTATGGAACCTTTGACTGTAATGAATTTAACTGATTTGACTCTTTCAGAAGAAGAAACCAGGATTCTTGCTTTGGGTTTGACATTCTGTATAAGAACTAATTTCAATTACATAGAAAGCAGAATAGATCTTTTTAGATTTATTAGAAAGTTGAAACTTAAAAAATGTTTTGCTCATAAAAGGGTAACTACAGAATGTACCGTTGTTGACGAATCTGCTAATCTTCAAATTAGAGACCTCGAGGCCCTAACTGTTCTACATCAATTACTTAATGAGGGTGATGGCATCTACAATGATCTCGATGAGGGTTCTTCTATGGGGGAGGTGACTGGTCTTGATCTTTTTGATACTGTAGATACGGAATTCAGGCCCAAATCGACTTTCACCCCCAACACCCCCAGGGATACAATTGACCTTTTTTCGGATCTTGTGATTAAAGATTTTAAGACCATTTCACTAAAATCCAGCATTAACTTCCCCAGGAAGTGTAGTGAGTTTGAAAGAAAGTACCACACTGTTATGACGAAAATCAAAGAAAGGCCAGACATTGTGACTCGACAGGCAGACAAGGGTGGTAACCTAGTACTCTGGCCTTTGGAGGCTTACAATAGGGAAGCAAGACTACAACTAAAAGACACCAACAGTTATCTCAAGGTCCCAGCAAGCAATGTAGAAGAGGTCAAACTAAAATATCATAAAGATCTCTCCAGATGGCGAGGGCTGGGCCTTTTAACTCAGAGGGAATTTCTATTCTTAAAAATTGATAACCCGGTCACTCCCATATTATATCTAATTCCCAAAGTCCACAAAAACAAGGAAACACCACCCGGGAGACCGATAATCTCTGCAATTGGCAGTCTATTTGAATCTACATCTAGATATTTAGACTCTTTTCTCCAACCATGTGTTAAATCACTCCCTGCATATATCCAGGATACAGGGCATTTTCTCAGTAGAATTGCAGAGATTGAGTGGAAGGAATCATACATCTTAGTTACCATGGATGTAACTAGCCTGTATACGAGTATTGCGCAGGTTGATGGCCTGAAAGCCACTTTACATTATTTGAAAACTAGACCTATTCAATTTTACCAACATTCTTTGATGCTTGTGGAGATGTGCAGATTATGTCTCACTAACAATTTTTTCCTCTTTGGAACAGACATGTACAAACAACAACGGGGCACGGCGATGGGCACCTGCTTCGCCCCCAGCTATGCTAATTTGCATATGGGCTGGTGGGAGGAGCAGGTGCTCAAAGTGGTGCACAAAACGGCCTGGGAAAATAACATCGTTTTCTGGGTCCGTTTCATCGATGATTTATTCATGGTATGGGATGGGACCATTGCCAGTGCAAGTGAGTTTATAGATCACATTAATGATAATGATCTAAATTTGAGATTCACGGAAACAATTAGCAATTCATCGGTGCCGTTTTTAGACTTAGAAGTATATGTTGTGGGTGGGAATATTCATACAAAATCCTATAGGAAGACCTCGGCAGGAAACTCAATTTTGCACGCTGGTAGTTTCCACCCTCAGAGCCTGAAGAAGAGCATTCCATATGGGGAACATATCAGAATGAAAAGAAACTGTAGTGAGACTAATGAATTAGCTAAAGCACAATTTGATCTTAATGCAAGATTTACACAAAGAGGATTCCAAGCCGAAACGTTGAATCAGGCCATGAAGAAAGTCGAGAAACTACAGAGACACCAACTCCTCGCACGGCCAAGTGAACAAACTGTAAGAGTAAGACAGGACAGGGGAGCAGTTATAAGACTCATAACTGGCTTTTCAGCTTACCAAGCCGATGTCAGACATAGTCTGACCAGACATTGGCATTTACTTAAAGGGGACCCAATTTTAAACACCCTCATCCCAAACAGACCAATGCTGACATTTAGAAAGGCAAAGTCAATGAGGGATGAATTGGTGATAGCGAGCCCAGAGTTAAGAACTAAACAAACTTGGCTTAGACCCAGCCCAGGCTTCCATCGCTGTTTTAAATGTAAGGCATGCAAGATTGGGAAAAATGAAACTCAGGTATCCTCGACTCTGATAAATAACCCATGGAAAATCAGATGTTCACTCAACTGCAGAAGTGAGTTTGTAGTTTATGTTTTGAAGTGCTCCTGCCCCAAAATGTATGTAGGGAGCACGATACACATGGTACATATTCGGATTCTACAACATCTTAGGGCAATTAATAATAAGGATCCAAATTATGCAGTTGCCCGGCACATTCATGAATCCCACAATGGAAATGCTAATGAGTTGTGTTATTTTGCCATTGATCAAGCTCCTAAATCCCGGAGGGGAGGCAACAGGGAGCGGAAATTAAGACAACTTGAATCCAAATACATCATCTTATTAGTAGTAGTGACTTTATTCGATATATTAAAAACATATCATAAAAGTTTGGTAGAATAAATATAAAAACAGTTTTAAAAAACCCACTACAACTATATGCTTTAAACCTTATACAATTAAAAGCAGTAAAAATGGCAATAAATATGCATGTACAGTGTAAACAAAGACCCCCATTTGTCAGTACCTTTGGCAATGATATTCTTTATGGGCAACAGGGATAAGTTTATATCTTAAATTTATTGCACCTTAAGGAGCTTGCGTCTGATCCTCCAGGCCCAGCCCAGGTATTTAGCAGTCCCACAGATGACACTAGGGACTGATGTGTCATAGATCAAGATACGCAATGCCACCCTGGCGGACCTGGTCCCCATATTTTTACAAACCGGTGTCAACCATCTCGCTCTTGGTTGCCGGTATGCTTTGCATGCAAACAGAAAATGACCAATAGACTCCAAGGGCGAGGCACAACCGGGACAGCCTTTCGAACTTACGGGTGCCGTGCTCCATCTAGATTGAACCTCGAAGAGTGGGAGTGTACCATATCTCATCTTGAGATAAAGGGACCTATCTTCAGGAGATTCAATAATGTCCAGAAAGGGTTCCATGCTAGGTGCAGGTTTCACATCCAGGAATTTTAACACCATGGTGCCACATGGCTTGAATTCTGAAGAAGATTTACATGTTCATTTATAAATTATCTCTATCAGATAGGATTTTCCATATGTTCTTCATTTTATTGATACTGTATTTTATATTGTTTTAAAGGTCGATTTTAGTTTCCACCAGCACTATTTAATTAATTATGAAGCAGGCTTTTTTCCTTCACCATAAGTGTGTAAACTTATTATTACAAATGCAAAGCACCATGTTGATTCTTAGAGGTGTCTTAGTTCCGGTGTCTGTTCCCTATGTACAACAAGATTATATTTGACAGAGGCTAATCTATACATCAGCATTACGTAAATATGTATTTACAGGCACTTGCACTTTATGTACATGATTTTACCAGTTGATAAAAACAAAGTCTCTCTGATAGTTAAATAAGGAGGTATATAAATTTAAATTAACTATAAATCTTTCTATCGATTTAAGGATATAATAGTCCAACATATTTTAGAAATTTTTATTGGTTTATAAAAATAAGATAGCAATTTAAGGCCAAAGGGCAGAAGTCGTGAAGACCTTTTGGAATTCTAAAAATCCTAAATTACTTTGCTTTTTAGGCCTCCTTTACAATCAAGAACATGTCAGAGAGAGAGGCATGTGAGTGGAGAACACAAGGATTAAGAAGTTACACCAGGACACCCTCTTTGAAATAATAGTATATTGGAAGCCCTGTCAACTTGTATAAAGTAAAAATTGGGATACAGACCTGACAGCAGATTGGGTGTTATTTCAGGCCCAGCAATGTCACACTGGAAATAAGTAATTAAGTCACTGGACGCAATTGTATGTTTAATTATGATGATTTGGTAGTATTTAACTAAAGGAAATTAGTAATGTGGAAGGTATGCTTACTAATTAACATTTGTGGTACGCTACAGATTATTATGACACATATCCACAGCCTATAGAGCAAAGTTTTTAGATTCATTTTAGTACACATTATGCGTTGAGTTGCAATATCCCCCTTTTTTCTTGAAACTGCGCTATATTTGCACTTTAGGAGAGAAGCACTATGCACTTTATCCGTACAAATGATGTTTACATGATAAAAAGTCAACTAGGAACATGGCTTTTTTAAACTTATAATGAAATTTCTGTTTAAATAAATGTCCCATTATTTATTTATTTATAAAACTTTTCCTGCGCATATTAGACAATATAACAAAAAAATAACTTTTTTTATCTGATCGACTTTGCTCTTGGTAATTGGCTGGTTCAGCATAAATGTATCAGTCCATTTAAAAGAATATGAAAGAGTATTTTGTTTTAATTAGTGGCTGTGTCGATAAAGTTATTTGTATTTAAACAAAAAATGGTAACTTTGTATGTTTGCCTGTATCTAGGTCTGCCACAAAGTCTTTTGTCCATGTCTAGTGGTCAGTAATTGGTGGAATCGATCATGTGACCTTTTTTTGTAATTGTTGTTTGTGTATTTTAACCCACACACTGAACGAGTTATCCATTGCATGATTAAGGCAGGAATGCCGAAACGCGTCGCAAAGGATTGGAATCATTAAAACTGTGGATTTGGTGATAATCGTTGGTGTCGGCGTCCTTTCTTTGATAGAAGACGGGAGTTGGAGGTTGATATATATATATATATATTACCTACTGGCGGTCGCCAGTAGGTAGTTATAGTTAGGACCACGTTTCCATAGGAAAACCTCAACATTCTATTTTGAATAACTTTGGCGCCGGTCGACGAATCCTCGCGAATTTCTCAAAATAGGTGGGGCGCTACGCTCCGCTCCTACCCTGAAAGTCTCGGGGGGATCCGTCAAGCGGGGGCTGAGATAAAAGGGGGGTCCCAAAACGCGTTTTTCCCATGCATTTTTCCATAGGACCTTTAGAACGAGCTACAGCCCGAACGGCTGAACAGAATTACTCAAAATTTGGCAGAGAGGTAGTCCCTAGGTCAAGGAAGTGCCTTTTGTAGGTCTGGTGTAAATCTGTTCAGTATTTCCGGAGAAAATAGCATTTAAAAGCATATATATATATATATGCGCGCAGGGTGCGCGCACCGTGCGAGCACCGTGCGAGCACCCTAACGTGCGCGAGCGTAATTCTGATTGGTGGTTACATGTTAGTCAACGTTCGAATCGGTCGAAATCAGGAAGTGTCGGCCGCCATTTTGTTTGTTTTCAGTGCGAGAGTGAAAAAGGAAGGTGGCGAACGTGAAAAGGGGGCAGGGTAGAGAGTTCCTGACCCCCTAGCCTTTGTCAGGGGGTCCCTGAAGGACCCCGAAGGCAAAAAAAAAAATTTTTTTTTTTTAAAAATCGCGGGGGTGCGCGCACAGTGCGCGCACCCTGAAAAACACAAAAAAAAATTTTTTTTTTTGCAAAAAAAAAAAAAATAATTCGCAGGGTGAAAACCAAAAAAAAAAATAAAAATAATTTTTAATACGTAGTTTATTGCAAAATAAATATATAAAAAATAATACATAAATAAATTAGCATTTAAAAAACCGTACAAATTCACTGAAAAAACCATAGGTTTCACACACGTTATAGTTAGGAATTAGCATTTAAAAAACCTTGCTAATTCACTGAAAAAACCATAGGTTTCACACATGTTATAGTTAGCTGGACATTTTACTGATAAAAAACCAATGAAATTCCCCCGTTATAGTTACTGTAGGCAACTATAACTCACGCGACCGTAATCCTCTGCTGATGACATATGTGTCTTTATGAAAAAAAAATATTTGTAATATATGTATAGCTAAAATTTAATGGAAGAAGACATGGGCAAATAAGTGTCTAAATACAGTATTAGCATCAGCAGAGGATTGCGGTCGCGTGAGTTATAGTTGCCTACAGTAACTATAACGGGGGAATTTCATTGGTTTTTTATCAGTAAAATGTCCAGCTAACTATAACATGTGTGAAACCTATGGTTTTTTCAGTGAATATATATATATATATTACCTACTGGCGGTCGCCAGTAGGTAGTTATAGTTAGGACCACGTTTCTATAGGAAATCCGCAACATTCTATTTTGAATAACTTTGGCGCCGGTCGACGAATCCTCGCGAATTTTTCAAAATAGGTGGGGCGCTACGCTCCGCTCCTACCCTGAAAGTCTCGGGGGGATTCGTCAAGCGGGGGCTGAGATAAAAGGGGGGTCCCAAAACGCGTTTTTCCCATGCATTTTTCCATAGGACCTTTAGACACAGCTACAGCCCGAACGGCTGAACAGAATTACTAGAAATTTGGCAGAGAGGTAGTCCTCAGGTCAAGGAAGTGCCTTTTGTAGGTTTGGTGTAAATCTGTTCAGTAGATTCTGAGAAATTAGCCTTTAAATCAATATATATATCTGAGCCAGCTTACGGTGCGCTTACGGTACGCTTACCGTACGCGTACGGTGGCGTGCGCGAGCGCTATTCTGATTGGCTTTTAGATCTTAGTAAACATTCGAATCGGCCGAAACCAGGAAGCGGCGGCCGCCATTTTCTCTCTCGCACTGAGAGTGATGATTAAAATACAAAGACCAAAAACATGTAAAGAGGCTGTTTGGACAGCTCCAAAACACCTAGCCATATTGAGGGAGTCCCCAAAGATCCCCCAAGGCCAAAAACGGAATTTTTATTTTTTCGCTAATTTCGCCGATTACGCTTACCGTACGCGTACGGTAAAAAAATATATAAAAAAAAAATATATCCACACTCACCCCACCCCGTGTGCAAATGGTGCCCGAAGGGCACCATTTGTGCATGGCTTATATGTGGTGCGAAAAATTAAAATATTAACTTTCAAAACGAAGTGCATCATATGTCCTCCATGTGCGCACGGTGCGCGAAGCGCATCGTGCGTACATGGCCCATCTAGCGTAACGTGGGCACGCGGTGCGCGTAGCGCACCGCGTGCCCACCGTGCGTGCATGGCACTAACTGCGTAAAGTGGGCGCGCGGTGCGCGAAGCGCACCGTGCGCACACGGAACGAACTGCGTTAAGTGGGCGCGCACGCCACGAATGGCGTAAAGTAACTTAGCATTTAAAAAAAACGTACAAATTCACTGAAAAAACCATAGGTTTCACACACGTTATAGTTAGGAATTAGCATTTAAAAAACCTTGCAAATTCACTGAAAAAACCATAGGTTTCACACATGTTATAGTTAGCGGAAATTTTACTGATAAAAAACCAATGAAATTCCCCCGTTATAGTTAGTGCAGGCAACTATAACTCACGCGACCGCAATCTTCTGCTGATGACATATGTGTCTTTATGAAAAAAAAATATTTGTAATATATGTATAGCTAAAAATGTATGGAAGAAGACATGGGCAAATAAGTGTCTAAATACAGTATTAGCATCAGCAGAGGATTGCGGTCGCGTGAGTTATAGTTGCCTGCACTAACTATAACGGGGGAATTTCATTGGTTTTTTATCAGTAAAATTTCCGCTAACTATAACATGTGTGAAACCTATGGTTTTTTCAGTGAATATATATATATATATATATATATATATATATATATATATATATATATATATATATACTCTTCCCTCCACCCTCCTACCTTTACTTGATTTAAACCCATCAGATGATATGGCTTTAGAATACTGCAGACAACCTATTTTCTGTGTCAACAGTTTGCTTTATCAGGTTCATGCTGCACTGCCCACCAGCGTGACGAAAGTCTGCCACATTCTAGACCCTGGTGACTGGACGCATATGAGGATACACCAGTGAGAACTGTTGCTCCAACCAGTGTGGCAGGGTCTGTAACAGAGTAAACACAAGGAGATGATCGACGGAGTGCTGAGACTTTTCAAACACTTACCCCCAGTCACAGATCTGGGTAGAGTCCATCTTCGTTCTTTAGCTCACTTCGCCATCTCAGTTCAGACCCAGTCATATGCAAATCCGTCTTGACCCTGTGCCTCATGGGAACAGTCCAGCCCGAACTGCCAAGCCAGGCCTTCCCTGAACCGGAAACAAGCATCCTGGGACCGGTTTCGGGGTAATACCCCTCATCAGCCAGGCCAGCTGGAATCCAGTGGCAAAGTGATCAAGGGACCCACATCTGAGCAAACCCTGCCAACCTAGGACAAACAAAGCAAACACAAGGAGATGATGGACGGAGTGCTGAGACTTTTCAAACACTCACCCCCTGTCACAGATCTGGGTAGAATCCATCATCGTTCTTTAGCTCATTTTGCCACCTCAGTTCAGACCCAGCCATATGCAAATCAGTCTTGACCCTGTGCCTCATGGGAACAGTCCAGCCCAAACTGCCAAGCCAGGTCTTCCCTGAACCGGAAACAAGCATTCTGGGACCGGTTTCGGGGTAACACCCCTCATCAGCGAGGCAAGCTTGAATCCAGTGGCAAAGTGAGCAAGGGGCCAATGTCTGTATCAGTCCTGTTCATCACCAACACTGCTGTCAAGCATCAAGTACTGCCCACCTAGGTCAATGCATCACACTGCTACAAAGCCAAGAGACAGTGGAGCCACTCACAGAAAAACAATTTTTCATCCAAAGTACCACAAAGGTGATGTGAGAATGCAGCTCCTCCTTCTTATTCCATGGCACGGCTTGCAACCCCTTTAGAGGGAAGCCTCCCAGCTACCTGATCACTTGGTCAGTCTGGTTGGTCCTTTTTGCTGCATGTTTGTTTGGTTGGTTCAGTAGGCGTGGGCCGGAAGAATTCAACCATGTGGAACTCCCTGCCACAATTCAGAAGCAAGCTACAAAGACAATGCCTTTTTGCAAATATAGGACCAGTGCAAGCAGGACCTGAACCTATCTTCATCTTGTCTGTGCCCTCATGTGCCCACTACTTCCAATGGGGGATTGCCTAGGATTTCAGTTCCTTTTGAACGGGAGTAACAATGTGCCAATCTACCCCTGCAGAGGCACTTTATCTCTGAATGTAACAACTGCAGTGTGTTATTCTTGATGTTGTGATTGTCCTTTGCTCAGACAAAACCTATTGCCCCCTGCTATAAATTTGGCTTCGACTGCTGTGTGCAATGGCAAAAATGGCCATACCATCATGGGGCACAGTGAGAACAATGTGACTATACTAAAGTGAGGTGCTCCCATTCTTTTTTTGGTCTTTATTCAAGCTGAAATACACAGAACTATCTTTTTGTCTGATGTACTCTTTACCCAAAGGGGTGTCTTCGATCAAACAACCAGAACTTTCTATGTATGTTTAAAGTAACATTATGTGTGGTTACCCAGTCTTGTATTGATTTCACTCAATCTTGCATAGTTTTTCTCTACTTTTGCTTAATTACGCTACAGAACATGACATAAGTTATGCCCACCCTTATTCAGCATTCCCTCCTTCAGCCAGTCTGTGTGTCTAACCCTGAACCTGTATCTTATCTTTATTTCCTAGGTGTGATGTTGAAATGAAGAAGGAGAGTCCATTCATAATCTGCTCCTTTATTGTTATACAGGATATTTGAACATTGCTTTTTGTTCAAGAAAGTATACACCGAATCTTACTGCTGCTTTTCTTCCTTTTTCCTACTGGACGGAACACACAGGGTCATCTCCCTCATGGCTATCTCTCAGTTGCCTTGTTTCGAAACAATGCATCCACCAGAAAATGGACATTTTTCGTCTCTGTCCTGTTACCATGAGTTCAAGAAAAACATGGCAATCCAAGCCCACGTTCATTAATGTAAAAACAATTACAAGTTAGCCCGCTTTCTAGACTTTTCACTTGTGCCACACATTCACTATATGTGAATGCACTTAAATTACTTTCATATTTCACTATACTAATTCAACGCTAATCCTTTATGAGTTCCGGAGTAGCGTGCTACTCGCCGAAAAAGTGCTTCGACGCCACATCAGGGGTAGTAAGCGCTATATAAATGCAATTACAATTACAATACAATATTAGGTCCTCAGCATGCAACCAGAACTAAATGGCATGCAATATATGAAGAATTCATATAGAAGCCAATCAAGCGCTGATCTGTAAAGAGAGCTACCCTCTGTCATTGTTTGACAGAATTTTGTTGACTTTTGTTTACCCTTTTTGTGTGTAAGGATATTATCGAGGAAAACAAGTTTTAAACCATGTGGCGCCTACCACCGTGCCATGTCGGTGATGGACCCACAGTTGGTTTCCCTGTGGTGTCTGGAGTGAAACCACGACTCCAAGTCGTGCTGTGACTGAAGGGCCATGGCGCCAAAGGCTTTGAGGGAGTGGTCCCTGAAGCTGCTAGCGGCCCAGCAGGCAACACCATGCCCTACTCCTCAGAGGTCTCGATCCCCGTCGAGAGGAAGGTCAAGGAAAACGCTCCAAGAGTCACCAGTCCTCTTCGTGCCACCCCAGATCATTGGGACACTCAGGTAAGGGGCACAAGAACACTTCGACTTCTCCCCGTTGTTTGGCTGACACGATGGAGGAACATTGGTGTTTGAGGCCTCGTTCTCAGGAACGTGCGCCTGGGTCGACTCCACACCTCCCCACTTTTCTTGGTAGCCAGAGCAACCCCAGCTCAATTTAAAGAATCTTATGAGGTCATGCGCCTCATTTTTGAGCTGCCTGACCCCTCAGGCGCACCTTTGGGCCCTACAGGGTCAGGGGAGGCCATCGGGTTCCACACCGGCGGCTCCGGTCCAACGTCTCCCCATAGATCCGGACATGGATCCAGACCGACACCCGTAGTGCCATTGCGAACATCCTCGGCGCCGGTCACGCCGTCCACTGGTGGCGCCAACCCTATTCTGATCCCAGACGACACGGAGTTGGAGCCACATCAACGCCTATTTTGGTGCCGACAGGACCCTCTAGTCCTAGGTCATTCCGTGACCTTATTCAGAGGGTCTAGGCTGGGAGAAGAATGGGAGGGGACCCTTTGGAATTACAGCACTATGAACAAGACATGGACTGGTATGAGGAATTGGGTGAGGCCAGTGGACTGGATACTTCTCCAGATACTGGCATACTCCCCCCCCACCATGGCTACAGAGGAGGGAGCATCTTATACAGTGATGGTGTGGAGGGTGTCTGAGGTCCTTGACGGTCAGATAAGCTCAGTGGTCATCAAGACTAACATCTTGACAGAGGTGCTACAGCCGGGAGTTTCATCCTTGGAACCTTTGCTCTCATTTAATGAAGCCCTCACGGACATCCTACTGGAAACATGTTTCAAACCCAGCAGAGGGGTTCCTGTGAACAGGACAATTGCCCATCGCTACTACCCTGCCCCGGCCACCTAAACTTCCTCACTACCCACCCCACCCTGAGATCTTGGTAGTTGAAGCCTCTACTTCCCATGGCGTGTTTCCTACCACTCTTCTGGACAGGAATCCAAGAGGCTGGATAGTTTGAGGGAAGAAAATGTTTTCTTCTGTCTGCCTTGCGGTCCGTGAACACTGCATGCTTATTGAGCCATTATTCCCCCTCTCTGTGGGAAACAGTTGCGCAAGTGCTGCCAAAAGTCCTGTAGGAGGTCGGGCCATCTCTCCCAAGCAGTATCAGACAGGAAAGACACAGCAAAGTTCTCAATTAGATTTGGTTTAGACACAACTGACTTGCTGGGTAGAGCTATTTTCACGACGGTGGCTGTTAAACGCCACACCTGGATGAGAACAGCTGGCTTTTCAGGGTATGTCCAGGCTACTCTCATGGACATTTGATGGTACCGCACTCTTTGCAGGCAAGGCAGACACAGCGCTAGAGGGTTTTAAGGTCTCATGGGCTATGGCCAAGTCCTTGGGCCTCTCGGCTGCCCCCGTCCCCAGTCTGTCTTTCGCTCCCTTCATGGCTATGGAAGGGGCTTTCAACCATGCCAGCCCTATCCCAGACACTGCACTTATGAGGGCATGGCTCGTACCGACCACGTGGGTCAGGTAGCCAGAGGTCCGGTCAAACCACCACTCCACCAGCAGCTTAAGCCTTCAAACCCTCCTAGTCTCGCCCTTCCAGACCATGGGCGTCCGGTTGATGGCAGGATCAGCCGTCACTTCCACCACTGGCAAAACATTACATCATACAGGTGGGTCCTCCAGATCATTCAAAGGGGCTACTCCCTCCCCTTCCAGACTGCCCCTCCCTCCATGACTACATCCTACGACCAAGGGGGCCATAGGGAGAGTTCTGGTGCCAGAAGAAGGCTGTGGTTGCTATTCCTGCTACTTTCTGTTCCCGAAAAAGGACAAGGGCCTTCCTCCTATCCTAGACCTACGAGCCCTCAACTACTTCCTCAAGAAGGAGAAATTCAAGATGCTCACATTAGCTCAGGTCCTGTCTGCCCTGGACCCAAGAGATTGAATGGTAGTGTTGGACTTGCATGGGGCCTATTTTCACATCCCTGTTGTGCCTGTCCATCAATGCTACCTGCAGTGTACAACAGGCAACAGGCACTTTCAGTTCACTGCACCTCACTTTGGCCTTACCAGCGCCCATAGGGTGTTCACCAAGGTTGTCACAGCTCATCTGCACAGATTAGGGAGACCAGTCCTCCCCTATCTTGATGACTGGCTGTTGAAGGCAAGTTTGCCCCAGGCTGTCGTCTCCTACCTCCAGACTACGACAAACCTCCTGCATTCGCTGGGGTTCTCTATCAACGTGCCGAAGTCACACCTTACTCCCTCTCAGGCGCTCCTTTTCATTGGAGCTGTTCTGGACACAGTGCAGTTTTGGGCCTATCCTCCCTAACAGCAAGTCCAGGATATGCAGGCTACGATACAGATGTTTCAACCTCTATCATGGATCTCAGTGAGAATGACTCTGAGGCTGTTGTGCCTCATGGCCTCCTGCATCCTGCTAGTGACACACGCCTGATGGCATAGGCAGACTCTGCAGTGGGACCTGAGGGAATCTCTCTGACATGGTCTGGATCTCATAGGGAACTACACAAGACCTGCAGTGGTGGATAACCAACCACGATTGGGTCAGAGGCAGACCCCTCTCCCTTTCTAAACCAGACCTTGCAGTAGTGACAGATGTGTCACACCTGAAATAAGGCGGCCATCTGGGGGAGGTGGAGGTCAGAGGACTTTGGTCTCGGGCGGAATCTGGACTCCGTATCAATATGCTGGAGCTCCGAACGATCCGAATGGGGTTGAAAGCCTTTCTACCCTCCATAAAGGGAAGGCTAGAGCAAGTGTTCACACCACCCCATGTGATACTGCAACAAACAGGGTGGAGTGGGGTCGTGGACACTCTGACAAGAGGGCCTGTGCCTCTGGACATGGCTGGAACAGCAGGGCATTTCCCTGGTGGTTCAACACCTGGCAGGTTTTCTGAACGTCAGGGTGGACAAACTCAGCCATCGAGGCCTAGTGGATCGTGAGTGGCGTCTCCCTCTGGAGGTAGCGCAAGGTCTCTTTCAACAATGGAGAGAGCCTTGGTTAGATCTGCTCGCCTCTGCCAAGAAAGCGCAATGTCAGCAGTTTCGCACGCTAGAGTTTCCGAGGTGGCTCCCGTTTGGAGACGTTTTTCGTCTTGAGTGGAGCTCAGGCCTCCTGGACACCTTTTCGCCCATACCACTCCTGCCCAGAGTTCTAAAGAAGATCAGGAACAACCAGGCCCAAGTCATCCTTGTGGCTCCGGACTGGGCACTGAGAGTTAGGTACCCTGAGCTCCTACATATGAGCATCGATTCTCCGATCAGGCTGCCCCTTTGGGAGGATCTTCTGTCGCAGCAGCAGGCGAGGGTCCTCCACCTAAACCTGGCAACTCTGCGCCTTCTTGTTTGGAGATTGAGCAGCACAGTTGATAGCTTTTGACCTTCCTCCCGAAGTCTGAAATTTTATTCTGGCAGTCAGGCGTCCCTCCACCAAAATGGCATACACCTGCAAATGGAAGAAATTTGTAATATATTTTGCAGAAAAGTCTATTGACCATCTCTCTGCTTCCATTTCTGATGTTTTTCTTTTTATTTTGATCCTTGCCTAGCAGGGCTCTGTTCAGGGGACCCTGAAAGGGTATCTTTATGCTTTGTCTGCCTTCCTGAGGTTGCCAGACCAACCCTCTTTATTTAAGTGATCAATTGTACATAGATTCCTGAAAGGTCTTGTGCATATATTTCCACATTCCCCTTTCATTATGCCTCAGTGGGACTTTAATTTGGTTCTCACATTCCCGGTGTGCGCTTCCTTCGACCCCCTGCATACTTGCCCCCTCTGGCTGCTCACCACCAAAACAGGCTTTTTAGTGGCAATTCCATCTGCCAGGATGGTGAGTGAGCTGAAGGCTTTATCGTCCAAGTCTACTTTCTTGACAGTATTCCCTGACAAGTTGGATCTTCGCACTAGGGCCTCTTTGCTTCCGAAAGTGGTAACACCTTTCCATGTGGGACAATCTGCCACCTTGCTCACTTTCTACGCTCCACCACATCCCTCTAAGGAAAAGGAGTTACTCCTCGGTCTGGACACCAAAAAAAGTATTGCCGTTCTATCTTGACCGCACAAAAGAGTTCTGGGTGGATGACCAACTCTACATGAGATATGTTGGTGCGATGAAAGACGGGCACTGCAGAAAAGGACCATCTCACGATGGGTTGTTCTCTGCATCAACATTTGCTATGCTCTGGCAAAGAAGCAGCCTCCTAAAGACTTAGAGGCTCATTCCGCCAGAGCTATGGCTCCTACAACTGCGCTAGCACGTGGAATCGTAGTCCTGGACATCTGTCAGGCAGCAACGTAGGCACACGTTTACCAAGCATTACTGCCTGGAGAGTTAGGTCTGCAGGGATGGCCATTTTGGCCGTTCGGACCTTCAAGACTTTTTGTCTGAAATTTGTCTGCAGTACCTCCTCTGGGGATGGTATTGCTTGGGTATCTATTCAAAGGTAAGGAATCTGCGGCTAGATGTCTCTATCAGATGAGCAAGTTACTTACCTCCGTTAATGCCTTATCTGGTAGAGACATAATCTAGCCAGAGATTCCTCACCAACCCACCCATCCTCCCTGCTCTGCGGACAGGTTTCTAGGGTCAGGGCTGATCCTCTTCAGGGCCCTTGTTTTTAAACACCCCAATGTCCGTACACTTCGTGGTTCTGCGCTTCTGATGTGGCAAGTCGTGAAAAAGCAACAGACATCATCGCGCCGAGGTGCCGCCTATATAGGTGATGCAGACGTCACATCCGGTGTGGACAATGCCAAGCGGAGCCGACCAATGCCACCTACTGGCACACAAGCGTATTGCTAAAAAAAAACTCTTACGGATCCAGTCTGACACCTGGGGAATCCAAAGGTAAGGAGCCTGCGGCTTGATTATGTCTCTACCATGTAAGCCGTTACCGAAGGAAAGTAACTTGTTCATTTCTCTTTTAAAGAGTTCATGATTACAGATCATATGATGCAATTTTGAATGAAGAAACAAAATTTCACTCCCCCAGAAATGTCTTGAAGATCTTACATAGATTCTATGCCCTAAGCAGAAACCTCATGACTGACATGCAACCACCAATCATTCAGTAAACACAAATCAGCCTTATCTAATAATTGCAAACATTACGTATGATCTGTACCAATACTCTCCACTTCATACACACCAGCCCAACAAAACATCATCACTGAACACTATCAAGCATAAGTTAACCACTCCACAATCAACTTAACACCTCATGCCACACGCCTTCCTTATTGCCACTCTCCCCGATTCCACATGACTAAATCATTAGCATATTCAATAGAGAAAAAATGATGTCCCCTCACACAGCAGGGAAACGTGCAGGCCTTGGCCCCCAGTCCTGGTCACAGGCAGAAATCTTGCAGAGCTTCCCCTCCTCACACAACCCATCAGGCTGCTTGGCAGAGGACACATTTTTGGGGACTCAAACTCCCCTTCTTATAGTCCTTTTCCAGACTGTGATTTATGGTCTGTGTTTTTAAAGTTTTAGGTTGGGGTTCTGGTACTTCTGAAGTGGGCACTTCTCTTTTTCAACTTCCTTCATGAAAGAAGTCTGTCACAGCAGGCACGCCTCTGAAGCTGATTTTGAACAACATAATTCATGGGAGTGACCTGAGTTTACACCTGGATGTCAGCCATGGTGATATGTGCATCAAAGGATTAATCCCAGACCCCCAACTCTATATGATTTTCTAATCAACCCCATCTCTCCTCCTGAGATGTGTCCTGGCACCTTAATTGTGATCTATCACTGAATTAAAGAGCAATCTTTGAAATGCAAAGGGATTCTGTTCCGTCCAGTGTGTCCCTGCTCAGATCTCAGGAATGAAGCTGTCCACAAATCTGCCTGGGGGATTCCTCCCCACCTCATGTCTTCATCAGGCAGGCCTGAGCTTCCCACAAAGAAAACACGGTATCCTTGATGTGATGTACCTTTGCAGGAACACTCACTAATTCATGGCACACTTTTTGTTCAGCACTAACAACTCTATGCATTGTACCCTCACATGTACTTATGCCTCCGGCACACACACTGTGCACTGTTCAGCACTGAAGTCTTTCTATCTTTAACAAGGGTGTGTTTATTTTAAAACACATGCACCACCAGCCCACACACTCACTATATGCGTGCTGCACAACTCTTCATACTTCATGCAAGCACAGATAAACCCCTCAAGTGCGGTCCCTGTGTCTGCACTGAAAAGCACTACATCTCTCAGGTAATGTATTCCTCTCAGGCGTACATACACCCAGCACATGTATTAACCACACATGTAAGGCACAGTATTGCACTATCCCTGTACTGTATCCTTCCCAGGTAATATACAACTAACACAGAATCACTGCTCCTGCGCTAGTCAGCACTCCACATCTACCTGATGAAGGCCAAGGGAGATTAAAGCACACAGCAGAAGAACTTTTTAAAAAATGAGTAAGCCCACAGGCCTAGCTCTAGTGACACAGGCTACTACTGATCACTACGTGGTATGCTGCCAGGAAGTGAACTTCAGCACACTTCTAGGTCAGTGGCTTTGTTTGGCTACCAAAACCTTTGATTGTGTGCTGGTGCCTTCCAGGCCAAGATGGCTGGGCATCCAACCAATGGATATTTGATTGTGTAGAAAGTTCCTAGTCTTCAGAAAGAACCCCAAAAGTAGTTTTTTTTTCATCTGCTACTGATAATGAGTCAGAACCAACCTCTTCCCGGCCTGCTGTGTCCTCTTGAATTGTGCTGTCTTTGTTATCTAAATTTTAAATTCTATCTCTTACTTTTAAAAGCTGTTGTGTCCCTAATCAAATACCCATGATATCTTCCTTGAGATCTGGAACTATGTTCCCAATCCTAAACAAGTATTATAATTTCTTCTCATTTGTCATCTGGAGATCATTTTAAGTTTTATCTTTCTTGTGTATGTTCACTGATTTACCAGCTTTGTTTGCAAACTTTATATTTCTCATTAGGAAGGAGGAAGATTGTGAGTAGGATGACGTAATCCGTAATCCTTCCAATGAATCAACCGAGAAGACAACAGTTGAAAGGAAATCCCTGAAACAATATTTCGGTGTTTGCATCCGCCACTCAGCGCATAATTAAAAGTCGCTACATTAGGAAAAAAACCCTCACTGTTGCCATAAAAGGCAATTATCAGGGCACATTTTCATTTGAATGCAGTTTAAATTAATTAGCAAAAGTAAATACAGTAAGATATCAGAACACGTTCTCTGAACGAATGCGCCGCAGAACAAAAGGCTTAATACCGCAGACAAAGGAGGAACAAATTAGCTCCCGGCTATGTGTTGTGTCTTCCGTAATGTGGCCTTTTACATTTTTTCAAGGGTTTTCTTATCCGTTCCCTCATATATAGCCCTTTAAAGAAAATTGGTAATGGGGCTGATTTCATAAAAAGGGGTCCAGCTCGAGACACTGAAATACAGCAATTTGTATATCTCTATTTCCAGTGGGTTTTAATTTGTGTATTATTTTAATTATCACACAAAAAAACTAAAGCGCTTTGATGCCATTGAAAGTCTACATGTGGGGATTAAGAAACAATAAAAACGAATGACTACTGCATCCGAGGAGCACTAGAAGGCAGACTGCTAATAAGGAAGGCGGTGATGTAAGATGGGGAACGGTCGATTGTTCTTTCATCCTGAAAAATCCAGGGCGCTCTTTTGTCACAAAGGAAAGGGTTCCTTGTTGCTGAAGGAAAAGCTGGTGGTCAGTCTTGCTAACATCGACTCTTCCTTCTTAATTCACTTGGGGCCTCATGTAGGTAGCATACCAGTTACCACTTCTAAAATACCGAACGATACCGAATCGGTATTTTAGAAGTGGTAACTCGTATGTAGGTAATGAGTCGGTATTTTTTACCGATTCGTTACAATTCGGTAATTACCGAATCGGTATTTACCGATTCGGTAATGAGGCATACCTTCCCATTGATGGGAAGGTATGCCTCATTACCGAATCGGTAAATACCGATTCGGTAATGTGGTGAACACATGCAAGGGTGGCAGGGTGTCACATTGACACCCTGTTGCACCCCTGATTCGGCCATGTGTACACATGTGGCACACATACATGCCCTAAGGGCATGTATGTATGCCACATTGCACACTGCTACGCGCGTAAAAATGCATAAACACATACATTGATTATTTACCACCAACTATAAGTTGGTGGTAAATACCGACTCTTAAACACACCCACACACTCCCCCTACATCTCGATTTTGGTTTCGGAATTTACCGAATCGGTAAAATTACCGATTCGGAAAAGTTACCGATTCGGTAACATTACCGATTCGGTATTATTACCGAATCGGTAATTTTACCGATTCGGTAAATTCCGAAACCAATAATTGTCCCCCTACATACCAATAGCCAAAATACCGGTCGGTAACGGTATAATTACCGAAAATCGGCCGTTACCGACCGGTATTTGGCTACCTACATGAGGCCCTTATTCTCTTATTTTAGGCCACTGGTGAGAGTAAAATCCATAAGGTAGTTCCATGGGTTGTGATCTTAAATACACCCTGGCAAAATTGTAATCTACACCAGAGAATTTCACGAAATTTCTTGAAACTTATCATATAATCATATTCAAATAATTTTTACTAATCAAGCCCGCAACTCATGTAAAAGATCTCTTGAGACATCAGCAGGTGACTGGTCCCACAGAAAATGTTTCACTGAGAAACATTCTCTTCTTTAACCGGTTCCCTGCGTCTCACAAGACATATTTACATGTGATTCATGCTCACTTTAAAAGTCACTCAAGATACCAATAGACCCCATATAGCTCTAAAAGTGTTATTTCAAGTAAGCTCTCCGAATGTTTCGGGAATTTCACTAAATTTGAGGTGACAGAAAATGCATGTTTACACCCAGCCATACTCTTATTTCACTTTATTTATTCTCTGGGGCTGTGCAACTACTAAATGAATCCGATAGAAATCTTTCAGGTACAACGATTTAAAAAAAAATCTTCATATTATTAGCTAATTTCAAAGTGTATCGCTATGGAAAAAAAGATCATATACCATGCTGGGAGGTTTATTATTTTTTGGGGTGGAACATTACCCTCAATATGATAAACACAACCAAATGGGCATTATTGATCTAAGTCTTCAGACCCACTAGAAATGCTTCAGAGTAGTATGAATGAATGAATGAAGAAGGTATTTAGTAGAGCGCACTGTGGCCAAGCGGCTTCCTGGCGCTAAAACCTGATCAAGACTCACATAAATCCAACCGAAGAATTAGGGAGAAAAAGCCTGAGAGAAAAGGAAGGTCTTTAAAGCTTTGCGAAAATGGGAATAAATGGGGATAGAGCGAATAGAGAGAGGAAGACTGTTCCAGAGCTGGGGGGCCAAAACCGAAAAGCTAGTGCCCCCGGTTCTGGATTTGCGGAAGCGAGGGATGTACAGGAGAGACAGAGAAGAAGAACGAAGGGTGCGACAAGGGGCATAGGAAGAGATGAGAGAGGTGATGAAAAGAGGAGCAGAACGGGAATGAGCCTGAAAGGCTAGACAGGCCAATTTAAAAAATGATCGGAAGTGGACGGGAAGCCAGTGAAGGGATTTGAGTACAGGAGTGATGTGAGAAGATTTGGGAAGGGAAAAGATGAGGCGGGCAGCTTGGTTTTGAATGGCCTGAAGTCGGCGAGATTGAGAGGCAGGGATGCCTACATACAGGCCATTTCCGTAGTCAATGCGGGAGATGACAAGAGCCAAGACTATAGTTTTGAGGGCATCAATAGAAAAGAACCGTGAGATCTTCCGGATGAGACGGAGGGACAAAAAACAAGAAGATACAACGGAGCTGATCTGACTATGCATCGAAAGGTCATGACTGACTTTGATGCCAAGGGTGCGGACAGAGGAAACGGGTGAGGGAGGGGGACCGAAAGAGAGGGGCCAATGTGCAGGGGACCAGGGATTAGAGGGGCCACCCGTGAGGACAAGTTCCGTCTTGTCAGGGTTGAGTTTCAAATGATTGGCGCTCATCCACTCAGAAATGAAAATTAAAGTGGAACAAAATTTGGGAAGGGAGTCAGGAGAGGAGGACAAATCAAAGATGAGCTGAAGGTCATCGGCATAGTTATATACAGAGACCCCCTGCTCAAGAAGGGAAGTGATGAGGGGTTGGATGTAAAGATTGAAGAGTAGGGGGGAAAGAGAGGAGCCTTGGGGAACGCCACAGGTAACCGGGCGGGAAGGGGCCGAAAAGCCAGAGAGATGGCAGAGTATTGCATTGCATTGTTTTGTAGCACATCTGCACCCTTCCAGGTAGGGAAGAGCAGTGGGGTGACAAAGGTGGTGGTCTCTCAAGGGGTGTGGCCATAGAAGCATAACTAGGAATCAGTTCTAAGAGCACAGGCCTCTTGTGGTTGTGCAGCTTACAACTTGCAAAGTAAAATCCTGGGCCACCAGTACTTAGGTGCCTCTGTGAGTTTTCTATTATTTCATCCAAGCATCACGTAGCAACCAACACATATACTTAAAGCAAGACAGACCTGTTGGGGTTGCCAATGCTTGTTAGCTGTATCAAACAAAGAATGAAAACAATGATTTTGTCGTGAATAATTACAATTGAAAATGTTTCATTTCTGGAAGCGCGGGCCTGTTAATTTAATATTACTAAGGTCTGTGACGAGGCAGTGGCCTTTGGGGTGTCCCTGGTGCTCCAGTTCACACCACTTTCTTCCGCAGTCTCTCACTCTCTTGGCCCCTTACACTCTTTATTTCCCCACATCTTTCTGAAATCCTCCATCCCCCAAAACCCACAGTTTTCCACAGTAAGCACATATATGAGCAACGCTCTTGGCGCTTTATAGAGAGGCCAAAAATTGATTGTGCATGTAGCATGCACACCTTTATGATCCATTGAGGGGCACTGTGACAAACTCGAACCGCCTCTACGTCATTCAGAACTCTCATGCATATGCATTATAAACAGTCAACCATAACCCAAACTCAATCACCACTTGGAGGCTACTGAGTTGAAATTATGCATTGTACAAGTGTTATATGTTGCATGAAAATACTGCAGAAACATAACAGCAGAAACATAACAGCATAAAAAAGCAAGTACTCTTAGGAAATGGAAGATGAATTAGAACGTGACACGTAAACAGGGATGGTTTCACCAAACCCTTTAACTGCTTTTACAGTCATTGTTCAGAAATTGTAAATACCTTTGAACTGCATCAAGGCAAACCAAATCACACCTCCCACACTGTTCCCTAGTAGAAGATTCAGTGCACACGCTGCTTAGTATTGTTCGCTAAGTAATACTACTGCAAAGCAGATCACCATAAAGATCCAAACTTGGCAGTGCACCCAATCAACAAAAAAAAGAGTCCAATAATTCAATGGTTCTTGTATCTTCTTTATTTTCTTCCAAAATCTTCAATTCTTTAATAATTAAAATGATTCCAGCCTCAGCCAACACGTTTCGTTCAAACTTCTTCAGGGCGTTTTTTCAAGCAATGCATTTTATTCATAAATCCAATGCAGGTGAATGATATAAGTCTCGTATAGCCACATATCATAATCACTTTCCAATCTATTCTATGTTCTTATTGAAATATTTAAAAAAAAATATATTTTTATCACAATAGCATAACCAGCAGTACATCAGTGATATAAGTAGTACAAGTAATATTTTGACCAGTCTGTTTACATTTGACATTTAGTCCACGGAGAGGATATCACACTAAGGATGAATTCTAATTGTAATCTTGATCCCAACATGTTCTAGGTTCAATATGCCCCATGATGACACCAGAATCAGTGGCCCACATTGTAACAGGCATTCCACGTTCCAACGTGCTTGTTGAGATATATATCAGTATTTTCCCAGTAATGCTAAGGATATAAATAGATAAATAGCCTGGTGGGAATCCATTTCAAGTTGCTCATTAATAATTCCTGTACGTGAGACCCTGTAGGACCCGCCTCAAATAAATCCCTGGGAAGGAACTATGTGTAAATCAGACTTACCTCATCCGAAAGAAGCAGTGTGGCCCAAGTTGCAATGCACAATGCACAGGTAGGTGCGCAGCCCCGTCAGTGAGATGCATGCAGAGGTTCAAGGCATAAACGCTTGTGCAAACACGTCTTAAACTCTGTGGGCCTGATTCACAAAGGTAAACTAAAACGAGAGCCTAACTTTACGACTTTCGGTATTCACAAAGGGCCTTTACGAGTTGCAAAGCTAGTCTTTTGTCTCTGTTTTGGTCTCAGTTAAACTTAAGACCAAACTTAAGTTTAACTGAAACAAAAGTCTAACTTTACTATTCATAAGTGCCCTTTGTGAATACCGAAAGTCGTAAAGTTAGACCTTCGTCTCAGTTTACCTTTGCGAATTGGGCCAATAGATAACACATGGGTGCCAGCCATATCCAAAAGTGTCATAGCCCCACCCCAAAGCCACAGTCCAGTCTGAATATCGAGGCGCCTGCGTCAGATCTGCAAGAAATCAGACGCAGGTGTTTTCATTCGCTTAGCCTGTGCATCTTGGGTCTAGGCACAGCGAGCTCAGTACCCACCTCTAGCAACTCTCCCAACACTTAGGGGGGCTCACTGATAGAATGAAAAAGCTGGGGGGACCACTGATTCACTTTACCCACAGACATGGAAAATCTTCTGATTTCTAGAGGTAGCTGGACTTGTCCCACCATCTTCTTAGTATGGTGGAGGAAATTCCACCTTGGGAATCTCCCTCATATTTTCCATTCCCTCCAGAAAGCAGAGGGCTTTCCGTCGCCATCAACTCTAAATCAGGGATTGATGCTAAAGGTCTCTGATGAGGCACAGGAAGGCTGAAACACAACTGAAGCTGCTTGTTGTGTCATATTGTGGGATCCTGTGGTGGAACACGCAGGCTGGGACTGCTGCAAACATCTGCCCAGAGGTGCTCCCCGTGCCTGCAAAGTGTGAGCTTTAGCATTTTTTTAAAGTACCTTTTTTATTGTATTTTGTCACAAAAGGCAGCCTGTACTAAAGCACTTGAGAGTACTGGAGCTTGGCCATCATTACAGGTAGTCATGATAAAAGCAGATCGGAGTAAATAACAAAGTGTGGTCCATCCTGAAGGTAGTCAATCCAGTTGCCCCATGTCTTCTGATGATTCCTCGGGTAGCCGAAGGATCTTATAAACCAAGCGGGGAGAGGACGTGATCCGTCGGCTAGACTGCTGACTTTGGTGCTGGAAACCAAGGTTCGAGCCTCGGGTTTGCGTCCATATCCTGTGATTCTGGGCAAATCACTTAATCTCCCCGTGCCTGAATGTGTCCTTGTGTAACGTAACTGGTGCTCATGTAAAGCGCTCCAATACCTTCGGGTCGAGTTCGCGCGATATAAATCTTTTTTAAAAAAAGCCTCCGCCAAGGTGCAGCGATCCATGCCGCGTAACCATTCTGCCGATTGGGTGGCACCAGTGAGCACCAGTGCTTAGCAATATACCTCTTCGGCTATTAGACAACCAATGTAGTGCAATATCTCGTCCCCAGCGGGACCGTCCCACCCTCTGTAGCTCCAGCAGTTTAATCACATAGGGGCATATTATCAAGACAGGCGATAAAATTACCGCCGCTTTAGCGGCAGAAAACTGCCGCTAAAACGGCGATAATGGGCTTGACAATATGCTCTATGGAATTCCAATTGAAGCTCAGGTTAGATATCCTTCACATCTAACATGGGCTTCAATTGGAATTCCATAGAGCATATTATCAAGCCCATTATCGCCGCTTCAGCGGCAGTTTTCTGCCGCTAAAGCGGCGATAATTTTATCGCCTTTCTTGATAATATGCCCCATTGTCCGCTCTGTGTCCTACCTTTTTATTGTGGGGGTATACTTAGACATGCACCCCATGTTATGGACCTGGACATGTGCCATCCAGCCACCACATCCAGGGCAGGAGAGGTGGCACGGGCATCAGGGGCAGCTCTTTGGCACCCCTGGTACATCCTTTGCTCGCCCTGGTCTCAGAGGCCAGATGCCATGAGGGCAGTGGCAGGAACAACAGGTAAACACTCCTCTACAAGCTTTGTTTGTGCTCTACACCTTTCACTACTCCTCTCCCTTGCATCTAAACAGCAAATAGGACCACCCCAGGTCTTTCAAATACTGTTTGCATTTGCGTCATACATCTGGAATCACTGGCTAAAATATTAAAAATCGAATCACCATAAATAAATAAGTTTGGAGCGATGAAGGGCCAAGTCTGGTAAAGGTGTAAGTAGGTACGTTTCTGTGGTACACAAAGTGTGTGCAGCGGCGGCTCTTCCGCTAAGGTGGAGGAGCGTTGCCCGCTACATTTCAGCAGTGCAGAAAAGGACAAATATACTGATAATAACACTATGTTATTATCACTTTATTTCTCTGCGCTGATGCCAGTTTTGGGGTGGGCGGGGCTTGGTTGTCATCACAGCCAGCCGGAGGAATGGTGGGCACTCTCTTAAGTGTGCATGGCGGTTTGGCCAGCCGTCTTGGGCCAGCCAAATAGTCATGCGCACTTAGCATATTCTCCTCCCGGCTGCATTGCACAGCCTGGGTAGAGAATATGCACAGGCTCCCAGTCTGAGCGCCGAGCCCCGCCCTCAGACCAATCATGACGCTGCTGTCATGCTGCTAACAGCAGTTTTGTGATTGGCATAGGGGAGCTTGTGTGCTTCATGCCTCCGGGACTCATCAGGATAAGAAGGTGAAGAGAAATGACGGAGGTGAGATGGCAGCCATGAAGAGGTAAGTGTACTATTTTCTTTTTCACCCACACACCCCACAACCCCCGATCCGAGTCTGTGTCCTGTATAATTGGGAAAATGTGAGTGTGACATACAAAAAAACACTAAACTGAGGAATATATTTTTGAGCCCCTTAGCGTCGCCCTTGCACCACGCAACGTGGTGCAAGAGTGATGCAATTAAAAATGATATTTATGAAGCCACGCAAGTTCACCTTACATGGCCCTGAGTAGCTTCAAAATCTCGAGCAATGCAATGCAGCACGAATCACTGCGTTGCATTACTCTGCGCTAGCATGGCATTCCATGGGCGTTGTATGGGTGTTCTCATGCAACATCCATGGATTGTGACGCATTCCCAGATTTACCAGAAGTGGTAGTCCCGGGAATGTGCCAAAGGTGAGGCATAACAAGGGGCAATAAGTATATTTCTGCTCTTTTTTTCCTCTTTAAATGTGTGTTGTATCCTGCAGCACACACAAAAAGAGGATAACGCCTCAGGGGGTTGTTTGTGTGCAGGAAGGTGCACCTGACTACACATAAATAATGCTCCTTACAGCACAGGCGCCCTTGCACTATGGCACAAGGGTGCCTGTATTGGTGCTAGGCAGCACATTGTTCACCAGTGCAGGGAAAAGGCAGGAATGGGCCATATTGCCTTTAGTGCATCGCATTCCTGCCCTTTCCATGCAAATGTAAATGTCCAGTATTTGTAAAGCACGAACAATTACCCAAGGGTGTCAAGGCGCTGGGGGCCGTTGGGAAGATTAAGCGAGCTATTGCCCAGAGTCACATGGTGCTGGGCTGATCTGCCACCGGCGCTGGGGATCGAACCGTGAGCCCCCGGGGTCCGGAGTCAGTTGCCCTGGCCGCTGTGCCACACCTCTTCCTGTCATGTCACACCGTGCAGCGCAACAAGATGACTTGCTGCGCTGCGTTGTGTGATTTAGCCATAAATATGGCCCTGAGTCTGCAAACCTTGCGCCTTGTGCAGTCCTAGTTCAGGTGCCGTTGGGAGAACCCCTTACAGAGGCACACGATGCGTACTACTTTAATGCACCAAACACAGCATCCTTGTTTATGTCATGTGTACAATACACAAAGCGCACAAATTGAGGCCGTGCACTGTGTGTAGCATTCAAAATACAAACTTGTTTTTTTACACTATGTGTCTCAAAACAGAGGTTGTGCTCATTTGTGGATCAGTTTGTTGCTAGTAGTCGAGTATCTTCGGCCCATCCATGGGTTCAGTGGAATCGGTTTAGCTTCTCTCATTCTTATTGACTCCCGAACATCAAATCCTACTCCACGTTTTGAATCTAGAGTTGACCCATGGATACTCTGAAAGCATTATTACAACAAAAGGAAAAGAGCAGCGAACCCAACAATACTGCACCTCCCCCTAGTCTCAGATTGGAAGATTATGAAAAAAGAATTCTTAGGCTGTGCACTCATTATAGACATCCACTGCCCAGGGGTGCAACCCCCATGGCCACATTGCAACAAAAGACACAAATAGTGGTGCACCAAGCAACAATTGTTCATGCAAACAAGTCCAGATCAAGATTTGACATATTCCATGTGTTCTTTATTTTGCTTGTATATAAAAGGAACTCCAAACGTTGCAGCAAACAGCCAACACGTTTCGTTCACAACATGTGAACTTCTTCAGGGCATTTAAATTGCAAATCCCTAGATCATTGATCATTCCTTTGATTCCACATTCCACTATGGGAAAATCCTTTTCATATGTGGATAGGATCTCCATTATATTTCAAACCCAAGATTCCTTATGGGTCAGGCCATTCTGCCCTCGTTGTTGACACCTTAGTAAAGTGGCATGAAGAAACAGGCATAGAACACAGGTTTTTGGAGCATACGCGTGTCAGGTGACCTATTGGACCAAAAGGTCTCTTAGTAGATAATTTAACCCATTTATGCTCCTAAACCTGTGTTCAATGTCTGTTTCTTCATGTCACGAAATTTGTAAGGGCCCCCAACCTATTCCTTTCACATTTCCGTCCTTAACATTTTTTCATTTTCAACTTTGTATTCATTTGTGAAATGATGATACAGCTGCCTTAATAAAATGCTTGTGATCGTTCTAAATATTTGACCTTTTCAGAATGTTCAGAGTTATAAATCCAATTATTTATCTTAAAAATGTTTAGAATGAATTAATAAAAAAAAGATAGATGAGTATATAACTTGGTTTTTTGAGAGATGAGGCAAAACTATTATGAGTATGAATAAAAAAACGAGTTACAATGGCTTTGGAAAGCTCTCAACAGTCTCCCTCTCCTAGTGCTTAATTTGAGCAGGTGGTTTCCGGTGGTCAGCACCAGCACTTAATTGTCTGCACCGGCGCTTGTGACAGCCTGCCACACGGTGGCGATGTCTAGCTAATTTGGAGATGAATACAACAACAGTTAATTATTAATGCTATATTCAATAATAATGTCTATTTCCTGCCGTCCAAGCCATTCTTATAGCTTTGGGGGCCTGAAATAGTCTGAATTGTCAATCTTGTAGGAGTGTGGTGGTGAGTAGTTGTGTTGTTACTATCATTGGCAGCGTGGCAGGGGCAATGTGTGGTGGAAGCTACAGTGGCCTCTGGGAGCCCTGGAACGTATTATTTTACAAATGAATCACTGCCCTCTCCCCTTGGCAGGCCATCTGCTTCTGAGGTGGGATTCTAGATCTTCCAGGGATCCTTCACATCTTTTTGTTGATCTCTTAACATAACGTGTATTTTTTAAAAGGCACGTTCACCCAGGAGGGCCTCTTGGTGCTGAATAACTGTTGTTTATTGTTACCCAACTCAATGGTACTCATTTTATCGACCTCAGAATAATGAAAGGCTGAGTGGACCCACCGGGATTTGAACCTGTGACCATGGGGACTCTTATTTCTGTTTTTCCCTCCTTTAGAACTTTGAGCCTTGCTTCAAATGTATATTTTCAATATTGCTTTTGAGTGTTCGTTTTGGGGGCTTTTGTACCGAAGTTTGTTGTGATTTGTTTCCGCAGTCAATAATTCGTGTTTTATAGCGTGGGTGTTATGTCTTTCTCATGTGTGGTTGGCACTTCCATGACACCTGCTTTCACTGAAAACATGAACTCTCTGACTTCGGATTACACATCTGGTTTAGGAAGTCGGCCAGCGTTGCATGAGCCTTGTGGGTGATCGCACTATTGAAACTGTTTAAAAAAACATGATTTATCAATTGACTGGAACTGTTTTAAAGTGACGCATCTTTAATTACAACTGTACATTCACGCGCCTTGCCAATCTTAAAGGAGTAGGGACGTTTACCCTTTAAATGCAGAAAGTAAATTCTTCAACATTTTGTGTTATATTCCCTTTTGGTGAGAAAAGACCAGCAAAAAATAATACTAATAATGTTTTTCTATAGCCTCACACCACACTTCTGTTGTCTCTAAGCACTGTAAATAACGCGCATATTACCTAGTTTAATGGCACTGCTCTCCATGGCTCTGAAAGAGAAACAAGCAACCTTGGAAGTCATTAACTTATGTCATGCTGCAGACCAGCTGCTCATTGTTTTCACGACACTTGGGGGCAGATTTACAAGCCCCTAGCGCCTCTTTTACGCCGTCGTTGCGTCACTTTTGTGACGTAGCGGCGGCGTAAAGCCAGCGCCATGGTGCGGGGTACTTACAACATGACGCATCTGGGAGATGCGTCACGTTGTAAAGCCCTGCGCCACATGGAGGCGTTCCGGCGCAGGGGGTGGGGGGGTGGGGGTAGGCGTTCCAGTGCAGGAGCACCTCCTAAAAGTGGCTGAGTGAAATCTACAAGATTTCACTCAGCCACTTTTAAGGCCATGCTGCGTCAAAACCCTGCGCCTGCTTGAAGCAGCCGTACAGATTGACGCAGCATTTTTAAGGATAGGGCACCCCCGAGCCTTGCTGGAGCTGCGTCGCGCTTGCGACGCAACTCCAGTAATGCGACACCTTTACGGCAGCAGATGCGTCACGCATCTGTCCATTTTTGCCCCATGGTGCACCACATTGTAAATGCGGCGTATCCATGGTGGCAGAGCCGTGACGCACAATAACTGGCGCATCCCTGCTGATATGCAGGGATGCGCCAGTTATTATAAATCTGCCCCTTGATGCTTAATCGAAAATAACAATGTCACAACTATCTAGAGCCATGCCCCCCCCCCCACCCCTCGCCCCCTTCCCCGCCCCTGCTGCCTGCTCCATGATATGCAACCGGGCACAGAATACTAGGTTGCACTATTTGATCATTGCCGTAGGTAAATCGTTTTTACACTTTTTGACATGCTCGGGTCCCCTCTCCTTCTAAGAGCCCCAACAATCAGTCATTGAGACCGCGCCCCCTCTAGTGTCCAGTTGAAGATGCAACAGGGCCATTTACTCCTACACACTGGGGGGCAGATTTACATCCCCTTGCGCCGCTTTTGCGTCATTTTTAACATGGGGGAAAATGACGCAAAAGTGGCGCAAGGGGCTTGTAAATCTGCCCCTGGATCTTCGTAGTCCAAACTACCCGCGCGCCCAGAGACTATGACATCACCACAGTTTCAGGCGTGGCGCCCAATGTTCCTGCACGAACAGGTTGGACATGATTTGATTAGCATGATTAAATTCAAAGTTATATTAAATCTTAACTGTTAACTTCTTCGCCTGTTTCCCAGAAAACGGTGTCACTTCATAGACATTCCAACTTTGAGGTCAGTCGCTTTCACCAATTCTGTATTATTTAGTTTCTTTATTTAGTTTAGAGGTTCATCTGGATAGCTGAACATAAATATTAGGAGGCCGCCCCCTCAGATCTGAGCAGCTGTGGCCTTATCTGGGATGCATCCAGGGTCTTCCAGCCTTTGGAGCAGCCGAGAAATGCTTTGAAGCCAACACAAAGGTTTATGGAGTGCAAGAGGAGAGTTCAGCCAACTCATGGAGTCTAACCTGGGGTGTCCTTTCATCTCCAGGGAGTGAGCGCGGAGAGCTCCTCCCAGGCACACTGTTCCGGAAGGAATAGCTCAGAGAGGAGAAGTCACCATTGGCAGGGCACGCGGGCCTTTCCTCTCTTGGCGCTCACGCACCACATTCCCGTCATACTAAAATATTACCCCTCCTCCCACCTGTCTGGAGTAGTCTGCGCTGGACCTGGAATATTGGTCCAAGGGAATTGTACAAATGTATTTATTCAGAAAGCCAGGACGGGAAGATGGGTGGACTTCCAGAGACATTATGAGTTCCACCAAAGGTATAAGGGCATACCTTAGACCCAGGCGCGCATAACAAGTGGTAAGTCATCCACATGGCTTCAAAATAGTTCTTATAATGCGTGTTGTCTTCTGAAATCCAGTCCATATTAGTTTCAATAAAGGCGAAAATTATTTAAGCTTTCTGAGCATAATGAGCACACATGACACCTTGTTTTAGGAATTCAGTTAACTTGGTATGAATTGACAATATGAAGTATACAAAAAATACCCTGCAAAAGAAAATTACCAATCTAGAAGTAAAAGGCAACCCTAAAAGGTTTAAAAAGAGAGCCGTAGAAAGAAACAATAGTAAGGGTGCTGCTGGTGAGATGGTGGAACAAGTGGGACATCTCTCTGAGTCACCAACCTCGAAAACCACCAACTGTTCAGAAAAGACCTAACGAACTTGCTCTTAGAACCACCTGTCATATACTTGCAGCACAGCCCTCTTCCACCTCCACCCAATGGCCAAGCCTTGTCTTTCTAGACACTCTCGCAGTTTCACTGTTACTGTAACCACACGGACTATGCAGAGCTGCGCAACCATTTGGAAATAAGCACCCGTCTGCCACCCAGAGCATTTTCATTTCCAAAAATTGACACCTGACCTTCTCCTGTCATGAGCCATGACTCACTGGTGATCTCAGGACTCCGAGGCGACCATGAGGATGCAAGCAGTGCCTTCCAAAACTCAAATGTATATGTTCCAACCCTGGCCAGCCATCACTGAGTCTCTGACCAACATCGCCTTGATACAGGCATTACTAGGGAAGGTAAGAGGTGTGTTAGTAAGGCTCTCACACCAGTGTTGTAAAGCATGTTCAGAGTGCTCACATGCTCGTTCCTGCACCTTTCCTCAGAGGAGTCGCTGATGCTGGCTTCAGGAAGATCTTTGAGGAAGGGTCTATACTAGATGGGGGACCCTGCCATGGAAATGTAATTATTATGGTAGAACCGACGGGGGCTGTTTTTCCTTGAGGATGAAGGTCCAGAGGAGCAGACCGTGTGTGGACGTCTATCCTCAGTTAAGTGTCTCCACCACGTTAGTGGAGGACGCTGATCTGCCGTGCTCGTGTAACAAGAAGCCCTCATGAAGCTCATAGGGAGAACCGGGTCGCCGTTGTGTTATCCTTCCTCTGGAAAGAGGTAGAACCATAGTGGTTTCTGAGCTATACGTGGTCCATGTACCAGTAGGTCCGCGGAGGCCGGCATGTGTCTAGTCTGCACTGACCAATGAGAAACAGGGTCCCTAGAAGGAGCTCCCCAGGTGCACTGGAACTTGTGCATCCCCAAATCAGAGCTGTACAAATCTAGAGAGTTTTCGGTTATGAATGACATAAAGTTCTTCTTCTATGGAATTAGCCTAAGGGTGGGCGAGGTCTTGGAGGAGTCCTTGGCTTCTCCTATGTTCAGTACATAATAGTCTATGGTTTGAGTGAGATGACAGATACTGCGCGTGGTGACTTTTGGGACTGCGGTCCAATAAGCTCACCATCACCGGAGCTGAGATCTGACCGATGGCTCAGTCTTCAATGAGTAGCTAGCCAGGCATTTCAACCAATACCAAGGAAAATTCTCCACCTTCTCACAGGTCGGTGCAACAAAAGGCGTGATGGGCAAAATACAAGCAGGTCACAGAAGCGATGAGACGGTTTTGCAAAACCATATATAGTTTGATAGAGAAAATATTTTTTGCACTGTACGAGGTTATCTTACTCCAGGAAATTCAGAAGGAAGTCTGACCTAAGGCACGAGTAACAAACAAATACTCAAAGGAATAAGCTTTGTGACTCGAGCCAATGTTACTCTACAGTGATCTTAACTCCTTCCTATGCAGAGTGGTAATAATCTTAAAAAGCACATTAGTAACAGAGAACATGGCTGCTCCTAGTCCTGGGTAAATTTTAGCAAAAATAGGTAGTGAAAAGTTTCACAAATGAAGGGTATACAGGATAACAAAAACGCAAAACTGCCTTTTACAGAATTTATTTGCTAAAAGCGTGTTATGGGGGAAACAACTGATACATTCCTTCCACCTACAAAGTTTTGCGGGACGGAGACACTTCAGTAAGGACTTAATATGAGCACCCCTGAATTTGCAGTGGAGCAGTGGCAGACAGTTATTGCTCCCTTCAAAGTACTTAATTTGTGAAAGAATGAGTGCCGGAGCCCAAAGATCTGCTCCTGCAGGACATTTTATAATTGGTGTCCCGAATACCAAGACAAAAAGAATGATTGATGGACGGAAGACTGAACAATGTCAAACACTCACCCACAGTACAGAGATCTGGCCCTAAATCCATACATTCTTTGCTCACCATGTCACCTCAGTTGGGACCTAGCCATATGCAAATCAGTCTTCACCCTGCTCCCCATGGGGACAGTCCAGCCCGAACTGCCAAGCCAGGTCCAATCTGGACTAAAAAAAATGCATCCTAGGACCGGTTTCGAGGTATCGCCCCTCAACTGCCAGGACTGCTTCAACCCGTGGCCTGGCAAACACGGGACCCACATCTGGGCATCCCCGTCCCAATTGGGGTAACAAATGCAAAAAGAATAATTGATAAATGGAATGCTGAACAATGTCAAACACTCACCCCAAGTGCAGAGATTTGGGCCTAAATCCATTGTTTTCTTGCTCACCACGCCAGGGAACAGTCGAGCCCAAACTGCCAAGCCAGGTTCTCCCTGGACCAGAAAAAAGCATCCTGGGACCGGTTTCAGGGTATCACCCCTCATCCGTCAGTATAGCTTGAATCAAGTTGCCTGGCAAGCACGGAACCCACATCTGTGCATCCCGGTCGTGCTTGGGGTGACAAATGTAAAAAGAAAAATTGATGGCTGGAATGCTGAACAATTCTTGTTACTATAGTCACCCCAAGAGGGAAGGGTATGATCAGACGTGGGACCTTTGTTCACTATGCCATTGGATTTAAGCTAGCCTGGCTGATGAGTGGTGATATCCTGAAACCGGTCCCAGGATGCTTTTTTCTAGTCCAGGGTTGAACCTGGCCTGGCAATTCGGCTGGACAGTTCCCATGGGGAGCTGGGTTGAGACTGATTTGCATATGGCTGGGTCCAAACTAGAATGGCATGGCAAGCAAAACAACAAAGGATTTAGGCCCAAATCTCTGTACTGGTGGTGAATGTTTGACAATGTTTAGCATTATGTCCATCATCTTTTTGTGTTACTATAGTCACCCCAAGTGGGAAGGGTATGCCCAGACATGGGTCCCGTGCTTGCTCTGCCACTGGATTTAAGCTAGCCTGGCTGATGAGGGGTGATACCCTCAAACCAGTCCCAGGATGCTTGTTTCCGGTCCATGGAGGACCTGGCCTGGCAGTCCAGGCTGGACTGTTCCCATGAGGAGCAGGGTCAAGACTGATTTGCATATGACTGAGTCCAGACTGGAATGGCATGGTGAGCAAAAAAAATAATGGCTTTATGCCCAGATCTCTGTACTGAGGGTGATTGTTTGGCAAAGCTCATCATTCCGTCCATCATCAAGGCAGCGTAGTGTTGAATTTACCTCAGACCTCTATAATCCACTACCAGACACTGCTGTCCCTTTATTTCACTCTTTCTGGACCATGCAATCCCCCTTTGTACCCGTTTCACATCTTTCTTTTTCACCTTCTTTCCCGTTTGTGTTTTTCTCCCGTTTGCTTGCGGTCAATATCTGATGAGAAAAATAAGTGCTGGTCCCCAAAAATGAGTGCTGGTGGGCCCCACCAGCTCAAATTAAGCATTCTCCCCTTCAGAAATTGTGAGGTCTGTGGAAACACCTGCCCCTGTCACGTTTCCACCAGAGATTTCAGTTGCTGCTAAGAGACAAAATCTCTGTGGAAATTTCTGGGGAGAATGAGGAACTATGTAGGACATTGGATTTGGAATTATTGAGTTCCGCCACAAATCCTTATTACTCAGGGGATTATCAGGAGTCTGTCCTGAATCCCCATTACTTATGTCCCCATGAAGTCAGCAGGACCCCGGAATGGTTATCTCTGGGTTCCAGAACTATCACCGCATCCACCGGGCACTCATAATGAGGGCACAACTGCAAATTTTGACACCCTCTCAAAACCTTGGCCATGGAATCGTAATTTCTGAAGAGATGAAAACCATGGGGCATATTTACAATAACTGGTGCATCCCTGCATATCAGCAGGGATGCGCCAGTTATTGTGCGCCACAGCTCCACCACCGTGGATGCGCCGCATTTACAATGCGGCGCACCATGGGGCAAAAACGGCACAGATGAGTGATGCATCTGTGCCGTAAAAGTGGCGCATTGCTGGAGTTGCGTTGCAAGCGCGGTGCAGATCCAGCAATGGTCTGGGGGGCACTATCTTGTTAATGCTGCGTCAATCCTTACGCCTGCTTCAGGCAGGTGCAGGGTTTTGACGCAGCATGGGCCTAAAAGTGACTAAGTGAAATTTTGTAGATTTCACTCAGCCACTTTTAGGAGGCGTTCCTGTGCCGGAACACCCCCCCCCCCCGCGCAGGAACGCCTACATGTGGTGCAGGGCTTTACAACGTGACGCATCTCCCAGATGCGTCACGTTGTAAGTACCCCACACCATGGAGCAGGATTTGCGCCGCTGCTGCGTCACAAAAGTGGCGCAACGGCGGCGTAAATGAGGCGCAAGGGGCTTGTAAATCTGCCCCCATGTGTGTAACAATGCAAATGGTCAATCGTGTCAGGAGCGGAGCCAGTGACAATAATCCCAGAACCCGCTCAAAATAAGTGTGTTTGAGGGAGTGAGAAGTCATTTCTATAAAGTCTATTAGGATAAACATGAACCGCTTCTTAGATGTTTGAAGTTGTAATATAGTGGGGAGAGATCTGTGCGACCATTGAAATGGTAGGAAAGGGCTTCGCCAATGCAGGTAACTGACCAGAAAATAATATAGCACTAACACGACACATGTACCTCTGAGATATATAATCAACACCATACCATGCATGGCATAAACGACATCCTCAGTGCCAGGGCTTGTTCTTGTTCAAGGATACTGTGCCACCGGGTACCTCTGTGCAAATGAACATATGCATGCTAAAATTGCATTAATATAAAAGCAAAGCAAAAATATAGGAACTGTATTGTTTCAGTCAGGTGAGAATTCAGTGGGGGCTTGAGTGGAGATGGCAGGGGTCCTTTGGGGTGAATGGGGGTTGTCGCTCTCTGAGGGCCATATTTATCAAAGGGTTGGGTCTCTTTTGCATCACGCAACGGGGTGTAAAAGCGATGCAACCCTTAAGATGCAATGTATTAAGCCAATCAAGGCCGCCTTGCGTGCCCTGAGTGGCTTGATAAATCCAGAGTAACGCAACGCAGAGCAAATCACTATGTTAAATTACTCTGCCCCAGGGAGGTGTTCCATCGGTGATGCGTGGGCGATCCCACGCAAAACGCATAGATTTTGGTGCAGTCCCAGATTTACCATACGTGGTAGACCTGGGAATGCACAGAAACTACTACACCTCCCAGGTGAGAGGTAACAAAGAGAAACATGTTTATTTCTCCTCATTGTTTCCTCTGTGTGCTGCAGAATAAAAGAGGAAAATGCCTAAGGGGTTGTTTTTGTGCAGGAAGGTGTGTCCCTTCCTGCACAAGAACAATCTTGCAACGTGGGCATTCTTGAACCATGGTATAAGGTGGCCAATGCTGGCACTATGCAGCACATTGTGCGCAAGCGCGGGCGAAAGGTAGGACTGCACTGTGTAATGTTAAGTGCAGCGCATTCCTGCCCTTTCCCTATCACGCAGCGCAGCAAGATGGCTCGCTGGGCTGCGTTGCATTGCATAATGGTAAATATGCCCCTGTGTGCTTAGTAACTTGCTTCTCAGGCATATGTTGAATGGCAGGTGGACCTTCAAAGCACAGTTTACTATTGATATCTGTGCTGCAATCCAAGATGCCAACTGTGAGGTGCCCACAGCACCCCTTCAGCATCAGCCCCTCTGCCTGCATGCGATGCTGACTCTAAAGATGACAAGTGTGCACTTTCAGCTGAAGCCCCTGGGTTGTAAGACGGCTTCTCTATGTAAATCGCCAGCACTGCAGCTCCTCTTAGCCCAGGAATCACAAAGCCCCCTCTGCGGCCCTCCTGCTCCCACCCACTGTGCCCTGCAGCTGCAATCTCAAACCCATTCGATTCGACTAAACAGGCAAGTGACCAGGCAGCCTGCAGGGGCATAGCTGGAAACAGTGCAGCAGGTGCAGGGGCACCAGGGCCCGGCCATGTTAGGGGGCACGCCTCCCAAATTATTGTTGTATTTTACAATCCAATCAGTGTGTGAGGGGCCTTTTCATTGCTTGCACCAGGGCCCTTGGAACCCTTGCAAAGTCACTCCCAGTCTGCCATTCTGATTTCAAAATGGGAGCAAGGTTTAGCTACTCTAATCTTGCTGGTATAAAACTCAGAAATCAAGGAGTGTAAGACTGTTTTTGCTGTATATAGTGCCTGGCTAGCTCCAAGAGGACGCAAAGCACTTTACAAAACCGTTTTAGATTACAGAAGCACTATGTGAAGCACACACTACTCCAGAGTGTATGGGGCTTCAGCGCGTTTTAGTTATGGAAACAGGAAACTGTTGGAGATGGGGGGGGGGGGATGTCATCGTAACAACACTTTATACAATTAGTGTCCATATATTATTATGCAAATTTACATTTCGACGCAGAGGGAGATAAGGCTACGTGCACTTATTTACGCAATCATATCTGTCAGCTGACCTCATACCATGAGAGTATTTACAGCCAAATCAGGATTTTCTTTTCAGCCACCAGCACTAAGCATGCTGGTACCCCGAACCCCCACTTTTAAGGGCACCCTAGTCTCAGCCATCAGGGTAAAAGTCACACCACGCCCTGTTGGCAGCTACCTAGAATTGTTGATGAAGTGCAGAAGCACAGATGAGACCCTGGCTGGGTCACCAGGTCATAAACTTCGCGACAGAGCTGCCAAGGGCCCAGGGCCACGGAGGAAGCACTTCTCCGCTCCTGGATTGATGGACAACAGCACTTTCCATGCTGGGTCTGTGAGCCCATGCTACCAATGTCAAAAGCAAACTGCAATGCCCCGGTGGCTACAAAGCCAAGTGTCTGAAAGAGTCACAATGATGTTAGAGCCGCGGATGTCATATTATGCAACGGTACCAGCTTTTGTGCGTCATGTTCTCTGTCATTACACAGCCTTATTGAGCTGTCAGAGCCTGCTGCCCTTCCATACAATTCTTGGACTTCCATCATCCTGGTTTGCTGCTGTGTGCTTGGTTAATGCAGACCCATCTGGTCAATGTATTTATTAGTAACATTTAATGCTGCTTAGTGGAAGGAATACGATGGTCTGCATTCTGGCAGGAGTTTTTTTTATAGGGTACTAGGTGCATGGCTGCATGAGCCGAGGGTTGTGCTGTTTATTTCATTTGACTGGAGTGCAGGGGTGTCCACTGTCTGACCAGGAGAGACTGTTCTGTTGAGAAGCATTGGTTTCTCGTTTTATAGCTTTAATGCAATGTTAAGTGGCTGGGGGTGTTGCAGGTTTAAGCTAATTTCTTCGGAATGGTACCGACATGTATATTTTGAGAGAAAATGAATGTTCTGTTAACCCGATCTTCTGCGTCCAAGCATGAGCAGTTCATCCATTCCAGATTTTTTTCTGTGCATTGTGGGACTTGTATTCCTATTTGCCCCATTGTAAAACCTGGACTACAAATTCCAGAATGCAAAGCAAAAACGTGGACTAAATGAATAACTCACTCATGGACATGGGGCACTTGAGGTTTCTGTGTTAAGATGGCAACTGTTGCCAACTTTATAGTTTGGGTGCCTGTGAGAAATTGGGTTGTTGGATGAGCGGGGTAAAACCCTACTCAAGCAACAGCCAGAGTCTTTGTCAGGGTGAACTACAAAAAGTCACTAAATTAACCTGTGCTTAACCCTCTGGAGGCTTGGCACAAAAGCAGCCAGGCTTAACTAAGAGGCAATGTGTAAAGTATCTACGCAACACCCAAACAGTAATAAAGTGAAAACACAACACAAGAAAAATCTCAAACCAATTAAGAAAAATAGAGTAAACTTTAATACATTATTTGACACCAAAACGACAAAAAATCAGTTAGTAGAACTGAAGGTATGTAATTGTAATGGTTTAGGCAAAAATAGTGATTAAAAGCACAAAAAGCCAACTGTGGTTATCTGGTCGCGCCAGGCTGGGACAAAGTCACAAGTTCAGGCCGACTGAGATGAAGTATGGCCAGATGCAGGGACCAACTAAAGCCCGCTGGGAATTGTACCTTATGCCCTGGGTGCGAGGCGTTGCGTCGTGCAGTGGCGATTCTCAGGAGTGATGCAAAGTCCTGCGTCAAAATACATCACGCAGTGTCAGTTCCGATGATCGATGCAGGGGCCTGCGTCGAGTTATATCGTGCTGTGTCGGTTCTGATGAGGAGCTGTTAGGGCTGCGAGGCAAGCTCTGCTTCGAGTTGCGTTGCACTGCATTGGTTCTGATGGGGACCACAGCTGGGCTGGCACAGCACCTTTATCCCCCCTACCAAGGAACCAGAACTGAGGAGGCACCACTTGGGGGAGTTTGGACTCACAGCAGGTTAAGTCCAGGGTTGTTGGACCTTGTTGCGTCCCTGTAGCTCAGAACAGGAGGCCAGCCAACTAGCCCTTGGAGCAGTTCTGATGGTCCTGGGTTCAAGGTGCAGGTCCAGTCCTTCCTCCTCAGGTAGCAGGCAGCATAGCAGTCCCTCTTGCAGGCAGGGCAGCAGAGAAGCTGGACAGTCCTTCTTGCAGCAGAACAGTCCATCTTCTGAGTATTCCACAGGTGCAGAAGTGATCGTAATAGTGGATCAAAGGGTTGCTTTTTTGGTCTCGCCTGAGCCAGTGCATGTGCTGCTCTGGCGAGACATTTAGGAGTGGAGTTTTAAAATTCCGACCACAGCTTTGTGTGGCATACAGTGTGCAGTTACGCGCACAAGCACGAGCAGAGGCGCCATCTGGCTTTCCTCTCGCTCGACCAAGCGCGCGCACCTCGCTTCAATGCCCCACCACAGAGCGCATCTCGCGGCTTGTTATTAATGCTGTTATGGCCACACCGTTTGTACACCGCCACAAGCTAGTTTTAAAAGTCATCCGCAAGGATCAATGAAAATCTATTGTGAACTATTGTAATGTGTGTTTTACTGAGCACCCGTAGCACCTAAAAACAATTTGTAGAGTCACGGTACCATTTTCATAATATTGTAAACATCATGTATTTTCTTTGGTACGCTTCTTTGTAATTTTTAACAATTTTTTTAAAAAGAAACTGTAAAAGCCTAGATATGCAGGTACTAACGAAAGCAAAGCTGTCATAAAAAAATAACTAACATAAAGTATTTAGTATCATTGAATATTGCGTTACGTATCATGATGTAGTTTGATATTCAGTCTACGTGGAACTTCCATAATCTCAATGGCCACAGCTGTTTCAATTCCCTTTCTGTTGTTGCCTCTTTTTGTACTGACTTCGGAAATTGTAAACCCCGCCCTTGCATGAACAAACCAATCCAAAGGACCAGAGGACAGTTTTATGAGTGTTTTTTTTACAGCTTGCTTAACTCTGTCATGGCATGTTCTTTCTTCACTTTTTCTGTGGCTGCAGTGTAGGTAATCGGAGTTGCACGTTACGGTTTGTGACTTTTAAGGTCTTGGATAGACAGAGCATTTTTCAGGACTTTCAGCCATGCTGAACTGCAGTCGTGCTGCTTTACAACACGGCTAAAAACCATTGACAATGCCAATAACTCTTGGATTGCCACGACCAATTGGCTATGCCATTGCTTGTTATATTTGCTTGTCTCTTTCAGGTCGCTGTGAAAACTTGTGGATGGCAGACTCCATCATGTAAGTCCTCCCCTTCATTACAGCGCTCTTTACAATATTCTCTTTCTTTCCTTCTGCACATCTTGGCCACTCTTCCTTGTGATAAAGTCTTTCACTTGAAGTGTCTATGACTAGGTAATTCTTATGTCACCTAAAATATACTGAATTTCATTGCACATACAAATATTTCATCACCCAAAACTATCGAGTTCTAGGGTGAATTTGATCCTCGTAATCTACTCTAATATAATATACACTTTCAAGAAATAAATGGAATATTAGACATTCTCACACAATCCCTAAATAGCGAGGCAATATGCAGGTATTACCCGAACCATTCTTTGAGTCCCGAAATGTAAGGGAATAAGTAAGCCACTGGCGACATCTAATTGGGTGGAAACAGGACAAAGTCTATAGTCACATTACGAAACTCACATCGACATGAAAAATCCCAAGAGAGGCATCGTCAATACAATAAACAAGAGAGGTATGACAGATACAACTACCAAATACACTATACATGGTTAAAAATAGGGGACTTAATACAAAGCGAGAAAAAATATTTATTTGTATAAAACCGGGTGCCATCTTTAACTGTTGTAAACGATCAGTTACTGCAAAATCAGTAGCGAAAGTATTAACATTCATTTACTTCAATCCTCTTGTATCTCATTAAACGTATATTTTCTCAGGCAGGGCTTGCTGTTTTGTGATGTTCCTGGCCGGTGGGCCTGCCATTTTCTGGTGACACAGGTGCAGCATATTTGGAGCTGGTATGTACTTCATCGCTGGCACAAACCGAAATGTTTCAGTACTTCTGAACGGTACGCATTATCCCGTCCCTCCCAACACACATATGACCATGAAAGAGTTGCACCATTGTGAGCAACAGGGAGTTAGACAACACTGGCCTCCCATCATTTGAAGCCAAAGTGTTGCTTTAATCTTTCAGACATCTGGTTCGCTGTGCCTCTGGATTCAAGCTAGAACAGTTGATAAGGGGTGAAACCCCGAAACCGGTCCCAGGATGCTTGTTTCCGGTCCAGGGAGGACCTGGCTTGGCAGTTCGGGCTGGACTGTTCCCATGAGGCACAGGGCCAAGACTGATTTGCATATGGCCGCACCCAAACTGGGGTGGCAGAGTGAGCAAAAGAACGATGGATTAAACCCAGATCTGTGACTGGAGGTGAGTGATTGAAAATTTTCAACACTCCGTCCATCATCGTGTTTGCTGAGTTTGAGTACGAGTCATCAAACTCTCAGCAGAATGAGAAACCATTACAAATATCCATAACAAGCCCTTCTCTCTGCCGGATGACTGCACAAGTGTTAGCCTCTTACTTGAGGCAATTGGGAACAGTCACAGGATCCTTTGTGGCTGAGAGATAAGTCATTAGCCATTTCACTCCCCCTTGGATCTGCACCAGCATGCACACTGCACCCACCAGGTTTTTGACAAAAGAGGGAAAAAACAAGCATTCCTAGGGCTGTTGCACTGCAGAGATCGTTTCAGAGCTCTAGGAATGCATTCATCATCCTTGGGTATCAGATCACTCACATGATGGTGAATAAGCCTCTGTAGAGGCTTCGCCACTAGGGAAAAAATTATAAATTCACGGACAATAGTAGCGAACCATTCCCAGGAACCTCCTGACTTCTCTTGGTGTAGTGGGTGGTTTCGTTCTCAGACTGACAGAAAGGAATTCTTTAGACACTTTTCTTACTCCTTTCTCAATGTGGTGTCCAAATATGTGACTTCTTTCTGGCAATACTGGAGTTTACTTGAAGACACCTTGTGCCCATTCTCTTCTAGGTGACTTAACAGTGCAATTGTGTCTAATCTGCAGCTTTCTTTTGTTATAGCCACCACCAATAGGTCGTCTATATATTGCACTAGCACTGAATTACAGTGCAACTGTACGGTCTTCGGATTTTTCTTCTGTATCTGATTAGAAATGTATGGACTTTCTGTATACCCTTGAGGTGCTCTACACCAAACCAGGGTTTTACAAAAAAAGAAACGTATTGTCTTCACAAGTCGATGAGTGTGAACCACTCGACATCTGACGTAATTTGGAACAAGACGGCATCAGTATTCAGTACCACAGGACAAGGGATTACAATCTGATTACTTGTCCTAAGGTCCTGCGCCAGTCTCCATTCTTGGAGTCCCATGGTGACAAGTGAGTTGCAGGAACCTCCCTAGCACTTCTTTTAGAATGCCTTCTTCTAGCATCTTCTCAGACAGGTGTAATGCCAGTCACTGCCTGTGGAATCAGATGATACTGGGGCATTCAGGGATAAGCCGCATCTGGCTTCACTTCTGTTTTCAGGGACTCTACTCCATTTATGAGTCCATTGTCCCGTAAAATAGCAAACGTCCTACTTTACTGTAATTTTTTAAGCAGGAGGTAAGTCTTCCATTATCAAAAAGGGTAATAAACAGACTTCTGACTGTTCCGATTTCATTTTAGTCAGTGTCTTCCTCACGGGTCATAATTGGCACCCCCTCGCGTGTACTGAAAATTGTTTAATTCATTTTGCACAAAAGGTTCCTTTCAAGTACACTAACAGAATTTGTAACATGTTCTGAATTCATGGCTGTCTTCAGCAGGACCAATATTTACATGGACATTTGCTGAAACCTGGTTTGTGATCTGTCGGTTTGAGATGCCTACAACTTGGATTAAAGGGGTGAGTTTGAAACCAACATCGGAAGAACCGTGGATCTAGTAGCACATGCATTGACCAACAATTATACTGTGTGTCCAGCCACATGACCTTGTACATTAGGGCCACACTGGTCTACCGCTAGGACTGCATCAGGCACCGTCATGGCGATTGATTGGGGCCAAGTCCAGTAGGAATTTCAAAGGCTGCTAAAAACTGGGGAACAGTCATAGATTATCAAAGAGTTCTGCTGAAATCTGGGAGTTTGCTCGAAAAATATCCTATGTTTCACATGCTCTACTGTGCTAACTGTGCTCTTTGGGCTAAAGATATTTTAAAATTATAATGTCTCTGATTTTGCATGCTGTACACAGGAGTCAGTTGGGCTGAGGTTGCTGACTGCATCGCCCTTTTCTGATTTATGACATTCATGTTCTGAAATTTGGAATTATTCTGAGCGTCATTTTAAACTCCGGGCCTGATTTGGATCTTGGCGGATGGGTTACTTCGTCACAACGGTGACGGATAGCCCGTCTGTCGAAATCTAAATCTCATTATATCCAATGGGATTTAGATTTCGGTGGACGGGATATCCATCACCGTTGTGACGGAGTAACCTATCCGCTGAGATCTAAATCAAGCCCTCGGTTACGATTCAGTCTCCTCTTCGACTTCCAAAGCCCTTTCTTGTTACAAATATGGCATAGTGTGTTCTTTTTCAAGACAGTAAATCTTATATTTTCACTGCAAATGTCAATAAAACCTCCACGTTCATGAGGAGCAATATACCCCGTAGACACATACCACCCTGAATTCCAAATCAGTGCACACCCACGTGCATACTTTTAACAGAATCAAAACTCAAATCCACCATGGAAGAACTCCTCTGCTCCCTTTTCTAAGCCGGCTATGTCTGTGACACTACATACTTTTTCTTAAACTCCCTCTGTTTGTCTTCTTGAGTATCATTCAGTACTTTCTAATCTTCAATGTCTTATCCACAGCCTTGGTCTGCCAACAAATCACATTCTGCTGTATCTGAGAACTAAGCTCCAGGTGCAAGTCAAGCACAAACGCCCAAATTAAACCACTTAGGACTTCATGGGCTAGGGCTCCTATTCCATTGCTCTGTCTATAAATTTGCATTACTCTTTCATAATGACTCACTAAGTCCTTGGGTTTTTGTGTTGCCCTCATAATTTTCGACCAATTCACCTTTCTGTGGAAGTTTCAGTTTCAAATGCTCAATCACCTTCTTGTACTTTGTCAGAACGGCAGGAGATGGACAATTTTGTGCTGTTCTAGCGAGCTCTTGTGTGGGCCAATTCACAACTCCTTTGCATTCCATCCATAATTCCCTTGGAACAACAACCTCAAACAATGTATTCAAATCTTCCCAAATCACCTTTGTTACAGTTAAAATCCTTTCTACTTATACAATTTCTCCTGCTCCCCTCGCAGCTTGGAGACGTTCTCTGGGAAGGAAAGATCACATTGACTCCAAGGCAGTACCCTTTTGCTCTTTGTTGGGCCGTGTCATCTCTGCAGGTTCACCCCAAATGTTTTGCTTTCACCCCTCCTGTTTTGTTGAATTTGTTTGTGTTGGCATTTTAACACTATTAACCAGTGTTAAAGTGCTTGTATTCTTTCCTTCAAATGGTACAATTGGACTACACCTGATTGGCACATTTAATTTACTTTTAAGTCCCTAGTATATGATACTAGATGTACCCAGGACCTCTAAATTAAAGGCTTATAGTGGGCCTGCAGGCCTCATTGTGCCACCCACAAAAACATCACTTTAAAACATGTCTCAGGCCTGCCATTGCAGTCTGTAAAGCCATTTAAAACCATTTCCACTACCATCCACTGCCATTTTGACCTGGCAAAATAAAGCTTTTGCCAGGTCTAAACCTTCCTTTTTATTAGGTTTCCCCTGAGCCAGCGTGCATGCGCTGCTCTGCGAGGCTTTTAACCCCTTCCCCGCTCATGACGGAACCGCTCCGTCATGAGCCATGGTTGCCGTGTGCTCATGACGGAACGGTTCCGTCATGCCACGACCGTTGGCGGCCGCTCCTCCCACGCAGCGCTGTTTCCCCGCCTGTGCGGGGGGACAACGCAACTGGGCAGTGTCATGACGGAACCGTTCCGTCATGAGCACAGCTCAACCGTGGCTCATGACGGAGCGGCTCCGTCATGAGCACAGCGCCACCGCGCTGCCCCCCCGCACCCCCCAGCGCCGCGGCGGAATTCCCGCCGCGGCGAAGGGGTTAATAAGGACTTTAACCTCTGAACATGTGCTTTTTTTCCCCATCACCCGCTATTGGCCTTTGCATGCGTCTTTCGAGGAAAGACAGCACACAATTGGCCACGGTGGGGTGCATGTCCCGCCTTCTCTCTCCCCTGGCCTAGGGAGCTCAGGAGCGAGCAGCAGAGTGGCCGGGTGCCAGCTGCATACCTCGCATTCCTTGCAGTGCGTGCGCACCGCGTTTGTTTGGTTTCATTCTTTGCCTTCATGTTGGCTCATCGCTGCTCCTCCTTGCCTTGGCTCTATGGAGGCCTGCCTGGCGTTAAGTGTGTCTGAATTAATTTCTGTCGACTCAGAAGCCCCTGCGAGCCTGGCGCTGGACTCGGCCATAACTGACTCACTCTCTCACTGACTGTTATACAGGTACTATTTCCCAAACTTCACCCTCCTGTCATTTATGCCCCCCCATAACAAAAAAAACATAACAAGCAATCATTGGGTTAAGCAGATAGAAGTTGCCAGCATTGAAAGGACATAAAAAAACTCAAGACATTATTTATTAATAATAGTTTTTTAATATGGTCGTTCAGTTGTACATAATGCTTTCTTTGTCATATATACGGTAACAAAAATGCTTCTGGCACTTCTTTATTATAACTTTTCAGCATGCTGCCGACTTCTGCACAGCACAGCTCAAAGACATAGGCAAAGTCAATATCTCTGGCTAAACACTTATAAGGTCCCAAAGGCGAGACCTATTGGCTATGCCAATGCTTGTTTATACCTGGCGCCCACTTTTAAGTAGGAGAAGCTTCTGGAGTTTCCCGCTACAAAGAGCTCTGGAAATTTCCTGCCTGCCTGCCATGGTCCCAGTCTATCTGGAGGCACAATAGGCTAGTGTGAGGTCCTTTGCATGTGAGCAGTGCCAGTGCCTTTGAAGTGCAAGTGTGGTAGGTGACAGCTCACCCTCCATTCTGCCAGAGATGGTCCATCCTGCCAACATCCAGACCCCCTATTGTGATACTGGCTGAGAGTACTGGCTGAAATACACAAAGGCCAACTACACCTAGTAATGTGACTCAGGAACAGGCTACAGGCACAGAGCAGTTAGGACAAGTAAATGCTAACTTTCTGAAAGTGACATTTTCAGAATTGTGACTTAAAATCTGACTTTACCATTAAAGAGGGTTTTAAATTACAATTTCTCAGACACCAAGCATGATTTTCCTACCTGCTCCCAACCAAAGTTATTACTTAATAAATGTAATAAGGTAACCAATGTTATCCTAACAGAGAGGTAGGACTTACAGTAGTGAAAAATACATTTGTAGGTATTTCACTACCAGTACATGTAAAACTTAAAAGTGCACGTCCAACTTTTTAATCACAATGCACCCTCTCCTATGGGATGTTTAGGTCCTACTTTAGTGGTGATTTCTATGATATACAAAGGGGAGTTGTAGGCTTGGGAAATTGGTTATTTTGCCAAGTGAAATCGGGAGTTTAAAACTGCCATCAGGCTGCAATGGCAGGCCTGGGACAAGTTTTAGGAGGCTACTTAAGTGGGGGGCTCAATAAGTGCGGCAGGCCACTGGTAACATTTAATTTACCAGCCCTGGGTATATGGCCTACCACTCTACTAGGGACTTATAAGTAAATTAAATATGCCAATCGGGTAAAGGACAACTTTACCATGTTGTAGGGAGTGAGCACAAGCACGTACGTTAGCACCGGTTAGCAGTGGTAAAGTGCACAGAGTCCTAAGGCCAACAAAAATAAACAGAGAGAAATAGAGGGGATGAAGTCAAAAGGTTTCACGGAAGACCATCCTAAGGCTGACAAGTCTAACAGTGCACATGAGGATGCCATGTCCTTTTGGGGTAAAATTATCTGCGTATGAATGTATAATGGTCCCTGTTGGATGCTCGTGGGGGATCAGATATCCAAATACATGGCATATCGGGTTTGTATTGGTTGTGTGTGAGGTCTGTCTAACATGTTTACATGTTCTGTTGCATATCCACCAAGTTTTCAAGATCCATGCATGACTAGGTAAATAGGCCAGTCTTATTTTTAGGCCTCGCCCGCGACAGCGCATGCGCTGCAAGCACTCTCGCTTGTGAGAGATATTGCATAAACAAGGGGCTTGTAGCCCGCCCACTGCTTAACATTTGATGGCTTCATTGTCACTCTTATTTGCTGCCTTCTAATTGGCCAGCATTACTCTTTCATAATGACTCACTAAGTCCTTGGGTTTTTGTGTTGCCCTCATAATTTTCGACCAATTCACCTTTCTGTGGAAGTTTCAGTTTCAAATGCTCAATCACCTTCTTGTACTTTGTCAGAACGGCAGGAGATGGACAATTTTGTGCTGTTCTAGCGAGCTCTTGTGTGGGCCAATTCACAACTCCTTTGCATTCCATCCATAATTCCCTTGGAACAACAACCTCAAACAATGTATTCAAATCTTCCCAAATCACCTTTGTTACAGTTAAAATCCTTTCTACTTATACAATTTCTCCTGCTCCCCTCGCAGCTTGGAGACGTTCTCTGGGAAGGAAAGATCACATTGACTCCAAGGCAGTACCCTTTTGCTCTTTGTTGGGCCGTGTCATCTCTGCAGGTTCACCCCAAATGTTTTGCTTTCACCCCTCCTGTTTTGTTGAATTTGTTTGTGTTGGCATTTTAACACTATTAACCAGTGTTAAAGTGCTTGTATTCTTTCCTTCAAATGGTACAATTGGACTACACCTGATTGGCACATTTAATTTACTTTTAAGTCCCTAGTATATGATACTAGATGTACCCAGGACCTCTAAATTAAAGGCTTATAGTGGGCCTGCAGGCCTCATTGTGCCACCCACTAAAACATCACTTTAAAACATGTCTCAGGCCTGCCATTGCAGTCTGTAAAGCCATTTAAAACCATTTCCACTACCATCCACTGCCATTTTGACCTGGCAAAATAAAGCTTTTGCCAGGTCTAAACCTTCCTTTTTATTAGGTTTCCCCTGAGCCAGCGTGCATGCGCTGCTCTGCGAGGCTTTTAACCCCTTCCCCGCTCATGACGGAACCGCTCCGTCATGAGCCATGGTTGCCGTGTGCTCATGACGGAACGGTTCCGTCATGCCACGACCGTTGGCGGCTGCTCCTCCCACGCGGCGCTGTTTCCCCGCCTGTGCGGGGGGACAACGCAACTGGGCGGTGTCATGACGGAACCGTTCCGTCATGAGCACAGCTCAACCGTGGCTCATGACGGAGCGGCTCCGTCATGAGCACAGCGCCACCGCGCTGCCCCCCCGCACCCCCCAGCGCCGCGGCGGAATTCCCGCCGCGGCGAAGGGGTTAATAAGGACTTTAACCTCTGAACATGTGCTTTTTTTCCCCATCACCCGCTATTGGCCTTTGCATGCGTCTTTCTAGGAAAGACAGCACACAATTGGCCACGGTGGGGTGCATGTCCCGCCTTCTCTCTCCCCTGGCCTAGGGAGCTCAGGAGCGAGCAGCAGAGTGGCCGGGTGCCAGCTGCATACCTCGCATTCCTTGCAGTGCGTGCGCACCGCGTTTGTTTGGTTTCATTCTTTGCCTTCATGTTGGCTCATCGCTGCTCCTCCTTGCCTTGGCTCTATGGAGGCCTGCCTGGCGTTAAGTGTGTCTGAATTAATTTCTGTCGACTCAGAAGCCCCTGCGAGCCTGGCGCTGGACTCGGCCATAACTGACTCACTCTCTCACTGACTGTTATACAGGTACTATTTCCCAAACTTCACCCTCCTGTCATTTATGCCCCCCCATAACAAAAAAAAACATAACAAGCAATCATTGGGTTAAGCAGATAGAAGTTGCCAGCATTGAAAGGACATAAAAAAACTCAAGACATTATTTATTAATAATAGTTTTTTAATATGGTCGTTCAGTTGTACATAATGCTTTCTTTGTCATATATACGGTAACAAAAATGCTTCTGGCACTTCTTTATTATAACTTTTCAGCATGCTGCCGACTTCTGCACAGCACAGCTCAAAGACATAGGCAAAGTCAATATCTCTGGCTAAACACTTATAAGGTCCCAAAGGCGAGACCTATTGGCTATGCCAATGCTTGTTTATACCTGGCGCCCACTTTTAAGTAGGAGAAGCTTCTGGAGTTTCCCGCTACAAAGAGCTCTGGAAATTTCCTGCCTGCCTGCCATGGTCCCAGTCTATCTGGAGGCACAATAGGCTAGTGTGAGGTCCTTTGCATGTGAGCAGTGCCAGTGCCTTTGAAGTGCAAGTGTGGTAGGTGACAGCTCACCCTCCATTCTGCCAGAGATGGTCCATCCTGCCAACACCCAGACCCCCTATTGTGATACTGGCTGAGAGTACTGGCTGAAATACACAAAGGCCAACTACACCTAGTAATGTGACTCAGGAACAGGCTACAGGCACAGAGCAGTTAGGACAAGTAAATGCTAACTTTCTGAAAGTGACATTTTCAGAATTGTGACTTAAAATCTGACTTTACCATTAAAGAGGGTTTTAAATTACAATTTCTCAGACACCAAGCATGATTTTCCTACCTGCTCCCAACCAAAGTTATTACTTAATAAATGTAATAAGGTAACCAATGTTATCCTAACAGAGAGGTAGGACTTACAGTAGTGAAAAATACATTTGTAGGTATTTCACTACCAGTACATGTAAAACTTAAAAGTGCACGTCCAACTTTTTAATCACAATGCACCCTCTCCTATGGGATGTTTAGGTCCTACTTTAGTGGTGATTTCTATGATATACAAAGGGGAGTTGTAGGCTTGGGAAATTGGTTATTTTGCCAAGTGAAATCGGGAGTTTAAAACTGCCATCAGGCTGCAATGGCAGGCCTGGGACAAGTTTTAGGAGGCTACTTAAGTGGGGGGCTCAATAAGTGCGGCAGGCCACTGGTAACATTTAATTTACCAGCCCTGGGTATATGGCCTACCACTCTACTAGGGACTTATAAGTAAATTAAATATGCCAATCGGGTAAAGGACAACTTTACCATGTTGTAGGGAGTGAGCACAAGCACGTACGTTAGCACCGGTTAGCAGTGGTAAAGTGCACAGAGTCCTAAGGCCAACAAAAATAAACAGAGAGAAATAGAGGGGATGAAGTCAAAAGGTTTCACGGAAGACCATCCTAAGGCTGACAAGTCTAACAGTGCACATGAGGATGCCATGTCCTTTTGGGGTAAAATTATCTGCGTATGAATGTATAATGGTCCCTGTTGGATGCTCGTGGGGGATCAGATATCCAAATACATGGCATATCGGGTTTGTATTGGTTGTGTGTGAGGTCTGTCTAACATGTTTACATGTTCTGTTGCATATCCACCAAGTTTTCAAGATCCATGCATGACTAGGTAAATAGGCCAGTCTTATTTTTAGGCCTCGCCCGCGACAGCGCATGCGCTGCAAGCACTCTCGCTTGTGAGAGATATTGCATAAACAAGGGGCTTGTAGCCCGCCCACTGCTTAACATTTGATGGCTTCATTGTCACTCTTATTTGCTGCCTTCTAATTGGCCAGCATTACTCTTTCATAATGACTCACTAAGTCCTTGGGTTTTTGTGTTGCCCTCATAATTTTCGACCAATTCACCTTTCTGTGGAAGTTTCAGTTTCAAATGCTCAATCACCTTCTTGTACTTTGTCAGAACGGCAGGAGATGGACAATTTTGTGCTGTTCTAGCGAGCTCTTGTGTGGGCCAATTCACAACTCCTTTGCATTCCATCCATAATTCCCTTGGAACAACAACCTCAAACAATGTATTCAAATCTTCCCAAATCACCTTTGTTACAGTTAAAATCCTTTCTACTTATACAATTTCTCCTGCTCCCCTCGCAGCTTGGAGACGTTCTCTGGGAAGGAAAGATCACATTGACTCCAAGGCAGTACCCTTTTGCTCTTTGTTGGGCCGTGTCATCTCTGCAGGTTCACCCCAAATGTTTTGCTTTCACCCCTCCTGTTTTGTTGAATTTGTTTGTGTTGGCATTTTAACACTATTAACCAGTGTTAAAGTGCTTGTATTCTTTCCTTCAAATGGTACAATTGGACTACACCTGATTGGCACATTTAATTTACTTTTAAGTCCCTAGTATATGATACTAGATGTACCCAGGACCTCTAAATTAAAGGCTTATAGTGGGCCTGCAGGCCTCATTGTGCCACCCACTAAAACATCACTTTAAAACATGTCTCAGGCCTGCCATTGCAGTCTGTAAAGCCATTTAAAACCATTTCCACTACCATCCACTGCCATTTTGACCTGGCAAAATAAAGCTTTTGCCAGGTCTAAACCTTCCTTTTTATTAGGTTTCCCCTGAGCCAGCGTGCATGCGCTGCTCTGCGAGGCTTTTAACCCCTTCCCCGCTCATGACGGAACCGCTCCGTCATGAGCCATGGTTGCCGTGTGCTCATGACGGAACGGTTCCGTCATGCCACGACCGTTGGCGGCTGCTCCTCCCACGCGGCGCTGTTTCCCCGCCTGTGCGGGGGGACAACGCAACTGGGCGGTGTCATGACGGAACCGTTCCGTCATGAGCACAGCTCAACCGTGGCTCATGACGGAGCGGCTCCGTCATGAGCACAGCGCCACCGCGCTGCCCCCCCGCACCCCCCAGCGCCGCGGCGGAATTCCCGCCGCGGCGAAGGGGTTAATAAGGACTTTAACCTCTGAACATGTGCTTTTTTTCCCCATCACCCGCTATTGGCCTTTGCATGCGTCTTTCTAGGAAAGACAGCACACAATTGGCCACGGTGGGGTGCATGTCCCGCCTTCTCTCTCCCCTGGCCTAGGGAGCTCAGGAGCGAGCAGCAGAGTGGCCGGGTGCCAGCTGCATACCTCGCATTCCTTGCAGTGCGTGCGCACCGCGTTTGTTTGGTTTCATTCTTTGCCTTCATGTTGGCTCATCGCTGCTCCTCCTTGCCTTGGCTCTATGGAGGCCTGCCTGGCGTTAAGTGTGTCTGAATTAATTTCTGTCGACTCAGAAGCCCCTGCGAGCCTGGCGCTGGACTCGGCCATAACTGACTCACTCTCTCACTGACTGTTATACAGGTACTATTTCCCAAACTTCACCCTCCTGTCATTTATGCCCCCCCATAACAAAAAAAAACATAACAAGCAATCATTGGGTTAAGCAGATAGAAGTTGCCAGCATTGAAAGGACATAAAAAAACTCAAGACATTATTTATTAATAATAGTTTTTTAATATGGTCGTTCAGTTGTACATAATGCTTTCTTTGTCATATATACGGTAACAAAAATGCTTCTGGCACTTCTTTATTATAACTTTTCAGCATGCTGCCGACTTCTGCACAGCACAGCTCAAAGACATAGGCAAAGTCAATATCTCTGGCTAAACACTTATAAGGTCCCAAAGGCGAGACCTATTGGCTATGCCAATGCTTGTTTATACCTGGCGCCCACTTTTAAGTAGGAGAAGCTTCTGGAGTTTCCCGCTACAAAGAGCTCTGGAAATTTCCTGCCTGCCTGCCATGGTCCCAGTCTATCTGGAGGCACAATAGGCTAGTGTGAGGTCCTTTGCATGTGAGCAGTGCCAGTGCCTTTGAAGTGCAAGTGTGGTAGGTGACAGCTCACCCTCCATTCTGCCAGAGATGGTCCATCCTGCCAACACCCAGACCCCCTATTGTGATACTGGCTGAGAGTACTGGCTGAAATACACAAAGGCCAACTACACCTAGTAATGTGACTCAGGAACAGGCTACAGGCACAGAGCAGTTAGGACAAGTAAATGCTAACTTTCTGAAAGTGACATTTTCAGAATTGTGACTTAAAATCTGACTTTACCATTAAAGAGGGTTTTAAATTACAATTTCTCAGACACCAAGCATGATTTTCCTACCTGCTCCCAACCAAAGTTATTACTTAATAAATGTAATAAGGTAACCAATGTTATCCTAACAGAGAGGTAGGACTTACAGTAGTGAAAAATACATTTGTAGGTATTTCACTACCAGTACATGTAAAACTTAAAAGTGCACGTCCAACTTTTTAATCACAATGCACCCTCTCCTATGGGATGTTTAGGTCCTACTTTAGTGGTGATTTCTATGATATACAAAGGGGAGTTGTAGGCTTGGGAAATTGGTTATTTTGCCAAGTGAAATCGGGAGTTTAAAACTGCCATCAGGCTGCAATGGCAGGCCTGGGACAAGTTTTAGGAGGCTACTTAAGTGGGGGGCTCAATAAGTGCGGCAGGCCACTGGTAACATTTAATTTACCAGCCCTGGGTATATGGCCTACCACTCTACTAGGGACTTATAAGTAAATTAAATATGCCAATCGGGTAAAGGACAACTTTACCATGTTGTAGGGAGTGAGCACAAGCACGTACGTTAGCACCGGTTAGCAGTGGTAAAGTGCACAGAGTCCTAAGGCCAACAAAAATAAACAGAGAGAAATAGAGGGGATGAAGTCAAAAGGTTTCACGGAAGACCATCCTAAGGCTGACAAGTCTAACAGTGCACATGAGGATGCCATGTCCTTTTGGGGTAAAATTATCTGCGTATGAATGTATAATGGTCCCTGTTGGATGCTCGTGGGGGATCAGATATCCAAATACATGGCATATCGGGTTTGTATTGGTTGTGTGTGAGGTCTGTCTAACATGTTTACATGTTCTGTTGCATATCCACCAAGTTTTCAAGATCCATGCATGACTAGGTAAATAGGCCAGTCTTATTTTTAGGCCTCGCCCGCGACAGCGCATGCGCTGCAAGCACTCTCGCTTGTGAGAGATATTGCATAAACAAGGGGCTTGTAGCCCGCCCACTGCTTAACATTTGATGGCTTCATTGTCACTCTTATTTGCTGCCTTCTAATTGGCCAGCATTACTCTTTCATAATGACTCACTAAGTCCTTGGGTTTTTGTGTTGCCCTCATAATTTTCGACCAATTCACCTTTCTGTGGAAGTTTCAGTTTCAAATGCTCAATCACCTTCTTGTACTTTGTCAGAACGGCAGGAGATGGACAATTTTGTGCTGTTCTAGCGAGCTCTTGTGTGGGCCAATTCACAACTCCTTTGCATTCCATCCATAATTCCCTTGGAACAACAACCTCAAACAATGTATTCAAATCTTCCCAAATCACCTTTGTTACAGTTAAAATCCTTTCTACTTATACAATTTCTCCTGCTCCCCTCGCAGCTTGGAGACGTTCTCTGGGAAGGAAAGATCACATTGACTCCAAGGCAGTACCCTTTTGCTCTTTGTTGGGCCGTGTCATCTCTGCAGGTTCACCCCAAATGTTTTGCTTTCACCCCTCCTGTTTTGTTGAATTTGTTTGTGTTGGCATTTTAACACTATTAACCAGTGTTAAAGTGCTTGTATTCTTTCCTTCAAATGGTACAATTGGACTACACCTGATTGGCACATTTAATTTACTTTTAAGTCCCTAGTATATGATACTAGATGTACCCAGGACCTCTAAATTAAAGGCTTATAGTGGGCCTGCAGGCCTCATTGTGCCACCCACTAAAACATCACTTTAAAACATGTCTCAGGCCTGCCATTGCAGTCTGTAAAGCCATTTAAAACCATTTCCACTACCATCCACTGCCATTTTGACCTGGCAAAATAAAGCTTTTGCCAGGTCTAAACCTTCCTTTTTATTAGGTTTCCCCTGAGCCAGCGTGCATGCGCTGCTCTGCGAGGCTTTTAACCTCTTCCCCGCTCATGACGGAACCGCTCCGTCATGAGCCATGGTTGCCGTGTGCTCATGACGGAACGGTTCCGTCATGCCACGACCGTTGGCGGCCGCTCCTCCCACGCGGCGCTGTTTCCCCGCCTGTGCGGGGGGACAACGCAACTGGGCGGTGTCATGACGGAACCGTTCCGTCATGAGCACAGCTCAACCGTGGCTCATGACGGAGCGGCTCCGTCATGAGCACAGCGCCACCGCGCTGCCCCCCCGCACCCCCCAGCGCCGCGGCGGAATTCCCGCCGCGGCGAAGGGGTTAATAAGGACTTTAACCTCTGAACATGTGCTTTTTTTCCCCATCACCCGCTATTGGCCTTTGCATGCGTCTTTCTAGGAAAGACAGCACACAATTGGCCACGGTGGGGTGCATGTCCCGCCTTCTCTCTCCCCTGGCCTAGGGAGCTCAGGAGCGAGCAGCAGAGTGGCCGGGTGCCAGCTGCATACCTCGCATTCCTTGCAGTGCGTGCGCACCGCGTTTGTTTGGTTTCATTCTTTGCCTTCATGTTGGCTCATCGCTGCTCCTCCTTGCCTTGGCTCTATGGAGGCCTGCCTGGCGTTAAGTGTGTCTGAATTAATTTCTGTCGACTCAGAAGCCCCTGCGAGCCTGGCGCTGGACTCGGCCATAACTGACTCACTCTCTCACTGACTGTTATACAGGTACTATTTCCCAAACTTCACCCTCCTGTCATTTATGCCCCCCCATAACAAAAAAAAACATAACAAGCAATCATTGGGTTAAGCAGATAGAAGTTGCCAGCATTGAAAGGACATAAAAAAACTCAAGACATTATTTATTAATAATAGTTTTTTAATATGGTCGTTCAGTTGTACATAATGTTTTCTTTGTCATATATACGGTAACAAAAATGCTTCTGGCACTTCTTTATTATAACTTTTCAGCATGCTGCCGACTTCTGCACAGCACAGCTCAAAGACATAGGCAAAGTCAATATCTCTGGCTAAACACTTATAAGGTCCCAAAGGCGAGACCTATTGGCTATGCCAATGCTTGTTTATACCTGGCGCCCACTTTTAAGTAGGAGAAGCTTCTGGAGTTTCCCGCTACAAAGAGCTCTGGAAATTTCCTGCCTGCCTGCCATGGTCCCAGTCTATCTGGAGGCACAATAGGCTAGTGTGAGGTCCTTTGCATGTGAGCAGTGCCAGTGCCTTTGAAGTGCAAGTGTGGTAGGTGACAGCTCACCCTCCATTCTGCCAGAGATGGTCCATCCTGCCAACACCCAGACCCCCTATTGTGATACTGGCTGAGAGTACTGGCTGAAATACACAAAGGCCAACTACACCTAGTAATGTGACTCAGGAACAGGCTACAGGCACAGAGCAGTTAGGACAAGTAAATGCTAACTTTCTGAAAGTGACATTTTCAGAATTGTGACTTAAAATCTGACTTTACCATTAAAGAGGGTTTTAAATTACAATTTCTCAGACACCAAGCATGATTTTCCTACCTGCTCCCAACCAAAGTTATTACTTAATAAATGTAATAAGGTAACCAATGTTATCCTAACAGAGAGGTAGGACTTACAGTAGTGAAAAATACATTTGTAGGTATTTCACTACCAGTACATGTAAAACTTAAAAGTGCACGTCCAACTTTTTAATCACAATGCACCCTCTCCTATGGGATGTTTAGGTCCTACTTTAGTGGTGATTTCTATGATATACAAAGGGGAGTTGTAGGCTTGGGAAATTGGTTATTTTGCCAAGTGAAATCGGGAGTTTAAAACTGCCATCAGGCTGCAATGGCAGGCCTGGGACAAGTTTTAGGAGGCTACTTAAGTGGGGGGCTCAATAAGTGCGGCAGGCCACTGGTAACATTTAATTTACCAGCCCTGGGTATATGGCCTACCACTCTACTAGGGACTTATAAGTAAATTAAATATGCCAATCGGGTAAAGGACAACTTTACCATGTTGTAGGGAGTGAGCACAAGCACGTACGTTAGCACCGGTTAGCAGTGGTAAAGTGCACAGAGTCCTAAGGCCAACAAAAATAAACAGAGAGAAATAGAGGGGATGAAGTCAAAAGGTTTCACGGAAGACCATCCTAAGGCTGACAAGTCTAACAGTGCACATGAGGATGCCATGTCCTTTTGGGGTAAAATTATCTGCGTATGAATGTATAATGGTCCCTGTTGGATGCTCGTGGGGGATCAGATATCCAAATACATGGCATATCGGGTTTGTATTGGTTGTGTGTGAGGTCTGTCTAACATGTTTACATGTTCTGTTGCATATCCACCAAGTTTTCAAGATCCATGCATGACTAGGAATAGGCCAGTCTTATTTTTAGGCCTCGCCCGCGACAGCGCATGCGCTGCAAGCACTCTCGCTTGTGAGAGATATTGCATAAACAAGGGGCTTGTAGCCCGCCCACTGCTTAACATTTGATGGCTTCATTGTCACTCTTATTTGCTGCCTTCTAATTGGCCAGCAAATGCTGGCTTTACTTTCTCTTCTTTCGGCTGGAACATGGACCAAGTACTGATTGTTTCGTCTTGATTGCTGTCCTTTCGCTGATAGCGCTGCGATGAAGGTACTTCTTTTATTTTTTATTCTTCTTTGTTGTCCTCATTGAACCTTTTGCCATTTGTAGCTATGTTTTACTTTGCCACATGCACTTCAAAGAAGCCCTTTTCTCCTTTGAAATGAACGTTTATTGTGACAACAGATGCTATCTTCTTCCCAATGTATTTTCACTCAGACATGGATGTTGGTGCAATTGCATCCTTTATTTTTGCGTTTTCACTCATGAGGAGATTAACTGATTTTACTGAGACTCACGGGGTGTTGTGCTGAGACCTAACAAGCATTGCCAATGCTAGTAGGTCTCGCTTTTGAGACCATCAGCTCTTCTCTTGCTTTTTGTTCCTGCTGTACAGCATGGGCATTGACGATGGCAATGATTATAGCAGTGCTGTATAGCAGCGTTGCTGCTGTGCAGCATGGCTAAAAATAATAATTAAAGAAAACAACTATGATGCATCCATAGTGGTGGCCGCCACAAACGGAGGGTGGGGTGGTGGGTGGAGGGGTCGCGGGAGGTCGAGCAGTGGCAAGGGGGGGTCACGGAGGAGGGGGTCGCGCAAAGTGTTATAAATACTATATATATTAAAAAAATAACACCTTCAGCCGCCCGCCACCTCCAGCGTCGCTTCGCGCCGACTCTCCTCTTCCTGCCTGGTCCCAGCAGCCCCTGGGACAGACTCCCATTCAATCCCCGTGATGCGGAGCAGTGCAGGGATTGGCCTGAGTGGGCTAGAAAGACGCTCCGCTCAGGCCAGGGAGTCTGTGGGGTTTCTCCAGCCCGGCTGCTCAATGCAGCTGGGCTGGAGAAAACCTAAGTGCGCATGTGTGTTTTGGTCGGCCCAAGACATCCGGCCAAACACATATGAGCACTTAGGGAGTGCTCAGGCACTCCTCCTCCCTACTCTCATGCCTCGGCCCTGCCCATCCCTACAGCGCTGGCCAAGAGCCTGAAAATACAAAATAAAACGATGCAAGAACAGCGTTTTATTTAGCATTTACTGACTCTGAGCCAGGCAGTGGGGCTATGCTCCTCCGCCATTGCGGAGGAGCCGCCTCTGTGCATCCAGCACTAAAGCACTTTGAAAAAAAGCGCATACGCTTCGGCTGCCTCACAGTGCTTTTTTAGGTTTAAATCTTTTTATTAAAGTTTTCAACAGAGGGAGGCATGGCAGCAAACAATAACACTTTCCCCCGACCCAGCGGGAGCGGGATAAACTGGGCTCGCCTTTGTCACAACTAAACGCTCAGAGTGGCGAGAATGTGCCCGCAAGGCCCACCACCCGCCACCCTAGTGGCCCTCCGCCCCTAACCTGAACCCCCAAATAACCCCCCCTCCCCTCGACCATCCCACCCCTCCCTGCCCCGTGAAGAATGAAACAGAAGAGAGAAGAAGGAAGAAAGAAGAAAGAAATGAAGAACCGAGCCCGGGGTCAAAGGGACCTGGGGGCCGAGCGCAGAAGGCCGCCCCTGGACAATAGCCCAATCATGGTGTCTAAGCAGTGTCCTTCTCCTCCGGGTCCGTGCTAAGCCGTAGGAGGCGTAGGTACCGGGGACAAGTCAGCTCCCTAAAGTCCTGGGTCAGGAGGGCCCGGAACGGCTGCCACAGGTCCGAAAAGGAGGCACCCTTACCAGCCAGCTTTAAGGAGATACGCTCCATCCCCAGGATGTGCCAGAGGCGGTGCAGCCACTCCAAGTGTGTAGGTATGCGGGGCGTGTTCCAGCAAGCTAGTAGACATTGCGCGGCCGCCCCCAGTGCTAAGGCTATCTGTTTCCCCCTACGGGACTTCAAAGGGTAGGTAATGGCATTGGGGACCCCCAGAATGATGTATGCAGGTAGTCTGGGCAGCTCCGTGTCAAAGTATCTATCCACCTCATCCAGAATTTGTCGCCAATACAGGGATATCAGGGGGCAGTCCCAAAGAATATGTGTCAGGGTGCCAGATTGACCGCACCCACTCCAGCACCCCGCGGTGCGCGAGCTGTCCATACGGTGCAAGCGTTCCGGTGTATAATACCAATAGTTCACCAATTTAGTGAACGTTTCCGTAAGCCCTGTATGTGTAGCCGTGTGCCGAGCCCTGTAGCAACAACCCTCCCATTCCTTTGCAAGCAGGTCCCTCCCCAGGTCCCTCTCCCAGCGCGCTCTACCCGCGTGGTACGAGTGAATGTGCGATGAAAGGAGCATGTTGTAGAGGTCCGAGGCCAACCTTTTGTCCGATGACCGTGTGATGAGCCAGCGTTCAAACGCCGTGAGCCGGCGTTGCGCCGCGATTTTCTCCCGCGGCTGCGTGGCCCAGTGTTTGATCTGAAGGTAACCAATCAGGTCCCTGGCCGGAATACCATAATCGGTGGCCAGCTGGGTTAGGGTGACGAACCCGCCCGCCTCGTACAAAACCCCCAGCGCCCTGCAGCCGGTGTAACGCCAACCCAGGAAAGAGGACTCCGGCTGCCCCGGCGGGAAGTCGGAGTTTCCGAACAGAGGGGTCAGCGGCGAGGGAAAGGTCATCAGTTCCTGCCGCTCCCCGGTCTGGTCCCAGATCCGCACCACCGCCTGGGTCACCCACGAGGCGTAAAGATTGGGGGGCCGCTGTTCCCGGCGTAGAAACGGGATTGCGGCCAGGGATGTCCCCACCACCGCCCGATCCTGGAATAACCAGTGCTTTGCGGATTCGGGCCTCACCCATTCCGCCAGGTAGCGGAGCTGGGTGGCTTGGAAGTAAAGCGCGAGATCGGGAACGCCAACACCACCATGTTCCGGCGGGAGAGAGCTAATCTGGCGCTTGAGGCGAGGTTTCCTGCCCTGCCATATGAACTGAGCTAAGTCGGATTGGACCTTTTTGATCCAGCCCTTCGGTGGATATATGGGGAGCGTGTGGAACACGTACAGTATCTTGGGCAGTATCGTCATTTTGATGGCCGCCACCCGCCCAAGCCATGAGAGCGGCAAACGTCGCCAGCGAAGGAGATCCGTTTTGACGGTGGCACGGAGACGATCGTAATTCAGGGTCCGGCTGCCCGGAATCGTAGGGGTCAGCTGCACCCCGAGATAGGGGACCGGTCCCCATGACCAGGGGACCGGATACTTCGCCCGTAGGTCTGCGACCGCTCCCGGCGTTAGAGAGAGGGACAGCGCCACTGATTTGGCAACGTTGACCTTGAAGCCGGATACCTCCCCGAACGCAGTAAGTTCCTCCAGGATCGCTCCCAGGGACGTCAGCGGCTCTCGGAAGGTCAAGAGGACATCGTCGGCATAAAGGCAGATCGTATGGACATCCCCCCCAAACCGAATCCCAGAGATCCGGCCGTTGTATCGTATGTGCTGAGCAAGGGGCTCCATGTACATTGCAAAGAGCAGCGGGGAGAGGGGACAACCCTGCCTGGTGCCCCGGGAGATCCGAAACGGCTCCGAGGTATGGCCATTAACTCGGACCGTGGCGTGTGGGTCTCGGTAGCAATTGAGTATGCGCGCCCTCATCTTGTCCCGTAGCCCGAACCGCTGCAGAACCGCTTCCAGGTAGGGCCAATGCACCCGGTGAAACGCCTTCTCGGCATCCACCGCCAGGAGGGCATAGTCGGCCGGGAAGCGTGAGGCCTTCTCAATAAGATGCAGGACCCGTTTCGTGTGGTCGCTCGTTTGGCGGCCCGGAATAAAGCCCGCCTGGTCCGGATCTATAAGGTCCGGCAAGTGCGGCGCGAGACGGGCCGCCAAGATCCCCGTGTACAACTTAAGGTCCACGTTTAGAAGAGAGATCGGTCGGTAGGAACCGCACTGTGTGCCCTTCTTCCCGGGTTTAGGGATCACCACTATCGCAGCGTCCAGCAGTGGGGAGGGCAAGCCTCCGAACGTGTCGAACGAATTGAAGAGTCGTGTAAGAATGGGGGTGACCAAAGGGCAGAATTGCTTATAGAACGTAGCCGTAAAGCCATCCGGGCCTGGGGACTTGCCTACCTTGAGTCGCGAGATGGCCGAGATCACCTCCTCCGGGCGGATTGGCAATTCAAGCATCTCTGCCTGGGGCGCTGAGAGGCCCGCTATTCGCGCGTGGTCCAGGTACGCGTCAAGTCCGCTGTCGTCGAGCGTCTGCGCGTCGTAAAGCCGGGCATAGAAGTTTCGAAACGTCGTGGCAATCTCGCCGTCGTCCGTGTGCAGGACCCCGCTCGAGTCCTCTATCGCCTTGACCCCCTCCCTCAATCGGCGTTCCCGCAGGCAACGGGCCAGAAGGCTACCGCATTTATCCCCACCCACGTAGTAGCTGTGCCGGAGGCGCAATGCCGCATATTCCGCCCTGTCGCGATCCAGCGCCTCCAACTGCGCCCTCTGTGGCTTCAGCAGCCGCCAAACCCTCGGGGCCCCCGTGCGGCTATGCATACGCTCTAGATCCCTTACCTTCTGCGCTAGCTCCGCGCGCTTCGCCTGGCGTTCTCTGTTCTCGGCCGCGGAGAGGGCAATGATGGCTCCACGGACCACCGCCTTCAGAGCAAGCCAGCACGTGGCCACGGCCGTATCACCGTTATCGTTGAAGCGAAGATACTCCTCGATGACTCCTCGTAGCTTTTTAACCACCACGGGGCGAAGCAGGAGTGTGTCCCGCAGGCGCCACTGGCGGCGTCTCCCGCCCACTGGCGGAAGCCGCAGCGTCATGACCACCGCTGTGTGATCCGACAAAGATGCCGCCAGTATCTCCACCCCGGAGGTCTCTTGACAGATTGCTCGGGTGGCCAGGAAGTAGTCCAGCCGCGCATAAGTGCCGTGCACGCAGGAGGTATGTGTGTATTCCCGGGCTGAGGGATTGTACACCCGCCAGAGATCCACCATATCTAACTCTTGTAGCGCCATGTGACCCTTCTGGGATAGAGCGCCCACCTGCCCCGTACGCTGTGCCGAACGTTCCATCACGTTATCGAAGACCAAATTCAGGTCTCCCCCAAGCAGCAGCCTCCGGTCCGGGGAGGCCGACAGCTCCGTCAGCGCCGCCTGGAGGAAATGTTCCGGTCTGTCATTAGGTGCATAAATTGAGCCTACCGTGAATGTGTAGTCCCCCATATGGAATTGGTATACAAGCAACCTGCCTCTGATCTCCCCCACCCTGCGCATCGAAAGCCCCCTGAACCTCGGCGCGAGAAGGATCGCCACCCCCGCCCGCTTAGAGGTGTCACAGTAAAAGAACTGTATGGGGAATGATCGGGACTGCAGCCGGTGCGTGTCTTTCAGGAGGAGGTGCGTTTCCTGGAGCAGGCATAGCTCAGCCCCTGACTGCGCAAGAAGGGAGAGAATAGCTCTACGTTTGATAGGATTGTTCAAGCCCCGGACATTAAGCGTAAGAACCTTAAGCGTTGTAGAAGGCATACCCACCCATCAGAGAGCACCCGCTATAGACGCGTAACCCTGTAGTGACCGAGATGCACCCTAAGCCACCCAACCACCACCCCTCGAGCCCGGTACAGAAAAGAGAAGAAAAAGGAAGAAAAGAAAGAAAAAAGAGTGAAAGCCCAACTGACCCCGCAAACCCTCCCTCCCCCACCCCAACCAAATTGAACGAACCAATAGTCCATCTTCCAAGGAAGATCAGAAAGTCAAAAGTCAGTGGGGGCAACGTGGCTCACCAAGGCATCCCCTCCCCCCCGCCCACCCAGCTGTGTACCCACCAACGCCGCCCCAGCGGGCCGAGCGGCAGTGTGAACAACAAAGAAAGAAAGCAATAGAGGCGCTTTCCGCAGGGAACCCCCCTCAAGGGGCCGCGTCCTTCGGGGCCAGCGCCCCCGCCACCGAGGATATGGCGTCCTGACGACCCTGAGCGATCTCCTCGGGGGGCGGCCCCCGCCGCCTGGCACCTCTGCGCCTTTGCTTCAACTGGGACCATGCTGGGCCCGGACTGCCGACTCTCTGGGAGCTCGGCGCAGGACCCTCCTCATCATCATTCGGGCAGTCAATGTCCAACAGCTTGCATGCCTCCGTCAGGGAGCGCAACTGATACAACCGGTCGTTATGCCGGAAGATTTGACGGAATGGGTGTCCCCAGGAGTATTTAATGTCCCGTTGACGGAGGGCCTCCGTGACAGGGCGGAAGGTCCTGCGTTTCTGGAGAGTCAAGGCTGCAAGATCCTGATAGAGCACCAGGAGAGTACCTTGAAAGGTGATGGGGTGCTGTGATCTCGCCCTCCTGAGGATCTCCTCCTTAGTGCCATAGTCCTGAAGACAGACCAGGATGTCGGCCGGCAGGGCATTGTCCGGACGCGGGGGGCCCACCCGGTGGACGCGATCCAGAGTGAGCTCCGTCCCAGCCGGCCGCCCCAGGATCTGGTTGAAGAGCTCTCGCGTGAAGGAGAAGATATCCCCCGCTTCTGCATTGTGTTTCACCCCACGGATGCGGATATTGTGCCGCCTCGACCTGTTCTCCAAGTCTTCCAGGTGGGATTGAATGTCCACTTGCTGGTCGTGAAGCCGTATGAGATCCTGATGCACCAGGGAGAGCTCCGTGTCCTGAGCGTCCACCCTGTCCTCTACTGCTTGTACTCTCTCTCCCACACCATCCAGGTCCCTCCGCACCTCCCTGAGCTCCGCCGAGAGTTCCTGCTTCATGCTCTTAAGTTCCTCCCACTGTTACGCGAACAGCGACAGCAGGAAGGCCCTGGTGACGGGCTCCGATCCTTCGTCCCCGGCCCGCGTCGACCGCATCTCTTCCGTCGCTGCCGCCTGGGCCGCAGGCCCCGCCGCCGCCGCCCCTCCCTGGGTCTTGGCAAACAGCTCCTGCAGCGACTTGCTCTGTGCCTTGTCCTTGCCCTTACCCCGCTGGGTCGCCATGGTACAATGGGGCGCACCCCTGAACCGACTCCCCAAGCCAGGCACCGGGGATTGGGTCACTGATCGGCCGGCCAATCCCCCGGGGTCCAATAACCGCAGCGGCACACCCGCCAAAGGCCCAGGCCACCGCCGACGAGGCGCAACCGGCCGCCGCCCGCTCTGGGGGGGGCCCAGTGGTCACGGACCACTCCCTTGCACCCAGCGCCACGCCGGCGCCGAGCCTCCACTCTTCTGGGCGCCCGCCGCTCGCCCCGACTCTTCCGCTCCCCCAAGGGGACTCCCCGCAACCAATCCTCTCACCGTCGGGCCTCGATGCTCCGGCGCTCACGGGTAGCGGGCAACCAGGTGGACCCCCGACTCCGGGCTGCAATTACATGCGGCCGATGCTGCGCGGATCGTCACTAGGCCGCGGCCTATCGTCGGCTGCCCCTGCCGCCAAGGGGACCCCACCGCTCGGAGGGGCTCACGCAGGGCCCGACAGACCCGCCCCCGTCACTGGCGTCCTCGGTGGCGCTCCGGCGCAGGCCCCGTCTTCTGTCCCCGGCCTCGGTGTGGGCACTAGGTCTCCTTCCGCTCTCGCGGGCGCTCCGCACCCTCTCGCGCCTGTCCGGGCCAGCGTCTCACCTCGCCTCGATAGGCCGCAGGCCTCCCCGCGTAGTCGCCACTCCTGGGTCCTCCCACTCCGCGCTGCTATCATCGGCCCTATTGCCGCAGTGTCCGCAGAGGCACAGCTCCGCCGTCGCCCCACTCTGTCTGGCCAGCAGATCGCCCACACACCTCCAGGGACGCCGCCGGGGCCGCTCCTCCTCTCCGGGCCTCAGTCACGCGAGGCCGGGGCTGCACTTCGCGTCCCTAGGCCGCGGCCGTCCGTTAGCCTCCCCAGCCGTTGTGGAGACCCCACAGCTCACAGGGGCTCCCTCGGGGTCTCTACGTGCTCGCCTCTGTCACTGGCGTCGCCGGTGGTGCTGTGTGCCGAAAGCGGGGGAAGGTATCGGTCCCGCTTCGGCGCTGATCCCAGGCGGGCGGGGGAGAGACAGAAAGGCACGTCTCACCTCGCCACCATCCTGGCCACGCCCCCCCACAGTGCTTTTTTAAATGCATTTTTGTCATGCTGTAAAGCATTCGCGCTGTTATACAGCATGGCTACAAAACATTGCCAGAGCCAATAGGTGAGACCTATTGTCTTTGCCAATGTGTATTTTGTTAGGATTCTGGCACTACTAGTCTTATTTAACCCATTATAAAAACAGGACTACAAGTCTCAGAAATCTAAGAAAGAAACAGGAATGAAGTACTGACAAGTGGACCTAGGAAGCTTGGCAGCTCTGCTGTTGGATGCTTGTGTGGCAATTCTTGGTGTTTCTTGTAGTTAGGGGTATTATGAGTGCGTCATATCGGAACTGGTATGCATGTGTGAAGATTTCGGCCAACAGTATTATGCATGTTCAGGCACATGCATCAAAGGTAAAACCGGTTGCAAACGGGCAGATTCTCAGAATCTGCCCCTTTGCGACCGGTATTTTTGCATTTGGGATGCATCATCCCAAATGCAAAATTCGCAAATTAAGGAATCTCTAAATTGCGATTACTTAAATTGCGATTGCATTTAAGGAATCCCAAATTGAGATTCCTTAATGCAATGCATTAAAGTTAAAAAAAATTCCGATTTCGCTAATAGAGGGAGCAAATTACCATGAAGTTGAACTTCATGGTAATTTGCAAAAACTTAGAAAAATGCACTTTTGTGCATTTTTCAAAGTTTCATGTTGCGCACACACATGCCCTTAGGGCATGTGTGTGTGCAACATATGTGCACAGATCAATTTCAGGGGTGCAAAAGGGTGTCATTTTGACACCCTTGCACCCTTGAAATTGCATGAGCAATTTGCGAATACCTACTGCTACTCGCAAATTGCGCATGCAATCTCCAATTCATTCCTATGGGCCTGGATTCCTACATGCATAGGCTTTTGCAATTCCTTAATTGCGATTCCTTAATAATCTCAATTAAGGAATCGCAAAAGCCTACGTTGATGCATGTGCCAGTTGCAGTTCATCTTTTCCCTTTACAACCAAAGTTCTAAAAGTCCCACCGTGCTCACTGCTGTTGGCTGAAAAACCTGGGGCCATATGTAGGTAGGCTGTGTTTTGCGATTCTCTAATTGCAATTTTTAGGGAATCGCAATTAGAGAATAGCAAAACGCTATGTAGGTAGGATTAGCAATTTTGTTTGCGAATCCCACCTATTCCTTATTTGCGATTCTCTAATTGAGAATCGCAAATAAGGAATGCCTTGCCATTCATTCCTATGGGCTAAAAGGCCCATAGGAATGAATAGGAAGACATTCTCAATTTGCGATTCTCAATTAGAGAATCGCAAATTGAGAATGCAATTTCAAGGGTGCAAGGGTGTCAACATGACACCCTTTTGCACCCCTGTAATGAGCATGGGTGCACATGTGGCGCACATACATGCCCTAAGGGCATGTATGTGTGCCACATGGCACTTTGAATAATGCAAAAAACTGCATTATTGAAAGAAATCGCAAATTACCATCAACCTGAAGTTGGTGGTAATTTGCGATTCCTTAAGCCAAAATAGCACAACTTGGGTGCTTTCTACATTGCATTTAAGGAATCGCTATTTAGGATTCCTTAAATGCATTTGCAAAATAAGGAATCGCAAATTTTGCGATTCCTTATTTTGCATGCAGATTTGCCTTCCTACATCCCACTTAGCAAAATTGCGATCGCAAACGCCGAAATTCGGCGAATTTCGGCGTTTGCTATCGCAATTTTGCTTTCTACATATGGCCCCTGGTTCTGCTCAGAGTCACACAATGACTCAACTGCCAGTGGGGAGCTGTGCTGTTCTGGTCTTATAGAAAAAATAAAATCAAAGCTGTCTCAAGAGTGTTGGCTCTAAATATAGACAAAAAATATGGTGCACATGCGGGGCAGAGAATGTATGCAGAGCTCTCGAATTCCCAAGCTCCCTGAATGGGCAGCTCATGCAGTGCAGGTTATTGCTTTGCATTCTGGGACTTGTAGTTCGATGTATCCCATTATAAAATCACAACTTCGGAATCTTAGAGCTCTGTGGGCTGCTGTTTTGTTTTCAAGTTAAAATTGCATGCAAAGTACCCCCTAGGGAGTTAGCGCAATTGTCAAACCACCTACAGCTGTATTTCTGCCTGTCTGCAATCTTGTAGGAATTTTGTTAGACTGAACTGTTGGTTCCGACAAAGAATACAGCGTTCTTTTTTTATTATTCAATTTATTATTGTTTAAGCGCTCTGGGGGGCATGGAAAGGCTCCTTACAGTTCAAAGCCAGTTTGGGGTTGCTTCATAATGGCGGGGTACTTTGTGTCTCTCCGTGATTGCTTTAGAATGTATTCGGTTCCAATGAACTCGGTGCAAAGGTGCACATTGTGTGTCATGCATGAACCCAATTAAGAGAATTACGCTTAATGGCTTCTCCGGCCTCGCTGGCTGCAGACTGTCTGCCCCAAATGTCTGCCTGGATGCCGAACAGCTGGCGAGGAATCAGCCCAGACAAACCCAGCGCGCTGCTGCTGGAGGAGGCAGTGGCTAAACAAACAAACAAGCATTGTCAAAGTCAAACGTTCTGGCTTCTTCTTATATGTAAACATACTCATGCTTAAAGCAGAGCTCTCAAGTACCCCAAATGTATCAGTGAGCAGCTGATTCTGCCTAGGTTATTACTTTGCATTCTGGGACCTCTAGTCCAGGTTTCACAGTGGGATAAGCTGCACTACAAGACCTAAAATGCAAACTGAAAAACTAGGGGGAAATTTCATAAAAAGTGATGCAACACAGCACAGCAACCAAAGTTGCTGCACTGAGCTGCACTGCTTCAAAAAGAGAGCGCAAAAAATACGGAGACACCAAGATATGGTGCTGTTGCTCTCGCTCTAGCGCTGGTGCAGTTTTGGTTGCCTTGTGCCAACGCACACACCCTTGTAGCATGGTGCAAGGATGTGTGTATGTGTGTGATGTCAAGTATAGAGTTTGGACTGGAAGGGTGCATTTTCAGTACAAAAAAAACAATGCCAAGGCACAGTTCAAAGATTTCCTAACTCTGTGTGTGCTAAACATTATTATATTAAAACCCACGTAGGGCCACATGTACGACCATCGGGTTTAGCAGCTGATATACTGCGTTTTTTAGCGACTCGCAATTTGAAAGTTGCAAAACCTGATGTACAACAGTGTCACAGAGACTGTTTGCGATTCCCAAATGGGTTGCAAAGGACCTGCCTCTTTAATATTTAATATTCATAAGGCAGGTTGCAATTTGCAGACCATTGGGAATAGCAGGCACTCACATGGAGGGTTGCCTGCTGAGGTCAGCAGCCTACCATGTCTGTCACTCTGCAACTTCTTTTTAAATAAAAAGACACACAAATGATGGACAGAATGCAGAACATATCAAACATTCACCTCCAGTCAAGAGATCTGGGTTATATCCATCATACCACCCCAGTATAGACCTAGCCATTTGCAAATCAGTCTTGATCCTGCTCCTCATGGGAACAGTCCAGCCCAAACTTCCAAGCCAGGTCCTCCCTGGACCAGAAACAAACATCCTGGGACTGGTTGCAGGGTATGACCTCTCATCAGCCGGGCTAGCTTGAATCCAGGGGCACATTAAGCCCGGGACCCACGTCTGGGCATACCTGGCACACTTAGGGCGAGAAAGTAAAAGACACACACATGATGGAAAGAATGCAAAACAAATCAAACATTCACCCCCAGTCAATCTGGGTTAAATCTATCATTCTTTTGCTCATCATGCCACCCCAGTTTAGACCCAGCCATATGCAAATCAGTCTTGACCCTGCTCCTCATGGCAACAGTATAGCCTGAAATGCCAAGTCAGATCCACCCCAAAAACAAGCATCATGGGACTGGTTGTGGGGTATTGTGCAGCACACATAAAAAGAGGACTATGCCTCCTAGGATTGTTTTTGTGCAGGAACGTATACCTTCCTGCACAAAAACAATCCTACCTACATCACAGGCACCCTTGCACCATGGTGAAAGGGTGTCTGCGTTGGCGCTAGGTTGGCCAAAGGGCGTCAGCACAAGGGAAAGGACAGGAATACGCTGTGTTGCCTTAAATACAACGCATTCCAGCCCTTTCCCTGTCATGCAGTGCAGCGCCGCAAAGTGACTTGCCGCTCTGCGCTGCACCTTGTGACTTCTTCATAAATGATGAAGTGGTGAACATTGCAGTCCAAAGCATGCATCATGGCACACCTCCAGCCTCACAATTCCCAGAAGGAAATTTATACATGAACTAGTCTCGCTCCAGCAAAAAGTACACGAAAAGTATGCGAGTTAGATGACAAAATTATGCTAAATACGCACAACCAAATAATTGCAATTTAAGCATGATTAAGTTCGAAAAATAAAATCACCTTGGATTGTTGGAAGCCTGGTGTCCTGCCAACATAAAGTGATTTTACAATCCTAGGGGTCTATTAGGATGGCGGACGGATGTCCACCGCTGGGCCGGCGGCAGACATCCGCCCGTGATCGCAACCCTGAAAACCGCTGGTCCCATTTGCATGGCGGTGACGACCGCGGCGGTGAGAATCCCCGCCCGCCACTTTTCCGCCGGTACCAGTCCGCACGCATGCCTAGCGGGCGGAACTGGACCGCTACAATGATGCCGGTGCAGGGCCAGGCTCTGCCGGCATGATTATGATGCCAGCGGTAGCCAGCCATTCCGCGGCGGTGGAACCGCCATGAAAAGGCATGCGGAGAATGTCTCCGGGGGCCCATTGCGTGCCCCCAATGTGTTGGGGGGGTGTGGGTGCACTGGTTACCCCCATGGTACCCCCCTACATGTCCCTGTACCAGGCACTGTGCTGTGCCGGCCACGCAGTGCAGTGACATGCATGACATGCTCCTTTTCACACCGCGGCGGTGCTGCTGGCAGCAGCAACCGCCGCAATGTTAATCGACTGCGGAGCATCCTAATTGGACCGGCGGTTATGCCGCGGTCCTTGCGGGCGGTCTTTTCCCACTACCATGCCGTCAAGGAGAATTTCCGACCGCCATCCTAATATGCCCCTTAGTTCGGATGTTTAGTGGCACGCAGAGCACATATCCTGCCAGGCCAGCTGAGCACAGTACATTTTCCGGTCAGCTGTGCGAGAAAGGGGCACTACCTGGATCTGAAGTCTTTGGAGCCTGGCAATGAGTTTCTTGGGGAGACTGGAATAGACGGGTTCACAGTAGTCTAGGTGTGCCAGGAATAAAAAACTCTTCAGTCTGATTCTGTGGTCAGTGTAGAGGACTGAGGCAATTTTCCAGAGCAAAGAGTACTTGGGAAGGAAAGGTGAGTTCCGTGTCGAAAAAACATGTCTTACTTTTGGGATGTAGCAAAGGACCTCTGAGGTGTGTAGGCCATTCAAAAGGTAAATATATGAGCTTGGGATCTCCAACTGCTCGAATCTCGGTCTTGGAGCCACTCATTCACAGGAAGCTCCCTTTATGAACAAAGTAATGGTCCTCCCACTGCACACTTACTGCTTGAGAAACCCATGGTTTTATGTTCTCTCAATATTCCACACTCTGTTAGCAGTGTTAAATTTAAATAGGTTTTTCCTCTTTGAAGAAATCCATTTACTCTCACACCTGTTCGCATGGTGGTTCACTTAGTGATTTCTCTATAGATTTATTTTGTATATTTATTTCTTGTTTGGAACTTTGCAGAAGCATCTGCTTATTTTAGTGGACTCGCACATGGGTAAGTAGGTATCCATAGTGGGGAGGAAGCAACATGATGTAAGGCAAGGGGAGTTAAGAAAGGGGTTGCACATCTGGCGGGCCATTCCAGAGACTTCCATGGAGCAATTGTCCAATTGGATGGTCAGAGGTAGGGACACAACTGGGGTTCAAATTGCCTCTAGCACTTATACCTCGACCTTTACCTGTGTTGATACACCTGCACCTCTACCCCAAGCTACACCATAGTACCACTACCCCAACTGTCATATTTGACTGCATCATTGTTGTCCCTCCACAGTACTGTCTTCCCTCACATTTCCACCCCCGCCCCTCTCATTGGAACATTCCACGGAGTTCAGTTAGAATGTTCATGACGAGATTTGTTTATTGTTACGGAGTAAAGCCCAAGAATGCAGTAAAGGATTTTCTATTTATAAATGCCTCATTGCGTATTATAACACTGGCAACGAGGGTGCAATTGCCATGTGGAGGGTGGCTAAGTGCCCTCAAATCCATCACAGCACTCTTCTGCTCCAGCCTGTCACTTGAAGACACTGCATGTGAAGCCAATCAGAAGATAACATATAAGACACTTATCGACGTGTCCCTGGCAGTCGTGTGATACTTCACGTGAGAGGTGCCTTTAGGGCTTTCTTGGCACTGCTCCGCCCAACTTGCCCTGGTCAACTTGCTCAGGCCGCCATCCCATGGATTTGCAAGACCAGAACCGGAGGAAGATCCTTCTTCTACCTCGAGCCAAGACCTGGAACACCCTGTCCCTGCACCTCGGGCAATCCCCATCGCTGACACAATTCTGGAAGGATCCCAAGATCTGGCTCTTTGACTGAAACTCCACGCCCAGACGGATCAGCAGCCCCCCTCAGTGCCTTGAGACCTTAACCGGTGAGAAGCAGAGCTATACAAACTCCTGATTGATTGATTGAGGTAATCGCTTGCGTGCAGGCGATCTTGCAGTGCTGGCCTGGAGCCCCTGCCTCCTAGGTACTTTGAATGATTGGCAGCCATTTTGTCCACACACTGCTAAAGCCAAGTATTTGACGATCTACTTCTTGCTCTTTGACAGACTCCCTGGGATTTCTCAACGATTTACAAAGCAAGGAACCTTGTTGTTTATTACTTTGTGTGAGTTCTTCGACGTCATTTCCTCACAGGATTTTTCATTGTTGTTTTCAGGATGAGCCAGTGCACAACCTGGAGTTTTTCATATAATGGTGGTATTAAAGAATATCGTTGATTCACCTATTTTCTTTTAGGTTCTCCTCCTCTAAGGAGTCTTCAGACATTCCCCTTCCTGCTGCCTTCTTCTTTGAGGGAGCCCAGGGGCGGCCTTTCAGCACATGACTGGGCGTATTCTAGTAGAATGTTCTGCATAGAAACAGGACTTCCTAAATGTTGAGGATATTTTTCCAGAGGCTAAATTCATCAGAGCAAACTCTAAACATGTTCCAGTATAATTGAACAGTTCCAAACTTCATTCTTTTTCTGAATGTTTGATGGTATTTCTCCAGGGTAATTATTTTCTCATAGACTATTGGTAAGTGTTAGTTCCACTGTAATTCAATCTTTTCGATCAGACACCAAACATTTCCTCATGTCCCTATAGAATTTTCTTCCCCTATGATTTTTTTTTTCACATAATATCTATTCCTTATAATGGCTGCTGCCAGCATGTCACAAGGCCCTCCCTTCCTAAATGACACAGATAAACCAAACTCCTCTGGATGGATTGGGTGAAGATTTTTTAATCCTACCTAATCGTCAGAGGTTGTACAGTCCCTTTACGAAACACCATTGTAAATGGAAGGTATGAAAGTATTTGAGAATTTACTGGAGCCAATGGAAATGAGAATGATGAAGAGTGATTCAGATGTTTAGCAAACTACATTTAAGAACTTTGAAGAGAAAATTCGCATTGCGGCGTTGTAATCGGCTTTCGGGAGCCTGTGTGCTTCCTGGACTAGTCAGGAAGCAACATCGAAGGAGAGACAGAGGCAGCCATGAAGAAGTAAGTGTTTTTTGTAAAAATGTTTAGTTCCCCCTTGCCCACCCGCCTCACCACACCTGTTCCCTGCCAGCCACCACTGCTTTCATGGTGCCATTTGGTGATGTCTTGGAAATGCTTTAGGCACCAATCGGTTCTATAGACAAGAGACATATCTCCCACTACACTCACATCTAAGAGGGATGAGTTGTGTTATGCACACATTTCACAAAAGCATCATATAGGTAGACAAAAGAAGAATCCTAACAGCCTATGGTATGGTCCAAGTCTAGACATAAGTGACTGCCGTTATAATTAAGGAAACTGTTCTGCTGATGTACCCTGTTTATAACATAGAACGTCTTGTACTTATTTTTTACTGAATATGGTAACAAAGCACAGAGCCATTATTCTTTTTTTAAACATCTTTTCCCTCCTGTATACGTTCTTCTCCTGGGAGCTGATTATGTTCCAGATGACCCTGGATAATTTACATAACCCATCTACGCTGCAGAGCCAGTTGGTGCAAGGTAAGATTCAACTAGGGTAGCAAACAAAAATCTTCTTACACCTTCTCTAAAACAGGCTATTTCTATGACGTAAGATGGCTGCTCCCTACACTGCTCAGCTTGCTACAAACCCGGGGAACATCTTTGACTCAAACCTCTCATTCACCCATCAAATCATTGCATGGGTCAAGAGCGTGAATGTGCATCTCTGCCTGCATCGACAAATTCTCCTTCACCTGCAAACATCCCACCAGACCGAATCAACAAACTATCTTGTCCGGGGGCATTAAGGCTCTTGGATGTAGGACACAGACCAATCAAAGAGATTGTGTCAAAGATTTTTAAGATCTTAAAGTCAAGCTACAGAAATGTGCCTGAATGTATAAAATCTTGATCCTACCAACCCAGCTCTGAGATCACTCACTGGTTCCCAGTGGAAGAAAGGATCAAGTTTATGTCACTCTGCATCATCCACAAGGCCGCCTAGGCCCGATACGCTTACAAAAAATGACTCCACATCACAACCTTACAGTGAAGCCGCTGGCAGCTACCTGATCCAACAACAGGAACAAACACGGAAACCAGCCCTTGACAGTCCTGATTCCCAATTTATGGAACACCCTGGATGACCCAAACTACCTCTGATTCAAGAAACTTCTCTGAACTGGACTTTTCAAAGAAGCATTTTACTGAAGAATTTCTCCATGGTCCACGCTCTGACAGTGTCAGATAATGGCGCCCAAGACGTCCAGTTAGAATTGAACGGAGTGGGGTTCACCTTAGCGATCGGAAGTTATCAGATGACAGCAGCAGCTTTACACCACATTCAGTAAATTAATCCATTTATGCACGTTGGATCCTCTCAACATGCAACTTCTGCTGAACCCAGTGATACCTGCTTTCCCCTCTTAGTTGTTGGTCTGAAGTTAGAATAGTAATCCATCAAGGCCCAGAATATCAGCAGAGTATGTGTGTGCCACTGTCTACTTATCACCCACTGCTATGTGTTCTATCTCTTTTATACCCTTTTTTTTTTTTTTTGGTTGCTAACCGCTGTCTGTTGTGCTGCTTCCTCCCTCCTCCCCTGCACCTCCCTTGTGTTGCTTGCCCTCGCCGTGCTTTCTTTTTTTAGACATATTGCACAGCAGCACCAGTTGCTGTGCAACATGGTTTATGGTTTAAATCCTTTTATTTCAGTTTTCAGTGGCCAAAATTAAACACAGCACCCACCTACAACCATTGGCCGGTGGGGAATAAAAAGGATTATTCGCATATTGTTGAAGATCAAAGAAGAAGAGAGAAAGAAAAGGCGAAAAAGAAGTAAGACCAAAGGGATAGAAGGAGATAGTCAGGGGCCTACACATTTCCCAGTGCTCCACGAAGTAGGGTCCTAGCGAATGGGTGGATTCTCCTCGTCTTGGGCCGGATGTTCGCCGGCGAGGGGAATAGTGGGGAACCGAAGTACCCGTAAGTACCTCGGGCAGGTGAGCTCTACGAACTCCGAGGACCAGTAAGCCACAGTAGATCCCCAGGTCTTATCTAATTTGGGCAATGTGTGGTTAATCCCAGCCGTGATCCTTTCCATACCCACCACCTCACACACTCTATGAAGCCAGTCTAGTTTAGTGGGATGCCCTCCATGCCCCACCTTGATAGTAGCACCCATTTAGCCTCCCCTAGTGCCAAAGTGATCGCTCTCCTCCTACAGGATTTAAGAGGGTATGTAAGAGGATTGGGGAGTCCCTACAGGATGTAACTAGAAAATCTAGGGATTTCCGTATGGTATATGGTATCAATATCAGATAGGATAGAGTCCCAAAAGGCCTGCTTAGGACATTGCCATAAAATGTGCGTCAGTGTGCCTGTCTGCCCGCACCGGCGCCAACAGAGGTCATCGCTGCGTGGTTTCCAGCATGCGATGCGTGCCGGGGTGAAATACCAATAATGCAAAATTTTCAATAACATATCCTTACCCGTGGTACTGCAGGAGGAGGCCCTTGCCCTGTGAATGATGTACTCCCACTCCTTCGGGCAGAACTCCCGCCCCAGTTCTGATTCCCACCTGTGCTGCGCCGGAGATTTATAGGGGTTCTTAGCTTTGTTCAGAAAGTTGTAGATATCTGATAAGAGAAATGTATTTGATTTACGGGTGATGAACCCAAGCTCACACTTAGTTAGAAGGCGTCCTGCGTGCAGGCGGACCTGGGGCTGGGTGACCCAGTGACGCAGTGCTAAGTACTGCCGATACGCTTCCTTGGGGATGCCAGTTGTGGAAAGTCCATAACTCCCTGTATATCAAAAAGGCCTCCTATGCGTTTGCAGTTGGCTTCCTGCCACCTCATGTACGCATTCCCTGTACTCGCAGGGGGGGAAGTCCGGGTTCCATATAAAGGGTGTTAGAGGGGACTTGGCCGTCGAGAGCTGAAATCTCTATTGTACTCTGTCCCATACCTTCATTGTGGGTCTCAAAACTGGGGAAATGTACTGTGTCTTTTGGGGAGTCAGAGGACCTTCCAGATGTGTATACCAGCTACGCCTTGATCGATGAAACACCAATGTTTTTCTGATTCTAGTTGGTACCACTGTACCATGTAGCGTAATTGCGCTGCCTCATAATAATGCCCCAGATGCAGGACCCTGAGTCCCCCATCTTCTTGCCTCAGATACGTCAGGGGGCGAGCTATGCGTGCCCGCTTCCCCCCCCAAATGAAGCCATCAACGAGCTGTTATAGCTGGGCCAGTATTTTGGGCGGTGGACACAGTGGGAGCATCTGCATTATGTACAGAATACGGGGTAAGATTGTCATCTTAATCGCAGCGATCTTGCCCAGCCAGGAGAGGACGTGCTTCTTCCAGTTTTGCAGCTCCTTTCATCCTTTGGTTAGGATCTCCAATTAATTCACCTGGGCAATCCTATCTACTGTTGGAAAAACCCGAATCCCCAGATACATAATGCCATCAGAGGCCCATGAGAATGGAAACTGTGCCACTATTCGTTGCTGATCTAATTTGGGCAATGTTAGGCTGAGGGACTGTGTCTTTCGCAGGTTGATTTTAAAACCCGAAGCAGCGCTAAATGCCTCTATTTCTGCTAGAAGGGGAGGGAGAGATAGCAGCAGTGGAGTCAGAAAAAGCACCACGTCATCCGCATAAAGTGAAATCTTACGTTCTCTATCTCCACTCTGGATCCCTTTGACGGTAGGAAGCTCTCTAACTTGTGCGGCAAACGCCTCCATATAGAGCGCAAATAGGAGAGGTGAGAGTGGGCCCCCCTGACGCATGCCCCGCCTGATCTGAAAAGGATAAGAGGCGACCCCATTCACTCTGATGCGTGCCTGTGGGCTATGACATACACAGTTCACCCACTGCGGGAAGCACTCCCCGAAACCAAATCGGCATAGGACCTGGCGGAGATAGGGCCAGTGAACCTGGTCAAATGCCTTCTCAGCATCCACCGACAGGAGTACCGCCGGGGTCTGGGTGCGCTGCTTCTTCTCCCAGAGGTGACATAAAGGCCTGGTACCGTCACTGCAATTACGTTCCGGGATAAAGCCAGATTGGTCCGGGTCAACCAGATTCTGCATGTGAGGAGCAAGTCTCGCCGCTAAAATACTTGTCTAAATCTTCAGATCGACATTGAGCAAGGAAATAGGGCGGTATGATGCACATTCCAGGGGATCCTTCCCTGGCTTGGGAAACACCACCACCTTGGCCAGGGACATCGATGGGCCCAGTCTCCCAGTCACGCTAATTGTATCAAACACCGAGTCAGGGGGAGGTAAGATCTGATGCAAATATTTTATAGAAGTTTATAGAAGTTGGCCGGAAAGCCATCGTCACCTGGAGTCTTCCCAGAGGAGAGTCCCTGGATAGCTCGAAGGACTTCCTCGGGCCTGATGTCCGTTTCTAAGTGGGCCACCTCCGAAGCTGGAATAGGGGACACCGGGGCCTCGAGCGTATATTCCTCAGCTGCCATTGGGTCAAGACTGTCCGCCGAGTAGAGGGCCGTATAGAAAGCCTCGAATTTGGCCGCAATATCTGTATCCGACCTCAGGATCTCTCCCTGGTCGTTCCTAATCTCTGCTATCCAACGTGCAGTCGTCTCGGCTCCGAGTGCGTGTGCCAAGAGCTTCCCAGCTTTGTTACCCCCCTCATAATAACGCTGTTGAGTGCGTAAAAGATCATATTTGGCGCGGTCAAGGACAAGAGCCCTCAACTGTTTCCTCGCCTTAGTAAGTAACCGCCGCGTTTGAACTGCCCCAGTACGGCGATGGGCTCCCCCTTAAGCTCCTTGATTTGATCTTCCAAACCCTCCCGCTTCGCTCTCCGGGCCTTGTTAAGGCCCACCGCAATAGCTATACATCTTCCCCTCAGGACCGCCTTCAGGGAATCCCAGACGATGACAATATCAACCGTCCCCACATCGTTCACCGCCAGGTACGATTTGTTAGCGCCCCGTATTTCAGCAATATTGGCATCGTATGTGAGAAGCTTATGGTTCAGTCTCCATGACCCTTGGTGAGGGTGACCCAGAGGGAGGAGTAGCGCTAGAGCAATTGGGGAATGATCGGAGAGAGCCGCTGCCACGATAGTCACATCGGTTGTAGCCGCCGTGACCCGAGGCGAGGTCCAGAATAGATCTGTCCGTGCTTACGTTTGGTGCGCCGCAGAAAAGAAGGTGTACTTCCGGGCTGTTGGATAATGGTGTTGCCAAGCATCCCTGAGACCCTCCTCCCCCAATCTCTGTAGCAGCGAATCCAAAATGGAGCCTGTGTGCCCCACCCAAAGAGTTGATCTATCCAATTGGGCATCCGGCACTATATTGAAATCCCCCCCTAGTACCAAGTCCTCATCTGGAGATTCCAGGATTGTATGCAGCGAGACCCGGGGAAAGGTTTCCTCCTGCTGATTGGCGCTATAGGCGAATGCTATTGTGTATGTGCGTGCCCCCAGCGATACCCTCAGAGCCAATAACCTTCCCGGTACCTCTGCGAACACCCCAACCAACGTGCCTTGGAATTGTGTTGAAAAGAGGATAGCCACCCCGGCCCTCTTCCCCGCCTCCGATGAAAAATACTGTCTGTCGAACCATCTCGACGGGAGTCGTTTCCAGTCAGTGCGCAGGAGGTGGGTCTCTTTTAAGAGGCAGATATCGCATTTGGCATCTCTCAACAAAGCAAGAAGCGCTCGTCTCTTAACAGATGAGTTAAGGCCCCGAACATTGAAGCTCCAGATGACTACTTTAAAGCCTGTCATTGGTGTCCGTCTTGGATATAGGCCTTGGCAGCTGCTGGGTGTCGGAAAGCCAACCTGACCACGCATAATTCCGCGGTCCCCTCCGCCCGCTCGAGCCTGTCGAAAGGCCCATTACCCGTTTCCCCCTCCGTTCCCAGTGCAGCGCGACTCCCGGCAGGTGGAATGTAATAGTTGTCCTGAGTGTGATGAGGCGTAAGGCATAGCTGGTCGGCCTGAGGTCCTAGAGTTACCCCCAGGAAGGGTGCAGCTGTGGAACACAGTCGATATGGTATTGCCCCCCTTGTCTCTCCCGCCGCCGCAGGCGCAACACACAGCATCCCTCGCCTCCGTTTGTTACCCGTGGGTTCCCAAGTCGAAGTGTTACCCTACCGGTCTGTGTGAGGACTTCAGAACTCATGAGAGTGGGAAAGAAAAGAAAAGCGAAAAAAGTAGAACAAAACAAGAGAAAACACAGAAACATTCTTTTTGCCATCCAATGGCAATGTTCCGCACTGTCGTGCAAGGGTCCATGTGTCTGGCGGCTGGTCATCTCCACTCCGGAAGCGGGGCTCACCCCACCAAGGCCAAAAGCACATGCTCCTGGGCTTGGACCATCTTCACCACCTATGGGCCCCGGGTCTGCAGCTGTGGAGATCACTCACTGGCGGGATCACCAGTACCCTCCCAGTCCTGTATCTGTCGCCAGAGGGCTTCCCGTTCTTTCTGGCGCTCTACCTCCGTCGGCTTCGTGTTGTTTCCTCTCCTGGGGCCTCTTCTCCTGTTCGGTTTAGGTGGCTTCCCAGAGGATGGGCCTGCCTCCATCGCTTCCGAGTCTCCTGCCTCCGCCAGGGCACGCACGAGGATTCCCTTCATCTCCTTTAGATTCTGCACCACTAGGAGCTCTTTATTCCAGACAAAGGACATCCTGAACGGGTGCCCCCATCTGTAGCGCACTCCTTGTTCTCGGAGGAAGGCTGTGGCTGGCCTCAAATCTTTGCGCCTCTGAAGAGTGAGCGGCAAGAGGTCCTGGAAGACACCCACCTGTCTGTAAGAGTGCAGGCAGGTGAGAATGTCCTGTTGCTGACCTGAGCCGGAAGCAGGCCTCCCAGCTGGGTGGGTGCAATCCAGTATGATTTCTTTATCCCGCAGGTCTGGTGCTATATGTAGAAAGACTCAGAGTACCCAGTCCTTCAATTTGCCTCCATCCGCTTGGAGTGGCATGCCTTTGATGCCGATATTAGATCATCTAGAGCGGTTTTCCAAATCTTCCAGTTTAGGGTAAAGCTCCTCATTCCGTTCGCGAAGATCTACGAGTTCCCGGGCTTGTTCAGTGGTTTCTTCCTCCCTGCGGTCCCCATTGCGTTCCAGAGAGTCCACTTCCTGGATCTCCGTTCGCAACTGTTTGATGTCAGAGGCCACATCTTGCCGCAGGCCTGCAAAATCGTCCCTGAGGGAGCTAAACAGCTGCTCCAGGAAGCTCCTCGTGATCGGGTCATCTGCTTGCCCGGCTTCTGAATCCATCTCCTTCCCAACAGTCTGGGTCGTCTGTTGTTCGGATCCAGCCCCCCTGCTTTCTTCGCACCCGGCTTCTCTAGAAGATCTTTAATCGATGCATCCTTCTTGGACTGCGGCGTAGTCATTGCAATGGGACAGTATTGTGCGGGCCCGCGGACCCACCAGCCAGTGTATCCTCAGATGGGGACCAGATTTCCTTCAATCTCCCACTGGGCAGTAGCTTCGAGGGTCCGCTCGCTGAACACCGTGGACTGTCGCCAAAAGGTGCCTGTAGGGACCGCGCTTGGACACCCGCCTCCAGAGCTCTCTGACCCCCGTTAGCCCTCACACCGCCGGGGGGGGCGTTCATCCCCCTGGGCTAGTACCTCTGGCGCGGGGTGTATACGCAGCAAGCAAAATGTCATTACCCCCAATCGGGTGCAGATTCCAATGACGATTCACCCCAGGGACCATCATGCCGCTGCCCACTGCCACCTTGGAGAGGTGCACCTCCGACCCTTGACAGAAGGCAGGTCACAGCAGTGGGATCGCAGAGCCGTCACTGAGTCCCCAGCTCCTGATTTCCTGTCTGGACAGCCTGTCCACTGGAGAAAGTCGGGCCCGTCCAGAACACCTGTGGTAGCAAGTAGAAGGCCAGGAAGCAAGGCCTAGGCCGCCGTCGGAGGCAATCGTGGGCAGGCATACCCCACACGTTACAGCACCTGCAGAGATTGGGCTAGGGATCCACTCCAGTATCGTGGCCTGTATGTTATTCTGTCCCCTAGTCCACGGAGTCTATAAGGCAACTTGGGGGGCTGTATTGAGCAAGTGTCCCATGAGGCCTCCTCCCCGCGCCACTCACAGTGGTACCTTCGCTTCACCGGCACTGTTCCACGCCTTGCCCCACGTTGATGCGCCGCTGGTGGCACCGACGGAGTCAGCTGCTCTGAACGGGACTAGCTCCGCGCTCACCTTCTGTGCCTGGCTCCTCTCCACGCGGCCCTAGACTCGGCCGCCGAATGTGGCTCCCGCCACCACGCCGCCGCAGGTAGCGATCGCTGGAGGCCAGTGCCACAGCCTTCCAATCCTGCTTGCTGGATCTGGGGGAGTCTCTTCTCCTGCCTGTAGAGCCTCACCCCCACGGCCCAGTATTGGTCATAGGCCGCGACTCGTGGCCTCAGGGAACACAATCACCCCACACAGTTACATCCGATTGGAGACCTCGCCCCCAAGCGGGCGGCTCCTTTTATTGATGCCCCGCGGGCCACGCCTGGCCCGCGGATGACGTGGGCGGTCTTCTAACAACTAGACCGCACGATACTACATCCCTATCCAACTCGGTCAATGAAAACAACATTTCAACTCAAATAGTCCCAACATTTCAGTCACATAGGTGGTGGTACTTGCGTGTCTTCCTCCTGCCGCCTCGGGACGTCTTCAACAGGTGAAGTCCTTCAGCCTCTGACTAGGACGAGGATTCGGCCTCAGGCTGTACCGTTGTGGAGAGCATCGCAGTCGCGGGCTGGTGGGAAGTCCGCTACCCGGGCCGTGCTGGCCCCCGACCCGGTGATGGTCTCCATGGTCTCGGGTGTTGGTGTACTGGCGCTCTCTGTCGGTCCCTCTGTGGGCCTCCCGGGGTGTTCTGGGGGCACTTCCTTGAACCAGGACACATTACGTGATACTTCCTCGCCTCCTCTTTAGGCGGTTACCATGGTCCCGCGATGCGCGGTGACTGTCCAGGGCTCTGGTTCATAGTTCGTTCGAAACTTACCTCCGGGCCGGCGGTCCTTCAGAAGGACGGTGGTTCCCCTGTGGAGTGTTCTCGGTGCGGCCCTGCGACGGAGGCTTGCTTGTTGATTTCGGCGGGCTCTCCGCTCTTGCACGTCCTCGGCATCCATTGGGGGTGGTGACCACCCCGGGCACATGGGAAGTAGATCTCTCCGTGGGCCTTGAAGCATCAGGGCCCATGGGCTTCGCTGCGTGGTGCAGTGTGGCGAGCTCCGGTATTCTCGCAGGAACTGGTGGAGCCTTTTTTCCGGGTCTGCTTGTTCTACAACGGCAATGCAAAACACTTTGTTGAGTGTGCGCATGAAGCGTTCTACATCGCCATTGGCCTGCGGCCATTGAGGGGTGATACGCCGGTGATGTATTCCTCTCTGTCTTAGGTAGGTGGCGAACTCGGCTCCTTGAAATGGTGGTCTGTTGTCGCTGCGGATTTCGTGTGGGAACCCAAACAGGGCGAACACTTTCTCCAGGATGGGTTCTATTTGGGCGAACCCTGTGGATGTCACTGGTTTGACAACGGGGTACTTCGAGAATGCGTCCACGATCACCAGGGTGTGTTTTCCACCGGGGAAACTCCCAAAGTCTATGCTTACTCTTGACCATGGGATGGTGCATGCGTCTTCGGTAATCACCGGAGCAGGCGTTTCTGGGCTGCTGGTCAGCTGGCACAACGGGCATCGCCAGACATATTCTTCCACCATGTGCTCCAGCTCCGGGAACCAGACTTTCTCCCTCATTCTGGCTTTCATCTTTGTGATTCCTTGATGCCCTCTGTGGGCCAGCTGCGTCGCCTTGTGTCTCAGGGCTCGCTGTATCACCAGCCTAGGTCCTCGGAGAAGGAACCCGTCGCTTGTGGCGCTGAGTTCGTTACGTATGTGCCACATTTTTTATATGTGTTCTCGATCCTCCAGACTCCAGGAGTTAGATTGTCGCAGATAATTTGTCCACGATCCTTCTTGGACTGCTTTCAGGGTCTTGGTATATACCGCATCTGTGGTGGCCGCCTCTTTGATATCTTCCAGGGTCATGTTTAGGGGACAGGCTGCTGTGGACACGAGGTGCACGTACTGCTCGACGTCTTCCGTGTCCTCTTGTGTTTCCTCCGGGATAGGGTGTCTGCACAAGAAGTCTGCAGGATTTTTGGCTCCTTGCCGGTGGGTGAGGCGCCGTCCTTTTGAAGAGTGGCACTAGTGGTTGGTGGTCTGTGACCATCGTGAACGGTTGTCCTTTAAGGTATAGATGGAAGTGGTTGCAGACCCACTTGATGGCTAGCGCCTCCCGTTCAATTTGCGCGTATCTGGTTTCGGTGGCCGTCAGGGACTTGCTGGTGAATGATAACGCTGCCCAGTGATCTGGTTCATATTCCTGGGCCAGCACCTCGCCGAGTCCTACTGGGCTTGCGTCTACCAGGACTTCCGTTCGCTTCGTTGGGTCAAAATATGCCAGCGTGGCTTCCCCTAAGAGGGCATCTTTTTTTCCTTGGAACGCCTCCTCTTCCTTTTGGCCCCATTGCCACTTCGCCTCCGATTTGGTGAGAGCTCGTAGGGGTTCCGCACGAGTGGCCAACCCTGGGATGAACCTCCCGCAGTAAGTTGCCATACCTAGAAAACTGCGCACTTCCATCGGTGTTGTCGGGGCTGGTGCGTTCTTTTTTTTTTTTTTTTGAAACCGTTTATTACAAAACTCAAAAAATATACAAAGATGGGCCTACAACCTTCCGGCCGGCCGCTAGTAGACAAAAGGAGCATACGATCAACATTGTAGAGCGTGCGTTGCGGCTGAGGAAGATGCACAGGAGTTAGCAGCGTTGATAGCCACACCATCCGGACCCCACTGTACGGTTTCATTTTAAACTGAAAAAACAACCAGAAAAAACAAACCCACAAGGCAATCCACAATCCGAAATAGCAGCATGTGCTCCCCTGAGAGGGGGACCCTACCAGTCCATAGGAGTATCAAGAAGGGGAAGAGATCAGGACTAGGGCTGGGTAAACTCAATGCCCGGAACAAGGAAGATGGGTCGGCTAAGGGGATGGGGCAGGCGACGGATCGGGCAATAACGGCGGAGCACAAATTCCCCCGCGGTAGGCGTTCCAGGGGCCCCATACTTTCACCCATGTCCCAGGCTTACCTCTCGCCACATACACCACCTTTTCCCGAAACATGCACCAATCCATATGTTCCTTCCAGGCCGAGACAGTCGGGGACCTCTGGGATCCCCACAGTTGAGCAATATCACGCTTGGCCACCATATATCCCAGAGTCACCCACCACGTCTGTGGCGCCGAGTAGTCGGCAGGTTCCCACACATTCAACAGGCATCTCCTCGCTCCGGGTAGCAGCACCACATGCGTAACCACACGCAGGACCTCATGCACACCACGCCAGAATCGCTCCACCTCCGGGCATTCCCACAGTATATGTAGAAAGGTCCCCAAAGCGCCACACCCACGCTTACACAACCCGTCCACAGCATAACCCATACGCAGGAGCCTTGGCCCCGTCATGTAGACTCTGTGGAGTATCTTGAGCTGGACGAAGCGAAGGCGGGCCGGTATGGCCACCTCTTTCGGGGAGGCCACCGCAGAGGTCCAGTCCTCGTCGTCCAGCTCCAGTCCATCGGCAACCCAAGCCTCACGAAGGGCAATCAGCAATCCCGAGCGGTCATTGATCAGTTTTTTGTAGATCAGTGAGATTGTGCTGTCCGGAACGTGTCCATCCAGCACTCTATCCTCCAGGGGGGAATACTCCGGGATGGATGCAACGTCCGGGAAGACGGAGCCCAGTGCATGACGGATCTGCAAATACCGAAAGTACTCTCTGTCATGCAACTGGAATTCCGTCTGCAGCATCTCAAACGTTTTAAATCCTCCCCTCGTCCAGAGATCCCCCACTTTGCTGATGCCTATCATGTCCCACTTCTCGAAGCCCTTCGAGGTCCACAGGGAGCCCAACTGCTCGGACGCGTATAGTGGCGATGCCCGGGTCAGACGGTCCTTCCACCCCATCGCCACATTGGCCGCGTGCCACACTCGCACCATGACACGCGTGGGGCCGGTCAGCCGAGCGTCGGGCGCGCTGGAGTAGAGCGCTCGATTATAGTCCCCACCCGGGAGTAGCATCTTATCCATTTCGAATGCCGGGTTTAAGGCGGGCCCGTACAGGCCGTGATTAATCGCAGCCAGCTGGGAGGCCCAATAGTACCGTTTGATATCCGGGAGGGCGATCCCTCCGTCATACCATGGGAGCGTCAGCTTCGCCAGCGCGATACGCGGCCTCCCGTCCCAGAACAGGCGGCGCTGCAAACTCTCCACCTCACGGAAGTAGCGCGCTGGGACGAGGTCCATGGTGTTCTGCAAGGCGTACAGGAAACGCGGCAGAGACATCATCTTAAACAATGCCGCCCGGCCGAGCGGCGAAAGCGGCAAGCGCCGCCAGCGCGTGACATCTTCCTTCAGGCGCAGGAGGGGGGGAAGCAAGTTCCGATCATACCGGGCCTCCGGGTCCAGAGTAATGAAGACACCCAGGTACCGAAATCCCTGCGGGGCGATCTGGATCGGACAGCCCCGCGGGAGAATAGGAGCCTCCCCAAACACACACGATTTAGCCCAGTTGATGACAAGGCCGGAGTTACGACCAAATGAATGCAAAACATCAACCAGTACTATCAGTGATTTACGTGGGGAAGCTAGGTACAGAAGGATGTCATCAGCGTATAGGGATACGCGGTCCTCATACTCGGGGGTCCAACGGAGACCACGGATGGAAGGCTCCCACCGCAGCCACTCCGCCAGGGGCTCCAAGGCAAGCGCAAAAAGGAGCGGCGATAAGGGGCAGCCCTGCCGCGTGCCCCGGCCCAGCTCGAACGGAGCCGATACTCTACCGTTCACCACCACCTGCGCCAATGGGCCCGAATACAGCAATTTGACCCAACTGATGAACCCAGCGCCAAAGCCAAACTTCGCAAGCATCGCCCAGATGTATGGCCATTCAAGCGTGTCAAACGCCATAGTGGCGTCCAAGGACGCCAAAATGGCCGGCTCCCGGATGTACTGAACACGTGCGAGCACCCCATGCAAACGCCGCAAGTTAAGGGCCGTGCTACGATGGGGAATAAAGCCGGACTGATCCTGGTGAACCAATTCGCCTACCACGCCGACCAGCCGATTGGCCAGGACCTTGGCGAGAATTTTGGGCTCCGCGTTCAGTAGCGAAATAGGCCGATAGGATGTAACCCGGTCCCGAGGTCTCCCCTCCTTGTGGATAACCACGATTGTAGCCAGACGCTAGTCCAGCGGGAGGGAGCCCACCGAATGAGCCTCCAGGAACATCGATCGGAGATGTGGAGCCAGCGTATCCGGTCGCAACTTGTACAACTCGATGGGGAGACCATTAGGACCCATGGCCTTGCCGGAAGCGACCGAACGTATGGCGTGGGCGATTTCGTCGGAGGTTGGAGCGGCGTCCAACGACACTCTGTCCTCCTCCGAAAGGGAAGTCAGCGCGATATCCCTGAGCAGGGCACGGGAATCCTCTTCAGAGCGGGAAGACACCGGGGAATACACCCCACGGAAATAGTCCGCGAAGCAGGAGACAATTTCTTCCGGCTCAGTAACACACACACCATCCGTTTTCTCAATCAGCGGGACTACACGACTCGCTCTCTCCCTTTTGTCCAGCCACGCAATCAATTTACCAGCCTTATCACCCACATCATACAGTCTCCCCTGTTGCTCTCTACTGAGGCCCCTGGCCGCCTCCGCGACGAGGGCCCTATAGGCCGCTTGCTTGAGTTGGAGGACATGTAATACGGCATCTGTCACCCCACATTCTAGGTTACCCTCCAACTCGGCTATCTCAGCTTCCACCCGGGTCACCTCCTCCCGCTCGCGCCTCCGGGTGTGGGAAATGAGGGACAGGGCCTCTCCTCGTAGTACTGTCTTGAATGCCTCCCACAGTGAGACAGCCGACGGCACGGACCCCACATTCTCGTCAAAATAGCGCTGGAGGGATTTAATCAATTCAGCGCGAATGGTGGGGTTGCGCAGGTACCAGGGATTGATTGGGACCACCCTACCCTCACCCCTCGGAAAAAGATTCAGGTGTAACAGGAGCGGGGAATGGTCCGAGATACCCCGTGCCAAATGACGCACCTCCCCCACCCTCCCAACATAGGCCGCCGGGGCCAGGACATAATCTAGTCGTGAGAGACTACCATGGGCCCCCGAATGGAAGGTATACTGTAACTGCGTGGGATGTTTTAAACGCCAGCAATCCACCAATCCCAAGGTGTCCAATAGACCAGAAAGCCACGCTTGGGCCCGGGGGAGGTCCCTAGGGGGGTGACGATCACAAGTCCCGGAAACCACCGCATTGAAATCCCCCCCACCACCAGAATCCCCCCCGGAAGGTCAAGGAGGAGGCGCCCCAGGTCCGCAAAGGTAGTCGACTGCAGCCCCGGCGGGACGTATACTGACACAAAAACGACCACTTTGCCCTCCATCCTTCCCACCAAGACCGCGTAACGTCCCCTGTCGTCATGGAGCACCTCATCAATCTCCAACGGGAGCGAGTTCTTAACCATGATGCCCACACCCCTTGAGCCAGACGTGAAGCCCGAATGGGCCACTAGGCGATAGCCACGCCGATTCATGGCGCAGAAGGAGTTGCCAATGAGGTGTGTCTCCTGCAGAAAAACTACATCGGGCGAGATTCGCTTCAAGAACTGCAGGACCACACCTCGTTTTATCCTGTCCCCCAGTCCATTCACGTTCCAGGACAACAAAGTTAGTTCCCTACCCCCCATCGTAGACAGAAGCCACCATTTGTCCCCCGGAGAGCACTATAAAGCTAGCACAATAATACTTTTGCCTTGTGGTAAAAACGAACAACACCCCCCCATCCCTGCCCACCCGCCCCAACAAAACTCCCCCCTCCCTGCACCCCTGCATGAGCCCGAACAGCCCCCCCAACGTGCAGTGTGCCTGTCGCCCCATATATATAGTAAAAACTAGCTAAACCCCCTAGGGGAGGAAGGAGAACCCCCAGTAGACCCCACACAACCTCCATAGGAGGGGAAATTATACAGACAGACGCTTAATCGAGAGTGGCATCATTTTTGTCCAGAGTGAAGCAGAATATTACCCCCTCAGTCCCGATCCAGTGTGCCGTCTCCCCCCGCCTCCCCCCCGCCCCCCAGATCACGATCCCCAGACAGAGTGTCCAGCCAGTCTCCGGCCGCTTCGGGACGGTCAAAAAAGTGCGTGCGACCCTCTACCTCCACTCGCAGCTTGGCTGGGAAGAGCATAGCGTATTTAAGGTTCAGGTCCCGAAGACGGCGCTTGACGCCTTGGAAGCTCAGTCTCTGCTTCTGGACCGCTGGAGTGAAATCAGGATAAAAGTTCACCTCCATATTGTCAATCTTAACCGGCCCATGCATTCTGGAGGCTTGCAGGATAGCGTCTCTGTCCCGAAAGTTGAAAATCCGGGCAATGAGAGGCCGCGGGGGGGCTCCGACCTTCGGCCTTCCCCCGGGAACCCTGTGGGCCCGCTCCACCGCGAAGAATTTACTCAGCCCCCGTGGCTGGAGATGGGTAGCGATCAGGTCCTCCACAAATAGGTCCGCCGCCGCTTCCTCCCGTCCCTCGGGCACCCCGATGATGCGGATGTTGTTCCTCCGGGCCCGACTCTCGGAGTCCTCCAGGCGCCGATCCATAAGCGCGCTCGCCTGACTAAGCCGGCACACCTCTGTTTGTAGTGCCGCCACCTCAGTAGTAAGGCCCGATGCGGTGTGGGCCAAAGAATCAACTCGGTCGTTGGTCTTGGAAAGATCAGCCCTCACCAGGCCAACATCCACGAGGACCGAGTCGATCTTCTGTGCCAGTGTGTCGAACCGCTGGCCCACCGAGGCCTTCATCTCGGCAATGGCGCCCATGACATCACGCAGAGTCAGATCCGTGGGCAGGTCCGGGGCATCAGGAGGGCCCTCAGGGGATTTGTGCGGTCCGCCGGGAGATCCCTTCTGGAGGGTATAGCGGTCCATACTGTTGGCCTGATGGGTGGTGCCACGCCGGGTCGATTTGGTCTTTGCCCGGTCTCCATCTTGTTTCGTGGCCATGGCCACCAGTCCCCCGGTCGCACCAGCCACGTCGTGAAGAGCAGGCAATCAGGGCCACAAGCTCCGGGGGGGGCCACCTCAGATCGGCGGGGTGGGTCACAGCCGGCGGGCAGGCCGAGTCTCCCCGCGAGACCACACCAACACAAAGAGCCCCGCGACCCAACCCTGCAGAGACGGCAAGGGGGTGCGAAAGTGAAAGCGAAAGTGCGGGGTACGCGACTCGCCAGGCCCGGCCCGCCGCTGTTGTTCACTTGGTCACTGGGTCACCCCGCAGCGCAAATCCGGGGTCTGGCGAGGAGAAGGCCGCAGACTTCAATCGGTGCTCACTCCGGCGTCCGAGGTCCGATTTGACAACGGGAAATGGGTGCCACCTCAGCCCAGGCTCACCAACACATTCCCCTCGTCCGAGACAGGATAAATTCAGGATAGTCGTAGGAGGTTGTGGAGGTCCTCGGGAGCCTCGCACCTACGCGGCCATCTCGGTTGCGCGCTCGCTGGTGCGTTCTTGATGGATTGTGATTTCCTTGGGTCGACCTGGATGCCTTCTTGTTTGAACACGTACCCAAAGAACTCTAGAGAAGGCTGGAAAAACTGGCACTTGTCCTTGTGTAAGGTCGCTCCGTGTTCTTTGAGTCGTGTCAGTGTGCTGCGAAGGTGTTTGTAATGATCTGCAGCCGTTGCCGAGTGTATCAGGATATCGTCGCTAACGTTTAGCACACCGGGTAACCCTGACAGCATCTCTCGTATCGTGTTCTGGAATACTTCCGCCGCTGAAGATATTCCGAAATTGAGTCTTTTATACCTTCGTAGCCCTAGATGGGTGCTGAACGTGGTGATGTAGCGGCTTTCCTTGGATAACGGTAGCTGGTGGTATCCTGCGTTTAAGTCAATCTTCGAGAACCACTTTGACCCGTTTACGTCTGCGATAATATCATCCATTGTTGGCGTGATATGTCGTTCCCTCCGTATCGCCTTGTTCGGCAGCCTCATGTCGATGCAGAGCCGTATGGCTCCTGGCTGCTTCGGCTTTTCCGCGATGACCATTGGCGACACCGAGGGTGTTGGTCCTGACACCTTTTCGATGATGCCTTGCTTTTCCAGGGTCTCCAGTCCTTTTTCCACAAGCGGCCGCAGGTGGAATGGGACTCTCCTGTGTTGCAAGGCAACTGGGACGACTGTCTGGTCAATGTGTAGTTTGACCTGGTCGCACTTGATGCGTCCTAGTCCTTGGAATAACTCCAGGAATTGGCTGAGCAGCTCCTCTACTTGGTGGGTCTGGACTCTCCGTGCGAAAGAGATCAGTCCAAGGTCCTCTGCGGTGTGGCTGCTCAGTAGGGTGTCTGCTTCCCTATCAGTTACGTGGATTGTCGCCGTTACCTCAGTGTCATCTGCCTTGATGGGGACTGTGATTTTTCCCTTCAGTGGGAGAGGTGTGTCCGCTCCATAGGCGTAGATTCTGGTTCTAGATGGTGTCACTGGAGGGCAGGGCCTTAAGCGTCGATACTGTTGAAGGCCCATCACATTGACTGTGGCCCCCGTGTCGATGACTGCTTTCACTTCCGACCCCACCACGCGGACCACGCACGTCGGTTGGTGCCTGCGGCGTAGTTTGAGTTCCCGCGCAAACGAGATCAGGTACACTTCACCGTCATCCTCGTCCGACGAATCTCCACTTTCCTCTTGGTATCTCCTGCCCTTCCTTTTCGAGTCTTCTGGCGGCATTCCTTCTGCTACTGACAGTTGTCGTACTGCTTTTGTTGGGGGCCTTTTGTTTCGGAATTTGCGGCCTCTGGCACGTCTCCGGCACACGGAGGCGAAGTGATTGGGTATTCCGCAGTTGGCGCACGTTTTCCCTTGTGCGGGGCAGTCTTTTGCGGCATGCGGTTCATGTCCACAGTACCCACATTTTGGCTTGGTTCCTTCCGGCTTTGGACTCCTGAACGAGTCTCCTCTTGGCTTGACTCGGAGGGCGTCGGCCCGTTCTGTCTTGATCGTTTCGGTCCGCCCCTGGGGCTTGATGAGCGCTCGGTCCATCTCGTTTGCCCTGGCTGCCGACAGGTCGTGTGACCTTGCTAGTACTAGCATGTCTTCGAGCACGATCTTTGGTTGGCGCAGGATGAGCCCTCTCAACGTCTTGTCTCGGCACCCTTGGATTAGTTGTGCGCGTATCTCCTTTGGCTGGTCGTCTTCCGTACAGGTGCTGGCGAGTTCACGAAGCCTGGCATAGAATACGTCCATCGACTTGCCCTCTCTCTGCCGAGCTTGGCGCAATTTGAATCGTTCGAAATCTGGGTTTAGTTGAGGATCAAAATGGGCGTCGAGGGCGGCCACCGCCGCGTTGTAATCGGCGGCTGCTCCTGTGTTGGGCAGGTGCTTGAATAGCTTGAAGATTTCGTCCCCTGCGTAGTGCAGGAGTAGGGATCTTTTCACTGCGTCGTCGGTTTCCCTTGTCGCGATAAAGTAGTTGTTGAGCCGTTCTATCCAAATCTTCCATCGGGGAGATGCTGTCGCGGGGTCTTCTAGCTCACTGAACGGGGGTAGGACGCCTGACGCCACGTGTTGAAATGGGGTGTGGGCCGGTAATGCTGCTTGCCCCGGTGCCACCCCTGGGCCTGGTGCCGCTCCTTGGTCATTGTCTCCCATTGCGTTTGGTGGGGTTTGCTCGCTTGACTTAGTGGGGGACCAGGCCACTTGTCTTTTCCTTGCCTTCAGGTGATGTTGACTTTAGTGGCCTTAGGTGGGTATCCTGTCTCTTGCCTTGTAATACTGTGCTGTTGTGGGCCTGTGCTCCTTCTCCTGTTTGTCCCCGCATCTTTTTTTTTTCTCCTCCTTTCTAGCCTCCCCTGGGACTCAGCTTGACGTTGGCCTGCCTTATTCTGGGGACACTTCAGGCCTTGGGCTCATTTGTGGGACAGTTCAGGCCTTGGGCTCATTTGTGGCACCCTCCTGCATTGGGGTGCGGTCCTCATGGGGTACACGGGTGGAGGTGCACTCACCGTGTTGGTTTCCCCTCCTTCTCGCGAGATATCGAGGCCTGAAGCCTTCAGTGAGGCCTTGTGCGCATGCGCGCGTACGCTGGTCTCTTCGGTGTTCCGACACCGTTCACGCTCTGAAGCCGCATTTGTTTGTTTTTTTTCTTCCGTGCCCGGCGGGTCGTTCAATATCCCGCCGTCGTCGCCAGTGTAGAGCCTCACCCCCACGGCCTAGTATTGGTCATAGGCCGCGACTCGTGGCCTCAGGGAACACAATCACCCCACACAGTTACATCCGATTGGAGAACTTGCCCCCGAGCGGGCGGCTCCTTTTATTGATGCCCCGCGGGCCACGCCTGGCCCGTGGATGACGTGGGCGGTCTTCTAACAACTAGACCGTACGATACTACACTGCCCTCTGCTATCCGGGGCCTTAGGGGGGAGCGGAGCAGCCGCCCGTCTCTAGCCCTAGGCCTCACCCGACACAGCCGCCCTGCGGTTCTGAGCCCGTAGAGGGTCTTCTCGCCGCTTCGTGCTGGGCAGCTCTCCCACCGGTATAGGTGCCTCTGCGCTCCGCCGCCTCGCCACCTCGTGTCGCCGAAGCTCCGCAGGCAACAGCGGACGCCGCAGTCTCTGTGCCGCTCACAGCACCGGAGTCGCAGCAATCGGATACCACGGGAGTCACCCTCGGGTCGGCGCTACCTTCCAACGTTTAGGGCACCCTGAGACCTCCATGTAGGAGCTTCTAGGGCCTCAAAGTTGCATATTGACGCCTCATATTGAAGCCCCAAAGAAACGGTGCTACTCCGCCACCATCTTGGCCACGCCCCCCGTGCAACATGGTTTAAAGAAAAAAAAAAAGCATTCTGATGCTCTCAGCGCTGGCAGTGTCATGGCCCTTTATTTTCTTTACTTTCAGCCAGGTTGCACAGTGACCCACACTGCTGTGCAACATGTCAAAAAATATTGGCAAAGCCAATAAATCTTGATAGGCAAAACCTATTGGATTGCCCATGCTTGTTTACATTTATTTGCACATCGTTACCACCGGTGTTTCATTGGGAACAACCTTTCATGTAAAATCGGTGCTGTGATGTGGTATTACGCCATACTCTGCCTCCATGGATAAAATGTGAGGTAATGATGTTGCTGAGTACTTATTTCCTCAACGCCCTGCTTTGAGTGAGCGTACTGGAGGAGCTGTTGAGGGCTGGTTTATGGAGGATGTGAGAATACTTTATTTTGTCCATTTTTAAAATGTTCATTTATTGTTTTTGAAAAGTGCTAGCACAGCAGGCGGATGTATATGTTCGTTTTTGTTTTGTTCATTGAGATCAAATCATATTTCATGTTGTTCTGTTTTCTTCAGGCCCTGCAGGGGCCACATCTGGAGCCCATGTCCCACTGCTGCTAAACTCCAGTAGTAGTTACTCGCTGGGTGGCATATTTCGGAAGCCGGTGGAAGTGCCCTTCCTGTCCCAGCTCTTTCCTTTTCTAATGTGCATGTTTGATCTTGTACCTCGTTGCTGCGGGGCTCCATACGTACTACAGCATAAAGTACATTACCAGTCACAGATCAGTTTCGTTGGCAGTTTGCATCCGGGCCCACAAAACGGGGCTTTTAATTGGATGCAGGAGCTTGGAAGGGGTCACTGACGGGTCTCCAGGGGCGAGCACTCGGTTCTGTCTTCTGCTCATAGCATTGCCAAGCTTCTGGTGCAGACATGATTTCCTGAGCGAGGGGTGATCGGGTGGTGGGGCTAATTCTTGAATACTTGGGCCCAGAGCAAGGGACTCCATACGAGCCAAGGAAGTTAATTGAAGCCGGGGCTATGTGGTGATAATAAGACCTTTTTAATCAGGAGTAAGTAGTGACCCTAGAGCCAGGGCTTTAAGTGCCAGGGCTTTAAGTGGGATGAAAAAACCGGGGGGGGGGGGTGGTCTCTTAAAGGGGCGTGGCCAATGTAATTAAGGGTGTGGCTTAAAAGCATAGTGCACCGCCCGACTTGTATTTTGCTGCTTCTGTCATTGATTCCAGATGTATGATACAAGAAGTAACATCATACCTACAAGTCAGGACTATTGGCTTTGTCAATGGTTGTTAGTTGCATAAGATAAATAAGCAGCAACTATGGCTTGCATATAATATTGAAAAAGCTTCCACTTAAAGCCCTGGTGACACCACGACAAGTTGCTGCTCCTGAGTTTCAGAAAAACTCTCTTTAAAGGATTTCCCTTCCCCTACAAGGCTCACCTGGCATGACGTTATGCTGTAACTTCTTCACTGGTGAGAAGTGAGCAGTGTGAGCACGCGCACATCGATGTGGCTGCTGTCACTGCAGTCCGGAAAAGACGGACCGCCTGTGCCAGAGCACAAAACAGAGCCCGATAGAGACCCGTTTCGGGGCCCCCTTTAAAAAACTGCCAAGGCTCAGCACCAGTGAGACCCGGCCCACTTAAAGCCCTGCTTAGAGCCCTGGACCAGTGTGTGTGTGTGTGTGCGTGCATGCGTGTGTGTGAGTTTCACTATCAATGTGAATCTGTGAGTATACATGGTGAAAGTCTGAGTATGAATGGTGCATGCACGTGTGAATCTGTGAGTAAAACTGCTTGTGTGAATCTGTGAGAGTTAATGTGGCCTGTGTGTGGGAATCAGTGGCTATGAACTGTGTGTTTCTGTGCGAGATGATACTTTTTAACGTTGTGCGTATGTGTGTCGGTAAGTGAGTTTGAATACTGTGTGTAATAATCCATGAGTGCGAATGGTGTGTGTGAGTATGTGATTGTGGGGTGTGTGACTGTGTATTTGAATCAGGAGTATGAATAGTTTGTGTGTGTGATCTGTGAGCAAATCTCTGAGTATAAATTGTGTGTGTGTGTGTGTCGGTGTCGGTGTGAACTTGTGAGCAGGGCATAAATGCTAAAAAAAAAAGTGGGGGGAATGACCAACTCAGGCAGTATGCAAGTGACATCATGACACGTGCTATCAAAGCACATGACGTCAGGACGCATGACATTCCATGTGGCATCACAGGAAGTGACCTCACTGGAAGTGATGCTCTGATATGTGTATGTTATAACATATGCCAACTGAAAATGCAATAGAATATGTATTTTTTAAAAAGTTGTCTCCTGCAAAGCATATCATGTAACATGCAGATCCCAGATTTTTATTTTATGTAGAAAGGTAAACTGATTAATGCTATGAACACAGAGATCCTTTTGTTACCTTAGTTAATACATTGTAATCCTTCTAGTAGATCACAGTGAGCAATGAAGTGTATTTGACGTCTACACCTTGTAACCCTGACCGTCTCATGTAACACATCTTGCACATTACACACTTACATGATTTATTTGGAATGGATAATGTGGATGTTATGTAAAGCGCTCTAACACTCTGCATTGGGATGAGAGTGCTATAGGAGAAATAAAATAGTGCTATTTAAATTGTTGTTTGTGTAAATACTGGGACAGATCAACCCATCTGACATTCTTACAGTGCATGCACTTATATACAACACAGTAAAAAGCATGCATCTCTTAAGTACCTGTGAAGAGATAACAAGCTGTTTGCTTTTGTTTTCTCTCCGGTGTATTTGCATTTGTGAGGTTCCAGGAGGCCTCCAGTCCCACACTCAATCAAAAGGAGGCCGGATGGCCCCTTAACTTGGGCCCAGCTGGTGGTGGAAAAAAATAAACCCTCGCGGCCTGCAGGTTGCTGCTGGAAATCTGAAAGCAGACAATGTGCAGGAGCTGTTGAACGTGTCCCGGTGTTTCAAAATAACACTGGGACAAGTTAAACATATTTCTGTGGGGCCCAACTTCATAGAAGGGGGGACGCCGTCCACCCTGTGAAAAGAGCGGGTGGACGCCATGTACCCGCGTGTACCCCTGACTCGTACCCTGCTTGTGAGAATGAATGATGTGTGTGTGTGTACATGTGGTGTGAATGACGTCAATGATATGCGTACCCTGTGGAGATGTTTCAGTGCACAAAGTGTGTGCGGATGTTTGCATGCATGGATACTAAGTCTCCTACTGTGATGTGGTACATCTTCAACCACCCAGAGCTTTTCAGCCAACAGCAAGTTGTATGCTGGCAGTTTAGAAACACAAAAGTGAAACTACAAATTCCAGAATGTACAGTGATTCAGCTTAAGGTGTCAGTAGTGAAGGACAGAGCTGCCACAGTGATGCTTTGAGTGACAATTTATCACAAGTTGAAAAGCTTTGCAGTGCGGAGATCCCCAGTCTCAACTTGCTTTATTGTATTGAGGGACATACAGTTTTGTGTTTGTAATAAAAATAGCAAAATAAAGTAATAGACGACTGACATTGGACGACTTAGCAAGTATGTTGAGATTTCTGAACCTCTCCCATGTCATTTGGTGCCTACTTACGTCTTTGTGTCTCAGACACATTGGGGCCGATTCACAAGGTCCAACTTTACGACTTTCGGTATTCGCAAAGGACATTGAGTAGTAAAGTTAGACTTTTGCCTCCGTTTTGGTCTCAGTTAAACTTACATTTTGGTCTTAAGTTTCACAGAGACCAACTGAGAAAAAGTCTAACTTTACTACTCGTAAATGCCCTTTGTGAATAACCAAAAGATTTAAAGTTAGACTCTCGTCTCAGTTTACCTTTGTGAATCGGGCCCTTAGGACCTTGTTCTACAAAAAGAATAGGTTAATCTACACTCAGTTTTACAGCTTTCCCTGGATGTAGTTATTCTCATTTTCAGAATTCACAAAGTTTTGGCAAAGTACTTCAGGAAAACTACAGCAGTTTCAGGTTTCCCAGAATACTGTTGGAAACATTTCTGAACAGCAGCGGCCGCTCCATTAGGGCGGAGGAGTGCCGCCCCTCCACCACCACCAGTACTTAAAACGATAATAAAATGGGTTTTAAACCCGTTTGATAATCGTTTTATTTTAATCCTCTGGGCCCGCCCCAGGACTCTGACAAGTCTTGGGGCGGGTCCAGGGGGTTACACTGCTAGTGGGGGGGTGGTGGACACTCCCTTCACTGCGCATGAGGTGTTTTGCCGGCCGTCTCTGGCCGGGCAAACCCCTCATGCACAGTGAAAGCCTCTCTAGCCTCAGCTGCGTTGCTGGGGCTGGAGAGAGCAGGCACAGGCTCCCAGTCTGCCTGGAAGCGCAAGTTGCTGACGCACAGGCCAATGCTGAAGCTGCTCTCATGCGAGAGCAGCTTCAGGATTGGCCGCAGGGCAGGCTGGGAACCTGTGCTCAGCCCTCTGAGCCAGAAGCAGGAAGATACGATGCACGGGAGACAGCGACAGCAGCTTTAAGGAAAGTTTATTTTTATTTTTTGTACCCAACCCCTCCCCACCTCCCTCCTTCAGTCTGACCCGCCCGGCCCCCACTTTGGCAAGGGACGGGCTGCTACTGTTTCTGAATTCCATTCAACATGAGGAAATATATATGCCTATATTTGATCTTGCAAAAATCTGGAGAGTGAGTGAAAATAACTTGCTAACTTTCTTTTTCTAGAGGGAAATATTTTTGCTGTGGAGAAACCCTTTCCCCGTAGACCGCTATAAATTTCGGTGGCATTCCTTTCTTCTTAAAATCATGTAAAAGGATTTACTCCCTCACTCAACTCGTCTTCTCAGAATGCCATAAGAAAGGCCAGACACTCCCACTGCTAAAAAAAGCCTTTGCCAGACTCACCATCTAACCAGCCCGTCACTCTCCGGCCTTTGCATCAGATAGATCATTGAAAAAGCAGTTTATGTTCAACTCCACAATCACTTTAATGCTAAACCTCTCCGGCAGGACTACCAATCTTGCTTCAGATCATGCTTGAACACGGAGTCCACTACATTATATGTCATAGATGATGCCCACGTGACCACAGTTGAAGGTGACCCCTGCCTCCTGCTGTTGCTGGACCTCTCACCCGCTTTCCATACACTTAACCATTCCACCCTCATACACACCATGAAATCTTGAATGAGAGTCACTGGCAATGTGCTTCATTGGTTCTTCTCCTACCTTTCCAAACAACATCAGGATGTGCACATGGGCACCTCCAGGTCCTAATGATCCTCATCATTCATGGAGTCCCATAGGGTTCCATAGTTCCCTTTCATCTTTAATCTCTACATGTAGCTGCTGGGGACTCTACATCAAAATTCACCAATATGCTGACGAGCATATTGGTGAACTTTGATGCTGGAGGGAATTTTGATATTGGAGGGAAAACCAACTGGGATCCATATCTACTTAGGGTCTGATTATGACTTTGGCGGTCCTACAGAGGAAGATGCAACATGCCGTCCACTGCAGGACCACCAAAGACATGGTGTGGCCTCCCGCCAGATTAGGAGTTCAATCCTGGTCTGGCGAGCGGTCCTGCAGCAGTCTGTTGACCTAATAGAAGAGCCTAACAAGCAGACCACCACTGTCAGAGCGTCGACTGCACCTTCCTGCACGGTGTGGGATACATGCCCCCCCCGCATGCACCCCCCAGGCCCAGAGGCGGCCCCTTAGTTGTCTCACCACCACCCTTTTCATGGCAGGCTTACCACCATGAAAAGGGTGGTAGAGAGGCAACTCTAAATATGCTTGGCCATTCCGCTGCGGCCCCGCCAGCATATTTCAGTCTCACAACGCTGCACAAGCACCTTGGGATCCTAGATCCCCAGCAGTCGCAGCTGTCCTGTGGCGGTCCAACTGCCACATGTGTAATACTGCAGGCAGGACTGCAGTGTGGCGGTGGTCGGACCGCCTAACTCGTAATAAGGGCCGAAGTGTGGCCTGCTGCTGCGGTCTTCCCCTGGCTGGTGGTCCAACTAGGCTGCCTTGCATGATGTTCAGCCCCACACTTATTTATTTTTTATTTATTTATTTGAAAAGTTTTATATAGCGCTGGCTAGACCCAGAGGAATCAGAGCGCTTTACATGAGGTAGGAAATTGTTTCAGAACATTGTTACATAGTTACATCAGTTTCACCTCTGCACCCTGGTGCAGAGGTGAGTGTGCGCTGTCTAGCTTTGGTCTTGTACTGGAAGTGTACCTTTCAAGTACAAATTACTGTACCTAAAATAACTTAAATGAATCCCACTCAGTGAATGCATGCTGTGCACTTCAGCACAGATATAATGGGTGAGGTTTTTTTGAAAGAAATTAACACATTTCCCCTTGTTAATTAATGCATGCTTTAGGGACGCATTCTTTCTTGCTGCAAAAACAGTGTGGTAACTCTAATAGAGCGAGTTTCGGGTCAAAACCTATGGGTGTTTGCACTAACTTGCCAAAGTAATGCTGCCTTAATGCAAAGTAGCACAAAGCACTTTTTGTACTTGGAGAAAGACTCCTTTCCACCACAAAAGACCTCAAACGCTGAAAATAATTAATACCAATGCGTTGCTTTGCATCACTTTTTGATCCATTGCAAGAGCACAAAGCCTTAGTAAATTTGGCTCAATAAGTATATATGTTTGGCGGTTTCTACATATGGTCATATATCTTGTGCTCCACCGTTTTTACTTTATTGTTCTACATGGTCAATTTCAAAGTCTCTGCATCTAGTCATGATATTTTCAACTGACCTGGTAATATTCTAGCTTCTCGAGTTCCATCCTTCCTCATTAACAATGACCTCACTCAACACTAAAAAGTCTCAAACTTAAATCCCTTATATGACGTCTCACTATGATTATCTTGGTCCAACATAATTAATGACCTTGCACTACTCAAGATGAAAAAAATGAAATCTGCGCAGAACACACACAAATATTACGTTCAGTACAAGCTGACATGTTAGCTTCAAAACACTTGCACACATGTGTAAACACGACAAACCTGGTGCTCCGTGTAATTGCGGGGCCATCAGGGTACACATATATTATGAAATTTGCTCAGTAGCTTTCATTTACAGCCTTCCTCTACACTTTGAACAATCTGCATGCTAATAGGGGACGTTTCAAAAAGCTCATCCACCAGGCCAAATCTTCCTTCATTAAACCTCAATTTGGTCTGGAAAAGAATTGGCCCCATGAAGTGTTTGATTCTATAAAATAGTCAACAAATCACACCCCTTTGAGCTCTCACCCCCACCCCCACAAACCACTAATCGTGAGGAATTCGCTAAATTATTGGCTATTAAGATAAGACACTCCCATAACCTCACCTTGGGTCCCGTCTTAACCCATTCCGGTAATAATCACCATGCAGCTGGCGTATCTCTGACAGTGAAACTATTCCTCTGTCCTAGCTTCACTCACTGAACCCGCCTTCATCGGGAACATCTCCGTCTTCCATGGCGAATTCCAAACTGCCTTAAAATGCACATACCATTAAGAAAGGAAATGCATAACGGGACAACTTTCATTCTACATTAACAGGTTTACCATGAATACCAATGTTCTTGACATTTATCAGTATGGTTTAGACCTATATACGTCACTGAAACTGCTACGATTCAAATCATTTTCACTGTGATTTCTACGCTACAAACCATTGGAACTGACACTGCTTCGCTTCAAACCGTTGGAACTGACACTGCTACACTGCAAATCATTGGAAGTGACACTGCTACGCTACAAACCGTTGGAAGTGACACTGCTACGCTACAAACCGTTGGAACTGACACTGCTACGCTACAAACCATTGGAACTGACACTGCTACACTGCAAATCATTGGAACTGACACTGCTATGCTACACAAAACTGAAGCTGACACTGCTACACTACTAACCACTGGAACTAACACTGCTACGCTATAAATCATTGGAAATGACACTGCTACCCTACAAACCACTGGAACTGACACTACAACGCTACAAATCATTGGAAGCGACACTGCTATGCTACAAACCATTGTAAGAGACACTGCTACGCTACAAATCTTTTGAACTGACACTGCTACACTGCAAATCATTGGAAGTGACACTGCTACGCTGCAAACCATTGGAACTGACACTGCTACGCTACACATCATTGGAACTGACACTGTTACGCTAAACATCATTGGAAGTGACACTGCTGTGCTGCAAATCATTGGAATGAATACTGCTTCAGTCCACATCAATGGAGCACATGGTGTTTGATCAGAATATCGAAAGAAAAATATTGGGTGATGGAAATATTGTTGCAGAAATATCAATGACAAAAATATTGTGAAGGTAAATTTCTATGGGTGAGAAACTTTTACGTTAGTCAGCCCTACATCTACATCCCTTGAAGATATATTTTCATGGTAAGTAGATTTGGAGTTAAAAATAGTAAATCAATACTTACGTATTTGAACTGACCTCATCGTTATTCTGTCACACAAGTGGAACTGACAGTGCTCTGCTACAAATCTTTGGATCTGACACTGGTACACTGCAAATCATTGAAAGTGACGCTCCTACGCTACAAACAGCTGGAACTGGCGCTGCTACGCTACAAATCATTGGAACTGACACTGCTACGCTATACATGATTGGAACTGACACTGCTACGCTGCAAACCATTGGAACTGACATTGCTATGCTACAAATCAGTGAAAGTGACACTGGTACACTGCAAATCAGTGAAAGTGACGCTCCTACGCTACAAATCATTGGAAGAGTTACTACTACGCTACAAACCATTGGATGTGACACTGCTACGCTACAAATCATTGGAAGAGATACTACTACGCTACAAACCATTGGATGTGACACTGCTATGCTATAAATCATTGCAACTGACACGGCTCCCCTACAAACCATTGGAACTGACACTGCTAAGCTAAAAATCATTTGAACTGACACTGCTATGCTACAAAACATTGGAAGTGACACTGCTACGCTACAAGTCATTGGGAGTGACACTGCTACGCTACAACTCATTGGAATTAACACTGCTACGTTGCAAACCATTGGAAGTGAAACTGCTGCGCTACAAATCATTGGAACTGACTCTGCTACGCTACAAATGAGTGGAAGTGACACTGCTACGCTACAAATCATTGGAATTGATACAGCTACACTGCAAATCAGTGGCACTGACACTGCTACGCTGCAAATCAGTGGAACTGACACTGCTATGCAACAATTCAGTGGAACTGCCACTGCTACACCACAAATTATTGGAACTGACACTGCTACGCTAACAATGATTGGAACTGACAATGCTACGCTAAAACTCATTGGAACTGACACTGCTACGCTGCAAACCATTGGATGTGGTACTGCTGCACTGCAAATCATTGGAAATTACACTGCTGTTCTACAAATCATTGAAGGTGACACCGCTACGCAACAAATTATTGGAAATGACACTGCTACGCTGCAAATCATTGGACTGACACTTCTACACTAAGACTCATTGGAACTGAAACTGATACGCTACAAACCATTGGAACTGATACTTCTATGGTACAATTTATAGAAACTGACACTGCTCCTCTACAAATCATTGTAGTTGACAATGCCATGCTACAAACCACTCGAAGTCACACTGCTAGGCTACAAATCATTGGACGTGACAATGCATCACTACAAATTATTGGAAATAAAACTGCTACGCTACAAATCATTAGAATTGACACTGCTACACTGCAAATCAGTGGAAGTGACACTGCTATGCTGCAAATCAGTGGAAGTGACACTGCTACGCTACAACTCATTGGAAGTGACACTGCTACGCTAAAAATCATCAGAAGTGACACTGCTACGCTACAATTGCAGAAGTGACATGGCTTCGCTACAAATCATTGGTACTGACACTGCTCTGCTGAAAACAATTTGAAATGACACTGCTTCGCTACAAATTATAGAAAGTGATGCTGCAACGCTACAAACCATTAGAACTGACACTGCCACGCTACAAATCATTGGAACTGACACTGCTACGCGGCAAATCATTTAAAGTGACGTTGCTACGCTACAAACCATTGGAACTGAGACTGCTACGCTACAAATCATTGGAAATGACACTGCTACGCTGCAAATCATTGGAAATGACACAGCTACGCTACAAAAAAATGGAAGTGACACTGCTACGCCACAAATCAGTGGAAGTGACACTTCTATGCTACAAATCATTGAAAGTGACACTACTACGCTACAAATCAGTGGAAGTGAAACTGCTACGCTGCAAACCATTGGAACTAACACTGCTTGTGAGAAGCTGGCCTGGTATATGATGTACATTTATGTAAGTGCACACTTTGCACCAATACAGACAACCCTCATGGTGATTTTAGTGGTCTTAGACAACCTTATAAAGCTCTCTTAGTGGTAGTTGTGGAGTGCAGCCTTCGGGCTTAGTCCAGAAGGAGGGTAAAGTAGCTTGTTTTACCAGGACATAATCTTACTGATATAGATTAAGTGAAAAAGAACCACACAGTGTTTTTATAAAAATATGTATTTATAATAAGACACTCACTAACACATTCAGATATCTCCTAACCAGAGATATACACAATGCACACAATACTTTTCAATATAAACAGGTAAGTAGCACGAAATACTCAGTGGTCGCCAGAGGGAAACCAAACCATATACTAAATTAGTGGTATGCGAACCACTACTCGAGTGTCATGACTATACCCAGAAGACGTAGAAGTTCTGGGGACCCAAGGAACCACCCAAGGTAAGTAACCAGGAACCCCACAGAGGCCGTGTGCAGAGTGGAAACACAACCGCGGGTTCAATACAAGTAAATGGGTAAGTCGCGGTTGCAATTTTAGAGAAGAAGGACCCTTCCCAGTGGACCCTGAAGAACGTAACAACACAAACCATTACCCCGCAAGTCGTAACAACGACTTGCGGAGGGGGGCGCTGGATGTTGGAATAGTATAATTTACTATTCCAACTCCAGTCTGTGCGGACAGTAGGGAAGGGGTTGAATTTTAAATCCAACACCTTCTCCCCCCTCCATAAGTCGTTGTAACAACTTGCGGGGTAATGGAATGCGTTGTTACAATGCGGTCGTTGTAACGATCGTGTTGTAACAACATGCAGGGTGACGGATGCGTAGTAAGGGGTGTTTACCATGTGGAAGACCAGTAGCCATGCACGAGCTATCCCAAGTTGGATGTTGAGAGTTTAGGGGTCAGTGTCCGTCGGAAGTACCAACAAGCCTTTGCAACAGCAACCAATGTGGAAAGTGAAGAAGGTGCAATGTCAGGGCCAGCAAGGTCCAGGTGACTCACCACGAGGAGGAAAGTCAGAGCAGGCCCGAGCAATCAGGGGAGCCCACTTAAATCAAAGAAGACCCTCTAGAGGCTGGAAGCACAGGAGTGCAAGAGGACCTCACGCAGCTCACCAAAGATGCAAGCCCACGGTGCAAGTGATGTGTTGAGGACAAATATCTTGGTCACAAGAGATGCTTGAGGCGAGGTGTACTTGGAGCCTGAAGATCTTGATGGAAGGAAGCCAACAAGCCTTTGCAACAGCAAGTTGATGCTGTGCACAGGGGTTCGGTTCCTGTTGCTCTGACGAGGGATACTGGCCTCAAACTTGTTGAGAGGACAGGGCACGCCTCAAGAGATGTGAAGAACTACCACCTGTGCTGCTGAGCCTTTCAGAGTCCGTGGGAACCCAGGATCAGCAGACTGGTCAGCTCTGTTGCGGTGCCTGCAGATGCACGGAAGTGACTCCTTCACTACAAGGGAGATTCCTTCAGGTTTCTTGGATGCCCACAGGCCTTGGAAGGGTCCTGTATGGAACACAGGCATGGACGTTGCAACAGACGAGCAGGGCGACGAGTTCTGGAGCAGCAGGAGTCTTCCCAGTTGCAGTTTTGATGCCCAGAGCGAAGTCCACAGTGCCCAGACGGTCGAAGTGGAAGTGGTGTCTTGAATTGAATCTTGCCCCACGACGAATCTAGGGACCAACCCTCAGGTAGTACCTTAAGGAAAGGGTTGGGTTGATTCTAGGTTCCCTCCCAGGGGAGGGGTTGTATAGTGGGGAGGATACTCCCATGTCCTTTGTCCAGTTTTGCGCCAGATCAGAAGCCAACGGCTCCCTGAGCTGGTTTGAACTGGACTATGCAAGGAGGGCACCATATGTGTCCTACAAGCAGCATGAGTGGCGCTGGAAAGCGCCCCCACCCGCCCCAATACACTAAACCCTGTCTGGAAGATGGTCACACCTCCCTGCAACAGGATACCTACTATTCTGCCTTCCCCTGCTCGAGCTTGGCTCAGCAGCAGGACAGCAGAATTGTGTCTTTGGTCGGCAGCAGACATGTTGTGCTGTCTGGGTCTAGAAGACTGGTACCTGGAGCACTGAGGGCCTCCTGGAGGAGCTTTACAGTACATTGAATCATACCTCCCTCATCGTTTACGGTGTGGGGACTGATTCCAACATGTTTGATACCAAACATGACAAGATTAGTTCCAGCCAGTTTAGAGATGGTCATTGCGTAATGACGCGATGCCCCTCTATATGTTATATGGCTGTCGCACTTACAACCCGGGAGAATGGACTTCGTAGGCTGTAGGGGTTTTCTGCTCATGCAGGAGCACCCTCACACTTACAACTGAGCACCCTGCCTTCAAGATTGAAAGGCCTGCTTATGGGGTGAATTTTAGGTTTTAGGTGCAGTGTCCTTAGATATAGGGAAACCTATATATTTTGTAAGTGCTGCTAGCACCAGCTTACACAGGTTGCAATGGCAGGCCTGTAGTTATAGTTTGAGTGGTCTCCCATGGGTGGCATAATACATGCTTCAGCCCATGGGGACCCCTGGTGTACCTATGCTCTTGGTACCATATACGAGGGATTTATAAGGGTACACCAGTGCCCAATCTGGAAGGTACCTAAGTACCTACCATAACCAATTTAGGGAGAAAGCACAGAGACTGGGGTCCTGATTAGCAAGATCCCAGTCAGACTAGTCAGAAACAGCATAGCACTAGGCAGAAAATATGGGGGTAACCATGCAGAATGATCCTACCTTCCTACACTGCTACACTATAATTAATTGGAACTGACACAGCTACTCGACAATTCATTGGAAGAGACACTGCTATGCTACAAATCATTGACAGTGACACTGCTTCGCTACAAACCATTGGAACTGACACTGCTACGCTGCACATCATTGGAACTGACACTGCTACGCTACAAACCATTGGAACTGACACTGCTACGCTGCACATCATTGGAACTGACACTGCTACGCTACAAACCATTGGAACTGACACTGCTACGCTGCACATCATTGGAACTGACACTGCTACGCTGCAAATCAGTGGAAGTGACACTGCTACGCTACAAATCATTGGAACTGACAATCCTACTCTACAACTCATTGGAAATGACACTGCTATGCTACAAATCATTGGATGTGACACAGCTACACTACAACTCTTTGGAAGAGACACAGCTGCACCACAAATCATTGCAAGTGACACTGCTACGCTGCAAATCATTGGAACTGACACTGCTACGCTGCAAATCAGTGGAAGTGACACTGCTACGCTACAAATCATTGGAACTGACAATCCTACTCTACAACTCATTGGAAATGACACTGCTATGCTACAAATCATTGGATGTGACACAGCTACACTACAACTCTTTGGAAGAGACACAGCTGCACCACAAATCATTGCAAGTGACACTGCTACGCTGCAAATCATTGGAAGTGACACTGCTACGCTGCAAATCAGTGGAAGTGACACTGCTACACTGCAAATCAGTGGAAGTGACACTGCTACGCTACAAATCATTGGATGTGACACAGCTACACTACAACTCTTTGGAAGAGACACAGCTGCACCACAAATCATTGCAAGTGACACTGCTACGCTGCAAATCATTGGAAGTGACACTGCTACGCTGCAAATCAGTGGAAGTGACACTGCTACGCTGCAAATCAGTGGAAGTGACACTGCTACGCTGAAAATCAGTGGAAGTGACACTGCTACGCTGCAAATCATTGGAAATGACACTGCTACGCTGCAAATCATTGGAAATGACACTGCTACACTACAAATCATTCGATGTGACACTGCTATGCTACAAATCATTAGAAGTGACACTACTATGCTACAAGCCACTTGAACCAGCACTGGTTCAAGTGGCTTGTAGACTGGCACAGAAGGTTTCATCTTCTCAAAACTAGAATCTAGAAAAAATGTATTTCTCAAGTGTGTGCCAAAATGAGAGTGTTCATGCTTTTGCTTTTTCCATATGTCTACAAATGCAGATATACTTTACTTACCTCTTTGAATGCGGTGCTAATTTTGATGTAGTGGTTGCTATGCAATGGTACTCAGATGTAGTGGATTCTCAATAGAGATTGGTGTAATTCGGATTGGATGGTGGGTTTTAGCATCCTTCCACTTTTATGAATCTGCTTTTCTGCAGTCTTCCAGAACCTTCTGTATCTGAAGGAAGTCATTAAATGACGTTGTTTGAAGAGTAGCGCGTCAGCGTCTGTCCCTATTAGATCTCAATGAGGGCTTCACTTCCTACCTATTACCCGAAACCTCTCAGGGGCAGATTTATGTGGGACTTGCGCCCCTTTTGCGCCGCCGTTGCGTCACTTTTGTGACGCAGCGGCGGCGTAAACCCTGCGCCACGTTGTGCCCAATTTACATCGTGACGCATCTATGGAGATGCGTCATGGTGTAAAGCCCTGCGCCACGTGAAACCTGCATCAGGTTTCATGTGGGCGTTTCGACACAGGGGGGGGGGGGGGGCGTGCCGTCGCAGGAACGCTCCTGAAAAGTGACTCAGTGAAATCTATAAGATTTCACTGAGTCACTTTCCCAACGCTGATGCATCAAAACCCTGCGCCTGCTTGAAGCAGGCGTAAGGCTTGACGCACCATGTTAGGGATAGGGTAGGTTGGAACAGTGCTGGAGTTGCGTCGCGCTTGCGACACAACTTCAGCACTGCGCTAACCTTACGCCGGCAGATGCGTCACGTATCTGCTTGTCCTTGCGCCACGATGCACCGCATTGTAAATGCGGCGCATCTGCGGTGGCGCAAGGGCAAACTTGCGTGACGCATCTTCCCTGGCGCATCCATGCTGATTTGCAGGAATGCGCCAGGGAACATAAATCTGCCCCTTAATGTTTGTGATCCCCAGCAATGGCCTGGATTGGGTAACCGAGCTTGTGGTCTACTCTTCTGGCCACTCAGTGACCCACAGAACATCTATTGCCCCTCGCTGTTTCTGTTCCTGGTGAGTGCTGAGCGATACATTGGCTAAACAATTGTGCCTTTTCTGTGTGTCTTTCTATTATGGACCCCCCTTCAATCTCATGATTCTGCCAGTCCTCATTTTCACACATACTTATCATTCGCTCTTTGTGCTCCAAAGATGTGTTGATTGTCTCCTATCTGCCCTCGTTTAGATACTACATCCTCTTTACTCTGTGCCTTTTCAAGTCCTTGCACCTTTAAAGTGCCTTTATCAGTACTACCTCCTATTCTCCAAAATCCCACATATTTATAAAAGTGACTCCCCTCAAGCTGGGAGTGCTTGTCCCACCGGGTGATAACCCCGCCCTGTTCTTACACTGAAACTAATTGTGTTTCACTCCAGACACATTCAGAACGAGTGAGGAGTGCGTGGGACACAGCAGTCCTCGCCTTGGCCATGAAGTTTCTGACATAGGAGAACAGACTCAAGCTGAAAGCACCAGGGAGGAACTTGTCTTTGATTTCAAAAAACCTGTGGCATCCTGGGCCACATTGAACCCTTACCCCGTGACTAAAAACTGAGGGGCATATTTACTAGGACGGTGCTAAATAAACGCAAAGCGCGCTTAGCGCCGTCTATCGCAGGAATTTATCGCCCTGGTAACGTGTTATTAACAACGCGTTACTCCAGGGTGATAATATTCCAGGGAAATGGGCCAACATCCCTGGAAAACCAGCGATGTTGCACCCAAAATGGAGATAGCCTTGGTGATATGACCCTGTGGTGGTATCACCATAATCCACCTCCCATGTTATATTGCATAGTTAACGGGATTTAAAATATCGCTACCCCTCGTTGATGATATCACGAAGATGGAGTAGCGATATTTTCCCATGGTGTTTTGTCATAATTATGTCACCAGCCCTTGATGATATGCCCCTGAGTTTGAAGATGGGAATCCAGCGGGCTGTCCTTCAGCGCATCAGAACTATAATCTTTTTTAGAAATCACAGGGGCATAAAGTAGTTACCCAGAAGAAGCCTAGAAATAATCTAACCACTGAAGTGGCCGGGAAGCATCACCTATAAAAACTATAAAATCATTGAAAAAGAAAGTAAGAAATACATGGTTTTCTATGAGACACCATCGCTCTTCTGAGGATGCCCTAAAAACCTCTGCCACGCCTTTTCATATGGAACTCAGTGGATCGTATTTTGTCCATTCTTTTGCTCTTCAGTGACTCCTGGATGCAAGCAGGATGGGTCTCTCTGGGATATTTTATTGTTAGTTTTCTCTGTACTGAGTGCCACGTGCTGTTTGTTCTGGGTACAGACTTTGGTACATTCGAGTTCCTCGGGGACTCCTACAGACTGGCCTGGGAGAACCCTTAAAATTCTCCATCTATATGATTGTTTCTCGTGTTTCGCAGGTGCCTTCTGGTGCAGGGCTCTTCCTGGTGTGTCCTCGTGTCGCCTGTGGAAATTAAGAGTCATGTGACTTTAAAGAGTAAGAACCTCATCCTCCCACACTATCCTCTACGTGCTGTGTTGCTGAGAGGATGTGAACGCGTGTAGAGTAATCAGCCAACACCTGGCCAAGAAGCGTGGAAATAAACAAATGTTGGCTATGGTCAAATAATCTAAAAGCTGATCTTCCATACTGTCCATGAAACTAAAACTTTACGAAATACTAAAAAGTCTTTTACTTCTACCAGCCTGGCGTGGATGATTTTTTTAGTAGTCCAAGGGCGGCATTACTTGAAGTAGAATGGTCATTTTTTCGCAGGCTGTGGGTGGTGATTTTCCAAACCAATGCTTAGTGACTTTGTGCCTGACTTAGATCTTGGCGGCAGGGAATACCCCTCACAAACGTGACAGATATCTCATCGGCCGTATTATGAACCCATTATATCCTATGGAGATGGTAATACCCCGGATGGGACATCCGCACGTTTGTGGCAGCGTATTTTATCCGCCGAGATCTAAACAAGGCTCTTTGTCAAAACGCAGCAACGACAGCAGGCAAAATGGTTGTCAATTATGAATTGATCTGTTTCCCACCGAAAAAAGGTAACTTCCCAGAAATCCCTGCCTACATATTTGCATTCTATATAAGTTATGCAATGCATTCCCCCAGGGCTCTCTGTGTTTGAATTCACCTGTACAACGTGCCTTGTTCATGTTAGTCCTGGACTAAGCCGTAGCCCCCTAATGAGCACTGATAAAAGTGAACCAGGAGTTATTTTTACTCATTTTGGGTTAGTCGGATAGTGTTGTAAGAATCCAACCGCTTTTCCACTTTATTGGGAAATGCAAATGGCAAAGTCATTTTCTAGCTTGATGTAGATGTTTTTTTAGCAACCTAATTCTTGGAGATATGGAAATCAGGCATTTTGTTAGATAATATAGGAAAGACCGTCCCGCCTCCGTGACGTCTACAGACCTAACCTTCGCCTCACAGATAACACTCATCTGGAGCTGGAGCACACGGAAAGTCTAGGTAAGAACACCTTCCTTCTTGAGAAGACAATGTTCTGGGGAGTAAAGGACTCTTACAAGGCCACCAGGGATACAAGCAGAAGTGCCCAAAGTCAAGGCAAGGACACCTTCCTTCTTGAGAAGACAATGTTCTGGGGAGTAAAGGCACTTACAGGCCACCAGGGATACAAGCAGAACTACCCAAAGCCAAGGCAAGGACACCTTCCTTCATGAGAAGACAATAGTTTGGGTAGTAAAGGACTCTTACAAGGCCACCAGGGATACAAGCAGAAGTGCCCAACGCCAAGGCAAGAACACCTTCCTTCTTGAGAAGACAATAGTCTGGGTAGTAAAGGACTCTTACAAGGCCACCAGGGATACAAGCAGAACTACCCAAAGCCAAGGCAAGGACACCTTCCTTCTTGAGAAGACAATAGTCTGGGTAGTAAAGGACTCTTACAAGGCCACCAGGGATACATGCAGAACTACCCAAAGCCAAGGCAAGGACACCTTCCTTCATGAGAAGACAATAGTTTGGGTAGTAAAGGACTCTTACAAGGCCACCAGGGATACAAGCAGAAGTGCCCAAAGCCAACTCAAGGACACCTTCCTTCTTGAGAAGACAATAGTCTGGGTAGTAAAGGACTCTTACAAGGCCACCAGGGATACAAGCAGAAGTGCCCAAAGCCAAGGCAAGGACACCTTCCTTCTTGAGAAGACAATAGTCTGGGTAGTAAAGGACTCTTACAAGGCCACCAGGGATACAAGCAGAACTACCCAAAGCCAAGGCAAGGACACCTTCCTTCATGAGAAGACAATAGTTTGGGTAGTAAAGGACTCTTACAAGGCCACCAGGGATACAAGCAGAAGTGCCCAAAGCCAAGGCAAGGACACCTTCCTTCTTGAGAAGACAATAGTCTGGGTAGTAAAGGACTCTTACAAGGCCACCAGGGATACAAGCAGAGGTGCCCAAAGTCAAGGCAAGGACACCTTCTTTCTTGAGAAGACAATGTTCTGGGGAGTAAAGGCACTTACAAGGACACCAGGGATACAAGCAGAAGTGCCCAAAGCCAAGGCAAGGACACCTTCCTTCTTGAGAAGACAATGTTCTGGGGAGTAAAGGCACTTACAAGGCCACCATGGATACAAGCAGAAGTACCCAAAGTCAAGCCCAGGGCCCTTCAACTTCCAGAACTTTGTGCAAAGTTTTTATGAAACGGATTTAAAAAGGTGCTGCCTGACAACGGAAACCTCACACTACCACTCCACCGCGAGCATGCCACCACCACTCAGCAGCCGCTCACCTTCTGCTCCTAACTCCCTGAGAGACGTCTGCACCATATCCTACTGCCCTATATCCTCACAGTGGGTTATGAGACAGGCAATGAGACGGGTAATGAGATGAACACAGCAGCCGAGCTCCTGTGTGTACCTGCTGCTGCTCGGGACAACCCTGACTAGCAGCCGGGAAACCCCCACTCAGCAGCCCCTTCCCTGCATCCTAAAGTCCCATATCTTACAGGGAACAGAGGTCGAGGGAAGCCATGCTTGGGCCCCAGGTACTAAACTTAAAAGCTACTCCAGGATGAATTTGAAGAGAAAGTAAATGTAATGCAGCTCCGAGCAGGCGGTGCACCTATGATAGTTTGTGAGAAGTAAAGAACAGGTGAAGAGGAGGAAAAATGGAGACTTCCGCTCATACCTTCCATTTAAAAAGCTTTCACTGCAGGCGGATATTTACTTAACATGCACAGAAAATTCCCATTTCACATGGAAAAACTTCAAAGGAACATTTCATGGTTTTAGGCCATTAATTCAATGTAGTCGCTGAAAAGATTAAAGACCCCGTTTCTCTATTAAAAGCACTGGAAACATACATCTCCTGACAATGACAATCACAGAGTACATGTAATGTGTTGTCATGCGTGGGAGTTGTCAATGGGCATTTGTGTTGTTTGTAAGAAGTCCTCTCAGTGCACTGGAACCGAGATCAGTCTGTCTGGACTGGAGTCCAAGACCCATAAACGCCTGGTCACGACCACGAGTCCTTGTGGTGTGTGGACAGTGTGCAGAGGCGTGTGACCTGCCAGCCACGGGTCAGATCCTGGCATGATCGTTCGAGCCTTTCATCCTTCCAAGGGCAATGACGTGAGCCCTGGGTTAGATGGCATCGTGATAACTGCACACAAGGACGTTTTATGCCAAGCTCTGTGAACAGAAGTGCTGCAGGAAGAGCGCAATTTTACCATTAAAAGTGTCTCAATCTCTCACCCACGGAAGTGTTGTACTTTGGTTTTTGGTTGGTCTTTTCTTCTATACTCGAATCAAAGCAAGACCAGGATCTATTTTAAGGTTCCTCCAGGCACATTTGAGCAGTGACTCTTTAGGTCACCACATGAATGTAACCCTCTGTGCTCCTGTGTGGTGGTAGCTGGCCATCCAGCAGTAATGTATGTGATGCAAGAACACAATGAGGTTGGTCTGGGTACCACTAAAACATTAAAGATGAAGTGAGCGCGTTCCTCTCATGGAACATGGAGTGGGATGAGGACCAGATTAAGGGAGACATTCACAGAGAGAGGGGGAGGGCAATAAAGTACCATGCCTATGGTGCCAAAATACAACGAGGCAGCTCTGAACAGGAGCCCATTCAGCGGCGGCTCCTCAACTAGGGCGGAGGAGCGTCGCCCCACTGCTTTTAAGCAGTGCAAAAAAGGAAGAATAACATGATAAGAACACAATGTTATTATCATTTTATTCTTCAGTGCAAGCCAGGTTAGGGCGGGAGGGATGTCAGAGCAGGGGGAGGAGGAAATATATGCACTTAAGTGAGCATGACGGTTTGACAGGTAGTCTTGGGCCGGCTGAACAGTCATGCCAACTTAGCATGTGCTCCACCCAGCTGTATTGCACAGCCTGGGTGTAGAACATGCACAGGCTTCCACTACCTGTCTGAGCACCGAACCAGGCCGGCCAGATCACAGCGTTGCTGTCATGCTGGTGACAGCAGCGTTATAATTGGCTTAGGGGAGCCTTTGGGTGTCCTGCTTCCAGCAGTCAAGAAGAGGAGCGGAGGAGAGACGATGGAGGAGAGACGGCTGCTGCGCAGAGGTAAGTGTTATATATTTTTTTCACCCACCCCGCCACCCCTGGTCCATACCAGCCGCCACTGGTTCAATTACAGCTTGTAGAAGAAGGGTCTGATTTAAAATATAGTAGACAACATGGTGATGTAGTAGAGGAGGTTGAATGTCACAATGTCAAGGTCAGGAACATCAACATACACATATAATACCACAACACTGACTATCAACATTTGTCAAGGTAACCATATATAAGGAAATATAGATTTACTATGCTTCGCTCTGCATCTACACACATTTGTCAAGGTAACCGTATGTGAGGAAATATGAAGATGTGTTCACTGTCAATATTGTGGAGTCTTTCTAAGTTCAGGTCACTATTTAAATTTCCATATTATGGTGGAACACAGTGGAGGAAATTCCTGTGCCTATAGAAGACACCCTGTACCATTTTGAGATCGCCATCTTAAAGGAAGAGCTTTTCCCACCAAAGAGGCCCCCTCAAGCAAGGTGTGAAACTCCTTAAGAGAAATCTCCATGAAAGCAATTTCATTCTACACGTCAGTAAGGGAACAATTGTCATTCCACATTCGAGTAATGAAAAAGTTTCCCCAAAATAGCAGTAGACTTCCAGTACCCACATTCCAGCTCCCGCCAGCACCCCAAGAGTTACCTGCTTGCACATCAGTTATATTTAACATGCTGGTCTGGCAGGGAGGTGTCCCCGACAGAAATGGTAACAGACTGGCCACCCTAAGCAGGGAGGCCAGTTATATTCTATTCCTAGTGACTTCATGGTTGCCTTTCTCAAAACACTTCGGAAGTATATTTAAACTTTCAAATGTATTTAATTCTCAATTTATTTTCTATTCTGAAATATTCCCTACCACTAGAATTAACAAAATGTTGCTTATATTTTATAACATTTTGGGACATCAGTAATGAGTTACAGAAAGATTGGTGAACAGAGTGGACAGTGCGAGGGGTGTCATACTCTATGGAAAGCATAAGCAGCTAGAAATTATCAATGGTTGCTGCCCTTCATAAATTCTTAGTCAATCACTCTTCTTAGAGCGCAACATGATCCAATATTCAATCAATCAATCAATCATTTGTAGAGCGCACTAATCACCCATAAGAGTCTCAAGGTGCTGAGGGGAGAGGGGGGGGGTGCAGCTACTGCTCGAACAGCCAGGTCTTGTGACGTCTCCTGAAGGTCAGCAGGTCCTGAGTCTGTCGCAGGTGGGTGGGGAGGGTGATCCATGTCTTGGCGGCGAGGTAGGAGAAAGATCTGCCGCTGGTGGTCGTCCTGTGGATGTGTGAGATGTTGGCGAGGGCGCGGTCAGCGGAGTGAAGCTGGTGGTTCGGGGTGTAGAAGGTGAGTCGTTTGTTGAGGTATACTGGTCCGGTGTCATGGAGTGCTTTGTGAGCGTGGATGAGGAGTTTGAAGGTGATCCTCTTGTTGAGTGGGAGCCAGTGCAGGTCTCTCAGGTGAGCTGTGATGTGGGTGTGGCGGGGGATGTCGAGGACGAGTCGTGCGGAGGCATTCTGTATACGTTGTAGTCTTTTCTGGAGTTTGGCCGTGGTTCCTGTGTAGAGGGCGTTGCCGTAGTCCAGTCTGCTGCTAACGAGGGCCCGGGTGACTGTCCTTCTGGTTTCAGTGGGGATCCATCTGTAGATCTTTCGAAGCATGCAGAGGGTGTTGAAGCAGGAGGAGGATACGGTGTTGATTTGCTGGGTCATTGAGAGTGATGAGTCCAGGATGAACCGAGGTTGCATGCGTGGTCGGTGGGTGTCAATGAGGCTCCCAGTGCGGTCTGCAACAGTCGTCCCAGGCGTAGGGGGTGGAGCCGAGGATGATGCCCTCTGTCTTGTCCGAGTTCAGTTTCAGGTGCGGTTCATCATCCATTCGGCGACGGCCTTCATTCCTTCATGGAGGTTGGTTTTGGCAATGGCGGGGTCCTTGGTGAGGGAGAGGATCAGCTGGGTCTTGTTCGCGTAAGAGACAATGTTGACTTTTCATGCCTTATTAAAAAGAAATGGCACTGCGTGCTCTGAGGTAGACTTACATTACAGCTTTGCTGTCCTCTAGCAAACCTGTTTACATATTATCTGATTGCATTTCAAAATCATGGATTAAATAATGCGGTGTTGGCCAATTTTTTACAACTATAATCCATGGATATTTTCACATATTTCATTTGTGTTTATTTGTTAATACCGATTTAATGACTCAGGGCCCTATTAAGATGTCAGGTGGAGATTCCTCCGCCCGACATCGTCTCAGTTCATGGGATTGACCGACATCCAGTCGGCGGTCCCGACCGACCAATTAGGATGCCTATACTTTACAATGGGAGCATGTATTCTGGCTGGAATACATGCTCCCATTGTAAAATAGGAGGTGCAGTTTAACCCTGCACCCTGTGACAGGCACCTTGAGGTGCCTGCCACAGGGTGCAGGAATCAACAGGGGAGCCCCCTTGGCCTTCAACCGGAGGCTGTGCACCCATGGGGGTCCTGCTGGGGGCCCCCAAAGTCGAGTTCGGACAGCCTTTCTGTGTAGGAAAGGCCGGCACAGAAAGGCTGTTGAATTCTGACATCGTAATCCCTCAGGCAGAAAGAGTCGCCCTTGGGATTACTGACAGCATTCCGACTGGCAGACGGGGTCTCCGGGCCCATCGGAAGCCAGTCGGAATGACCGGTTGGATTTCTTTCCGACCACCTCTATTGTAATGAGGCGGACAGAAAGGAATCCGACAGGCACATTACGATGCTGTCGGAAAGGCTCCAATTTTCCAAGAGCATCGTAATCGGTCCCTTAGTGTATTGGTTTCTTTCAAAGCTCATAGTAACATAATTCTGAAACCAAAGAACCAGTGCTTGAAGAACAAACTGTAACAGGGTAATTAAAAAATAAATTAAACAAAAAAAAAATCTTTTACATACTGTACTCCACGAATAATTGCAGAAGTGATTAGGAAAAATTGTCTATTTTTGTGTGCCATGATGCTCTTGACGCTAATGTTACAACAAGGCCCCCTAAAACAATCTGCCCCAGTCATGAGACACCCCCTATTATTGAATTGGCTGCTTGCCACTCAGCCTGCGGTCCAGCCTCCCACTGTCAATCAATCAATCAGTCAACATTTGTTTAGTGCAGCACTATCACCCCTAAGGGTATATAGGTGCTGAAGGTGTTGTGTTTCTGTCTAAGAGCCAGGTCTTGAGCTTCTTCCTGAAGTCCATCAGGGAGGGCGCTGTTCAGAGGTGGAGTGGCAAGTCGTTCCACGTCTTGGCAGCAACATAGGAGAAGGAGCGGCACCTGCTGCGGCTGCGATGGATGCGGGGGGGGGGTGAAAGTGCCAGAGTGTCTCGTGGGTAGATGGAAGCTCAGTCGCTGGTTTATGTGAGAAGGTCCTTGATCGTGTAGGGCTTTGTAGGCGAGGGTGGGGATCTTGAACTGACATCATCTTGATGGGGAGCCAGTGGAGGTTTCTGAGGTGAGGGGTGATATTAGTCCTTTTGGGGAGGTCCAGGTTGTCTGGCTACAGCATTCTGTGTGGTCTGGAGGCATCTGAGGAGCTGGGTGGAGATGCCAGCATAGAGAGAGTTGCCGTAGTCAAGGTGACTGGTGACGAGGTCCTGTGTGACGGTCTTTCTGGTGTTGGCTGGGATCCATCTGAAGATTCTGTGGAGCATGCAGAGGGTGTGGAAGCAGGAGGAGGCGACTGCGTTGACTTGTCGTTTCATGGTCAGTTCACTGTCAGTGTTGATGCCCAAGTTGCATGCATGGTCTGTTGGTGTAGGTATGAGTTCTGCTCGCCACCAGCTGGGGTCCCCAATGGCTGTGTTTTGCCAAAGATCAGTACTTCCTTCTTGTCGTAATTGAGTTCAAGGCAGTTCTCTCATCCAGTTGGCTACGTTGGTCATGGCATTGCAGAAGTTGGTTTTGGCATTGGGCGGGTCCTCGAAGAGCAAAAGGATTAGTTAAGTGTCGCCTGCGTAGGAGATTTGGTTGTGGCCATGGGCTCTGATGACGTCTGTGATGGGGGTCATGTAGGTGTTGAACAGGGTACGGCTGAGGGAAGATTCTTGGGGTATGCCGCATATGATGTCCTTGGGTTCAGAGGTGAAGGGGGCAGCTGGATGCCCTGTGTACATCCTGTGAGAAAAGAGGCGATTATTTGAGGGCTTTTTGATGAATGCTGATGTTGTGGAGTCTGTCGATGAGGGTGTGGTGGGACACGGTGTCAAACGCAGCAGAGAGGTCGAGGAGGATCAGGGCCACTGTCTCCCCCGGCCGAGAAGGATTCTGATATCGTCTGTGGCTGCGATCAGCGCAGTCTCAGTGCTGTGGTTGGCATGGACTCCTGATTATAATGAGGTGTCTAGAGGTGGTTCTGTTCCAGGAAATTCATGAGTTGGAGGTTGATGGCTTTCTCGACTATTTTGGCTGGGTACGAGAGCAGTGAGATCGGGCGATCATTTTGGAGGTTCCTGGGGTCGACTTGGGTTTCTTTAGGAGGGGTCCGAACTCTGCATGTTTGTATTTGACTGGGAAAGTTGCTGTGAAGATGGAGGTGTTGATGATGGTGGTAACTTCTGTGCTGATATAGTTAGTTCCAAGCTTGAACAGACAGTGGGGGCAGGGGTCGGTAGGCGCCCTGGAATGTATTGGAGACGTGATGGCCCTAGTGGTCTGCGCGGTGAGTGGAAACCAGGTGGTAGTCATGCAGCTGGTGTGCGCTGGGTGGTTGAGGTTGAGAGGGGTGGGTTGGGGGTAGAAATTATTGTAGATGGTGGCGATCTTGCTATTGAATCAGTCCGAGAGGGTATTGCAGAGTACTAGGGAGGGGTGGATGGTGTTCTCCGTTGCTTCCGGGTTGGAGAATTCCTTCTCTATTCTGAAGAGTTCCTTCGTGGGGTTGGCCGCAGTGTCGATGCGGGATGTTATGGCTGCTTTCCACGTCTACTATGCAGCCGCTCTGCGGCCTCCATTAAGTAGGTCCTGGATGCTGGGTGGCAGGAGGCGGGAGCAGGGATCGCTCCCAGCGGCAGCACGAGTGGAGAAATGCTGGACACAGTGGGGAGCTGGCACAGGACCTGCTCAATAGGGACACACAGGGGGGTGGGGCACTGGGTGGCGGGAAGTGGGAGGCAGGAACAGGGCAGAGAAAATGGCGGGAAAAAGGCACAGCAGTAATAGGGTGCACACTTAATGGGCACAAAAAACTGTACATGATGGCAGTTGGACTTAAAAGTTGAAACGAAAAACTTGAAACTGACTAACAGAGGGAAGGCTAATTGGCCGCTGCACTTGGGTATGGGCGACGTAGCATGGAGCGGGATCACGGCAGGCAGTGGGATGAGTGCGAGAGCTCTCAGCGGGAGCACAAGTGGAGAAATGCTGGACAGACAGCTTTTAGACCCGCTGTTAGTGTCCATTGCACGTTGTGAGCTTTGTGTGATGACGTGGACCATCAGCGATACGTCATCACACAAAGAGCGCTAAGTTCATTTCCAGTGAGACACTCACCTCCAGACCTCTGATATTGGCGGGAAACTATGCTGCTTTTATTTCCTTGGCAGGTAAAATTATTTTACAACTGATACTTTGTGGGGATATCTCATTCTGGGAATTACAGTGGCAGTGACCATTATCATTAATTTCTGAAATTAATGGAGAGGCGAGTCCCATTAAAAAGTAAAGCTGGGGTAAATTTGTCATCCTCGGAAAATACCCAGAAGGGACTTAATCCACAAAGACCATGTTGTCTAGCTTATTCTTTCAGAAAGTTTACTGAAAAGCATTTCAAAAGCAGTTCACCTCAATCTGATCCCATTGCTTCCCCGTGTAGTTTGGAGTGAAGATAATCGTTTAAAGATTCAATAATACTCAAGGGATGTCAGAACCAACAAGTATGGGTCTTTTCAAAGTATTTAGGCGATACCAAGTCGGCTTTGAGTTTCCCCCATAATGTCATTTACAACTTGTGCTCATGGGACGCGATATATTAAAGACAGTGTCTCTATTATCACAGTATCAGAAGAGGTTTTTTTTTTTTAGATGGACACAAATCTTTACGTCCAGTAATGGGTGACGTACAAAATACGGGATCTAGAGGTCCTTCGATTGAGGTAGCGCCATCTTCAACTCTTCCCCGCATGATGCTGTGGTTTCATTGAAGGCTCCTTAGTCATCGATGAAGAGCACGCGTGGTGGGACACACTGTTGTTTTTAAGACAATTAAAATTAAGCTTGTCCTACTTAATCTCAGAATGCCTGCGAAGGTCTTACATACTCTTAAAGAAGTGGAAGGTTCTTCTTCTTCTGAGGCCTCTGTGGCACCAAAAGTTAATCCCCAGGTGAATGAGGTTTACATCTCTTATTGCTGAATGGGAGTCACTGGGAGATCACAGGTCCAAGTCTTTATTACTGGGGCAATAGTAGACCTTTAATCCAAGGGAAAATGAAAAGATTAAAAAAATGCTGATGTGAATTTGAAAAAGACTGAGAAAAATATGCTTTTCTTTTTTATGTCTTAAGCTAAATCTGTGGCTGAAAAGGAATATAAATGCCTCTAACCTCAATAGTTTCTAACCCCAACTAAAGCATGGACATATTTGAGGCGATGGTGGAAGGTGGGTATGGTCAGACTAATAAGGCAGAAGTCCCTATGCACAGACTTCGATCCCACTGCTGTACCTAGCGCCCGCAGAGGCATCAACATGATTCCCTCCAAAGTCCAGGTAAGGAAAAGCACCCAGAGAAGGCCACGCTCTGCCATTTCTGAGATCTGTTTATGTTTGGATGTTAAGGCACAAGGAAAAAAGGAGAAAAATTAAACAAATGAGTAAATATTGGGTTTTGAGATTAACTAGTCATATTTTTTCCTAAGGAAATGAAATCTAAAGATACTAAACAAGTAAGCTTTGTGTAAACTCTTCAAGAAAAATGAATCATGAAATGTAATTTGTAATCTGTGTTTGTCAGGAATATAATCACCTGTTCAAGTTACAAATGACCAAAAAGCGATTTCAAATTCCGTCATGGATGCTTCATTCTTAAGCAAAACTGATGATGATACTAAACATGAGCTACCTACTCCTGAATCTAAGTCTATATTTTCGGTTGAGGGATTTAGTGAAACGTAAGGGGCGGTCCAATCGTTTATGTCTCCTGATATGGAATATTCAGGTATCGTATTAGAATATTTTGTCTTAATTATTGTGCTTAAGACATACTGTAGATAAAATATCAACAATCAAAATATCGACAAGGTCAGCATTTTTAGGTAAGAATAGATTAACTATACATAACTCCATATAAATGACGATAGACATGGACTGCCCATCAGTTCAGGGCTTCAGTAGCTCAGAAATATCACCAACGCACCCTTAATAAGGGTCGCCCCTCAGAAGGTTTGCAAACTCTAGGCCACATGTATGAAACCATTCTGCAAACGGTGTGAATCGCTAAATTCAACCATTTCCAAATGCAAAACTGCCGATTTAAAATATATGAAAGGCTTTGTAGTTGCAATTGTAGGTAATCACAATTTGTTGAGATTACCTCTAATTGTGAATGCAACTAGGGAATCACAATGTGCGATTCTCTAAGCACATGTACCATGCATTTTCTAAATGCAAAATGTGCATTTAGGAAATGAAATTACGATTGACTCCAAGTCAATGGTAACCATGTGCAATTTTTGAAAAATGCACAAAAATAATTTTTTCAAAGTTCCATGAAGTGCACATGTGTGCACTTTACATGTGCACATTTTTTTGGGAGTGCTTCAGGGGGGCCTTAGGCCCCCGGGCACCCTTGGTTTTGCATTACCTAATTTGAAATTACCAATTAGGTAATCGCAAATTAGCTAATGCAAAACTATTTGCACCTGTGGGCCTTTAGGCCCATAGGAACGAATGGAGAAATATTACCTAATAGCAATTAACCATTTACTGAATCGCTATTTGGTAATATTAAGGAATCGCTAAATCTTGGTGAATCCTTACATACATATCATTTTGTGATTACCAAATAGCGATTCAGTAAAAATCACTATTTAGTAATCGCAAAATGCTTTTTTGATACATATGGCCCTTAGTGTCTTCCCCTAGAAATAAATTGTGATTGGGCATTAACTTATTGAAATCTATGAGACACATGAGGCATTAAAGCCTCTGGCTCAATTATGAGAGTACTGGGGTCTTTAATGCAAGATTAAGTTCAAGTCAGTTCTAATGACCGGATGAAAGAACAACATGGTCTGTATAATGCACATTTTGTATGTCAAAAACATAAAAAGTTTCTATGCACTCCAAGTTAATTTGCCTAAATGGCCATTAACTGTCACTGTTATGCTCTTTGGCCCCAGTGGATTGCAGCATGCTGAAAATTACGGGATGCCCGGGACCTGCAAGCAGCGAGTGATGGACTGTGTTCTCTGTGGTTGTGGACACCACATTGATAGCAGGTCAAGATGTTTTGTACATACCTCTAGGCCATTAGGTAAGAGAAGACCCCATATGGTCTCCCTTTGACTTTTGAGAAATGGAGAAGTTGGAACAGAAGGGGGATTAAGTGTCTTGTTTAGCTATGTGGTTGTCTAGCAGTTGGAGTTCTGCATAACAAGGACTGTCTTGTTAAGTATCTGTAGTGATGAAGTTCCATGCATAGAGCTGATGAAGTAGACGTAGACGAGTAGTGTCTTTGTAAGTTATTTATTAAGTCCATAACATCAATGGTAGCAGCCCAACCAGGAGCAGCCTCGCTGCTGCTCAGCCCATCATCAACTGTCAACACTCGCACCAGGTACCCAAGCATTCCACTCATGTCCATCACACCAATATTCCAAACAGGGCGCTCACACTGGCTGAGCAGCTAGGAACTAGGTACATAGGAAAAGTATAAACACAACAACAGGATATTACAGTATCATTTACTCCTATGGGGCATGGTAATACAAGCTAGCTGTAATGTGTTTCAAGGTCATGCAAAGAAAAACCCGCTAGATTAGATTTAACTTGTTTTTCTGTAAAGTGACAAAAAAAGTGACTCAGATGTTTGTCCTACCACAAAGAACATCTTGCTTCAACAGAAGTGTCAGCCTATGAAAAAAGTGGTAAAGACAAATCTAAAGGCATATAGAAAAAGTAAAGATGTTGCATGATTAAATAAACCACATAGGACAACATTCAATAGTCTTGTGAAAGTGACAAAAAACTTTTGCATATTCTTGAATTGGGAGACAATGCAAGGGATAATCACTTTGAGAACATTTTGCTAATGTTAAACATCTGCTCTACAGGCTCATCAAACTCTAGTGAGTGCATCTTCCAGGTGCAGCCTGTTTCTGTTACCTCCCTGAGCTTTAGAAGGATCCGGTGCATCTCAGGCAAATAAATTGTATTGTGCCAAAGATTCCTATTGACTTCATTTAGGTTTAACAATATAAAAAGAGTCATTTTGTTAGTGAAGGTGAGTAAATACATACATCTGGACAATCTTTATGCAGGAATTCTACATGAGACTATGGATTCATGGACTTTGCCATTAGTCCCCCTATTTAAATGTATCATGAACACCGGGCATATCCCTGATTCATGGATAGGGGAAATGACCAAGCTGATTTTTATTTATTTTTTAAAGTATTATTGAGGATCTTCACCTGACTGTAGATTAATTACCTTTATTGATCTCCTAGCAAAAAAAATGCTAAGTTTGTTTTGCTCTTCTTCAATAAATGGACAAATAAATATAATCTAGTTCCCATGGAAAAGGCAGTTTTGTGCAGCGGAACTCTACCGTATTCCTCTGTTTTTGCTTTGTGCTGTTTTGTAAACTTCTGGGCAGCTTCCACATTAGTCGTATAAACTGCAGTTTTGGAATATTTACAGTGGTTTATTAGCTGTTTTAGGGCATTGCACTCAATTACTGGATGCAGGTAGAGGTAATATTGTGGTGGGGGAAGTTAAAAAAATCTGAGAACATGATCTCTTAGAAAATTGTTCAGAAAAAAGAAAATTTGTAGATAGAGTTTAGGGATATTCTACAGACAGTAGATGGAAACAGATCTATGTCTGAGAATGGTTCAAGTTAAGCGCTGAATAAGGAACCTGTGGTAAATAAAGCTTCATTAAACATAACAGTGAGACTTGGGACAATAAGAATATATTTTGTTATCTGGAATTAATAACCGAAAGAAGAATAAGTATGAATGGCTTCATTTTAAAGGTGGAGTAAATGCAGAGAGGCAGTGTATCGGTCGTATGCCATTGATATAAGCTCAATCTTATATGTTCCCTAAAAGTCCCTTTTAATCAAGTATGGTATTTAAATTGCAACATTGCTGGTACATTACATGTCAACATGCACTCTTTGGAATTGGTTACTTGATTAGGAATATTTGAACTGTTAGCAAGAAACACATTTTAAATGGTTGTGCAATTGACTATTGTTGGCTGTATTAACTTAATTTTAATGTGTAAACAAATGTGTGTTTGTTTTGAGCTAGACAAAGTAGTTATTTTATTTATCTGTAATGCTTTAATTGCAACCCCCTAAGTAAACTACACACCATAGCGCTCTGAGTACCTGATTACAAGTAGCCGAGAAATTCCCACTGTGCATAAGCCCCTGCTTATGCACTGGTCGGAATTACGAGTTTGGCTGTCTGTAACGCATCCGATAATTATCAGATGTGGTAAATACCTCAGCTTTTCTTACATTATAAAAAAAGGTTAACTTGCTGAAATTTAACAGGGGAAATTGTATGGTATGTACAGTACCATGTGGATTTCAGTGCGTTAAACATCAAAATCCACATGTAATTCCCCACAAACCTGTGATAGGTGTAATTTTCCACACACGATAAATAATATACCATGTGTTATCAGTATTGATCATGTGAGATAAATATCATCGAAACGCGTAATCAGGGACTGAGTTGCTTTGTAACAGCTTACAAAGACAGCTTAGACTGTCAATCTTTTGCATTCCCATTTTTACCTGCACAGAGTTTTTTGTCACTATCCAGGCTAAAACTGTTGAATATTTGAGAGAGAAATTGCACTTAGCTTTATCCATTGCATTTTGCTATATGGTAGATTTCGGTACGGCAAATTAAAAAATATTCAACATGTAGGTTGTCGCAAACTGCAAATACAAAATAGCGAACATATGACTTTAATAAAGATAAAACCTGAAGCATTGGTTCAGAGGGAGAAAGCGGGATGAAAATGAACTAGCAAGAGTGAGATGAAGAGGCAGGAACTGTCTGGTGGAATTAAAAAGAGGCATGGGGTGGATTCAAGACTAAGCAGCCTCTATATTAGGCAACTCCGGGATTCAGCAGCGCTGGTGAAGGGTCCTAAGAGAATCTAGAGGACAGCGATGGACGCAACCAGAGGCATCCCTAAACAGCACACCTTTACACCCAATAGTAGATTCTCACAAGAGCACAACTTTGCAGAAGCCCACATCATATGACAACAATCTCTTACCCTCAAGCATCGTCAAAGCGCTCTGTGTTGATACACTGAATCCTTTAATATAGGTTCAAAAATCCTCTCTGGCATGAGATTCCTTCCTTCCACACTAAAGATTGTCCAAATCCTGACCCCTAAACAAAACAACAACTCAGCCGGATGACCTAGCCCATTCGTATATGATTGCGTACCACTCTTGCTGTAACAAGATGCCCAAAGGAGCTCCAGCTGACCACCACCTCCCACCCCAGAATTTCCAAGCTGGCTTTCACCTCAGACACATCAAAGTGCTGCCTCCATGCAGGAGATTTACAATACTCTTCATTGTCCCCTTGACGCAGTGACCCACACCATCCATCTTCTCACCAAGCATGGAGATCAACCAATCGGTCCTTCCTCGTGCCCGTACAGCTCCAGAGTGAGATACCTGCCAGGCACTGGTGGAGCTCTAGAGTGAGATACCCGACAGGCACTGGTGGAGCGCCAGAGTGAGATACCTGCCAGGCACTGGTGGAGCTCCAGAGTGAGCTCCAGAGTGAGATACCTGCCAGGCACTGGTGGAGCTCCAGAGTGAGATACCTACCAGGCACTGGTGGAGCTCCAGAGTGAGATACCTGCCAGGCACTGGTGGAGCTCCAGAGTGAGATACCTGCCAGGCACTGGTGGAGCTCCAGAGTGAGATACCTGCCAGGCACTGGTGGAGCTCCAGAGTGAGCTCCAGAGAGAGATACCTGCCAGGCACTGGTGGCGCTCCAGAGTGAGATACCTGCCAGGCACTGGTGATGCTCCAGAGTGAGGTACCAGCCAGGCACTGGTGGAGCTCCAGAGTGAGATACCTACCAGGCACTGGTGGAGCTCCAGAGTGAGATACCTGCCAGGCACTGGTGGAGCTCCAGAGTGAGATACCTGCCAGGCACTGGTGGAGCTCCAGAGTGAGATACCTGCCAGGCACTGGTGATGCTCCAGAGTGAGGTACCTGCCAGGCACTGGTGGAGCTGCAGAGTGAGATACCTGCCAGGCACTGGTGGAGCTGCAGAGTGAGATACCTGCCAGGCACTCCAGAGAGAGATACCTGCCAGGCACTGGTGGAGCTCCAGAGTGAGACACCTGCCAGGCACTGGTGGAGCTCCAGAGTGAGATACCTGCCAGGCACTGGTGGAGCTCCAGAGTGAGATACCTGCCAGGCACTGGTGGAGCTCCAGAGTGAGATACCTGCCAGGCACTGGTGGAGCTGCAGAGTGAGATACCTGCTAGGCACTGGTGGAGCTCCAGAGTGAGATACCTCCCAGGCACTGGTGGAGCTCCAGAGTGAGATACCTGCCAGGCACTGGTGGAGCTCCAGAGTGAGACACCTGCCAGGCACTGGTGGAGCTCCAGAGTGACATACCTGCCAGGCACTGGTGGTGTCCCCTAGAGCTCTGTCCTGCTCCATACATTTAACCTCGGCATCAAGCCTCAGAGATATTACAAGGCTGTCAAGGCATTTACACGCTGCCGATATTCACCTACCTCGACGCTTGCCTGCGTAGTTAACAGCACATTGCCTAAAATCCAATTATACTGTCTACCTACGGCAAAATTGCAGCAAAGGGGAAATGTTCTCCCTGAGCAATGGGAATATTGACCGTAAGGTATAACAATGGCTCACTGACAAGTCGTCTTAGGCTTTAGGCTATTGCTGCAGTCGCTGGGATATCACTTGCAGTGGCGGTCGGTAATTGTAGGAGGGAGGGGGACGGGACACACACACACACACACATCCACACTCACAACCATGCATTCACACACGCGCGCACATACACACATCCATTCACAACACTCATTACTAGATATTCAAACATACACGCACACACACAAAAAACATTAATTTCAAAAGAAAATCATTCTGACCGGCAGCTCTGCCTCGGAGGTCCCAGGAGGCTTGGACTGCGGCCTTGCTTTATATGCTGACCTGAGTTCAGCCAATGAGGGAAGGAGGTTCCCACGTCGTTGCAGAGTGGGATAGGGTCAGTGAGACTGCTGACCCCACCCAACTCTTTGACGATGTGTCACAGATTGACATGTGAATCCAGGGTTTAAAACTGAAGTGCCCAGGTGCGAGGCAAACAGTGACACTACCCCTCGTCACTGAGGGGACGGCCTCAAGGACGTTTGCTGAGCTGTGGAGGTCACGCCCACAGGAGCTGTGACATTCTCAACCCACCAAAGTTCAGGCAGCCAGGAGCCTGAGCATTTAACACATGTCTGGCTCCTGGCTGCCTGACCTGAAAATGAACAGTGTCTGTCAGGCTGACCTTGCTCAGCCTGACAGACACTGTTTGTGAGGGGCAAAGGGTGAGGGGGTGTGGCCCCTCAGCCTGAATGGCCCGTCCGCAGCTGATCACTTGACTATAACATAACCTTTGAGACTTGCATCAAAAGAAGCATATGAGACCGGGCCTCAGATGAGTCTCCTATGAAAGGTTCAACTCTTTCTCCCGTCGTTGAACTTTACACAGTGGGGCACGACATGGTCTTCCGCTGCACTCCACCGCTCGCCAGTACATATAGTTATGATCACAACATCTCTTCTGAGCCAGGATGAATTCCAAAACATCGTGTCTTAGAGGCATTGTAGCTTTCTATGTTAGACTACCCTGCACAAACATATAGCAGGCACAAAATCCCACACTGGTTAGAATAGAGATTACAAAATGCATAGCAGGAAATACTCTTAGGTAAGCCTTGTTGTATGCACCATGACTTTGGACAATATTTCGCACCACCTCAGGGTGGCTGCTTCCCTACCACAGTTCAGAAACAACAACAAGGCCCATCTGTTCTCTCCCCGTCTTTCTACGGGTTCATTATTCCTGGCTCAGGCAGACTCCAGAGAATTTTGACCTGAGGAAAAGACTTGGGGGCATATTATCAAGCACAGCGTTAAAATTATCGTCGCTTTAGCGGCATAAAACTGCCGCTAAAGCGGCGATAATGGGCTTGATAATATGCCCTTGAGAATTCCCATAGAAGCCCAGGTTGACACCAGAACATGGGCTTCTATGGGAATTCTCCAGGGCATATTATCAAGCCCATTATCATCGCTTTAGCGGCAGTTTTCTGCCGCTAAAGTGACGATAATTTTAACGCCGTTTCTTGATAAAATGCCCCTTGGCTTATTCTTTAGCCCAATTTCATGCTATAAACCTCCCAATTAGCACCCCCAGCGTAATCTTTTTCAATCAGCTTGCTTTTACGAGAGTCGACCGACTGCCAATAGAACACCTCTTATCTAAGTCAATGTCGATAGAACATTGAGGATATGTGCTAGAGACACCATGCAAAGATTGGATCAGAGAAATGGCGGCAAAAACTGAACTGTAACTTATCGTTGCACCTGCGCTAATGACTCCTTATTCAACACTATAGTGTCTTGCGAAGGTCAAGGGATTTCCCATAATGGGCTGAAAACATCTAGTCCACTAAGGCCAGACTCTTGTTCATGGATCAAAGTATGAGAATGAAAATAGGGCTTGGAGAAGGCACAACTTCTGTGCAGGATGGATGAAAAAAATTCCTGTTCACAGCACCTGGTGCTCCGCTGGCTAGTTTGGTGCTGTGTAGTTGCCTATATGTTTTAGTCTTCCTGTTCCTTCAAGCACCTTAAAGCTCCACACGCATGCCTACAAAGCCCTCCATGACGCAGGACCAGCATATCTGAACTACCTCCTCTCATTCCACGTACCACCTCCACTCCGGCCAACTGGCCCTTGCCACATCCCACGGATCCACAAGACCAGAGCCGGAGGAAGATCCTTCTCCTATCTCGCTGCCAAGACCTGGAACACCCTGCCCCTCCAGCTCAGACAATCCCCCCTCGCATTCTCACTTGTACAGGTCATAGGCATGGCCAGAACCTGCCCGACTATGTGTCTTATGATCTAAACTAAGGAAGGGCAAGAGAATCATCACCATGGTACAACTTCTGTAGCTAATCCTGTTTTTTTCCTTTTATTCTTCTCATTAATGTGAACACTTCAGTCAACACATGTTTCACTCTGGCATTGTCATATTGGTCACCTTGAGAAAATGCCATGGAGAGTCTACCCTGCCATTATATTTACATGGTGACCAACACTGAAATGCCAAAGGGCAAGCACGTGTCATATGAAGAAAGAACAAGAACACTGACAGTCACCCAGACCAGGACAATAATCAGAAATTTATGTTATTTTGATTGAACCACAGTCTTTTCCCAATGTTTCCAATGGTTTTTTTTCAATGTGATGTTTTACTTGGTTTTACGTTGACGGTCAGTAATGAAGCATCTCCTTGTGTTTGCAGCAATGAAGTATTTACAGCATCACACGAAGAGCAAGCACTTGTCATAGCATTGATGAATTCTAGCAGGAAACAGCCTTTAGATCGCAGGCTTTACATCGCATGCCATTAAAACGTGGTCGTTACAGTGACCGCGTTGTTACAACGCAAAACATTACATCGCAAGTCGTTACAATGACTTGTTGTAAGGGGCAGAAGGTGTTGGATTTACAATCCAACACCTTCCCTGCTGTTGCACAAACTGGAGTAGGAATAGTAAATTATACTATTCCTAAATCCAACCCGCCCCTTTCAGCAAGTCGTTGAAATGACTTGTGATGTAAGGGTTTCCGTTGTAACAACGCGGTCGTTGTAACAACCGCATTGTAATGGCATGTGATGTAAAGCATGCATACTAAACATATATATTCATTCTGGCTGCTGGGCCCTGCCATGGTCCAGCTCAGGCAGTGCCAGCGAATAGACAAAATGTGAAATAAACCGAGGAAATCCTATTATTTTCCTAATAAGATGGTGTTCGTCCAGGCTGTTAGCCTGAAGGAAGCCTAACGAGTTAGGTGGCTACATTATTCGGAATAGGTTGTGTAATGTCACTCAAACCTGAATTACTTCCAGATTGGATTGTAACTTACCAAGGGCTACTTCAGGAGCAACTTTGAGGTGCAAGAGACTTTAAAGCCATTGAGTGATTTTAAGACGCATGTAAACACTTTGACCAAGTCAAGTGTCCATTCCTGGAAATTCTCTGAAAATTATAGTGCTTACGATATGAGAGAAGGTTTTCAGTATAAATCTTCTGAAATATAAGCCATTCAGAATGGTGTCATCTTATCCACCCAAGCCACTCACCAGGGCTATGCCTCGCTCTCACAGTAAGGAGCTCATTCATTCATTTTATGACCAACAGTGTTTTCAACCAGCTTCCTTTCAGATATGTATTACTTTATATTAGCATTTTTATAAAGTGGTATGTGTCTCTTACTTTAACTATTTCATAATCTTGTATGTGTTCCATGTTTGCTCTATGTAGTATACGACTAGAGAGTACCCTTCGCAATTTGGATCCGTCAGATCTGGGTCCCCAAATGTTTTCCCGAATGAATGCCTTTATATCAATGCTGTTAAGTCTGGGTCTATATAGCAAGTCCCTCAGACTAGAGCCCTGCATGATTTTATCCATGTAAGTGTCCACATATCATAGCCCCCGCAATGTTAATTCCACCTGCGAAAATAACACTCTCCAACATCATAACTCCCTTTCTACACTAGGGGGCAGAGTTAAGAAAAACACACGCAGCGCCGCAACTCACCTTACTACGCTGCACTGCGTGACAGAGAAAGGCAAGAATGTGGCGTATTAAATGCAAAATGGCATATTACTGCCTTTAACCCGGCGCTGGCGCACTTTTGGCAGCCTAGCGCCAGTGCTAGCACCTTTGCGCCATGGTGCAAGGGTGCCTGTGTTGAGTGCAGGGTTGTTTGTGTGCTGCTAGGGGTACCTTCCTGCACAAAAACAATCCTGGGAGGCTTTTTTCTCTTTCTACGTGCGCGCTGACATAGAAAGAAGAACTAACGAGGAGAAATAAAGTTAGTTTTCCTCATTACGCCTCTCCTGGGAAGGCGTATCTTTTTGACACATTCCCAGGTTTACCAGTTCTGGTAAATCTGGGAATACATTAAAACCATGGGATTTGCATGGGAACACCCACGCAATGCCCATAGAACACCTCCCTTGCGCAAGGTACGGCAACGCAGCGATTTGCGTTGCGTCACCTTACTCCAGATTTATGGAGCCGTTCAGTGCCACGCATTAAATCCAAATTAAGGTTTGCGTTGAGCATGTACCACGTCACATGGTATAAATGAGATGCAAATCGCTCGCAAATAGGCCCCTTGGTCTCAACCCATGTTCCTCCCCAACCGCATGACCATGAAGCAGAGCAACTGAATTCTCCCAGGAAGACCCTGATTGCCGGGGAGCCACACACCAACGTGAAAGACTCTCTTTATAGGGCCAACAGCAACATAATAGAATAAATATGTATTGTAGCATTTATACAGCTCTTCATACTCCTTAGTCGGGTGCCAAAATGTGTTGTGAGATGGAGAGTAGGCCATGGGGCGGTGTGTGGTTGGCTGAGTGGTATATGTTTTTATGTAATAAACCTATTGGTGTTGTGCGTGAGTGACCAGAGAGGTTCTGTTATCTTTGGGTGCAGTCATGGCATGCTGACGGAGGAGGAGATAGAAGAAAATATAATAGTAATCAGCTGTTTGTTATAATGTACTCTGCAGGTCCCGGGTCACGATTCATGGATTCTGTTTTGCTAGAGGCAGGGGTAGGAGGCACAGATTTAACTCAATGGGCTAGCTGTGTTATCGGTAGTCCAGTTTTCGGGGGTTGGAGGAACAGGAGGACTAAAACATATAGGCGCCTACACAGTGCCAAACTAGCCAGCGGGGCACCAGGGGGCATATTAACAAGGGCTTTATCTCCGCTTTTTTGGCTTTAAAAGCCAAAGAAGCGGAGATAAAAATATCGCCCTATCAACAACAGGGTGCTAACATGCAAAATCGCATGTTAGCACCCTTTTACACTACGCTTTCCTTTGCATCTCTAATGAGATGCAAAGTGGGCGTTCCAGAGCAAAATAATAGGAGAAATGTTGCTAAGCAACATTTCTCCTATTATTAAGCTTCACACTAACCCTGTTAAAGACAAAAAAAGCAGCGCTAACCACGGTTAACGCTGCTTTTTTACGTCTGCTAATTTTCAGACTTAGCCATGTAATCCAATGGGAGGTGGATTACATGGCTAAATCCACCATGGGCTATCAACAAGGATATCCCAATCCTTGTAGCTTTGTCGCTGCATTACCAGCGATAACCTCCCAAAATGCCGCTGTCGCTGGATTTTTTATCGCCTAGGCGGTTAGCGTTGTTAATAACGCAATAACCAGGCGATTTTATCCAGCAATAGCGGGCGTTAAAAAAGTTAACGCTAAGCGCCTTTAGCGTTAATTTTCCCGTTCCTTGTTAATATGCCCCCAGGTGCTTTGTATGTCTGGAATGCAAATACCTCATACCATAACTCACACAGAGGTGATTTCGAGAGTACCAAACATTTCCAAAGCATTCATCAGGTAACCGTAACTTAATTGTACTGGCACTGGAAAGTGAAAATTGGTGTTTGGTGAGCGCTGTCCAGTGGGCTTTGAAGACAGTTGGGAAGTGCTCGTCCAGGAAGCCCTGATGGACAGCAGATGGATCCGTTATGATAAAATACAGGTTTAAAATACAAAAATATCTTTATGCTGAAGAATAATTATGTTTATCTGCAATTATTCATTTTCCATTATTTTTTTTCAACTTAATCATTTTCATTTTGGTTTCTCTTGATGGAAAGACCCCTGAACACTCTATCACTCATGCCATGCTGTCCTGCTTTTTCAAATGTTTATCTGCTTATCTTGGCACCTACTGTGCCCTGTCTCCTCCTGCCTATCCTCTCCCTCCTAACCCCCTTTTTAGGTCTCACCTGCCGACACCGCATGTGCTGTCGCTTCAAGGGTATAGTTTACTGTAAGGGACTTGAAGCCCGCCCATAGCTTACCATTCGTTGGCTTCATTGTCACTCTTCTTTGATGCCTCCTATTGGTCAACGCATGCCGGATTCACTTCCTCTTCTTTCGTATGGAGCATGAACCAACTACTGATTGGTTTAGCTTGATCACTGACCTTACACTGCCGATCTACTGCTCGCACTGTGATTTAGGTACAACATTCTTTACTTGCATGTCCCTCCAGCCTTTATCCATGTTGCTTCTCCTCTCATACCCCTAGCTCCATTTTGCTTTTCCCCTTTTCACCCCGTGCTCCTGTTGCTTCTTCCATTCCCATCCCTGTGCTTCTGTTGCATCTTGCCTGTTTCCTTATCCCCTTCGACCCCCCACTCTTGTTGTCTTTGTTGCTACATCCCCCCACCCGCATTCTCCCATTGTCTGCCTTGCTCCCCCCCATAACATAAAGAAGCTCTAAGCCATGACCAGCGCTGTCTATGTCAAAGGGCCTTTTTTTAACAATCCCAGTCCCTCCATCCCACCCTTCCTCCTGTTATCGGCCCATCCCAACCACCAGAAGGAAAAAAAGTGCTATGACGTGGCCATTGCTGGCCGCATCATAGCGTTTTTTTTCTAACTTTACTTTTTGTCATGCAGCACTGCCACGCTGCAGTTACCCAGGGGTAAAAGACATTGGCACAGCCAATTGGTTTTGCCCAGGCGAGTCCTATTGGCTTTGCCAATGCTTGTTGGAATTTCTTGTTTTTCCATCTACTCTATTATACTTTTTAAAACTATCTGAAAATAATAAACCACAGTCAGATAAGTGCGTACTGCAAAGATCTTCGAACAATCCACAGGCCTCTGATTCCAATCATCTCAAACGTAGTCAGACGCCTTAATGCATTCACTACAAGGAACTTTAAGTAAGACTCACATTGTTAATGCAGACAAGGGCACAGGGATTTTCCACAAATCACACAGTAGGTGAAGAGGTAGAGAAACGTCTTGATCATGGGGACTTTCGACAAACAATGCTATCCTTATAATATATAATACCTTTTTATCTCTGGTCCGAGCACTCACACTACCCATGTCCCTTCCGAGCACTCACGCTACCTGTATCCTCTGGTCCGAGCACTCACACTACCTGTGTACCTACACTCAATGCTGACAACTCTGATCTGAGCACTCACACTACCCATGTATCAGCACTGAGTGCCTGCAGCTCTGATCTGAGCGCTCACATGTTCTGTCCGAGCAATCACACTACCCGTATCACTGCACTGAGGGACCGCAGTTCTGGTCTGAGCACTCACACTTCCCATGTACCTGCACTCAGTACCTGCCACTATGGTCCGAGCACTCACCCTACCCATGTACCTGTACTCAGTGTCCGCAGCTCTGGTCTGAGCACTCACGCTACCCACATACCTGTACTCACTGAACACAGATATGGTTCGAGCACTCATATTACCCAAAATACCTGCACTGAGTGCCTGCAGATCTGGTCTGAGCACTCATTCTATCTGTGTACCTTCACTCAATGCTTGCAGGTCTGGTCCAAGGACTCATACTACCATATCACTGCAGTGACTGCCCACAGCTCTGGTCCAAGAACTCACACTACCCATATCCCTGCACTGAGTGCCCGCAGCTCTGGTCCAAGGACTCATACTAGCCGTGAACCTGCACTGAGTGCCCACAGCTCTGATCCGAGCACTCACACTACCCATGTACCTGCACTCAGTGCCAACAACACTGATACGAGCACTCACATTACCCATCTCTTGTTGGAGCACTCACACTACCCGTATCCCTGCACAGAGTGCCCGCAGCTCTGGTCCGAGCACTCACCCTACCCATGTACCTGTACTCAGTGCCAGCAGCTCTGGTTTGAGCACTCACTCTACCCATGTACCTGCACTCACTACCTGCAGCTCTGGTCCGAGCACTCACACTACCCATGTCCCGTCCGAGCACTCACACAACTGGTATCACTGTACTGAGTGCCTGCAGCTCCGGTCTGGGCACTCACTCTACCTGTATCCCTACACTGAGTGCCCAAAGCTCTGGTCCGAGTACTGACGCTATCCATTTATCTGCACTCAGCGGCCACAGCTCTGGTCTGAGCACTCAAACTACCCATGCCCCTGCACTGAGACTGAGTGTTTGCAGCTCTGGTTGCAGCACTCACACTACCTATATGCTTGCACTCAGCGCCTGCAGCTCTGGTCCGCGCACTCACATTACCTGTGTACCTGCACTACGTTCCCACAGCTCTGGTCCGAGAAATCTCACTATCCATGTATCAGCAATCATTGCTTACAGTTCTGGTCCGAGCACTCACACTACCCATGTACTTGCACTGAGTGCCCACAGCTCTGGTCTGAGAATTCAGTCTATCCTGCACTCAGTGCTTGCAGCTCTGCTCTGAGCACTCACACTACCCGTGTACCTGCACTGAGTTCTAGCAGCTTTGGTCCAAGTATTCACACTATCCATGTACCTGCACTCAGTGCTCGCAGCACTGATCCAGCACTAACATTGCCCATATCCGGTCCGTGCATTCACACTACCCGTTTTCGTACGCTAAGTGCCCACAGCTCTGGTCGGAGCACTCACACTACCCATGTATCTGCACTGAGTGCCCACAGCTCTGGTCCGAGCACTCAACTACCCATGAACCTGTACTCAGTGCCTGCAGCTCTGGTCCAAGCACTCATCCTACCCATGTACCTACACTCAGTGCCTGCAGCTCTGGACTGAGCACTCACACTACCCATCTACCTGCACTCAGTGCCCGTAGCTGTTGTCTGAGTACTCACATTACCCATGTATCTGCACTCAGTGCCTGCAGCTCTGGTCCAAGTACTCACATTACCCAGGTACCTGCACTGAGTTCCAGCAACTCTGGTCCGAGAATTCACACTAGTCATGTCCCTGCAATGAGTGCCCGCAGCTCTGGTCCAAGTCCACACTACCCATGTACCTGCACTCAGTGCCCACAGCTCTGGTCTGAGCACTCACTCTACCCATGTATCTGCACTCAGTGCCTGCAGCTCTTGTCCGAGTACTCAGACTACGCATGCCCCGTCTAAAAACTCACTCTACTCATATCCCTGCACTGATTGACTGCCCGCAGCTCTGGCCAGAGCACTCATACTACCTGTATCCCTGCACTGAGTGCCCGCAGCTCTGGTCTAAGCACTCACTCTACCCATGTATCTGCACTCAGTGCCTGCAGCTCTGGTCTGAGTACTCAGACTAGGCATGCCCCGTCTGAAAACTCACTCTACCCATATCCCTGCACTGACTGACTGACCGCAGCTCTGGTTTGAGCACTTACAATACCCATATATCCACACTGAGTGCCGCAGCTCTGGTCCAAGCACTTACACTACCCATGTCCATGTACTGAGTGCCTACAGTTCTGGTCTGAGCACTCACACTGCCAATGTCCCGTCTGAGCACTCTGGCTACACGGATCCCTGCACTGAGTGCCTGCAACTCTGGTCCGAGCACTCACTCTACCCGCACCCCTACACTGAGTGCCCACAGCTCTAGTCGGAGCACTCAAACTAGCTGTGTCCCTAAATTTAGTGCCCACATATCTGGTCTGAGCACTTACACTGCCCATGTATCTGCACTGAGTGACCGCAGCTCTGGTCCGAGCATTTGCACTACCAGTGTCCTTGCACTGAGTGCCCACAGCTCTGGTCTGAGCTCTCATTGCTACCCATGTACCTGCACTGAGTGCCCACAGCTTCGGTTCGAGCATTCACACTCTCCGTGCACCTGCACTCAGAGCCCTCAGCTCTGGTCCAAGCACTCATACTACCCATGTACCTGCACTCAGAGCCCGCAGCTCTGGTCCGAGCACTCACACTACCCATGTACCTGCACTCAGAGCCCTCAGATCTGGTCGAAGCACTCATACTACCCATGTCCCTGCACTCAGTGCCCACAGCTCATGCCCGGGCACTCACACTATCAGTGTACCTGCACTCAGTGCCCTCAGCTCTGGTCCAAGCACTCATCCTACCCATGTACCTACACTCAGTGCCTGCAGCTCTGGACTGAGCACTCACACTACCCATCTACCTGCACTCAGTGCCCGTAGCTGTTGTCTGAGTACTCACATTACCCATGTATCTGCACTCAGTGCCTGCAGCTCTGGTCCAAGTACTCACATTACCCAGGTACCTGCACTGAGTTCCAGCAACTCTGGTCCGAGAATTCACACTAGTCATGTCCCTGCAATGAGTGCCCGCAGCTCTGGTCCAAGTCCACACTACCCATGTACCTGCACTCAGTGCCCACAGCTCTGGTCTGAGCACTCACTCTACCCATGTATCTGCACTCAGTGCCTGCAGCTCTTGTCCGAGTACTCAGACTACGCATGCCCCGTCTAAAAACTCACTCTACTCATATCCCTGCACTGATTGACTGCCCGCAGCTCTGGCCAGAGCACTCATACTACCTGTATCCCTGCACTGAGTGCCCGCAGCTCTGGTCTAAGCACTCACTCTACCCATGTATCTGCACTCAGTGCCTGCAGCTCTGGTCTGAGTACTCAGACTAGGCATGCCCCGTCTGAAAACTCACTCTACCCATATCCCTGCACTGACTGACTGACCGCAGCTCTGGTTTGAGCACTTACAATACCCATATATCCACACTGAGTGCCGCAGCTCTGTTCCAAGCACTTACACTACCCATGTCCCTGTACTGAGTACCTGCAGTTCTGGTCTGAGCACTCACACTACCAATGTCCCGTCTGAGCACTCTGGCTACACGGATCCCTGCACTGAGTGCCTGCAACTCTGGTCCGAGCACTCACTCTACCCGCACCCCTACACTGAGTGCCCACAGCTCTAGTCGGAGCACTCAAACTAGCTGTGTCCCTAAATTTAGTGCCCACATATCTGGTCTGAGCACTTACACTGCCCATGTATCTGCACTGAGTGACCGCAGCTCTGGTCCGAGCATTTGCACTACCAGTGTCCTTGCACTGAGTGCCCACAGCTCTGGTCTGAGCTCTCATTGCTACCCATGTACCTGCACTGAGTGCCCACAGCTTCGGTTCGAGCATTCACACTCTCCGTGCACCTGCACTCAGAGCCCTCAGCTCTGGTCCAAGCACTCATACTACCCATGTACCTGCACTCAGAGCCCGCAGCTCTGGTCCGAGCACTCACACTACCCATGTACCTGCACTCAGAGCCCTCAGATCTGGTCGAAGCACTCATACTACCCATGTCCCTGCACTCAGTGCCCACAGCTCATGCCCGGGCACTCACACTATCAGTGTACCTGCACTCAGTGCCCTAAGCTCTGGTCCAAGCACTCATACTACCCATGTACCTGCACTCATTGCCCTCAGCTCTGGTCCAAGCACTCATACTACCCATGTACCTGCAACCAGAGCCCTCAGATCTGGTCCAAACACTCATACTACCCATGTACCTGCACTCATTGCCCCAGCTCTGGCCCGAGCACTCACACTACCCATGTCCTTGCACTCAGTGCCCGCAGCTCTGGTCCGAGCACTCACATTGCCCTCGTCCCTGCACTCAGTGCCCGTAGCTGATGTCTTAACACTCTCACTATCTATATATCTGCAGTGAGTGCCCGCAGCTCTGTTTGTCGCAACTAACAAGATGAATTTTGATTTTGTGCGGTTAAGGTCATTTTTGTCTCTGATAGTGGAGACGTCTGTTGATTTGGATGATCCCTTATAATTTTTTTGCCCCCAGCCCAAGCTGGGGTGGCCCCCAGGACATACAAGAGTGCCACAGGCAACTGGGCATGTTCGCTGCCATTGGAAGAAGGCTCATTAGCCTGGCCCTGACAAGCCCAGAATGCCTCAATCTTCTGCATTGTTCACCTCCAAGCCCAAAACATTTTAGTGCAAAGATACCCTGTAGGAGAATGGGGTGTGATCACTGGAAATTTCACGTTTACCCACTCCCACTCTTCATTGCTGAGTGATAGCAGCCCATTCAGCTGTGATTGCAGCCCCCCCATCCTGCAGCCAGCAGAATCATGCCAAAGTAGCAGACTGGCCAGTCCTGCTGGGGTCCCCCTTCCCTGGCTGTGACTCACAATGTCAAATCAAACTTTCAAGCTGCTCCTAAGTGGCCCAGCGTCCTTTATTAAAAAGAAAATAAATAAATAAATTAGGCCCAAGACCAAATCATTTCTGTGCAATGCAACATCTGTTTTAAATGTCTGTGGGCAGGGTGGCAGCCATGCCCCTCCAGGTGCCTCTTCCCTGGATGCTTTACCCTCAGCATCAAATTATCCTTCTCTGCTACCCCCAAGCCTTCTCATCGGCTCAAAAAGAAAGGACATTCCTTCTCAATACTATCACTGTCCAGCAAATATTTACACTTTGTAGCCTTTTGCATCCCTATATATGATTCAACAGACTAGCTCTACCCTGAGTGCCTTGTGTACCTTGTCTGCCAGCTCTCTCCAGGGTGGCAGCCATCAAGCAGCTCCCACTGCCTCTTGTAGCTCCCTTCAGCTCTCTCCGCCATGGCAGCCATGATGCGGCTCCCACTGCCCCTTGAAGCTCCCTTCAGCTCTCTCCGCCATGGCAGCCACGATGCGGCTGCCATTGTCCCTTGAAGCTCCCTTCAGCTCTCTCCGCCATGGTAGCCACGATGCGGCTCCCACTTACCCTTGAAGCTCCCTTCAGCTCTCTCCATCATGGTAGCCAAGATGTGGCTCCCTCTGCCCCTTGAAGCTCTCTTCAGCTCTCTCCACCGTGGCAGCCACAATGCGGCTGCCACTGCCCCTTGAAGCTCCCTTCAGCTCTCTCCGTCATGGTAGCCAAGATGTGGCTCCCTCTGCCCCTTGAAGCTCTCTTCAGCTCTCTCCACCGTGGCAGCCACAATGCGGCTCCCACTGCCCCTTGAAGCTCCCTTCAGCTCTCTCCGTCATGGTAGCTATGATGCAGCTCCCTCTGCCCCTTGGAGCTCCCTTCAGCTCTCTCCACCATGGCAGCCATGATGCGGCTCCCACAGCCCCTTGAAGCTCCCTTCAGCTCTCTCCACCATCGCAGCCATGATGTGGCTCCCACAGCCCCTTGAAGCTCCCTTCAGCTCTCTCCACCACCGCAGCCATGATGCGGCTCCCAGAGCCCCTTGAAGCTCCCTTCAGTTCTCTCCACCATGGCAGCCATGACTCGGCTCTCACTGCCCCTTGAAGCTCCCTTCAGCTCTCTCCACCATGGCAGCCATGATACGGCTCTCACTGCCCCTTGAAGCTCCCTTCAGCTCTCTCCACCATGGTAGCCATGATGCGGCGCCCTCTGCCCCTTGAAGCTCCCTTCAGCTCTTCCCACCGCGGCAGCCATCACGTGGCTCCCGCTGCCCCTTGAAGCTCCCTTCAGCTCTCTCCACCATGGTAGCCACAATGCGGCTCTTTCTGCCCCTTGAAGCTCCCTTCAGCTCTCTCCACCATCGCAGCCATGATGTGGCTCCCACAGCCCCTTGAAGCTCCCTTCAGCTCTCTCCACCACCGCAGCCATGATGCGGCTCCCAGAGCCCCTTGAAGCTCCCTTCAGTTCTCTCCACCATGGCAGCCATGACTCGGCTCTCACTGCCCCTTGAAGCTCCCTTCAGCTCTCTCCACCATGGCAGCCATGATACGGCTCTCACTGCCCCTTGAAGCTCCCTTCAGCTCTCTCCACCATGGTAGCCATGATGCGGCGCCCTCTGCCCCTTGAAGCTCCCTTCAGCTCTTCCCACCGCGGCAGCCATCACGTGGCTCCCGCTGCCCCTTGAAGCTCCCTTCAGCTCTCTCCACCATGGTAGCCACAATGCGGCTCTTTCTGCCCCTTGAAGCTCCCTTCAGCTCTTTCCACCACGGCAACCATGATGTGGCTCCCACTGCCCCTTGAAGCTCCCTTCTGCTCTCTCCGCCAGGGCAGCCATGATGCGTCTCCCACTGTCCCTTGAAGCTCCGTTCAGCTCCCTCCGCCATGGCAGACACAATGCGGCTCCCATAGCCCCCTGAAGCTCCCGTCAACTCTCTCCACCATGGCAGCCATGACTCGGCTCTCACTGCCACTTGAAGCTCCCTTCAGCTCTCTCCACCATGGCAGCCATGATGCGGCTCCCACTGCCCCTTGTAGCTTCCTTCAGCTATCTCCGTCATGGTAGCCATGACTCGGCTCTCACTGCCCTTTGAAGCTCCCTTCAGCTCTCTCCACCATGGCAGCCACGATGCGGCTCCCACAGCCCCTTGTAGCTCCCTTCAGCTATCTCCGTCATGGTAGCAATGACTCGGCTCTCACTGCCTCTTGAAGCTCCTTTCAGCTCTCTCCATCCTCGCAGCCATGATGCGGCTCCCACAGCCCCTTGAAGCTCCCTTCAGCTCTCTCCACAATGGCAGCCATGATGCGGCTCTCAGTACCCCTTGAAGCTCCCGTCAGCTTTCTCCGCCATGGCAGCCATGATGCGGCTTCCCCTGCCCCTTGAAGCTCCCTTCAGCTCTCTCAGTCATGGCAGCCACGATGTGGCTCCCGCTACTCCTTGAGGCTCCCTTCAGGCTCTCTTCAGCTCCCTTCGCCATGGTAACCACGATGCGGCTCCCACTGCCCCTTGTAACTCCCTTCAGCTATCTCCATCATGGCAGCCACGATGCTGCTCCCACTGCCCCTTGAAGCTCCCTTCAGCTCTCTCAGGCATGGCAGCCACGATGCGGCTGCCACTGCACCTTGAAGCTCCCTTCAGCTCTCTCCACCATGGCAGCCACAATGCTGCTCCCACTGCCCCTTGAAGCTCCCTTCAGTTCTCTCCACCATGGCAGCCACGATGCGGCTCCCACTGCCCCTTGAAGCTCCATTCAGCTCTCTCCACCATAGCAGCCACGATGCGGCTCCCACTGCTCTTGAAGCTCCCTTCAGCTATCTCCGTCATGGTAGCCATGACTCTGCTCTCACTGCCTTTTGAAGCTCCCTTCAGCTCTCTCCGCCATTGCAGCCATGACGCAGCTCCCACTGCCCCTTGAAGCTCCCTTCAGCTCCCTCGGTCATGGCATCAATGATGCGGCTCCCACTGCCCCTTGAAGTTCCCTTCAGCTCTTTCTACTATGGTAGCCACGATGCGGCTCCCACTGCCCCTTGAAGCTCCCGTCAGCTCTCTCCACCATGGTAGACACGATGCAGCTCCCACTGCCCCTTGAAGCTTCCTTCAGCTCTCTCCACCATAACAGCCACGATGCGGCTCCCACTGCCCCTTGAAGCTCCCTTCCGCTCTCTCCACCATGGCAGCCACGATGCGGCTCCCACTGCCCCTTCAAGCTCGCTTCAGCTCTCTCCACCATGGTAGCCATGATGCGGCTCCCACAGCCCCTTGAAGCTCCCTTCAGCTCTTTCCTCCATGGTAGCCACAATGCGGCTCCCACTGCCCCTTGAAGCTCCCTTCAGCTCTCTCCTCCACGGTAGCCACGATGCGGCTCCCACTGCCCCTTGAAGCTCCCTTCAGCTCTCTCCTCCATGGCTGCCACGATGCGGCTCCCACTGCCCCTTGAAGTTCCCTTCAGCTCTCTCCAACATGGCAGCCACGATGCGGCTCCCACTGCCCCTTGAAGCTCCCTTCAGCTCTCTCCTCCATGGCAGCCACGATGCGGCTCCCACTGCCCCTTGAAGCTCCCTTCAGCTCTCTCCTCCATGGCAAGCATGATGCGGCTCCCACTGCCCCTTGAAGCTCCCTTCAGCTCTCTCCAACATGGCAGTCACGATGCGGCTCCCACTGCCCCTTGAAGCTCCCTTCAGCTCTCTCCGCCATGGCAGCCACGATGCGGCTCCCACTGTCCATTGAAGCTCCCTTCAGCTCTCTCCGCCATAGCAGCCACGATGCGGCTCCCACTGCCCCTTGAAGCTCCCTTCAGCTCTCTCTACCATGGTAGCCACGATGTGGCTCCCACTTACCCTTGAAGCTCCCTTCAGCTCTCTCCATCATGGTAGCCAAGATGTGGCTCCCTCTGCCCCTTGAAGCTCCCTTCAGCTCTCTCCACCGTGGCAGCCACAATGCGGCTCCCACTGCCCCTTGAAGCTCCCTTCAGCTCTCTCCGTCATGGTAGCTATGATGCAGCTCCCTCTGCCCCTTGAAGCTCTCTTCAGCTCTCACCGTCATGGTAGCCCTGACTCGGCTCTCACTGCCCCTTGAAGCTCCCTTCAGCTCTCTCCACCATGGCAGCCATGATGCGGCTCCCACAGCCCCTTTAAGCTCCCTTCAGCTCTCTCCACCATCGCAGCCATGATGAGGCTCCCACAGCCCCTTGAAGTTCCCTTCAGCTCTCTTCTCCATGGCAGCCATGACTCGGCTCGCACTGCCCCTTGAAGCTCCCTTCAGCTCTCTCCACCATGGCAGCCATGATGCGGCTCCCACAGCCCCTTGAAGCTCCCTTCAGCTCTCTCCACCATCGCAGCCATGATGAGGCTCCCAGAGCCCCTTGAAGCTCCCTTCAGCTCTCTCCACCATGGCAGCCATGACTCGGCTCTCACTGCCCCTTGAAGCTCCCTTCAGCTCTCTCCACCACCGCAGCCATGATGCGGCTCCCAGAGCCCCTTGAAGCTCCCTTCAGCTCTCTCCGCCATGGCAGCCACAATGTGCCTCCCACTGTCCCTTGAAGCTCCCTTGAGCTCTCTCCGCCATGGTAACCACGATGCGGCACCCACTTACCCTATAAGCTTCCTTCAGCTCTCTCCATCATGGTAGCCAAGATGTGGCTCCCTCTGCCCCTTGAAGCTCCCTTCAGCTCTCTCCACCGTGGCAGCCACAATGCGGCTCCCACTGCCCCTTGAAGCTCCCTTCAGCTCTTTCTGTCATGGTAGCTATGATGCAGCTCCCTCTGCCCCTTGAAGCTCCCTTCAGCTCTCGCCGTCATGGAAGCCCTGACTCGGCTCTCACTGCCCCTTGAAGCTCCCATCAGCTCTCTCCACCATGGCAGCCATGATGCGGCTCCCACAGCCCCTTGAAGCTCCCTTCAGCTCTCTCCACCATCGCAGCCATGATGAGGCTCCCACAGCCCCTTGAAGCTCCCTTCAGCTCTCTCCACCACCGCAGCCATGATGCGGCTCCCAGAGCCCCTTGAAGCTCCCTTCAGCTCTATCCACCATGGCAGCCATAACTCGGCTCTCACTGCCCCTTGAAGCTCCCACCAGCTCTCTCCACCATGGAAGCCATGATACGGCTCTCACTGCCCCTTGAGGCTCCCTTCAGCTCTCTCCACCATGGTAGCCACGATGCGGCGCCCTCTGCCCCTTGAAGCTCCCTTCAGCTCTCTCCACCGTGGCAGCCATCACGCGGCTCCCGCTGCCCCTTGAAGCTCCCTTCAGCTCTCTCCACCATGGCAGCCATGATGCGGCTCCCACTGCCCCTTGAAGTTCCCTTCAGCTCTCTCCACCACGGTAGCCACAATGCGGCTCCCTCTGCCCCTTGAAGCTCTCTTCAGCTCTCTCCACCGTGGCAGCCACCACGCGGCTCCCGCTGCCCCTTGAAGCTCCCTTCAGCTCTTTCCACCATGGCAGCCATGATGCGGCTCCCACTGCCCCTTGAAGCTCCCTTCTGCTCTCTCCGCCAGGGCAGCCATGATGCGTCTCCCACTGCCCCTTGAAGCTCCCTTCAGAGTCTCTTCGCCATGGCAGACACAATGCGGCTCCCATAGCCCCTTGAAGCTCCCTTCAACTCTCTCCACCATGGCAGCCATGACTTGGCTCTCACTGCCACTTGTAGCTTCCTTCAGCTATCTCCGTCATGGTAGCCATAACTCGGCTCTCACTGCCCCTTGAAGATCCCTTCAGCTCTCTCCACCATGGCAGCCACGATGCGACTCCCACTGCCCCTTGTAGCTCCCTTCAGCTATCTCCGTCATGGTAGCAATGACTCGGCTCTCACTGCCTCTTGAAGCTCCTTTCAGCTCTCTCCACCATCGCAGCCATGATGCGGCTCCCACAGCCCCTTGAAGCTCCCTTCAGCTCTCTCCACAATGGCAGCCATGATGCGGCTCTCAGTGCCCCTTGAAGCTCCCTTCGGCTTTCTCCGCCATGGCAGCCATGATGCGGCTTCCCCTGCCCCTTGAAGCTCCCTTCAGCACTCTCTGTCATGGCAGCCACGATGTGGCTCCCACTGCCCCTTGAAGCTCCCTTCAGCTCTCTCAGGCATGGCAGCCACGATGCGGCTCCCACGGCACCTTGAAGCTCCCTTCAGCTCTCTCAGGCATGGCAGCCACGATGCGGCTCCCACTGCCCCTTGTAACTCCCTTCAGCTATCTCCATCATGGCAGCCACTATGCTGCTCCCACTGCCCCTTGAAGCTCCCTTCAGCTCTCTCAGGCATGGCAGCCACGATGCGGCTCCCACTGCACCTTGAAGCTCCCTTCAGCTCTCTCCACCATGGCAGCCACAATGCTGCTCCCACTGCTCCCTGAAGCTCCCTTCAGTTCTCTCCACCATGGCAGCCATGATGCGGCTCCCACTGCCCCTTGAAGCTCCCTTCAGCTATCTCCGTCATGGTAGCCATGACTCGGCTCTCACTGCCTTTTGAAGCTTCCTTCAGCTCTGTCTGCCATTGCAGCCATGACACAGCTCCCACTGCCCCTTGAAGCTCCCTTCAGCTCCCCCCGTCATGGCATCCATGATGAGGCTCCCATTGCCCCTTGAAGCTCCCTTCAGCTCTCTCCACCATGGCAGCCACGATGCAGCTCCCACTGCCCCTTGAAGCTTCCTTCAGCTCTCTCCACCATAACAGCCACGATGCGGCTCCCACTGCCCCTTGAAGCTCCCTTCAGCTCTCTCCACCATGGCAGGCACGATGTGGCTCCCACTGCCATTTCAAGCTCCCCTTCAGCTCTCTCAACCATGGAAGACATGATGCGGCTCCCACAGCCCCTTGAAGCTCCCTTCAGCTCTTTCCTCCATGGTAGCCACGATGCAGCTCCCACTGCCCCTTGAAGCTCCCTTCAGCTCTCTCCTCCACGGCTGCCATGATGCGGCTCCTACTGCCCCTTGAAGTTCCCTTCAGCTCTCTCCAACATGGCAGCCATGATGCGGCTCCCACTGCCCCGTGAAGCTCCCTTCAGCTCTCTCCACCATGGCAGCCACGATGCGGCTCCCACTGCCCCTTGAAGCTCCCTTCAGCTCTCTCCTCCATGGCAGCCACGATGCGGCTCCCACTGCCCCTTGAAGCTCACTTCAGCTCTCTCCAACATGGCAGTCATGATGCGGCTCCCACTGCCCCTTGAAGCTCCCTTCAGCTCTCTCCACAATGGCAGCCATGATGCGGCTCTCAGTGCCCCTTGAAGCTCCCTTCAGCTTTCTCCGCCATGGCAGCCATGATGCGGCTTCCCCTGCCCCTTGAAGCTCCCTTCAGCTCTCTCAGTCATGGCAGCCACGATGTGGCTCCCGCTACCCCTTGAGGCTCCCTTCAGGCTCCCTTCAGCTCCCTTCGCCATGGTAACCACGATGCGGCTCCCACTGCCCCTTGTAACTCCCTTCAGCTATCTCCATCATGGCAGCCACTATGCTGCTCCCACTGCCCCTTGAAGCTCCCTTCAGCTCTCTCAGGCATGGCAGCCACGATGCGGCTCCCACTGCACCTTGAAGCTCCCTTCTGCTCTCTCCACCATGGCAGCCACAATGCTGCTCCCACTGCCCCATGAAGCTCCCTTCAGTTCTCTCCACCATGGCAGCCATGATGCGGCTCCCACTGCCCCTTGAAGCTCCATTCAGCTCTCTCCACCATGGCAGCCACAATGCGGCTCCCACTGCCCCTTGAAGCTCCCTTCAGCTATCTCCGTCATGGTAGCCATGACTCGGCTCTCACTGCCTTTTGAAGCTCCCTTCAGCTCTCTCCCACATTGCAGCCATGACGCAGCTCCCACTGCCCCTTGAAGCTCCCTTCAGCTTTTTCCTCCATGGTAGCCACGATGCGGCTCCCACTGCCCCTTGAAGCTCCCTTCAGCTCTCTCCTCCACAGTAGCCACGATGCAGCTCCCACTGCCCCTTGAAGTTACCTTCAGCTCTCTCCACCGTGGCAGCCACGATGGGCTCCCACTGCCCCTTGAAGTTACCTTCAGCTCTCTCCACCATGGCAGCCGCGATGTGGCTCCCACTGCCCCTTGAAGCTCCCTTCAGCTCTCTCCACCATGGTAGCCACGATGCGGTTCCCACTGCCCCTTGAAGCTCCCTTCAGCTCTCTCCGCCATGGCAGCCAAGACACGGCTCCCACTGTCCCTTGAAGCTCCCTTCACCTCTCTCCACTATGGTAGCCACCACACGGCTCCCACTGCCCCTTGAAGCTCCCTTCAGCTCTCTCCACCATGGTAGCCACGATGCGGCTTCCACTGCCCCATGTAGCTCCCTTCAGCTCTCTCCAACATGGTAGAATGATGAGGCTCCCACTGCCCGTTGAAGCTCCCTTCAGCTCTCTCCACCATGGAAGCCACGATGCGGCTCCCACTGCCCCTTGAAGCTCCCTTCAGCTCTCTCTGCCATGGCAGTCAAGATGCGGCTCTCACTACCCCTTGAAGCTCCCTTCAGCTCTCTCCACCATGGTAGCCACGATGCAGCTCCCACTGCCCTTTGAAGCTCCCTTCAGCTCTCTCCACCATGGTAGCCACGATGCAGCTCCCACTGCTCCTTGAAGCACCCTTGAGCTCTCTTTACCATGGTAGCCACGATGCAATGTCCCACTGCCCCTTGAAACTCCCTTCAGCTCTCTCCACCATGGCATCCACGATGAGGCTCCCACTGCCCCTTGAAGCTCCCTTCAGCTCTCTCCTCCATGGTAGCCACGATGCGGCTCCCACTGTCCCTTGAAGCTCCCTTCAGCTCTCTCCACCATGGCAGCCACGATGGGCTCCCACTGCCCCTTGAAGTTACCTTCAGCTCTCTCTGCCATGGTAGCCACGATGCGGCTCCCATTGCCCCTTGAAGCTCCCTTCAGCTCTCTCCGTCATGGTAGCCACGATGCAGCTCCCACTGCCCCTCAAAGCTCCCTTCAGCTCTCTCCACCATGGCAGCCATGATGCAGCTCCCACTGCCCCTTGAAGCTCCCTTTAGCTCTGTTGGACAGGCCACACGAAGGGCTTGCTCCCCCCCCGCACGACAGGGCCCGAGCTCCGGCCCGCCAGGCATAACCCCCGAAAAGCACCTGTACCCCGTCTCCCGACGGATCTTCTGCCCTCGGACCTCTACTCATCCCGGGGCCCAGCCCCACCGGCTCCCCCGGCCGGCTCAAGCTGCCATCTTGGGTCCTGCACCACGAGGCCGCGTGGCCTCGGCCCGACCCTAACCCCGGGCCTGGCCGGCCCCGACATCCCGGCACCACCTTCCATCCAGGAGGTGAGCGGACCACTTGGCAGGTCAATGGGGGAACGGAGTGTCAAGAGCTCTTCCCCCGCCAGGTGCCGATCGCCTCCAGCTCCCCCAGGAGCTGGCTCCAACCCCTGCTGGGTGTCTGGACACCTTCATCCCGGGCCCTCCGACCTCCAAGTGCGAGGGTCCGGACATCAAAGGACGCCTGCCCTATAACTGGGGCAGCTCCGGAGCAGGAAGGTAGTTGTATCCTGGAGTCGAGAGACACCGAGAGAACTCAGCCTTGACGGACTACTGGCGCTGCCGTAGCCCGCTCTTGTGAACCATCGTCCTGCCTGCTGGCGCTGCCGCGGCCTTCTGCAACATCCATCCTCGTCGGGACCTGCTGGCGCTGCCGCGGCCCGTTGTAACGACCATCCTCACCGGGACCTGCTGGCGCTGCCGCGGACCGTACATCGACCATCTTTCCGGGACCTGCTGGCGCTGCCGCGGACCGCGTACCGACCATCTCAACCGGGACCTGCTGGCGCTGCCGCGGCCCGTACCAACCAAACCACCAAGCTCGAGGATTGTGAGCTAGTCATCATCTCATCCGAACTACCTGACGGGTAGACAGACTGTCCCGCTAACCCTTACCCTGCTTTGAGAGACCTGAATCGAGGGGACCCCTGAGTCCAGACCTCCTTGTACCATTCAACCGTACCTTAAGAAGTGCTGATAAAGAACACTGAACCTTATCCGTGTGTGGTATCTGTCTGTGGGGGGGAAGTTACTTGTCTGTACGATCGCTGGAGACGGCTCTCCCCGGAGACCTCTCCTCCTGACCCCGGCCGACCCTCCCGGTCCGTCTACCCTTTCTAACATTGGTGGCCAGCGGCGCGATCCGAATCAACGCGTAATCGTACAGAGAGTAGCTCACCCCACGACAAAAACACGATGTCAGCCAAAGATAGCAACTCCACCGAGAAATTCCAAATGGATAAATTAGAAGAATACAACCACCGCGAACTGAGACAATTCTGCATAGAACTTGGCATTGCTACCACCGGCCTGAGTACCAAAGAAGATCTAAAGCACGCCCTAGAGTCGTGGACAGAAACTGGGGTCGCCGGACCCTCCGACCAAAGCAGCATCACACCAGAGGGGAACGCCACGGCTCCCGAGGAGCGGGGAACGGGCCTCTCGCAGGAGGAGATCCGAGAAAGAGAAAGAACCAGATTGCACGAGTTGGAAATGGCACGACTCAAGATGGACGGGGAACTCAAGTTAGCTGAACAGAAACTCAACCTCGAGCATATGCGGCTCCGAGATGAACGAGAAGAGAAGCAGAGACAGAGAGAGCTGGAGGAGAAAAAAATAACGCTCGAGCACGAGCGCAAACTGGCGGAAATAGAACTTCGGAAACAGAACAAGGAACTGGGGGTGCCTGAGCGACCACACACCCCGGGGCCAATCGAGAAAAAAGTCCACATCCCCAAGGATGTTGTCCGCGAGTATGTCCGAGAAGACGACATACAACAGTGGTTTAAAGCCTACGAGATCGCCATGACCTCCCACCGGATCGACCGGAGTGATTGGGGAGCCGGACTTTGGGGGAGGTTTATCAACGAGGGTCGCGATGCCCTACTGCAGCTCCCAGATCACCAAATGTCGTCCTACGACCACATGAAGGCTGCCCTCCTCACCCGCTACGGCCTCACACCCGAGATGTACCGCCAGAGGTTCAGAGATTGCACCCGGATCACAGGTACAACTTGGGTAGAATACGTGAACTATTTCAGCCGTGCCTTCGAGGGTTGGATAAAGGGGAGCCATGTCACCACCTACGAACAACTCTTTAACCTGATGGTATGGGAGCACCTGTCGAACAACTGCTTCGTCGAGCTCAGGCAGCACCTCCTCGACAGTAAGCTGACTGACCCCCGGCAGCTCGCCGCCGAAGCTGACCGATGGGAAAGCACCCGAGTGGGCCGGAGGGGGCCACACGAACAGAACAGAAACAACCAAGGCCAGCACCGTCCTCGGGGAGGAGGAGGGGGCCAGGGGCGAGGGAGAGACTCCTTGCCAGCAACACCCGTGGCCAGCACCCCGCCTCCGGCCGGCCGGGGCAACCCCCCGTGGCGTCCTGGGGTCCGAGCCAACGTCACGTGCCACCGATGCTAGCGAGTCGGCCACTACGCCAATGACCCGAGCTGCCCGCAGAACCAAACACCCAAGCCCCGCCAGGTAGCTGCCGCCGCCCTGGGGGAAGAGCAATCATCGGAGGAACCAGAAGAGTATGAGCCGGCCCAGCAAGAGTGGGAACCGGCCGCCATGGTCCTGGCGTGCTTAGGGGGAAGAGACATGGTCCCGCGGGCTCCCCTACCCGCTAACACCAGAAAATACGGTCAGTGGGTGACCATTAATGGACAGCGAGCCGAGGCCTTGCGTGACACCGGCGCCAGTGTGACGGCCGTCCGCTGTCACCTGGTGAAGCCCGAGCAGATCCTGCCGAACATTCTCTGCACCGTCCGCTCGGCAGACAACTCTGAAAGTATGTGTCAAATGGCCTGCGTCCCATTCGAATGGGGAGGGGTCTCCGGCCTGTTGAAGGTGACGGTCCGGGACGATGCCCCCGTGGACTGCCTCCTGGGGAATGACCTCGAGAGTTCCCCGTGGGCCACCGTTGAGAGAAGAGAGCACCTGGGGATGCTGGGCCTCCCGGACTGGGCCTGCATAACCACCCGGTCCATGGCCGGCCGTGCCGTCCCTCGAGCAGAAGAACCAGAATGGCCAGCACCTCCGCCCCCGGTCGCCCCAGTAGAAGACAACGACGAGGCCAGCCTCCCCGACCCGACGACCGAAGGGGACGCACAACCCCAGGACCTTCCTGACCTGGCTCAGTGGCGTCAAGAAGGGGGGCCCACCCAAGAACAGTTCCGCCAGGAACAAAAGACCTGTCCCTCCCTCGAGGGACTCCGCCAACAAGCCAGCGCCCAGAACGCAGGGGACTCCACCGGAACTCACTGGGTCTACTGGAATAACGACCTGCTATACAGCGAGCAAAGAATCGCCGAGCTGGGGGCCGGTCGAGTACTGGTGGTACCTCTCCGCTTCAGAGACTTCCTGCTCAACCTGGCCCACGATGTTCCCCTGGCTGGACACCTGGGCCAGGATAAAACATACAGCCGCCTAGTGACCCACTTTTTCTGGCCGAAAATGAGGAACGACGTCCTGAACCACTGCCGATCTTGCCCCACATGCCAAGCCAGCGGGAAGAGTGGTCGGAAGCTGAAAGCCCCTCTGCAACCCTTCCCTGTGGTCACCACCCCGTTCGAGAGGGTGGGGATAGACATTGTGGGGCCTCTGGACCCCCGCACGGCGCAAGGACACAGGTTCATCTTAGTACTGGTGGACCATGCCACCCGCTACCCCGAGGCGGTGCCCCTACGGACCGTGACCGCTCCGGTGGTTGGCCGGGCCCTAATGGGGATCTTCTCCCGGGTAGGCTTCCCCCGAGAAGTCGTCAGCGACCGAGGCACGAACTTTATATCCAGATACATGAAGTCCCTCTGGCAACAATGCGGGGTCACCTACAGATTCACAACCCCCTATCACCCCCAAGGGAACGGACTCGTGGAGCGTTTTAACCGCACCCTCAAGGGGATGATTGGGGGATTGGAAGAGCCCCTCCGTCGCCAGTGGGATGTACTACTCCCGTGCCTCCTCTTCGCCTACCGAGAAGTTCCCCAGAAGTCCCTCGGTTTTAGCCCTTTCGAACTCCTGTACGGGCACCCGGTGCGAGGGCCCCTCAGCCTAGTAAAAGAAGGTTGGGAGATGGCCCCCCTAAAGACCCCTCCAGACGTCTTCAAATACATCCTGGCCCTACGCAATCAGACCCGGCGCTTCAGGGGGATGGCCAAGGCGAACCTTGAGGCCAGCCAGGAGGACATGAAGAGGTGGTATGATCACAACGCCTCCTCCGTTGAGTTCGAGCCTGGGCAACAAGTATGGGTGATGTCCCCCACCGAACCATGTGCCTTGCAGGATAAGTGGACGGGGCCCTTCAAAGTGGTCGAGCGCAAAAGCCCCGTCACTTACCTCATCGACCTGGGGACCTCCCGGAACCCCCTCCGGGTCCTCCACACCAACCGACTCAAACCACACTTCGTGCGCTCAGAACTCAGCCTCCTGATGGCTACGGACAGTGGGGCAGAGGAAGACTCCGAACCCCTTCCGGATCTTCTGAAGACTCAGGAGAATGACGGCTCCGTGGACGGGGTCCGGCTATCTGACGCCCTCACTTCGGAGCAACGCCAGGGCTGCCGGAACCTCCTGCGGCAGTTCGCTACCCTGTTCTCCCTCACCCCCGGGGTCACCCCTTGGTGTTTGCACGACGTGGACACCGGGGACAGCCCCCCTGTCCGACACCGGGCCTACCGCGTACCAGATCGGGTACGGGCCTGCATACAGGAGGAAGTGGCCAAGATGCTCGCAATCGGGGTCATCGAGCCCTCGGACAGTCCCTGGGCCAGTCCGGTGGTATTGGTTCCCAAAGCCGCTGCCCCCGGCACCGCACCTGAACTGAGATTCTGCGTCGACTACCGGGGCTTGAACGCTGTCACCCGGACCGACGCTCATCCGATTCCCCGAGCAGACGAGCTGATCGACCGGCTGGGGGCCGCCCGCTACCTCAGTATCTTCGACCTAACAGCGGGCTACTGGCAGATCGGCCTCACACCCAGGGCTCAGGAACGGTCAGCCTTCTCTACCCCCGATGGCCACTACCAATTCAAGGTCATGCCCTTCGGCATGAAAAATGCCCCCGCCACGTTTCAACGCCTCGTGAAACAGGTCTTGGCGGGGCTCGAAGAGTTCAGCGCTGCCTACCTGGACGATATCGCTGTATACAGCCGCCACTGGGCCGACCACCTCCGTCACCTCCACGAGGTCCTACAGGCCCTCCAGCGGGCCGGCCTCACAATTAAGGCCGGCAAGTGCCAAATTGGCCAAGGGTCTGTGACCTACCTTGGGCACCAAGTGGGAAGCGGGCTGGTGGCCCCGCTACAACTTAAGATTGCTGCCATCCAGTCCTGGCAGCCCCCCGTCACCCAGACCGAGGTCCGAGCCTTCTTGGGGCTCACCGGCTACTACCGGCGGTTCGTGAAGGACTACGGCAGCATCGTGGGGCCCCTCACGGGTCTCACGTCCAAGAACCAACCGAAGCGGATTAACTGGACCCCCGATTGTCAAGCGGCCTTCGAGAAACTGAAGGCCGCCCTGTGCACCGCCCCTGTGCTCCAGGCCCCCGATTACAGTCGGGAATTCGTGGTACAGACCGACGCCTCCGACCACGGCATCGGAGCCGTCCTTTCTCAGTTAAACCCCGAGGGTCATGACCAGCCGGTGGCCTTCATCAGTCGACGTCTCCTGGCCCGAGAACAGCGCTGGAGCACCATTGAGAGGGAGGCCTTCGCAGTGGTGTGGGCCCTCAAAAAGCTCCGGCCTTATCTCTTCGGTACCCACTTCCGGGTACAAACCGACCATCGACCCCTGCAGTGGCTGATGCAGATGCGGGGAGAGAACCCAAAACTCTTGCGCTGGTCCATTTCCCTGCCGGGAATGGACTTCACTGTGGAGCACCGGCCCGGCCAAGACCACGCCAACGCGGATGGCCTGTCCCGCTTTTTCCGCCTCGACGAAGAGAGTCCCCAAGGAGATGGGTGACTCTCCCCGCCTTCAGCTGGGGGGGACGCATGTTGGACAGGCCACACGAAGGGCTTGCTCCCCCCCCGCACGACAGGGCCCGAGCTCCGGCCCGCCAGGCATAACCCCCGAAAAGCACCTGTACCCCGTCTCCAGACGGATCTTCTGCCCTCGGACCTCTACTCATCCCGGGGCCCAGCCCCACCGGCTCCCCCGGCCGGCTCAAGCCGCCATCTTGGGTCCTGCACCACGAGGCCGCGTGGCCTCGGCCCGACCCTAACCCCGGGCCTGGCCGGCCCCGACATCCCGGCACCACCTTCCATCCAGGAGGTGAGCGGACCACTTGGCAGGTCAATGGGGGAACGGAGTGTCAAGAGCTCTTCCCCCGCCAGGTGCCGATCGCCTCCAGCTCCCCCAGGAGCTGGCTCCAACCCCTGCTGGGTGTCTGGACACCTTCATCCCGGGCCCTCCGACCTCCAAGTGCGAGGGTCCGGACATCAAAGGACGCCTGCCCTATAACTGGGGCAGCTCCGGAGCAGGAAGGTAGTTGTATCCTGGAGTCGAGAGACACCGAGAGAACTCAGCCTTGACGGACTACTGGCGCTGCCGTAGCCCGCTCTTGTGAACCATCGTCCTGCCTGCTGGCGCTGCCGCGGCCTTCTGCAACATCCATCCTCGTCGGGACCTGCTGGCGCTGCCGCGGCCCGTTGTAACGACCATCCTCACCGGGACCTGCTGGCGCTGCCGCGGACCGTACATCGACCATCTTTCCGGGACCTGCTGGCGCTGCCGCGGACCGCGTACCGACCATCTCAACCGGGACCTGCTGGCGCTGCCGCGGCCCGTACCAACCAAACCACCAAGCTCGAGGATTGTGAGCTAGTCATCATCTCATCCGAACTACCTGACGGGTAGACAGACTGTCCCGCTAACCCTTACCCTGCTTTGAGAGACCTGAATCGAGGGGACCCCTGAGTCCAGACCTCCTTGTACCATTCAACCGTACCTTAAGAAGTGCTGATAAAGAACACTGAACCTTATCCGTGTGTGGTATCTGTCTGTGGGGGGGAAGTTACTTGTCTGTACGATCGCTGGAGACGGCTCTCCCCGGAGACCTCTCCTCCTGACCCCGGCCGACCCTCCCGGTCCGTCTACCCTTTCTAACAAGCTCTCTCCGCCATGGCAGCCACGATGCGGCTCCCACTGCCCCTTGAAGCTCCTTCAGCTTTCTCCGTCATGGTAGCTATGATCCAGCTTCCTCTACAGCTCCCACTGCCCCTTGAAGCTCCCTTCTGAGTTGCATTTCTTCAAAACATGTAAACCTTTAGGAGGCGTGGTCTGAACAGCATCTCAAATACTGTCTACTCGCAACAGTCGCAATAACCAACACAAGCTAGAGTCCACAGAGATGACTGGAGTACAGACAGAAGCAAGGGTCCTGCCTAGCGACTACCCCAGGCCTAAACCATCGTATGCACAAGACATGCTCAATATTCCAACGTGCAAAATAAACAAAGCAGGCAAACCAGAATGATGACCCCCCAACAAATAGATTCACCGATTCACATCCTTAGATATCTTTCTGGGATACGATTTAGCTGCTCAGCAGCAGAGCCCAACCTACATAGATTCACCAGAAGGAAAGGGCAGGTGATTCCGCACAGAGGTCCACTCCAGGGGTGGGTAGGTGAGACACCTCCAAACATATAATGCTAACACAGCTTAATGGACACTTTACTTGCAGGTACCTCAAATATTTTAATTTGACCTTCTTTACTTTACCTTTCCTCGTTCTTCATCCTCCCATTTGGGTAGGTAGCAGTATGAAGCAACCCTAACTTATTTGAGGATTATTTTTAAGAAACATAAAATGATTAAATAAATTACCCAAAGAAACCTATTGGACCCACTAAAAGAGGCAGGTCTCTAAGAATGCCCTCAGGCTTCAACTCGCACCAAATACCAAATACCAAATATTCGTGTCTTAGAAATCTCACACATCCAACCTCTTGGCTCTTTATTTTATTTTTCCTCTTATTTTCTCCATGTCGTACTCCAGCAACCCTTGGATACCTAGAAATCGAAGAACTATATGAACAAAGCCATTAAACAAGGGAGGACAGGTGGTTGGCCAGGGGCATTCTTACCAGGAACCCAATTTTTGAAGTGAATGCTCCTCTGTTTTTAACCAAAAATTATATTTCAAAACTTTTCTAACCACTTTACATGTACAAAGTTAAACATCAATCTGGTCCCTGTTGCTTGGCAACCCTTTGATCACTCGTCCATCCTCACCCTTCCTTCACTCTCACGTCCATTCCTTTCATCTTCTTTTCCCTAATAGTGCCTTAAAACAGCTTCAGTGCTATGTTCCTTTCTCTAATCTGTACAATCCTCTTTTTCCGGCTCCCCTTTTCATTCCTTCCCTTCCTCGCTTTTTCAAACTTGTTCCCTGTTCGTGCTTTGAAGCTGCCATCGAAGTAAACTTGAACTCACTGAGGAGCACCAAAAATGTATGGTAACCTGCCTACGAGATCAATTTTTCCACTCTGCATAGTTTGTGGCACCCTCACAATCCTAGCATAAAGCACACCACTGTGGCCAGCATGTGAAACTGGTGTTTATACCATATTCCTTATACGGACACTTCTGAGATATAATTGTCGGTTCCCAAAGTTCTCACTGGAGCTGTACATTCTCTTTGTTCTCTTTGTTCATAAACCCAGTGTTCTCATTGCTCATGCTCATTGTTCTTGTTCTCTTTGTTAAAATGGAGCATTCTCATTGTTCTCACTGTTCATGTTCCTATTGAACATTCTCATTCTTTGTTCATATTCTCATTGTTCTCATTAATCATATTGTCATTGTTCTTATTGAACATTCTCATTGTTGTCACTGCTCATGTTCTTATTGGACATTCTCATCGTTCTCACTGTTCACGTTCTCATTGTTCTTATTGGACATTCTTATTCTTCCCATTGTTCATGTTCTTATTGTTCTTATTGGACATTCTTATTCTTCCCACTGTTCATGTTCTTATTGTTCTTATTGGACATTCTTATTCTTCCCACTGTTCATGTTCTTATTGTTCTTATTGGACATTCTTATTCTTCCCACTGTTCATGTTCCTATTGTTCATATTGGACATTCTCATCGTTCTCACTGTTCACACTCTCATTATTCTTAGTAGACGCCCTTTTTTGTTCTCACTGTTCACCTTCTTGTTGTTCTTATTGGACATTCTCAGTGTTCTCAATGTTCATGTTCCTGTTGAACATTCCCATTCTTTGTTCATATTCTCATTGTTCTCATTAATCATATTTCCATTGTTCTTGTTCTTATCGAACATTCTAGTTGTTGTCACTGTTCACTTTCTCATTGTTCTTATTGAACATTCTCATTGTTGTCACTGCTCATGTTCTTATTGAATATTCTCATTGTTGTCACTGCTCATGTTCTTATTGGACATTCTCATTGCTCTCCCTGTTAATGCTCTTATTGTTCTTATTGGACATTCTCATTTTTCTCACTGTTCATGCTCATATTGTTCTTATTGGACATTCTCATTGTTCTCACTGTTCATGTTCTTATTGTTCTTATTGGACATTCTCATCGTTCTCACTGTTCATGTTCATTGTTCTTACTGGACATTCTAATTGTTCTCACTGTTCAGGCTCTCATTATTCCTAGTAGACGTCCTCATTGTTCTCACTGTTCACACTCTCATTGTTCTTATTGAACATTCTCATTGTTGCCACTGTTCACGCTCTCATTGTTCTTATTAAACGTCCTTATTGAGCTCATGGGGACAGGTACCTACATGAAGAAGAGAGGACCTTTAGATCTCTTTCGAATGACACTATAATGGCTTCTCTCTGAAGTCTAGTTCTGAACGCCAAGCTCTCTAACAGAATGTAATAAGCGTCTCAGTCTGAAGTACAGAAGACTCCTTTCTTCTTTGCAGCCTGCTCCATTTTTGGAGCTCTGCCACAAACAATACCAGTAGTTCTGGACTCTTAATAGAGCTTATAGACAAGGATGGGAATCAAATCACGAACCACACTTGGAACTCCACCACACCATCCTTCTCTGTAATGGCAGACAGTGTACGCATCCAATTCAATTTAATCTTTTACACATGATAGCATGATTGGCGAGAACCCACTGCTGCTCACTTCTGAGCACGGGCTATAATGAAGCTTTGGAAGCTAATGTAGTTTGACTACAAAGTGCACTAATGGAATAAGGAAAGCACGCGTGGACAACAACTAGTCATCTCAGATATCCTGTTGAACAACAAGGGCTGCTGCTCGCTTACAGCAACATTGATCGTGAGTAGCCTCAGAGCGCGGAAGGCCCAGGTACTACAGCAGGGTTCAAAATATTATCTTAGGGTGTGCTGTAGGGACCTTCTTCCAGGGCAGAGATAGATGTCTTCTAACAGGAAATTTCTTTCTCCTCTCCTTCTGGAGCAGGGACAGTGGATACCAAGGCCAGTGCTTTTTCAGACTCTGCCCTGATCCACTTTGTTCTAGTCTCTACAAATTGGGAATGGTCCCAGTCTCCTCCTAACACTGGGGTGCAGCCTGTGCTCTTTTCAACGCAGCTGATGTTGTCCAAGCCATGGAGGCTCCTGGTACTCGACCATCGTTCTAATAGCTCATATATCTCAAAGGATAAGAACCTTGCTGCCCTTGATATTAGCTTCTAACACAACCCCCACAGTGTTTTCATGTATGCGCTTCCAGGCATCGGACCCCTTTCCCAAATGTACATAGTCGCTAGGTTTGGTGCTACAGGGCCCTCTTAGGTCTAGTCACTCATACTCAACTCGATAAGAGGATGCAGCTAGTAAAGCGTCTTTCACCTGACAGTCTCTTTTGTACTGCTGCTCCTTGTGGCACTTAAAACAACGAATTACCCTGGGCTTGGAAGATCCGTCCTATTCTAACGCCTTTTATACTGTACCTGGCTTAGATTCTAATTCCCTTTCTGATTCTGTCTCCTTTTGGAACTTCGGGAATTGCACTGACCCCTGCTCTTAGGTTTAGGACCCAGTCTGATGAGAGTTTGTCTCTCCCTTACCAGGCACAGTATTGCAACTTTGGATTGGTAAAGTACAATTCAAGCCAACGTGGAAGGAATAAAAGCAACCCCTGACACGTGTTTCGCTGTCATTGTAGCTCTTCAGAGAGGTTTAGCTTGGTCCAGACACAGGGGAGCACCCAGTGTAAGTCAAAAGAATACACTTTCAGAGTTTCACATTTGCAAACTGAGGGGTAAGTGAGGAGGTAAGAACAAAGCACTTAGTGCTCTTCCAGTTGTCGGTGTTACACTTTGGAGGGTGGGGATATACATTGTTGGTCAACCTCCTCTCAGCATCAGCCAATAAATACATTTTGATTGTGATGGATCCATCACCAGGTATCCAGAGAAGGCACCACTGAGGTGCATGACTGCCAAGGTAGTCACTAGTGCTCCCCTAGGAATCTTTTCTACGGTCTGATTTCCTAAAACAGTGATATCAGTCCGGGGAACCAATTTCATCTCCTCTTACATGAGAGAGTTGTGAGAGCAAGCTGGTATGACATACCACTTCTCCATGGAGTAACTTATCATCCACAAACCAATGGGTTTGGTCCACAAACCAATGAGAGGTTTAACAACATCCTTCACCACATGATGAGAACCTCAGAGTCTTCATCTGCCATGTCTCTTACTGGGAGATTTCACAGATGGGAGAGTATTTCAGTCCCTTTGAACTTGTGTCTCAACATCCAGGGCATGGACCACTCTCCTTGGTCTGAAAAGTGTGCAGTGGGACTTCTGAGTTAACTCAAAAGGATGTGGTGGACAGTGCCGTTGGCCTCAGGAAGTTAATGGCACAATACATGGGTCAGGTGGCAAAAGACTTTCAGACTAGCCAGTAGTGGAATTACTAGAAATCAGCTTGATGTGTCGCCAAGACAGATCCCAAGAGCTGATCAGCTTGTAGACCAGACGGGTGCTGCAGGGTACTTGGGCATCTTTGATCTAACCACTGGCTACTGGCAGATTGCTTTAGTGCCAAGTACCAAGAAGAAGACCAATTGTTCTATGCCAGAGAGATTATTCCAGTTTACAGCAATGCCCTTCCGAGTGCCTGGTGTAGCGTGTTCACCCCGGGCTAGACGAGTTCTGTGTGGCACACTTCGATGGCATTGTGGTATTTAGCAATTTTTGGGAGTGCTGTCTGAAGCACTGAGAACATGTGTTGTCAGAATACAAGGGCAAAACTGACAATCAATGCAACCAAGTGCCAGGCAGGCCAGTCTACTGAAGTCTACCCTGTACATCACATGGGTAATGTGAAGATTCGCTCACTGGATGCCAAGATTCAGTCAGTATTGGAGTAGGCGGTACCGACTACACAGAAACAGGTGAGAGACGTTTTTAGATTCACTGCTTACTAACAATACTTTGTAGCTGACCATACCATAATGAACCCCTTGACTGGCATGTCTAAGCACGGGGTACTATCCGGTTAAGGCAGATGTCGAGGGATCGTTATGAAGATACAAAGGCTGATTTGACATCCAAATGTAGCCCAGGAAGGTGATTTGGTCTGAGGAGTGTCACAAAGTTTTTTATGAACTGAGGAGAGCACTGTGCAAGGCACTTGTCCTGGAGATCCTTGACTATGGCCAGCCCCTCATTGTGCAGACGACTGCCTCAGACAAGGGAATGGAAGCTGTGGTGGCTCACTTTGATGACAAGAGAAAAGAGCATCAATAGCCTTTATTTAACAAAGATTACTACCCATGGAGCAGAACTGGGTAGCTGTTGAGTAGGTGTGCTTTGTCACAGTGTGGGGGTAGAGAAGCTTCCAGCAGTAGTTGTTTGGTACTAAGTTTGTGGTCCAGGCAGATCACAAACCAATCAAGTGGTTGGTAGCAATAAAGGGTGAAAATCCCAATTTACTAAAATGGTCTGTTCCACTGCAAGGTCCAGATTTCACACTTCTATTCACTAACCGGGTCATAGCACTAACTACTGAGTGCAAGTTGCAAGTTATGCGTGTGTGTGTGCAACCTTTTGTGGTGCAAGGATGGTGTGTAGAAGTGAACCAAAGTAATGGAGACCTGTGGGTTTTATTTTCGAAGCCCAGGCCCTGTTCATTAGCTCAGGATTGAAATGTGGTTTTTTTTTCCAGGCAGTGAACTTTTTGAGATATATATATATATCTGTTTCTATTTCTGAATAACGCATGAGTTTACTATTGGTTATTCAGCTTGACTTCATATACACCATTTATGGTTGTGCTGTAATAGCTATATTTTTTCATGTTATATAGGTTGATTTTTCATCCACCTTATTGGCACTTTTGGGTAGTGAGTGCCCATAGCTAGCCAAGCACCCAAAATCTATTTTCTATACAATCAACTGTTTGACGCCTTTTGACTGAATTATATACAACCGTGTGCTCTTTGATGTGCAGGTCTTTTCCTTTTTAGGAACACCACTACCCTCTCTCATTTGTTTTCAGTTTGGTGGTGACCAGCACTCAATTCCTCTGTAGGCGTGATCCGAGTGAAAGTTCATTTGGATATTACTTTAGTTTTTCCACATCATGGCAGGCTTTGATGATGAAAGGGACAAATTATTTAATGACATTTTTTGCGAACAGGGCATTCAGTGCACCAAAAAACCTGCAACTGAGGCAAAACCTCAAGGTTTAAAACAACTATTTGTTAAACTAGAGAGACTTCGTAAGTCAGAACTCTCTAGGTGGTGGGACCTCACCACTCTTAAAAAATACATTGAATTAAAACAGGTACCAAGAGGCCTAAGAGTTATTATATTTCCAACATTTGAGGATCTTGATCCAGATCTCCTCCTAGAGTGGGAGAATCTGATATCCTCATCTTCTTTTGGTATGATGGATTTAATAATCCGACATGCAGAAAGGAAGAGAGGGAAATTATTAGAGGAGATAGAACAGATTGAGGAGGAAATCAAGAAACTGAATTTAGCTGAGGCAACAGAGAAAAACTTTAAAATTTTGAAAGAGGTACTTAACGCACATCAAACATATATTCGAGATAAAAAAATACGCAAACTAAAGAGGGATGAAAACGACTATAAAAATGGTCGCATCTTTACATTTTCAAAGAAATTTGACGAGGAGAGGCCCAGAGCTGGTATAAAAGATTTGGATACCAAGAACTCTGATGCCCATACAACAGCAACTGACTCTGATCTCTCTAGCACTGCTAGTGATATCAGTGATGTAAGAAGTGAGACAGCATCCACATCACGGTGCAATGCAAACATTGCTCCAGGAACATCTTCTTTTTTATCAGAACTAGAGAGATACAGAAAGGGGACCAGGTTGGGGTTCAACAACCCAAAACAAACAGGAAGAAGAGAACCAGGCGAGGGGGGCACAAAAATAGACTTAGAAAACAGCAAAAGAATTACAAGATCGGCATCGCGCGTACAGAGGAATTGAGTGATGACATTAGACTCTCTATGATTACCAGCGATTCAGTTGTTAACAGGTCTATGACTAACATTGAAGATGATGTGTCAATCGTCAATTTGTCTAAATTAACATTGGATAATGCTGAGACAATAGTGTTAAAAAAGGGATTAAGCTTTTGTCCCAATTTGAGACCTGATTTCACTCAAATTCACATTGACTTATTCAAATTTAGTACTAACATTGTACTGACGAAACACGTGTTGGCTGTTTTCGCTTTTGGATTTTGATTCTGATACAACTATCAAATAAAAGAAAGTTTTGCATCACAAACAACTTGGACCTTTCATCCTACTCTTTCTGAACAGAAGATTTCTACAGATGAACTTTTTGAGATATATATATATATCCGTTTCTATTTCTGAATAACGCATGAGTTTACTATTGGTTATTCAGCTTGACTTCATATACACTATTTATGGTTGTGCTGTAATAGCTATATTTTTTCATATTGCTGACATTCCTGAAGCTGGAAGGAGAAGACAAACACAGTGAAGTACAAAAACAATCTTTCCCTGAGCGCAGACACCCTTGCACTACGGTGCAAGGGTGCCTGCGCTGGCGCTAGGCAGCTAAAGTTAGCGCCAGCGCAGGGGGAAACACAGGGCTGCACCATATTTTTATGACTATGCTGCAGCCCTGCGTTTCAGAAGTCATGGAGGCTAACGACGCATTCCGTCACTTCTTAGTACAAATGCCCCTCTGTTTCTTGGGCAATTACTTCCTTTTCCTGCTTATTTATCTGAGACTCCAGGGTTTTGTCCTGCGCCTCCTTGTAAATAAGGCAAAGCCCCTTTCGCCACAGGAACGTCCTAAAAAGTGAAGTTCCCGTGGTGATAGGGGCTTGTACATATACCCCAGAGTTTGTGCAACCAGAGAGCTAGGTCGAGAACTGAGAATGAGCCATGCTAGAGATGACAGAATGGAAACAAGATAGAGTAGTGCACACTAACAAAACCAGAAGAATCATCTCAAAATTGAGTAGAGCGTATAGTTTAGAATGGCGAGCAGAATGATGGGAATTAAAAAGACTGATAAACAACAGGAGAGAGAGGGTTTTCAGGTAATCTAAGAAGTCCCCCTGAGCAATTTAATCAAAAAACAACAAAAGAGTGCACTTTCCTTGAGAGAGGAGAAGTCGAAAAAAGAATCGCAATGGATTCTTTCGAAAGCCCTCACTCACCAACCTAGTTGGTGACATGCTTCATCATCGGGCCCCACCAGGAAGGTCTAAATCCCCCCCGGTGTGCTTCGAAGCCGGAATTACTGCGGAGCAGTTTATTTTGTGTGTGAGTGATAAAGTGATGTGATATAAAAGTGACTAGGTTGTGTCTGAAAGTACTTTATTCGTAGGCCAACCCAGCACGGTAAAAAAAGGAAGCGGGCGGTAGAAAAGCTGGATAGATATTTCAGCTATGCCACGCTCTGTGTGGTCAACATGTTTCTGCCTATCTGGGTGCAAACTAGCTAGGCATTCATCAGGACCAGTGTGACGACCCCGGCGGTATGAGCGCGCTAAGGCTCACCCAGACCTGGTGGTCATAGTGTGAAAAAACATGAAAAAAATAATAATTTAAAAACCTGCTGTGTGGCACCCAACAGCTATATGTGGCGTGATCACTAATCACCCCATGGGTCTCGGGAGGGGGTGATGGCTGAATAGGCACACCGCCAGCGCAGTCAAGCACCCTCTTGGTACCCGTGATCTGCCTCAATTACCGGACCCTGTTGAGGGATTAAAAAGAGCAAAAAGCTACGTTTCCATTATGTGGGCATTCCTGCCTCCATAAAACGTGCTTATAGGTTCCGTGGATTATTTTTTGCCCTGCATCTACCAGACTGGCTTGAAATAAATGTTCCCAGTGGTCCTTAAATTTTTGACTTTTGTGGTCCCTGAGTGAAACATCACTATTGGATACTGGGGGCTGACCTGAGCTATTTCTACAATTTGAACATCAAAAAAATACACAAAACTACAGAAACAAGTATACATCAAACAAATACACAAAATATGAAATCATTTGTATAATTTGCAAACAATAAAATATTCAAACATTGAAAGTTTTATTTAAGGGGAATTTTGAAGCTTTTAAGAGATTGATTTTATTTCCAAAAGACAAAGCGATATGCTAGAATATACCATTTTACTGTGTCCTTTTTTGCTTCTAATTTATCATGTCTTTTTTGCTAGCGCATGTTTGTACTTTAATTGAGGTCTCAATCGTCTATACGGCTGTTTGCTGTACATGCGCTGCTCCCACGAATCAATCTAAGGATGTCGATTTAACTTTTAGCCTCCAATTTCAAATTTGTTCAAATTTATGGAGCGCTTTTATATTTTGTATTTAAGTTCTGTAAACTTGAATATTCTGCTAATATTAATCAATTTTCTTAACAGTCGTGGACATGTAGACCTCCAAGGATCCGTGAACCACAGTTTAGTAAACTGGCCTAGAGTGAAAATGCAAAGCCTCGAAATGGCATTAGCAATAATTTGGTTAGACTCATTTTAATTGCTAAAATGCCACTTCAATTTACATACTTTTTTAAAAATTAGATCATAGTTTGTTTAATCTTCTTTAGTTATTGCTCGCTCCAAGCTTTAGTTATTTCTCATGTCAATCAATGCTGCTCTCTATGTTTGTTTTTCTAAATATATTACTGCTCCCCTTCAGGTGTTTCAGAATTACTATGTTTCATCTTCTACGCTCACGTTCCTTTCACTCACACGTCTCTCCTTATCTCTGCCACCTTTGCAGGTTACCACAGCATCCCTTGTGCCAGGTTTATTTTCTTTGTATTGTGTTTATTCCTTAGTCTCACCCTATTTATGTTATCTGCTTTCATTGCAGACTCCACCTCAGTCTGTCCTTTCTGCTGCTGTGTTTTCTTAACTGTTTCTTGTACCCCATGTGCTTCTACTTGTCTCGGTCTTTTATCCATTTAGATATTGAAACGAGCATCACGTTCGCGCTAGTCATTTCCAGCATCATTTGCGAAATTAGCGCAGTAACTCTTAACCAATTTTTATCCGACAAATCTTTCACTTCTCAACCTTCTTTGTCTCAAGATGAAGTTTTGAACCTTCATGAAATATTTCATTGATCTTTTCCTCATTTCTTTATTTTAAATATATTCTAATGATATGCAACTTTGCAGTTAAGATCTTTTATATGTGATTATTTCTTTTGTTCTTTATTTCTCTCTGTCGCTTTCATCTTCTTGTGTTATGTTCTATCTTTTTCAGCATCCTTTTGTATTAATGGGAATTACTTCTTCATTATATATATTTAATTAGTTGACAAACACTCTCTTAATCTTTGTTGTTGTAAATGTTTTTACTTGTTTTTCATATTGTCAGAAGATCCACATTCAAGTTGCTTTGTATCACCCACAAAGCGATACATGGAACAGGACCGCTCTTCATCAGGAATAAAATCCCAAAATACATTCAACAAAGGAACCGCCATACAGCTTAAAATACTGCACAGACCTTACGTCTACTGCAACACACTTGTTACAATGGGAAGGAGAACAGATTTGCTTTGTCTCAGGCGATGTGGCGAGGTAGCGTCATTCTACAATATTATATGGTCATGTTAAAAAATACTGGTATGATGTGGTATCATTTATGACAGAGATCTATGGTGGAAACCTATCGCTCTCGGCTAAATGGTGCCTCCTTAATGTCTGGGAGGCCACAGGTCGGGGGTTAGCAGATCAAATGATGTTAGTGAAGCGTAACATAGCACGGAGCTGGGGGGGCTGAGACTGCACCAACCCTTCGGGACTGGAAGAGAGAAATGGATTGGTGCATGGTGGCGGAAAAATCAGTCTATGTAAACAGAGGGGGTCCGCAGAAATGGGGGAAAGTTTGGGATAAATGGAATACATATAGAGGTAGTCCGTATGTGGCTCTGAGGATGGGAGTGATTCACTCCCTGACACAGGAAGGTGATGAATAAAAGAAACCCCGGGGGGGGGGTGTATAGTGATATTCCCAGTTAAACTCAAGATAGCTGATTAGCTGACACTGCGCAATGCTATGTAATCTTGCTGTACAATTATAAGTAATGTATTGTGGTGCAATGTTTTTGCTTTACTGTCTCAAGTAATAAATAAGATATTTATTGTTTTATGGAATCTCCACTCTAGGCTGGCACGCTGCCTCAAAGTCAAAATCCCACCTTACAAGATAAAAACCATGGGTGGCACAGCCTTCTCTGCTCAAGCGGCCAAACTATGGAACACTTTACCCCCAACCATAACAGCCACAGATATCCACCTTCTCTTCAGAAGACACCTCAATAATTGGCTTTTCCCCACATAACCACTATACTCAAACATAAATATACAGCATATCCCTCTGTATATAATCATTTATTTGGACTATAGATGTGTACTACACATGTGTATTTTTTTGTATAAACATGTATCATAATTATGTTTTTAAAGATATAGATAGTCGTTAGTTCTGCTTAACAAATGTACATAGTCCTTATAGTTACATTAGTCTATGTTTAACATGTATATAAGTGACTGCATGAAAAGTAAATCTTTTATCATAACTATTTATCTACAATTGCTTCACTATTGAATTGCAAAAATAAAAACAAATACATTAATTCCAAGTACAACAACACTTGAAAGTCTGAGTTTCTTAAATGTAACTTTAATCTACATATATTACCTTCCTTAAGCGGGGTGGGCACCTTCCTCATTGACTTTTCGTCCCTCCACCCTAAAATATACACATCAAACAAAAAAAACGGGGTAGTGCCAATCTGCAATATTTCAGCTGCTTTTGACGGTATTTTCTACTCACGAAGCGTAACTGTAACATGGTCAGACTGGGCTCAGCGCCACGGCAGCGAGGGGTGTGGGAAATCGTAGGTGATGTTTTATTTCTTGAGGTGGGGGAGGTGGCTCCCCTTTATTTGATGCATTCAGAAAGATAATCTGCAAAACATGATTCATTCTTTATGAACTGAAAGCACAGCGGGGCTGGGGGCTGGGGCCGGCACCGACACGTGCCAGGCACTGTTTCTGGTTCCCGGCTCATCGCCCATTTCTGGGCATGATCAGAAGTCATTCTTGGCGAACGTGAATTTTCAGACCTGGCGAGCACCTTTGCAGAGGGGCTGGCCACGCCCCCTCGCGCGCGCTTTGATCACTCCCTCAGGGGAGTCAGTCCTTCACCTTGGGAATGCCTGCCGTCCTTCTCCCTGTTTGGGATGGCTGGGATCCCTCCTCCCCGGCGCAGCAGGAGTCAGTATTTCATTCCCTTTAGGGCCTGCATGGGCTTTGATCTCCCAATATTGCGTTTTTTCTGCCCTCGTACAGTAATCGGAGCCATCTCTGGGGGGCGGGGCGGCCCTTCATTGGGAATGGTGATTTGTGTCAGTTTCTCCCACTGTCCTCACAAGCTCCGAGGCATGCGAGGGGTGAGGAGAGGGGAGGCCAGGGAAAGGTGGAGAAGACGCCTCCCCTCCTGCATCCAGCTGCAAGACCTGGATGATTTAACTGTTGTCTCTGCAACGACTGCTTTCTATGAATGCCAACATTTTAGGAGGAGGAAGTGGGAGATTAAAAAACATAATTGGGAGAATGTATTTCTCCCATTGACTTCTATTAAATGAGAAGCAATGTCAGGGGGAAGCAGGTCTATTGGCATTTATGTGTTTCAGTGAACACTCAGTGAGTTTACTCAGCCTTCATCGGCAGCCAGGGCCTCAGATACACTAAGGAGTAACTTGTGTATGTTTTTAGAGATTCCTAAAAATGCACATACCAGTCTTCCTTGTCCTACTGTGCCACGCACAGGCTCATTAACAAGAACTATTTTCGAAAGTTAAATTGGGATGCCAGACTTCGTGGGAGGTCATGTGATTGCAGGGACCAAGGTCCTGCTTTAAGAGTAGGGTTGGCGGTGGGGGGGGGGGGGGGGGGGGGAAGGGGGAGTCCTTTGGTTTCTGGAGCAGGTTCTAAATCCATAGGAGAAGCCACTGATGGTACTTCCTCGACCATACGTGGCCTCCAGTGGATTCTCCACTGGATAAAGCCTCGAATTTCTGGAAGGATCCCTAAATGTGGGGGAGCATCAACCGGTGCAGTTTCCACCCCTCATCATGCGAAGTGGTGGATGGAATTCCGCCCATGCGCTCTGCTTCTGATTTACCACTTCCTTCGGAAATCGGAGGATTTTCCATTACTCCCCAACCCCGAACTCTAAACGGCAGTGCTCTCGCCAGGGGCAGACCGCCAGGGGCGCTATTGGGAGTTTCTGACCAGGCTTTAAAAGATGTCTGGTTGGTGGTGCTACAGTCAATCATGTGTCATGGTTGCCTGACGTCATTTCCTCTGACCCAGGCCTATTCTGGCCAGACGTCAGTAGTCAGTTCACATGTGCTCAAACTCTGACTTGCTACAATGCCTCATCTCACCAGGACCCATGCAAGGGGGCTTGGTTCCCAAGTGAAATACAATTTCAGTGCTGGAGCACTCCACACCCATTAAGAAAAAGTCTGGTTTTTGCCTCTTGTTTTATAATTTTGCCTGACCTAGTGGTTATGTTACATGGCTACTGCCTGACTCTGCATTTTGCAGGCTCCAGCAAAGCATTCTCTCAATGGATAGACATCAAATAAACAAGAGCATGTTTCCAGACATCTTACTCATACGCGGCCTCGTTAGGTTTTCTGTTCTACCCATCCAAGGAGTTTATTTATATGCTACAGTTTGTGGAGAAACCTGGTTCATGCCAAGGCACTCCTTTTAGAGCCGCTAGTCGTTCTACAAGTCACATTCATTCAGTCATTCATTTATTCAATGTCAGATCTTTCAAAAGCGTGATTTCTTGCTCAACACAAACACGTCCTGCGCATCAAGATAAGACTTTATCTAGTTGTTGCTTAACAATGGCCCCTAGACTGTGCTACATAAAGTTCATAGATCAGTTCTTAAAAATCTTTACCGGTTGGAAAAATGCTGGTTGCAGTTTGCGGCCAGGATCTTGCGACCAGATATTGGTAAATATGGTCTCCTGTCCTTTCAAAAGAAAGGGTGGTAACCTCTTGTACTGCAGGGGTGTGGAGACCAGCGGCTGTTTCTAGGAGTGAGAGTTTATTACCACCCTGCCCCGTTCATGCCCATGCAACCAACAGCATTCAGCCACTGGCAACTTCCTCATTTCCCCCTCATAGGTCCTCCTGGTCCCGGTCCTTACGATAGTAAGGCGATCCAACCGGGCATCTGGAACGCTAGTCTTTATTTTACAATTACTTTATAAACCCCTCCCACCCACCGCCATGCTTATTTCTTTCCTGCCGGATTGACGAGCTGTCAAAACGCATAGTGCGTTACTTTCACATTTAAAAGTAAGTATGGTGTCTACATCCACCATCAGTCGGTGGGTGCGCTTGACCGTTTGCCAGTCCAATAAGTTGGTGGGTCTGGCTCCTCTGACTCATGCCCAGGGACGTTCCGTTTGGTTTGTGTCTGCTTTCTATGCTGCAACGGCTGGTGTCTCTATCCCGGAGATTTGAAGGGCAGATACTTCATACTTTTATCAAACATTATCGCCTTGATGTATTGCATGCCTCTGTGGACAATTTTTCTTTTGGCGTTCTGAACGCAGCTTTGTCTTAAACTTTGTTTTATAATGAACTTTGTATTCTGCATCGATCCTTGGTGTCAGGCTTTTTCTCGATGTTCTGGCTTGTGAGATCCTCACTCTTGTGAGGACTTGGACGAGGAGGACCTCTGAGGGGGTCATGTGTTGTTACTTACGGTAATCTTCATTACCCTGATTAGGGTACTCCTTGTAGCAGTCCTGATCCCTCCCTCCGTCCGCTGTGGTTTTGTCTGGTCTTGTTACTAACAGGCATGGCGGTAAGTGGGAGGGGTTTGTATAGTAATACTAAAAGAAAGACTAGCGTTCTAGATGGCCTGTCGGGAGGCGGGATCGCCTCACTATTGTAAGGACTGGGACGAGGAAGACCCTAATCGGGGTAATGAATATTACTGGTAAGTAATGCCACATGAACAATGATTAGCTATGCTCTTGTCAACTACCACTAAAATTAACAGCCAGCAGCTCAAGACTCTTGTGACAGTCATTTCCAATATACAAATTGCAACTGCAGTGGCATTTGCGATTCTGTATTTTTTTAACAAATTGAAGAGGTAATTTTGGTAGGCATCAAGATATGTGGCAACCCCCACCCATATCTAATTACTGGTCTAAAACTTAGAAAAAGGTGTGTTAAAACTACCAAAACACTGCTGCAAAAAGGATAGGTGAATAGCTGTCGTAGAGAGATCGTGATTTGTACCATAGATACAAATGTGTTTACTAAGTACATAGATTATTTCATTTATTTAGCATTTATTATAGCATCTTAATCAAAAGCTGTGTACATGTACGATACAGTACTGAACAAATCGCATGTAAACAACTTTCAATCACATGAATCAATTATGATATAATTGGTTGGGTAATTTAACAGAATGGATGCTTTTATTTAAGAGGTAATACAAGCATAATGACAATATTGTATTGTATTGTAATTACATCTATATAGGCTTACTACCCCTCATGAGGCATCAAAGCGCTTTTTCAGAGTATAGCAAGCTACTCTGGAACCCATTAAAAATTAGTGGTGAAATTAGTATAGTGAAATATTAAATTAATTTGAGCAATGGATACGTTAGTCTGTTACTTATCACGCTACTCCGGAACCAAAAAACAAAAAAGGATTAGTGGCGAGGAGGAATATGACATTAATTTGAGTGGTGGACATGTTAGTCTGTTATTTGGATTGAAAAAGATAGTGGAGGGATGGAAGAGAGAAGGGTCTGCATTTATATAAAAGCTTCCTACCCCTGATGTGGTGGACATTTTAGTCTGTTATATGGATTGAAAATGGGGGGATTGAAGAGGGTTTTTTTTGGAGTTCATAGCAGTAGGAGGGGTTTTGGATGAGTGAAGGGGAGGTGGAGGGGAAGAGTCATAGGGAAGGCTTGTTTGGGAGATCTGAATAGTAAAAGAGGAAAAAAATGATGCAAGGAGGGGCAGAGGAGGGAAGAGTCTAGAAAGGGTTATTTTGGAGATCATAGTAATGGTATGGGGTTTGGGTGAATAAGAGAGAGTGGAGGTCGAGGATATATTGAGAGAGATATAGGGTGAGAAATATGGTAGTGCATTGGACAGAGTAGTAGAATGAGGTTTGGGATGAGTCAGAGTGGAGGTAGAGGATATATGGAGAGAGCTATAGGGTGAGGAATAGGGTAGTGCATTGGAAAGAGTACTAGAATCAGGTTTGAGATGAGTCAGAGTGGAGGTAGAGGATAAATTGAGAGAGGTATAGGGTGAGAAATAGGGTAGTGCATATGCTGAATTTGAATCAAAGTAATTAATATAGCAATACATAAGTACATGGAAGGTGTGTCACAAGTATATGGAAGTCAGGAGTGTTGTGTTCTGGGATGTCTAATCACTTGTTCCTCTGTGAGTGAGTAGGAGGGCAAGTGAGGCACTATAGCTAGTCGGTCCCAGGCTCATGGGTACTAAGGTGTCAGGATAAATCAGTCCCTGCCTACCAAGCTTCTATGGTCCCAAGCATAGTTCTGTGACTCCGCGGGCTCCTTGTAACACCTTCAGGGTTCTTTCTCGCTTCATTGGATGGATGGGTGGTACATTTCCCTCAAAAACGTCTGCAAAGTTTACAGACGTTCCTAAGATTGCAACATTCTGTAACCTTCTCAAAATCCCCTCAATGGGAAAAATTCTTCAATAAAAGGTTTTGCAGAAGCATTTCCGGCAAAAAAATTGCAAGTTAACTCTCCCAAATAAAAATGGGGGTTTTGCTAAGATTTGTTTCTACTTTTAGGACAGGCTTTTCTCACACAGACATCAACCAATACCCGTCACATCTCAGAATGTTACACGGAGGTAAGTAAAAAAGTAATTAATGGAATGTTTGAATTAATCTTAGTCACTCTGTGTCGCATTCAAGTAGGTCTTTTTTTGGTCACTGTCGTGTTCCAGAAAGGGACTAACCAGTTAGATCGGCGCCAACCATATGCACATTAGCTCTGGTCCTGCTCCAATCAGAACAGCCAAGCAAGAATTGGTAGGCTAACTTCTGCTCTTAAAGGGAACAAAGAAAACAATGGTCCTGACGGACAGACGAGATCCACTCAACGACCTAGAGTTAAGCTGCGCTGCCTGGTGAGTCAAATTAAAGAGACCCGTACAGAAAAGTGGTTCTGCCACAAAGGACAAACTACAATAGACTTCTCTTCTATCCTCTTCTACCGTGGGATTTCATTAAATGTTACACACAATGATCTGTCTAAACACGTATTTAAAAAAGAAAGAACAAACTAATTGTACTGTTTAGAGGTGTATTTAAATTTTATATGAAAAATCATGTTTCAATACGGAACTGGACATATACACATGAAAATCTGGTGTATTTGCAAAAATGAAACACAGAAGGAAGTGAGGTGTTTTATACATTTATCACAACATACCACAATTAGTACATAAAAATTACTACATATAAACAACTACATTTAAGCACAGCGTGAAAACAATTTAGGCCTGGGCGTAGTTCGCGAAGTAGCACTTCGCGAAGCTACGCAAAGTGAAGTTCGCACTACGCGAGCTACGCGTAGCACTTTGCGAACTGCGTAGTACCTTGTTCGCACTGTGCCAGATGTCGTTTTCAATGATTGCACAGTGTGGACAAGCAACCGGCACTGTGCAATCATTGAAAATGGCATCTTGCACAGTGCGAGCTGTAGTTTTCTGCTGCTCGAGTAGATTTTTACTCGAGCTTCAGCTTTCTCAAGGCGAACTGGTAGTTTCTCATCGCGAGCGGTCGCGAGCTTACGCGACCACTCGCAATGAGAAACCTGACCTCCTCGCGTTGGGAATCTCGCCGGGAGGTTTATTTTCCATGCTCACGATCGCCAACTTGAAGTTGCTGATCGCGAACAAGGAAAAAGTCTCGCCGGGATGTCATTTTGCTTGCTCGCGGTCGCCAACATGACGTTGAGGACCGCGAGCAAGCAAAAAATGACCGCAGCACTATGCTACGCGTGTTCGCACTGTGCTACGTGCAGTTCGCGTAGTGCGAAGTAGCGCGAACTTCGCAAACTACGCGAGCGTAGCGTAGTGCTTTGCCCAGGCTTAGAAAACATGGTGACAGTAATTTCAGCGTGCCCTAGAATTTTAATCCTTCTATTTATGATGGTCAGGTTGGACTGTAACACTTCTCGTTATACGTTGACGTTTCAACCCTTTGATTATTGTAAAATTTAGGAACATCAAAACAAGGTCTTCCTCTGGACAAGAAAGGGAATGTCTGTGTATAGCCTCGTGAGTTGGTTCCCGAAGAATATCAGCGAATGGAAGGCAGCCTGTTATATGGCTTCCTCCTGGAACTATCCTCATTAAATGCTCATTGATAGGTTGAAGATAAATCCGGAGCGGGCACAGCATGCTCTCAGACCATCTCCGGCGTCATGCGCTCAGAGACATCAATGAATATAGAAAATGTAGGGACATACATCCTCCGTACATCCAAATTGGTCCATGTTCAGAAAAAGCCAAGGCAGACACTGCGTGCTCTTAGACCATCGCCAGCGTCATGCGCTCGGAGTCGTCACTCAATTTTATTGAAACTGCAGGGGCACTCAACCTCCATGTACACCGATCAGTTCGGGTCAAGGAACAATTTAGTTTCCGTGGACTCTCTGCCAATGGTCGTTCAGAGTGTGGTGATCATGCGTCTTCACCCAGTACGTTGTACAATAATCAAAGGGTCGAAACATCGAAGTACAACTAGAAGCGTTACAGTCCAACCTAACCATCATAAATAGAATGATTAAAATTCTAGGTCATGCTGAGATTACCGTCACCATGTTTTCAAACTGTGCTTAAATGTAGTTGTTTATATGTAGTAATGTTTATGTACTCATTGTGGTATGTTGTGATATATGTATAAAACATCTCACTTCCTTCTGTGTTTCACTTTTGCAAATACACCAGATTTTCATGTGTATATGTCCTGTTCCGTTTTGAAACATGATTTTTTCATATAAAATTTAAATGCACCTCTAAACAGTACAATTAGTGTGTTCTTTCTTTTTGAAATACGTGTTTAGACAGATCATTGTTTGTAACATTTAATCAAATCCCACGGTAGAAGGGGATAGAAGGGAAGTCTTATGTAGCTTTGTGGCAGAACCACTGCTCGTTTCATGTAATAGTCCCCAGTTTCTGCACATTACTGGGTTACCCCATTGATTAATATTGTCCCGTACAGAAAAGGTCAGAATTAATCTGCAGAGTTACAAAGTATCAATAAGGCCTCGTTCGCTGACAAGTGATTCAAGGCCTGAAGGGGGGAGTTCGCCATGAGCCATGTCTTTACAGAAGATGTGCTGCAGTGAAATCTTTTCAGTCAATCAAAAATGGGGTTCTGTCTTGCAACAATGTATCACTCCATTGAATTGGCCGCGATTGATGTTCGTCCTTAAGTTGCTCCTGCCCTTATTGTTTATTTCGACACGTTTTGAACTGCCTGGTTTCTTTCATTTTGCCTAAAAATATCCTGAATGTATGAAATATTTAACAAACAAGCGCTGTTGAAATAAGTTTACAGATGTTAAGGGTCTTTCCCTCTTTTTAGGTTGAGTCTAGCGCAGCGCGCATGCGCTGCTCTATGGGGAGGCCTCTTAGAATAACTCAGAATTTCTCGAAACTTGTCCGTGTGGTTTTTCAACTTCCACACATTCGATTGGCCTTTGCGAGTGGCTTTCAAAAATGAAATCATGCAATTGGCCAAAGCCGGATGCATGTCCCACCTTTTCTGTAAATGTTCACTCCCACGGCATCCAGCTGTCGGGAGCGAGCAGTGGCGTGCAGGGTGCCAGCTGCATTCTTCGTCGTGGATCAATAAACACAGCGCGGTCACTTTCAGTTTAGCGCCCATGCTTGTTTTCTCACTCCCCACCTCTCCTCTCTGAACATGCCTCCCTCCTCTCCTTCCTCGCCCGCAGCCTCTCGACCTTCTCTAGCAGTTTCAGATCCGTGTTCTCTCACTTCCACCTCTTTTCTCGGTTTGATTTCTTTTTTACATCTTCAATTACTTCCCCCATACGCCTTCCCCTCACCCTCATTCCCCCTGCCCACTCATGTTAACTCAGTCTTTACTTCTGCTCACAAATTCCTACCTCGGCTCTGCCTTGCCCCCCCTTGGCTTCCCTCTATCCCCTAAGTTCTCTCTTAACCCCACAGCCATAGATGCTTTACTCGCCCACTTCACAACCCCTAACTTCCCCTCCCACGTCGCTTTTATGAAACCATTCCACACTACCCTTTTACCCCTCACCCTGAAAATGTATTCTAACTCCCTTTCACACATTCCCTCCCGCACTCCCTTTCGCTGCCCTCCCGTACTCATTTGCCCCGGACACTCCAATTATTTGCTTGAGTTCTATCTTGCCTCCACAACCCTCACTGGGTCCCCATCTCACTTCCACGCCCCTACCCTTGTGCATTTACCCCCTCCTTTTACTACCCGCCCCATCCTCACCGCCCTACTTCGCCTCCCTCATTCCTCATCTCCTCCTTTACCACCTCTCCACATCCTTCATAGCCATGCCCATTCCTTCACTCACCTTCACCTTCTTTACTCTCCATTCCCTGTTCCACCAGCCATCAATCACCCCTTCTTGCGCTTGTTCATCCCCAGCTCTCTTCCACTATGATCCACTCATCCCTTTCTCCCCATCGTACTAACTTACTCCACGCCCACTCATTCCTTCACCCATTCTGTGTCCTCAGTGTTGTACGTGTAGCACGTGCTCCGCGTTTACCTTGTATTGTGTGCTTAACTCTTTGTACTCTCTTCTACTGGTACTTGATTTACGCGTACTCGAATGTTTCTATGTCTTTTCACCCTTTTTGAACGTGCTACCACCACCTGAATTACTTCCATATCAACCTTGCATGCTGTACGTGTACTCTGTGCTGTGAAGCAGTTGTGTGCCTGTGCTTTGTGCTCGGCATGTTTTTTGTGCAATATACTACTACCTTGTGTTTCGTGGCCTGCCTTCTGTGGTCTCGGTGCTGTACATCTACCGCCCTCTGTTAGACCTGTCAGCCCTAGGGTGGTCTACCCCGTTTTTTTTGCCCTTTTGGCCTAATTTTTTCCGCCAACTTTTTGTTGGCCCTAGGTCTCTGGGTGCCTTAACACTGCTAACCAGTGCTGAGGTGCAGGTGCTCTCTCCTACCAATATGGCTGCCACAGGCCCCTGCTACTGCAGAGTGGCCATCGCGCACACATACTAGTAGCCAGGAGCAGGCTGGGACATTAGGATACAGTTTCTTTTTCCATCCCGCCTTTTTGTCCCATAGACTATTATGTGGAAGCTCCTGGAACATTCCAGCCCTGGGAGGGATTATGCTTTGCTGCCTTTGCAGGAGGGTCACCTGACCTGGGGGTATAAGAGGAAAGGAGGGAAACATGACTAGTCAGTTGGGGCACCACTGGACCTGGGGGAACCTCTGCCGGAGCGTAGGCGGTTGGGCCTAGGGGAGATACCTACACTACTGGGACTGACTGAGTCTAGGCCATGCTGTGCCCAATTTAGATGAGGGACTCTGCCTACCTGCTGATCTTGCCTGGTGAGGGGGCAACCCAGGGGACCATCTCCAGTGTGCTGCAGGGACCCACCCTGCCTCTGATGCCTGCCAACTCCACCCCCATTCTTCCCCCCAATAAGCCTGCCAGGGGAGCCTACCAGCTACTCTCCCCCTGAGACAAGTGCTGACCTGGATTGTCGTTGAGGGCCCTTCGCAACCTACAGATAACGCGCTGTGACTCCCAGGCGCGGTGCCGCCAGAACTGGGCCCCTTTCGGAAGAAGCTGTCCATGATAGAGCGCTGGATCAACCCCACGCTGAGCCTCTAGGCGCTGTGTGTGCCCCACGCGCTGCGTCACCCCCACGCTGAGCCTCCCCGTGTGGTGCCAGCCTAGCGCTGTGAAGGTATAGTGCCAACTGTCCAACTCACCGCCGCTGCCTAAGTCCCTATCGTCCCGCACTGGATGCCCGAAAGTGCTACCTACCAAGTCACCGCTGCTGCCCGGGCGCCGGAAGGTGGGGGCGCCGCCTGCACTGCCACTGCGTGTGCCGTGAGGGGGCGCTGTCACCCGGTGCGCCGCAGGCCCGAAAATCACCGCCGCGGCCCAAGGAATTGCCGCCAACGCGACTTGGGAGAATCGCATAGGAGGCCGCTGAAGCCCGCGCGGCCCGTACCCCGAGGCGGGGGCGCCAGCTGCATCACCTGCCACACCCCGCCAAGGGCCGCGCCGCCATTGGGCTGAGCTGCCGCACCCCCCAGTGCACCGTACAAGGATTGGCCGCTGAGGGTGCGGCTGGAGGGATCTGCGTGAGGCGGAGAGAACAGCGTGGAGCGGAGGCCGGCCCTGAAGCCTCCGACCTCGCCCCGCCGTGTGCCCGAATTGCGGGGAGCCCGCATCACCTACGCAGGCCCCGCCCGACCTGGAGGCCCTCCTCAAAGGTAACTTTCCTCTGGGTGGGGGAGGGCGGAGTAGCAGAGGAGATCGCGGGGGCCTGCCGGGATGCCCCGTTCACCTGGCAAGGCTGCCCGCATCCGCCCCTCCTCCCGGGACTGCAGCCGGGCCCCGTAGGCCCTGGGGGCTCTGCAAACCGAACGGCTGGGGCTGTTAGCTGTCCCCGAGAGTGGCCCGGATATCCTATCGATGTGCCCTGATGCCCCCTTTACAGAATCGCGCTACTCTGAGCCCTAAGAAAAAGTGAAGAAAGTGATTGTCGCCCTATCATACACTGTCTACTGCCTTTGAGCAAACTGTTGGTACACAGGGCCTCTCTGCTTACTCCCTAGAACTGCCCTGATTACTCAGCTCACCGAAGTAATTGTGGCCCTACAATGCCCTGCCAGTCCCTGATTCTTGTGGCTTGATGAATTGTTTGATCTACTGAAATACACTGTGTTACTTGCCGGGATGAATTGGCTGTTGCCCAGAAATGTACTGCTTTATTCCCTGTGATGAACTAATGGTTGCCCGGCTATTCACTGATTTACGTAACTGAATGAAATGGTTGTTGTTCTATGATTAATGAATGTAGATACCCAGATGAATTTACTGCTGCCTTGCTAAGTGACCGCATTATTCCCGAAATGAGTTGATTCCTCACTATTTGAAATAGATAAAGAATCTTGTGTTTTACTAAACAACCTGTTGTGGTGTCCTTCATTGTGTGCGCGTGGCTGAGTCCGTGTGGGTGAGTGCTGCACCAGTGCTTTACACAGTGCCTTCGGTTGCCTTCCTACCTCGCGCCAAGCTACCGTGTCAGAATTGGTGACCCCAGTTCTAACACCCTCTTACCTGTGTTTTACATGCACCCTTTCTACCCCGCACTTTGTGTACACTAAGCTCTAAGTATGTATTGCCACATCAGGGCCCTACTGTGAACTCTGCTGTGCATATATTTTACAACATATTGCCATGTGCTCCATGTGTGGTGTATATTCTGTGTTCTACACTTACTCTGTTCTATACACACATGCACTGTGCTCAACTTACACCATGTTTCCCGGGTTTTACATGCATTTTTGCTCACTGCAGGGGACTGCTTTCGACCTCATAGTCACAGGTCCAAATCCCGGCAAATTAACTCAGCCATTCATCCTTTCTGAGGTCGATAAAATTAGTACTATTGAGTTGGGTAACCAATAGACATCTGTTATTCAGCGCCAAGGTGCCCCTTAGCGGGTGAAAGAGCGCTTTACAAATACACGTTATGTTATGTTACTATGATGAACTGCCCCCATCTAACAATAAAAACTATAACAAAAAAGCATTAGAACAGGCAGGGAAAAATTGACAGCATTGCATAAACAGAAAAACTAGAACACATTTTTGGTGTTAATTCTGGTTTTTATTAGGGTACTTCAGTAGTATATAATGTTTTCTAGGTTATATATAAGGTGACAAAAATGGTTATAACACTTTTTTTTATTATAACTTATAACTTTTAATCATGCTGCACAACATTCACAATGCTCTACAACACATATTAAAAACGTTAACAAAGCCAATAGCTCTTTCTAAACACTTATAAGGCCCCAAAGGCGAGATCTATTGTCTATGCCAATGCTTGTTCTGTTCTACCTTTTATGCACGAGCAATTTCTATTGAGCACATTGTTATGGTTCTGGAGCGACCAATGAATGAAAATAGTGGATGTCTAGTAGTAATATGAATTGAAATGTATGTTTTGGAATAAAATTGCGTTCTGTGTGATGATATTTTAACTCAACTGTTCTCTACCTGTTTTTTTATATATCTTTTTGAAGTGTGATTCAGAATAGGTGAATAGAATTGTTCTATCCTCTCTGTCCGTCAGGACCATTGTTTTCTGTATTGCATTGTACACAGGTTCGTCTAGTGTTTTTTGGGGTGTTACCCCGGTATTTTGAAATGACTTACGGGAACAAAGTCAATGTCAGACCTGTTTGAGCCTTCGTGGGGCTTTTCAGTGAAGTGAAGCTTGAGTCCACTGGAACTGTGCGGTGGGGCCCTATATCCCAAGATATCTATTGCACTTCCGGTGTCTTACTGGGAATAACAAAAACTGAAGGGTGTAACCCTTGATTTAAGCCCAGTCTCTGGTAATTATTCTGGCAACATTCTAATCCATCATTAGTATGCTCACCATGCCACTCCAGGGGGCATATTATCAAGGACGGCGTTAAAATTATCGCCGCTTTAGCGTCAGAAAACTGCCGCTAAAGCGGCGATAATGGGCTTGATAATATGCCCTGGAGAATTCCCATAGAAGCCCATGTTGACACCAGAACATGGACTTCTATTGGAATTCTCATGGGCATATTATCAAGCCCATTATCACCGCTTTAGCGACAGTTTTCTGCTGCTAAACCGGCGATAATTTTTAACGCCGTCCTTGATAATATGCCCCCAGATGAGGGCCAGGCCTAATTAAACCAGGCTAGACTGTTTCAGTAAGAAGAGAGACACACAAATTGTGTGGCCAGTGATGACTTTCCAGGTCGTTTTATTTGCTCGCTGTGCCGCTCCAGACAGGAGCTAACCATACGCACATCAGCCCTGCCCTTTTCCAGAGGGATCAGTCCAGCCCGAACTGCTGCGCAACCGCCCATCCTAAATGGGAACACAAGCAAACCCCAGACCAATCTCGGCCATATTGGGCCTCCTCGGTGTGGTGCAGCGCAAGTCCTGTAGCAGTATTTTGCAGAACCCCCTGCCTCAGCATACCCGCCAAACATAGGGTCTCAAATCAATAGGACTAAAAAACTGATGGAATGCTTCAATTTATCTCAGCCCCAGCTAAGTATTTTGGGCAGCATTTCCAGTCTATAGCATGTCTGTTCATTGAGCTACCCCTAGCAGCGGCCAACCATTTGCAAATGATCCTCGACCTGGGTCTATGGGAACAGCCGAGCACGAGCTGCTAAGACTCGGTACCCTATGCTGTCACCGTTCTGCGCGGATATCCTTCCCCCTTCTTTCCGATTTTTCCCCAGGCCTGGTCAACCCACTAAAACCCCACCAGCTAGCTGCCTTATGCTCCTGAAATCCATTGTGCGCGACGCCTCATCATGACTCAGGCCCGACCACCACTAGGTGGGGTGCGAAATTTGCATAATTTGCTTTTGGATTGATATCCCAACTTTTGGAAAAATTACGTGAAATTATGTGCAACCGCGTAAAATGCAAATCCATTACTAACACTATATTTTAGTTTGAAATGCATCCTCACATCAGTTTTAGACGCGAGGACACATTTCACGATTGATAAAAACAAGAAAAACGCCAGTGGCGGAATCATCAGTCGTTTGCGTTCTGCACCTTTGCGTTATTCCCTCTTGTGGTATCGTGAATGGTGTGTAAATATGCGACCTGGTGTAATGGCATCACAACCTGCCTCATTAATATTCATGAGGCAAGTCGCAATTTGCGACCCCATTGGGAATGGCCAGCACTCACAGGGATGGTGGCCTGCTAGGGTCAGCAGACCACCATGTCTGTGACCTCTTTTTAAATAAAGCAGTGTTTTTTTAATGCAGCCTGTTTTCCTTACAAGAAAACAAGATGCATTTAAAAAAGAAAAATGAAACAGTTCAGTTTCATTTTTTAAGACTAGGCAGTGGTCCGTGGGACCACTGCCTGCTCTTAAAAAAAATATTTTCGCTGCCAGTCACAAAGGGGAAGGGACCCCTTCCTGTCCGTGAATGGCTTACCACCCACTTGAAGTAGGTGGTAAACTGCGAGTGTTTTGCGGCTGCAATTGCGGTCGCAATACAATTGTACATAGAAGTGTGACTTGCTATTAGGAAGGGACACCCTTGGCACGCCCCTTCCTAATAGTGAGTCGCAAACCCTATTTTGCGAGTTGGTAATAGGTTACCGACTCGCAAAATTGGGTTTCTACATTGCACAGACCTATTTAGTGATTGCAAACGGGCCGATTTCCCGTTTGAGACTGCTAAAAAAGGTCGTACGTCTGGCCCCATGTCCTTTATTCGTACCGATCAAGTAGCTGGAATATGCCCCAGAGCTGCTATAGCCCAGCTTAAGGCTCTACATGGCACGTGCCAACTGGACTTGGCTACTAAAAAGTCTGGCGTCTTGTTTCAGACCTTTTTGGATGATGGTAAAGAATTTCAACAGCGCTCTTCTGACCAGGAAGCCAGTGAAGGGATCCCAAGGTGTTAGAAATATGGTCCAATTTATTCAAGCTGGCTGCCAGCCTGGCTGACATTTTAAAAATTATTTGTAGAGGATTGTGCATGGTCTCAGGCGGACACACATAGCCATTGGTCAAGATGGGATTACAATAATACCACTGACATCAGTAACATGCAGATGGGGACCAAGGCATGTGAGGAGTCTACACTGGACCTTCAGAAGAAAGAAACGCACGCTGGCAACCATGGCTGCCTGTGAGCGTTCTTAGCCCAGGCTCCAACAACAGTCAAATGTTGCAGACTGCCTCACAAGGAATAGTTCCTGTGCACATGTTCTCAGGTCAATTCATGATAACATAAATAAAACCTGGCCAGGATCTTGATTTTAAAGGGGTTTGGCATGCAGAAAATGGTGGTCATCCTCTTTCGGACAAGTGTGCAGCAAGATGTAAGGAGTGCACCAAATGGTCCTGGTTACAGCTGGCTCTCTGCCTCTGGATTGCAGTGCCTCATGATCATCCGCATACGTACAGACGTAAGCTCTCATAGCCTGTAGAACGGCTGCCCAACGCCGCACATCAAAGTCAAACAGCGGCGGTGCCAAACCAGAGCCCCGTGAAGTCTCCATTTGAGTTGGCAAGCCGACTAAACAAAAGTTGGGAGGAACACCAGTACACATCTGTTGGTCAAAAGGGATCTAAACCTCTGCAGGACCAGCCTGGTAGTCAGTAGCAAGGGGTATGTCCACCAGGAGGCGATGGTCAGCGATGTCAAATCATCCGCCAAATTTGGCAAAATTAGCGCCCAACACCAGCACCATCCATCTCCTGGCGCAAGTCATCCAAAGCAGAGAGAACCGGAAGCTCCTGCTACCCAACTTATTGAAAATATGAGCTTTGTTGGCAGTTTGTGTAGACTTCTGTCCGCTGCGTTGTGTTGAATGGTTGTGTGTTGTTGCTAGGAGGGAAGTCAAACTATGACTGCTAGATAGCCAACGATATGATAAGATGTATCCGCACGATGTTGGATTCTTTAAGGGTGTTGTGTCTAACGCAGCCTGGATGGATAACTTAAATATCTCTTTTTTATGGTAATTTAAAGCCGCTCGGTGTCATGAGGTCCTGGAGGAGACGAATGGCCAACAGTTAGGTCTCTAAGTAGCACCATCGTAGGCAGAGGGGTGGAGGAACTAACATCCATTCATCCTCAGCCAGCATCAGCCAACCAATAACACTGAGCGCACGAACAGACACTACCCGGTACCACAGGCACTGTGCCACCAACCCCTGAAGAGGGGAATGGACAATGTCAAACAAGCATTTATAACAAGCATCGAGGTTCATTATTTAAAGACTTTGTGAAGCGCAACCCATCTAGTGTGAGAGTTTCAATAAAGTTGGGTCAGGCAGAAGACTAGGCTGCCACCTACTGGCAAGATCAAATTACTGCAAAAGGCAAGAAAATGTACCTTTTTGCAGTGTATGTAGAACAGTCCAGCAGACAAAATGCTATTTTGCATAGATGGCTGAAAATGCTCACCTTGTTTCTGAACCCATCAGTATAACAAAATCCACATTGTTGCGGACGCGTAAGTATAACAGTGTGCTCACATGCTCCAACCCTTCCATGGCCACCTGTAAAATGGCGCCAGTCTTGTTATTCTTTTCCTAATGTGCGTTCATGCTTACTCCGGTCTCCCCGGGCAGCTTGTAGTTGGGACATTGGTTCGCGTTTACCGAGGACTGGCTCTTTCCTCAGTCACACCCCGTGATTACAACTTTTTTGTTGTTTAAATCTGTTTTATTATTTGTTTCAATACATATAAGTAGAGTCATGATTCATATAGTGTTAGCATCATTTGTATAGTGTATTGACATGTTTCCAGATGAGAGCTGTATATGCAAAGTTACCAACAACACCCCGTGATTAAAACTTTTAAACGATTTTGAAACATTACGAGTAGTTTAGTGAACAGTGTGTGCCCTGCACGTACTTCAGCGTGGCAGCGAGGCACAGCACTTTGCACCCCTGCAATCCGTGCTCGCCCGTCCCCGGAGAGAGATGCGTCGACATGCGGGCCACTCTTGAAACATGTAATGGCACGAGCGGGGGTCATTATCGCCACGTCATTTGGCAGTGGAAGAAAGTACACGGGGTCAAAGGCAGCCCTGCTGTAAATCAGACATCCATTTATGGCAGGGAGAGGCAGGCAGGCCGCTCGGCGTCCAGGGCCTGCCACCCACCGCGAGCGCAAGGGGCGCAGTAACATCGGGAGGCCATGACAGGGCACTGTTTACTGGGACAACGTGACGCCAGCCTTGTAACGAGGCCGAAATGGAGCCCAGATATGCAGTATATATGTTTACATTAAACGGTGACAAGTATAACATTTGAGAGAAAACTGGCGGCATGTCTTTCTCTATTCATAGCCCACTAAAGAAACATCAAAACAGGCGTGGGGTTTGAACTAGCAGCCGAGTGGGATGCTTTTAAACCAAGAGGCTTGTGTTTGCCTTGCAGCTGCACACACCTGTGTGATCCTGCGCACAACTGACCCGAGTCACAAAGACAATCATACATTCAAGTGGCTAGAAGTACGCCCCGCCCTGCTACTCCCAACTTACATTTTCCTTTTCCACTTATAGGAGGGCATCTTTATAATTCTTTCACGCAGCGCAACGCAGCAAGACACCATGCTGCCCTGTGTGGAAGGGAAAGGGCTGGGATGCGCCGTATTTACAATAATTATACGGCACTTTCCCAGCATTTCCTAGCGCTGGCGCACTTTTGGCTGAATACACAATGCAGCACATGTGGTGTATCGGTCAGCAGTGCCGTTTTAACACATGGGCATTGGGCACGCATGCTGGGCAGTGGCCGGGGGCCCCATGAGCACCCCACCAATACTCTGAACATACTTTTCAACAGTAGTGAACTTCTCTGCTTAAGGAGTTGAATCTCTGAACAGTAATCATGATTCTCTGGATTAGAATTCGAGATTTAGAGGCGCTGATGCACTTGTCTGCACCCATCAGTGAAGCAGCAGGCTTAAAATGTTTGTGGCCCAGGGCGAGTATACGTGCTGGGTCTCTCAGCAGCCAAGTCAAGAACGTCTTTGTGACCCTAAGTGTAAACAAGCATTGGCTAAGCCAATAGGTTTGGTATGGCACACCAACGCAATGCTTTTATATTTTTATAATTCTTTTTATTGAAACAAACATCGGTTCAATTAGACAATACAGAGGGCACAGAAAATGAAGAAATAATAGCGTCATACGGAGGATGAAGATTGCATTTCAACATAAGAGGGGAGCATCACGGGGTAAAGGGGACATTTGAAGCAGAGCAAGCAGGCGGTGTACAAATTTAACCCCGATAACTATTCCAAGGGCTCCAGATACGCGCCCATTTTTTTGGCCAACCTCTAGCGACATATACCGTCTTCTCCCTAAACATACACCAATCGAGATCTCTCTCCCAGGTCTCCAACGTAGGTGGTTTAGCAGCTCTCCACAATTGCGCGATGTTTCTTTTGCCTATCATGAATCTCAGGGTGACCCATTGGTGAGTATTAAGATCTGTGGGTTCCCATATGTTGAGGAGGCAACGTCTCGCCTGCGGTGAAAGACGGGTGTGTAGTACAGTGAGTATTACCTCGTGAATCTTGCATTCTCATAGGATGTGAAATAGTTTCCTAGCAGACCGCACCCTCTCCTGCAATCCCCTCTGTCAGTGACCCCCATGTGGATCAAGCGTGGCCCGGTAATGTATACGCAGTGAAGGATTTTTTGCTGTACCAATCTGAGGCGCACCGGTATGTGACCAGTCTAGGTGAAGTCACCGCCTCCTGCCAGTCTTCATCATCGATCTCAATCCCATCTCCCGTCCACTTCTCCCTAAATGCCTGAAAGGGATCGGTCATATTGTTTATCAGTTTTTTATATATTAGGGAAATCGTCTTTTCAGGAAGGTGGCCATCTAGGATTCTGCCCTCTAAAGATGAGGCTTCAGGAGGGGTTGAGCCTGCTGGTCATGGCATTCGGAGTGAGTGTAGGATTTGGGCATAGCGGAGGTACTCAGTAGTTGCTAGGTCATATTCAGCCTGCAGTGTGTTGAAGGATTTAACTCCCCCAGCCCCCCCAGAGGTCTTTGATTTTTGCAATGCCGATGAGGTCCCATTTGTCGAAGCCTTTTGACCTCCATAGGCTGCCCAGAGATTCAGAGTCCCAAAGGGGGGTCGCCAACGTCAGTTTCCGTCCCCACCCAAGGGCATTGGTTGCGTCATGCCAAAGCTGGACTGAGTGTTTGATGGGGCCGTCAGGATATATTTGTTGGGCCGCGAGTAGAGCGCCCTATTGTAATTACCTCCGGGGAGGAGCCATTTGTCCATGGCATAACCTGGGTCGCGTCCATAGGTGCCATGGTTTATGGCGGCCAAGTGTGCAGCCCAATAATATTTTTTAATATCCGGAAGGCTTATGCCACCATTGTACCAATTCAGGGTCGGTTTATTTAGGGCGTGTAGGAAGGTGGATATCTGACTATGGTTACCCCCAAATTTTTGCCTAGTGTCTAGCTGGTTTTTCGACTTAGTTGGCCTGAGATCCTGCCATTCAGGATCTCAGCCTGGCTGTTCTCTCTTTAAAATGGACTCCATGTACCCTAGGTGCATAACCCATTGGAACTAGATCACCCTGTGAGCCCCTGTACCAGTGTACACTAGGTACCCAGGGCATTGGTGTATCTAAGGCCACCAAGGGCTGAAGCATGTATTGTGCCACCCCTGGCCTGGCCTAACAAATTTGACACAACTGGCTGATCACTCAGCTGGGGTAAGTTGGTGTAACCACCTCTTACTTAGGTGTAGTATACCTATACCTAACCTTAAATGGGACACCTGGTAACCTATAAGTCACTCCTATGGCAGGCCTTAACAATCCTGAAGGCAGAGTGCTTGGTTCCATGTGAGATGGTGCTCTGGCATGAGCTGAGCCTGTCTGCAGGGGTCGGAACAACTTCCTTCTACTGTTTCCAGATATCGTCATACCATATACTCTTAAGTGCATTATGAACCTCGCGGTTAAATGCTAACTTTGGTTTGGCTTTATCAAAACATGTCGAGTAAGGTGTCATACGAATTGGAATACTAACCCCTCGCCAATTCTGGCGACGGGGTTAGCATTCCACCCTTCTAGAGGGACACGACATGTACAGTACCTGAAACCCGGGTAAAATCAGACATAGCCTCAGCTCCACAAAATGGATGCTGCCACCACAGACACAAGTCTGCCCTCCTGCTGCTGGGAGTCCTTCCAGCTTGGGAGGTGTGGACAAAGGGTTTCCTGCCAGGGGAGGTGCGTGCACCACCCCAGACAGGATTTTGTGTATTGGTCAGGTAGGGCTTGAAAGAAACCAGACATGCCTGAGGCTCACAAGGAGCCTCGGTGCATATGCCAGTTCAATACGGTCCTGGGGCACACCAGTCCCGGGCCTGGGGCGAGCTGGACAAAGGATTGGGGGTGTAACCACCCCCCTTCCTGGTCCCACCCTTAGGGAGGGACCTAGCAGGTAGTCCGGCCCCTAGAATCCGCTTAAAGGTAGGAGCTGTGTCCTAAGACTTCAGACATCCTGGAATCAACTTGAAACTAAGAAGAAGACGGGAACTTCGACGCTCTGCCGCTCAGAGGACTGAAGCCAATCTCCCCTGTGGTCAGGGAGTGACCACCTTGCTAACGCAAGCACCATCCAGCGAATCAATGTCTGCTTTGCCGCCGCCTCCCGCCGGAGCCCAAGCCCAGAGACTGACAAGACCTGGACCTCCAGACCTCTCACCGCCCGATCCACAGTCCCTGAGAAGAGGAGACCCGTGGAGGCACCGAGACACGTGGAGCCAGCCATCTTGAAACGACCACGACAAGCTGCAAGCGCAACAACCGAGGCTCCCTCCAAGTTGTGCTTTGGGATCTGAGAAGCCCAACACCCGAGCAGCATCTGCACCAAAGGTGAGCCCTCCAGCATCTCCAAGATCTACGTGGGGCCCTTCTGCATTTTGCCACTCGATGCGCCTAACCGGTTGCTGGCCCGCTGGCTAGTGGCCATCTTGGCGACGAACTTCATGAAATACACTGCTGGTCTGGTTGCTCCAGACTGGCCCTTGCTCCCCTCCAAAGGAGCAATCCCTCTGACCTTGCTGGTCAGAACCATCAGCTTATTTTGTTTTCCACAACAATTGCTTTTGCCAAGGCTTGTTTGCTTTGATCAAGTCGCCGACACCGCCGACAGCGAGAGCCTGCGTGGGACAGCTCGTGACTCGACTCCTGGACGTCGTCGACCTTCAGGGACCACGTGGCTGCAGAGACAAGCTACACCTTTCTTTCTGTTTGCACCTGACATCGCCTGGTACCCACCTGGTGCCACGCTGGTCACTGGCTAGTGACTGTGAACACTGTCCCCTCTGCTTACAGGTCTTCAACATCTCCGATCCACTCTTGGATCCACTGCATCTCTTCCGGACCGGTCGCCTGCAGCATCTTTGTCCACAGGCTCCATTGAACAGATAGAAGAAACCCGACGCACTTCGACGCCTATGCACCCGCTTCCTGTGGGTGAGGTAAAGCTGGCACTCCGGTGCCCAAGTGTAGAGAATCATCTCTAGTGTCTGTGTTTCCAATCTTAAGTTCCTAGTCCATCCGGAAGATCCTCTTTGCAGTAACTTTGTACTTTTTACGCACCCATTGAAAACCTATGGGAGCTCGCGTGTGACTATTTGCTCTGCACACGCAACCCGTGGACCTCCTGGTCACTAACTGAAGTTAGCTCCTTGTAGGCCCAGCGATTCTAGAGGCCCTAGGCCTTTTCCCTTTTCTGTTCGTGGTACTTATACCACTATTTTAGTATATGGTTTGAGCGGCCACCAGGGCCTATCCATATAAAGTGCAACTTCTGTGTATTCTACTGTAATCTTGTTTGACGATTTGTGCTCCTGTGCTCATAAAGAGACTAGGGGTTACTTTGAGAAATAAATACATATATATTTTGAATATATATCTGTGTGGTGTCCTTTCATTGGTATAAAAGGGGGTTACATTTGGTAAAACAGCCTGCTTAACACGTTTCACGAGTTTAGCCTCAAAGACTGCTTAGCCTACGCTACCACTAGGGCAGCTAGTCCGAAAAGGTTGACTTACAACCACACCATAAGGGTTGCTTGGCATGGTACAAGGTGGTCACTTTAACTAGTGAACATCATATACCAGGCCAACTTCTCACATTGGTGAGCAGCGGTTGGATTTGAGCTTGCTGTGTTTTACCATTGTAATCTCTTGGTTACCAATTGAAAGATCACATAGGTACCTGTAGGTACATATAAAACAAGATTAGATATACGTAAGTTCTACTGAACTTAGTTGTTGTAGAGCAAAGGGAGTAGCACACCCTGACTACAACTACTAGATAGGTTTAGTAGGTAAACCCAAGTGTAGGTAGATTGCAACACATCCACCCACACTTAAGAGCAATGGCTGGGGCAGAGGGGTCCACAGTACCCATCTCTGTTGAGAGTGACCCCAAGAGGGCACCATCCATCTTTGCTACCCTAAATCAGAATGAGCTCAGGCATTTGGCAACTCTTAGAGGCCTTAAACAGCCCAAGAACCCTACCTCTGCTGAGCTCAGAGAACTCTTACAGAATGATGAAAATCAGAAAGAGCTCGAGAAAGCTTCCCAGTTAGCCCCCTTAGGGACAGCAACAGGAGGCCCCCCTTCTGAAGATGCCACTGAGGTACCCCTTTCCAATAGCCATCCCTTAGATGAGCACCATACTACAGAGGAGGAAAGTGAGGGGGATACAGATGTGAGTGGGGATGAAGGGAGAACTAGCCCAGTGCCAAGTGTTATACTTGGCCCAGCTAAACTAAGGCTATTGGGGACTGACAATGGGATCATCCCATTGGATCTCCCCAGTGGACTTAACCAGAGGTCTCGGAGGCAAAGGAATCACTCAGGTGAATCTAATGCTTCTCATACCTCTAGAGGCTCTCAAGGTCACTCCAGGAGAAGGATGACCACCCCTCAGAGGAGGGAGCATGAGGCCAGAATGCAGGAAGCCCAGCTGAGGATCAGGAAGCAGGAGCTAGAAGTCGCCCTGATGGAAGAGAAACTGAACAAGGCTAGGCAACCTAGAGAGAGTGGGTCTATACCCACTGGTGGCAGCATTGTCCCTAGGGACAAAGATATGGTCTTTGATAATAGGAACCTGTCTAAGGTTGTGCCCCCCTACAAAAGTGGGGATGACATCCACAAATGGATAACTGCTCTTGAGAGAGCCTGCAAAGTGCAGCAGGTTCCTGAAGACCAGTGGGCAGCAATCCTCTGGCTCTCCTTTGAGGGGAGAGGCAGAGATAGACTCCTCACTGTTAGAGAAGAGGATGTCAGAAATTACAGAGTCCTGAAGAGTGTCCTGGTTGATGGGTTAGGCTTAACCACTGAACAGTACAGGTTAATGTTCAGAGACACCCAAAAGACACAGACTCAGGACTGGTCTGAATATGTTGAATGTGCCACTAAGGCTTTGGAGGGTTGGTTGCTGGGAAGTAAGGTATCTGATTATACAGGATTGTACAATTTGATGATGAGAGAACAGATTTTAAGTAACTGTCAAAACCAGCTCCTCCATCAACACCTGGTAGACTCAGATTTGACCTCTCCCCAAGAATTGGGAAAGAGGGCAGATAAATGGGTCAGGACTAGGCCTGGGCAAAAATTTCGTTCCGTTCGCGGAAATTGCGATAATTTGACATTTTTGCGTTCCGCGGAGAGCGCGAAAATGTCAAAAATTCCGGTTTCCGCAGCTTGGCGATAATTTGTTTCTTGCTCGCGCTGTAAAATGATACATTCTCGCGCGCGCGCGATCGCCTTACCTGAATCCCTGCGTTCGCCGACAAGTTTTCTTGATCCGGTCGCGTTCTCCATGAGATGTTGTATTGTTTTTAGCCATTTGCGCTGTCTCGCGACAGTTCGCGCCCGCAGTGACGTCATGCGTCGCGCGATCACGTCTTTCTTCTCGCGATCATGCACCGCGAGAACAACTCAAAACAAGATGGCCGCGCCCGCAAGCAACCACATGGGTAAGTTGGCGACCCGCAACCATGCAGAAAATCTCGCGAACATGCCGGAAAAAAACTTCCGCATCTTCGCGATATTTCTGCTTGTTTGCGATAATTTTAAACATTCTCGCGATAATTTGCGAAGGTTAATTCCGCAAATTCCGCCCACCCCTAGTCAGGACCAGGATCAGGCCTAAGAATCAGGGTGGTGACCAAAAGAAAGATACCACCAAACCTCAAGAGAAGGGTGGGGATAAAGCAAAAGAGAAATCTTCCTCAGGGCCCCAAAACTCCACACAGGGTGGTGGGTCCCAAGCTCCCTCCTCTACCACAGGTAAAAAGCCTTACTGCCATGAGTGTAAAACTCCTGGGCATTGGAAAACTGACAGCAGTTGCCCAAGGGCTAAAAACAAAACTGTTCCTCCAATTACTCCTGTCACACCACCTATTACTGTCAGCAGTAATCCCCCAGGTGGTGGGAGTGCCCCCAGAAATCTGGGTGGGTTCACTTGGGGAACACAGGGGGACCCTGGCTTAGCCAATTCCCCTACAGCAACTACTCTTGTCTGTGATGGTGGCATGGGGTTTGCCAACTTCACTGCCTGTCCCAACACTTTGGGTAGGTACAGACAGGAGCCCTACATCAATGGTACAAAAGCGGAGGCCTACAGAGACACTGGAGCTAGCATCACGATGGTGGCCCATTGGCTAGTTCCCTCTGAGCAGCTTTTGCCTGGTTTCTCCTACCAGGTAACTAACATTGATGGCAAACAGAACAGTCATCCCATGGCAGAGGTATGTCTCAGCTGGGGAGGGGTCACTGGCCCTATAAGGGTGGCAGTGTCCCCAACCTTGCCTGTAGACTGCTTACTGGGGAATGACTTAGAACTCTCAGCTTGGGCTGGAGTTGAACAAGACACCCATTCTAAAATGGTAGGCCTTTCACAAAAGGGTAGTGGGGTTGTGCCATTCACAACCCCTGTCCAAATAGATTTCCTCCCTGGAAAGGTTGGAAGGGCAGTGGTAGCCACAGCCCAGGCACAGACAGACTTCCCTGTAGAGACTGGCAGAGCTGTGACAGTCACAGCTCAAACACAAACTGAGTGCCCCCCTGAAAAGGTTGGCAAGGCTGTAATGGTCTCAGCCTATACTCAGACTGACATAGGTGTAGTGAAGCCTGAAACTATGGATCACTCCACACAAACAGAGAGTAGTGGGGAGGAAGAAAAGTCTCCCTCTCCCCAGACATTAGGAAAAAGTCAGCCTCCTCAGGGAGCTGACCTCACCCCTTGTGAAGGAACTGCCCCAGAGGTAGCCAGGCCTGGCCTGGCAGAGCCTCTGATGTCAGTGGCCCCTTCCAAGGTGGGACCCAGTCTGGTGCAGGTAGCCTGCCTCTCTCTACCCTGCCTCAGTCAGCCCAGGGCTGCAGAGGTCAGGGAGGCCAGTGGACCCCAAGAGGGCCCCTGTCCCCAAGAACCCCCCCATCAAAAGAATGAGGATTGCCTGGCTAGTAGCCCTAGTCAGGTGATGGTTAAAAACATTCCTGAGGGATCTCCTTTACAGGTAGTTAGGGACCTCCCCCAGAGGGATTCTGTTGGGCACAGGCAAACATGGGACCTTAGGGCCCCAAACCTGACCTGTCCCTCCAGTAAGCCCACAAAAGGGACCCAGCCTCCAGCTTTAGGTAGTCAGAGGCTGACCCTGAGAGCACAGTGCAACTCAGTTAAGGAAAGAAAGGCATCCATGGTGGAGGATGATTGGAGGAAGCTGAGGCCTCACTTTGAGGACACTCACTTCAGTACTCCATCTCAACACCAGCCTTTTACTTTGCCAAGACACACCAAAGGTAGAGACTCCCTATGGTGGAGACCCTCTGATACCCTTAGGGTGAGGGATTGCTTAGTGGACCATGAGACAGGGGGTAACCATGCCAGTGCTGGTTCCTCCTTATATGGCCACTTGGGCAATATAGGCTTACCTGGTCAAGGTCAGCCTTATCTCCCTTCGTTTGGGGGGGGGGGGGTTGTGTAGGAAGGTGGATATCTGACTATGGTTACCCCCAAATTTTTGCCTAGTGTCTAGCTGGTTTTTCGACTTAGTTGGCCTGAGATCCTGCCATTCAGGATCTCAGCCTGGCTGTTCTCTCTTTAAAATGGACTCCATGTACCCTAGGTGCATAACCCATTGGAACTAGATCACCCTGTGAGCCCCTGTACCAGTGTACACTAGGTACCCAGGGCATTGGTGTATCTAAGGCCACCAAGGGCTGAAGCATGTATTGTGCCACCCCTGGCCTGGCCTAACAAATTTGACACAACTGGCTGATCACTCAGCTGGGGTAAGTTGGTGTAACCACCTCTTACTTAGGTGTAGTATACCTATACCTAACCTTAAATGGGACACCTGGTAACCTATAAGTCACTCCTATGGCAGGCCTTAACAATCCTGAAGGCAGAGTGCTTGGTTCCATGTGAGATGGTGCTCTGGCATGAGCTGAGCCTGTCTGCAGGGGTCGGAACAACTTCCTTCTACTGTTTCCAGATATCGTCATACCATATACTCTTAAGTGCATTATGAACCTCGCGGTTAAATGCTAACTTTGGTTTGGCTTTATCAAAACATGTCGAGTAAGGTGTCATACGAATTGGAATACTAACCCCTCGCCAATTCTGGCGACGGGGTTAGCATTCCACCCTTCTAGAGGGACACGACATGTACAGTACCTGAAACCCGGGTAAAATCCGACATAGCCTCAGCTCCACAAAATGGATGCTGCCACCACAGACACAAGTCTGCCCTCCTGCTGCTGGGAGTCCTTCCAGCTTGGGAGGTGTGGACAAAGGGTTTCCTGCCAGGGGAGGTGCGTGCACCACCCCAGACAGGATTTTGTGTATTGGTCAGGTAGGGCTTGAAAGAAACCAGACATGCCTGAGGCTCACAAGGAGCCTCGGTGCATATGCCAGTTCAATCCGGTCCTGGGGCACACCAGTCCCGGGCCTGGGGCGAGCTGGACAAAGGATTGGGGGTGTAACCACCCCCCTTCCTGGTCCCACCCTTAGGGAGGGACCTAGCAGGTAGTCCGGCCCCTAGAATCCGCTTAAAGGTAGGAGCTGTGTCCTAAGACTTCAGACATCCTGGAATCAACTTGAAACTAAGAAGAAGACGGGAACTTCGACGCTCTGCCGCACAGAGGACTGAAGCCAATCTCCCCTGTGGTCAGGGAGTGACCACCTTGCTAACGCAAGCACCATCCAGCGAATCAACGTCTGCTTTGCCGCCACCTCCCGCCGGAGCCCAAGCCCAGAGACTGACAAGACCTGGACCTCCAGACCTCTCACCACCCGATCCACAGTCCCTGAGAAGAGGAGACCCGTGGAGGCACCGAGACACGTGGAGCCAGCCATCTTGAAAAGACCACGACAAGCTGCAAGCGCAACAACCGAGGCTCCCTCCAAGTTGTGCTTTGGGATCTGAGAAGCCCAACACCCGAGCAGCATCTGCACCAAAGGTGAGCCCTCCAGCATCTCCACGATCTGCGTGGGGCCCTTCTGCATTTTGCCACTCGACGCGCCTAACCGGTTGCTGGCCCGCTGGCTAGTGGCCATCTTGGCGACGAACTTCACAAAATACACCGCTGGTCTGGTTGCTCCAGACTGGCCCTTGCTCCCCTCCAAAGGAGCAATCCCTCTGACCTTGCTGGTCAGAACCATCAGCTTATTTTGTTTTCCACAACAATTGCTTTTGCCAAGGCTTGTTTGCTTCAATCAAGTCGCCGACACCGCCGACAGCGAGAGCCTGCGTGGGACAGCTCGTGATTCGACTCCTGGACGTCGTCAACCTTCAGGGACCACGTGGCTGCAGAGACAAGCTACACCTTTCTTCCTGTTTGCACCCGACATCGCCTGGTACCCACCTGGTGCCACGCTGCTCACTGGCTAGTGACTGTGAATACTGTCCCCTCTGCTTACAGGTCTTCAACATCTCCGATCCACTCTTGGATCCACTGCATCTCTTCCGGACCGGTCGCCTGCAGCATCTTTGTCCACAGGCTCCATTGAACAGATAGAAGAAACCCGACGCACTTCGACGCCTATGCACCCGCTTCCTGTGGGTGAGGTAAAGCTGGCACTCCGGTGCCCAAGTGTAGAGAATCATCTCTAGTGTCTGTGTTTCCAATCTTAAGTTCCTAGTCCATCCGGAAGATCCTCTTTGCAGTAACTTTGTACTTTTTACGCACCCATTGAAAACCTATGGGAGCTCGCGTGTGACTATTTGCTCTGCACACGCAACCCGTGGACCTCCTGGTCACTAACTGAAGTTAGCTCCTTGTAGGCCCAGCGATTCTAGAGGCCCTAGGCCTTTTCCCTTTTCTGTTCGTGGTACTTATACCACTATTTTAGTATATGGTTTGAGCGGCCACCAGGGCCTATCCATATAAAGTGCAACTTCTGTGTATTCTACTGTAATCTTGTTTGACGATTTGTGCTCCTGTGCTCATAAAGAGACTAGGGGTTACTTTGAGAAATAAATACATATATATTTTGAATATATATCTGTGTGGTGTCCTTTCATTGGTATAAAAGGGGGTTACATTTGGTAAAACAGCCTGCTTAACACGTTTCACGAGTTTAGCCTCAAAGACTGCTTAGCCTACGCTACCACTAGGGCAGCTAGTCCGAAAAGGTTGACTTACAACCACACCATAAGGGTTGCTTGGCATGGTACAAGGTGGTCACTTTAACTAGTGAACATCATATACCAGGCCAACTTCTCACAGGGCGATACGTGGTTTACCATTCCAAAGTAATTCTCTCTGAAGGCCCTCTATTTCTTTAAAATATTGTTGAGGTACTGGGTCAAGAGCATTTTGCAGAGCATAGAGTAAGCGGGGCAGGGACCTCATTTTAAACAGGGCTGCTCTTCCTAAAAGGGAGAGGGGAAGCGATTTCCAACTTCTGATGTCTTTTTTGAGTCTAAGCAGGGGCGGGAGGAGATTATGGGCATATCGGACCGAAGAGTCATGAGAAATAAAGATGCCAAGGTATTTAAATCCTGCTGTGTTGATCTGGATTGGGCAATTTCCAGGGGGGTAGAAGGATCTCCCCTCAGGGCGAACACCAAGGATTTACCCCAATTGACCATAAATCCGGAGAATCTACCGAACACTGCCAAGATGTCCAGAACTACTATCAGGGATTTCGACAGGTAGGCCAGATAGAGTAAAATGTCATCCACATCGAGTGAAATGCGGACCTCCCACCCGAGGGGCCATCTCAGCCCTCGTATCATCCGGTCCTGTCGAATCTAGTCAGCCAGTAGCTCCAGGGCAATGGCAAACACCCTGGCGGGTTCCACGGCTGAATGGAAACGTGGGTGACAGTTTATTGTTAACCACTACCTGCGCTAGGGGTTCTTGGTACAGAAGACGCACCCACTGAGTGTACTTGGGCCCAAATCCCAGTTTAGCCAGTACGGCCCAAAGTTAGGGCCATTCAACCGTGTCGAATGCCATGGTCGCGTCTAAGGATACTATCACTGCCGACTCTTGCAGGGTTGAAGTTCTGCCCAGCACCCCATGGATCCTGCGTAAGTTCAGAGCCGTGTTTCTGTGTGGAATAAAGCCAGATTGGTCCGGGTGCACCAGGGTGCCTATTACCTTGAGCAGGCGGGTAGCCAGAAGTTTGGCCAGGATCTTATGTTTAGCGTTTAGGAGGGAAATTGGTCTATATGAGGCACAGTCAGTCCGGGATTTCCCTTCTTTGTGTATGATGACTATAGTGGCAATCCTCTGTTCCCTCAGTAAGGCCCCGCGTTCCAGTGACTCCTCAAACATCGACTTCAGGTGCAGTGTGAGTTTATCGGGCTGTAGTTTATATAGCTCAATGGGAATGCCTTTGGGGCCAAGGGCTTTGCCCGATTTCAGTGCACATACTGCTTGTGTAATTTCGTCTGTAGTCAAATCGCTGTCCATAAAATCTCGGTCAGCTGTGGGGAGGCAAGGGAGCTCAATGATGCATAGGAGGTCTTTTGAGTCTTCCTCAGTGTGTGGACTCACTGTTGTATATACCAGTTGAAAGTGGGTGGCGAATCTGTCTACTATGTCTTGGGGTTCAGTGAGAGAGGAGCCGTCATCATCTTTGTGCTCAGGGACTAGTCTGCTCACCCATTCCTTCTTATTTAACCAGGCTATTAGTTTCCCTGATTTGTCGCCTAGTTCATATATCCTACCTTGACGTTCTCTGCTTAGGGATTTGGCTCTGTCCGTGACCAGGGATTTATAATCATGTTGTTTCAGGCTCAGGAGGTGTAACTTCTCTGGTGTCACGCCCTCTTCTAGATCACCCTCAAGCCAGTAAATGTCAGCCTCTATGTCTAAGATTTCTTTTTGTTTTCCTCTCTTTGCCCCAGTGATCAAGGACAGAGCCTGACCTCGGATCACGGTCTTAAAAGCTTCCCATAAAGACTGGGACGAGGATACAGACCCCACATTTTCAGTGAAATAATTGTCTATGGCCTTGAGAAGGTTTGTGCGAAGTTTCGGATCTTTAAGGTACCAGGGGTTGATTGGGGCCAGCCTACCAGCCATGGCTTGACTGAGTACTATGTGTGTCCATACGGGAGAGTGATCGAAGATGCCCTGGCAAGGTGTCTGATTTCGTGTATGTGAGCAATGTGGGATACCGGGACCAGGCAATAATCCAGACGGGATAAACTATGATGGACACCCGATTGAAAGGTGTGTTGTATCTGATCTGGACGGTAAACCCTCCAAGCGTCCACCAACCCCAAAGTGTCAAGGAATTCAGGTATCTAGCTAGCAGAGGGTCCTATTTCCCTGGGAGGGAAGCGGTCTAGTGTGCCCGAAACCACTGCGTTAAAGTCACCGGCGAGGACCAAGAGGCCGTCTGGCAATCTGAGAAGGAGTGTACCCAGATCAGTGAATGTGGAGCCCTGTAGACCCGGAGGTACATAGACTGATATGAACGTGATCGTACGGCCCTCCCATGTGCCCGAAATCCCAGTGTATCTGCCTCTCGGATCCGTCCAGACAGAGCCCCCCTCAAGGGGAAGTGAGTTTTTGACCAAAATACCAACACCCCTTGAGCCGGACATAAAGCCTGCGTGTGCAACCATTTTGTACCCTCCCCTGTGCATTGCTTTCCAGAGGTTTCCAACCAGGTGCGTCTCCTGTAGGAGAACGATATCTGGGGCCTGCCGTTTCATATACTGAAGAACCACGCTGCGCTTGATCTTATCCCCAAGTCCGTTGACGTTCCAGCTTAAAATCTTAACATTTTTGTCCCCCATGTCGCTCATAGCTCAGGTTTCTTTTGGCTAGCGCCTCTGCGTTAATAGTAAAATGGATTACCGCTGTGCAAACCGTAACAACGCTTAAATACAACCCCCAACCCAACTACTCCTCTCCCCCCTAGCCCAACTGCCCCCCACCCTGCTGCCCTGCACTCTGGGCTCAAAACTGCCCATTAGAAACTTGCAGAGTGCCTGTCGCCCTGGAGAAGAACTATTAGTAGAAAACGTAAGAGCGTGACATCCCGCATTCCCCCCCCCCCGGTGTAGCGAATAAAGAGTCCCCAATATGGGTTACACACCAAAGTTCAAAAAGTCAGTCTTGGAATAGGGAGGCATTTCACCAGGACCAGATCCCTCCACAACCCATTACCTGCCCAGCCAAACCCGATAGTTAGCCAGTCTAAGAGATGTCCCATGTCCGGGTCATCCTTGTCCGCCATGGGCCTGTGGGGAGGTCTCACCCCCAGTATTACGATCTTGTGGGACGTGCTCCGTTCGATACTCAAGCCAGTCAGCTGCTTCCTGAGGTTGATCTAAAAACCAGATTTTCCCACCAGATTCCACTGGGAACAACATAGAGTACTTGAGGCCCTGGTCCCAGAGTTTCTGTTTCACCGCCGTGAAGGATCGTCTTTGACGCTGCACCCGTTGCGTGAAGTCGGGGAAAAAGGAGATGTCCGCATTTTCGAGGCGAAGTGGGGCTCCCAATCTGGCGTTTTGGAGGATCACATCTCTGTCCCGGAAGTTAAGCACTCTCGCCAGCATCGGTCGTGGGGGGACTCCTGGCTTGGGACGACCACCTGGAACCCTGTGCGCCCTCTCGATAATGACGAACTTACTGAGGCCCTTAGGCTTCAGGTGCTGTAGCACTAGGTCTTCAACAAAGAGGTCCGGGCCTGTCCCTCTGCTTTCTCCGGCACACCCAAAATGCGCAGGTTAATGCGGCGTAAGCGCCCTTCATAGTCATCTAGCTTGAGTTCAGTGGTTTTACGGAAATTTTGCATGTCTTGAAATTGACCCTGGAGCTGGGCGACGTCATCGACAAGACTGGCGGTGGTGAGTTCCACCTGTTTGACTTTCCCATTCAGCTTGGGTGCTTTTGTGGCTGGGGGGGCTTTCCGCGGCCGATCCACGCCGCCTCTGCCACACCTCAGAGCCCCCCCCCCCAATTTTGTCTCACCATCCGTTTTGACTGAATCCAGCCGATGGCGCTGAAAGTCCCACCCGGTACGCCGCAGTTGGGCCGGTGTCCACGCTCTGTCACCGAGCGCGGATGTGGTGCTGTTAGGTAGGCAGTTGGGCAAGCGAGACCTCAGGGGCACCAACGAAATCCTCTGCCCCGGGCCTCTGCCCTCTGGGATGTAGGCAGCTGGCGCTCGCCGGGATCGTAGGCCGCGCCTCCAACGTCACTTTGCGGCTAGGCCCTGAAATCGAGTCCCCGGCTCCAACACTCGTGCAGGCCCACCGCCTACCGGGACCGATAACTCCGGGCTCGAGGGGCCGCTGGTGGCGGAAGTCAGCCACGGAGCCTCCGCCCGCGATCGGGTGTGCTTTCCCACTACGGGGGATCAGGATTGGTGTTCAGGATGTCTGGGGGAAGGAAGGGGCTCACGGAGCTGCTAGATTAAGCGGCCATTATGCTCCGGGTCTTGGTCATGCCCCCCTAGATTTTATTTTTAATGCAAGCATATACCTCAAAATGAAAAGTAAAAAAAGTAAACATGTCATCACCTAAATGTGGCGGCCAAATGCGTGATTTAAAATTTTATATTAAAAAACTAACCATTTCATACAATTTTATGAGGTCTGTACGAGTGCCACCAAAGGCGGATGCACTTAGGACTGTATAGAAATCCTTTTTAGTTTTGATCCACATCACATGAAAAATGATTCATATTTTCACAGAGAAAAGCGCCCGTTTGGGTATGAACTACTGTAACTATAGTCTAAACACACAAGGATGGCTAAAAACAACAAAAGTCCGAGACATTTTAAGACCTGGCCAAAGTGGTCAATCGCCCAGGGCCCCCACCTTCCAAGGGGCCCTCTGGGAAAGTCAATTTTCTGTCTACCTCACTTGTGTGTATTTGTATTTCTCAAGGCGTAATTCAATTTTGTTTGGAAACATAATGCTTTGATAGGCAGAAAATGGGTAATAACATTCTAAGTTGATCCAAACAGGGCCTTCACAAAATATTTCTTGCCCGGGCCCTGAAATTCCTGAAGAGAGCACTGAAAAAAGGGATATAGAGCGGAAGGGAACATATTCTCAAAGTATTGACATACAGGTCCTAGCAGCGAAGATCACTCCTTTTTATATGGATGTGCAGAGGTCATCTGTTAAAATGCCATCACTTACGGTGAACGAGAGCCAGTGGTTGGAGTGGGGACCCACTGCCCCATGCTCTGTGCTGTGGTTAGCGGGTGCAAAATTCTGATCAGACCAATGGATGAAGAGAACTGACTCAAAGTCTCTCTATGCATGCATAGAGACGTATTTTTCATTTATGATTTTTTTCAATTACATGAGGCTGGCGACACCTAAATTTGGGCCTCATTTATGAGAAGTGACGCATCGCTGCGTGAAAGCAGCAATGTGTCACTTCTCAGTGCACCCTCCTTGCGACACCAATGATGCATCATATTTATAATATGACGCATCATGTCGCAAGGAAGGATAGATACGTCAGCATAACTGACGTATCTGTCAGTGCAAAAAGTGGCGCATTGCTGGAGTTGTGTCGGAAGCCTGACGCAACTCCAGCAATGTTCCTTTCACATGGGGCAAGCCCTATGTGAAAGGGCCTGCGTCACCCTTACGCCTGCCATGAGGCAGGCGTAAGGTTTTGACGCATTGGCGTCCTAGAAGTGACGCAGCGAAATCACATAGATTTGGCTGCGCCACTCCTACGACCCTTTCTTGCGGGGGTACGCCCACCCTGCATACATTATACCTGGCGCAGGTATAATGTAGCGCAGGGGTTTACGAAGTGACGCATCTACCTAGATGCGTCACTTCGTAAATATGGCGCATGTTTTACGCCACTGGTGCGTCACAAAAATTGACGCACCGGTGGCGCAAAAGTGACGCAGGGGCTCATAAATGAGCCCCTTTGTCTTTAGGCTAGACCTAAAAATGGCATTTGAAGTTCTAAATTCTCAGGATAAGCGAAATTTTAGAACTGTAAAATGCAACAGCAATGGTGGAAAAACCACATACGTTTCACCATCGTAAATTTTAATTTGGAACAGGAAAGGGTGAGCATAGAAATGCGGCCATGCAAAATCCACTACAAGGGGCAGATTTACAAGCCCCGTACGCCACTTTTGCGCCACCGTTGCGTCATTTCTGTGACGCAGCGGCAGCGTAAAGCCAGTGCCATGCTGCGGGGTATTTACAAAGTGACGCATCTAGGGAGATGCGTCACGTTGTAAAGCCCTGCACCACATGAAACCTGCGTCAGGTTTCATGTGGGCATTTTGGAGCGGGGGGGGGCGTTCCGGTGCAGGAACGCCTCGGAAAAGTGGCAGAGTGAAATCTACAAGATTTCACTCAGTCACTTTTCCGACCCCCCTGCGTCAAAACCTTGCGCCTGCTTGAAGCCGGCGTAAGGCTTGATGCACCATGTTAGACATAGGCAGGGTTGGCACAGTGCTGGAATTGTGTCGCGCCCGCAACACAACTCCAGCACTGCGCCAACCTTACGGCAGCAGATGCGACACGCATCTGCATTTCCTTGCGCCATGATGCACCGCATTGTAAATGCGGCGCATCCGTGGGGGCGCAAGGATTGAGATGCATGTCGCAAGTTTCCTGGCGCATCCCTGCTGATTTGCAGAGATGCGCCAGGAAACGTAAATCTGCCCCCAAGAATGTAAGTATTGGTGCTTTTCCATCTGCCCTTCTATGAGGAATATGCATACAGTGCACAAGACAACATATTGGGCGAACGAGTACTAAAAATATAAGTGGTTTCTGGGAGTCCACGTGGCAATGTTTGTGACTATCAAAAGAGCACTAAATCTGCTCCAAACACAGGAGGAACGCAGGAGGGGCAGATTTCCGACCTTTAAAAACAGTGGTTTGTGATTCAACCCATCTGCAAAAAATCTGAAGCGCCTAGAAGTCTGGCTGCAAAGTGGACTATGCAAGAAATGTCTTTGTGCTTTAAAAGATGGTCACATTCTATGAATTTCCCATGTGATCGTGTGAAATAGGCGAGCAGAGAATGTGCTACACCTAACACAAACAGGAGGCAAGCTTGGGTACCAACCCCTGCATCCCCAGAGCCCCATCCATGAGCGTTAAAAGATGCTTTCGATCTCTGCCCCGGGCGAGGATTGGCTGCAAACTCACAGTTTCCGAGCCCTCGGAAAGATGCTGGACTCCAGCAACGGCTTGTGTGGGAGCAGAGCCTTCATAGCATCCCTGGAAAATTATTAATTCTACAGCAGCCTCCGCATTAATTAACTATTGCATTATCAATTGCGCCGCACCAGTCAATCGAGCCCAAACTGCTGCAGGCATTCACTGAAAAGCCTCATAAAAGGGGTATTAATTATAGAAAGTATCGCAAGGAATAGATTGAGGTGTTAATGAAAGCAGCCAAAACATGCACTTCAAACAAATGGCGTTTTAAAAGAATTCTCATCACAAGAAAAGTGCATTAATTCAGTTTTGTGTTGAAACAAAGGAATCACAAGTCTTTAATTCTGTCCATGGCTGGCGCTCTTTACATATAAAAGAAAAAAATACTCTCTTCCAGATTTACAATTCTTTGACGAAAGGCGACGCTGCTCCAGCGTTGCTACAGCGCCTTGCGTCAAAGGGAGAGGTAGGCATGCGCCTCATCTATGAAGATGGGGCATCTTTTCTCTCCCTCAGCTCTGGCGCACTTTTGGCAGCCATGCGCCAACGCACACACCCTAGCACCATAGTCCAAGGCGTGTGCGTTGTTTGCACCATAGGTTTTGTAATGGAAGCAGACCTTTCCAGGACAAAAAATATGCTTTAAAGTTTTTGCCACTTCGTAAGTGTGCTGTCCTATGCCGCACAAATGCAAAGGTGGAAAATCGTGTTTTAAATGAACATTGTTCCTTGTTACGTGTGCCTCAAGGAGGCATACAATCTTGGTGCAAATCCCTCTGTACTAATGTTTGTAGATAAGCATTGGAGTCAAACCCATGGATGGTGGCATGGGAACACCCATGTACCACCCGCAGAATGCCCACTCGTCCAATGTAAAGCAAAGCAGGGCATAGTGCAGCTTTGCGTTACTTTGGGATACTTTCCGATACAAATCCCACTTTGCGTTGGATAGTAACACCCACCCCAACGCTTTGCACCAGGTTTGTGTCACAAAAGTGACACAAACGCAGAGCAAAGAGTTATTAAATCTGGGTGCAAGTGTGCACTGAAACCAAATTCTGCCTCTGCTGAGTTAGTTGCACTGTTAATACTGGAGTGTAAAGTGTACACATTTGGGTGCTGCGGCACCAGCTCGTTTCCAGATCGGACCCCGATGACTCCGAGGTATAAGTGCCAAAAATTACCTTTATTTTCTGTTCAAAGCGATTGCTGATTCCAGAACGCAGAAAGAGGTTCAAGGCACATCAGTGGTCAGCGCCAGGAGAACTCCATTCCTTTAAACTGGAACTTGAACGGCTGCGGCTCCAGGTCTCGCTCACCGCTTAACACAGACCGTCTTCTCCCCATACCCTTTTAGCCTGGCTTGAGAGCGCATCTGTTTGGAATACCTATTGATACCAATTCTTTAAAATAATCATAGAGGGGATTTGGGCCCGTCTTTGATGGGTATATTTCTCTCACACCTCATGCTATGGGCTGTTTTTGGGGTATCAGTACACCTCCTATGGAGTTTTGGATTGCAATGCACAAGGGGCTAATTTACATCCAAGGACTGACACCCACCACACACGCCAAGAACCTCGGGATCGTCATCGACAGCAAACTTGACATGACCCCCCATCAAGCCAAGGTTGTCACTGCCTCATGCTTCCATACCCTGAAGATACTGAGGAAGATTTTCAGAAAGCATTAATCAGCACCCGTAAAACCATCACTCACGTCCTGGTCACAAGGAAGCTGGACTACGAGAACACCCTCTATGCAGGGATCAGCATAAAAGTCACCAGAAGACTGCAGAGCATTCAGATCTCGGCAGCCAGAATCACTCTCACTCTCCTACACACACTCGCATCACACTATCCTTGAAGGAGCGCCACCGGCTCCCCATACACACACAAGTACAATTCAAACCCCTTTCAGAGCACTACATAACACTGGCTCGGCACAACTCAACAATCGCATCTGCTTGACAAACCTTACAGACACCTCTGCTCGTCCAGACTCCGACTTGCACACACCCCACGCATACGGAGAACCAGATCCGGCAGTCGAGCCTTCTACTACGTCCCTCCTAAAGTGTGGAACAACCTGCTACTACACATAAGAGCCTTTTCCCTTCTTCTTGAACTCCACAAGAAGCCGAAAACCTGGCTTTTCGAATAGTCCCACTAGGCCCAGGACTGCCTCAGCTCACACCTGCTCAGCGTCATGATACCCACCCGGGTGAAAGGATGCTTAACAAATCTGTATGACATAACATAACAAGAGCAGACCATCCTTCCATGATTTTGAGCTTTCAGTAGCTTGGTGACCCACTTGTGGGACACCCCCGCGCCGCACGGCCACCAGCTGCTGTGTGTGCCCCCTCGCCTTGCCCTCTGCCTCGCTGCCTGCCTCGCTGCCGGCTGACGCCGCTGGCGTCTGTTTTTGCTTGTTTTGTCTAGCATTTGTGCTTGTTTGAACTGCATTTTCCTCCCGTGTTAGCAGCTTTTGTCTGACTTTTGTGCCTGTATTTTTTTCTAGTCAGTTTCAGCCCTTTGCGTTCTCCTGCCTGTCTGCCCGCCTACCTCGCCGCCCTCCGCCTTCCCTCCCCGCTCCCCGCTTCCCGCCACCACCGCTGACCACGCCCCTTTTTCCTTTCTGTTCCCGCCTCCCAGCTGCCCCGCCCACCCGCGCACTTCGCCTTATATGGCGACCGTGCGAATGCGCAGCGGTCACGCGCAGCGGGCGCGCCGATTGTGCGCCGAAGGCGCGCCAAAGGTAAGCCCGTCTGCGCCCGTCCGCGACCGGACCGCGCCCAGCGCCAGGACCCCTGGCCAACGAAGATCCCGACCGACCCGCCTGACGTACTCCGCCGCCACCCTCACCGCACTCAACACCGGCCGACTCCCAGAATGCCATCAAGCCACTCCACGACGTACCCACGGACCTTTCAGCTGCCACGCCTGCAAGTTCACCTGCATCCGGACCAGCCTCGCACCAGCACCCACCAAGTCGAACACCAGCAGCACCCACCTCAAGTGCATGCTGCTCAACACCCGCTCCGTCCACAGACACGCCATCGAACTCTGGAACCTTCTAGACGCCACAGCCCCTGACGTCGCCTTCCTCACGGAGACCTGGATGAACGCCTCTTCAGCTCCCGACATCGCCATCGCTATCCCAGAGGGCTACAAGGTCGTCCGGAGGGACCGAAACGCCAACCAGATGGGAGGAGGCATCGCCATCATCCACAGGAACACCATCCGTCTCACGACCAGCACCGACAACACCCTGACCAGCGCCGAACACCTGCATTTCCAGATCCACACCAACCCGAACACCACCCTCAGAGGCACCCTGATCTACCGACCCCCTGGACCACGCACACAATTCAGCGAGGACATCGCCGACTTCGTCAGCCCGCATGCCCTCCCCTCCGCCGACTACATCCTCCTAGGAGACCTCAACTTCCATCTGGAGAACAACAACGACCGCAACACCAGCACCCTGCTCGACAACCTCGCCAACCTGGGACTCAAGCAACTGGTGTCCACCCCCACCCACCTCGCCGGACACACACTCGACGCAGTCTTCTCATCCAGCACAGACATAGACTTCAGCCACGCCACAGAGCTTCAATGGACGGACCACAGCTGCGTCCACTTCACCTTCAAGAGAACGACGACCCACCAACACCAGCAACAGGCAGCCCGCAGAAGCTGGAACAAGATCACAGCAGACATGCTCGCCACCTCCCTGAACCAGCACCCTCCTGCCAGCTCAGCGAACCCCAGCCAAGCCGCCGACAACCTCACGAAGTGGATCAGCAACTGCGCGGACGAACTCGCCCCACTGAGGACCCCGCCTAGCAGACCCGGCAGCAAGAAGGCCCCATGGTTCACCGACGAACTCAAGAGCTCCAAGAAGAACTGCCGAGCCCTCGAGAAAGTCTGGAGAAGGGAACCGACACCAGACAACAGGACCTCCTTCAAACTTGCCACCCGGAAACACCACCAGCTGATCCGCGCCGCCAAGAAAACAGCATTCAAAGACCGGTTGGACAACAACGCACACAACTGCAAGGAACTCTTCAACATCGTGAAAGAGCTTTCCAACCCCAGCGCAGGAAACAACGACATCACCCCATCGCAAGACCTCTGCAACTCCCTCGCTTCATACTTCCACAACAAGATCGCGGACATACATAACAGCTTCAACAACCAACCAACGCACACCATGACCGAACAACCACCCCCCACCACCACCCTCCACGCCTGGACCCCGATCAGCACCGAAGACACCATCCGCACGATGAACTCCATCCACTCCGGATCACCGACCGACCCCTGCCCTCACCACGTCTTCAACAAGGCCGACGCTGTCATCGCACCCCACCTGCGAGACATCATCAACACTTCCTTCGACACCACCATCTTCCCTGAGAGCTGGAAGCACGCCGAACTCAGCGCCCTACTAAAGAAACCTACAGCGGACCCCACCGACCTCAAGAATTACCGCCCCATCTCGCTCCTCCCGTTTCCAGCCAAAGTCATCGAGAAGACCGTCAACAAGCAGATGGCCGCCTTCCTCGAGACAAACGGATCCCTCGACCCCTCACAGTCCGGCTTCCGAGCCAATCACAGCACCGAGACCGCCCTCATCGCCGCCACCGATGACATCCGAGCCCTGATGGACAATGGAGAAACAGCGGCCCTCATCCTCCTAGACCTCTCTGCGGCATTCGACACGGTCTGCCACCGCACCCTAGTACGGCGCCTCAGCAACATCGGAATCCAGGACAAGGCGCTGGACTGGATCATCTCCTTCCTCGACGGAAGAACACAGAGAGTCCGCCTACCACCGTACAAGTCAGAGGCCTCCGAAGTCACCTGCGGCGTCCCTCAAGGATCATCTCTGAGCCCCACCCTCTTCAACGTCTACATGAGCCCCCTCGCGGCCATCGTACGCAAACACAACCTCAGCATAATCTCCTACGCCGACGACACCCAACTGATCCTCTCCCTGACCAACGACCCCGCCGCCGCCAGATCCAACCTGCACGAAGGGATGAAAGAGGTAGCCGAGTGGATGACGACCAGCCGCCTGAAACTGAACTCGGACAAGACGGAGGTCCTCATCCTGGGCTCCTCACCCTCCGCCTGGGACGACTCCTGGTGGCCTCCCGCCCTGGGCACCGCACCCAAACCGACAGACCATGCACGCAACCTGGGCTTTCTCCTGGACTCCTCCCTCTCCATGACCAGGCAAGTCAACAACGTCTCCTCGGCGTGCTTCAACATCCTACGCATGCTACGGAAGATCTTCTGGTGGATCCCCACCGAGACCAGGAAGACCGTCACCCAGGCCCTCGTCACCAGCCGACTGGACTACGGCAACGCCCTCTACGCCGGTACCACCGCCAAGCTCCAGAAGAGACTCCAGCGGATCCAGAACGCCTCAGCCAGACTCATCCTCGACATCCCACGAACCAGCCACATCTCCGGACATCTGAGAGACCTTCACTGGCTCCCCGTCAACAAAAGAATCACCTTCCGCCTCCTCACCCACGCACACAAAGCCCTACACGACCAAGGCCCGAGCTACCTCAACAGCCGAGTCAACTTCCACGCTCCCAAACGCCACCTCCGATCAGCCAACCACGCCCTCGCCGCCGTCCCCCGCATCCGAAGAGCGACTACAGGAGGAAGGTCCTTCTCCTACCTGGCCGCCAAGACCTGGAACTCCCTCCCTACCGACCTGCGCCTGACCCAAGACCACCTCTCCTTCAGGAAGAAGCTGAAGACCTGGCTGTTCGAGCAGTAGCGGCACCCCCCCCTCCCCCCCCCCCAGCGCCTTGAGACCCTACGGGTATGTAGCGCGCTATACAAGTGTCACTGATTGATTGATTGATTGGTGGGTATTCCTAGGGGAGTGTCAGAGGACTGGTTAATAGGGAGCTGCAAATCAAGAACAACTTTCCAATCCTTACCGATTCACAAACATTTTGCAATGCAGGTCCCACACCTATTTGCACATCTGACATACCCTTGAATAGTGAAGTGTGAAATAGTGCAACGAGTGCAGGAAGATGAACAAATATTTCTCATTGTCACAAAGTGATGATAGGACAGAGGCATATTTACTGGAGAAAAGAATAAAACAAGAAAGAAAAGAGGCCTTGCAATGGGTTGGCTCAAGAAGTGAATATAATTGGTGGCTCATCATGGGACGGGGCAGAGTTTGGACATTGTCACTGTTGAGACCGACACAGCTTCAACCTCTAGCTCTCGGGGATTGATTCCCAATTCAATTTGCACCTCTTAGTCCAACTTAGCTACGAATGGCATGATTGCCACACACATGAAATCACATCTGCATAGTGTAATTATTACACATGGATAAATCTCCTCCTGTCAAGAACAGCAAAAAGGGTAGGAATTTAAGGCAAGCAACACACTAAACCCTGGGGTTTCCCAGGGGAGGTAATTAGAGGCTGTGGGGTATTCAGGGTGAGCTGGCCTCCAACCTAAACATCTACACACAAAGAAGCTACCCTGAAGGAAAAAGACCAGGAAATTACAAGGTTCTAAGTGAAGTACCAGGCATCTCAAAAAAAGGTGAAGGACTGTCCTCACACACCACCAGGTGTCATGCTTCATCATTGGCAGTCCTCGCTTTCTAGAAACTCTGTTTGGTAGAGAGCGGGCCTACACCTGGAGACAGGGAGGCACTTCTAAATTTAAGTGGTGGCCCGTGAAGGAGAGTGATTTACAAACCAATGCAAAAGCCAAAATAAATGTATTCACTGGGCAATGTTCTTGGTATTAAAATTAATTGTGGGGAATACGGGAGTTAGTACCCCATCACCACCGTGATTGAAGTCGTCAACATGTTTCTGCCAAAATGGCCTGTAGGGTTCGTGGCATTCATCAGGATGGGGGGAAAAACGGTGGGCTCCTATCTTACCAAGATTGGTTCGAAATTACCACTGTGTAGGGTGACCTATGTCAACCTCTAGCTGAACGAGTTTTCTTAAACCCCAATTGAGGTTCCTACATCGGGGAAGAGGAGTGAACACATTTAGGCAGACGGCGAGAGACGCAACTTGAGGCAAATGTGACTATAGGGGTCTCTAATACTCTCTTCCCATGGGGCATTTAGGAACCTCAATTGGGGTTTATAAAAAATAACACATATCTTTATATATGTTTAGGTACCAGAATCAATATGATCAGGTAAGTACATTTTACATGAGAAATACTTTTGCGTTTAAACAGTCGACAAATTGTTCAGAAGCTGCAATTTTATCCTACAGGAGAGAAAACAAGTACAGCATTCCAGTATAGTACAGCAACTTACGCATCCCATCTCTGAGACTTAAGGTGAGTATGGGGAAAGATCCAAGGCAACACCAGCAGGTCACCTCCAGCGACACGAGGGCGGCCGGGTGCAGTGATGCAAAACAACTTTGGGTGCCCAATATTAGTCGATAGATATCGTTCTCCAGAAAAAGAGGCTGCAGACTGGCTCAACAAGTGGGTTCGAGTCTTGCAGTGCTAGGGGATGTAGGGACACTGATGTTCCTCTCCTCCTCGGTCCAGGGCAGCCGGGTGCAGAGCGTCTTTGAGGTGTCGGGTTTCTTCGTCCGAGAGCACTCGCGGTTGAGGAGGCTTGCACACAGAGTCTGCAGGCGGCTTTGGAGAGTTCACAAGGGATGAAATCAAAGTGTACTCTGTGTCTTGAGGGCTTTGGGACCACGATGTCACCATTGGCCCACTTTGACTTAGACTTGGAGGCTCGGCTGCTGTGGTGCTTGGTGGAGTCGGGTTTTTGCGGGTCTAAAGTACTCACGGGTCTTCTAGGGGTGCCGGCAGGATGCAAGGAAGCAGCTCTGCTACTACAAAGGAGTTCCTTAAGTCTTTTTTGAAGGCAGGCGGTCCTTCCAGGCTTTGGAGGCACATTTTGCCGTGGAACAGCAGACAGGCCAGCAGGGCTGGTGCCAAGTCAGTTGCTCTTCTTCGGTCTTTGCTTTTGTGGCTCTTCAGTGTCCTTCTTCTTCACAGGTCATCAGGATGTGCTGGGCACAGGTGAAAACAAGTTTCCCAGCAACATAATGGATTCAGTTCACATGGTTTCGCCAGCCTGCCACCAGAGACGGGTTTCTGATCCCCAAGGGTGAGGGTCTTTGCTCTCTGGGGGCCATAAACCAAGTGTGCTCGGGCAGAGGGTGCTTTGTACCCCTCCCCCACAGTATAACCTACAGATTAGCATTCCAAAGCAGGGGAGATTTAAAGAGTACACTGCCTTTGGTATGCAAATCTGGCTTGTCTCACAGGACAGAAAAATTACCCTCTTTATCCAGAGCCCTTTGGCACCTGGACAGGTGGGAAAATTAGCTAGGCAAGACAGGCATGTCCACCCTCCACTTAAGTTGAAGCATTGATCAATAGTTTCTCCTACCTCACTTTTGAAGCCATACTGCGTTGGAATCAATAAGTTATGCTCCTCCACCCACAACAATAGGCTCCCCATCAATTTAGCTGTCCCGTCTAACAGTGAAATCGGTCTATTGTTATGGGCATGGCCTTATCCCCCTCTTACATATGGGGATAATTACAGTTTTTTCCAGGATTCTGGGGGTCCAAGTTTATCTATAACGTTAAAAATGTTTGCTTAAAGAAGTGCCCATGGTTCTTGATGCACTAAGAAGAAATCTATTGGGATCCCGTCCGGCCCTGGAGCTTTTGCAGTAGTACACATCGGCAACCCACGCATAACCTCTGCAATATCAAAAACCAGGGCTTACCTAGGTTGAACCTGGTGTACATTCCCAAGAGGGTCCAACTCATGTTCGAGTGATTCAAATATTTTGCTATAATGGACCACCCAAGCTTCCTCTTCTACATTCAAATCTAGGGTAGGATCGTTATCATTTTTTAAAAAGGGAGCGTTTATCTCTTTCCAAAATTCCTGACTTTTGTTCTTCAACGTTTCTAAGCGGAGAGCATCCCAGGCTTCCTCCGTTAGCATGCTAATCTAGCGCTTTGTGCACCCTTGTGCCGTTTGCGCATGCTCTGCACTAAGCTCTTATTCCTTGGGGACATCCTAAGGGAGATATGTAAAAAATTTAAAGACAGTGAATAAATTGCATTCAACCAGCTTACTGTTGACATCTAATTGTGGTTGCGGGGCTGCATCATCTTACTTTTAATAAAGCCCAGTAGGTCCTCAAATGCCCTCATCAAACATACTGGATCGGGATTGTGGTCTAAGCAGGTAAGAATTTCCGTTGGCATCTGGGCTAAAACCAATAGAAACAAGCATTTGCAATGCAATAGGTCTCGCATTTACACTCGTTTGAGCTATCTGCATTGTAAATGATAATGCCTTTTTTAAGTTTTGGTTTTTAAAACACACATAAAAGGCATTGTCATTTATAATGGCAATAGCTTAACGACACCTATTGCATTGCAAATGCTCGTTGAATCCTGCCACCCCCAACACTGTTGTCTGTTCAACGGTTTGCAATTGCATTCACAAACCATTGATTAATTTGTTACACGCAATTAGGAGGAGAGCCCCTTTCACGCTCCCTCCTATCTGTAATTTGAAATGAGTCACAAAACCAGTTTTGTAAATCTGACTCGCAATAGGACGTTTATAAATCGCAAAATGCTCTTTTGCTGTCTCAGTAGTGTTTATACATCAGTTCCTTAATTTCTCATAATCAGTCCTATGCCAAGATTAATATTATAAACAGATGTTTTACACACCTGGAAGTAGCAGGTTGTTGCTCATAGGTGATACAGAGTGCCACCACTGTGGCCTTCATATAAAACAACAAACCGAACATGGATAATAAAAGGTGCTGCTCACCAGCTAAGACTCATCAAAACAATCGAAAATCTCCCACTCCATGATGGCGACTGTTCGTACAGGCATTGGTAAACCCGAGACCGGAAAATGTTATCACCGGCCTGACTAGAACCCGTCACTGGACATCACCACTGAAACGGTCCTTCGTGCAACTGCAAGACTCACTAGAGGCGCAAGGAACTTCCCAGGTCGACCTCAACAGTGGGGAAATGGGTTTGAGTCAGGGATGCTTAACATCCTGTGGGGCGCGGCCGCTAAAGTTAAAGCATGCCGTGTTTGAAAGTGAAAGCAGCCAGAAACCCATTAAAGAAAAGTTAAAGCATGCCGTGTTTGAAAGTGAAAGCGGCCAGAAACCCATTAAAGAAAAGTTAAAGCATGCCGTGTTTGAAAGTGAAAGCGGCCAGAAACCCATTAAAGAAAAGTTAAAGCATGCCATGCTTAAAAACGAAAGCGGGCAGAAACCCATTAAAGAAAAGAGGGCTTACAAACTAAAACAAGCTGTCGCCATCACGCTTTCACTTTAATGAAAAAAAAGGACCTCCACCGAGTAATAAAGGAGACCGTGTCACGCTGAAAGCAAATGATCCAGTCCGGATGGGCCGTTGCAGAAGGAGACAGGGCGGTAACCAAAGAGCCTCCTTTTCAATGGGAAGGTAGCATTTAGCATAAATGCTGAAGCGACCCAATGAAAATGATGGGCGGGGCTTAAACGGAATTTCCAGAAAATCCCAACTACAAGAAGCCTCGCAGAGCGTGCAGCGCATGCGCGCTGCAATGCTAGGAGAGACCTAAAAATTCCTCTTTCTTGGCATAAAAAGCATGTGTTTTTTGGCGTCCTACAATAGTGCTGACTCTAGGGACAGTGTAGTCAGCTTATGGTACACCTGGGAGTTCTCCCCAGTGATCGTAAAGATAAGAGGATCCCCCTGACTAAGGTAAATATGTCACCTTTGACCCTGCAAAGAATTTATTGTGTGTCTCCTAGCTAGTTTTTGCTCCACTAACTTTAATTACCTTAGTCCGTATTAAGGCAATTGCAAACAGTCAGTACACCAGTACGTTTTATCTGTCAAGTCTTAACCTAGTAAGTAGGCGGGTGGCCAAAATGGGTCAGACAGTAATCGCTCAGTTTTAGCAATAAACAGAGCCGTATTTCTCATTACTCTGACTGCCAATACTACAATGGAACTCAATCTTGGCTTATATAGGTTCGGAAAGTATGCACATTTAGAGTCTCTGACACTTGCCACATTTGAGTGGGGTTAGTAGAAAGACAAGCTCTATCTCCATGCCGACATCACCTCAAGTGTTCTTTTGAGTGATGACATCTCGGTTTGAGCTCACGGGCAAAACATAATCCTGGGCTAGATGTTTGGCCCATATTTTTGTATTACTGAGATCAGGCCCCTGATAGATTAACAAGGAACATTTGGAGGCAACAAAGTGATTTCACATTCAATTTGTATTTTGCTTTATTTGCTTAGAAAGGGGCAGTGACTATCTTCTACTTAAGGATCATATCCACCTCCAAAGAACAAGGCTTTCTAATAAGATCTTTAAAGGACTTCTCCTCCACTATTTTGATGGAGGATAATTTCAGGTAGAGAGAGTATAAGCGAAGTCTTCCATCTATTCAATGCTCAACTCAATTTCCCATACATCTTACTGTGCTTATCTCTACTTGCCATACAGATAGTGCAGTGCGGGCTTGGTGCCGTCATCGTCAGGATTTTCTATATAGACCTACCTGCATTCTTTCGTAATTCAATTCCCTGATGGGTAGGCACAAAAGTTATTGGTCTTTTGCTCACTAGATGTGGTGGTGGTTAGTAGTAAACGGTAAACATTAGTCACTGTATGGATCAAATATTTTCAGTGCGATCACTCTGGTGGTAGAGTTTTTAGTGGGATTGCGTCTCCTTTCAGTCAAGGGTTTCGGGCTAGTGGTATTTCCTTTGGGAGTATCACCTGTCAGTTAATTTATATGTTGTGAATGTACGGTGTCAGGAATCTAGTGTACGTCATTTCTGTAATGAAGAATTCAGTGTGGAAACGTAGGGTTATTGTGAAACCCTCTAGTTGCAATTGCTGGGTAAATGTTTAAGGCCGGGATTGACCCTTTTAAGATGGCCGCCCTATTTGCCAGCTCCCTTGATGTACTAGTACCGAAGGAGTGGATCTCGCGTGATTCAAGATTCCTTCCTCGGCGCGCGTGCGTTCAACTGCGCACTTCAATTTGAATCCCGACTAGAGAAGAAGTTGTTTCCTGTGTCGCGCTACAGTTCGCCAAAATTTGGTAGCGCCTCTCATAGTTTCCCCACGCTTTCACACTGTAGCGTTTGGAAGTCATTGGAATTAGAAATAATTAACCCCAGTTCCAGAGTTCAGCAGTTTAGGCAAGAGTTCTGTCTGCAACTAGAGCTGCCACTTCCGCAAGTGAATTCAGAAGGCTAATCATTTCGCAGTACTCCAGAGAAGCAGCCTGTCGTTTCACCGCTCCGGTAGGCTTACCGTGGAGCCCTAGGTGAGCGAGTGGGGTATATCCTAGCTGTCCAAAGACAAGTAAGCGCAAGACTGTTTCTTAAGACTTCATTGAGAACTAAAGAATTTACAAGGCAACTTTACCATTCATGCTCAGTCTCCGCTACCCCTCCTTCCATGCGTGCTACCCTATTCTGTCCTCCCACCTTTTCTCCTTACCTGGTTTCCTTTTTGCGCGTATAATCCTAGGAGCTGAGCATAAGGATATCTCTTCAAACTTGAACTAATCTTGGGATTAGAAAAACCTTTTCGAGGAATCAGAGAACAGTTGGTTACTATCGCCAAGAAGACAAACCCAATTGCTGACTACCTATAAACATTCATTCCTTTTTGGAAAGACTCAGTGTAGTTAAATGGTATGAAGACAGACCCATAGAAGTAGTAGAGTAAAAGGTTAGGAAGGGACTCTTAACTGCCACTTTTCTCTCCTATGTGCATTAGGAAGTAGCAGTCATTCAATCCCAGCTGCTATCACCATAATACCAGAAGAGAAGCAATTACTCACGCCGAATCTGGTAGGAATGTGAAGGGAGTGAGTTCGAAAAGGAAGAAGAAGGTAGAAGCGGGTTTAAGTGTTAGAATTGAAGTGTTGTCTCCCTCTGTGCATTAGGTGCTCCAGTTATCATCCAAGAAAGGCGAAGAAGGAGTTCAGGTCCAGCTCGAGTGTCTCTTCTCTGTCCACTTCCCTTTCCCCCGGCCTGGAGAAGCTGCTATATGCAGTAAGCTCTGGGAGGAGGGCATTGGGAAATAGCGACATTCTGCCTCTGTGGAGATTCCAGTGCACCCTTGACATACGGCTTAGCAGGACTGTTTGTTGTGTTTCTGCAGGTGCTGGAAACATTTTGGTTTCTTGATAATGTGGCGTTCACAAGGTAGGCGGTTCACGCCGAAACGGGTTTTGGAAGCATAACATTTTAGCCACAATTCTAATTAAATAAGATTAATAATTTGTAAACAACATAGTTGAATCATGTGTAAAGAAATGTAAACATGTTATTTTGAAGTTGAAGATAAACCTATTAGTGACATTCTGGAATACTATCAATACCTGTGTTGTTACAGAAAATAATATTTTAACAATTGTCTGTATGTATAATTTGGACATAGTATGTATGGACGTGAATGAGATGAAATTATGTTATTTATGAATTTCAACCCTGTTTTTATTGAAACCTATGTTAAAAACAACAAGGATGTGCTGTCTAGTTAAACAATAATAACATTTTACGAAAAAAAGAAGACACATCAAAGAATAGATTTTTGTATAGAAGAATAAAGAACTGAAAGGATAACCACAATCCTCTGCTCCGTACATGTGTATGTGTATTTGTGTGATATGTTTCCATGAAAATTGAAATTTAAATTGAAAGGTTGAGGGGGGTTCTAGTTTCTATTGAGACACAATTTTGACCTACTCCTTACTTGAACAATAGCCCACACACAAGCGTCTCTAAATTCCTTATTACATGCGACTTTTGACAACCCTAGTTCCCTGTAATAAAGAAATGATGTAGCCAGTCAACTGAAATAACTTATTACAGTTGAATTCTAACGTCACAATGCCAGGAGCCAGAGGCAACGGGGGAGACAGATCACAGCGCATAATTAAGGCTGCACTTAAAAAAATTAAAATGAAAAATGGTTTATCCTTCTTCTGCTTTATGTTTAGGACACATGCTTATTTATCCACAATTTGAGTGGTTAAAGGGAAAAAAAGAGTCTCTCTGCATGTTTCAACACATTTTGAGCAGGAGCAGCGCCTGCAGGTAGGAGCAGTGGGACGGGCAGGAGTCGACAAACGAAGAGGAAAAATAAAATGTAAAGAAAAACACCTTGCGCTCGCCGCATCACTGACTCGCCGATGCAGCGAGCGCAAGGAAATAGGAGTTGGCCTAACAGCTAGGGCGGTCGACCTCAAATCTGGGGAACCGGGTTCGAGTCTCGGCAATGACACTGAACATCCTATGATTCTGGGCAAATCACTTAATCTCCCCGTGCCTAACCAAAATGAATGTGTAACGCAACTGGTGCTACGTAAAGCGCTCTGATACCCGATACCTTCGGGTCAAGTTCGCGCTATATAAAACTCTGTAAAAAAAAATAATTTACAAAAAAGTGTTTTTTATTTTTTATTTTATTTTCCCTCGTTGTCTGTTGACTCGCTCCCCCACTCCCCCACCCCGCCCACCGCTCTTACCTCCCCGCGCTGCTCCTGATTTGGAGCTATACCATTTTTTTTATCTGACGCGCATGAAACAGATTCTAATATCTTTATGCATCAAATATCTAATTACCTATCTCTTTCACATGAAAGAGCAACACACCAAGGATTTAAGTGTTTTGTGGGAAGGGTGATAGTGTGGCCATGTATTATAAGGAATAAAGTACCCCCTGCCAATTGTTGTAAGGGTATTGGAAGTAACCTTAGAGTTCCATGACCTTATAAAGGAACTCGGCCTTCTGTCTCATTCCTCTATTTGGTCATGGAACTCTTCTGTGACTTGCAATATCGTTATAATGCATGGCAGGGGATACTTTATCCCATATATATATTTCCGTACAGTCCAGAGTTTAAAGGGACTTTGCACATATTTAGTGATCTGCCACAATTTTGTGATTTGTGCTAATTTTAGATATTTCATTGTGTAGACTACGGGGCATATTTACGATGTCAGAACAGGGAGCTGCGTAACATTTGGCAGCGCCATGCTCCGACATTTTCAAAATGCAGGGATGCGCCATATTCATAAGTATACAGCGCACCCCTGTGTTTTTCTTAGCGCTGGTGCTAAATTTAGATGCCCAGCGCCAATGCAGGCACCCTTGCACCATAGTACAAGGGTGCATGCATTGCAGTGAATAATTGTTAATCTGCAGGAAGGTGTCCCTTCCTGCACATAAACAATTACAAATGGCATTTTGCTCTTTCTATGTGTGCTGCACAATGCAAGGAGAAATGAAAGTATTTCTCCTCGTTTTGCCATTCTAACTCCTGCTCTTGCATGGCCTTAGATTTGGCGCTGCCTCAGATTTACACCTCCTCGTAAATCTGGGGCACCGTCAAAAGCAATGGGTGTTGCAGTGGAACGCCCCCAGCAACACCCATTGCACGCCTCCTTCACGCTAAGTGTTGCGTGTATAGGGGCCTTATTTACAAAGGGGCATTAAGCCACAAAAAGAGGCTTAATGCCGCTTTGTAAATATGGAAAAGGGCATAGCAGAACGTGGCTATAAGTGACGTTCTGGTGGTGATATCCCCTTGTAAATATGCCCCTACATTCTTTGGAAAAATTCACACATATTTGATATCGCTGGACTTCAGACGTTGAAGGCAACATTGCTTTTGTTAACATTTCAGGATGAATGTTTGTTCATTTGAGAAACGCAATATAATGTTGAGGAAATTTGTTAAAAATTAGAATATATCCACATTTTTCATTCAATCTTCAGGCTTCAATGTGATGAAGGGTTTACACCAATACATGGATTTTAAAACGCCAAATAGCATATAGCTTGTATGGGTGTCCAACGAGACCAAAGACGCCCATGTCCGTGAACAACGTAATGCTTAGGTTTTTGGAGCTCCAGCTTAACAGGTTAATCACCCAAGCACATGCAAACAACAATGCCTAGGCGTGTTATTTTATGTTATGATATGTCATGCTATGCTATGTTTTGTTGTGTTATGTTACGTTATGTTACGTTATGTAACGTTATGTTATGTTATGCTATGGTATGTTGTGTTAGGCTAGGTTAGGCTATGCTATGTTATGTTATGTTATGTTATGTTATGTTATGTTGTGTTAGGCTAGGCTATCATTTGTTAAGTTATGTTATGTTATGCAATGCTATGTTATGTTTTATGATATTTTCTTATGCTATGCTATGTTTTGTTCTCTGATGTTGTGTTATACTATGCTATATTTTGTTATGTGATGTTATGCTATGCTTTGTTGTGTTATGCTATGCTATGTTTTGCTAGGCTATGTTTTGTTATCTGATGTTTCATTATGCTATGCTATGTTTTGTTATCTGATGTTTCATTATGCTATGCTATGTTTTGTTATCTGATGTTTATCTGATGTTTCATTATGCTATGCTATGTTTTGTGATCTGATGTTATTTTATGCTATGCTATGATATATATTTTATTATGTTATGCTATACTATGTTAGATGTTATTATGTTATGCCGTTGTGGTAGGCTAGGCTATGTTTTGTTATGTTATGATGTGTTAGGCTAGGCTAGGCTAGGTTATGTTATGCGCAATGCTTTTGTAAAGTATGCCCACACCCACAGGGCCTCGTGGCACTAAACAGCAGACGCCCGCAGTATTAATGCATTTTAAAAGTATGCACATTCGGTGGATCTCATGAAAACAGCCATTTCTTGAGTTACTTAAGAAAGGAATTCCCACTTGGCAGTGGAAGAGTGTTCCAAGGGTGGGGGCACCCATCCGAATTGTCTATTTTGTGGCACTTTGAGAACGAGAGCAGCATACAAGATGCATATAATAGTCGTATCAAAAGCGCGCCCTGCATGTAAAGCTTTACCTTTTAACAACATGCCCTAAAGGAGACATTTGTTGACAAGAGAAACAGGCGATTCCCGGATGCTGATGCAGACATCCCAAAAGCTTTCTTTAGAGTTTGTTTTCTTAATTCTTAGCACAGAAAAACGATCCTCCGATTGGAATCTGCGTGACAGAAAGGCAACGTGATCCGCGTGATGGTAACAGTGAGGAAATGGAGGTACAATGCAGTTAAACAGATCCAGTGATTTACCAGAGATACCCTCGGCTGCGTCTCAAGGGCAGTGCATAGAAATGTGAATGCAAAAGCTGCTGCAAAAAACAAACCCCCCTTGTCAATACAGGTTTTGTAAAACACGTCGTATCCCTTGCATCTAAAAGTGTCTTCTGGTGCCTACAATGTTGATTTTTGTAGGCCTGCACTGTTTGTCACATATGTATATTTTTCTAATCACGTGTTTATGCCACACAGCAGAAAGGTAAGACATGTCACGTCACCAAACAATGCTTGGCTGCAACCCGAGCCTATTGTCGCGTCGAGCTGCGCGTGCAGTCCGCGTTCGGATCCATCTGAGCCATCATTAATGCAAGGGGACATTCGATACTCTTGGAATGCGCGCGCTACAACTTGAAAGCTCGGTTCACGCGCGCCATTGATTGCAACTAATACCTGCGAGTATTTAACATGCTGACGGAGATCCGTGTAGAGCTGGAATCCAACCCTTGGGACAGCATTCCTTGTTTAGTCGTTTTCATTTTTCATTTATTTTAGGAGTTTTGCAAATTCTGTGCTTTTTCATTTATCCGTGCATTTATTCAGCCAGTTTGGGATTTGCTAAAACGAGAACTATGGGCCACATGTATCAAGCTTTTATGAGGTCACAAACCGTTTGCAACCACAAGAACGGATGTTGGTATGTATCAAACCCAAACTGCGATTCAATAGCACGTAATCAAATTGCAATTTTGGTTTGCGGCCAAATACCAATATGGCATTAGGAAGGGGCGTCTGTTCCAAATACCGAATCGGATTGGTATGTATTAATGTTTTGCGACTGAATTCCCTTTGCAAAACATTAATCATTTACCGACTACCGACGTATAGTGGCAATCCATTCACAAATGGGAAGTGGTCCCCAAGGGACCCCTTCGTATTTTGTGAATGTTTAAAAAAGTTAGTTTATGAGAAGGCAGTGGTCCACAGAGCCACTGCGTCTCTTTAAAAAACAACATTTTAAAAAAACATGAACTTTTCTTTTTAAACGCATCTCGTTTTCCTGTAAGGAAAAGCGTTGGGTTTAAAAAAATAGACTGCTTTATTTAAAAGCAATCACAGACATGGTGGTCTGCTGACCTCAGCAGGCCACCATCCCTGTGATGGCGTTCATTCCTAGTGGGTCGCAAATTTCGACCACGCTCATTAATATTCATGAAGTATGTCAATTTGCGACCTACTAGGAATCGCTAAATGTAACTCTGTTAGTTTCATACATTTGGAAGAGTGATTTCCGTATTGCGATTCACAGAAAATTCTAATCAGGTCATTGCTATTCCTAACAATAATACATCTGGCCGTTAATCTCATACCCTCACACACAGAATATGTTGGATCATTTTAGGGGTTCTTTTTACGCATCCAGATGTCTCTAGTCACTAGAGGACTTTTGCATTATTGTACTACTGCAAGCGTGACGGCGTGGCAACGCACATCCATGATGCGCATTGCTGCCTCGACCGACTTACTCGTCAGTCTTTAAAAGAATGTTTGACACTGGAAAAGCTACTCTGAAGGAGGCGAACTGGCTGCATTTTGCCTGACTACCGAAAGTGGAGTAAGACCTTCTGGTAAAGCAGCTTTCTCATAGGAATAGCCTCTCAGTAGGGTTAGTTAATGCCCACTCTGCAGTAGGAAGTAGATGTGTACTTAAAGACAGTGCTTCATTTGCAAAACAAAAAAATAAGTCCAGAGCCCGGTGTTTCTCTTAGGAGCATGTCACCCTTGCCGCCAACGGACAAGATTGCCGTATCCCAACACTGTCTAGTCGTCATTCCAGCTCACGCCTTTTCCTTCCAAAACCCTACACTTCCTATGTTTTTATCTCGCTCTCACAGGTTCATTTTCATGCCTGTCTGCTCCCTTTGTCACTGCTTTCCTACCTTTCTCTACCTCTTTCTTTATCCCTTTTGTCCCTCCCTCTCTCTTGCTCTGGGTCAGATCCCAATGGTGACAACAAGTTTTCTGGCAGGGCAACGATGCCTCTATTCTACAGTATGTATTGGCACTCCTATATAGATTAAGGTTGATAGGTAAGTTATTCAGTTCATGGGTGCTACTAAAGGGTATCGCCCTCTGGTCCCCAGGGCATGAGGAAATGATGAACAAAATGCGTATTTTTTCTCGTTGTAAACAGTGCACTCATAATCATGTCAACAGATACACAAGGGTAAAAACAGATCTCCGCATGTATCTGTTTTTACCCATGTGTACACCGTTTGGTGACTAACACCGCTATTCTGAATTCCCGCTTTAATATCTTTCCCATGCACCAGCACCAAGCCGTTTACCCTACCATCACTATTTTTAGATGTCACACACATCTATGTTTCCGTTTTCGCATTGCGCACATGGTTAGATTGATACGCACAACATACTTGTGTACGTCGCCCTAACTGCACTAGTGGTAATTGGTCTACTAGCGGTCAATGTATTTCAGTACGTGTCACCAGCATGACGATCATGATTTCTACTTTTAGCATGCCGCTGGTCACATATACTTTGTAGAGCGCATGCGCTTCAGACTGCTGCCCATAGTTGTTCGACTTCGTTTTTTATTTTACTTCCACAGAACTGAACATTCCCCAGATGAAGGGCTAACCCAGCCTGAAATGCATTGGGTTATGGATTGAAGAATTATGTTGTATTGTTAACAGGAGACGTGATTATGAGTGCACTGTTTACAACGAGAAAAAATACAGGACGATGAAATAAATCTTGCCTTGATTTACCTTGAGGATTAAATTTGCCGCGTTTTGAACTTTCTTCTAAATAAATATACGTTACAGAATGCGCACATGAACACGAGTAGTCCAGACTAAACGGACATCCGGCAGTGCACTAAGGGGACATCTCCCTGGTAGGGAGACGCATTTTGTTCTATTCTACAGTACTCAGTTCCATCAGATTGTGAAATGCGACGTTGGATCATGTCACCATGGTGGTGTGGTAGCTATTTTTAAAGACAAACTTTTCATTTGAACTTCATTATTTTGAGCAGCTCCCTGGAGTAAAGGATTTGTTTGCAACACCTACATTGAGAAAAGATGTTATTTTAGAAACAAATATTTTAGGTCAGCCCCCCAACCACACCCCTCAAATTAACCTTCAGGCTTTTTTGTGTGATTAGATCATGACCTGACTCATATCTTAACGCAATCCACTGATCTCAGGCTATTTAGAGGTTTCAATTTGTGGGCCAAGGATAGATCTGTCTCCTCTTTATCAAAAGGTCGCCTACTATTGACAAATTTAACTTGAGACAAGGCGTAACAGGTCCATCTCATAAGCACAGGGGACACATACCTATTTTTTAGATCTGCTCGGAGAGCCTACGTAGAATTACCAATCATCATTCGTTGCTTATAAGATTACACCTTTTTTTAAATTCTTGGATTGCAAGTGAATATTAATAATATTCATACTTCGAATTCTTGGATTTTAGAATATAAACCTTGGAAAAAGGTCTCCAACAATAATTTAACTTTCTTTCTAAATGTCTGGAAGATGTATCTTTTAATACAAATCATCCTACATAATTTGTGGTCTCTTTTAATCATTCAAAGGCTACCACTTTGGATGAATTAGCCACTGTTGAAACTAAGCGCAGCAAACGGAAATTGTTAAATTGTGAGCAATTCACACCGAACTTAAAAAAGGAGCCCAATTTTTTGTCTAAGCTTAAAGCTAAATGGGGAAAGCACGGTGATCCGTCAATAAAATCTCTCTATATTGCCAGAGGCACAAGTATAACTTATTAGAGCATAGAACAAATTCTACTCTAACAAAAATTTGGAAAGCAGAAATATGATCTTGTAACTACTTGAGACACTTGGCTCGCTCGCGGTTCAACCCGAATAGCTAGTTCCTTCACTCAATATGGGGGGACCTGTATGTGCCTTCTTTTCTTGTAAAGTCCAGAAGATATAAGTGGAAATCTCTCAGGAGAATGGTGCATTGCCTATTAATATTGGGAATACAGGAAAGAATGCCAGGAGTGATGTTACTTTCAACGACTTTTAGCTGATCACAACACAAGTGTGTGAGAAACTTCGCTGAGATAAAACCTCCGAGCTCACCTCTAGATTCTTGCCCCTGTAAAATTCTCCTCATTGCCAAATAAATTGTCTGCCTTCTTCTTCTCCTGAGATTGGCAAACACCTCTTTGCTTACTAGTGAGGGTCTCATGGAACTTAACACTGAAATAGTCCACCCTCTGTTGAAATAAAACCCACCATTCCTTGACCCTTCGAGCCCAATGGATTTTCCCTCCATTGATACCTTCAACTCAAAATTGATTCAGTGGATTGTAGTTAAACAACTACAAGAGTTTGGTAGTCCCAATTTTCTGTAGGACCAGGCCTTTGGACAGAATTAGAAGTTACTTCAGTACTGGATGAGCTGTGAATGAAGGTGGACGGTGGCATGTCTGTACTCTGGGTTTACAAGTTATTTAGCCAGCCTTTGACACAGTAAACCATCAGATCCTCCTGCACTGTTTGACAGAGTCTGATCTTGGTGACACCAGAGTTCAATTATTCAAACCCTTCTACCACAGGTGATTTCAGGCAGTTCGGTTGGGCACATTTACATCAAGCTTCAAGTCAGTTCTATGGTGAGGCCCTCAGGGCTCCACCTTTTCCCCTACTCTTTTAAATGAATGTGACCCCATTGGCTCAGCTACAGGTACCCGGCAGCCAGGAACCACTGGGCACGTCCTTCAGTTGAGCCCTGTCGGCACATAGCATCATCTCCATTGATGTTGTGTGCCACTGTGCGCAGTAGAAAGTAAACAGTCAATGTCTTAGCTTTTTGACCCACCATTACTAAAGATATTCACTCTTTGCTTCCAGGACAAGTCATAACTGGAACAATGTGGTCAGTGCCCAGACCAGCAGATCTCACTAAATCTTTGCTGCTTTTTGCTCGCTCGCCCATGCATCTACTTGGATCACTCATGCTTCTTCATGGCCCTCCCAGATTTCTGGAGCAGGGCCTGGATGGAGTCACCAGCGTAAGAGAGCAGACTGATGCTAAGCCAAGTGGCTAGCCTGCAGCCATTCCGGACTTGGGCCATCAGGGCAGGTGCCGAACTGGCAGAGATGGTGACCTGCAGAAGCAGGCTAACGGGGCAGCTGATAAGGCAGTCAGCAGCACTTCAGGTGAATGCTGGGAACCACTGCACATTCGCTGCTGGGTCCCTGTGCTGTGCCTAGCCACGGCCAGTTCTGACCCAGGTGCACCATGGCAGATGCAATTAACCAATAAAAGAGGATCATGAGATGGTATGATAAGGCACACCGGTGAAGGATGACAGTCAGTCAACAACATCACCATGTTACCCTGACCTTATAAGCTAAGAGGCAAAGCCACTAATGCAGCAAGAATACCTGGGCCTTGAAGGGCTCAGAGGCGCAGAACAGGCAGTCAGCTGTTTGATCTAGACTGCTCTAGCTGGAGGAAATATGCATCCCGATCCCATGAAGTAAGTGCTGGTGCGGACCACTGGCAACAACGAGCCACAATTAATCACAGGTCAGCAGGGTCGGTGGAGGAGTGCGCCCCACAAAGAAATTGCCCCCAACGATGGAAAAATGAAATGGTAATAAAGTTCAATTATTACCATTTTATTTTTCAAAACCCCGTCCAAGCTGAAGGGGGCGGGCTTTCTGCTGCTAACCAGTCAGGCGGCAGTAGAAAGCAGTGATAGGCAGGGAACTTCAAGTTTAAAGTGCGCATGTCTTTTTGGCCGGCCATCTTGCGATGGCTAGCCAGACATGTGCATTTTAAACCTCTCTAACCCAGCTGTGAACAGCTGGGTTAGAGACAGCATAGGGCTCCAGTGTCCTCGGGAGCACCGAAGGAAGCCACTCCCTCCAATCCTGGTGCTGCTTTCATGCTGCATGAGAACAGCACCAGGATTGGTTACTGCAGTTTCCTGGGTTCCGTGTTGGGACCTGCCTGCCTGGAGAGAAGACCCTAGCGAGGAGGACTTCGCCAGGGAGGTAAGTAGAATGATTTTTTTTAAACTTCTTTATTACTTTTGTCCCTCCTACCTCACCACCCTCCTTACGTGCCAGCCGCCACTGCAGCCCAGCAACCCTCAGGCCTCTGCGCAAGCATGTGTCCTTGCAAAAGACACTGTCTAAGCTGTATGTCAATGCACTGACCAGTGGCAGCTCCTCCGCTCAGGTGGAGGAGCGTCGTCCCACTCCTTTTCAGCAGTGGAAGGAAAAATAAAATGATAACTGAAAGTTATTATCATTTTATTTTTTCCTGTTGCAAGCGCGGACGTTTTGCCAAGCGGGGCGGGGCTGCTCTACTGACAGAGCAAGGGAGTGGCGGAGTGGTTTTCACTTCCTAAGTGTGCATGAATGTTCTCCACCCAGGCTGCATTACAACCTGGGTGGAGAACATGCCCAGCCTCCCTGTCCCCGTCTAAGCGATGTGGTTTGGTACTCAGACCAATTACAACGCTACTCAGACCAATCACAATGCTGCAATGCAGTGTTGTGATTTGCTCAGGGGAGCCTCAGCCTGGGTGCTTCCTGTAACTTGCTCCGGCTAGAGGAGAGATGCGATGAAGAGGACGTGGTGAGGGAGTACGCAGCGAAGAGGTAAGTTGAATGTTATTTTTTATTTACCCCTCCCCCTGTCCCACCCCAACCCCTCGCCATGCCGCCCCATCACCACCTATCCATGCCGGCTGCCACTGGCACGGACCCCTCCATATGGAAAAGGGGCCAGCAGAGAAGCACGTGCTGTGCTGCTACGTCTGTGCATATGCAGGAGCCATGCTGGCCAATGTGTTGGCTTGAACGTTCAGGTGCAAATTTAAACCTGAGTATTGACACAAGAGGTGAATGCAGAGAGACAAAGTTGTGTGTGCATCAGAAGTACATTGCAGATATTCTGACAAGTCACCAAAATGAGTTTGTGCATGTAACTAACTGCACCAAAGAACATGGACAGGGGTGTGTTTGTGGTTATGAAGGGATGTGTTTGGGGATGTGAAGGGATGTGTTTGTGGATGTGTAGGGATGTGTTTGTGGATGTGGAGGGATGTGTTTGTAGATATGCAGGGATGTGTTTGTGGATGTGGAGGGATGTGTTTGTGGATGTAGAGGGATGTCTTTGTGGATGTGGAGGAATGTCTTTGTGGATGTGGACGGATGTGTTTGTGGATGTGGAGGGATGTGTTTGTGGATCTGCAGTGATGTGTTTGGGGATGTGCAGGGATGTGTTAGTGAATGTGCAGGGATATGTTTGTGGATGTGGAGGGATGTGTTTGTGGAGGGATGTGTTTGTGGCTCTGCAATGATGTGTTTGGGGATGTGCAGGGATGTGTTAGTGAATGTGCAGGGATATGTGTGTGGATGTGGAGGGATGTGTTTGTGGATGTGGAGGGATGTATTTGTGGATGTGGAGGGATGTGTTTGTGGCTCTGCAATGATGTGTTTGGGGATGTGCAGGGATGTGTTTGGGGATGTGCAGGGATTTGTTTGTGGACGTGCAGAGATGTGTTTGTGGACGTGCAGGGATGTGTTTGTGGATATGCAAGGATACGTTTGTGGATGTCCAGGGATGTGTTTGTTTATGTGCAGAGATGTGTTTGTGTATGTGCAGGGATGTGATTGGGGGTGTGCAGGAATGTGATTGAGGATGTGCAGGAATGTGTTTGTGGATGGGAAGGGATGTGATTGTGGATGTGCAGGGATGTGTTTGTGGATGTGCAGGTATGTGTTTGTGGATGTGCAGTTGTGTGTTTGTGGATGTACCGGGATGTGTTTGTGGATGTGCAGAGATGCGTTTGTGGATGTGAAGGGATGTGTTTGTGGATGTGTTTGGGGGTGTTGATTGATGTGTTTGTGGATATGCAAGGATGTGTTTGTGGATGTCCAGGAATGTGTTTTTGGATATGCAGGGATGTGTTTGTGTATGTGCAGGGATGTGAGTAGGGATGTGCATGGATGTGATTGGGGATGTGCAGGGATGTGTTTGTAGATGTGAAGGGATGTGATTGGGAATGTGCAGTTGTGTGTTTGTGGATGTGCCGGGGTGTGTTTGTGGATGTGCAGGGATGACTTTGTGGATGTGAAGGAATGTGTTTCTGGATGTGAAGGGATGTGTGTGTGGATGCTTAGGTGGATGTTTGGGGATGTGCAGGGGTGGTATTGTGGATGTGAAGGGATGTGTTTGTGGATGCAAAGGGATGTGTTTGTGTGTGTGCAGGGGTGTGTTTCTGGGTGCACAGGGATGTGTTTGTGGATGCATAGGGAGGTGTTTGGGGATGTGAAGGGATGTGTTTGTGGGTACGCAGGGGTGTGTTTGGGAGTGTTGAGGGATGTGTATGTGGATATGCAGTGATGTGTTTGTGGATGTCCAGGGATGTGTTTGTGGATGTGCAGGGATGTGTTTGTGGATGCGCAGGGATGTGTTTGTGGATATGCACATATGTGTTTGGGGATTTGAAAGAATACGGTTGTGAATGTGCAGGGATGTGTTTGGGGATGTGCAGGTATTTGTTTGTGGATGTGCAGAGATGTGTTTGTGGATGTGCAGGGATTTGTTTGTGTGTGTGCAGGGATGTGATTGGGGGTGTGCAGGGATGTGATTGGGGGTGTGCAGGGATGTGATTGGGGATGTGCATGGATGTGTTTGTGGATGTGAAGCGATGTGATTGGTGATGTGCAGGGATGTGTTTGTGGATGTGCAGGTATGTGTTTGTGGATGTGCAGTTGTGTGTTTGTGGATGTACCTGGATGTGTTTGTGGATGTGCAGGGATGCTTTGTGGATGTGAAGGGATGTGTTTGTGGATGTGAAGGGATGTGTTTGGGGGTGTTGAGTGATGTGTTTGTGGATGTGCAGGGATGCGTTTGTGGATGTGAAGGGATGTGTTTGTGGATGTGAAGGGATGTATTTGGGGGTGTTGAGTGATGTGTTTGTGGATATGCAGAGATATGTTTGAGGATGTCCAGGGATGTGTTTGTGGATGTGCAGGGATGTGTTTGTGTATGTGCAGGGATGTGATTGGGGATGTGCAGAAATGTGTTTATGGATGTGAAGGGATGTGATTGAGGATGTGCAGTTGTGTGTTTGGGGATATGCAGGGGTGTGGGTGTGTATGAGCAGGGATGTGTTTGTGAATGTGCAGGGATGTGTTTGTGGGTGCTTAGGGAGATGTTTGTGGATGTGCAGGGGTGTGTTTGTGGATGTGAAGGGATGTGTTTGTAGATGCAAAGGGATGGGTTTGTGGGTGTGCAGGGATGTGTTTGTGGATGTGAAGGGATGTGTTTGTGAGTGTGCAGGGGTGTGTTGGTGGGTGCGCAGGGATGTGTTGGTGGATGCATAGGGAGGTGTTTGAGGGTGTGTTTGTGGATGTGAAGGAATGTGTTTGTGGGTGTGCAGGGGTGTGTTTGTAGGTGCGCAGGGATGTGTTTGTGGATGTGCAGGGATGTAATTCTGGATGCGCAGGTATGTGTTTGTGAATGTGCAGTTGTGTGTTTGTGGATGTACCTGGATGTGTTTGTGGATGTGCAGGGATGCATTTGTGGATGTGAAGGGATGTGTTTCTGGATGTGAAGGGATGTGTTTGGGGGTGTGCAGTGATGTGTTTGTGGATGTGGATGGATGTGTGTGTGGATGCTTAGGGGGATGTTTGGGGATGTGCAGGGGTGGTATTGTGGATGTGAAGGGATGTGTTTGTGGATGCAAAGGGATGTGTTTGTGAGTGTGCAGGGGTGTGTTTCTGGGTGCACAGGGATGTGTTTGTGGATGCATAGGGAGGTGTTTGGGGATGTGAAGGGATGTGTTTGTGGGTACGCAGGGGTGTGTTTGGGAGTGTTGAGGGATGTGTATGTGGATATGCAGTGATGTGTTTGTGGATGTCCAGGGATGTGTTTGTGGATGTGCAGGGATGTGTTTGTGGATGCGCAGGGATGTGTTTGTGGATATGCACATATGTGTTTGGGGATTTGAAAGAATACGGTTGTGAATGTGTAGGGATGTGTTTGGGGATGTGCAGGTGTTTGTTTGTGGATGTGCAGAGATGTGTTTGTGGATGTGCAGGGATTTGTTTGTGTGTGTGCAGGGATGTGATTGGGGGTGTGCAGGGATGTGATTGGGGGTGTGCAGGGATGTGATTGGGGATGTGCAGGGATGTGTTTGTGGATGTGAAGCGATGTGATTGGTGATGTGCAGGGATGTGTTTGTGGATGTGCAGGTATGTGTTTGTGGATGTGCAGTTGTGTGTTTGTGGATGTACCTGGATGTGTTTGTGGATGTGCAGGGATGCTTTGTGGATGTGAAGGGATGTGTTTGTGGATGTGAAGGGATGTGTTTGGGGGTGTTGAGTGATGTGTTTGTGGATGTGCAGGGATGCGTTCGTGGATGTGAAGGGATGTGTTTGTGGATGTGAAGGGATGTGTTTGGGGGTGTTGAGTGATGTGTTTGTGGATATGCAGAGATATGTTTGTGGATGTCCAGGGATGTGTTTGTGGATGTGCAGGCATGTGTTTGTGTATGTGCAGGGATGTGATTGGGGATGTGCAGAAATGTGTTTATGGATGTGAAGGGATGTGATTGAGGATGTGCAGTTGTGTGTTTGGGGATATGCAGGGGTGTGGGTGTGTATGAGCAGGGATGTGTTTGTGAATGTGCAGGGATGTGCCTGTGGGTGCTTAGGGAGATGTTTGGGGATGTGCAGGGGTGTGTTTGTGGATATGCAGGGATGTGATTGGGGATGTGCATGGATGTGATTGGGGATGTGCATGAATGTGATTGGGGATATGCAGGTATGTGTTTTTGGATGTGAAGGGATGTGATTGGGGATGTCCTGTTGTGTGTTTGTGGATGTGCTGGGATGTCTTTGTGGATATGAAGGAATGTGTTTGTGGATGTGAAGGTATGTGTTTGGGGATGTGCAGGGGTGTGTTTGTGTATGAGCTGGGATGTGTTGGTGAATGTGCAGGGATGTGTTTGTGGATGCTTAGGGAGTTGTTTGGGGATGTGAAGGGATGTGTTTGTGGGTACGCAGGGGTGTGTTTGGGAGTGTTGATGGATGTGTATGTGGATATGCAGTGATGTGTTTGTGGATGTCCAGGGATGTGTTTGTGGATGTGCAGGGATGTGTTTGTGGATGCGCAGGGATGTGTTTGTGGATATGCACATATGTGTTTGGGGATTTGAAAGAATACGGTTGTGAATGTGCAGGGATGTGTTTGGGGATGTGCAGGTATTTGTTTGTGGATGTGCAGAGATGTGTTTGTGGATGTGCAGGGATTTTTGTGTGTGTGCAGGGATGTGATTGGGGGTGTGCAGGGATGTGATTGGGGATGTGCAGGGATGTGTTTGTGGATGTGAAGCGATGTGATTGGTGATGTGCAGGGATGTGTTTGTGGATGTGCAGGTATGTGTTTGTGGATGTGCAGTTGTGTGTTTGTGGATGTACCTGGATGTGTTTGTGGATGTGCAGGGATGCTTTGTGGATGTGAAGGGATGTGTTTGTGGATGTGAAGGGATGTGTTTGGGGGTGTTGAGTGATGTGTTTGTGGATGTGCAGGGATGCGTTTGTGGATGTGAAGGGATGTGTTTGTGGATGTGAAGGGATGTGTTTGGGGGTGTTGAGTGATGTGTTTGTGGATATGCAGAGATATGTTTGTGGATGTCCAGGGATGTGTTTGTGAATGTGCAGGGATGTGTTTGTGTATGTGCAGGGATGTGATTGGGGATGTGCAGAAATGTGTTTATGGATGTGAAGGGATGTGATTGAGGATGTGCAGTTGTGTGTTTGGGGATATGCAGGGGTGTGGGTGTGTATGAGCAGGGATGTGTTTGTGAATGTGCAGGGATGTGTTTGTGGGTGCTTAGGGAGATGTTTGGGGATGTGCAGGGGTGTGTTTGTGGATGTGAAGGGATGTGTTTGTAGATGCAAAGGGATGGGTTTGTGGGTGTGCAGGGATGTGTTTGTGGATGTGAAGGGATGTGTTTGTGAGTGTGCAGGGGTGTGTTGGTGGGTGCGCAGGGATGTGTTGGTGGATGCATAGGGAGGTGTTTGGGGGGTGTTTGTGGATGTGTAGGAATGTGTTTGTGGGTGTGCAGGGGTGTGTTTGTGGGTGCGCAGGGATGTGTTTGTGGATGTGCAGGGATGTAATTTTGGATGCGCAGGGATGTGTTTGTGAATGTGCAGTTGTGTGTTTGTGGATGTACCTGGATGTGTTTGTGGATGTGCAGGGATGCATTTGTGGATGTGAAGGGATGTGTTTGTGGATGTGAAGGGATGTATTTGGGGGTGTTGAGTGATGTTTTTGTGGATATGCAGGGATGTGTTTGTGGATGTCCAGGGATGTGTTTGTGGATGTGCAGGGATGTGTTTGTGAATGTGAAGGAATGTGTTTGTGGATGTGAAGGGATGTGTTTGTGGGTGTGCAGTGATGTGTTTGTGGATGTGAAGGGATGTGTTTGTGAGTGTGCAGGGGTGTGTGTGTGGGTGCGCAAGGATGTGTTTGTGGATGCATAGGGAGGTGTTTGGGGATGTGTTTCTGGATGTGAAGGAATGTGTTTGTGGGTGTGCAGGGGTGTGTTTGTGGGTGCGCAGGGATGTGTTTGTGGATGTGCAGGGATGTAATTCTGGATGTGCAGGGATGTGAAAGTGGATGAGCAGGGATGTGCTTCTGAATGTGCAGGGAGGTGTTTGGAGATGTGCAGGGATGTGTTTGTGGATGTGCAGGGATGTGTTTGGGGATGTGCATGGATGTGATTGGGGATTTGCATGGATGTGATTGGGGATATGCAGGGATGTGTTTTTGGATGTGAAGGGATGTGATTGGGGATGTCCTGTTGTGTGTTTGTGGATGTGCTGGGATGTCTTTGTGGATATGAAGGAATGTGTTTGTGGATGTGAAGGTATGTGTTTGGGGGTGTGCAGTGATGTGTTTGTGGATGTGAAGGGATGTGTTTGGGGATGTGCAGGGGTGTGTTTGTGTATGAGCTGGGATGTGTTTGTGAATGTGCAGGGATGTGTTTGTGGATGCTTAGGGAGTTGTTTGGGGATGTACAGGGGTGTGTTTGTGGATGTGAAGGGATGGGTTTGTGGGTCTGCAGGGATGTGTTTGTGGATGTGAAGGGATGTGTTTGTGAGTGCGCAGGGGTGTGTTTGTGGGTGCGCAGTGATGTGTTTATGGATGTGCAGGGATGTAATTCTGGATGCGCAGGGATGTAAATGTGGATGAGCAGGGATGTGCTTCTGAATGTGCAGGGATGTGTTTGGGGATATGCAGGGATGTGTTTGTGGATGTGCAGGGATGTGATTGTGAATGTGCAGGGATGTATTTGTGGATGTGCAGGGATGTGTTTGGGGATATGCAGGGATGTGTTTGTGGATGTGCAGGGATGTGATTGTGAATGTGCAGAGATGTATTTGCGGATGTGCAGGGATGTGTTTGTGGATGTGCAGGGATGTGTTTCTAGATCCGCTGGGATGTGATTGTGGATGAGTAGAGATGTGTTTGTGGATGCATAGAAATTTGTTTGGGGACGTGCAGGGGTGTGTTTGTGGATGTGAAGGGATGGTTTTGTGGACGGAAGGGATGTGTTTGTGGGTGCGCACGGATGTGTTTGTGGATGTGCTGGGATTTGTTTGTGGATGTGAAGGGTTGTGTTTGTAGGTGCACAGGGATGTGTTTGTGGGTGTGCAGGGATGTGTTTGGGGATGTGAAGGCATGTGTTTGTGGATGTGAAGGGATGTGTTTGTGGATGTGAAGGGATGTGTTTGGGTGTGCAGTGATGTATTTGTGGATGTGGAGGGATGTGTTTGTGGGTGCGCACGGATGTGTTTGTGGATGTGCTGGGATTTGTTTGTGGATGTGAAGGGTTGTGTTTGTAGGTGCACAGGGATGTGTTTGTGGGTGTGCAGGGATGTGTTTGGGGATGTGAAGGCATGTGTTTGTGGATGTGAAGGGATGTGTTTGTGGATGTGAAGGGATGTGATTGGGGGTGTGCAGTGATGTGTTTGTGGGTGTGGAGGGATGTGTTTGTGGATGTGAAGGGATGTGTTTGGGGGTGTGCAGGGATGTGTTTGTGGATGCTTAGGGAGATGTTTGGGGATATGCAGGGGTGTGCTTGTGGATGTGAAGGGATGTGTTTGTGGATGTGAAGGGTTGGGTTTGTGGGTGCGCAGGGATGTGTTTGTGGATGTGAAGGGATGTGTTTGTGAGTGCACAGGGCTGTGTTTGTAGGTGCAGAGGGATGTGTTTGTGGATGCATAGGGAGGTGTTTGGGGATTTGTTTGTGGATGTGAAGGGATGTGTTTGTGGGTCCGCAGGGGTGTGTTTGGGAGTATTGAGGGATTTGTTTGTGGATATGCAGGGATGTGTTTGTGGATGTCCAGGGATGTGTTTGTGGATGTGCAGGTATGTATTTGTGTATGCGCAGGGATGTGATTGGGGATGTGATTGGGGATATGCAGGGATGTGTTTGTGGATGTGAAGGGATGTGATGGGGAATGTTCAGTTGTGTGTTTTTGGATGTGCCAGGATGTGTTTGTGGATGTGAAGGAACGTGTTTGTGGATGTGAAGGGATGTGTTTGGGGGTGTGCAGTGATGTGTTTGTGGATGTGGAGGGATGTGTTTGTGGATGAGAAGGGATGTGTTTGGGGATGTGCAGGGGTGTGTTTGTGTATGAGCTGGGATGTGTTTGTGAATGTGCAGGGATGTGTTTGTGGATGCTTAGGGATATGTTTGGGGATGTGCACGGGTGTGTTTGTGGATGTGAAGGGATGTGTTTGTGGATGCAAAGGGATGGGTTTGTGGGTGTGCAGGGATGTGTTCGTGGATGTGAATGGATGTGTTTGTGAGTGAGCAGGGGTGTGTTTGTGGGTGTGCAGGGATGTGTTTGTGGATGCATAGGGAGGTGTTTTTGTGGATGTGTTTGTGGATGTGAAGGAATGTGTTGGTGGGTGCGCAGGGGTGTGTTTTTGGGTGCGCAGGGATGTGTTTGTGGATGTGCTGGGATGTGATTGTGGATGAGCATAGAAATGTGTTTTGTGATGTGTAGAGGTGTGTTTGTGGATGTGAAGGGATGTGTTTGTGGGTGCGCACGGATGTGTTTGTGGGTGCGCCGGGATTTGTTTGTGGATGTGAGGGGATGTGTTTGTGGGTGCACAGGCATGCGTTTGTGGATGTGAAGGGATGTGTTTGTGGATGTGCACGGATCTGTTTGTGGATGTGCAGGGATGAATTTGGGGACGTGCAGGGATGTGTTTGTGGATGCGCAGGGAGGTGTTTGTGGATGCGCAGGGATGTGTTTGTGGATGTGAAGGGATGTGTTTGGGGGTGTGCACGGATGTGTTTGTGGATGTGAAGGGATGTGTTTGGGGGTGTGCACGGATGTGTTTGTGGATGTGGGCGGATGTGTTTCTGGATGTGGAGGCATGTGTTTGTGAATGTGCAGGGATGTGTTTGTGAATGCTTTGGGAGGTGTTTGGGGATTTGCTGGGGTGTGTTTGTGGATGTGAAGGGATGTGTTTGTGGATGCGAAGGCATGTGTTTGTGGCTGTGCAGGGGTGTGTTTGTGGGTGCGCAGGGATGTGTTTGTGGATGCATAGGAAGGTGTTTGGGGCTGTGCAGGTGTGTGTTTGTGGATGTGAAGGGATGTGTTTGTGGATGCAAATGAATGTGTTTGTGGGTGCGCATCCATGTGTTTGTGGATGCGAAGGGATGTGTTTGTGGGTGCGCAGGGATGTGTTTGTGGATGTGCAGGGATGTGTTTGTGGATGCGAAGGTATGTGTTTATGGGTGCGCAGGGATGTGTTTGTTGGTGCACAGGGATGTGTTTGTGGATGTGCAGGGATGTGTTTGTGGGTGCGCAGTGATGTGTTTGTGGATGTGAAGGTATGTGTTTATGTGTGCGCAGGGATGTGTTTGTTGGTGCACTGGGATGTGTTTGTGGATGTGCAGGGATGTGTTTGTGGGTGCGCAGTGATGTGTTTGTGGATGCGAAGGTATGTGTTTATGGGTGCGCAGGGATGTGTTTGTTGGTGCGCAGGGATGTGTTTGTGGATGTGCAGGGATGTGTTTGTGGGTGCGCAGTGATGTGTTTCTGGGTGCGAAGGGATGTTTGTGGGTGTGCAGGTATGTGTTTTACGGGCTGTGCAGGAATGTGTTTGTGAATGTGCAGGGATGTGTTAGTGGAAGAGCAGGGGACTTTGTCACTCACTCGTTCTGGGAAAAAGGCGTTTCACACATCCACTGACGTGCACAAGAACAGAAGATTAAGTGTTACTCTACGAGGAAATGTTACAAAAATAAAACAAATCTGAATTTCTACACATTTGTCTCTGAGGAGGTCCTGAGTTAAGCCGCTTTGGAGAAGGAGTTACAGTGAACAGGGTAAACTCGGGCACACAAGTTGCTCTTGGTTTGTGAATCAATAAATATATAAATAACGGGTTTCCCCCGCAGTTAGATTGCGTATCCTTGGCTATGTTTATGCCACTCCACTTTTTCATATGCAAATGAGGTTATTTTTCTCTACATAACAAATTTATGAACAATCGCTTGCAGCAGAATACAATGTGCACATGTGAACTGCACACGTGCAGCACACGCTCAGCATATGCTATGGAGGGGGTGCATCTTGCACAGTCTCTTTTTTTAAATATGTTAACCATGCGCACTTTGTGCCACTGCCTATGCAAATGACACCTTCGTAATGACACAAGTTCATGTGCAAATGCGGCCTAGCGTGAGCACGGCATCCATCAACACAACGTACAATCCTGGAGTGAAAGTAAAAACTGGCGAGAAAGTGAACGCGTCTCCTGTGCCCGCAGCCATGTTCGCTGGGTGGTTCTCGCTAAACTTCAGATATGGCCTTTGTTGTTTGCTGACAAATTGCCTCGTGTTTGGGAGATAATGGAGGCATCCAATTACTTGTCTCTCTTGGCCGGGAGGTGCGGCTGCTTCTCGGAGAGCAGATACCGCCCCTTGTCGTGTGCAGAAAAGACAGGCCTGGGGGGCCGTCAGCGTGAAGGGGCAGCGGGGGCGCATCACTCTCCCGCCCTTCGGCTGAGGTCCTGTCACTCGTCTACGAGGTGCAGTAGGTGGGCCAATCACTGTCTGCCGTAGGGCGGTGCCAGGACACGTCTGACAGGTGGGCGGGGCCACGATGCCTCTGGGGGACAGTCAAATACAATGGAAAGAGAACTGACGTGTGTTTTCCTGCTAAGGAGGGCAGGTGATCCCTGCAGACTGCTAATATCCTCAGCACCACATAACAAAAGTCCTGTTGCAGAAATAAACGTACAATCAAACTTCACACTGTTGTAGATGTGTTTATACCACAAGCATTTCCTTAAAGGAAAATGGGAAGAGTGAAAAAAAAAACATGAAAAGTTTCATAAACTTTTTTTTCTCCATCAAACCGTGGTCTGATGGGCCACTTATTACCCAAAAAATATTTGTGTCAACCAGCATTCCCTAATGGGAGAGGATGTGGCGTAAGGGCCAGAGCAGCCAATGTTGGAGCTGGGGAGCAAGGTTCGCGTCTCAGCGTCCGCTCAACATCCTGTGATTCTGGGCAAATCACTTAATCTCCCAGTGCATACCTAAAAAAACAAAAAACGAATGTGTCCTTCTGTAACACAACTGGTGCTCATCTAAAGCGCTGCAATACTTTCGGGTCGAGTTCGTGCTATATAAAACCTCAAAAAAAAGGGTAAGATATACCTTGTAGACCCCTTTCCATTTCTGAATGGGTTACCACATCCTTTGAGGTGTTGGTAACCTATCAATGATTGCGACAGCAATTGTGGTTGCAAACCACTAATGCATTTTAGAATCGCAAATTGGAAGGGCTGCCCTAAACACCCCTTCCAATTTGTGATTCGGTATGTACTTGGAAACCTATTTCGCGATTCAGAAAAGTGTTATCAAATCGCAATTTGAGTTTTGTACATACCCAAAACTATTCTGCGGTCACAAAGAATCTGATTTTGCACATCGGACCCTTTGCAACCACAAAATTACTTTGTACATATGGCCCTAAATTTGTAAAAAATAAAATAAAAATTGCAGGGCTGAAAGGTTTTCTCAGGACCCCACTGCTGGTGCTTTTGAAAGCCAGGGCGACCGACTAACAAGGCTGCCTCATCTTGATCCCACCTCATACCTCTTTCTTCCTCGTCCCCAATACTTCCTGTCTCCTTATCTCACTCTTGCAGGTTCTTTTCTATCCATGCTTGCTGCTTTTGCCATTATTTCTTAACTTTTGCTACCTTCTTTTTCTCTCCTTTCTGTGCGTTTCTCTTTCTTGCTCTCTTGTCTGATAATAAGAAATAAGTCCTAGTCCCCTAAAAGAAATGCTGGTGCCAAAGATTAAGAACTGTGTCTTTTAAATGTGTGCACTAGGGGCCTCATTTACGAGTTTTTGGCACAGGGCAGCTCAGCAGGTCACTGTGCTGCGCTGCCCTGCATGAACAGGAAAAGACAGGAATGCGTCGTATTTATGATATAGGGCACATCCCTGTCCTATTTTAGCTGCCTTGCAACAACGCAGGGACCCTTGCACCATGGTGCAAGAGTGCCTGCATTGTTGACATGATTGTTTTTGTGCAGGAAGGGGCACCTTCCTGCACAAAAACAATAATGAGAGGCGTTTTCCTTGTTCTATGTGTGCTGCAGAATGCAGCACACATGGAAATAGGAAAAAACGAGGATAAATTAAAACATTTCTCCTCATTATGCCTGCTCTGGGGAAGCATAAGATTTTGGCACTGCCTCAGGTTTACGTGCTTTTGTAAATCTGGGGCAGCGTGAAAATTCATGTGTGTTGCGTGGCATTCCCCACTGCAACGCCCATGGAATGCCTCCTTGAAACCGGAGTAAGGCAAGGCAGCGCAAAGCCGGTAGCGCGGGCCTTTAAGTCACAGCTATGAGTTGACACAAAGCCACCCTGCGTGGCTCTGCATGGCCTCATATATAAGGAGTAACGCAAGGCAGCACAAAGCGATGCGCTGCTTACTCTGCGTCAAGGAGGCATTCCATGGTGTTGCGGTGGGTTGTTCCCACGCAACACCCATGAATTTTGACACTTCGCCAGATTTACAAACTATATTTTTTGAGAACCATTGGGCATTATATTTAAGTGAACAATTGTGTATTCATTGCACTTGACGTGTGAGCATCTACGATTTTTTGGGGTAGGCATTTACTGTGCGTTTTTTGCACTTGCTGTGTTAACAGCATAAACGGGGCCTAGGACTGGGCATGCTCGTGAAAGCTTCAATCGGCACTTGACCGTGTTTTAATGCCTCCCCTCTTACCCTCGGTTTCCCAAACATATGCATCTCTAGTCCAGGCTCAGGACTAATGCTGAGTAAAATAGGCAGATATCCTAATTTCCTTTCTAGGGGTCAGAACGCGTTGCAGCACTTTTTATTTACTTTATAAAGTTTATTAATTGGAGTCCAACCAAAGGCATTATAGAAGCGCAGTACAGGGAACCTTGTGGAAATGTATACAAACTCAACACAGTTATAAAAACAAAATGATGACTTTTATATGAAACAAGTTTATTCTGTAAATAGGGGTGCAATAATGGACACATAATTCCCCCCAGGAAGGAATGACTTCGAAGTCTCATCAGAGATATCGGTATCACCAGGGGGCTGATTAGGAAGTAGGCAGCAACAGGAAATCTTCTACTTTGAGTATAAAGTTGTACATTCTTGTTTGGAAGGTCTCTACCACAATAACAGCATGGTGGAAATAATTCTGCAGAAGGTCAGTCCAGCGGTGGGGAATCCTCAAACGGAGGATTTACAATCTCTCAACAAATCGGAGGATTTGTTTTGATTTCAACCCAACCCTACATCAAGCCTAAGAACATTGAGCTGAAACAAAGGGCCTTAATTATCAGACGGCAAAAATATAAGTTGCATATGCAAAGTATAGGTCACACAATGTAATACATTTCAATGCTTTGATTTGCTCTGCATTCCGTCCATCAATTGTGTGTCTTTTGCTTTCTCGCCTAAGTGTGCCAGGTATGCCCAGACGTGGGTCCCGTGCTCTCCATGCCACTGGAATCAAGCTATCCTGGCTGAAGAGGGGTCAAACCCCGAAACCGGTCCTAGGATGCTTCTTTCCGGTCCAGGGAGGACCTGGCTTGGCAGTTCGGGCTGGACTGTTCCCATGAGGCACAGGGTCAAGACTGATTTGCATATAGGCAGGTCTAAAGTGGGGTGGCATGGTGAGCAAAAGAATGATGGATTTAACCCAGATCTCTTGAATGGGGGTGAATGTTTTGATTTGTTCTGCATTCAATCCATCAATTGTGTGTCTTATACATTTCCATGCTGTCACAACAGGAAGAAAATGTTGCCTCCCCCTTTAAACTTAACCAACCCTTACGTTTCCTTGTCAGACTCACTGTTCTTCCATCCCCCGCTTCTTCAACTAAGGTGCCACTGTTTTTCAAAACAGTTCTTAACTTTTGACCTGCGGAAGCCAAAGCTTGTGATGATTTTTCTTTCTTTCTCCCACCTCAGGCACAAAGTCTCCACTAGAGAAGAGATACACTCCAAGCATTTAAAACCATGATGAAATATTTAATTTGCTTCTTAAAAATTTAATTTCCCAAATGATCAAACACGTCAAGCAACTAAGCACATACTGTGAAACACGTGAGAAGAAATGTATTAAAAAGTGTTGGTTTGATCTAATAATTAAAATGACGAGCTGATTTAATTTGGACCAATGGAAATTGAACAGAGCATTTCCTTGTCACTGATTTAGATGCACAATGAAATTTCAATTTCCAGACATTCTGGAATCTTTCAGAGTCCCTTTGAAGCTGCACGTGTGAAAAGTGAGGAAAGACGTCTTCAGTTGTACTCCATCCACTGTTGAGTCTGGAATCCCCATCTGTGGTCAGAAGCCCCGCACGCTCTCCTGCTAGCCCCAGATATGACAGGGAAGTCAATAGCCCGACACGCGCGCCAGCGGATCATTCTCAACTTGTCCGCGGCATGACAGCACCCACAGTGTGTCCGCATGAGCGGCGCAGTGCCGCACCTGAGGAGAAACCTGATAGTCCACCATGCCACAAGGCGGCTTTTGTGCCTCGACCTTCCGTCTCCTGATACTAGTCACTGGCGATAAAAGCTGCTGTCGGTCTCAGGTCAATGCGGAGGTCTTTGAAGACAAAATGTTCAGTTGAACTAAGCCATGTTCGCCATCAGTTGAGTTCACCGTCCCACAGGTGCACGGGCATGTCCTCCTTTGGGTGTTCGGAGAAGGGCTAGGGAGGAAGGGTGAGGAGTAAGGGCGGGAACAGGTCAGAGGTGGAGAGATGCTCCCCTTCCCTTGGATTGCAAGTGTTCGCTCAAAGTTTCTAATAATTCTATAACCTTGTCTATCATTTTGATGTTGTGACATTTACTAAAGAGTTAAGACACTTCTTTAAGAAATAGTTGATTGGCTCCTTTGCAAGCTTCCCCTGCACGATTGATCACATGATGCAGACTGCAAGGTCCTCTAAGATGGAGAAACAGCGGAAGATGCTGCAACTGTCTCTCTATTAACGGTGCTTGCTGCCTTCACGCCGGAGGATCCTCCCTGAAGACGCTGGTCCACGACGAAACATATCTGGTTTATCAGTATATCTGCAAAATAATATAGTAAGATATAGTCAGTAAATGACCGCTGGCTCAGCCAGTCCTGAGTGTATGGTGACCCTTTAAATAAAAATACTCAGTAGCTCAAATTCCCAAGATGTAGTTTTACCTTACTTTTGGAGTACTCTTGGCTTATTATTGAGTTACAGGAGTAATCCAGGAGTACTCCTGCCTCACCCCTGGAATCTTCTAGTAAGTCAGAAGTACTGCATAGGTAAGTCTGGCCCTCTGTGTGGAGGGATGGATTCACAGTCATTTAACCAATCGGACTGAGTTAATTATTTCATATTTTTTTTATGAAAAAGGGCCCTCTCCTTCCACAGGGACATAAACTCTGACTCATTAGATAGGCAGAGACAGTCTCTGTTTTGTTTTACGTTGCTGCAGAGAACGCATCTTTGTTCGCTTTGATCCCACCGCACTCATCGGGGCTTACAAGCAGGGTGCCTCTCCTACCAGTGCGATGGGTTCGTTTTCCAGGGTTGTCCTAAGTTGCGTTCTGCCAGTGATGTGCTACACCCCTCCTTCCAGATGACCCTTCACAATCCGGTTATGGGGGAGATCCTGCTATTAGCATCCCCTGAGCAGCAATGGGCTTAGTCAGGGATGAGGTTTATGTGTAGATGGCTCCGAAGTTATCACAGGTACAGGAACCTCTCAGTGCAAATAGTTTATCATTCCTTTTACCAGGTGTGCCAGACTTGCCCACGCCCCTCAGCCTCTCGTTCCCAGGTGAAGGCTGAACCCCACAAGTTACCTGCTGCTGGTTGGTGGCTGGGCAGGCAGTGTGGCAGATACAGGTTGTCTTACCGCCCTCACACCAATGACTCTTCTTGCAATTGTTAGTAGATGGGGATTTGCTTCAAAACCCATGCATGGGAACGCCCGTGCACCACTCACGGAATGCCCCTGTGACGTAAAGTAGCACATAGGAACGCATAGCGCTTCTTTACATGACTTTGGCCAACTTTTCAACACAAATGCTGATTCGCGTTGGAAAGTAAATACCACCACAACACTTTGTGCCAAGTTTGTGTTACAAACATAACGCATACCCAGTGAAAAGTGTTTGTATATCTGCTCTTAAGTGTAGAGATAAATTTCACAACACATCTAGTAAGTCTATAATGTACCAACCACATGCGCCCTTTAGAAAATGTCATATCTAAACTGAGAAAGTATTAAGCATCGTAAGTGCAACAGCTGAGTGAGGAGTCAAGGCATTCAATTATGAATCACAGGGGGAAAACGGTCGGAGCGATGCCGGCTCAGCCACGCGTGTCCGCACAACGCATGCGCAACCAGGCGTGCCTCCCTTAACCACATATATGTCTTAACCATGCATAACCGTGTTTAACGCAGTGCGCGGTCTAGCTGCTGGAATGCGCGGGCCCAGGAAGAGGAAGAATCGGGAAAAGACGCAGTGAGGTAAGTTGTGCTAAGGTCATTTTCGGAGCTGGGGGGGGGGCGGGGTTGTAATCTGGGCAGGAGGTCATGGAAGTTTTTAGGGCTCAGACAGGGTCAGGGTAGTTTTTAGGGCTCAGGAGGTTCAGAGCAGTTTTTAGGGCTAAAGAGTTGTTGGGGAAGTTTTGAGGTCTTGGGGGTCGGGGTAGTTTTTAGGGCTGGGGAGTTGAGGTAGTTTTTAGGGCCCAGGGAGGGGGTATGGGACGTTTCTAGGGCTTGGAGGGGTCAGGCAAGTTTTTGGGGTTCAGAAGGGAGGGGGTTGGTTTTCAGGAGGGAGTGGGTAGTTTTAGCTTTTAGGGCTCTGACTTCAGTGGCAGTTTTAGGGGTCAGTGTGGGGGGCAGGGATAGGGGTAATTGTAGGGCTTGGGGGTAGGAAAATGTTTAGTGCTCAGGGAGCAAGGGTTTCGTTTTCAAAGAGGGAGAGGGGCAGTTTTAGGTTTCAGTTCAGGGGCTTGGAGGGCCGTGTTAGGGCGCGGGGTGGGATCAGGTTACTTTTTTAGGCTTTGAGAGCTGTTTTAGGGTCAAGGCGGGGGCCTGGTGTCGGGAGGTGGGGGGTTACACTTACCTGATAAGTTTAACCACGCATATGTCTTTGCCATACTTATTTTGTGGTAAAGGCATGCACTGTAAAGGCATATCCGTGGTTAGGACTTGCATGCTTAAGACCGCATGGAACCGGCATGCGTGGTAATCGCATGCGTGGTTCCATCACACAACCTTCACAGAGGAGCAATCATAGCAAGAGTTACACGAAACAGACTGTGAGTACTAGCACAATACATTAATGAGAGTTAAGTTTTTATCAGAGTATTCTGTAATGTTTCCAGCTCCAATCACCCGTTGACGGTGTTCTTGCACTTGACCCCGTACAGCGCCTGCTACCTTTGGCTAGGGTTTAGCGCTACAAATACTTCATACTGATATCCATTTAGAGAAAAAGTGCAAAGCATATTTTGAAAGGAGAAAAAAACGCTGTGGGATACATAAACATCTGGCGCCATATTACAGAAGTGCCTCTGGGGCACAACGGGCGTTTGAGCCTGCTAGTGCACCCTCGGGTCACGTCGGTATTACAGAAGGGGCCGCAAACGCTTGTGTGGCCCTTCTGTGATACAGATAGTGCTCGGCCACATGCAGCGCCAGCTTTATCATTAGAGGGCGTTCCCTCATTTGCAAATCGCTGAAGGCCGCATGCAAATAAGGTCCTCTATTTCCCTCTGCACCTGCACCGTACTACCGATGTGGGTGAAGGGGAAAACATGCCTTTAGAAGGCGCACTGAAAGTGTGCCTTTTAAAGGCAGCTCTCTGGGGGGATGAAAGGGGGTCCCATGAACCCCCCAGACATTCCCCTGCAGGCGGGTGCAGTCATTTACTGCACCCACCTGCAAGGGGATCTCTAATCCCTCTTAAAAGTGCAGGTGGGAAGCCTCCTGCTCAGAGAAACACGGTGCAGCTTTTAAACAGTTGCTCCGGATTTGTCTTGCATGCGCTGCCCTCGGCGCAGCACAAGTTTGCGGTTTCCCCTGAGGTCAGGGCATGGAACATAATTGAGCGCACTTTCCTTGTTTGCACCCGGCACACCTGCTTAAGGTGCGCCGCGGCGCAAACAGAAAAAGTGTGCCCTATCTGTCATAGGGCCCCAGGTAGTATGATTAAGTCATGTCTACCTGTGACATGGAGAACATGTCCATTTATGGGAATAGTGGTCCTGCTTTAACAGAGGGTGCCATTATTGGTGACCTATTTATCCATATATGGTGTAGGCTTTGCCAAAGTCTGAGAGCGGTGACCAGTTTACAGCATTACAATAAAACAGAAGAAAAGAAAACAGACGAAATATACAATACAATAAAATACTGTACATCAACTGAGAGAAAAGGCCCGGAGGCAGCCATTTTACATCAAAGGTAAGTAGCTCTCCAAGAGAGGTCTTCAACTCCTTTCTAAATGGTGAGAGTTCTGGGAAAAGTCTGAGGGAAAGAAGGGAGCAGTAAAGCCCACGGGCAGCGAATGAACAGGCCTGATCAGCAGCGTGAGGTTTTGTAAGAAGACTGTTGCCAAGACAAGAAACAAGCTTGCTCTGCAAGGAGTGTGTAGTCCTCTGGAGAACTGAAGCTTCTCATCCAGGAAAGATGGCTGCTGTAAAATGAAAGATGGCTGCTGTAAAGTCAAAGATGTCTGCTGCAAAATGAAAGATGGCTGCTCTGAAATGAAATATAGCTGCTGTAAAATGAAAGATGGCTGCTGCATAAGGAAAGATGTCTGCTGTAAAATGAAAGATGGGTGCTGTAAAATGAAAGATAGCTGCTGTGAAATGAAAGATGGCTGCTGTAAAATGAAAGATGGCTGCTGCATAAGGAAAGATGGCTGCTGTAAAATGAAAGATGTCTGCTGTAAAATGAATTTGGCTGCTGTAAAATGAAAGAAGGCTGCTGCAAAATGAAAGATGGCTGCTGTAAAATCAAAGACGGCTGCTGTAAAATGAAAGATGGCTGCTGCGAAATGAAAGATGGCTACTGTAAAATGAAAGATGGCTGCTGTAAAATGAAAGATGGCTGCTGTGAAATTAAGGATGGCTGCTGCATAAGGAAAGATGGCTGCTGTAAAATGAAAGATGGCTGCTGTAAAATGAAAGATGGCTGCAATGAAAGATGGCTGCTGTGAAATTAAGGATGGCTGCTGTAAAATGTAAGATGGCTGCTGTAAAATGTAAGATGGCTGCTGTAAAATGAAAGATGGCTGTTGCAAAGGGAAAGATGACTGCTGTAAAATCAAAGATGGCTGCTGTAAAAGGAAAGATGGCTGCTGAAAAATGAAAAATGTCTGCTGTAAAATGAAAGATGGCTGCTGTAAAAGGCAGCTGGCTCCTGCAAAATGAAAGATGGCTGCTTGAAATGAAAGATGGTTGCTGCATAAGGAAAGATGGCTGCTGTATAAAAGATGGGTGCTGTAAAATGTAAGATGGCTGCTGCAAAAGGGTAGATGGCTGCTGTAAAATGAGAGGCTTCATGGTAAGACAGGCTGCTGAATGTGTGCCCTTGGGGCATCCAGAGCAGGGATTCGAGTAGGAGTGCAATGTGCTTGCTCTTCCTAGGAACTGGAATGAGCCTTGCAGCTGAAAGCAGTGCTGCGTAGGGATACAATATTTTAGGAGTCAAATTAATAGAATATTACCCCTGTTGATATGGGACAAGCATAAAGAGTATACCTCAGTCCTGGATGCAGGTGCAGGATAATACATTTACCATGCCAGAAAAGGGCTAGCTGAAAAGGAGCAGCTAGACCTTTTTTGGTAATGTGTGCACGCATGGTTAAATTGGGTCTATAATAAATCCTTGCTATCTAGTAGTTTCAACCAAAAGAGGGAAGGTGCCATTTATAGCAAGAATGTTAAGCTGAAGTTTGTTATTACTGAAGGAAAACAGAGGAAATACTGTCTGACTTGTGTTAAATTTTAGACTTAGGACCTGATTTAGATCTGAATGAACAGGATACTCCATCCAAACGGTGACGGATATCCCTTCCGCCAAAATATAAATCCTATTATATCCTATGGGATTTATATGTCGGCGGACGGGATCTCTGTCAGCATTGTGACAGAGTAACCTGTCCGCCGAGATCTAAATCAAACCCTTAGTTTTTGCCATGCAGGTTTCGATTACCAGACCGCAGCTCTGTAGACGGTGATTGTCAGTCAGCCTTTGATGACACTGTAAAGTTGGATGACGTTGGCATATTGATAAATGCACACACCAAACTCGGTAACCTGATCTCCCAGAAGCTTCATATGTATTTTAGGCGTGGTTGATGAAATTATGGAACATAGGGGCACTCGACGGTGCACTGGCTCAGAAGAGGTCCCTGGAGGGACTCATTTGGACTCATTGTGAGAAATTATGGAAACCGTTCCAAGATTATCCGATTCTAACCCATAAGAAGTGATAGGATGGACAGGAGCAGTCCTCGCACCCTATGGTTCTCTACCAAAAGCCTTTGAGAGGTTCAGTAGACAGGTGATCCCCTTCAGTGAACAGACAGGTGACCCCCCTCAGTGGCTTTTAGGATGTCATCACTTTACTGCAGAAGAGTTGTCTTCTGAAATGGCTAAAACTTAATTGGTTGATATAAGGGGATTAGATTCACCAAGAAGGTTTGCAGTTTGAAAGCAATTACCGTTTCAATTATTTTACCAATAAACAGAAGACTTTCAATGGGGTGAAATGGTTAAAAACCTTGGGCCCGATTCACAAAAGTAATCTGAGACAAAATGCTAATTTTACGATTTACAATATTCACAGAAGGCATTTAGGAGTACTAAAGTTAGGATTTTGCCTCAGTTAATCTTAAATTTTGGTCTTAAATTAAACTTAAGACAAACTTAAGTTTAACTGAGACACAATCCTAGTCGTAAAGTTAGGATTTTGTCTGAGTTAAACTTAAGTTCGTCTTAAGTTTAACTTAAGACAAAAACATACGATTAACTAAGACAAAATCCTAACTTTAGTACTCCTAAATGCCTTCTGTGAATACTGAAAGTCATAAAGTTAGGATTTTGTCTCAGATTACTTTTGTGATTGGGGCCCCTTATCATTAAGGATGGAGTGTTTAAAGTCATATAAGCCCCTTTTGTGGTGGTAGGAATAAACCCTGCATTAAAGGAATGTTCAATGTCGAGGATAAAGTAACAAGCCCACAACTTGAAGTTTAGAAAAGATTTGGGCAGGAGCAATGTCATCAGCATTATGAATGGGATTATAAGGTTTGAGAGATGAGTAAAGCTCAGTTGTGTTCTTGGGAGTGAGAGCGAGTCAAGGATATGTTTAAACCTGAATCGTATTGATTGACTGAATTTAGTACATAGGTCATCATTAGTAAGAATCAAGGGGTGGAGGACAGCGTTTAAGGCGTTATCGAATGGAGAAAAATAAGGATTGAAGGAAATTACACAAAGAGGTAATCTGATGGCTTAATTACACAAAGAGGTAATCTGATAGCTTTAGTAAGTAGAATTGACATATTTCACCAAGACTTGCCAATCTCTTCTGAGTGCCTTATGTTTGTTTAATAGCGGAGCGTCATAAGACTTTGCCCACACTTTGGGCCTGATTACGATGGCAGACGGTGAGACCACCGACACGCCATCAGGCAGGAGACCGTCCGACAATGAGTCGGCGGTCCCACTCACCCAATTTGGATAAGACTGCCAGCACGGCCGTCCTACAGTGCTTTTTATTACTGCGGCATGTGCTGCGGCCCAGGAAAAGGGCCGCAGCACAAGCTGCAATGGTAAAAATCACTTTGTGCACAATCATGAACCGTGTGCTAGGCACCACGTGGTGCCTGGCATATGGTGCATGGATGTGGGGGGGCACTACATGTGCCCTCAAGCCACTTAGCAGTGGCGCACAGGAGACAGGGGCCCTGCTTGGGAACCGCAAAGTCCGTTTTTGTCTACCTTTTTATGGCAGTGGAACAGCCATGAAAAGGTAGTCGGAAAGACACATCCTAATCCCTAAGGCGGTGCCTGTGCAGGCACTGCCTCCATTGTAGGGATAGGATTCTGACTGCCGCCCAATGGGATCTTGGATTCTGTAGAAGGCAGCGTTCTTTCGCCCCGATCCCTGCACTCCGACCGCTGGTATTGTAATCCCACAGTCGGGCCGATGGCCTGGATGTCAGGCGAACCACCACCGACGGCCTGTCAGTGGCAAGATGGCCACCATCGCAAGAGGCCCTTTGTGTGGTTCTATCAGAGGCTTTTTATAAAAAGAGGTAACTTTTTAGGGTGTGAAGGTTTCATCCGCATTTGTGTTACATCTTTTATGAAAGATAATATCAGATCATGATGTTTGAGTGGGTGCAGTCAACATCAACTCCAGATGATGGAAGGCTAGCAGAAAGAAGCTTTTCTTGAAAAGAAGTGAGGGGTCGTTTTTGAAATTGGAAATCAGCATTTTCCTTAGATTATGCGGCCTAGATGAAGAATGGTTTGTGAGCTAATAAAAAATAGGACAAGTAAATGATATAACCAATCAGTTCTCATTGGATCAAGAACCGAGAGAACCGTAAGCTGACATTTAAAAAAAATGTTATGTATTTTTCACTTTGCATGTTTGCCTATACCCTTCCTTGCTGCATATTCTGTAAAGCGCTCTGATACCCTCGGTGGTCACGTTCGTGCTATATAAAACTTTATAAATAAATAATAAAACTATATAATTCTGTAACACCAAAATGTTTATTAAAATTCTAGTTATATAAAAGTTCAGGGATTTATTTATGAGGCCCTTACTCTGCCGTTGCGTCACTTTCTGTGACGCTGCAGCTACGTAAAAAGCATGCCACACTGCACCATATTTGCAAAGTGACGCATCTAGGCAGATGCGTCACTTTGTAAACCCCTGCACTACATTATACATGTGACAGGTATGATGTATGCAGGGTGGGCGTTCCGGCGCAGAAAAGGGTCACAGAAGTGTTGCAGTGAAATATATGAGATTTCACTGCGACACTTCTACGGCCTCACTGTGTCAAATTCTTACACCAGCTTGAAGCAGGTATAAGGGGTGACGCAGTGCCTTTCACATGGGGCTCAAATGCAATGTGACGCCCATTCTTTCGGCTCAGGCCTGTCTGGAGCGTCAGTCCCAAAATATTACAAAAGAAGAACAAGCACTTCACCATTAAGTAACGTGCAAAACAGGCCCACCAGCCAATCCTTCTTCACAGTTCTTTAATTGTGGCAGTGCACTCAGCATTTTGCATTTCAACTCACCACGGGGCATATTATCAAGAAACTGCGTTAAAATTATCGCCGCTTTAGCGGCAGAAAACTGCCGCTAAAGCGGCGATAATGGGCTTGATAATATGCCCTTGAGAATTCCAATAGAAGCCCATGTTCTGGTGTCAACATGGCTTCTATTGGAATTCTCACGGGCATAGTATCAAGCCCATTATCGCCGCTTTAGCATCAGTTTCCTGCCGTTAAAGCGGCGATAATTTTAACGCCGTCCTTGATAATATGCCCCTAAGAATCTTAGTCATATGCTAAATACAGGGGTGGTCACTGGTTTGGTTTTATAATACCCAATACATAAACAGAGAGGAAGGACATACGGTGCAACGAAATACTTCTGCAATCAAGACAGAAATTAGCATCCATTAGCATTTTATAACGATTTTAAAATGAGATCATTTTGATGCACTGATTAATCAGTTCAAATTCTCCTTCCTTGCATCCAAACTTCTAGTCACTGAATCTTAGTTTGTCATTTAAAGGACCACAGTGGCCATAATGCTTTATTCTCACACGTATAAACCCATGTCCTTCAACATCACTGAAAGTTAAGTTATCACCTGCGATTCGTGTAAATAACTTCATATTACCTCATCGCCTTTTAAAGGAATAAGGAGCATATTAACAACGGCCAGCAATAATTATCGCTGCCCATGCTTAGCGATAATTATATTATCGCAGGCTATCTCTGGTATTTATCGCCCTGGTAGCGCGTTATTAACAACACGTTACTCCAGGGCGATAAAAATTCCAGAGATAGTGAGGTTATCGCCCTTTTGCAGGGAACACCACTGGTTTTCCAGCGATGTTCCCTGCAAAAGGGCGATAACCTTGCTGATACGACCCACAGAGTCTTATCAGCATAATCCACCCCCTATGTTAGGGATGGCTAAGTCAGGATTTTAGCAGACGTTAGGTTTTGGCGAAAACAGCCGTTTTCGGCAAAATCTAATGTGTGCTAAAATCATGTGGGCTGCTTCGTAAATATTGAGATGTAAACATCAGCGATATTTGCAAGGTAGTCCATCTTGGGTACGCCCAGCAACGGCCACTTTGCATCTCATTGGAGATGCAAAGTGAGGCGTTGGGAAAAAGGGTGCTAACATGCGATTATGCATGTTAGCACCCTCTTGTAAATAGGGCGCTGGATATTTCTCTGCTTTTTTGGCTTTGTAAGCCAAAAAAAGGGGGATAAAGCCCTTGTAAATATGCCCCCAAATTCCATGTGTGGCGAAGTCGTATGAATCGTCACAGTCTCCAAGGTCGTGCCACTCCTGCAATACAACTGAAATCACTTCCAGTCTTTTGCCGCTTTGCTCTTCATTGCAGGTCTGTAATCATGGCGTGCAAGGAAACAATTCCCCAACAAACCCTGGCTGTTTTAGAAAGAGTTCCAGTTACAACTTATGGCCCATTGACCAATCTTCTCAAAAATAGCTGTATCACTCGAAGCACCACAAATTATTGAGAACATTTGATGTAATTCGGTCAAGGGGAGTGAAAGTTAAAGGCCGTCCAAAAATTCATAGATAGGCTTTCGACAGCAGCGGCCAGCACTGATCGGAGGTAGGGGGCATGGGCGGGAGGGGACGAGGACGTGGGAGGTAAGGGGGGTGGGGTGGACATGGGGGGAACATGTATAAACAAATAAAATAAAAACTTACCTTCTCGATGCTTTCTCGCCTCCATAGTCCTCCCTCGCTCGGCCTTACCGTAAGCACACCCAGGTGACCAGTCAGTCAATCCAACGCTGCCTTAGCAGCGTTGTGATTGGTCTGAGTGCTGTGTTTCGGCACTCAGATGCTGACTTGAGGCCTAGGCATGTTCTCCACGTGGGCTGCGATGCAGCCTGCATGGAGAACATGCGATGTGTGCAAGACTGTTTCAGTCGGCCCGAGAGGGCCAGCCAAGCAGTCACTGCGCACTTTAGGAAGGTGCTACCACTCCTCCCCTGCCCCCGCCCCTAACACTAAGCGGGTAGAAGTAGGAGAAATTTTTTTATAATAAAGCAAGTTATTATTTTATCTTCCCTTTGTGTCACTGCAAAAAAGCAGTAGGGCTACGCTCCTCCGCCTTGGTGGAGGAGCCACCACTGGCGTACAAGGCTAACCCTTAACTAGCGTGCACATAAGAACTGGGCAACACTAGAAGAGACTGAGCTTGTTGTTGTCTTTTTTACTATGCCATGACGTGATGCGTTGAAGGAAGTCATGGGAATGGATGCTGCAAAGTCTGAACGCGCTTTCTCATGGCCCCTTCATCACATGACCCCACGCAGATTTGTGGGATCCCGAGAGAACCAAGACGTAAAAATAGGATGCTTTGACTTGAATCAACCACTTGCGCTTTCTATATTTTTCCCACTGGGCATTTTTGGGGGGCTTTGTGCCCTTACACCCGGAGTACAGGTCCGCGCACAACTTTGTTGTACTGATGATTGCCTCATTGAATTTTTATGTAGTGCTTCAGTCCTGAGCCACCCCCCAAGCATTACTAGCACTCGATAAATAATTACACCCCAGGCCTGAACTATGCAAGGAGAAAGGCAACCCCACCAGAGAGCAATGGGAGAATATTTCGTTTTAAATGGTCATGACCTTCCCAAAACTAACAAGGCCATTATTAATCTCTAATAGTTGGTAAATTGCATATCATTATTCATATATTCCTCTGTGTATGAACTGCCGCCGTTTCCATTTAAGGGGTGAGTTGATTGCAGACTGTTTTTTGAGTTTCACTGTAATTCAATCCCAAGTGCAGGAAACTGGCGGTGCTGACTGCATGGAGCTCTGTCCCAAGGTAACAAGAAATAAACAGAGGACATTGTTCGTTTGCAAAGGTTCATTTAGTTTTTTTTTGTTCCCATCGAAGGCTCTGCTGTTAGTTTTTAGGCCATTGCCAGGTCTTGCAAGACATGAAAGTACTGGGGACTGGGTGCGGCCTCATACTGGCCCTCGCCTTGACTAGGAGACCAGAGTGTACCCAGTATTAATGGCCCCTGCAGGGATTTCATCTGCCTATGATTGTGAACTGAAGTCCCCAAAAAGCCTCAGGCTTAAAACCTGACTCAAGAAAAGTTCCAGCGCAGTCTTGATGCTCGCTGTTCACGACATTGTCCTAATTAAGGATGCCTGTTGACCTCATCTAATCGGATACACCAAGGGGCGTATCCATGAGAGTCTTGCTTCATGTTTGCACCACGCAAAGTGGTACATGCCTGACGCAAGTCTCTAAGTAAGATTTAGGAAGCATCGCAATGCCACATTGTGTGGCTTTGAATGGGTTCGTAAATCTGGAGTAAGGCAACGCAGCGCAAATCACGGCCTCGTCATACTCTGCGCAAGGGAGATGTTCCATGGGAGTTGTGGTGGGTGTCCCTACCCAACTCGCATGGGTTTAGATTAGGAATGTGTCAAAATCTTACGCCTCCACAAGTGATCCATAAAGTGAGAAGTATGTTTATTTCTCCTCGTTTTTTCCTCTTTCTATGTGTGATGTATTCTGCAGCACACAATGTGCCCCTTCCTGCACGAAAACAATCCTGCCTATAACGCAGGCACCCTTGCAGCATGGTGCAAGGGTGCCTGCGTTGGTGCTAGGCTGCTGAAACTGTACCAACACAGGGGGAAAGGACTTGAAAGCATTGGATAAATACGGTGCATTCCCGCCCTTTCCCTGTGACACAGGGCAGCGCAGCAAGGGGACCTGCTGCGCTGCCCTGCGCCACCAATCTGGTAAATATGCCCCCAAGTTTCTGTCTCTGGCTTTTTTTATACAAATAAATATTTTCATTTGTGCTATGTGTTCTAGTTCCATTCGTTCACTTTAATGAATTGCAACTACAACTCCCAGAATACATCAGAGTGTTAAAGAAAAACTTGAGGATGACAACTTGGTGTCCCTGGTACATGGAATCATCTTGCAACAGTACACACCAAGCAAAGCAACCTTAATTTTGCCATTAAAGAATTTCACCCTAAAATCAAGGTTTACGCATACGCTGTAGGAATATAATCGACTTTCACATATTAGCTTTAATGGTTGGAGAAAATGACTAAAAGATTTTTAAAATCTAAAGCCTTTTTCAGCCAGGGCATTCCATTCAATGATTTTCAAGAATCACAGACGTGTTTTACCATAGAATTTAAAAGTGTGGTGCAGTCAGGCTTATCTCAGAGGCAACGTGTAAAGCATTTGCACATAACACACAGTAATACAGTGAACAGGCTACAAAAGGACACCACAACACTTATAGAAAAATAGCCAATATTTATCTGTGTAAAACAAGACCAAAACGATAAGAATCCAACATACAGTTACCAATATACGAATAATGCAAAAATAGACTTTAAATACAGTTCCTTGAAGTTGATAGCTCCGTCCGGGTCTGTCACAGCGTTGTGACCAAACAAATGCAACGATACAGGCCCGACACGGATCGTGGACAATAAGCTTCGAAAAGCCAGTGTCAGCAGGCGGTGGTTCCGGAAGTCGGTGCAGGAGTCTCCCGGGCCCTTGAAGTCACCAGGTTGCAGGTCAAACTCTGTGAGGTTGAAGTCAGGCGCGCCGGCGTAGGCAGACGTCGAGGCTCCGGTATGAAGTGGAGAGGTGTGGTGAGGTGTGCGTTGGTCGCGGTGCAGGCAGCGGCTCGGTGACAGTCATCCAGCGGCGGCGGTGAAACCAGGGCTGCAGTGCAAAGTTGGGCGGTGCTCGTCGGTGTGCTGGCAGGTCACGGTGCAAGCAGCGGTGTTGTCGTTGCTGAAGCACATTCGTTGGTGGGCAATCTGGAGTCGATTGCACCGGCATCGGTGGACCATGACTGTAGTGTGGGACGGGGTGGTGCGTCGTGTAACATACGAGCGGTACTCTCAAATGTCGGCTTGCAGGGGCACCGACCAGGGCGGTGGTCTGAAGCGAGGCAGTGCAGAGGGCGGTTCCCACAGGTCACGGTGCGGGCAGTGGCTCGGTGGCGCATCAGACAGCATCGTCAGTGTTACCAGGGTTTAGGTGCAAAGTGCGGCAGTGCTCTCTGCGGTGTCTTTAGGTTACGGAACCGGCATCTGCGTAGTTGATGGGTTGGGTTGCTTTTTCCCTCTGCGGCAGCTGAAACATACAGCTACAGATGCAGATACCTGGAGGATGGCAAAGTCTTTGTTGTTCCTGAGACCTCTTGAACAGGGGGCAAGCTGTACCTCAAGCCCTTGGAGATACTCAGAAAAAAAAGTTTGTAGAAATTCCAGTCCAGTCCTTTCACTGCCCAAGACAGAAGCGGCTACTGCAGGCCAACACGCAATGCATGCAGCAAGGTGGTGTTCTCTCCTCACAGCTTCTCAAGCTCTTCTTCTTGGCAGGTTCCTTAATCCCAAAGAGTTCCGAAATCCTGTGGTCAGGGCCCCAATATTTATACCACATTTCCCTTTGTAGTTGGTGCAAACAAAGTTTCTCTGGCATACATAAACCAATTCTGCCTGGTCAGGCCAGGTTCACTCCAGGAAGGGGAGACAGCTTAGTGAGAGGCAGCCACAGTCCATTCAGGTGCAAGCGACAACTCCTCCTACTACTCTAAATGCAGCCAGGTCTATTCAGCCTAGCTGTGAGTCACCCAGGAAAGGCAGGACACACCTCAACCTCTCCCTTCTGTCTGTCTAGTGTGACTGCACATTCCCAGCTCCTGTCACTCTCAACCCAGATGATGAATGCACAAACAGGCAGAGGCACAGAGGATGGTTAAGCAAGAAAATGCCCACTTTGTAAAAGTGGCATTTTCAAAAACCCAATATAAAAACCATCTTCACTAAAAGATGTATTTTTAAATTCTGAGTTCAGGAAGCCTAAACTCTATTTCTCTTTCTTGTCCCAATGGAAAGTTACACTGGTAAGATGTTACAAGCCAGCTTCCATTATAGCCTATGGGACAGACAGCCCTTCAGTAGTGAAAAATGAAATACACAGTATTTCACTATCTGGGCATGTAGAACACACCAGTACATGTCATACCTTTAATATACACTGCACCATGGGGGTACCTTGGACATACCTCAGGGGTACCTTACATGGTAGAGAAGGGAAGGTTAGGGCCTGGGAAGTGGGTGCACTTGCCAGGTCGACATGGCAGTAAAAACTGCACGGAGCACACTGCAGTAGCAGGTCTGAGACCCCTTTCAAAGGCTACTTGTGTGGGTGGCACAATCAGTGATGCGGGTCTACTAGAAGCATTTGATTTACAGGCCCTGGGCACACACAGTGCACTGTGCTAGCGACTTACTGGAAAATCAAATACCCCAATCATGGAAAACCAATCATAACACAATTTACAGTAGAAGCACTTGCACTTTAGCACTGAAGAGCAGTGAAAAACTGCGCAGAGATACTAAACCAACAAAAACAAAATCCAGCTTACCATCACAAACTTGAGGTCAGAAGGCAAAAAGACAGGGGAAACACACCATGCACACAGATGCCAGGTCTAACAAGAGGAAAAGTAATAGTAATAGTAAATTCCTACAACTCCAGTGAGGAGTATCTGTTTGATATTTTTATGTATTTGTCTCCATTACTGCAGTAAGCATCTGAGTCTCAGATGTAGCCTTCTGATGGGTGAGAAGCTTGCCATGTGTGTTCAGGTGACATTCAGGGTGTCTTCTTGAGTGGAGCTGCTTAAGAAATGCGATCAGTGCTGTCGCTGGGAAGTGGTCGCCCCACTGCTATTTCAGCAGTGCAAAAAAGAAAAAGAAAATGATAATGACATGATAATATTATTATTTTATTTTCTTTTTCCATGTGGAAGTCGGGCGGGGCTAGCTCCGTGACACCAGAGCAGGGGAGGAGTGGTTTGCACTCCTCTAAGTGCACATGGCATGTTCTCCGGTGGGCTGTGTTGCACAGCCCCGTGGAGAACATGCCCAGCCTCCTCAGGCACTGCCTGAGCGTCCAGACAGCTGGACGCTCAGACCAATTACGACGCTGCTCCTGCAGTGTCGTGATTGGCTAGGAGAGCCTGGAAGCCTGAGTGCTTCCTGGTGTTGCAGCAGACCTGAAGAGGATGGAGGAGAGGCGGCGGTGGCACGACCGAGAAGGTAAGTTGATTTTTAAATTTGTTTTTTAATCCACTCCACCTCCCCCCCGCAACAACCCCCTACCCGTTCCAAGTGGGCCGCCACTGTCGCCGGGTATGAGTTGTCAAGGAGCAATGAAAGCACCGACTGGATGACTGAGGGTGCGCTGCCGCCTTTCATGATACTGTGGCCGATGACCAGTACTGGATTAGGAACCCAAAGCAGACCCGGCAAATTTTGTCAGACCAGCCCCCATAAGGTGCATAGTGATCGAGTGCCGTGAGTGAGCCTGACCACTACAAAGGGGGACCTTTAGGATTCTGTCCCCAAGAAAATGTGGGGAAAATGGTGCATTCTACAACACAGTCGTCATTAGTTATTCAATTGCATTAACTTTTAAAGCATAGTGAATGATGACCTTACTGTGAACCAGGATACGACAATCTCTACTGGGGCTCTTCAATAATTCCCCCACTATCACCCTCCAACAGTGCCCCGCATCTCTCCATAGCCCCTCTCTCACAAATGTATTTCATTTGTTTTATAGCACCTCTCATGCCAGTGCAGGGCGTCTGAGCATTTTACATCAAACACACACATACAGAGACAATGCTTCATGCGTGTATAAATCAGTGTATAGAAAATGTTACATAAGGCAAAGGGCGCTATAAGGTGTAGGATTCACATGACATCCATACTGGTAGGCAATTTTTTCTAAGTGCTTGGTCTGGACAAGCACAAACTCAGATTCAGAACCTAACACAGTGGTTACGGTTGACTTTAATAAGAAGAATTTATTTCTACCCACACAAACGTTTTTTAGCAACATCAGAATGATGAAAGACTTGAAAAAACATAACTTTCTAACTGTACCATGCAGCTTGCATGCAGCTCTTTGATGGCAGTTCATAGCTCACTGTGCTAGATTACAATTGCAATTTATGAACTGCACAATAACAAAATAATCTATGTGACAAAAGCAGTAACCCACTGAGCTATGCACATAAAATACTATTCTTTGATATGCACAGAACACTGTTTGCAATAGGCATATTAAATCTCTGTGCTAACTTAGATGAGTCAAAACTGTCACTAGACAAAACTCTCATCTCTCTCCAGCAGGTACATTAATCACCAGAGTTATCTTGACACTTTTACTGTTGCCTGAAAATTTTGCAGTGCTTTTAAAACTGCTGCACTGCTACAAAACTGGCACCCACTAACAAAACCTGCCACACCCTTTCAGCCTCCTGGGGAAATGCCCAATGCCCAGTATGGCCATTCCGGCCTTGACATTGATAGCAGGGATTTAGACACCCACATTGGGTAGCAATATGTACAGCCACAAAAACTACATTTCCCATGAGGCCTACTACTTTCAAGTACTCTTCAATGTTTTGACGGCCATCTTGAATAACACCTAGAAGCTATCTTCTGCACCCAAATTCTTCCCAAAGGTAGATCCAAACTTCATTTTACAATCCCGAAGACTATTTACTTTTGCCAAATGTTGTGTTTCTGTAGAGTATTAAAGCAACATACACTGCGTTCTGTGAACCATGTTGCCTCTGGATGTGTTAGTGAGTTGATGGTTGGTGTTAAAAATAGCACGTGATTGATAGTGTCATTCAGACTACCTGCTCCTCCAATCTTTTGTCTGTCTCACAGCGCACAAAGCAATTATCACACATGTGGTCACTACCACTTTATATGCAGGTGTGTGAATCGGGTGCAGTGTTTAATTTGTACAAAAAAATATGTTCCAGGGCCCTCGTCAGGAGGCCTGTGCAGACAGCAACACCCAGTGCCCTTGCTAGGGTTGCCAACAACAGTACGTACACCCCTACTAACCATCATATTCCTACAAGTATGATAATTCACACTATTCCAGGCCACCAATGCCATAAGAATGGCTTGAGATGCATGTATTAGTTGTTTTTAATGTATATTGAATAAATAAACAACTGTTGTTTTCTTTATCTCTAAATTTTTCAAACAGGCAGACTGTCATAAGTGTCGGTGTTAACAAATAAGTAACGGTGCCGAGCACCGGAATCCACCGGCATAAATTAAGCACTGGGTACACAGCTATTGAAATATTGTCAATTCAAAAGGAAAAGATGTGCTTACCAGTGAGGAGAGAGTGGGCCATGTGTGTGTGAGAGAGAGAGAATGGTGAAGGGGGCGAGGCGCGACACAGGGAGGTATTCACAGTAGGACAGAGTATAAAGACAGTGATGAAGAAGAAGGAGATGACATGCCATCTCCTCAGATAGGCAATTTCACAAAGATTTAGAAAGAGAAAGAAGGAAAGTGGCTAAATGAGTGTAAAACTGTAGAGGACAGTCTGAATGATGGAACATGACCAATTAAAGCACTCTGAAGACCACTTCCTTCAGCAGACCTAAATGATGTTTAAATGACACGTCTGGCTTGTTTTAGGGATATATTGATTATTGAAAAGAGAAAGAGAGAGCACAAGCCAAAATGGGAGAGGAGACGGGGGACAGAAGCAGGTAGAGAGAGAATGAGAAAAAAAAGAGTAGAGTGGAGAGTAAAAGAGAGAAAGAGAATGGAAACGGCAAAGGGAGAGGGGAAGGAAGGAAAGAGATAAAGAAAGAGAAAAAAGGGGAAAGAAGGATAGAATATAAGAGAGAAGGTGAGAGAGCATGAGAGAAGCAAAAAGGCAAAGAAACAGGAATTGAAAGAAAAACAGAAATAGAAAGAGAGTTAGGAAAGGTTGCAACGTTTTCTACAGACCTTCGGAAAGGATTCAGGATTAATAGCTTTATAATTTCCCAGACCCCTGGACGCAAATCATATAGTAATGGCGACGACGCTATCCGTCATTCAGCAATAAAAAAATCATCTGTCTTTATGTCCGAGTCTACAAACTAAAGCAATATGTGCAACAAGTTCCTCCACCCCTTCACAGGGCACGGAGAGAAGCACACCAGATATGTTGAAAATACATCGAAGAATTAAAAATATTATTTGAAAGAGCTCTTTTTGGAATGCAAAGCGTCACGTTCGTTGCTATAAGTGCACCGTGACCTTCCCTGGAATGGGACTGGGGCAGCTATAACCTTCCTACACACTAATTGCTTCTGAAGGTTCACATGAAACTCAACATTGGATTTTGCCATTAAAAATAGTCTTGGGCACGATTATACAAGTTGTCTGCCCTGGCCCATCACATACTGTTTGGAGAGATTTATAAAACACGTTCCCTTGTCGCACTCCTGCATAGCCCTGGAATGAATGGGTTTTCTTTTGTTACTATTCATTTTCTGACCGAGTTTAACTTGAGAAATTCGACTTAAATAAAGCCAGCAAGATATGTGAAAGGTAAAAAGTACACCTTGAAGTATGAGGTGGGACGTCTTAACTGCTGTGTTCCACCAGCATGGCTTCCCCAGACAGCGACAGGATCCGTACCTAGAACCAGCGCCCAGGGTCCTGCCCTGCACTGTACCCCCAGGCCCCACCTAGAGCTGGTTGTGTGCAGGCCACAAGGAACATGGAACAGGTGAGGAACGCACCACCTATAAAAACACACAAAAAATCACAAAGGATCCGGGTGGGGGGGGGGGGGCTGCAAACTGCTCATCCACACCTGAAGTAATGCCTATTTTTTTTCTAGTTAATTGCATTTCCTGTAGCACAAGTCAGTTTCATTACTCCAGTCATGGCCTTCCTCGTCGGAGTCCTAACAAAAGGGGAACATGCATCTTGTTGGTACAGATTGCCCCAATGCATATGAAAAACAATATTTCAAGGCCTTCTTTCCAGTGCATCATAGGCGTTCCAATGATGCGACCTAAATAGAGGGGCTTTGACTAAAATGCCTCCTGGGACACCCTGGTATTTCCGAATGAAATCAGTTCTCGCTCTCCTCTCGTAATAGTAACTTTCTTCCTAAGGAGGGAAAAAGGTTGGACTGTGACTCGGAGTGATGAATCGCCTGTCTTCCCTGTTCCAGTCCTGACAAAAGTGATCCTAGACCAAAGCTTTTTCTAAAGATATTTACCCTAGAAGTTCCCCGTGCATCAGAATTTTAGGCCATCCAGACAAGAATTGTATTCAATGAACTGGCAAAAAGAAATGACTTTTGAGTTACTGATAATACTCATTGCTAATGGGAAATGAAGATGTGTGGCGAGGCCTAAGTACTTGCCACACAGATGTCTTTTAGAGAGGCTCTTTCAAACGCAGCCCAAGAAGAAGCCAATCCGCTTTGTAGTATGACCCTGAAGCATTGAAGGGGAAGGAACTCCTGCCTTCTGATCTGCAAGGAGCGCCCTCACCCACCTGCTTGAAGTCGAGGTTGAAAGATGAAGACCTTTACTGGCTCGGCCAAAGATGACAAATACAACAAGCATTGGAAATGCAATAGGTCTCGCATTTGTTGGAGTTGGAGCTATGGGCATTGTAAATGGCAATCTTTTTTATTTATCCTCGGGGTTTTATATAGCGCGAACTTAACACGAAGGTATCAGAGCGAATGAGATGACTCGCAATAAAGGAAATAACCTTTGGGGAGAGGTGGCTTAATAGAGCTGCCGACTCGGGAACTGGCGAGCCAGGTTCGAGTCCCCGTAATTATGGGCAAATCACGTAAACACCCCGTGCCTAAAAACATACGCACAGACAAAAAGTGAACCTGGTGAAACAATATATTAACAAGCACTAAATGACAGCTTTGGGAAAAGTGCCAAAGAGCACACCGCCAGAACCGACTGAAGACTGGACACCAAAGTTAACCACGTGACTGATGCTGCAGTGATTTAACTAGAGTTCTCAAGTCCGGTAGTTGTATCTGTGGCTTTATTTATTCTGCCTGATAATTTAACAGCAGTGACACTTTTGCAAAGTTTCAGAGGGGCTGGGGCCATGCAGTGGTGGTAAACAGAGCTCCGGTGGGGCAGGGCGATACATGCGAGCGCAGAACTGGGGTGCGATGTCAGGCACCGGTTGAAGCTGAGCAGCAAAAGAGACGACAAAAGAATGCATGTGCCACTCTAGGTTTTAGTAAGACGTATTGGCTTGTAATGCTTCATAAACAATAACAATTCCTGGAAACCATAGAATGGAGCAGCAAGAACGCTGAAAATTTTGCTCGGAGGAGCCTAAAATAAGTTATAATACCATACTTACAGACATGGTTGAAAAGTGTATAAATAAATAAGAAATGTCCAGCGCTGAGGGCAGGTAGGCAACCAGGATCACACGTTGCTTTTGGCTCACAAGTTCAGCCTCTCTTTCTTTCTCTTCATCTTTCCGGTTTAGCTCCTGATACATTTGACTGTTTCGTAAACTTGTCCCTTCATTCATACTGTCGGTGAGGGTGTAGTCCGATGCTAAGCATTTGCAATGCAATAGGGCTCGCATTTACGTGAGACCTATCGTTTTGCAAATGGTAGACATTACAACAAGAGGGGGGGGCAGCACAGATAACGTGAGTACGAAGGCACGGTAGGCATCACAACAACAGGAGGTAGGGCGGGGGCGTATTTGAAGCCCTGAAACTGCAGCAGGTACCCCCTGATCTGTTTGCTGGTACGCTGGTTAGACATTTGCAATTATTTTATTTTTTTATGTAACTCATATAATCCAAAGTCCTTATGTAACACAACTGGTTCTTTTGTAAAGCGCTCTGACACCTTCGGGTAATGTTCGCGCTATATAAACTCACATTAAATAAATAAATAAATAAATTAAACGTCAAGGTGCAGCCTCGGAAGCCCTCTGAAAGTTGTAGTCCTAAACAGACAGCCCGCTAGCAAGAGGCATGTGTCTGAGGACTACAACCCCCCTCCATGCAGAGGGGCCTCCATCACTGCCCGCCTCCCCCAGAGAACAGTCCCTAGTGACGCCAGTGCTGGGAGACACCAGACTTACTTTTTTGACACGCCTAATATAAAAGCATTGGCAAAGGCATCACCCAGACAAGCCTGCATTTTATAATTTTGTTTTCTTAAACATGTAACAGGCATTAAAAGGCATCACAACAACGTGAGGGACGGCGGGGGAGGGGGGTTATTTGAAGACACGGACAACACTTGATCTCAAACAGTACAAAAAAAACAAGCATTGAAAATGCAATAGGTCTTGCCTTTGATTAAGTTAAAGCCATTTGCTTTGCTAATGGTATTCTATAGCAAAGCAAATGGCTTTAACTTAATCAAAGGCGAGACCTATTGCATTTTTAATGCTTGTTGGTAGGGAGATTAAGTGATTTGGCCAGAATCATGGGATGTTGAGCCAACGCGGATGCTCGATCCTTGTTCCCCAACTCTGGCCGTTAGGGCACATCCTCAAATTCTGGGAGTGTAGGCTAGATTAATTTCAGCAGAAACAAATCGGCATCCTAAAACAATGTAAGAGTGGGGAACATGAAGTTATCCAGTGAACTTAAATACAAAGTGCCCTGTTTTGCCCGCCCAGCCTTAGATTGTCTCAAGCGCATGTTTAGCTTTACCGCTGCCGTCGATTGACTCTGACCGGCAGGCATTACTAATCAATCAATCAATCACTAAGGACTGTGGTAATCTAACTAATACAAGAAACAAACCAGCAAACACTCGCCTCTGTTGTTGGCTGGAGGGGACACCTCGTCCTCCGAGGGAACACTTCTTACAACGTTGGGGGTGGCCATGCTGCACTATGAGAATCATGCACTACTCGAAAGAGACAGCCAGCTGGAAAGGCCACGTCACCCGCAGGGGGATGTTTACAGAAGACAGTCCCTTGATGTTTCCCCCACTGTCCGGGAATAAAAGTATTTTTTCAGTGGCCATTTGGCCACTCAGGCTAGCCGCAGTCAGCGCGAGATCTCTTACCCCATCCCCAGGAGCGATATCTAGTCCTGGATAAAGTTGGGTATTCACGAGGGCTCACTTGCCTGGCCATCCTTGGTTTCTGGCTAGTTTTCATTCCACCTCATATCTATTTTTCTAAACACCCTACACTTTAAGCGGCCTTTGCTCACTCACTCTAGAAGTTCTAGAGAAAAGCACTTTCACAGATTATTTGTTATAGAGTCATAGAGCCGCGCATTCCAGCCATGATACCCTGCGTTGCCCGTAATTTTGGTACATAATGCCCCCACCTGAAGCTGCACTCCGTGTCTTGACGTTTGCGCAGGCAGAGGCCCCCGACTCGATCCTGCACAGTGCGCTGACCGTCACTTACTTTACAGGCTGTTCTCGTCTGTGTTAAATTGTTAACACGGTCACTGTCTATCCAACTACGTAAAACACTCCAAAGTAAAAAAAAACACAAAGGTGTTTGGGGACGGCCGTTTGGCTTTGTTTTCAAAAGTATGTATTTGTTTAGGCCTAGATTGTTCCCCAGAGCAGATGTGTAATGCGATCTGAACTCTGTTCCTAGATGCGTGTCCTCCATCAAAATCCACGCTTAAGATTCTCTGTGGCTAAAAATACACAGTTATGACTGTTTACTCGTTTAATTGATTGCTTTCAGTATAAAAGTATAGTATTGCTTTCTATATCTTACTACAAAGTCCATATTGAAGTCATAATCCTTTCGGACTCTGGTGTAAGAACTGTGAATACCACGTGACTCAATGGCGTCAGTGTTTTCGTGTCTTCGGTTCCCATTCAGCATCCCAGTGCATTTTTTTATTGTTGCATATTTATTTAGCGCGAACTCGACCCGGAGGTATTGGAGCGCTTTACATGAGCACCAGTTGCATTACACAAGGACACACTCCTTTTTGGTAGGGAGATTAAGTGATTTGCCCAGAATCACGGGACGTCGAGCCAACGCCGAGGCTCGAACCTTGTTCCCCACTCTGGCCGTTAGGCCACATCCTCCAATTCTGGGAGTTCAGACTAGATTAATTTCAGCTGAAACAAATCGGCATCTTAAAACAATGTAAGAGTGGGGAACATGAAGTTATCCGGTGACCTTAAATACAAAGTGCCCCGTTTTGGCCGCCCAGCCTTGGATTGTCTCAAGCGCATATTTAGCTTTACCGTTGCCTTCGATTGACTCTGACCGGCAGGCATTACTAATCAATCAAACGCTCGATAAGGACTGTGGTAATCTAACTAATACAAGAAACAAACCAGCAAACGCTCGCCTCTGTTGTTGGTCGGAGGGGACACCTCGTCCTCCGAGGGAACACTTCTTACAACGTCGGGGGTGGCCATGCTGCACTATGAGAACCATGCACTACACGAAAGAGCCAGCCAGCTGGAAAGGCCACGTCACCCGCAGGGGGGTGTTTACAGAAGACAGCCCCTTGATGTTTCCCCCACTGTCCGGGAAGAAAAGTCTTTTTTCAGGTAGGGTAACAATTTCCTAAAATGTTATCACACCTTTATCCTTTCCCTTAATCCGCTGGGAAAGTTACTTTGTGTAGTTAAAAAAAGGGGGAGAGACGTCCCCACCCCTACAAACCAGGCTAAACGGCCCCTTGATAATTATTCCCAGGACAGGCTTTAGCGGGGCATTACGGCCCGCCAGAGCATGTGATATTCGCTTTGAGTTTTCGGGCTGTATGTTTTTTGCTGCTTGTTTTTGTTTGGGGGGCTACTTTGAGTTTCCAATGAAGGGCGTTGAAGCGCCCCAGCAGCTCGGCCTGGGAGGGGGCCATGTGCGTGTTGTTTACACCCTCTTTCCTCCCTTTGTTTGGGCCTGCGTCTGCCCAGCCGCCTCGGAGCAGCTGTTTCAGCACATGGCGTAGGACCCCCATGGGCTGGTGCCCGCTCCGGAGCATTTGAAGGGCCTGCCAGGCTTGTGCTGGGGTGCTGTGGTCGATGGAGAGGGAGACGTGGGGGGTTTGATCATTAAGCTCAAGCCGCAACACGCTGCGCCAGAGAAATTAAAGTTTCTCTTGCAGGACACAGCGTATGCGGGGTGGGGGGAGGGAGGACTCCATCATACGGGAAGGCACCTTTACATCTCATTCCTTATTTCAGTTTGGAAAGGAAACGTTACAGAGATATGACTTTTGCAGAATCAGTGAGTGAGAACTAAATGCGCAAAAAAGAAAAAGTGAAGCCGTGGGCTTTCGCGCCTCACTGCACCGCAATTTCCGAATGACCGGGGTGAAAGTCGACGAGGATGCCCAGGATGGAGTTTGCTGCGCGTGCCTGTCCTCGACAGAGACTTTTCTCTTTTGGAGTCGTCCCACTTGGAGGGACTGCCCTGCTGGCGTAAACGGTTTATTATCTTCTTTATGGAAAAGAGGGGCGGGGCTTAAACCCCATTAGTGAAAGCTACCCAAAAACATAAAATCTCGCCAGCAAGACTGCACATGTGCGCAGCCTTCGCAAGTCAAGACCTAACAGGAGGGGGCAGCATAGATAACAAGAGTGTGAAGACACGGTAGGCATCACAACAACAGGAGTGATGGGGGGATATTTGAAGCCCTGAAATTGCAGTAGGTTCCCCGTGATCTGTTTGCTGCATATAGAACACAAGTACAATAAAGTTTGAGAACAGTGCCCCCGCATGCCCGCAATTGTGGTCGGCTTTGGGGTGGGGTACTCAAAGGAAGCCTTTCCGACGTAGCAAGGGAGGGTCCCCGTAATGGTGCTCAGTGTAGCGCTTTCTTACCCAGGCAGTGTTTGGCTCTGTGGGTTACACCGAGGTGCCCACGACAGAACACGGTGCAGGTGCTCCTTTTAATTGAAGGCCTCAATCTTCAAGCTGTACAGTTGCAGATAAAGTACGGGGGGATCCAGGCAGAAGTGAGTTAAGTTAGTTGAGGACGTGATTGGTTACTGCAATGCCAGTCACTGGTGGCCCATTGATGGATAGGGGTACTTCGCAGAGGGTCCTGTGAAATGGGTCTGAGTACTTGTACAGATGACCAAATTAACTGTACATATTATCTGCAATGGCATAGCACATGTTGCTTACGCCGACTACCTCTGTTTGGTTGGGGTACCGTAAATGGTAGGATTGATGAAGTCACAGCTGCACTGCTGCCTTGTAGATAGATTCACATACGTGATTTAACGAAGTGTGGCGTGATTTTTCGTGACACCGAAACAAATCTTGAAACACTAACATTTCACATGTTTCTCATTCGAAGTACATTGCCCTTTAACCTGCGTTGTTATTTTATCTGGAAATTGTATATAAATAAATGCCATAGCTGCAGAATATCCCGACCTCTGACGAGCGTCGATCTTTCTTGGTTAAGGTTGTGGTAAGTGGCTTTGTTCGAGGGCTATTTGTCTCCTCAAATACAGCCGAGCTTAAAACTACGGACTTCCTCGATGCCTGCTGCCTCCATACCGATATACCTTACCTCCACACACACATCTTACCATAGCTGTGGCTGGTTTGCTTCCCTCTGTCACTTTCCCGTTTCCCCTCCCGCATTGCACACCGATACTCTCTTGCGGCGCAGACAGTTTGTTAATGGGTCTCGACGGTAACCATGCAGAAGAACTGGAAGAGCACAAGCGAGGCGAGGTAGTGTTGGACTGAGAGAAATGACTGCCATGTTGAAATGTAGCGTGTTCAATCTCCAATTAACGGCGCGGAAAGATAGATTGCAAATTTTCTAAAAGATTAACAAAGGTGCTATCTATGTACGAAGTTCAAGAAAGATAATTATTGATATGCAGTCTGAGAAAATACACCTGTATGTATATCGCTGTGTGTAAGTGTATCCGTATGAAAATGTGTCTTTTTTGTGAGAGAAAGATAAAACAAGCATTACGTAAACAAATGAACCGGGTGTCATTAGCAATTTAAACAAGCGCGTCCCGCGCGGTAAATTAATTAAATAAATAAGCACCAGCGCGGTCCCCAAAAGTGAAAGCGGCAAATCGCGCTGCAAATTAATAGCGCTCGTCCAGCGTACACGTAGAGAAACTCATTAATAAAGAAAAAAGTGCTCATAGACAAGCGCAGCTGAAGCTGATCGCGCAGAAAATAAAAAAAAAAGTGCCAACAGACTTACGAAGGAGACCGTGTAACTCCGCAGGTAAACGATCCAGTCCGGGTAGGCGGGGCCAAAAGTGGACAGGGCGGAAACAAGTAGGGACTAAGAAGCCTCCTTTACAATACAAAGCCAACGTTTAGCCTGTACTATGATACAAGCCAATGGGAAGAAGGGGCGTGTCTTCAAGTTCGCTTCTGAAAGTGTATTGATGATAATAAGCCTCGCAGAGCGAGGAGCGCATGCGCGCTCCAGCGCTAGGTCTGCGAGACCTAAAAACCAGTTTGTCTTACAGAGGCCATCCTTTAGACATAAACAGAAAAGACTCTATGGATATCCAAAGAATGCCAGTAAGTTTGCTGTTCTTCTTACCTCAGTCATTTTTTGCCACTCTTAAATCACAATTGGGCGGACTGGCATGGACTGGGAAACAACCTAGAATAAAATGGTAGATACTTATGGTGCCTTTCCATCTGAGGGTTTTAGGTTCCAAAAATGGAATTGTATTACCTATGCATCGAGGTGCACTTCACTATTTACTGGTACCAACAATCGCCCTTTCTTTCACATCTGGCAGTGAAGGTGGACTGTATGTCTCCAGTTCCCACTCCCTTATTGGAACACCCTCTTCTAGACATACAAAGGTCCCATTCACTGTTGAATGCACTATTAGAGCACAGCTGATACTGTGCCGGAAGATTAGCACAGGATTAATCTTCTCCCCCCGCCTTCCACTGTGCTACCACTCATTGACACACCAGTCACGCCTGAGAAACTTGTTCGATCCCAGCTCCGGGCATAGTGTTTACTATGTAGGGGCAACCTGTACTGCGAAGGTTCCTTTCTGTCTTTGCCAGACTATATCGAGGATCCCCCTGGACCCCCTCTGGACCATTTTTAGATACAACAGTATTAGGAGTAGATGTAGACTGTAGTCCCGGGATTCCTTAAAGAGCCTCCAAACTTTGTGACCCTTGGGAGCATTTAGAAGCTACCACCACCAAACATCTGATTTTCATACTCTATCGCTGTTCCCAGTGGGAGGTCAAGACCGAGGGCCCGATCTGGATCTTGTCAGGAAGTCCTCTAGACAGGTACCGGAACGTGCAAATCTGATTCGGAGCCTTTGTTTCGGAGTCGTCATCCGCTGCGAACGACCAAGTACGATGCAAAGATCTCGTCTGCGTCAAGCGAATCATTTCCGGAACCCAATCCTGTCCGATCGACTCATTCGCAGACGAATTGTGCCGCACAATGGAGCTGGATTCCAACCGAGCGAGTACGATGAATGATTCGGACAGCTGTGTCGCCTCGCTCTCAGCGAGACGAAACGGCTGTCAGAATCGGACTTCGTGGGGCCGTAGTAGGCCCCCCTTCACCCGGAGCCCTCTGAATCGGCTGCAGGGGGTGCCTATGGGTTCCCCCGATCCAAGCATGCACAGTGGCGGGTAACATGGGGTGCCCGCCACAGGGTGTACGCTTTTTCCCACCCAACCCCTTTTTGCTATGGGAGCCTGTGTACGCGTCGCTATAAGGATCCCATAGAGCTCAATGGGAGTCCAAGCAAACCTTGTCCGTCAGCATACGGCTGCATCGTACTCGTTCAGTCGGACTCGCACAGCACGATTCGCTTGGTAAGCCCCCCGGATCCGAGTTATACGGAGGGCTTTCCTAGCAAGATCGTAATCGGACCCTGAGTTGGGAGGAGGAGCTGAGACAAGTGGTTCACTGACACAACATTGATGTAAAAAATATCGATGTTAAAAATATTGAGTAAAAAATATAGACAACAAAAATATTGACTCCTATACTTAAACAAGTACAAAAATATCGTCTAACAAAATATCGATGTAAATAATATAGATGTATAAAATATCAACTTTTATATAAATATAAAATAAAATAATATATATGAAATATATTAAATAGAATTTTAACAATATACAAATAAATGTAATATACATTTTAATAAAATATAACAAATAAACTTAATTAAAAAAATAAATACACAAACATAATAATTTATACATATATATTTACTTTAAAACAATTAATAAACTATTATTTTTAATTTACGTTAAAAGTTTAAAACAATATAAAAAAATAAAAATATATATTAAAGATTTAAAATATAAAAAACTAAAATCTATAGCAAATTAAAACATTGAACTATTAAAAAATACTTAAACTTACATTTCAAAATACAATCAGTGTAACAGTAGCGAAAGTGTTGAATAGCAAAGGGGTTAAAATAACTATTCCCATTCCAGTGAATACAACAGTAGGGTAAATTTTGGATAGCAGAGGAATTACATTTACTATTCCAACTCCAATGAGTGCAACAGTAGGGAAAGTGTTGGATAGCGGAGGGGTGAAAATTACTATTCCCACTCAAGTGAGAGCAACAGTAGTGAAAGTGTTGGATAGCGGAGGGGTACAAATTACTATTCAAACTTCAGTGGGTGCAATAGTAGGGAAATTGTTAGATAGTGGAGGAGTAGAATTTACTATTCCCACTCCAGTTTTGGATAGCAGAGGAATTACATTTACTATTCCAACTCCAATGAGTGCAACAGTGGTGATAGTGTTGGATAGCGGAGGGGCAAAAATTACAATTCCCACTCCAAAGAGTGCAACACTAGAGAAAGTGTTTAATAGCGGAGGGGTAAAAATTATTATTACCAATACACTGAATGGATAGTAGAGAAGTAAACAAATGTATTCCCATTCCGGTGAGTGCAATAGTAGGTAAATTGTTGGATAGTGGAGGAGTAGAATTTACTATTCCCACTCCAGTGAGAGCAACAGTAGGGAAAGTGTTGTATAGCAAAGGGTTGAAATTACTATTCCCACTCCAATGAGTGCAACAGTCGGGAAAGTGTTGGATGGCAGAGGGGTAAAAATTACTATTTCAACTCCAGTGAGTGCAACAGTACGGAAAGTGTTGGATAGCCGAGGGTTAAAATTACTATTCCCACTCCAATGAGTGCAACAGTTGGGAAAGTGTTGGATGTTGGAGGGGTAAAAATTACTATTCCCACTCCAATGAGTGCAACAGTAGGGAAAGTGCTTGATAGCGGAGGGGTAAAAATTACTATTCCAACTCCAGTGAGTGCAATAGTAGGGAAAGTGTTGGATAGCGGAGGCACCAAAAGGAAAGGTAGTGGAGCCTGTTAGGGTAAAGGGCAGAAATACGGTCAGTGAGTCGCTGAGTTAAGTGAGTGGAGGCGAGCTGTCACTTTATTTGGTGTTCATTATTTAATACATTTCAACATACATTAATACTCCAAGTTTATGACCAGTAGCAGCTGGCAGAGTACGAGAGTGACGGGTTGGGTATAAAATAAAAAAATTAAAAAACTCTTATCTTCTCGCCACTTCTCTCCTCCGTCGACCCTCATTGTCTCTCTGCAGCCGGAACCACACAGGCTCCCTCCCATAAGCCAATCACAATACTCCAATGCAGCATTGTGATTGGTCTGAGCGCTATGGTTCGGCACTCAGATGGGGAATGGGAGCCTGTGCATGTTTCTCACCAGGCTTTGTAATGAAGCCTGGTAGGGAACATGCAAAGTGCGCATGACTGTTTGGCCGGTCAAACAGTCATGCACACTTGGAGTGAGCAAACCAAACCTCCCCCTGTGCCACCAGCCCCGCCCTAACCCAGCCCGAACCTAAAAAAAATAAAATGATAATAACAATGTTATTATCATTTTATTTATCCTGCTCTGAGAGCAGTGGGGCGACGCTCGTCCGCCTCAGCAGAGGAGCCACCCCTGACCAGTAGTGGTGGCACCAGTAGCTTTAATGATAGTCATTGTGGTAGGTGGAACTAGTCGTTGGACTTGCAGGACAGGTATTGTTGATATCCTTATGTGAAATTTTCCATTATATTTTAATAATTTGACCAATTTTGTAACACAGAGGGGCCGATTCCGATCCGGGTCGGAAAGCACTCCGACCGAGTCGGATCCGGAGTGTTTTCTGACCGAGCCGGAGCCCTACAGTCCGACCGAGCGAGTACGATGCGCACGTATCCTGTCGGACTCGGTTCGGTCGGACTCCCATAGAAGTCAATGGAAGCCGGTCGTACGATGCGTACATGGGCTCCCATTGACTGAATGGGTACGTCTCGAACAAGTGCGCCCCCTACAGTGGGTACGCATCGGTGCCATCCGCACCATACATGCCTGTGTTGGGAAGATCCATAGGTCTCCCACTGTAACCGAGTCGTAGGGCTGCGGGTCTTAGGGGGTCTGACTCGGACCCCCGAAATCCGACTCCAGGAGCTTTTGCGAGCCGGACACTCCGGCTCGCACAGGCTGTCCGACGCGTGCATCGTACTGGCTCCGTTGTAAATCGCATCCATTGCACGCCACGGTTGGCTTCCGACCGACAAGTACGGAGCGGTTCGGACCCGGAAACGACTCGGTCGGTGAATTTCATGTAGCTCGCATCGTACTTGCCCGCTCGTACAGCTGTACGAGTCGGCCGGAAAACACACGTACGGCTCGTAGTTTTTCCGGCCGGATCGCGTTCGGTGCCCTTCCGACCCGGATCGGAATCGGTCCCAGAATGGCAGAAACTCCACAAGTGTGACATTTCACCGAATTCAAACAGAAAACGTTTTACAGGAGATAGGGGCAAGCAAGAAATGTGTGGCAAGAAACATTTTTCTTCAAGAACCTGTCTCCATGCCGGTATGGCAGGGGACTTTTGAACATGAGGTAAGTCCTCACATTCAGTTTTCAACCAATACACCCCAATGTGCTTTTCCCGTAATTCTTGCTTAATTTAGTGTACTTTTCCAGATGTTCCACATAATTTCAGGGGGAAAAAGTACACAATTTCACACATTCCTGAGTGTGGGAACATCTGTGTGAGTAATGGCACATGTTTGTCAAATACATATATGGATACAATGGAGTACCATTGAGTTGGGTAACAATAAACATGTTATTCAGCGCCAATATGCCCTACTGGGTGAACGTGCGCTTTACAAACACACATTATGATATGTTATGTTACGTTATGTTCTTTTGTATGTACGGAGAACAGAGACAGAATGATCAAATATAAGCCTGTGGGAAAAGGGGGAAGGAATCAGGAGATACTTGGGTTTGTGTGGATCTAAGAGGCAGGATCCCCAAGGCTCGTGATCCATGGGGCGAGGACAGGGCTGTGAGTGAAAAGCAAAAGAATGTGCATGCTTTCCTTTGCACGATGTGGATCATTAGACTGCACTTCCTTTCTTTGCTGATATCACTTCCTGTTCAGGGACTGAAAAGGGCTCAAACTGTACTGCCCAAAAAAAGAATGCTTGCAAACTAGATAAAAATATGATAAATGAAGCAGATTTTTTACAGAAGTTAAAACAGCAATAATAACAAAACAACCTGTATTATTTTATGGGAGAAGAGCATGTCCCCTTTAATGGCAACATTTATGGGTAAATGAAGAAGAATCACTAAAGACAATCTATAGCCCTCCCAGGCACAGGCCCCTTTTTTCAGATTGTGTGATAGCAAGATCATCTTTCCAATCTTTCTGATTTACCTCTCACTGGACTTTTTATTGGAAAATACAAAAACATACAGCTCAGTACTTTACTGTAACTTTTGTTATTAGCCTCATAAATGTGTTACATTGGAGTTGGTAATTAATCTAAACCTTGCATATTTTTGCATATTCATATTTCGAATTAAACTGTGTGTGCAAAGAAGGCTGGTGAGGTGGGGGCGTTATGCACATTAATAATATGACGATAGTGTGGACGTTTCTCAAACCCATTTGCACCGCTAAGTTGTGTGGAACCTGCACGGTTGATGATGTAAACTCAAGTTTAAAATTCACAAAACGTAAATCTACTTTAGTATATTGATTTACTCACATATAAAACCCCAGTTTTATACGGAGATAAATCTACTGTCATAATTTCAGGGCTGGGAAACCTTGACACAAAGGCGAAATCACACAAACCTGAGTGTTTTAAGGTTTTTACAATTTTTTTTACATCCCCTATTTACTCTTTTCACGGGCCTTAGCAGTGCTTAATTTGAGCCGGAGCTTTTCGGTGCTGAGCACTGGCACTTCATTGGTTTCCGGTGCTCAGCACCAGCACCTAATTGTCAATACCACACTTAGGGCAGTCTGCCACAAGGTGGCGCTGCTCATGTAATTTAGAGATGACAAGTATTTCAGTTGTTAAGGAAACCAATATACATTAGAAAATTACTAATACCTGCCTCCCCAACCATTCCTTTAGCTTTGGGGACCTGGAATAATCTGAGCTGTCGCATTTACATGCCCGAGAGATGGTTAGAAGTTGTTTTGGCTGCGATGACAAGGGCAATGGTGGTACAAGCTGCAGTGGCCTCCTGATCAGAGCCCTGACCCTTAATATTTTACAAATTAAGCACTGTACCTTAGTAAATAAATATTCTAAGTTGAAATGAGGAGGAAACACCCCAACAAATGGTGGAGGCGAGAGGCTATGGGTTTTATAATCGGAAGAAATATCTTCTCTACAGAGAGTTTAAAGATAAATGTAGAGATGAAAGCTGCAAATGCACTTTTGCTAAGCTTTTTACACATGTGGATACATTTGTACTATCATGTACATTTTTTGCATGAGAAAACTGCGAGTTTTCCTATAAATCTACAACATTCACAGCTTCCCTGGAGTACTCCTGGAATATTTATGAAAATGGCAAAAATATAAATTTACTTTAGATCTAACTCTACAGGGGAAACTTACACAATTTTTTGGGGCGACTCAGGTTCTACGACTGCATATGGAAAATCTTTTTAAAACGTAAAGTGATAAATGAAAGTGTACTTTTCACGGATAATATCTTAAATCTAACAATTATTTGTTGTACAGATCAGTTTTTATAATTACATGTGAAACCCTAAAGTTGGAAATAGTCACCTATCGCCCACTCCACAAAGAATGTCAGAAATGTGTTCTGGTAGGGTAACTCCTTTGCTTGGAGTAAATTTCCAATTTTGTTGAAATTCAAAGTATGCTCCTTAAAAGCTGCAATTGTCACTAGAATACTCACATGTGTAACCATTTACGCATTTGCAAATGAAGCAAAAGCATATTTCCGCATGCGTAGATGTAAAGCTCTCTACTCAGACAGAAACCTCTTAACCATTTGCAAATGTCTCTATTACATGTTATCTCTTGCCGATGACACCAATAACAAAGGAGGCCTCTTCAATGGACCGGGTATTGCAATAGTGCGATTTCAGACGCCTGATACCACACTCATCTGACAAGTGCAAAGCGATCAACCACTCCTTATAAAATATACATGATGAGGCAACACTCGGACAGCAACAAGCAACTTCTACTGTCCATTCCACCTTTCCATGCAACGTATCGAAGTCCACTTCCATCACAATGCGCACACACGCAGCCCTTGCCCATATCCACACTGCCTCATTGACATCACATATGAAGATAACATCATCAGCCATCACAAGGGGTGGTCCTGATGCAGAGATGAGGCAAGGGCAAGAGACTGTGTGGTTTCCAGGCAGGATCAAAGCTGAAGGCTGTCAACACATTCTCACTCACTTGAGGGTTATTAATATAGCCTTATAGCCCACTTCAGAGGGCTATGCTGGTTGTTAAAGGCCCTGAATCTGTTTTATAATGAGCGAGAGGTCTTTTAACAACTGGTATAGCCCAAGGCAGAAGGGCTATAAGGCTATTACAACATTCCACCCACTGAGGGTAGAGTATTCTAAATTAAAAAGGAAGAACTAGAAAGACAATCATTGGAATGTTGGAGCAGAAGGATTATACCAGCCATTATAAGCCCTGAGCCACTTCATTGTCTTCAATCGAGCTCTCAACATTCCGATGTTCTAATATAGCCTTAGAGCCTGCCATAGCGGGCTCTACCGGCCATTAAAGGCCCGCTCGAGCGTTAATGGCCCAAACCGAAGGAGACCGCCTTTAACAAGGGAGTGGGCCTTTAATGGCCGGTAGAGTCCGCTACAGATGACTCTAAGTCTATATTAGAAGCCCGGAGGACTCCATTGTCTTCAATGGAGCGCTCATCATTCCACTGTTCTAACAGAAAAGGTTTACACCCACTGCCACACAAATAGGGTCAAGCAACTGAGAAACAAAAGTGAATTATTTACCAGAAATCCTCCACATTGCATGCGACCAGTCAAAATGAGATGGGGCAGGACATTACTCATCTTTCCAGCCTGACACATAGATAGTTGATTCTTTTTCACCTGCTGCAGGATAGGAAGCAACCTACTAGGGTATTAATGAGAAACGTGTCTGCAATAGAGGAAGCTGTGGCAAAGGTGCATATCTGAGGCATAGGTCTATGGAGTTCGATGGATAAAGTGTCACCCATGAATTTGCTGCTCCAATCACATGAGTCAGATTTCCAGTATTAGGGACTATTAAATAATAATGCTGCAGCTTGAGTTTAATAATGATTGGGTATTAGAAATTTGAACATAGTGAGGGTGTTGGGAGGACACAATACCTCAGAAGGTGAGAGGGCTTTGATGGTGAGGTCTTTAGCGCGACCCGTCCAGTCCTGAATATTCACATTGTCACCATCTCATTTACCCAACTATTGCTCTTATGTGTTTAATTTTTGGAAAGTTATTTGGTCCAAATGTTTAAAGATCTTCCAATGTCATATTCAACTATCAATTCAGAATGGTTTATTTGGCTGTATGTCGTTTGACTTTGATGATATTTCACCTAAACCTATGTTATTTGATTTTTTCATTGCACTTGCTTTTAAGGTTATACTCTATTTCAAAATTATCTGTATCAACTTGGTGGAATTTTATTTGTGATGAACATAGAATATCTAATGTTTCTTCATTATCATTACGGCAGAAGATTAAATCAAATCTATATTGGTTATCCTTTGCTACAAATCTATCCTCTCACTCACCAGCATCTTAGTTCTTATATTTCTACTTCTCTCTTTGTTTCTTTCTTTCCTTTCCTCTCCTCTTTCTTCTTAGTGTCTCTCCTCATTTCTTTTTTTGTCTCTATTTTTCCCCTGTCTGTTTCTTTTTACATAAAATGATATGACTACAATATAATCATAAGCTTCTTTTATTGGTTTTAACATACTTAGTAATTGTATTACTATGTAAGTTTTATTGCTATTGTTATACACTTAGGGGCAGATTTATAATAACTGGCGCATCCCTGCATATCAGCAGGGATGCGCCAGTTATTGTGCGCCACAGCTCCGCCACCATGGATGCGCCGCATTTACAATGAGGCGCACCATGGGGCAAAAACGGCACAGATGCATGACGCATCTGTGCCGTAAAAGTGGCGCATTGCTGGAGTTGCGTCGCAAGCGCGACGCAGCTCCAGCAATGCTTTGGGGGGACCTATCTTCACAATGCTGCGTCAATCCTTACGCCTGCATCAAGCAGGCGCAGGGTTTTGACGCAGCATGGGCTCAAAAGTGACTGAGTGAAATCTTGTAGATTTCACTCAGCCACTTTTAGGAGGCGTTCCTGCGACGGAACGCCCCCCCCTGCACAGGTACGCCTACTGCTGGCGCAGGGCTTTACAACGTGACACATTTCCCAGATGCGTCACGTTGTAAATACCCCGCAGCATGGCGCAGGATTTGCGCCGCCGCTGCGTCACAAAAGTGACACAACGGCGGCGTAAATGAGGCGCAAGGGCCTCATAAATCTGCCCCTTACTATGTATATTGTTATTGATTTTTGAATCTTCAGATAAAAAGTATTTAACTAAAAACAGGGTCCTACAGACATTCCAAGAGGATTGGGCACAGTAATGAAGAGAAAGAAAGATTACTTCTGAGAACTGAGAAGATTAATATCTTCCAAGATATATACCATTGGATACAGCAAAGGTGGATGGAATTTCAAGAAAGCGTTGAGCTGGCTGGGTTTAGAAGCATCGTTCTGACATTCATCAAAACTGAGACTGGTTTTGGGAGAGCGTTGGGCTTTTCACTCAGCCTGAGGTAGCCCCGGGGTTCCTTAAGTGAATGAAAACCAGGGCTGAGGGTGACCAGAACACTGATATCCTCTAGGTTCTGGCTTGTTGGTTCCATCTCCTGCAACGGACATGTAGTTGTGCCAGTTTGGTAAGTGAGATCCCATCTCCTGTACACGGAGTGGGTGTGCTGGGGTGTCAGAGACATTCCTTGCGATGGTAATTTTGAAGTTTTATGAATCAGACTGTTGAGGTAAACCTGTACCCATTCTCACATATTTCCAATTCCTGAAAGCTTCCACTGTGGGTGGAAGCTGAGTTTAGCAAGCCAGTGTGAAACTTTCTGCTCCTTGTAGACAACTTGGATCTAGCATTATGCCTTTTGAATGTTGTCTGGACTTGTTGTCACCCATCGTTGTGGTGTTTTAAAGGTGGGTTCGTTTATAAAACGATTTAAACCATAAAAGGAAAACAGCAGAAGACAGTCTACTGAGCCTGTGCACTCAAGATGTGAAACCCCATCTAACTTGGATCAGCTAGGTCCTTCGCTTCCCCACTTCAAAAAGGTAGCACCTCATCTGCCACCAATTCAGAAATTCTCAGCTCCATGCAAAATAAACAAAGGGGCATATTTACAAACCCCTATCACCAGCACAATGTCACTTTTAGTGAAGTTCCTGTGGTGATAAGGGCTTCGCCTTATTTACAAGGCAGCCTTAAGCCACTTAATGTGGCTTAAGGCTGCCTTGTAAATAAGGCCCCCTTTCACGCTGTACTTAGAGTGAAAGGGGTGGGCAATGGGTGTTACGGTGGGCGTTCCACCGCAACATGCATTGATTTTGACGCTGCCCCATATTTACAAGGGTGGCGTAAATAGGAGGCAGCCCCAAAATTGAGATCAGGGAAATACTTTATTTCTCCTTGTTTTTGCTGTTTCCATCTGTGCTGCGTTGTGCAGCACACATAGAAACAGCAAAAGGCCATTGATTGTTTATGTGCAGGAAGCTGACCCTTCCTGCACATAAACAATCATTTGTGAAGCAGCACACATAGAAGTGACAAAACGCCATTTAAAGATTGTTTATGTACAGGAAGGGACACATTCCTGCACATTCCTGCACATAAACAATCTTGAAAAAAGAATGACATTTTGTAACTTCTATGTGTGCTACGTTGAGCAGCACAAATAGAAGTGACAAAACGCCATTTAAAGATTGTTGATGAGCAGGAAGGGACACCTTCCTGCACATAAACAATCTTCCCCTCCACGCAGACACCCATGCACCATGGTGCAAGGGTGCCTGCGTTGGCGCTAGGCTGCTAAATTTAGCGCTAGCGGAGGGGGAAATTCAGGGTTGCACCATACTGTTGTAAATTTGGTGCAGCCCAGCGTTTCAGAAGTGGCAGAGCGTGGCATTAAGCCAAGGAGGCTAACGCCACTCATTGTAAATATGCCCGCAAGAGTTTTGCTGTCCCAGACTGAACCCTCTAACTGCTTACTGTGCACAATCTTTGTTCACTCCCTACCAGTTTTACACTGCACATTAATCTATGTCTTCCTAGCTATGCGTGTGCTATATAGATTCAAATATACACAGAGATGTATACATAGAGACCCACCTAAAAATACATACAGATGTACCTATGAATGCCAGGCCCTGCTCACAACCCCTGCCATGCATGGCCGTGCAATGGGTTGGGTGCGGGGACTGACCGAAGGCCACAGGACAGGCCCTTCCGTGCTCAGCCGATGTAATGTCTGCTATGTCATTTAAAAGGGCATGATCAATGTAATTGATGATATCATTGGAGATGTCATGAGCGATTTTGTGTGTGAGGTCATGAGCAGGATAGCGCAACATGTTTAATTTAAGAACAGAGACAGAGTGTTTGTGAGCGAGAGAGTATTTGTGACAGAGAGAGAGAGGCAGAGTATTTGTGAGAGAGAGAGAGTGTTAGAGAGAGAGAGAGACAGAGAGAGAGTTTGTGAGAGAGAGACAGAGGGATTTTTATTATTGTATAAACTTCCACCCAAGTACAAATGGGAAGACCACCGCACAGACCAAAAAGAGCAAACCCTCAAAATCGACGAAATCAAAAGTCAGCCGGGATTGTTTATGTTGAAGGGATAAAACCGACATGCACAGGGATAGAACAAGCCTCTTTGGAGACCACGAGCATCTTCAAGAAAGCTGCCAGACTCGAATTAACCACACCAAGAAACAGAAAGGAAGCGAAGGAAGCCGGCACTGAAGACTTGAATTGACTCAGACAACTGGTCCATTCACACTCCACTAGGAGAACTGTTCAACCAATGACAGAGAGACCCAAGCACCTTGCTCCAAAGCCCACCACCAGGATGTCTTTAAAAAGTTTCACAACACTGATAAGAAAGAAAAAGAAACTCCAGACACGAGGCAACTCGTTTATACGGGGAAACCTGGAGTTGGCCTAACGGCTAGTGCGGTCGACCTCGAATCTGGGGAATCGGGTTCGAGTCTCAGCAATGACGCTGAACATCCTGTGATTCTGGGCAAATCACTTAATCTCCCCGTGCCTAAAAAAAAAAATGAATGTGTCCTCATGTAACGCAACTGGTGCTCTGTAAAGCGCTCTGATACCCGATACTGGGTCAAGTTTGCGCTATATAAAACTCCGTAAAAATATAATTTAATTGTTCACATAGCACTCGATAACTAGCCAATCTCAAGGCTTTGCTTTGGAATCATAGCAACACTTTAACTGCATTATTTCCAGTCAATTTCTTTTGATTTTGTTCACTCTATAAGGTAAGAGTGTGCTTACCACGCAAACCATAACTTACGTTTAGCGGTTTTGTACAGGGAATATTTGCCGCATAACATTAACATGTATGACATCAGCATTCTTCTATAACTGATTATATTGTTGTTCCCAAATGTTCCCAGGGTAACCTGAGCAGAAAGAGGTCAGCAGAAAAATATTTTTTTAGCAGTTTTATAAATCAGAAACTTGGCCCAAAGGCATCAGAGCGCATTACGTGAGCACCAGATTACATTACACAAGGTCAGGATTTTTTTAGCACTTGAGGATTGAGGGGGTTATTTACGTAAAATTCACGTAAGCAAGTTACTGTCCTGCATTGCGTGAATGGGAGCGAGCTGAGAAGCCAATATCTACTAAGACATTGCCCTCTTCAGTTCTATCACTGCGCTGGCGCTCTTGTGGCTGCCTAGTACCAACGCAGGCACCTTTACACCATGGTGCAAGTGTTCCTGCATTACGGGTAGGATTGCTTTTGTGCAAAGCTACCTTCTTGCACAAAAACAATCCTTAAAGGCATTTTCCTCTTTCTATGTGTGTCTATGTGTGCTGCAGAATGCTGCACGCAAAGAAAGAGGAAGTAATGAGGAGAAATAAATGTATTTTTACCTGTTACGCCTGGTTCAGGAAGGCATAGCATTTTGTAAATCTTGGAATGCGTCAAAATCCCTGGGTGGATGCAGGGGAATGGCCATGCTCTACCCATGGAATGCCTTCCTAATGCTATGTAACTCAAGGCAAAACCAAAGGGGATGATGGACAGAGTGTTGAACATTGCAAGCACTCACCCCCAGTCAACTGATCTGGGTTTAATCCATCATCATTCTTTATCTCACTCTGCCACCCCAGTTCAGCCATGGCCATATGCAAATCAGTCTGACCCTGTGCCTCATGAGAACAGTCCAGCCGAAACTTCCAAGCCATGTCTTCCCTGGGCCGGAAACAAGCATCCTGGGACCGGTTTCTGGCTAATCAGCCGTCATAAGCCAGGCTAGCTTGAATCCAGTGGCAAAGTGAGCAAGGGACCCACGTCTGGGCATACCCTGCCAATTTAGGGCAAACAAAGCAAAACCAAAGGGGATAATGGATGGAGTGTTGAACATTGCAAGCACTCACCCCCAGTCAACTGATCTGGGTTTAATCCATCATCATTCTTTAGCTCACTCTGCCACCCCAGTTCAGCCATGGCCATATGCAAATCAGTCTGACCCTGTGCCTCATGGGAACAGTCCAGTCCGAACTGAGAGCACGTAGGGGCATATTATCAACGAGGCGATAAAAAATTATCGCCGCTTTTGCGTCCGTTTTCGGACAAAAAGCGGCGACAATTTTATCGCCTAATCAGTAAGGTCACGCAATCGCGTGAAACCTTGCATTAGCACCTGTATTCTGAACGCCCATCTTTGCATCTCTAATGAGATGCAGAGTGGGCCTTCCTGCCCTGACATAACTGGAGAAATGTTGCTAAGCGACATTTCTCCAATTATCAATGGGCACGCTAATCTGCGGATCGACAAGCAAAGTAGCGATAACCTCTGTTATCGATACTTTCCTTACGCCTGCTTCAAGACTGACTTAGCCATCATATCCTATATACGGTGGATATCATGGCTAAGTATGCCTTGCCCTATCAGCAAGCTATCGCTAAACTTTGTGAGATTATCGCTGGATTTCCAGCGATAATCTCACATTTGACAGTTAGCGCTTGGAATTTTATCGCTTTTGAGATAAGCGTTGCTAATAGCACGCTATCTCAGCGATAAAATTCCACATTACCCGGCAATAATTATCCTAGCGCTAAGTGCACTTAGCGATAATTATCGCCGGTTCTTGATGATATGCCCCTTAGTCCTTCTGAAACCGCGATCTACATTGCGGACATCGGAGGGAGCATGGAATAAGTCTCTGTCTCCCCTCTACAGAAATTTTAACAAGGAAACATAATCTCCTCGAAGATAGGGGCATACTTTCTACTGCTCTTGATTCAAGAAGCTCTTACTGGAGAACAGCCTGACCTCAAAATGGCCTAAAAAAAGGCACCCAATGACTTAAACATGATTACCGGTCTGCCTGACCTTAAAGAAGATGACCTGCAACTGAGTTACGGTAACAAAACCACCAATCCCAAGGCAATGAACCCTAACGAGATCTCCAGTTCAGACATTTACCCTCCGACAACACCTTAACCGATACTTTTGATGGAACTTTTCACGATGCCTCCTGGGCGGAAACCTGAACTTGTCTTTATTTTCCGCGGTGCCCGAGCAAGCTTGGCTGATGCCCGGTGGAGCTATCTCTTGCAGCTAAAGAGGAGTTTGGCTCTGGTTCACCCCTTGGCCGGCACCTACCCGGCCGGACATCGGACATTATTCTCCTCGCCTCCCCGTTGTGTTTACTATTTGCATTCCTTACCCTTGTTCGGCTTCTCCCCTCTACCTTTCCACTCCCCATAAGACGTGTGTACGTGTTAATAAGTAACTGATGTAACTATGTAACAATATCCTGATGCAATGTCCTATCTTATGTAAAGCGCTCTGATACCTTCGGGTCTAGCCAGCGCTATATAAAACTTTTCAAATAAATAAATGAATGTCTTCCCTGGACCAGAAACAAGCATCCTGGGACAGGTTTCTGGCTAATCAGCTGTCATCAGAAAGGCTAGCTTGAATCCAGTGGCAAAGTGAGCAAGGGACCCACGTCTGGGCATACCATGCCAAATTAGTGCGAACAAAACAAAACCGAAGGGGATGATGGACGGAGTGTTGAACTTTGCAAGCACTCACCCCCAGTCAACTGATCTGGGTTTAATCCATTATCATTCTTTAGCTCACTCCGTCACCCCAGTTCAGACATGGCCATATGCAAATCAGTCTGACCCTGTGCCTCATGAGAACAGTCCAGCCCGAACTGCCAAGCCATATCTTCCCTGGACCGGAAACAAGCATGCTGGGACCGGTTTCTGGCTAATCAGCCGTCATCAGCCAGGCTAGCTTGAATCCAGTGGCAAAGTGAGCAAGGGACCCACGTCTGGGCATACTCTGCCACTTAGGGCGAACAAAGCAAAACCAAAGGGGATGATGGATGGAGTGTTGAACATTGCAAGCACTCACCCCCAGTCAACTGATCTGGGTTTAATCCATCATCATTTTTTAGCTCACTCCGCCACCCCAGTTCAGACAGGGCCATATGCAAATCAGTCTGACCCTGGGCCTCATGGGAACAGTCCAGCTTGAACTGCCAAACCATGTCTTCCCTGGACCGGAAACAAGCATCCTGGGACCGGTTTCTGGCTAATCAGCCGTCATCAGCCAGGCTAGCTTGAATCCAGTGGCAAAGTGAGCAAGGGACCCACGTCTGGGCATACCCTGCCAACTTAGGGCGAACAAAGCAAAACCAAAGGGGATGATGGACGGAGTGCTGAACATTGCAAGCACTCACCTCCAGTCAACTGATCTGGGTTTAATTCATCATCATTCTTTAGCTCACTCGGCCACTCCAGTTCAGACATGGCCATTTGCAAATCAGTCTGACCCTGTGCCTCATGGGAACAGTCCAGCCCGAACTGCCAAACCATGTGTTCCCTGGACCGGAAACAAGCATCATGGGACTGGTTTCTGGATAAACAGCCATCATCAGCCTGGCTAGCTTGGATCGAGTGGCAAAGTGAGCAAGGGACCCACGTCTGGGCATACCCTGCCAACTTAGGGCGAACAAAGCAAAACCAAAGGGAATGATGGAAGGAGTGTTGAACATTGCAAGCATTCACCCCCAGTCAACTGATCTGGGTTTAATCCATCATCATTCTTTAGCTCACTTTGCCACCCCAGTTCAGACATGGCCATATGCAAATCAGTCTTGACCCTGTGCCTCATGGGAACAGTCCAGCCTGAACTGCCAAGCCATGTCTTCCCTGGACCAGAAACAAGCATCCTGGGACTGGTTTCTGGCTAATCAACCGTCATCAGCCAGGCTAGCTTGAATCCAGTGGCAAAGTGAGCAAGGGACCCATGTCTGGGCATACTCTGCCAACTTAGGGCGAACAAAGCAAAACCAAAGGGGATGTTCTGCATTCTGTCCATCAACTGTTGTTTTTGCATTTGTCACCCCTAGTGGGATGGGTATGCCCAGACGTGGGTCCCGTGCTCTCAATGCCACTGGAATCAAGCTATCCTGGCTGAAGAGGGGTGAAACCCCGAAACCGGTCCTCGGATGCTTGTTTCCAGTCCAGGGAGGACATGGCTTGGCAGTTTGGGCTGGACTGTTCCCATGAGCCACAGGGTCAAGACTGATTTGCATATGGCTGGGTTCAAACTGGAATGGCATGGTGAGCAAAAAAACGATGGATTTAGGCCCAGATCTCTGTACTGAGGTGAATGTATGACATTGTTCTGCATTCTGTCCCTCAACTGTTGTTTTTTAATGTAACGCAAGGCAGCACTATGTGGTGCCTTGTGTTACTTTTTGGGGAAAATTCTATGCAAACTCAAACAAATCTGATTTGCATGTCTTTGTAAATCAGAAATAACATTTTGCTTTGTGGCTTCCCCCAAAAAATGGCGCATCCACAACGCAAAATGTTAGTAAATATGCCCCTAGGTGATTTCCCCAGAATCACAGGATGGTAAGCTGACATCATGACTCGAACCTGGGTCCCCAGTTCTACAGTCTGCAGCTTTGGTGGTTGGGCCACATCTCGTCTGCAATATGCCTAGAGGTAAGGGGTACTGAGAGTTAAATTAATATATTAACTACTTATTTTGACATGAAAGTTCTCTCAGTGTATTGGGTGGTTGAGAGATCCCTCAGGGAGCACTGGTGAAATGCCTCAATTACATTTAAACCTCCTCTTCAATTGTTAATGAGATGCAGACTTCAGTTCAATGAAATCTGCATTTCTTGACAGGAGAGAGCAGTAGCCTTTGCTCTGAAGCCAGAAAAGTGAATGTCAGAGCCAACAGAGTTCCCAAGTTCTTTTCCGCGACAGGAAACAGGGGGGCATATGTACAAGCACCTATTGCCACCAGAGTGTCACTTTTTTGACGCTCAGGTGGCCTACCGCCTTTTCACATATTTGCAAGGTGGCACTAAGCTACTTAATGTGGCTTAATGCCACCTTGCAAATATGCCCCTTTCAGCCGCAGTCCTCTGTGGCAAAGGGTCGTGCAATGGGTGTTGCAGTGAGCGTTCCACTGCAACACCCATTGCTTTTTGACCATGCCTCAGATTTACAAGGCTGAGGCAGCGTCAAAAACGAACGCCAGGGAATACCTGGTCTTAGCATGGCGATATGAGGAGAAGTTATTAATTTCACCTCGTTGTTTGCTCCTTCTATGTGTTCTGCATTCTGCAGCACACATAGAAAGAGCAAATCGCCATGAATGGTTCATTATGTGTAAAAAGGTGTTCCTTCCTGCACATAAACAATCGCCACTGCAGCGCAGACACCCTTGCAACATGGCAGCAGAGAGCCTGCGCTAGCGCTAGGCAGCTTTTCTAGCACCAACGCTAGGGGAAACACAGGGGTGCACTGTATCCTTGTGAATATGGCGCATCCCTGCGTGAAATAAATGTCGGAGTGCGGCAGTGCCAAAATTGGCGTAGGACCATGCTCCGATATTTATTTGTAAATATGCCCCAGGATGTTTTAGGTTAATTGCACAGTGGATCCTAACACCAAATAAGCTGCTCACCTTTGGAAGCCTAAACTATCTCAATAGGAGAAAATATGGAAACTTTTTAATTCTGAAAGAAAGGAAATCTTTTTGCCAGTGTATTGTGATAAGAGATCAGAACTTAGTTCAGATAAGGGTATAATGTCACAAAACATGATTGCAATTTGCACACCGAATTTTCGCAACCTGTCTCTAATTTTGCAAAAGGATGTATGTACCAATAAGCGTAGCAGATTGACCTGTCTAATGAATATTCATTACGCAGGTCACTATTTTTGACTCCCCGTTCATGTTTGCAAACTAAGGGCCTTACTTCGTCACAAATGTGACAGATATCCCGTCCGCCATATTATGATCTCCATAAGATATAATGGAATAGTAATACGGCAGACGTGATCTGCGTCACATTTGTGAAGGAGTATTCCCCTCTGCCAAGATCTTGGGGTATATTAACAAGGGCCGGCGATAAATATCGCAAAGCGTGCTTAGCGCTTGCATATTTATCGGCGGCTATCTCTGGAATTTATCGCCTGGTTAGCGCGTTATTAACAACGCGCATCGGCGAGGCGATACAAATTCCAGAGATAGTGTGGATATCGCCGTTTTCCATGGTAGAAAACGGCGATATCCTAGACGATAGGGCCTGTGGTCTTAGCCACAGAATCCACCACCCCCATGTTAAGTATGCCTTAGTCAGGAATTTAACAAATGTTAAATTGCTGTGTTAAGGCATACTTAACGCGATGTAAAAAATCGCTACCCTTCCTTGTTAATATCGCGAAGCTGCCTTCGCATTATTTTCCCTGGTTGGTTTCACAGCTACGCCTACTTTGCATCTCATTAGCGATGCAAAGTTAGGCGTGCTGGAAATGAGCGCTAAGTCAGCAAGACACACAATAGCGTGTCTTTGCTGATAAGGCGATCGCCGCTTTTCGCCCGAAAACGGAGGCAAAAGCGGCGATAATTGCATATTGCCGCCTTGTTAATATGCCCCTAAATTAGTCCCACGTGATTGTGGCCTGCAAAGACCAGCAGTTCGTCATCCCTGTGATTGCATTCCCAAATGGGATTTTAAAGGAGACCAGGGGGCATATTATCAAGCACGGCGTTAAAATTATCGCCGCTTTAGCGGCAGAAAACTGCCGCTAAAGCGGAGATAATGGGCTTGATAATATGCCGCAGAGAATTCCAATAGAAGCCCATGTTCACATCAGAACATGGGCTTCTATTGGAATTCTCTGCGGCATATTATCAAGCCCATTATCACCGCTTTAGCGGCTGTTTTCTGCCGCTAAACAGGTGATAATTTTAACGCCGTTTCATGATAATATGCCCCATTGTGACTTAAAGGAACCATCGCTGGTTTAATAAATGTGTTCCATTTGGGCCACTTTGCTCTTTGCGAATAGGTGGGAGCTGCTCATTCAGGGAAGAAGAGAATTTCTGTTTTGCTGGAGTTAATGAAAGGAGAGCCAAGCAGAGACCCATGAGTCTTAGGCATTGAGTAATGAAATATGGAGGAGAGCGATAGCGAATCGCAATGAGAAAAAGATGGGGGGGTCTTTAGAATGTCCATCTGTCTAGGAATACATAAGAACATAAGTACCTGTACCACTTCTTTGTTTTTTTTCTCAGTGGTGAAAGTAAACCCCTGCAACAAGGCAGTAGGGATTGACTGTTGATGGAGATCAGTCTCAGTGGTGGTCTTCATCTTCAGCATGGGGGCTGGCATGGGGGTTTCCAGCTGTTGATGTCCCTAAGTCATGCTTCACATTCTCCCATGGGCAGGTCTGTTACATCCCACTCAGACCGCCCTGAAACTTGAACCTTTTCCTTCTATTGAGGTATTTCTTGAACTCTGTTAGAATTGTATAAGGGACTCTTCATCTGAGCACTTTCCTAACAGACAACCAAAGCCAAAACAACGCTCCAGGAAAGGTGCAAAGATGGCTGTGGTTTCAGAGAGCGAAAGTAAATAAAATCATTTTGTGGATTAAATAAATGACTGTGCGGGCATTTCATAATAATTCTGAAAGAGGTGGTGTAGTATATAAGGGGCATCCTTGGTGGTGATTAGTGGCGGGCAAAGGTAAAATCTTTGCTTGTAGAGTCAACAAATGTGGAATCTGTGCATGGACAAATCCAGTGAACATTTACGACTTCACCCAACTCTCTCAGTCTTAAATGTCCCTGCATTCAGACCAACACAACTGGGATGTTTCCAAATCTCTGGTGTCCAGTCTGTGGAGAGCAGGACATCCTGGGCAAGGGTTTCAAGACACTGCATTCTTGCTATGGTGGTGGGCTGTGTGAGGGGCAGTCAGTAACTTTGATACAGGTAGTATGCCGGGGGAGTTGCAAGTGTGTTGGGTGTGTATGTCTTATTGCAGCCACATATGCTGTCCTTGGTTGGAATGACTTACCTTGCTTCCTTGTGAGGTTATGTTCTACGGGATTCTTGAACTGAGGGTTCTCTGAGACAGCAGTCACCGTCTGGCATCGAGAGTCAGCAGTATATCCCGTGTGCCTTCTACAGTAAATCCTTATTCCTTTGTACCTCATTTCGGTAGGGAAGAGGATGATTTGAAGAAATCGGTGGTGGCCCCACGCATCATCCGTATGCCTCGTACCCCACGGCCTCCAAGGATGTTGGTATTCTTGTCTGAAACACTACCGTGGATCTAGTGGTGATCAGTTGTGGGAGTGACGCTGTGCCTTTTGAGCTGCACGATACAAGAGACAGACTTAAGAGGGCTTCATCTATAAGGGAGGTTGCACACGGCGGGATGATTTGGGAGCCATTGCTACTAGTCGTGCAGTGCGCGTACACTTCAGCATGCATGCAGCGGCCATCTTGTGAGAGGAACACAGGGGGAAATAGCTCAACGCACAGCATCTGGGGTATGTATATGTCAACACATGCGACTTAATGCAACATTGTTGTCAGCTGCTGTGTTGAAAAGAAATCACTATGGCGACCAGTGATTACTCGACCATCGGCGAAAGGGGCTCAACACGTTCGAGGTGAAGAGGGCGGTTTGTACAAAGTTGGAGCAAATCAGCAGCGCAACCTGCTAAGTTTACTGCACTGAAGGTTTGGAAGGAGAGCATTTCATGGCGACGGTGGAAGCGAACTTTCTGTTGTAACCAGGATCACAAACACTTTGTGAAGTAGGAGGTAAGATCGATTGTAAGACCGACGCACCGCCAACTGCCAACAGCATTTCCTCAGCTGGTGAACCCACAGCTGGGAACATTCCAAGGACTGAACTAAGGTGATAGAGCAAGGAGGGGTGCACGGGTAAGACCTGAATTACCAAGGGGCATACTTACAAGGGCTTTATCTCCGGTTTTTTGGCTAACAAAACCAAAAAAGCGGAGATAAAACCAGCGCCCTATTTACAAGAGGGTGCTAACATGACTAATCGCACGTTAGCACCCTTTTTCCCAACGCCTCACTTTGCATCTCCAATGAGATGCAAACTGGGCGTTACTGGGCGTACCCAAGATGGAGTACCTTGCAAATATCGCTGATGTTTACATCGCAATATTTACAAGGCAGCCCACATGATTTTAGCACACATTAGATTTTGGCGAAAACGGCTGCTTTCGCTAAAACCTAACATCTGCTAAAATCCTGACTTAGCCATCCCTAACATAGGGGGTGGATTATGCTGATACGACCACAGGGTCGTATCAGCAAGGTTATCGCCCTTTTGCAGGGAACATCGCTGGAAAACCAGCAATGTTCCCTGCAAAAGGGCGATAACCTCGCTATCTCTGGAATTTTTATCGCCCTGGAGTAAAGCGTTGTTAATAACGCGCTACCAGGGCGATAAATATCAGAGCTAGCCTGCGATAATATAATTATCGATAGCACGGCCAGCGATAATTATCGATGGCCATTGTTAATATGCCCCCAAGTTGGGAAAAGGAAGAAGGGGAAAAGAGAGACTGGGCAGTGACTAAAAAATACAAGATATTTACCTCTGTAAGAAAAATAACGTGGAAATACGTGGAACCAAGGCATAGCATAAAACAATGTAAAAATGTGAACAGAAAATGCGCTTTCAATAACAGTAAATATGCTGTAGGTATATTAACCACCAACGTAATAATTGTGCTGAATGCGGCACCTTCTGGAGATCCGTAAGGACCTTGGGTTAGAGTTACCTTGACTTATAGTATTACCAGTTGGCAGAGGTTTGCATTTAGCATCAATAAAGTTGTTACTGTCACATTTGGACACTGTCTGTGCTCCATGGCTGACCATCCTCCAAAGTAACAACATAACGTCCGACTCCTCGAACTTGGGGAGGTGCGGAGTGAGTGCTAGAACCATCTCTGTGTCTCTTGGGGAGTTATATGTGGACCAAATCAATAATTGTAATAACAGGTTCCTTGGCTCCTTGAGCAACGTCATATCTCTCCTTGTTGTTGGACTGGTGAGTTCTAATTCTCTTCCATGATCTCCCCAATGTTAAGTTCAGTAATGGAATTACCTTTCATCCAAGTTGGGGCCATTTTGGTACCAGCTTCTCTCCCCTTAAGCGATTCAAATGGAGAAAGACCTGTAAGGTTGTTAGGCATGGTATGGTGCTCTCTCTACTTTTACATCATCCCCACAAGCCCCTTGGATGCGGTCCTTAATCATGGAGTTCGCTCTTTTCACAACAACATTGGCTTTAGGACAATATAAGGCAATCTTAAAGTGACTGATCGACAGGTCATTAATGAAGTCTCAAAAGGTCCGAAGTGAACTGTACACCTTTGTCGGGGATGAGGACCTTAGGAATGCCTTCATTGTAAAATATTCCACGAAGGAAATGTGAATATATGATGTTACACCACGGGCAAATACAACGCGGTAGGTTACAACGCGGACGTTACATCGTCCGCGTTGTTACCACACATGGCATTACATCGCAAGTCGTTTCTACGACTTGCACTAGATGACGCGCTAGACTTAGGAATAGTATAAATTACTATTCCTACTCCAGTTAGCGCAACAGCAGGGAATGTGTTGGACTTAAAATCCAACACATTCCCTGGTGTTGCACGCCATCTAGCGCAAGTCATTGAAACGACTTGCGATGTAATGCCACGCGTGGTAACAACACAAACGATGTAACATCCGCGTTGTTATTAACACATATGGTACTGACAGCGTTGTACACACTGTCTCCCAGAAAATATATCAGTACTTGGGTGGCAATTGTGTAAGCACATTAAGCTTATGCAGCAGGAGGAGTAATCAATCATAATTATAATTAAACTTTTGGAGAAACCTTTCCTGTATTGGGTATTGATGGGACAAAACATATAAGATGGTTGAAATACGTCAAATCTTTCTTGATTCAAATAGGCCATGCTGAATATTATAATGACCCACCGACTATGTGTAGGGTATCAAGGAAGGATCTTAAAAATATTTGCTTGCTATACATGAATGAAGTCAGATTTTCAAGCGAGATGGCCAAGACTTCCGTGGTAGCACACCATCTTACCTTGACTTCGATAAATGCCCAACCATATATTCTGTTAACTACTAGGGATTATGACAGGTTTCTGTTGACACGATTTAGACTAGACATTTTGCATCGATCTTTGAGTTTCCCAGAGGTAAATGATTGGTCTAGAATACTCTGTAATTGTCCATGTGATGATATATCAGCCCAGTCATCTATTCACATTATGTTTTTTTGCACATTTTATTCAAAGCCTAGGAAAACATGGATTATTCCTGTTTTAAAAAAACTGGGTCTGAGACAATGTCGACCAGCATTTTTGGCTTTGCAGTATTTGGACAACGTTTATGTTATTGCCTCTGTAACCGTGTTTTTAAAAAATGTTTTTAGATATCGTAAGTCAATTGTGATGTCTTAACTAAGTTTTTTATCTGCATCTATTGATTTTTTATCCATTTACTGTAAAAATTTGTGGAATTTTGGTGTAATATTTTAATTGTGCTTTTATGGTTATTTTTTAATAACCGAATAAAGTTCATTTGAATTGAATTGAATTGACTGATCGACAGGTCATTAATGAAGTCTCAAAAGGTCCGAAGTGAACTGTACACCTTTGTCGGGGATGAGGACCTTAGGAATGCCTTCATTGTAAAATATTCCACGAAGGAAATGTGAATATATGATGTTACACCACGGGCAAATACAACGCGGTAGGTTACAACGCGGACGTTACATCGTCCGCGTTGTTACCACACATGGCATTACATCGCAAGTCGTTTCTACGACTTGCACTAGATGACGCGCTAGACTTAGGAATAGTATAAATTACTATTCCTACTCCAGTTAGCGCAACAGCAGGGAATGTGTTGGACTTAAAATCCAACACATTCCCTGGTGTTGCACGCCATCTAGCGCAAGTCATTGAAACGACTTGCGATGTAATGCCACGCGTGGTAACAACACAAACGATGTAACATCCGCGTTGTTATTAACACATATGGTACTGACAGCGTTGTACACACTGTCTCCCAGAAAATATATCAGTACTTGGGTGGCAATTGTGTAAGCACATTAAGCTTATGCAGCAGGAGGAGTAATCAATCATAATTATAATTAAACTTTTGGAGAAACCTTTCCTGTCCAGTGCGATCTGGGGCAACTTGAGACCATGGTTCCTGCGGTACATCGACAGGGAAATAGGGGTGTACTCCTCAAAACCTTACATTTATCAGGGGCCGCACAACTGTAATAAAGCTTAACTTTATTTTCTACTATGAAGTCTAGACTAGGCCACCAACATGTTGACCTGACTTGGTTATGCTTCTTCTTAAGTGACTCTCATGCGCAAGATCCACAATTCTCTCTCACAACTTTACAGGAATAACCTTGTACCTCTGAACAGTTTTCTCCGTCCACACTTAGGGGCCCATTCCGATGGCAGTCGGATCGCCACCCCCGGATTAGATTATGATGGCGGTGGTGACCACAGCGGTGTGAAAGTCCATCCGCTGCTTCAATCCGCCCGCTGGCCTGGTGGGCAGAGCTGGACTGCCAAAATGGTGCCGGTGCCTAGCTTATTCTGCCATCCGGATTAGGATGCATGCGGAAGCCAGCTTTTCCATGGTGGTCTCTCCATTATGGAAAGGCTGTGCTTGGGGGCCCATTGTAGGCCCCCTCGTGTTGGAGGGGTGTGGGTGCACTGGGGGGTACCCATGGTACCCCCCTACATTTCACTGCACCAAGTGGCAGGCACTGTGCAGTGCCTGCCACGTAGTGCAGTGAAATGCACAACATGTTCATTTTTGGGACGCAGCGGTGCTGCTGCCAGCACCGCCCGCCACAATGTTAAAGCTGCGGAATCTGACCGCGGTGGTGGTGGGCCCATCATAATACAACGCGCGGGACTGCTGGAAGCATGGCAGACGGACCCAATCACCACCATGTGTGCGGCGGTCACATCATAATACCATGGGCGGGACCGCCGCACGCATGGCGGTTGGACCCAATCTTCGCTACGGTGGCAGCCGGAAAAAATCCGACCGCCATCCTAATAGGCCCATAAGTTCGTCCTCCATTACCCAGTATTTGGTCAAACTTCCAGGCAGATCACTGCATCTCTTTGGCCATCCTGACAAACTCCTTTCTTGGAGTTCTTTTAACTCTTTATCATTTTCCATACACTATTTCCATTCACCTTCTTACAATAATATTAATCCATCAATGAGATGTGTTCCCCATTCATACTCTCATCCTCGCAGACCTCCTTCCATTTACATTGTGACTAAGAATGCACAGTAACATTCCTATCACCAGGCACATACATGACCTTAAAACTATAGCCTTCCAGGTCTAGTAACCAGCTGGAAATTCTAGGTGCAGTACGCTCTATTCTTCGGAGATACAAACAAAACTTAAGGGTTTGCTGTCGGTCCGCATTATGAATGTAATTCCCCATAACAAGAACTTAAAGAGATTAATTGCCCAAAAGCATGTGACAGCCTCTCTCTACAACTGATAGATGCATTCCACCCCACTCAAGACTCTGGATGCAAAGGCAATTGTAGATTCTCTACCTTCTATAATCTGTGTTATGGTGGCACCCAAACCCTTGTCACTAGCACCAGTAGTCAACACAGTTGTTTTGGATACGCCAAACTCTCCTATGAAAGGGGCATTGGAAATGGATAGTTTAAGGCACTTGAAAGCAGAATCATGCAGTTGTGACCAGCTAAACTGCTCTCCCTTCTTCAAAAGAGATCTCATGGGCTTGACTATGCTGAAGAACTTATTGACAAATCTAGCATAATACTCTACCAGTCCTAGAAAGGATCTTAGCTCTTCTTTATTGGTGGGGCATGGCACTTTACTGATGGCCCCAACCAAATTTAGTTCAGGTTTAATCCCTTCATAAGATACCACATGCCCGGATAGTCCACAGAACAATCTCCTATGTAATATTTGTGTTTTTATTATGAGGCCAGCTTCTCCCAATCTTTGCAGGACACACCTGAGTGCCAGATCATGTTTTTGCTAAGACAAATTGTTGATTAGAATGTCATCTTGGAAGCACAAGATATTGACCATACCATCAGGAATGTGGTGCATTAAACGCTAGAAAACTGTAGCAGGGAATGCCAGACCAAATAGCATCCTGAGGTAATGGTACGCTCCCAGGGGCGTTATAAAGAAGGTGAGCGGAAGAGACTCTGTGTGGAATTGAACTTGATGATATGCTGAGGACAAGTCCCATATGCTGAGCCTGGTCAAGGCTGCCTTGACCAGGCTCAGCATTTCATGTTTCAATGGCAAGAGATGTCTATAATCCAAATCCTGCTGTTCAGGTCATGTAGGACCACAAAGAGCCAAATATCTTTGTCCTTAGATTTAATTGTTAGAATAATAGGAGCCAGCCACTCAAAACTCTCTATAGGTTCTATAATCCCTTGCTTTAGCAATTTGTCTAGTACTGCTTTTAGAGGTTTGCACATGGGCTGCAGTATGGGTTGTACCTTCTGGACTACTGGTTTGGCATTGGATTTAAGCTTAATTCAATATTAGTAGTTGGACAGCAACCAAAATCTATTGGAGAAAACATTTGGGAAACTGGAAAAATCAATACAATTGTGTGTAGATCTGTGCAACCTAAATTGGAACATCTGATGGAATGGTCACTCACCCCGGGACATGGCAGAGACGCTAGTTACATTGATGGGGAAGGTGGTATTTACCTCTTTGAATATGTCATCTTCATATCATCAGAATGAGTTGCACGAGCAAACACACGGCCTGACTTCATTTGCCAATACTTAGGGTGCCTAGTGCCTTCTGGCATAGCTTCGGGATTCACAGTATTCAAGAGAGTGATCGGTGTTCTCTTTAAGAACATCGGTGGAGTGGCGTGCTTCAGTATGATGTCCTAGTATATGGAGCGAATGTGGAATAACATGATAAGAGGTAACTACGGTTCTGAATATTTGATAAAACAATGGTATGACCTTGTAGAAGGACACATGCGGATTTGCTGAAAATGGTGTGGGTTACCATGGCATCATGCATTGAGCAAAAAAGTGGTACCAACACTGAAATTGTCTACGGCAATTGAGGAAGCCCTGGAAGCCCTGTGACGGCTAACAAGGATTGAGATCTTCCTTGGGGATCGCAGATTGATACAACCAATTTGTACCCCATTTCGCAAGCAAGAGATCACCTGTGTAAGAACTGCTAAAGAAGGATTTGCAGCATGCGTGGAGTGAGTGATGCATGTGAAGCTGTATTTGGCCGAGCCAAGAATGATATAGTCGGTGCTCAACCCTTGAGACAATTTGAAACATAGGACAGGGATGTTCTAAAGACAGATATGGGTGGTTTGGGCTGTAATTGAGAAATAGGCTTCCTGCAATGTGGGCAGTCTTACAGTATTTTAAAACCTATGTGTGGGGTACCATATTTGTTTAGGTACCGACCACAGCCCACCGGTGAAGCTTTTTAGCACTCTAAGTGGTGGTAGGGCTACCACACAAATTGCCTTGTGGAAATACCTAGATGCAAGAGTATCAGTAAAAATTTGAAAATGTTCTCGGGACAAAGAAATTTGCATCAGATTTTCTTTTCTTGCCTGTTCCTACCAGAAGTACATGGCGAAGAAGAAAGTGATGAGGGTGTAATGTACATGTTAAACCAAGTTAGCCTTGGATTAAATGGTGCCTCATAAAAGCAAGAATAGAGAAATAAGAGCATATTTATGAGAGCCTTGCATCATGCTTGCACCACGCAAAGTGGTACATGCGTGACGCATGTCTCTACGTCAGATTTATGAAGCCACACAAAGCCGCAATGTCTGGCTTTAAGTAGACACATAAATCTTGAGAAAGGCAATGTAGCGCAAATCGCTGCCTCGCCTTACTCTGCACAAGAGAGACATTCTATGGGCGTTGCAGTGGGTGTTTCCACGCAATGCCCATGATTTTTGACACATTCCCAGATTTACAAGGACTTGTAAACCTGGGAAAGCAATAAAATCGTGTGCCTCCATAGGTGAGGCAGTAACAAGGAGAAATATCTTTATTTCTCCTCATTTTTCATCTTTCTATGTGTGCTGCATTCTGCCTGACTTCGCTCCAACCCAGCTGTGTTGCTGGGTGGAGAGACCAGCAGGCACAGGCTCCCAGCTCCTGATGGAGCGCAAAACAAGCCTGCTCCGCCCAATCCCGTCACTGCTCTCATGAGTATGAGAGCAGCATCTGGATTGGCTGTAGTCTGGGTGCTTCAGCATGTGCCCAGAGGAGCAGAAGAGTCGTTAGCAGAGAGGCGAGCAGAAGACCGACAGGTAAGTTTCTTTTTTATTGTTTGTTTTGTTACAGTCACCCCCGTCCCCTACTGGCTGAAACCAGAAGGGCATTACCATAATCCAGTCGACTGATAACCAGAGCCTGGACAAGGGTTTTCTTCACTGAAAGTGGGAAAAAAGGGAAGGCTCTCCTCAGCAGGCACATAATCTGAAAGCAAGTACCTGTAATCGACAGGTCTGTACAATGGAAAGGAAGGGGCAAGAAGACTTTCGGTGGCCCAGTCTAGATGAATCTGTGAAGCATTTTGCTAAGGATTGTAATGCATGTATTGTTAGTAACACGTTTCAGGTTATTGAGCCATTGTCGATTTAGTCAACGGAAAATCCCATATTACAATGGTGTCTATAACTTAATAAGGATCTGTTCTGTCCCCCTTGAGGCGCAGGGAGCGTTGGACAGACCCTTACTGAAGCCCATCACGGTTTCATCCAGGGCGAGGGAGACTGCAGCAGTGCCAGCAGGGATGAGCTTCAGTAAGGGTCCGTCCAACGCTCCCTGAGCCTCAAGGGGAACAGAACACCTCCTTATTAAGTTATAGGCAAAAGACTAAGCCCATAAAATGTTGTCAGAACCGAGCCAGTGTGCTCACTGACGAAGAGTGGCAAGTGAGTCAACTTACCAACACCACGTAAAGAGAATTTCTAGTTCAGAACCTCTTTCACATCGATCCTGATGAAGGTCACCTGACCCATCAGGGCGTTCCTTGGCGAAACATGTCAACCAAACCATTAGGTGTTGTGGATCAGTAATTTATCCACATTAGCCACCACCGTTTCTTTTAGCCTTATCCCTCTTCTGGCTCATGTAATAGTTGTATACCAGGGAGTAGGTAATTTTACCCTTCTTTCACTATTGTCGCAATCCAGACAGTCTCCCTCCTGATGGAGGAAAATAGATCATTTGGTGAACAGAACACTCAAGTGATAGACCCAATGATGATGCTAGCCACCAAGCCACACAAGTGGAGAATACATATATACTGCAAACTGCGATAGTGTGGTTGAGGGTCTCTGATACACCTTCCTTGAGGCTCTGGAACTTTTACACATTTGATTCATTTCTGTTGATTATGGTTGTATTACCCCTAGAGGCTGAAAGAATCTCTGTTTCTATCTCCCTTGCATTTTTTCGAAAGCATGTTAGCATTAGCCGTTTTGGGTCCATTCAGTGTTGTAGGGGAATCCCAGAAAAGTAACATTCTACTGACTGAAAGAGTTGAAGTTTGTTGATAATGTCAACCAATAGGAATGCTATTGAGTTCACTGAAGAAGTGTTAAATACGGAGGGATGCTTCTCAGTTGAGGGTTCTTTGTGATATCAGTTGCTACCTGTTGTGGAGGGCCAGTAGCATTTCCCTTCTGTCTTCTACAGTAAGCTCTTACTGCATGCTTTTGGGTGTACCACACCTCTTTTCAGAGTGGTGGGGCAGTAGATGTTTCATGGATGAGTGCTGTGATGGGGAGCAGCTGCAGAGAGGCAGCAGTCCATTCGATACCCCTAGTGGATGAAGCTGCCCCTCAGCTTTTTTTAAACTTTGTGGGTTTCCCACTTTGCAAAGCTTGACAACTTTTAAGAAAGAAGCAGTGAATCAACGATTTGGTGTCTGGGCTAGGGCAAGTGGCGACTTTAGGGTGGTAAAACCGGTGACACAGCACCGACGCCGAACTTCGGAGGACACTGCATTTTGAAATAACTTTTGGACTTAAAAGCACCTGCTACAGAGTTACTTGTGTGGCCTGCAATCTGCAGGCAGTAATAAAAATGTCAAGATAACTCTGGTGATTAATGTACCTGCTGGAGAGATCTGAGTTTTGTCTGGTCAGTTTTGAATCATTAGAAACTAGCGCAGAGTGTTAATGTGCCTGCTGCAAAGCAGTGTAACAAGCAGAGTACAGAATGGTACTGTAGGTGGATAGCTCGGTTTGTTACTGCTTTTGTCACATAGATCCGTTTAGTCACTGGCAGGTCATAAGTTACAATCCTTCTAATGTAGCACAGAGAGCTATGAACTAGCATCAGAGAGCTGCATGCAAACTGCAAGGCACAGGTTTAGAACTTTATATTTTTCCACAGTCTTTCGTTATCATAAGGTTGCTAAAAAAGGGTTAATTTGGGTAGAAATAAATTCTTATTAGAAAGCTAATGCCAACCCCTGTGTTTGTGCTTCTCTAGACCAAGCAATCTTAAAATATATACATCTGTGGAGAACCTATTTATTATGGGGGGGGGGGGCAAAGACTGTGCACCAGAAGACACCAGCAGAGTCGGACTGACCCATAGGATAACCATAAAGTGCCCCCTGGGCTGGACTGTCAGATCAGTGTGTGGCCAGATTTTAAGCAGTTTGTGGGCCTGTTATATGTCCAGGTGGGCTGGTGTTTACTGTTAATTACCCTGATATTACCATAAGGCCTGCCTGCAGAGAACACAAACGCATTGAGGGGCATATTTCCAAGCCCCTATCGCCACCACAGGGTCACTTTTCAGGACTTTGTGGTGGGGATAGAGGCTTCGCCTTATTTATAAGGTGGCGTTAAGTCACTTAATGTGGATTAACGCTGCCTTGTACATAAAACCCCTTTTCACGCTATACTTAGCGTGAAAGGGGAGGGCAATGGGTGTTGCTGTGGGCGTTCCACCACAACAAACATTGATTTTAATGCCTATTTACAAGGGTGGCATAAATATGGGGCAGCGCCAAAATTAAGACCAGGGAAAACCTGGTCTTAAACAAGCGCAACGATGAGAACTGTTTAATTTCTCCTCGTTTTTGCTGTTTCCATGTGTGCTGCATTGTGCAGCATACATAGAAACAGCAAAACGCCAATGATTGTTTATGTGCTTGAAGGTGTCCCTTCCTCCACATAAACAATCGTTTAGAAATATTACATTTTGCAATTTCTATGTGTGCTGCATTGAGCAGCACACATAGAAGTTACAAAACGGCCTTTAAAGATTGTTTATGTGCAGGAAAGCGTACCTTCCTGCACATAAACAATCACTCCCCTCAACGCAGGCACCCTTGCACTATTTTGCAAGGGTGCCTGCGTCGGCGCTAGGCAGCTAAATTTAGCGCCAGGGCAGGGGGAAACACAGGGCTGCACCATATTGTTGTAAATATGGTGCAGCCCTCTGTTTCTAAAGTGATGGAGAGTGTCGTTATCCTTCTTGGCTTAACGCCACGCTTCACCACTTTCCTTGTAAATAGCCCCTGAGTCTTCCATACCTGGCAAAATAGCCGTACAGCTTGTTGTTATACGTTCAAACTGGCCTGTTTTGCAAATGTAAGCCACTTTTTTTAGCTCTCTGATTCACTAATGGGAGTCCCTTTCATTTTGGTGCCCAGGCCAAGGTGAAGGGAAGGAGGAGGGGAACGTGCAAGCAAGTGAGGAAAGAAGAGGCAACAACATTTGACTCTCTCCAGATATTTCTGTAAGAAAATGGGCCTCTTGAGCTGTTTCCTGAGTTTAGACGGCTGAGTCAGAGAGGAGAGGGACACTTTTCCAGATCGGGGAGCATCTGCAGAAAAGGACTTGGAGAGTGCATGGTTGGTTGACTTTAAATTTAGTTTCCAGATAACCTCGGGCCCTTCCCCCATGACCCCACAGGAAGTGCTGTTACTTTGACACCACAAGAAGTGCTGTTACTTTGACACGACAGGAAGTGCTGTTACTTTGACCCCACAGGAAGTGCTGTTACTTTGACACCACAAGAAGTGCTGTTACTTTGACACGACAGGAAGTGCTGTTACTTTGACCCCACAGGAAGTGCTGTTACTTTGACACCACAAGAAGTGCTGTTACTTTGACACCACAGGAAGTGCTGTTACTTTCACACCATAGGAAGTGCTGTTAAGTTTCTTCCAGATGATGGACCAGTATACACTTCTTTTTAAACAATATTGCATACTCGAGGTTGTAGAATATTAGGAAAAAAGTGATTGGTAATTGACAGAGACAACCAGTAACAACACGAGCAAACTCTAAACAGACTTACCTTTGAAAGGTCGAAAACGGAGTGGTTGAATGGCGGCTGTAGCGAAGCGTGCTGCAAAGGCTGCATGCGGGAACATAGTGGTAGCAGCTACTAACCTAACCTATATAACACCTTTCTGTCATTTGAACCTGTGAGCGTCAGGTGTCACAATCTGGGTCATGACGTATGTGTACGTTGCAGACCACGCAACTGACCGCTTGCCAATACTAAAGGCCACAACCGCCTTGTGGCAGGCCTTCCGAAACAGATCAGGCTTGGGTGCACGTCATCTGTCCACCATCCTTTACAGGTGTCAAGGTGTGCTCCACAGCCTGCTACAGGTACTTTAGGTAATCCGCGATCACTACAGGGGCGTAATGGAGGTCGCTGCGGCTCCCCACCCCGCAGCTCGATGCAATGCCGAAGGGGCCCCTGGGGTTCCTTGTTTTGGTGGGGGCCCCCCCTCACCTCCCAAAGTCATGCCATTGCATGCCTTGCAGAATGCTTACAATGCCAGGGACTAAGAAATAGGTGAACGCTCGCTTTCCCAAGCAGGCCACCTGCAGCATAGGGGGACCCCACTGAACCCAAGACCAATGAATATCTGTGCAATCAGGGAGACGACGGGACCCTCATCACATTTTGCAGGGGGGCCCCAACATTTTGTGTTATGCCACTGGTCACTATCCACTATGAAGCCTCTCCACTGCAGGCTGTCTGCCACTGTCCATGCACTTCGCTCACCGCTTGCACCATGCTGAACCACTTGTAACCCCTATAAAGTGGTCTTATTGTTTAGTCCTCAGTTCGTCAAACTGGAGTCTTCTGCCAAAACATAAGGTTGCTACGAGCATAATGGTGTAAAGTCTGACCCTTGTCGTCTACCCCCAGTTCAAGTGAGAAGGTATAGACTGCAACGCTGTATTGCTCCCTCGAAGGGCCCTAACCTTCGCAATACAGCACATTTTGGTGAATAGACCTTGAAACTAGACACCCTCCCCATAGTAATGAGCAGTGTTTGTTGGGTTCCAATCCAATTTTTCATCTTACACTCACTAGCAGCCTTTGGACCGATTCCAGTCTTCCCAATCTTGGCAAAAAATGGGAGCAGAGGAATACGTTAAATAAGTGGTTGCTCAAAAGCACATTATTTACCCAAACAAGGAAGTTGGGATTGAAAAACTGTTCTTCAAGGATCCACAGTTTCCAACTTATGCAATACTCCATAGCTGGGATGGGGTGGTTCTGATGGTAGTGTCAAGTGACTACTCTTCCCAGAGATACGTCCAGTGTTTATTACCAGCATATTTTAGTGAGGTGGTAAAACCAACATTAAATGTGAAGTTCTCTAGTTCCATGGCTAAAACCGGTGCTTAATTGGAGCTGGTGGTTTCTGGTGCTTGGCACTAGCACTTAATTGTCAACACTAGCACTTAGGACAGTCTGCCACATGGTGGTGCTGTCTATCTAACTTAGAGATGAGCACAACAGCAGTTGTTTATTAATTCAATATAAATTAAAAGTGACGTAATATCTGCCCCCAAGCCATTCTTAAAGCTTTAGGGCCTGGAATAGTCTGAATTGTCACACTTGTAGGAGTGTGGTGGTTAATAGTTGTGTTGGTACTTTTTGGTACTGTCATTTGCCGCACTGGGGGGGCAATAGGCGAAGCAACCTCCAGTGGCCTCCTGACATGGGCCCTGGCACTTATATTTTTACAAGTTAAGTATGGGAAAATGTAGCCGCTGGCCCTTATCTGCTGGTGGAGTCTGCAGCCAGATCCTGTCATGGGGCCCGATTCACAGAACTAACTTAAGACAAAATCCTAAACTTTCTACCATTTTGGTATTCACAGAAGGCACTTACTCAATTTGGTATTCACAGAAGGCACTTACTCATTTCGGTATTCACAGAAGTTATGAGTCCTAACTTTAGGACTCCTAAATGCCTTCTGTGAATACCAAAAGTCTTAAAGTCAGTATTTTTCTCAGTTTAGGAGTAGTAAAGTTAGGACTCCTAACTTTAGGACTCCTAAATTCCTTCTGTGAATACCGAAAGTCTTAAAGTTAGGATTTTTCTCAATTTAGGAGTAGTAAAGTTAGGAGTCGTAACTTTAGGACTCCTAAATGCCTTCTGTGAATACCAAAAGTCTTAAAGTCAGGATTTTTCTCAGTTTAGGAGTAGTAAAGTTAGGACTCCTAACTTTAGGACTCCTAAATTCCTTCTGTGAATACCGAAAGTCTTAAAGTTAGGATTTTTCTCAGTTTAGGAGTAGTAAAGTTAGGAGTCCTAACTTTACTACTCCTAAACTGAGAAAAATCCTATCTTTAAGACTTTCAGTATTCACAGAAGGCATTTAGGAGTCCTAAAGTTAGGGCTCCTAACTTCTGTGAATACCGAAATGAGTAAGTGCCTCTGTGAATACCAAAATGGTAGTAAGTTTAGGATTTTGTCTTAAGTTAGTTCTGTGAATCGGGCCCAAGGTTTTTTTAATAGCAATGGTAACCTGAACTGAGCCTAAGTAGACAACGACACACTTCTTCGAGTCCTGTGGCTGTGGGTGATCACAGGGTAGCGTTGGTGGTAGATACTGTTGTTTACCATTAGTGTTTCAGGGTCTACCATACTATTTAATCTAGACGAGTAACAAAGTTATTCCGCTTGTGAACATGTTTTGCCAAGGGCATCAACAGTGATCGGTCAAGGCTTACTTCAGGAAATCGTAGAGAGATTGAAACTGGAATGTACGACACAGATATCACGCTCAATGCGCTCAACATACGGTTAGAGTGAGATCATTTAAAGAGCCCTGAAGGGCTCACTTAGAGGATAGCATTATGGAATGAACCCCCAGGTAGGTGCTCCATGGCTCATAGTCCACCTCCCTAATAAAGGTCTTTTTTATGTGTCCGCACGCACCCAGTTTTCCCAAGCACTTGAAGTGTTTCATTGTGTGCAAAGTGTCCCGCAAAGTGATAATGGAACATTGGCCACCTTAACTAGGTCCTCTGGCTCCAAGAGCTACAGATGAAGCTACAGTTGATGTCAACCCCATCAAAAAACATCAAATCCTCCTCATTATCTCCAACCAACGAGTCATTAGGATGGGCAAAGGACTAGTCCACTTACACTCTCCTCTCTGAAGTGCTCACTTCCTGTTCAGGTACTTTATCCTGATGGGGGAAACTTAGAGTCACCGAAGCTCGTGCCTTGTGGAGAAAATCACCAATGTTAGGGGAGAGGATGTAGCCTTATGGCTAGAGCGGACGACCTCGAAGCTAAGAAACCGAGTTCGAGTCTCTGCAACCACGCTCAACATCCTGTGATTCTGGGCAAATCACATAATTTCCCCATGCCTAACAAAAATGAGTGCGTCCTTATATAACGCAACTGGTGCTATGTAAAGCGCTCTGAAGCCCGATACTTTCGGGTCTAGTTCGGGCTATATAAAACTCTAAAAAAAAAAAAAAGGAAAAAAAAAGTTTATTCACCAGAGCAGTCTATGGTGGATAACAGTTGGATAAGATTAAAAAGATGCACCTGTGCGCTGGGACAAGTGTGGCCATCCTTACACCTCTTTTTGTTCTGCTGGAGTGTGCTGTGGGTCTCATGTATATCCTATTTTGGACAGACTGCTGAAGACAATCCCCTTAGGGAGCAAAATTAGGACAGGGCCAAAGTGTGTGGTCAGAGGCTCACTAGGACTGAGATAAGGATAACGTACAGTAATTCACCCTACTCTCTAGGACACACTGAGGTTTAAAGAGACTCTCCCATCAATCACCTGCACTGAGCACAACCCTGCTCTGTAGGACACACTGAGGTTTAAAGAGACTCTCCCATCAATCACCTGCACTGAGCACAACCCTGCTCTGTAGGACTCACAGAGGTTTAAAGAGACTCTCCCATCAATCAACTGCACTGAGCACAACCCTGCTTGAGACTCAGCAACCGCCTGTTATCTGATTCATTGACTCCAGCCTGAACATCCACTTTGCTGCAGTAATTCCCCCATGATGATCCTGCCTCCAAAAAATGAAAGACAAACCCATGTGATTTTTGCTTATTTAATATGCAACGTTTGTGCCGCTCTTCCAGATGCGATATCACAGGCATTATATAATTTGATATATCCATTTTTTTCAATGTATCTGCCCGATTTAGTTAGTGCTGCTTCACACCAGGGGGATTCAGAGCACACAGAGAAGTTGAACCAGGATCCCATAACAATAAAATGTCAAATGACACTGAGAATGCGAGGGAACAGTAGAAAGAGGCATGGGAGGAGGGGCAGGGGGTGACAGTAGGAGAAGGGAGGGGTTATGAAGGCAGGAGAGGAAATGAACACTTTTTCAAGTCAAATTGTATTTGCTTGGGGCGTCTCTGTGTGGTATGTTTTTCACAGTTAAATCTGCTTTTAAATGACTTTTGTGCATAATTAGTTACCCAGTTGGGCCCTTTTGCCCCACTATTGAAAGCCTTCCAGATCCTCTTAAAAATATGCTTTTTATCCTGATGATGACCAGTTGAGCCACTCTCCTCAGCTGAAACATTAACACATTGAGTGGAATTTTGTGGATGAGATAATTCAACACATTATGCAATAAAAAAAAAACCACTGTTATGTGCATACTGTTCATACAAATAATGAACTTCACAACTTGTATAAACTTATCCAGTGAGAATGAACAAATACTGTACTTATGTGTCTTCCTCTGTGGCATGCTACAGTTCATTTCCTATTCTAAAATACATGGCAGTCTGTTTACTATCAATGTAGTAAACAGACTATGAAGAGTCATGACTGAGCAGACTGGAACAAACCTGCACTACAGATTCGTACAGTGTGTTATTTTGCAAAAAGATATACTGTCCTGTGGGTGACTGGCTTCGTAAAATAAGCATTGGCAAAGCCAATAGGTCTCACCTTTATCAATGCTAACATAAGCCATTGGCTTTGCCTATACATGTTTTTAAAACATTTTCGGGAAAAGTAAAAGAGAGATTATTTCAAAATACTGCAGGAAACTGGAACACATACTTTAAGGTATCTCAAACTGAATATTGAATTCAATATTTTCAATCTTTATAAATGGCATGGCTTATTTCTCGAATTTAAAGCAGAAAACTGAGCAGAATTTAAAAAGCCTATGCCACGGGATCCAGCTTTAGGTTAACAAAGAGGACTAGTCGCAGATATCTAAAAGAACATATCAGCTGTCAGGAATTTAAAGGAACATGCTTGTCATTTAGCTTCTACGCCACTAGGAAGTAGAAAAATGTTCCAGCCATTTGGTACTCTGCAGAAACCCAAGGAGAATATTGATGGGCCTCTGGGTGAGAACATCTGTCCAGTCACTCTCTGTATGATTTCTGCCTCAAAGGCAGCCTGTGTGAGTGCAGCAGGCTGCCCCTCCACAGCACCATAAATGCTGCCTTTGCGTGTGAATGCCTGGGTTTTCTTAAGACATGTGGAAGCAGGAGATAAAAGAAAACAAAGATAAAGCTTATTTTTTATTCAAAGTTGGCAAACGTACCTGGTGCTGTAGTTTTAGGGGCAAACTGGGAGGGGAAAGGAGGGAAAGGGAGCAACACAGAGAGCACAGAGGGCAGGGACGTTAAAGGAGAAGCAGAACATGGGAGAGAGCAAGAAAACACATGCACTCCCATTGAGTGCTCAAAGAAAAAGAAAAAAATAGTTCCCTGATGAGGAGGGATGCAAATCATCCAATCAAAAAGAGGGTAAAGAAGCTATGCTACAGGAGAGGGACAAACAATAGAAGTGGAAGGAGAACAATCAAATAAGAAGCAAGCCAAGCAGCTTGACAAGCAAGCTAGCAAATGATAAGCGATGGGCCAAACGTCCACAATAAGTACTGGTATTGTACACAATAGGTCTTCAATTACAGACAGCTGAACGCTGTTTGTAGACAAGACCCAAAAATTGTAAGCCCTGATAGGAGCCACCCTTACCTCCAGGCCTCTTAACACTAAAAACGCCTCTGTACTGGGGAATTGCTGTGCACCACAATGCTCTGGGAAAAAAACACCCTACACTGACTGTGGATAAATCTTGATTCCAACTGACGAAACATTGGAAAGTCCAACAAACTCGAAGTCCCTTGAAAATGTGTGTGTGTTTCGAGTTGGTGTGATTCAGTCACCGGGGCTAGGATTAGGAACGACAGATCAGGTTAAAAGGGTGGGTCGTGGTTTGAGGATGACGAGGCTGGAAGCTGGAACAGGACAAATGCGGTATCCGGTGGTTTGGATAGCCAGATCAGTGACCCCCAAAAGTTGCACAATAGACTCTCCTGAGTCTTTAGCTGGCTGTGGTGAAGCTCTCACTGATCTGTGGTTGAAGCCAATGCTGGTTTAAGAATTGAAAAACATCAGGTTTGGGTTAGATGATATGATCTTCTAGCAAGAGAGACTCTTACCTCCAAGTACTAATAGGTCAATGTCAAGGTCTCTCTGATGTCAACTTGAAAGAACTGCTCAATGCCATCCTTTTGACATGTTTCAATGGCAGAAACTCCAATGAGAAGGAGAAACAGTCAATATAAACATCTCTGAATAACATGTTGGATCAAGAGAAAAGGGACCGAGAGTCCTTGTATAGCAGGAAGTAATGGAGGTGATAGAAGTCAATGAAGAACAAATACGGAGCTTGAACACATGGAAGAGAAAGGATGTTGAGGGAGAAAACGATGTGTTAGAAAAGGGTCAGAAATTATCTGAAAGAGGTCAGATCCTGCCCTGCCAAAGGACGCGCGCAGTGGAAGGTAGAGCAGCCGCGGGGGAGTTGGCCCCATGGCCTTGCCAAAGACAATGCTCTCCGGCCAACAACCCCGCTCGCACGTTGCAGGTTGTCTGCAGGTTGTTCAAGGGAGTTGGGCATACGGTCAACTTGGAAAAGGGTAAAAAAAATCCTAGAAGTTCACTGAAAAAGACAGAGGTTAAAGTGACATTATATTTAGGTATCAATCAATCACAGATTTGTTAAGCGTAACTACTCACCCGCAAGGGTCTCAAGGCACTGGGGGAGTCCTTGATGGACTGCAGGTTCCAGTCCATCAAGGAGGGGGCCTGTCAAAGAGCAAGATTTTGAGGTTGTTCGTGAAGATGGGGAGCGATGTTGTCTGTCTGAGGTGGAGCAGTAAGGCGTTCCATGCTTTGGCCGCGGGGAAGGAGAAGGAGTGGCCTCCTGTTCTGGTCTTTCTGGCGCGGGGAACCACGGCATAGGAGTTGGAAGGATCGTAGGATTCTTTGGGGTGCGTGGAAGTTGAGTCGGCTGCTGGGTATGCTGGTCCGGTGTTGTGGAGGGCTTTGTGGGCGTGGGTCAGGATCTTGAAGGTGATTCTAGCCTCGATGGGGAGCCAGTGGAGTGTGGGTAGGTGTTGGGAGATGTGGCAGTTCGTGGTAGGTTGAGGTCTAGTCTTGCGGCGGCGTTCAGGACGTTTTGTAGCTTGCGGGTGAGGTTTTTGTTAATGCCGGCGTAGAATGCATTGCCGTAGTCGAGTCTGCTGGTGACGAGGGCGTGGGTGACGTTTTTTCTGTGCTCGAGGGGGATCCATTTGAAGGTCTTACGTAGGAGGTGGCGGATGTGGAAGCAGGAGGATGTGACGGAGTTGATCTGGCGGTCCATTTTGAGCTCGGAGTCGAGGATGAGTCCGAGGTTGTGTGCGTGGTTCGTGGAGGGGTGAGCTCGCGAGGGTGGGGGGCCACGAGGTGTCATTCCAGGTGTCGGGGTGTGGGCCCATGATGAGTACTTCAGTCTTGTCGGTGTTGAGTTGTAGGCAGCTGCTTTTCATCCATGTGGCAACAGCTTCCATGCCTTCTTGGAAATTGTGTTTGGCTGCATTGGCTTCGTTGGATAGGGAGAGGATGAGTTGGGTGTCGTCTGCGTATGAAACAATGTTGAGTCCGTAGGCTCTGACGATGGGGGCGCGTGGGGTCATGTAGATGTTGAAGAGCGTTGGGCTGGGGAGGACCCTTGGGGAACTTCGCAGGTGGTGGGTGTAGGGTCCGAGAGGAAAGGGGGAGTCTTAACCTCTGCGTTCTGCCGGAGATTAAGGAGTAGAACCAGTCGAGGGCAGTGTCCCGGATACCTGCGTCGTGGAGTCTGCAGATTAAAGTGCGGTGGGATACCGTGTCGAAGGCCACTGAGAGGTCGAGGAGGATGAGGGCTACTGTTTCTCCTTTGTCCAGTAGGGAGCAGATGTCGTCTGTTGCGGCGAGGAGGGCGGTTTCTATGCGGTTTTTTTTCTGGAGCCGGATTGCGACTGGTCGAGGATGTTGTGCTCTTCAATGAAGGTGGCGAGTTGGCTGTTAATGGCTTTCTCGATGACCTTCGCTTGGAACGGGAGCAGGGAGATAGGTCTGTAGTTTTTTAGGTCGGTGGGGTCCGCCGAGGGATTCTTCAGGAGGGGGTTGACCTCGGCGTGTTTCTAGTCATCATGGAAGGAGGCGTTCCCCAGGGAGCGGTTGATGGTGTGGTGAAGCATGGGTGCGATTGTGTCAGTGGCTCTGTTGAAGATGTGGTGGGGGCAGGGGTTCGTGGGGGCCCCGGAGTGTATTAACTTCATTGTCTTCAGTGTGTCTTCGGTGGTGAAGGCTGTCCAGCTGTCAATCGTTGGTTTTGTGGTTTCGGGTGTGGCTGGTGGGGGTTCCGTGTGTTGGTTGTCTTCGTCGAAGTTGTTGTAGGTGTTCTTGATTTTGTGGTGGAAGAAGGTGCTGAGTTAGTTGCAGAGGTCTTGTGAGTGAGGAATGTCTCGCTGGTGGGTTGGGCGAACTCCTTGCTGAGTTCTTTGTTGTTGTGCACGTGTGTGGAGATTCTGCCCTCAATTGCAGTTTTTTTTCGTGTTTCTGATGAGTTGGTGGTGGGTGGTGGTGGCGGCTTAGAAGTTGTGGGCTTCTGTGGATTTGAAGTTCCTCCAGATCTTCTCGAGGCAGCGGCAGGTACACCTGGACTCTCGGATTTCCGGGGTAAACCATCTGGCCTTCTTGGTGTGCTTTGATTTTCTTCTTGAGTGGAGCCATGGTGTTGACGCTGTTGGTGATCCATCTGTGCACATTTCGGGCGGCGGTGTTGGGGTCGTCGTCTTCCGTGGTGGTTGGGGTGGTGTTGCTGAGTGATGAGGTGAGCTGGTCGTTGGTGATTTTGGTCCAGTTTCTCTGTGGAAGCGGGTGCTGGTGTCTATGGGTGGTGGGTGTTCTGAAGGAGAAGTGGACGCATCGAAGGTCTGTCCACAGGAGTTCGGTGGTGTGGCTGAAGGTGACTGATTTTCCTGTTATGAAGCAGGGGTCGAGGGTGTGTCCTGCTGAGTGCTTGGGTTTGGTCACAATCTGGCGGAGTCCGATGTTGTGGAGGTTATCCAGGAGGGACGTGGTGTTGGGGTCTAGTCGGTTGTCGAGGTGGAAGTTGAAGTCTCCCAGCAGGGTGTAGTTGGTGAATGCGATGGCATGCAGGGAGATGAAGTCCGTGATGGAGTTGGTGAATGGTCTGTGGGGTCCAGGGGGGCGGTAGAAGAGAGCCAGTATCTTGAAGTGCAGGTGTTTCATCAGGTCTGTGGGCTCGTCGGGTAGTGTGCTCATGCAGAGGGTGGATTTGTGGACGATGGAGATTCCTCCTCCCGGGCGGGTGGGGCGGTCTTTCCTGGAGATCTTGTATCCTTGGGGAATGGTGATGGCGATGTCCGGTTCCGAAGTGGAATTGATCCAAGTTTCGGTGAAGAATGCTTCATCCGGGGCGGTGCTGTCCCAGATCTCGGTTGCGTATTTGTGGAGTGATCGGACGTTGGGGAGGATGCATTGTATGGTCTTTGGTTCGGGTGTGTTCTTGCGGGCGGATTGTGTTTTTTGTCCGCGTTCCTGGCGGTGCGGTGGGTGTGCCGGCAGCGGTGACAGCTGAAAGGTCCGTGGGTGTTGGCTGGTAATGCTAGCTTGCAGTTGTTGTTGCGGCCTGGGTTGAGCGTGTGGAGTTTCGGTGGCTTGTAGCGTTGGCGGTGCAGAGGTCCAGGGTTGCTGGCGCTGGTCATGGTCGGGTCGCGGACAGGCGCAGACGGGCTTGCCTTACGCGTGCCTTCAGCACGCAGCGGCCGCCATTAAGTAGGGGAGGGGGGAGGGACGGTCAGCTGAAAGGCATGAACGTGCGTGAGCCAGAGGGAGGGCCCGCAGGGGCAGCAGCGGCGGGGAGAGGGAGGCGGGATGACAAATGAATAGAACAGAGAACTGAGAAGTGGGAAGCTACAAGCAAGGGGCACAGAAAAACAAAATGCAGAAAAACTAAACAAAATACAACAAAGATAACACAGCGGGCACAGAAATAACATCTTAGCAAAAGTTTTTAAAAATACAATAATCGCTGAAAAGGCACTGGTTAAAGTGACCATATAGTTATATGTTGAAATTAGATTAGAACTAATGTTTAAAAAACAAAAAAAAACACTGAAATGCGCCAGTTATAGTTTAGTGAACAAACTAAAAATTGTGCTTTGGCCATGCACTGCTTATGACCTTACATATTACGTCACTCATGACATTCCGGCCCTTATACACACTTTTACCCTAGACGATAGAGCTGTGCTTGTGACTGAAAGCACCATATAAGACAGATGAATAAATAAATACATTGTTAAAGGTCTTATTTGGACAACATGCCAAGAAAAGGATTGAAAAAAAAGCATATGCACAAATCACAAACTTAGTTTATGGGTGCTTTGCGCACTCTCATGTGTCATCATCTGTGGTTGAGAACACAAGAGTATCACTCCATCCATGATAAGTTGTTTTTGTTGGGCTTAGATCCAGCATTTACATTGTCTTCTTGTTATTGTGCTAGATTTGACTTTTGACCCTTGTTCATGTTCTTTATCCCTGTTTATCGGTTGTGACTTTGCACCAGTCTCAGGGTGATTATTTTGGTGTTGGCTTCTTCAATATACGTCCATCTTGGTGTTGTGCATTTGATATTGGGCTCCAGAGGGCTACAACCTATCATTGGCATACCTGCAAGGTCTAGACATTGCCTATAGAATTCACAACGTGTTACCATTCTGTATTTGGCTGTGAAGGAGGTGGGGGCATATTATCAAGGATGGCGTTAAAATTATCGCTGTTTTAGAGGCAGGAAACTGCCGCTAAAGCGGCGATAATGGGCTTGATAATATGCCGTGGAGAATTCCCATAGAAGCCCAGGTTTACATTAGAACATGGGTTTCTATTGGAATTCACAAGGGCATATTATCAAGCCCATTATAGCCGCTTTAGCGGAAAACGGCGATAATTTTAACGCTGTCCTTGATAATATGCCCCCAAGTTCTAACTTATTTGACTAGGAGAAATGCTACTCTTCTGGGATTGCCCAAGATTTCCTTCCTTCCTTTGCCAGCATGTCTTCGGGCAACTAACACTTCGTAGTGGGCAAAACAAAGGCCAACAGTATTTTACCAATATTACGCTGTCTCTAATGTCTTCTCTTGGAGGATCAGGTCACAGTTTACATAAATGGGTGGTCCAAGCTGCCCAGAAGTAGATCCATCACCTCCCGGGTGGTCCGCACCATTTGTCTTCTAAGGGCCAAAGGCGAAGCTTGCAAATTCAGGCTATCTGGGGCATCTGCCCATTACCACCTGTGGACAGATAATTTGGTGGGGAGCCATATTGGAATGGGGGCTGCCGGACAGAACTGCTGTCATGCCCCACGCTGGATCAGCCTTAGACTCCCTGCACAGGAAGCACAAAAATATATCCTAAATAAAGCCATCAATTTAGTGGTCTTTTTGTGGTGTTTTGGTAGAGGAGCTCAAGCAGGGCTTCCTGATATCTACATCATGTTGTAGTGCTTCAGGAACCATCTCAGGCACAGTGTCTTCAGGTCCCTCCCCACCCCAAGAGGCGCTGCTGTCCTTACAGGAGCAATAATAGCTTCTCTGCCACCTTCTCCAGTTGGAGAGGGATTCCCTTCCCTTAGCCCTCTTCGCCTGACTGTACCCACCTTGTGGTCCTATTTCCTCTGTTGCTTATAAGCCAGTGAATGTTCAAAGAACCAGTCAAATTGCAAAGAAGCTTCAGTTAGCAGCAAAGTGTAGGAAACGAGAATTTGAAGTGTTGTGATCTAAAGTTTTGTTTCATTGACCCTCATTTTTGGGCTTTCACGCCTCCTTCTGTTCATCTTGCTTCAACGCTTCTGTATACTATTTCCACAAAAGAATGCCACAAGTATTTCAAATGTGGCTGTCATATTTTCTTTTTATATATGCAAATTGTATTTTCCTTGATGAGTTGTATGCCCACACCTGATTTCTGTAGACGTTTATGGGATGCACATGTGCAGTTGAGCTTCTCTCAGCTTCTGGTCCACACGCCATGAAGAAGCTCCCTGAAAAGGGCGAAACATATGACTGCTTATATAATGAATTCAAAGTAAGATTCAATAATCAACGAACAAACATTTCCAGGGCGTGCCTTATTTTCGATAGTTAGTGATTTTTTATATGTTCGTAGAATGTGGGTAAAATGATCACAAACTTTTGTTTCAAATAATGTTGAATAATGGATTTTAATGCTATTGTTTACATGTTTATTTCTGTCGTCTCAAACTGTTAGGTTTGCTTTCATTTTTAAGTCATGTTTGTGCCTTTTTAACCCCTTCTGTGCCCATGACGAGCTGGACTCGTCATGGGCCGCGGTTGCGCTGTTCCCATGACGAGTCCAGCTCGTCATGAACCCCGCCCGCTAATGCAACGAGTGGCACAGGGCGGGGAAAGGGCGTGGCACTGAAGGGGTTAAAAGAAACAATAACAACTAAGCGGCAGATTTACAAGAAAGTGCCACAGCGCGGCACCGCAAGCCCTGCGGCACTTTAAGACCACAGGAATGCGACATATTTACAATGATATGTCACTTTCCTGTGGTCTCCCCTGCGCTGGCGCACATACAGCTGCCATGTGCTGGCGCAGGCACCTTTGCACCATGGTGCAAGGATGCCTGCGGCATGGGGAGATTGTTTTTGGGCAGGAAGGGACACCTTCCTGCACAAAAATAATCACTACAGGCATTTTCCTCTTTCAATGTGTGCTGTAGAATGCAGCACGCATTGAAAGAGGAAAAAAACGAGGAGAAATGAAAACATTTCTCCTTGTTGCGCCTCGCTATGGTGACGTAGCATACTGACGCATTTCCAGGTTTACGATTCCTCATAAATCTGGAACTGTGTCTGGTTCCACAGGTGTTGCGTGGGAACACCAGTGTTGGATTGGGATTAAAAATCAGCCAGGGCACGCTAAAAAAAAAGTGGCCCACATTTGCATATTGCCTTTCCTCAAAATACTATTTCGGTGAACTTCTATTTAAAAAAGGAGGAGGGGGTAAAATGCACGGATTAGTTTACACTGGTGAAACACACCTGGAACAAGTGAGGCCACTTTTGCTCAGGCCCCCTGCCCCGCTCAGTATGCATACATTAATGGGCCGGCCCAGCGCGAGAAAGGGAGTGACACCTCTGCCTGTGCTTAACGGGAGGTAATGAGCGCCCACCTCAAGAAAGGCCACTCATGCACCCCCTGGGCCGCTGTCTGTATCCAAACAACAGCGACACCGCCCAAATCTGCCCCCCCCCCCCCCCCAGACTGCTCAAAAAAGCAGCCCACAGCTGGACCTGGACACCGGGCTCTCGGGCATTGCCCGAGTGCCCGCGTTACCAATCCGACGCTGGGGAACACCCATGGAACGCCCCTTTCACGCAAATTGCTGCGTGTAAAGGGGCCGTATTTACAAGGACAGGAAAAGACACGAAGGGTGGCTTTTTCGGTCCTTGTAAATATGTGGCAGAGAAATGCGCTGCCAGTACGTCACAAAAAGTGACGTACTGGCAGCGCAAGGGGCTTGTAAATATGCCCCTAAATATAATAAATAATGTCTCCATTCAAGGCTACTTGCACATTTTCAGTTGGATATTTTATGGCACTCAAAGCTCATGAAATATAATAAATCGTGTTCAGCGTTGAAACCATTACAATTGTGTAATCAGCCCATAGCAGCAGAATTTGTGTCTTCAGTATTTGTTCCAGGAAGCAAACTGTGTTAAACGACTCCATTAATGACACTCTTCATCTATCATACAGGTACATTTGTCCCTTCATGATAGTAGCTCGTTCTGAGTTAACTGAATCGATAGTTATTCCTTAGAGCCTCTTATCATAAGTCAGAGTATTGGCAAGTATAAGCCCCACCCCCTGAAACCTCAGACTCATTGTCATCGCAAGCAGTGGCTTCTTCAGCCCCCACTCTCATGTCTTTGATGGACACTTAAGATCTTTGTGGATTTTAGTCAACCCTGCGGTTGCTGAGGCCATGATAACATGCTTTAAAGTGCTTCAGTCTCCTAGCCCAGTACATGGTCTTACTGGTCCCAACAAATAGCTAGGCCATAGTTCACCCAAGCTCGCGCCTCCGAACACCTACTTTAAGCTTCAGATCTGTCGTTTATTCTATCTCGCGACAAATCGCGCCTTTGATGCTCCACCAACGACGCGCTCTCTCTTTATCTCCCAAGGCAGCAGGGCCGCCACAGATAACCGAAATGACAGTTTTTACTTTATTATGCTCCCTGGCGGTATCCAGCTTCTCATCTCCCCTATCACATTTCTGCGCCCTTTTGATAAAAAAATAATTTATAGAGTTTGTAGGACTCCAACCGCATGTGGCTTGTTAGACCTAGGTAGCCCCCGCTTTTTAGCCTCTGGCCACCAAGTCCCGCCCCTTCAATGCTCTTATTTAGAACAGTGATGTTTTGAGCAGATCACAGTGAGAAGGAGCCTAGGAGAATGTTGACTGAGTACCACTGTGATGCTTTTGTGAAGTCTGTGACGTGCACCTTGAAGCTTTTAACCAATGAGACAAAATGGAACGTTCAGCATTGCAAAAACGGTCCTATAGTAGACTTGGAGGGGCTGGCCAATGAAAAGACAGAGAAGAGTTCTCTTTACCCAGTCCTGCGTCACCAACAATCACTAACTCTACGCGCTCTTGAATGTTTCTTTGATTGAGGACATCTTCTTGGGTTTGAGACCTATTGTGATATTATTTACCGGATGGCCTCTATAGTCCACTCCCTGATTTATTCAGCAGGCATTAAGAAATCGAGATTTTTTTTAAAAGAATGCAAAATGACACATAGCGACAGGCAGTGCAAAACTGACATTTGGCTTTATTTTGTAGCACAAAATGCGTCCCCGCGGCAATTTTGGGAAGCGAGGACATATTTTGTGCTAAACAAGTAGTTGAAAAAACACAACTACCACTGCCAGAACTTGCTCGCATTCTGGTCATTTGCATTGTTCCTACTCAGTTGAGCAAATTGAAACATTACCCAAATTATGCAAGATTATGCCTGGGTGATGGAAATTTTGCCCATGCCTACTAATTACAATTACTCAATGCAAACAGCATAGCTGGCAAGAGGTCCCATGTCATGTTAGGTCGTTGTGCCTTTTTATCCAACCGAACACTGCAATCTGGGACTTGTAGTCCAGGTTTAACATTACAAATAAGCTGTCAGACCTTGTTAGGGCAGCCATGGGGCAAGTAGGAGCTGCTAATTCTCGACTCTGGGCATTGGGGTTGCTTGCCACTGGTGTCCTGTGGTCCGTCCTACAATGGCTCTGCAAACTGGGCCAAGCACACCCCGATCAGCACTTACCAATGGTAGTGGTGAGCAGTCACAGGCTTCTCAAGGAGGTAGTGTGGGGCGCTCAAGATCAGAACTCAACAATCACACAGAAGCAGGATACTTGATTATCCAACCCAGGGTTTTACTTTTAAAAAGAAAAGCACTTTAATGCACATCAAAACTAAATATGAGAGGAGGAGCCAAGATGGCGACCGGAGCAGTCGCTTGAGCGCCCGGCTCCGTCGGCCCTTGGCCTCGGACTATCATCCTGATTCCTATCCTTGCCGATTTTCGAGGTGCAACGCGTGCGACGACGCGCTGACTGCGCCGCCGCTTTCCCGAAGTCTTAGCCCGCCCGGATGCCGGAGTTTTTGGTGCCTTTGTTCCCCGCCCTGGACCCTTGCTCTACTGTGGCCTCGGCCGGCCCCCTGGAATCGTCGCAGTCACCGGACCCGCTGGTGCAAATCTGAGCCCGAGGTCCCGATCCCGCCTCACGCCACGCACGGTCGCCAGAAGAGCCGGGAGAGAGACGCCCGGACACCTCCTGTACCCTGCATCTGATGGGCTGGAGCCAGAGGGTAAGCCCCGGTGTGGCGGGTCTCCTACCCCGCTCTGTGGACCACGCTGTAGAAGGCTGCAGACCCCCTTCTTCTATGGTCTAGTCGGCTGCAAAGAGCGCCCGAGGGAGGGGAAGAGACTGCTGGCTTTCACCTGTTGCGGCGCAGACCTGTTGGGAATTGCCTCCTTGTCACGGTCCCCCCCCTGGCCACGGTACCGTTCAACGGTAAAACATGGCGCTGATTGCCTGCTCGCTGCTGGGGGGTGATGCTCCGGTCTCGCCCGCTGCCCGCTTCGCCCTCCCTCTACCAGACTCCAGCTCCCCAGTGCCGTCTCGGATTGCTGCCGTTGGGGGGACGCAGCTTCCGCTGACATACGGCTCCGTTCTGGCTGCCCTGCGGGACTTTCGTCTGCAATTGTGTGTCGGCTTGCAAACGCTGAGTGAGCGGTTCGACTCTACACTGTCTGCTGCGGGCCGTGAGCGCCCCGTTTGTGATCAACAAGACGTGAGTCTGCCAGTGCTGTGGTCCTCCTGCGGGGAAGCAACGACTGGGTATAACGGTGCTACACTGGTGTCTGCATTTGGCTTTCCCGGCGCTCAGGATCAATCGCTCTCCTGCTCAATGGCAGATACTTTGTTTCCCCGGTCATTGCTGCCTGCTTTGTTGTTGCCTGCCTCACCGTGCCCGCAGGAGTTTCCAGCTGAACTACACCTGGCGACCTCGAGGAACTGTTCACGGTGGCCTACGACTCCTTTTATGTGGAATTCATGTACTTTACAAGCCAGGTCTGGATTTTATATGATGTGCAAGGGGACCTCAATAGATGATCGGCGGCCATTTTGTGACTCTACTTCTCCATCTTCTCCCAAGTGGCCATATTGTCTTTGTCTGTTCGGGATGCGGGGCATTCACGAGGGGGCGGGTCTAATCGTACGCCCGCGATCGGGCCAGGGCTAGATTACTTTCTATCATCATGGCTTCACGGCCGGGCTGGACTGGGACTGGAATTGTCTACTTATGTTGTGCGCACTCGTCGCGATCTGTCTGCCTTCATTTCAGTGGTGTTACATGCTATCTTCCCACGACCGCCTTTGGGTGTAGTGGGGTTTCAGTGTGTGGAGGCTTGGTTGGCCGGTGGTGTCGGGCGCTCCTGAGGATACGTGGGCTCCTCCCCGCCTCCTTTCTTCTTTCTTCTCTTAGTTTCTTTACTCTATTCCTACTTTCTCTCTCGTCTATATTTCGGGTTCATTGGGCGACAGGCACTATGCTGGGGGGGGGGGGTAGGCCATAGCCTCCGCATTGGTGTAGGGTGGGGGGGTAATTTACTGTTTCTTTTTTAGTTCTATGGGCCTCTTTCTTTCATGTCTCTGCGCTATACTTGTTTCGATTCGGGGTCCGGGTGTGGGGTGGATTGAGTGGGGGCGGCTTTTAGGGGGTGCGTATTTACTACTGTGATGATCCTGTTATCTAATTGCATCGCCTTACTGTATGAGATTTTCTATGGCTGTTTTAATGATGCTGCTGCTCTCCAGTGTATGAAGCCGACTTGCGGACTCGAATCTCCTTGTTTCTATCCTTTACTGACTTTTTTTCCCGATAAAAATTTTTTTTTTGAAAACCTTAAAATTAACCTTCACTTCTCCTTCCCCCGGTGTCAAGGATCCCTCCAGTGTATGAATCCTGAATCGTTGCTAATCTTGACCTTGACGCACAGGGGATGTATTGTTTGTCTCTGTGCTCAACCGTATTGTGGCCGGCCGGATGGTTGTAGGCCCGTATTTGTTCTTTTACTATGCACAAATAAAGGTTTTTAAAAAAAAAAAAAAAAAAAACTAAATATGATACATGCAATAATTGTTTTTGAAGTCGGAAGTGGGGCTAGCTACCCTACAATCGCCTGCCGCATTCCTCATCTCTGAGCTACCTTCCCTTCTGGTCTAGGCGGTTCCCCTCCTTGCAAGAATAGTGGTAATAGTGTGATTTTAGGCTCAGGTGGAGATTACTAAGGGTGGGCGTAGTTCGCGAAGTAGCACTTCGCGAAGCTACGCAAAGTGAAGTTCGCACTACGCGAGCTACGCGTAGCACTTCGCGAACTGCGTAGTAACATGTTCGCACTGTGCAAGATGTTGTTTTCAATGATTGCACAGTGCGGACAAGCAACCGGCACTGTGCAATCATTGAAAATGGCATCTTGCACAGTGCGAGCTGTAGTTTTCTGCTGCTCGAGTAGATTTTTACTCGAGCGGCAGCTTTCTCAACGCGAACTGGTAGTTTCTCATCGCGAGCGGTCGCGAGCATACGCGACCCCTCGCAATGAGAAACCTGACCTCCTCGCGTTGGGAATCTCGCCGGGAGGTTTATTTTCCATGCTCGCGATCGCGAACAAGGAAAAAGTCTCGCCAGGATGTCATTTTGCTTGCTCGCGGTCGCCAACTTGACGTTGAGGACCGCGAGCAAGCAAAAAATGACCGCAGCACTACGCAACACTACGCTACGCGTGTTCGCACTGTGCTACGTGCAGTTCGCGTAGTGCGAAGTAGCGCGAACTTCGCAAACTACGCGAGCGTAGCGTAGTGCTTCGCCCAGGCCTAGAGATTACCGCCCTTGCGAATTGTTAATGCGCTCAGTCTTTCATAGTTCATGAATTCTCTCTGCCGTGTAAGTTCTAAAGGGGTTCAGCTGTTGGGCGCCAGCCCGCTAGCTGCAGTGCACTGCACCATTCCTGCGTATGGGAGGACACGCATGCTACAGTTCTGTTGCGGCCTCCAACACCTGGTGCCAGGCCATGGATAAAGAACAGCGGTGGCAGTAGATGACGGCGAGTCCTTGGTCCTGGCAAAACAAGTAACCTGGAGTTGCGGTGACCCCAGCTTGGCGGATCACTTCACGACCACTCTCCTGCCAGCTTCTGGGTGCTAAGCCTCTCACAAGATCCGCTTCAGGGCACTAAGCTCATTAGTGAAAGGGGATTGAGCTGGGTCTTGGTCTCGGCAGGCACAGGGGCACAACAAGCAAGCTGCAGTCTTTGGATGGGGTGGAGCAGCGCAGGGCAGCCGCAAGGTTTCTTTGGATCGCAGTTGCACAGAATCAGCCACAGTTTCTGTTCTTTGGGGTCCCATAGGCACAGGACAGCACGCTTGCAACCCTCACTGCAGCAGCACCAGGCAGCCATGTTTCTGAAGTTTCCACCTGGTATGCAGAATAGGAGAGCTTATGCGCTGTCGACACTTGGGGCACGCTGATCGCTGTCTCTGTTGTTCTTCCTCTGACAGACCCCAAAAGTAACTGGGTCACACTGCACCTGGCTCTTCCCAGATAGTAACTCCTCCCGCAGCTTGTCAGGTTCCTTCCCTTTCCAGGTATTTCAGGTCAGATGAGCAGCTTCTTCCAGTAAAGGATGGCTGAAGTGATGCTCAGCCACATCTGGGATGCGGGCTGTCTGACTGACACCAGCTCTGGCTGCACAGCAGTCCTCTGGGTACCCTGCAGAGCACTCATCGAGAACTTGGAGTGGGAACAACAAGTGGGTCAGTGGGTCCTACGTTTATACAGTCAAAGCAGACAGGAGAAATGGATCCACGGTTAGCACTTTCGAAACCAGTTACTGGTGGTTCTGCTTTTAAGTGTTCTTTTCAGGCTGCTCACCAGACACAGCGTTTGTGTAGAGTGATGCTCTCCACAGCAGGGGAGCCTCCAGTTAGGAGCCCCCACAGCAGAGACTCAAAGAGGTGTAAGCTTTCTGCACCTGGCTGTCAGCAGCCTCACTGAAGAGTGATCGGGGCAAAAACAAAAGGCTCACCTCACTGAAGGGGTCTCTTTCACTCTGCACAACAGAGACTGTAATCCCACCCTTCATCCCCACCATCTACCCAATGGCAGTGCTACAAATAGACTAATTGGCAGCCCCTCTCAGAAAAAAGCTTTAATTGCATTACTAACGGAGCCTTGTCTCATGATTATGGATTTGTTGCATTCGACAAATAATCCATCATCTGCTGCATAATCCGCAGATGATTTTAACAAAAAAATATTGTTTCTCGTTCATACAGATCTAAAGTTACTAAACATCTTGCAACATATGTTCAAGCGCAAAGGTTAACTGGTCAGCTTTCAGTTGCTTATTTCTGTATTAGGTGGTTAAACTGGTACTAATGAGGTGAAATCGTAGCCCAGACGGAATTACCACGTGTACAAATTACAAAATAAAGAGTTATACTATCAAAAATGTGCACATTATGGCGCATAATTTGCCTTTTCCCGCCGAATAATTTAGTCATCCCTACCACATAACTTTGTGCTCTTCTGCTGCATAATTCCAGTGGCCCTGCCTATAGCTATAAGGATGTCACCAATATACAGTTCCTGTCTGGTAAAACAGCCTCACCCTCACGCAAAGCCAGTCCATGGGTTTCCAAAATGAATCCCACAGGGCTCCATTACTCTGGTTCACTCATATACACAATGAATGCAGGCCCACTAGCCAAACATGCACAACTTACACATGGGGAATTAGTGCTAGGATCTGTGTTTGTGCATAGATGTTGGACATGCACACGAGTGGGCCAATATGCCTCACTCCGTGACACAGATAAAAATGTCTGGTCACAAATATGGATTCACAAAACACGGAAGATTTCCACTGCAGCTCTCTGTACCAAACCCCTGGCATGGACAGAAGTCTACAGTCCATGCAATGGGAGCACACTTGATGCACCCCTCCGGGTACGGGACAGGTACAGGACCTCAGTCACATCGAGGGACAAACCTATGCTTCTGCACTTAAACTAGATTAGTAAAAGGCTAGGCCCAAAAATCAAACACCAGGATATCAGATACATCAATCGATCATTCGCCATTGGTAGAGCGCTGCACTGTCACCCCTGGGGGTATCTGGGCGCTGGGTGCGAGGTCTCCGTTGTGTCAGCTCCCCTCCGACAGGTCTCTAGGAAACGGCGGGAAGAGGGAAGAAACAAGCAGAAAAAGGGAAAACAGGGCAGAAAAACAAGCGAGCAGAAAAGGCAAAACAGAGGGCAGACAAATGAGCAGAAAGGAAAAACAGAGCGGAAAAGGGCAAAACAGAGGGCAGAAAAACAAGCAGAAAAGGCAAAACAGAGGGAAGAAAAACGAGCAGCAGAAGGCAAAACGGAGGGCAGAAAAATTTGCAGAAAAATGCAAAACAAAGGGCAGAAAAAAAAGCATAAAAGACAAAAACAGAGCAGAAGAGGGCAAACAGAGGGCAGAAAAATGAGTAGCAAAGCAGATGGCAGAAGAACCAGCAAAAAAAGGCAAAACAAAGGGCAGAAAAACAAGCAGAAAGGCAAAACATAGGTCATAGAAACGATCAGAAGAGCAAAATAGAGGGGAAAAATGAACAGAAAAGGCAAAACAGAGCAAGAAAAAAGTGGAGAGGGCACAACCGAGGGCAGCCGGTAGAGGCAGTAGAGGGTAGCTGACTGTGGGCAAGCTGGGCAGGAGAACTGTTGCAGGGGGAGATGGCGCGAGGACCAGCAGTCAGGCAGTCTGGTGAACACCACTGTACACCATGCAGGGGACATCCCTGTCCAAAAATAGGCCCTCAAAAACCGCAGCCTGCAAATGCCCTTGGTTAAAAGCCAGGACATGCTGAGAGCATCGCTGAGGAGATGGACCACCTGGCAGCTACGTCAGCTTTGTGTTCAACCAATCACAATGCAAGTTTCGGATGTAACTTTGTGACACGTTTCCTAGCTGTGTCTTATCATTAGTAAATAACACAAGACTGACCCGAGTGTAGTTGGCTACAATACCAGGAATTGCTGAAGTGTGAGACTTGACATCAGACCAGATGGCAGCTGTACCCAACACAGATCCAAAAACGTCTCCGAACAAAGCCCCAGAGAACTCAGAAATGATTTCTTTGCAATTAACCCTTGGTGTGCACCGCCCACCCCTCGGATAATTAACGCGTAATCCACCTCTGCTGCAAGGGGCCTGCGGGCGCCAAAGGTGGCTCCTGCACAGACCCTTCAAGAAGGAACCGCTGCGGGATACTGAACCCCTCAGATAGGGCCGGTCCCTGATCGCATCAGTTCCCCCCCACAGATAAGATTATGCTCCGCCTTTCATCCTCCTGCCTGAGCCGCCCAGATAAGAGGAGGCCCGAGTTAAATCTTGAACCTGAGCTAAACTCTGGAGGTCGCCAGCTTTGAAAACACACTTCGGATCTGAAAGAAAGGCCGCCGAGGAGCGGCCGGAGCTCTGTGTGCCGGGAACAGCTGTTTAACAGCAAAAAGCCAGAATAACGAGAAACACGTGCGGCACCACGCCTGCTCCTGTGCTCAGCCTGGAATGCACTCTGTGCACTGACCGTTCACACTCCATTGGGCGGAGTCACGGCGTGCACAAGACAGGAACAGGTTTCATCCTGTACTCCAAAAATCAAAACAGAGAATACAAAAATGGGAATTGTTCTAAGGCATAGAATGCGGACTATATGCTTATATATCCAGTACAGCGCTCAGAAACGTAGTCTGTGCTATAGAGCACTACCTAGAAATGAGTTATTGTTAACATGTTGACAAAAACAAAAACAGTTCGATGATGCATGCATGTATGAGGTTTTTGGAATAGCGTGGGCCTACTGAAAAGGGAAAAGAGACGCCACTGAGTGATTGAGGGCTGCTGGGTTCTGAGACTAGGAGGGGACTGTTAACTCATCACAATGCTGAGGCCTATTTTCAAGCCCCTACCGCCAGGACGTCACTTTTAGTGGCGCTCCAGTGGCGATATGTGCTTCGCCTTATTTACCAGGCAGCATTAAGCCACATCTGTGGCTTAACGCTGCCTGGTAAATAAGGCCCCCTTTCACGCTGCACTTAGCGTGAAAGGGGAGGGCAATGGGTGTTGCGGTGGGCGTTCCATCGCAACACCCATTGATTCTGATGCTGCCCCCTATTTACAAGCGTGGCGAATTAAGGAAACCCTGGTCTTAAACAGGTGCAACAAGGAGAAATGCTTTATTTCTCTTTGTTTTTGCTGTTTCCATGTGTGCTGCGTTGTGCAGCACACGTAGAAACAGCAAAAGGCACTTTATTGTTTATGCGCAGGAAGGTGACCCTTCCTGCACATAAACAATCTTTTTTTTTTTAAATGACATTTTGTAACTTCTATGTGTGCTGCTTTAAGCAGCACACATAGAACTGGCAAAATGCAATTTAAAGAGGTTTATGTGCAGGAAGGGTCACCTTCCTGCACATAAACAATGTTCCCCTCAACACAGACACATGTGCAAGGGTGCCTGCATTGGCGCTAGGCTGCTAACTTTAGCGCCAGGAAAGAGAGAAATGCAGGGCTGCACCATACTGCTGTAGATATGCTGCGCCAACGTCACGCTCCGCCACTTAGTTGTGAATATGCCCTACTGGGCAACATATTCACAACGAAATGGCAGAGAGTGGCGTTAGCCTCCTTGGCTTAACGCCACGCTCTGCCACTTCTGAAACTCAGGGATGCACCATATTTGCAACAGTATGGTGCAGCCCTGTGTTTCCCCCTGCGCTGGTGCTAAATTTAGCTGCCTAGCGCCAACGCAGTCACACTTGCACCATGGTGCAAGGGTGTCTGCGTTGAGGGGAAGATTGATTATGTGCAGGAAGGTGTCCCTTTCCTGCACATAAACAATCTTTAAATGGCGTTTTGTCACTTCTATGTGTGCTGCTTAAATCAGCACACATGGAAATTACAAAATGTCATTTTAAAAAAAAGATTGTTTAGTGCAGGAAGGGTCACCTTACCGCACATAAACAATCAATTGGCTTTTGCTGTTTCTATGTGCGCTGCACAACGCAGCACACATGGAAACAGCAAAAACCAGGAGAAATGAAGCATTTCTAATTGTTTTGCCAGTTTAAGACTAGGTATTCCGCGGTCTTAATTTTGGCGCTGCCTCCTATTTACGCTGCCCTTGTAAATAGAGGGCAGCGTCAAAATCAATGGGTGTTGCAGTGGAACACCCACCGCAACACCAATTGCCCTCCCCTTTCACGATAAGTACAACGTAAAAAGGGAGACTTTTACAAGGCAGCGTTAAGCCGCGTAAGTGGCCTAACGCCTCCCTGTAAAAAAGGCGAAGCACATATCGCCATCACAACGTCACTAAAAGTGGCTTTGTGATGGTGATAGGGGCTTGTAAATATGCCCCTGTGTCTTTAACTTTTCCCTATGTTGGGTGGTCTCGAGGGATACAGGGATATCATCCAAGATCCAGAAGAATAGAGCTTGTTTTCTTTGTTTTTTGCATTTCTGTGTCTCCAGTCTTGGCACTGGCAGGAGGTGTGCCAAGAGCTATTGGAGGGAGCAAGTTTGCCAGACAGATAAGCATGAGTGTACATCATAGCTTTGATGCAGCTTGTTTTGAAGAAGGTGCGTGTGGGAAAGGGGAGCCAGTGCAGTTCCATCAGGATGGGGTTGATGTGGTCATATTTATTCAGGCCATGGATAAGAAGTGCTGTAGTATGTAGGGTGCCCTTTAGGTGGGATGGGGCTCGGGGTAGAAGGAAAAGCTTTGGAGCGGGGCGATGCCACCATCCAGACGTGAGGGCAAGAGGGTTGAACTGCAGTTCCGAAGTCGTTTTCCAGAACAGGTTCACTATATTTAGTAGAGAGAGTTAGTAGGAGGCCATATTGGTTTTCTCTGGACCCTGTTCTCAAAGGGTGAGGTCGGTGTCCAGGGTGAATCCAAGTATCTTGACATTGAGTGAAAATTAAGGGTTAAATCCTTGTGACCATGTCTTTGAGGCAGGTTTGACTAGTTGTTACTTTTTGTTCTTGGTGAATAGTAGAAGTTATGTTCTGGTGGGGTTGATGTTCAGGCAGGTGCTGGACATTCAGGGTGAGGTGCAGGCTGTGTTTGTGGACCTGGATGCAGTCGCGGGTGGCATGACTCGCGGGTGGGTCGCAGGGGGTTAATACATTTTGTTTTACTTTCCCGGGTCCCGCGCTGTCTCAGCCCCAGGCTGGGTCCTGCGTTTTCCTGCAACAGGAAGTAGGCAGCCTCCGTCCCCTCCCCTAAGCCAATCACAAAGCTGCAATGGCAGCGTTGTGATTGGCTGGGACGCCGGCGTCTATGTGGAGGCCATTTTCTCCATGTAGGCTGCATGCAGCCTACATGTAGAAAATGCAGAGTGCGTATGACTGGTTTGGTCAGCCCAGGGGCCGACCAAATAGTCAGCACCCTCAGAGTGGGCAAGCCACTCCTCCCCTGGACTCCGGCAGACCCGCCAGCCCCCAGCCAAACCCTTCTGCTTTCTTGCAGTGCGAGAAGCAAAAACATAAAATGGTATGTTTCTGCTTCTCGCACTGCTAGAAAGCAGCGGGGCGGCGCTCCTCTGCCCTAATGGAGGAGCCGCCCCGCCTGGATGTGCAGATAAGAGAAGACCTTCACGTGGAGTTGTGTGACTTTGGCATAATGGTGATTGTTGATGCTGTTATTGATGAGTCCAATGGTGGAAGAGGTGTGGCGCAGTGGCCAGGGTGCCTGACTCCGGACTACAAGGTTCACGGTTCGATCCCCGGCACTGGCAGCAGGTTAGCCCAGCACCATGTCACTCTGGGCAATAGCTTGCTTAATCTTCCCGAGGGCCCCCAGCGCCGGGACACCACTTCGGAGGTAGCTGTGCGCTTTACAAATACTGGTATTTCATTTCATGTATAGGTTGAAGATGAGCGAGGACAGGATGGAACCCTCAGCGAATCCGTCTGTGGTATGGATCTTTAGGGTCTTGGATGAGATGCCCACTAAACAAACTGGTGTCTGTATAAATAACTGTTTTCAGCCCCAGGTTTAAAATTGAAGTTACGGCCAACACATGATTGGGCAGTGAATGCTCACAGTACAACATGGCAGTTATTTTAGAATTTGCGTTGTAACACCTGCAAAATGTTTCCAACTTTAACAGCTGACGGCCAACAATTTGCTACTTTTTACCACACATTCCAACACGTCCTTATAAAGAAACAAAGCGCCATTTGCCGCTTGCTCTTTCCCACTTGTTACCTGAATGAGGATAGTGATTAAAGAGAAATATGTCAGCTGCTGCTCAGTGTTAACTTTCAGCTGCCAGGGTTGAAAAAAAGTGACAGAAATTACATTGGAAAAATCTAAACGGCTGTGGAATTTGGGATTTTATATTGATGTCCATTCAATGCCCAAAAACGTATTGGAGGAGCTTCGTCTTTAATAAACACTCAAAGTAAATGAGAAATGCAACTCAAAATGGCTTCAATATATCAGAACTTGCAGCTCTGAGAGTGGTAAAATGGCTCAGCAAGATGATCATTCCCTGCTTAGATCTGTCTGTAAACTGTAGCCATAATTACAAATCCAGTATAAGCCTGTCATGCTTCCAAGGCAGTGCTTAATTTAAGCCGGTGGTTTCAGGTGCTCAGCTCCGGCACTTAATTGTCAACACTGGCACTTATGACAGCTGCCACATGGTGGTGCTGTTTGTTTAGTTTAACAATGAGCAGAATAGCAATTGTTTATTAATTCATTATATATTAAAAACAACTAATAGCTGCTGCCCAAGCTATTTTTATCGCTTTGGGGGCCTGGAATAGTCTGAAGTGTCTCTCTTGTACCAGTGTGCCGGTTAGCAGGTACTGTCATTGGCAATGTTGGCAGTGGCAATGGGTGGTGTAAGCTGTGGAGGCCTCCTAACGAGTGCCTTGCACTTATTGTTTTTACAAATTAAGCACTGTTCCAAGATAACAATATTGAAAACTGTAGAGTGATCTAATGTCTGCTATTCATAGCACTGAGAACTGGCAAAACTGTGGTGGGAAGCGCTATATTCAAATGTGTTGATAGTTGCTTAATCACACGTGGATGAAGCAGTAACAACGCATAGTATTCCTTTAGGACGGGCCCATCTTTGGCACTTGGATGCGAACTGATGCCAGAGTTTTTGTATAACTGCTCAGGAAATGGGAGCCATTTACATTTATTGTATGTTAATATAGGCCCCATTGATGTCCTGAGATTGGGGCATGTGTCAATCCTGCGTGGCCGAATGTAGGGCTTTTCGCCACACATTTCAACATCTTCAGTGCCAATTTGAACACAGAGTCTTCGCCCCTGGACTGAAGCAGTTGTCCTAAGTGATGAGGCTATTGAATCTGTATTTCTCTAATTCTGAATAATTACTGGGCTAAAACCTCCAGTATAGAAAGTCAGTCTGTGTTTCAATGGGCTCAAAATCAAGCGTTAGTGCAGTTACAAGCTTGGGAACATCTTTTATAGACAGTGTAGATTATCATAATTATATATACAAATAGTACATAAAATATAGGATGACATACCCCTGTTGTATATAATAAGGATATTGCAAGTCACCGTGGACTTCCATGACCATTCTGCGGAATGAGCTAAGGCTGTGGAACTCTGAGGTGACTTGCAATATCATTTTAGTATTTGTCAGAGGGAATTGTATTTCCTCATAATGCATGGTCACACCATCAGCTCTTCCACAAACTGCTCAAATTCAATGTGCAAGAGATAGCATGGCATTACAGATGAAGAATAAAAGCGGAATCTGCAGTGCGATCTTAAATATACCAAAAAGCAATAAGTAATTTGCTACAAAGACATATTATAATCATTTCAATGTATATAAGATTTAAAAACAGCTGGGGCAGCTCCTCCGATAAGGAGGGGGAGCGTCGGCCCACTGCTTTAAGGCAGTGCAGAGGAAAAAGAAAATGATAACGAAACATGTTATGATCATTTTCTTTTTCCCTTCCTAGGTGCGGAGGGGGGAGCTGGCCAGAGCAAGGACCAGGCGAGGAGTGGTTTGCCCACTCAAAGTGCGCATGAATGTTTGACTGGCCATCTTGGGCCAGCCAAACATTCATGCGTACTCTGCATGTTCCTCACACCTTGTTGGGGGAACATGCACAAGCTCCCTCTCCCCGTCTCAGACCAATCACAACGCTTCAATGCAGCATTGTGAATGGCTTACGGAAACTTAAGGGAATCAATCACAATGCTGCATTGCAGCGTTGTGATTGGCTTAGGGACCCAGGGAATCCGGGTGCTTGACCTGCAACGATGAGAGGCTGAAGAAAGGCGGCGGCTGGCGGAGCGAGCAGCAGGTCAGTTTTATTATTTTTTGTTATTTTTTTACATTTCTACCACCACCCACACCTCCCCTCGTCGCCCCCCCCCCCCCCCCACCCCTCCCCGCCCCCATTCCCTACCGGCCACCAATGAAAAACAGGCTGTAGTTCAGAATGGGAAATTTGCAGAAAGATCTTTCTTTCCTGTAAAGTATAGCACGAAAAAATTAACATGTTGCTATACATCTATCCTTTATGCTGATCACTGTTCACTTGTAGAAAAATAGATCCTAAGAGTGAAAGCTGTAATTATGCGCTGTGACCTGCCTTTCACCTTGGCTACTGACTCCGCTAACAGGTTATGATGTCCCAACTTAACTGTAATAAGTTATTACAGCTGAGAAGCAACTCCAGTTTCTATTACAGGTGACTGGACCTGTCACAACTCAACTGCGACAAGGAAAGTACAGGAGTGCAGGTTCCCTTGAATTATAATGATGATTATGACCATAACACATATTATTATCTTTGTTATTATTGTTGTTAATTCTTGACATCATTATTTTTCTTCATAACAAATGCTTAGACAGATAACTCAATAAATGGAATTGTGGATTTGTTTTCATATATTTTACATTGTATTGAACTAACTAAAAAGAAATCATAGATGTGGTATATAATAGGTGTGGGCGGAATTTGCGAAATTAACTTTCGCAAATTATCGCGAAAATGTTTAAAATTATCGCAAACAAGCGGAAATATCGCGAAGATGCGGAAGTTTTTTTCCGGCATGTTCGCGAGATTTTCTGCATGGTTGCCGGTCGCCAACTTACCCATGTGGTTGCTCGCGGGCGCGGCCATCTTGTTTTGAGTTTTCTCGCGGTGCATGATCGCGAGAAGAAAGACGTGATCGCGCGACGCATGACGTCACTGCGGGCGCGAACTGTCGCGAGACAGCGCAAATGGCTAAAAACAATACAACATCTCATGGAGAACGTGACCGGATCAAGAAAACTTGTCGGAGAACGCAGGGATTCAGGTAAGGCGATCGCGCGCGCGAGAGAATTTATTATTTTATAGCGCGAGCAAGAAACAAATTATCGCCAAGCTGCGGAAACCGGATTTTTTGACATTTTCGCGCTCTCCGCGGAACGCGAAAATGTCAAATTATCGCAATTTCTGCGAACGGAACGAAATTTTCGCCCCGGCCTAGTATATAACACTCCATTTCAGGATTACACAGACCTCTTCTTCAAATGATTTTCATGATTGCCACAAGCATGGGGTAACCCGGACAGTTTACCCCAAGCGTGGCACTTTTAGGGACCCTGCAGCCCCTCTGCAAAACCGACCATAGATCACACAAGCAACCCAGGCCTGATTTAGTCACATACAAGAGTGACATTAAGGAAGATAATGGCCCCCATCACTAGAATCCCTAGAATCCATGGGCTGAAGCTGCCATGTGCAGGGTTTCTATTATGAATGCAATGCTCCTCTTCCTGGAAATTCAAAGGGCCCCGCACAAATTAGGGATCTTGGCCAATCAAAAGCTCCTGACAGGCCTGTTGAGCTTCAGAAATAGCTCTAAAAGGATTAAAGTAGCGGAATTGAAGGTATTTTTGCACATACAGAAGAAAAGTGTTCAATGCGACCAATGGCATTGGAGAGACGAATGAAATCATCGGTGACAGACAAGTCTTCCTGAGCTCAGTGTAGAAGGATGCTGAGGATAGGGCAGGCGGGTACCAGTGCACGTATATAGCGGTAGGCTGTCCATCTTCATCCAGCTCCTCCCCCAGAGGTATTGTTCAACATAGCTCAGTGTCTTCCAGTATGGCACATGCAGGGTACTCTGCAAACAATTCCACAAAATCAGGCAGGAAGCACAACCCCAACTTGAGGTTGCGTGTTACTCTCGCGATCATCTCCCGAGTAACCAGTTGTTGAGTCATTGGAAACCAGTCTAAGGTTTGGCTAGAGGTGTCAGAAGCTATGTCAAGGGGGTATCCTCTGTCAGCTGTGGGGAGGGAATGTTTTGGTTACTAATGAACATTGGACAGCGACAGTTATGTTAAAGACTGTTCCTACCTCATATGAGGCACACGTGGAGTTTGGAATGTTGTGCATTTTTACCTTCTTGTATAATGTTATGTGTGTGTTTTACACCTGACCTGCATCAGCCGAAGACCAATATTTTCACGTATGTCATTGGGAAAAGGGAGATGACATCTGTGGTGGAACATGGAAAATAAAGGGGCAGACAGATATGTGTAAAGGGGACTAGGGCCAGAGGGGCCTTGGCGGACAGTGGCATGACGCCAGTAAATACCAGCCCCAAGGACACAGGTACCATAGGCTCAACAACAACAGGAAGAGGACAGGTCTGTCCCATCTACAGGGAGCGGGGAAACAAGAAACCAGGGCAACAGTGACGTCATTAGAACCTATCTCTGAGTCAATGCACCCCAGCCATGAACTGCAAGCGTCACCAACACTGCACTGTCGAAACTGACATGCAAATGCTTCAGTTACCCGAAAGGACACAAGAGCCATTGTTCTAGAACGCATTTTTCAGGGCCACTGGAATTATGCGATTCTGTGGCCATAGTTTTTTACCTATCATCATGGATCTGGTCGTTTTCCACATAATCCAGCATGGACTCCATAATTTGAAATGTCACCAAAACCATTTTGTTTCTAGTTCAAATGGATCAAAAGTTACTAAAGAAGAAGCAAAACACATAGTTCTGCACACTGACAGAACATTGCCAAGCTTAACTGGTCATCTTTCCACTCAAGACTGCTGTATTCAGGTATTAAACTGGTACTAACACGTTCAACTTTGACTAGACACCATTAATAGTTGTAAAATGACAAAATAACATGATTCTGCGACAGATTGTGACGTATTATGCCACATAATTTGCCTTTCCTTGACACATAATTTTATCGACTCTCCTAGATAATTTGGTCCACTACTGCCGTATAATTCCAGTGGCCCTGATGAGAGCTGATATAGGAAAGAAGGCATGCAAAACAGTTCACAGGGATAACACATGGCACAATTCTCATTCACAGAGTTTATATTGAACAAACACAAGTTTCTTCCCACCCACCCACAAAACACCACCAAATGGGAAACACTCACCGAACCACCACACAAACGACACATACTTAGACCCAGTTCATGCCTTAAACCCATTACCACATACCTCAGCCTGACCACGGTACCAAGGGCACTAAAAGAACAAGGGATTGGCAAACGCTGCCCTGCACATACATTGTGTAAAATATCATACCAAACCTGTCCACATAGTCGCGTGGTACTGTGCCATATAAGAGGTATGTATGGCTTTTGTCTTTGATGCACTGTTGCTGTAGCCGCCGATGCAACACTTTTCACTGCGTCCTCCTTGCGCCATCATGTATGAGCCGTATTTACTGTACGGCGTTCCATGTCACAAGGATTGACAGATGCGTCAGGAATCTTGACATTTCTGTCGGCGCAAAACTCATGCATTGCTGGAGTTGTGTTGTGAGCATGAAGCAACTCCAACAATGCATAGGGAAGGCCTATACCTATTGCATTGCGTTACCCGTAAGCCTGCTATGAGGCAGGTGGAAGGTTTGCACGCAGTGGTGTCCTAGAAGTGACGCAGTGAAATCTGACAGATTTCACTGTGCCCCTTTTATTAGGCTTTCTTGCAGGGGAACGCCTACCCTGCATACATTAGACCTGACGCATTTAGCGCAGGGGTTTACAAAGTGACGCACCTGACTAGATGTGTCACTTTGTAAATATGGCGCAACATGGCGCATTATTTATGCTGCGTCGCAAAAAGTGACGCAGCGGTGGCGCAAAAGTGTTGCAAGTGCCCAACCCTGCAGAAATCGTTGCAAGACTCAACTTTATGCTGTAGTAAGTTAAACTCAAAACCCACAAACAGTTTATGAATTCGGCACTTGACCACCAAACGGCAAGGAACACTTTCCACTTTACTTAAATGCCTTCCTCACTCTGGCCAGACCCAATCCAAACTTCAGACATGGGGGAACGTGGTCGTTTCCTCCATGTGATTAAAGCGGGACGAATCACAGTTCATCCGCCTTATAAGAAAAAGTCCTGTTTCCCACCCCGCAGCGCCAACCGCTTGTACGTGGAGGAGGCCCCTAAAATGGCCGACACCATCACACATAAGTGCTTGTACGCATGTTCCCAATAAAGCGAAGCATTTCATGGCCATTATGCATACACTTAACTTTAAGAGAACGAAACTGCTGAGAAAGTAATTTCTAATAAAGCTCTCAGATTTCATTACAACGGGTCAAGAGCCTGGGGAGAAACATTTAAGAAAACACGAACCCACGCACAAATTAATTGAAGATATTTCCACTAATAAATTGGACCCGTGTCCTAAGGCGAGGCCGCCTCTTTTTTGCAAAATGTGGTAGTGTTCAGGTTGCGGTTTTTTCCACGAGGCGAACAGTTCAAAAGCATTTAAAATCAAATGGATATGGCCTCGCTATTCAAATTTTTCAGCCCGTACAAAATTTCCGGTATTTGAGCATGTTGCTTTCGAAGGAACTCTCTCCATCAGCCCCCGAGAGAATGAAATGCTCTGACCTCGCCCCCCAAATCCCCCTCTCGCTTGATAGCGCCGATTACTACAAACAAGTTCTGGAGACCGCCTCGGGAAGGCGAAGGGGTACGTTTCCAGGTTGATGCATGAGCGCGCCAAACTCGGTAATTCAAGTCAATTTGCACCACAGGGGAAAGAAACGAGAGAGGATTCCAGCTGGACCGCGGTTCCTCCAGGAGGCTTGGCCAAGACAAGATGGCGGGAGGTGGAGCACGAAGGCAACTTACTTCCTTGAATGGCAGTATTTATTGCAGGAGTGTGACTGGGACTTTATTAACTCTTGGATGTCACTGTAGTAAGGTGGCTGAACAGGGTGTGAGACTTCGCCAAGGCCATCGACAGCAGTTAAAGAACCCTTTGACTCTTTTATCACTTAGTATGTGTGTAGAAGTGAATTTATAACTTGTTAACTTTAACAAACAGTACATTTATTTCATGTTCATTTTGCAGAAGTTAACATGCACTAACACTTGGCGTTGGTTCAGTGGACTGATAGTAGCAGAGGGTCAGCCGGCCATAAGGATCTGGAGCACACATATATTGCTGATTACTCATCCATCAACCACAAGGAGATGATGGACAGAGCGCTGAAACTTTTCAGACCCTCACCCACAGTCACAGATCTGGGTTGAATCCATCATCATTCTTTAGCTCACTTCGCATTCTCAGTTCAGACCCAGCTATATGCAAATTAGTCTTGACCCTGTACCTCATGGGAACAGTCCAGCCCAAACTGCCAAGCCAGCTCTTCCCAGGACCGGAAACAAGCATCCTGGGACCGGTTTCGGGGTAACACACATTCATCAGCCAGGCTAGCTTGAATCCAGTGGCAAAGTGAGCAAGGGACCCACGTCTGGGAATACCCTGCCAACTTAGGGTGAACAAAGCAAAAACAAGGAGATGATGGACAAAGTGCTGAAACTTTTCAGACACTCACCCCCAGTCTCAGATCTGGGTTGAATCCATCATCGTTCTTTGCTCACTTTTCCACCTAACCTGGAAACAAGCATCCTGTTTGCTTTGTTCGCTCTAAGCTGGCAGGGTATGCCCAGACGTGGGTCCCTTGCTCACTTTGCCACTGGATTCAAGATAGCCTGGCTGATGAGGGGTGTTACCCAGAAACCGGTCCCAGGATACTTGTTTCTAGTTCAGGGAAGACCTGGCCTAACTGTTCGGGCTGGACTGTTCCCATGAGGCACAGGGTCATGATATATGCAAATAATCATCTGGGTCTGAACTGAGATGGCGAAGTGAGCGAAAGAACGATGATGGATTCAACCCAGATCTGAGACTGGGGGTGAGTGTCTGAAAAGTTTCAGCGGTAGATGATACTGTGTTGCGATTTTTTTTGTGCCCGATATTTCGATGAATATTGTGGCACGCAACAAGACGGTTGTTCCATCAATGCAAAGCTCTCTCATTCTGGGCTATCAAGAAGTCGCTGCTGGCATCACTTCAATAACATGTCCTAATTTATTAGCAGAATCTGTAATTTTCTGGGGTGGTTCGCCTGGTTCCCTTTGTGAAAAGGGTCTGATATCTATCTCTTTATTTAGTTAAAAGCTCTGCCTTTTGGGCAGTTTTGTACCGTCATTAGAGAACTGTTTGTTGCTAATAGTTTCCCTTCTTGCGGAAATGGCGCCAGCGGTGATCTGAAGAGCGCACAGCGCTGTAAATAATTGTGCTGTGGATGTAAATAGCTCTCTGTTTAAAGTTTAAATATTTGTATTTCTGTACACATTACTTTATGTTTGTAGTTGTTTTGAACAGCTAATAATGCTATCTCTTTGCTATAATGCACTGAATGTTGATCTTAGTACTGCTTAGATCTTTACATGTGAATATAAACATACATGCTCATTTAGGTTATGTATGCACATACCAATTGGGCCCCCCATTTATTTTGACTTATTTCAGAAAGTTTTAGGGCAGCCAGTCTCACAGCAACACAACCCCCCTTATTACGCAGGACAACGTGGGGGTTTTCATTGGACTATATTTGTTGAGACTAGAAAATGCTAGAAAATAATTTTGGTGTCAAATGAGGTCCCCTCAGTACTGCGACGAAAACATGACATACAACAGGCTTGTAGAAAGACAAAAGATACATAGACTGTGCTGCAATCTTTATTGTGATTGTAGACTCTAGTGCTGAATGCACCACACAATCACAGCTGAGGTCTAGCGCCCTTAAAGTGAGTCAGAAACAAAATACCTGGAAAGATAGAAAACCAGTTTGTCACTCAAAACAGCTACTTCTTACACTTATTCTTCGAATTCTGACGGATACAATTAAGGAATTGTTGTTGAAAACGATGGAATGGAATGTGGCCCCTCTGATTCATTCCAGTACTCCCATCACTTTGTTGTCTATTACAAATGAGAGATGGAAGTTGTGCACCTGTGAGGCATACTACTGTACTGCTAATTAAACACAGCAGACGTCTGGTGATTGTGTGTATCTTTGCATGTGTGTTTGTATGTGTGTACCTACAAATGCGCAGGTATGTGTGCACATGTGGAGATGTGAGTGTGTGTGGTTTTCTGCATTTGTGGATTTCTATTCCTCGCATTTTGATGGACACAATTGAGGAATCGTGAGAGAAAACCGTGGACTGGAATGCGCCCCTAGTGAGTGGTATTGGCTAACATTCCTGTGTGTGTGTGTGTGTGTGTGCGTGCGTGTGTGAGTGTGTGTTTGTGTTTGGGTGTGTGCGAGTGTGTGTGTTTAGGTGTGTGCATGCATGTGTGTGAATGTATGTATGCGGATGTGCGCGTGTACATGTGTGTGGTTGTGAATGTGTCAGTCCGCGTTTGTGCTTGTGTGTGTTTGGGTGTGTGCATGCATGTCTGTGAATGTACATGTACACGTGTGTATGTGTGCGTGGTAAGTGCACATACACATGCATGTGGAGCAGGAGTGCTGCTGGCCCGCAGTGTGACAGAGCTGGGCAGTGTGCATTTAACACCCTGAGTTTTGAGACACTTCCGGTCCAGATGCACCTGTTCTTGGTCCAGAGTTTCTCCGAGGGAATACCTAAACAGATGGCCCGCGGCGCTGTAATACAGCGCGAGTCGCCCAGCCGGGCGTCGAGGCACCAAACTCTCCAAAGCACTGCCTGACATTTTCGGGCAACGCCCCTGGCGCTCTCAGCAGGCCTGGTTGATTTCAGCAGCCAGTCAGATAGGCTGCGGGTTTGCACACACAAGAAGCACTTTAACATGCTTGAGCAGACCCACGTACAGCCGAGTGCCACTTCTGTTGGCATATAACTGGGGACTGCCGTGTTCCCGTGGGCTACTAGCCCACTTCTCGGATTATGGGGTTCACATGTGTAACATGCTAAAAAGGGAACTTGGCTGAAACTGGGAACTAGCCGCACACTGAAGCTGCCGGCTGTACGCAGCTCAGTTGCTTGTCACCGGGTGACGAGCACCAGGTGAAAAACTTTTGTCCCGATGAAGGTGGAGTAAAAGTTTAAAGGGCTTTCGAAATGTAAGTTGACGTATTTTATTGGGTTACTGAATTTGATCACTGTTTTCAAAATAATACAAAATAGAAGTCTCCGCAGTACTGTATGTGTGTTCACTGTACTGGAGCGATTTAGCTTCCCGGACCCATGTTTAATTTGTGCATGTGTGTGTTCGCTCTGAAATGGTGAAAAGCACACAGCTGTAGATTTACAACTAGAACCCTATTCTCATGGGGATATTTCAGCATGCAACATCCACCTTTATAGGAGTGTAAAAGTGCAATTTGTAACTTTTTTTCTGTTTTTCTCCTAAAAAAACAATTGCTGTGTTAAAAAATATTTTTCCGTACAGCCTAGTATACTTCAGGGGTGATGGGAGCACCTTTCTTCACATAGACATATTTAGACCTAATATTTTTAAGTCTAAATGTCTGTGTTTATTTTGTGCAAAGATTTTGTGAATAACCCCAGAAGGTGACTTTGTGAGTTTGCGCAGATCCTTTCCACGTCACACCTTGACCCCACTGCTTTCTTTCCCTTTCCGGCACTTACTCAACCAGAAAAGTCTACCAGGCTCAAATTACAGATTGCAAAAAGAACAGATGATGGATGGACGCTGAACAAATCAAACATTCACCCCGTCACAGTTCTGGGTTAAATCCATCGTCTTTTGCTCACCATGCGATTCCAGTTTGGACCCAGCCATATGCAAATCAGTCTTGACCCTGTACCCAATGGGACCAGTCCAGCCCGAACTGCCAGACCAAGTCCTCCCTGTACGAGAAGCAAACATCATGAGCCTGGTTTTGGGGTATCACCCCTCATCAGCCAGGCTAGCTTGAATCTGGTGGCAAAGTAAGCAAGGGACCCACCTCTGGGCATACCCGGCCCACTTAGGGTGACAAATGCAAAAAGAACAAATGATGGACAGGATTCTGAACAAATCAAACATTCACCCCCAGTCACAGATCTGGGTTAAATCCATCGTCTTTTTTCTCGCCAAGCGATTTCAGTTTGGACCCAGCCATATGCAAATCAGTCTTGACCCTGTGCCTCATGGGAACAGTACAGTTTGAACTGCCAGGCCAGGTCCTCCCTGGACCAGAAGGAAGCATACCCCGAAACCGCTTCTAAAGTTTTCCAAGAAGGATGAAAAAGATGGTGCAAATGACCACTGCTGTCTCGCAGCACTTTGAATAGTATGGCTCCTGCTGAAGATTACACTCAGGAGTCCCAAATCACTGATCAGGTTTTCAGGTTACAAATATATATGGCAATTTTTACACTTGCGGGTGACACCTAGGAGTGCAAACACCTTTGTGAATCAGGCAAGTGTGGTTGGCTTGGGTCAGGGCTGCTTGTGCACAGGACTGGCAGTGTGCAGCGCTGTGCAAAGGGCTTAAGGAGAAACACTTCAGTTGCGAAAATCATGGTAAACAGAACTATGAGTGTAGAAGAGACTCTGTGGTTTATTACATGGGAATATTGAGCTTTTCCAGCAGCTGAGTAATTGCCTTTTTGGTGCCACACAGTCTGGACATGGGAAGGTTCACATTGGTGTGTGCGGAGGAAGAATAGAATGAGTAAGGACATTGTGCACCATCCTGCCCAGTCTGCCGTGGCATCCCAGGCCAGCCCTGCTAGGTTGTATACAGTTATTTATGTGCCATGCACTGTGCATCACAGAGGCGGGGCTTGTCCCCAGTACCATGTATTGGAATATGTCACCCCTGGGTGTCCAGGGAGCCAGCGGTCATCCACCAGCACGCGCGGCCAGCACAGGTAATAGCTGTGAAGTGGTGGGGTAGAGCGGTGGGGTGGACCGGTGGGGTGGGGCGTTGAAGGACGACGGGATAGGTAAAATTAAATAAAAACATTTGTCAAACCACTTCCCTTGCACTCGCCGCATCACCGACTCAGCGATGCGGCAAGCACAAGGTAAGTGGTTTTATTTATTTTTAATTTAATTTTACTTATCCTGTCGTTGTCGACTCCCCCCCCCCACCCTGCCCCCGTCTCACCACTCTTACCTGTGCCGGCTGCGCCTGTCCACCAGAAGTAACCATGATACAAGGAAGCATCCCGGCTCTAGACATTTTGGAACCCTCCTGATTCGCAAAACCACCTCAACCTGCAAATCCAGCAACTTACACAATTAAATAGTGTTTTTTATGAGTGTAAAACCACTTTTGACATTCGAAAAACATGGTTTTTGCTTCTAAAATCATTTACTCATACACACGTATACAGACTTTGGGGTGTCTAAAACTCCTCCAAGGGGCAGGGAGTGAGCATTCTAGTTCAGAAATGTGCTGAAAATTTAGCAGCACCCACAACTTGTTTGCAGGTATTCACAAACTTTGAGGCATATTCACAAATGTATTTGGAGTGTGTAAAATAGAACTCTTGTACAACACTTTCACTTATTGTTACACACCTTTGTAAATTGACCCCAAAACATCTAAAATAGGAATATTAATCACATACATTTATTGCACTTAGAAAGGACTGCAATCTTTGCCCTTTAACAAATAGGGAATTGGACATTTCGAGTTGGTTCATAAAGGCACGTAAGAGTACGTCAAAAACTACTCCTGCAGGACCACTTCCCATACTTATAAATGCTTTTGTCAATTGGCAATTTTTCTGAATGCAGAAAAAGGCTCCACATTTACTCCTGCCAAAGGCAGAAGTAAATCCGTTCCCATATTGGGAATTAAAAGGGAACATTTAAAAACTACTGATGGTGGTGATGTTGCAGGTGAGTAAGGGACTTTTCCTAGGCAAAAAGTGGATGTGCATTAATAAAAAATGCATTTCTGAAAGTTCAATTGTATTACTCACAATTGTGCCTTTACATCTGCCTTTACATGCAGGCAGGTATGCAGACCTTACTCTTGAAAACATTTGTGCATTCTACAGGTTTGTAAATCTGCACCTACCTGTGAGGATAAAGGCGTAGATTCACGATTTTTAGGTCGAACCTAGGCAGCGCAAGCGCTGCTCTGCGAGGCATGCTGTATTCAGGTATGGACCTGAAGCTCTGCCCACTCTCCACCCATATTTTTCATTGGCTTGTGTCATTGTCCTTTGTAAACTGTGGCTTTTCATTGGTCAATAGGATTAGTAGTCCCACCTTAGTACCTCCTTGTTTCATTTTGTAACCTCCCATGAGGACATCCCCTGTTACATGTGTTGTTACTCGGTAGGCTTTAACCGCATCGCTGCTCATGACGGAACCACTCCGTCATGAGCCATGGGCGCCGTGTGCTCATGACGGAGTGGTTCTGTCATGCTGCGGCCGTTGGCGGCCGCTCCGCCCACGCGGCGCTGATTCCCCGCCTGTGCAGGCGATTAGCGCGAGTGGGCGGAGTCGTGACGGAACCACTCCGTCATGAGCACAGCGCGCCCGTGGCTCATGACAGAGTGGTTCCGTCACGAGCATGGCGGCGCCGCGCTGCCCCCAAACCCCCCCAGCGCCGCGGCAAAATTCGTGCCGCGGCGAAGGGGTTAATTACATCCTCCTAGCACTATTTTGGGAATTGTTTTTCACATGCCTGCTATTGCAAGCAGGACACACTCGCAACACTTTTTTTTTTCATAGCCCTGCATGCTACGCTGATACAGTACGGCCGCGCCTTTGGTTTATTTGCGGCGCCGAACGAGGCCACATGTCTTTTTTCTATTTCTTCACTTTTTATTGTTTACTAGCTTCTCATGCCGCGCTTTCAAGTTAATGGCGACTGCGCCCCTTTCTTTAGTTGAGCCGCGGTTAAAGAAAGGTGCACGGCCACCACTAAAATGAAACTGCGTCATGGGAATCTTTTGAAAAAAAAAAAAGCAGTTGTTTGTCAACTTAACAAACAGATGCTTTTTTTTGGTAAAAACGCCCCATGCCGCACTTTCATTTTAATGGCGGCTGCTCACCTTTCTTTAGACGTGGCTCGTCTAAAGAAAGGGGTGCGGCTGCCATTAAAATGTGAAAACGCGGCATGGGGCGCTTTTACAATAAAACACATCTGAACGCAATAGGTCTCTCATTTGCGAGAGTTTAAGCTATTGGCATTGTAAATGACAATGCCTTTTATATATCTGTTTTAAAAACAACACATAAATAAAAGGCATTGTTATTTACAATGCCAATAGCTCAAACACTTGTAAATGCAACACCTATTGCATTGCAAATGCTTGTTTAAAGCAGCCTTAGGAAATTGCCAGTGCTATACAGCAACACTAAATAAAATAAAAGCACAGCCGAAGCCTTGTCTTGTTTAATAAATTGACCTTTAGTACCATCACTGGCCACCTTTTTTCTGTTTAAAGGTGTCTTTTGCACCATTTCAGTTTTCGATAAGATTTTAATCCATTTATTTAGTGGGGTTAGTTTGTGTGCATGTATTTTGCCCCTTGTGGCTTGTTTTGCTCAATACCATCTGCAGCAACCAGTTGTTGTCTCTGGAACTCTTTGCCCCTAACGCTTCTCAGGCCTGGACGCCCCTTACTCAGTTTCACCCCAATCTCCCCAGCAGCTGTTGAAAACTGCCCATTCTTTGTACTTTATCTGGTAACGGTGATACCCAATCACTTCACCCGGCTCTAAGATTCAGAGAGATTTCATTGCAGATCCCAAGTCTGGGGCACGGATTACTTTACTGTGATCCGGTGATAACATGTAGGAATCTGATTGATTAGGATCTGGCAATTTAAATTCAATAACCTAGCTTGAATTCAAACGGAATGTATACTCCTGGGTGGGATTACCCGTGCTTTACGGGAAACCCAACTAATACTACTGCTCACGGAGGGTGATTCACTGAAACTGCAGGAGAAGCGGAAGTGACGTCACCCATGCTATTCTGAAGGGTTTTTTAACATTCATATTTTGGTGCATCATTAACAACGTGCAGAATGAAGTTTTACACTTGATTACACGTCTACACACTAATATTGGCCTATTATTTTTTAAACAAATTCCTTATCACATGTGAAAGTGTATGTTCCAGACCCTTGGTAACTAGGCCTCAATTTAGGCCTGGCAGCTACATTTTCCATGGATGCCTTCCTGCCCTCCCCCCCCCCCCCCCCCCCCCACACCTCCAAACAATTCACTATTTTTTATTTTTGCAGCATACAGTCAAGCAGTCATGTTTGTTGGCATTTTTCTTGCCCTTCTTAAATCAATCTTTCTAGCTTGGTCACAAAACTGTATCTTTTTTATCATTTATTTAGATTTTCATATTGAACAAAAGGCATGCAAAGTTTCAGCATAACTGTCCCAGACAGAATAATTCACTTATTCCGCCCAGAAGAAACAACACTTCAGCCTTCAACAATGACAAGGTTGTATCTTTGGTCAAGGCCCTTCAGTGAGCTCACTGCACCCCATTCATTCTGAACAGTTTGCAGTTGTTCATATATCCACTGTATTCTGTCATCTCTGGATGGCATTAGCATAGAGTGGGCAAAATCAATATTCATTTAGTGGCATAGTGCTAAGGTGTTAAGGCATTATGACGTTTACATTAACTGTGTTCTTATTTGCTAATAAGATGATACGCTTGCTCGCACCGTGATGGATTTGCAGTTTCTGTTCTGCTCTATTAGAAGATTCCTTTTGTAAGTCCTTGATTTTGGAGGTGAGCGAGAAGACTTTCCATGTCAACTAGGGATGCTGTCCAATTCTCTAGTGATTTTTCTAACAAATTGGGGTTTAGTAATACAACCCTAAAACGCATTCCGCTGATCTAGAACTCATTTGTTGAGAAGGCCCTTTTATTTACTTGACTGTATTTCTGATATTGAGAGGTATTGCGAGTGCCTTAACGCGGGACACATTGCCTTATGATACTGAGGTTTAACATGGGTAATCTGTTGGATACATTTTTGGGGCGCAAGAATTGCAGGGGACCCTGCACCCACACTATGACCCACAATGACATCACAGGGTTGACCCCTTGTCCTGTCCATAGCTGCTTAATAGGCTTCTCAGTGCTGACATTTTAATACATGTACTCCAGGAACCCATAAATTTGGGGTTGGAGTGTGCAGTAGAAAGGGGGTGGAGTCACAAGCAGAGTCCAACAATGAACTCATACATTTATTTATTTTAAACGCTGCCCCAAAGTAATTGGCAACAAGGATAAAATTGACTGTAAATCTGTTGTGGCTCATTTAATTGGCCACAAAGAGGCTGCATTTTAAAATATCTTATGGGGTTAAGGCTCCTGCTGCAGAGATCCTAGTGTGCTCAGCAGTTTTGAGGGGATAATTATAATTTTAAGATCATTCAGATCGTGAATGCACTTGCTGGAGAGAGCTGTGCTTCGTCTAGTCACAGTTTTGACTCATATCGCATCATGTACATCACATTGTGTAACTTGCAGATCACTGTTTATATTTAATGTAGGTATGTAAGTGACTTACTACTTTGGGTATAGATCCTTTTGTTACTTGCAGTTCATAAATTGCAAACCTTCTTATATAGCAGTGCGAGCTTTGAACCAACATCGAACAGCTGCACGTAAACTTCACGGCACGGGTTTAGAACTTTATTGTTTTTTTCTAAACCCATCATTATTCTAAGGTTGCTAAAAGGGGTTCCTTTATGTAGTAATAACGTCTTTCTAGTACAGACAACCCTTACCATTATGTTACATCTTAAATCTTCACTTTGCCCACTCTTAACATATAATGCCTACCAACCAGTGAGGCCATATGTGACTCCTACACCTAGTAATCGTCATTGTCTTATGTGACATTTCCTGTACATTGATTTTCACACTTGTATGATATATTGTCCCCGCATATAGTATGTTTGTGATGTAAAGTGCTTTGACACCCTTCATTGGAATGAGTACTGCTATCAAAAAATCAAAAACAAAAAATACCAAATGCTATTTAAATCATTATTTGGGTACTTACTCTTACTAATGCATCTCACATCCTTACCACGCGCACATATCTCTTATGTACATGGGCTGAACAGAGTCACAAACCTGCTCCAAACAATAATTTCTCCTAAGTACTAAGTGATAACGGGCTGTGTGCCTTTGTGTCCATCCATTCCATTGGCATTGGGTGTAAGGCTTCTAGACACAATGATACTTGAACAAAATATGTGTTGATGGCCCTTTAAAACAGGCCTTTGTTCTGGGCCCAGCTGAAAATGGAATAACAGAGTCCCCCTCACTGCCTGCAGGTTGCTGCTTCGAACAGGAAGCATGCAACATGCGGGTGCTGATGAACGTGCGCTGGTATCTGCAATTATACCGGGGTCAGAATGGATCCAGAATCCACCTCAATAATAACTGCCGGATCCAGGGTCATGTGGAATCCCCCTCATTTCCTGCACTGAAACTCCTCTTTGTTGCTAAGAGTATTAGGGAAAGTCAAGGTGTGGACACCACAGAAAGTAAATATTTAATTTTATATTTATTGTATTTATAAAGCGCAACAGTCATCCCAAGGGATATCACGGCGCTAGGAGCGCTCAAAACCTGTACTGAAGATGATTAGATCCAGAGACGCCAGTAGGTGGAATCTGAGCGATAGACTGCGAGGCATCAGTAATTAAATCCTAGGGAATAGCTGAGTTTACAGCTTCTTCCCAAATTTTACATAGTCATCAGTGAGGCGAAGGTCTAAAGGAAGTTCATTCAAATAAGCGGCCACCAGATAAGAGAAGGAGCGACCCCCCCCACCGCTCTGACATTTTTAATACGTCTGGTTTTAGCCAGAGCGCGATTGCAAGACCTCAAATTTCATGTGGGAACATAAAATTCGACTTTATCCTGCAGGATTCTGAGGCCATGTTTGTGTAAGGCTCTATGTGCGTAGCACAGGAGCTTAAACTTGGCCCTTTAGTGCTTGGGCAACCAGTGAAGCTCCTTCGGGCATTCTGATGCCGAGCTACATTTGTTTTTATAGCAGACCAGCTTGGCAGCTGCATTCTGAATCACCTGCAGTCGAGAGAATAGGTAATCTGCCACGCCAGCATAGATCGCATTCCCTCAATCCAGTTTACTGGTCAATAAGGTGATGGTTTTCCTACAGTTCAAAGCAATCCATAAGAAAAGTCTCCTTAGTAACTTTAGCGTGGCAAAGCATTTCCCACACAGAACTCGGACTTGATCTTGCATGCTCAATGCATTGTCCACCAGGATACCCAGATTTTTTACAGCCCGTTTGGGTCGGGAGCAGGCCCTAGTGACTGGGGTCACCAGGTTGCATCCCAAACTAGGTGAGCTCCTCCGAAAAGCAGTATCTCATACTTCTCTGCATTTACCTTCAGACAGTGATCTGTCATTCAATTTGCAGTTTCTGAAAGACAGGTAATCAAGTTGCCCCTTGTGTCCTCGTACCTTTCTTCAATAACCATCAGCAGCTGCATGTCGTCCGCGTGGGAGCAGATATTAAAGCCCCATTTCTAGCCAATTTTGGCCAAAGAAGAAACATAAACATTGAAGAGGGTTGGTCTCAAGGAGGCTTCTTGCGGTACATCATCATTGATTGTTCTTGGGTTAGAGGAAAAAAGCCCATTTGTAATCTACGAGTTCTATTACATAGAAAGGAACTGATGTAAGGGATTAGATACCCACTACTAGGGCTTTAAGTGTGGTAGGTTCCTTCGGGTCATAGACCTGGCAGTAACTAAAAACTGACATTGAAACGGGCACCTATCGGGCCCTGTATTTACGTTCTTTACTATACATTCATTAATTTCTCTACAATGACTGTAAAAATCATTAAGTTCTTGTTAACATTCCACGTTTCACTTAATCTTACATTCTCTAAGATTATCTCCTTTTTCCGGGATGTTGTATTTTGGGCATTTTTTGTGTGCATCATATTACTCTGGTATAGTGCGTATTGTGAAGTGAGTTGCCTCTAGGTGTCAGTGAGTTCAGGTTGTGCATTGGTATGTATAAAGGGTCACAACTCAAACGTCTGTTGTTGAGGCTGGAGATGGTGAGAGGTTCTCACAGTGCCTATCCGTGGGCCATAAAGGTCTTCAGAATGCATGGTCGTCTACAGGGCCGGCTTTAGCGCTGATGGCGCCCTGTGTGACAATCACTTTTGGCACCTCCACATCCCATGACCACTTCTATGGATTCTCTCCCTACCACCTACAAAAGTGCCCCTGATCTCTCCCATCATAAGATATTGCTAAACACAGCGCCCTCCTGAGGTCAGAGCGCCCCCTCCACAGTTCAGCGCCCAGTGCGACCGCACCATTCGCACTGCCCTAAAGCCGCCCCTGGTCCTCTATTCCTTGGCTTTCCTTAAATTCACCCAGAACAATGGTCATGTGTGGCAATTGTAAATTTTATTCTATGCGAAACTCTGTGAAGGAGGTATACAGCTGTTACAATATTGACAGGCAGAAAGTAAAAGAAAATGCAGCGCTTAGAGGTGAGTGGGTGCAATGTGAGTGGGATGCAAGGAAGTAAATGCAGACACAGAGCGTAAAAAGAGGATGCTGAAGAGGAAAGAGATGATGTGTAAGGTACATAGATGGAGGATTTCAGAACAATGTGGGGAGAGAAAGGGCATACTTGTCTCACAAAGAGACTGCAGAGGAAAGTGTTGTGACCAGGGCTGGACTGGATACCGAAACCGGCCCTGGCAAAGAGCTCGGCCGGTCCCGGTGGGGGGTGTGCTTGTGGAAAGCTTTGTGCCGCTTTTGTTGCTGGGGGGCGATATTGCAAGACCGGCCCCCGGTAACAAAAACAGCCCTCCAGGTGTCTAAAACCGGCCCCCACCATGGCGGCCCACCGGGGCAACACCCGGTGCCCGCTACGGCCAGTCCAGCCCTGGTTGTGACAAGAAAAACAGAAGTGATTGAGACATTCAGAAAACCACTTACCCCTCCACAAACCTCAGTAGTGTGTGATAGTGTAATATTTTCAGAATTCAAACATTTTCAATTCTGTTTGTTCACATCAACATAACTGATATTACTCATGTAGCTGATATTGCTAACAAGCACTGGCAAAGCTGACCAATCTGGCTTGTTTTAGATGCATGTTCTTTATTATGTGATAACAGAAAGCTCACAGAGACGCACCAACATACTGGTCGGGTTGCATGAAATGGGAAGCACAAGATTTTAGTTTACAAGTCTTAAGTCATGCTCTTATTTACATCTCATGTAAAGGATTCCTATGTACCTTCTTAGTCCTCGCCTGTTTTAGAGATCCCCGCTTTTTCCATTCCATATAAAGTCTTGCCCACTACCTTTCGTTATAAGTAGCTGCATGCGATGATGCTACGTGAGCTGCAACCCAACTTTGTGTAATTTAAAAAATAGAGAGACACCTTAGCAGCCATTTGCAGCAGCAGGAAACCATTCTCACTATTTCTCATGCCAGCTGGTCGGTTGGCACTGCTTGTTAGATGCCCACTCCGAGGAGTCCCAGGAAAAACCCTGAACCCCCTTACCCTTGCCTCCAACACACGAGGCTCCACAACCCGCTCAGCAATGCCCAACATCCTCTCCTTGCCAGAGCCCCTCCGATTGCCCCATCAACTCCTCACACCCCACACCATGCCCTGCTGCCCCCTACTGCATCTGTACCTGGGTAATGAATTACCATGGCTGCAGGCTCAGTCATTCCCCAGCTGCAGGATGCCCCGCCCACTAGTGTCACTATTGGTTGCTTGAGGGATTGTGCATGAGGGGAGGGGTTATAAGGTGACCGTACACATGTGCAGTTTGTCATGGTTGGTGAATAGACCAGCAAGACACCCCTTAACGCTCACAATAGTGCATCAGTATTGAGCGATGAGGAGTTCATTTGCCAATCAAAAGCAACTAACAAACATTTTGTATGAAGCTGAGCTTTAGAGAAAGGACAGCGACACTTGCCAAAGCCTAGAGGGATGCTGTAGCGTCAGAAGCACACAAGAGAGAAAGCTCACTGAAAGGCAATAGCAATAAAGGCAACTAGAGAATGCGTAAGATGGAAAAACAAGAAGAAACTGTAGCGAATGACGAATGGTGCCCACAACAAAACAAACCTGCAAGAAAACAAAACAACAGTCAGCGTTGTAGTAAAACACTAATGTCATATCCCAGCCTTCTTTACAGCCCTTGAACCCTTTTACTGAGATCCATTCCCCAGAACGTGTCCACTGCACAGCTCTGGCCGTCACCCATCGAACTCCAAGATGCCACCTCCGAGTCATGGTCCTACCGCAGCCATGCTCCCTGCCACTCACCAACACTCCTACACCTGGAAGTAGCAGAATGAGTAGCAAACAAATAAAAGGCTTACCTGAGGCATGCTACTACATAATACGCCTCTCGTATACCCACCCATTAACCAACTATGCAGACACCAGAACCCAAACGTAGATCTGGTAAAAAAACTAAAACTATCGCCATGCAGCAGGAGGCCAGGACTAGAACGGGTCTGTGTGGGCACTGTAGGGTCATGGCCCATCTTCCTCTTAAATCAGCACCCCTAGCCTACAGAGGGAAGGGAGAATGGTCAGCAGTCCCAGGACACCTGCAAAGTGAGCGTCAGGTACATGCTGATTATCTGGACCCTCGTATCACTTTATAGTTCAAGTATCTCGGTGCCTTGGTGACCACCATCCCATGGCGGCCTAGGCAATCGAGTTTATCAATCAATCAATAAGGGTTTTTTAGAGTGTGCCATTCACTCGTGAGGGTCTCAAGGTGCTGGGGAGGGGTGGGGTTGCAAGCAGCTTCGTTGGTCATTCGCAGAACCAGGTCGAGAGGTCCTTTCTGAACTGGTGCAGTGTCGGGCTTTATCGGATGCGAGGGGGGAGTTCGTTCCAGGTCTTGGCTGCGAGGAAGGAGAAAGATCTGCCCCCTGCTCTGGCCCTGTGGATGCGAGAGACCGTGGCTAGGGCGAGGTCGGCAGAGCGGAGGTTTCTCTTGGGGGTTTATCAACTACAAGCAAACTTGATACCAGCACGTTTGTGGAGTTACCGTTCAAACAGAAAGAGGCCAATCTTTGCTCCCAAACAAGCAGGGGCTTGGGGTGTCTAGGAGGACATTACCTGTGGATCAGAAGCTTGACGTTAGTAGTATCGTAAGCATCTAATTCTCACAGGGGCCGTCTTTTCCAACGTCAGATAACAGAGGTGCTTGGTGGATCCCTGGGTCCCTGTGATCTGAGTCCTCCACATGGAGAGAAGTGAACAATCGCCTTGATTAACAGTCCCTGAAATTCGGAGGACGATCATCTGTACATGAACCCCTGGACAAGGGGGCCCGATAGAGGTCATGTGTTTAGCAGCATATCAGAGGCACAGAAACTACCTTTTATTTCCTGGCTGGTGTAATTTGGGGAATTTTCCCGTTACGTGAAATTCCTGAAATTACGCCCTTGTGCGCAATTGCACACCATTTGCAGAAAAAATTTACAGCATAATACCTCATTTGCGGTATTTACATGAACACAAGTGGCTATTGTTTCCAGTGCTTTGTTTGAATGCATCCTTCTACCAAAATATAACGGATTTATATTTTGCAGAACTACACATAATTTTGCATAATTTTGTCGAAATTTCATGTCATAAGACAAAAGCAAACCACACACCCCTTTTTTTAACTCTGGCCGCACCCTATGAAGAGGTCTGTAAAAAGGCAAGAATACAAATTTGTAAACACTTTTTTATAAGAGCAGATTTACACACACTAGCAGATAATGCTTCTAGCTAGCTTCACAGAGCCTTTTGAGGCTCGGTGAAGACCAGCGCTGAGAGGGAGGATTCTGTGCGGTGAGGTGGTTCCGGCAAGCAATGAACTGAACGCCTGTTCATCCAACCAAAAGAAAAGTCCTTTTCCATATATATTTGGCTTGACGACCGCACAGCACTAAACAGCAAATTATTCATCTCCAACTCTGTAAAATCTTTGGGATAACACTTGACAAAACCCTAACCATGAAAGAGCATATTGATGCCTCAGCTAAAAGTGCCTCCTATACATTGAGACACCTTAAAAAATCAAACCCTTCATCCCCATCAAAGACCTAAAGACAGTGGTGCAATCTTTAGTCCTCTCCAAGCTGGACTACGTTAACGCAAATCTCCGAGGCTCTACTAAAACACACCTAGCCCCCCGGAAGGCTATACTCCCTGCAGCGGCCAGACTACTGTCGGGGGAGAGTCACTTCGTTCACATCACTCCCTCTCTTAAAATTCTCAACTGGCCACCAATCGAGGCAAGATGTATACTCAAAACTGCCTGCATAATCCACAAAGCTACCTACACGAAAAAACAGTTTACCTCGCATCACCAGTCAGCCAAAAGAGACCTCTTTGAAGCACTAACAATCTACTGCTGATTCCGCCCAAATTCAAAAAAGATTAATCACGCCCCAGCTTCTTCTCAGGGAACACTCCCAGAATCTGTAACTCTCTGCCTCAGGATTTATGTGACAATGACTCATTCTCTCACTTCAAGAAGAAACCCAAACTTCTTCTCAATAAATACCTAAACCCTCCCCCCAAATGATCCGATTGGCCTGATGCTCCACACCCTCCATTTAAATTTGACTATTACTACCTTGGAAAAAATCTGTGCCTCCCCTCCCTACCAACTCCCTACCATAAATACCTCAGAACTATACACCCTTACAACTCCCTACCAGAAATATCTCAGAACTATACACCCTTACAACTCCCTACCAGAAATATCTCAGAACTATATAGCTTGCATATCCTACTGTCTATCGTATACTTCTTTTATATACAGTTACTATGTATTTGTACTTACTCTTTATGTAACTCGTGTAATTGCTGCTACATCGTTCACATGTCCTGCTGTCTATGGTCTACTTCTTTTCATGCTGTTACTATGCGCTCTTATTTGCTATTTGTGTAACTCGTGTAACTGCTGCTTTGCTGTCTCTGTAAAGCGCTCTGATGCCTTCAGGACAAGTTCGCGTTATACAAATCTCGATAAATAAATAAATGTGTGTGCCCCAAGAGGTGAATCAAAACATTTTGATGTCAATAAAAAGACAGAATCCGAAGCTTTTAAGCAGTAGGACTCTGAGCTTTGGCAGCTCAACTGAACTCTTGCAAAGGCTGAAGTCTAAACTCCAAAAAGAACTATTGATGGACAGAATGCAGAACAATGTCATACATTCACCCCAGTACAGAGATCTGGGCCTAAATCCATCTATTTTTGCTCACCATGCCATTCCAGTTTGGACCCAGCCATGTGCAAATCAGTCTTGACCCTGTACCCAATGTGAACAGTCCAGCTCGAATTGCCAGGCCAGGTCCTCCCTGGACTGAAAACAAGCATCATAGGACTGGTTTCGGGGTTTCACCCCTCTTCAGCCAGGATAGCTTGATTCCAGTGGCATGGAGAGCACCATCAATTGTGTGTCTTTTGCTTTCTTGCCCTAAGTGTGCCGGGTATGCCTAGACGTAGGTCCCGGGCTCACTGTACCACTGGAATCAAGCTATCCTGGCTGAAGAGGGGTGAAACCCTGAAACCGGTCCTAGGATGCTTGTTTCCGGTCCAGGGAGGACCTGGCTTGGCAGTTCGGGCTGGACTGTTCCCATGAGGCACAGGGTCAAGACTGATTTGCATATGGCCAGGTCTAAACTGGGATGGCATGGTGAGCAAAAGAATGATGGATTTAACCCAGATCTCTTGACTGGGGCAGAATGTTTTGATTTGTTCTGCATTCCGTCCATCAATTGTGTGTCTTTTGATGTCTGAACTCCAACAGAGCTTTGTATCCATCACAGAATTATTTGTTTAAAAAAAAAAGTGCAAGGGCCCCAAGAGAATGGTGCTGCTAAACGTCAGGGTGACTGTTTGGTCATGTTCTCACTTTATGTCTCCACCTGCCTCGTTATCTTACTCTTCCATGTTAATTTTCATCCATCTTCTTCCCTTTATCAATGTTTTCCTTTCTCTATTCCTCCTTTTGTCTCCCTTTTCCATCTGTCTCCCTGGGTCAATGTATAATGATGAAAAACAAGTCCTAGGCCCCGATAAATTGTGCCGCTGCCCAGCACCTTCAACCACTGGCACAAATTAAGCACTGTTCATGGGGCTAACTGTTCATAAAGCTGTGAGGGGTAGATTCATCTCAGTTTCAGGCAGCCAGGCTGTGCACATAAGGCAGTCTTTGGGTCCGATGTGCAAACTGCATATCAAGTGAGCGCTTTGATCGAGCCATGGGTTCTTGATTCCAGACCTCAAGCCGAGAGAGGGGCTTTAGAGCATCTGACCACTCTGACATGGAGCGTCCATCATAAGCACCTACACAACACCTGGTCACACCACCTGAATAAATAAATGCCCAACAACAGTTATATTCTGCAAGGAACCCAGTGAGCCTGCTGTGAAGGCCTAGCAGTACTGAGGGGGAAGTAAAGTTCCGCCGAACATTGGGCAGAAGGTCATCATTGCCACCGTCCTGTCTTTGCAGGGACAGTCCAGCAAGCTGGAGACTGTTCCGGGTAATATTGTTGCAGAAACTGTTCCTCTTTATTGCACACAGGAACACACACAAGAACTTTCTACCTGCAGCTGCCCTGTGCTGCAAAGTGTCCAGGGAATTTTTTCCAAGTGTTGGCAACTATGGAAGGCGGAAGTCACCACAGCACATATATCTATGTTTACAGTTGTCCAGCCTGTGGTTCTCGCACACACTGTCAGGGGGCGGTATGCACACACCCTGGGACGCCCTACAAGCGCCTGAACGTGAGCACCGCTTCCTCAGCGGCGGCCTCCCGTTGAGCCTGAGAGTACCACGGATGATATTAATGTATAGCATTCGAGGCCCGAGGGCCCGTATGTTTCCTTCATTTCCTACCCATTAAAGTAAAGCAAGGATTTCCTGCAGACGGTTTGCAGTGAACCGAGCGCGCCGCAGAACTGCCCCTGACCCCAGAAGGAAAACAGTACGAGAAGAAGCGCGCGCGCCCCTGATGGCGGCCGACAACTTCCGCTCCAATTACGCGCCCTTGTGTCGTCTCCCCCCTCTCACTTCCTGTGTACTACTGTGCAAATATTTAGCCTAACAAGGCGTGGAGAGTGAAAAAATGTGCTTATTTGTCTTTAATGTAAAACATTTCCTTCTGTTTTTTTTCTGCGGCAGCTAACCCACGTTTAACCCGGGCTAGGGAGGTAGATTTGACAGCACAACGCTTTCAAATTTGATTCAGACCAAATGACTTTGCTTTCTTTCTCCTTCCCTCTTTCTGTATCATTCACCGCCCCCTCCCCCCTCCCCATGTCCTCTTCATGGTACAGCCGCTGCTGTCTGCTCATCTTTGAAGATAGCGCCTTAAGCAGGGTCAGAGACCGGGCTGGACCATCCGAGCCGGACAGAGGGCCGCCCCATGGGTCAGGAGAGTGGGTAGGTGTGGAAGAAGTGTTCTTTCAAAGCTGATGGGCTTACACGTTTTAGACCACCAGCCTTGAAAGTAGCATTGAAGATGCAACAGACATGTTCTTCAAGGCACACACATGACTTGCTGCTGTGGGGAAATAAGGCTCCTGGGCGCTGCACTTCACCTTGCCAATATTTGATGAGTTTCAGGAGTGTGAATGGCTAACCAGCAGATCTGAACGCTGCTTGGGAGCCCGAACAGGCTTAAATTGATGGGGCAAATTAAAGTGTCATGGTGACAAAGATTTATTCTTTTTGATAAGTAATGTAATACAATTTTAGATTAATGACTCTCATATTCACTGCGCTTTCAACGCCAGGTTCGGGCCTCGTAGCACTATAAATACATATTATCATTCTCATCTGCGCCAACCAGGTCTCCTTTCTCGTACTGCCTAGTTACACACACACACATCTGCAGTGATCACATTAATACATTGAGCTCACGTACCCTAAAAGAGTGCATTTCCCACATTTTACTTTAGCCAGCATTTATTTTTAATGTAAGGTGTGTGTTATATTTTATATGTATTTATCTGGAATCGACACATAGTTACAACAAAATACTTACAGAATCATTTGTTCAAGGTAGCCAAGTCTCGGGCCCGCCCCCAAACTCACTGACCCCGCCTACACAGAATTCAGGATTATAGCACCTATACAGTTCTTCTGCACTTCAGCTGCTGGGTGTCGTGCAGGAAAAGACGCAATGCAGGTACCACAGGCAATTAATTTAATTCACGTCTTAAAATCAAACATTTAACATCGCATGCACTCAAGGCACCTCAAGGCCTTTGCATCACACGCACTTGAGGCGCCTCAAGGCCTTTGCATCCCACGCACTCGAGGAGCCTCAAGGCCTTTGCATCGCACACACTCGGGGCGCCTCAAGACCTTTGCATCACACGCACTCAAGGGGCATCAAGGCCTTTGTATCACACGCACTCGATGCGCCTCAAGGCCTTTGCATCACACGCACTCGAGGAGCCTCAAGGCCTTTGCATCACACGCACTTGATGCACCTCAAGACCTTTGCATCACACACACTCGAGGTGCCTCAAGGCCTTTGCATTGCACACACTCAAGGCACCTCAAGGCCTTTGCATTGCACACACTCAAGGAGCCTCAAGGCCTTTGCATCACACACACTCAAGGCGCCTCAACGCCTTTGCATCACACGCACTCGAGGAGCCTCAAGGCCTTTGCATCGCACATACTCGAGGCACCTCAAGGCATTTGCATCACACGCACTCGAGGGGCCTCAAGGCCTTTGTATCACATGCACTCGAGGAACCTCAAGGCCTTTGCATCACACGCACTCGATGTGCCTCAAGGCCTTTGCATCACACACACTCGAGGTGCCTCAAGGCCTTTGCATCACACGCACTCGAGGAGCCTCAAGGCCTTTGCATCACACGCACTCGAGGCGCCTCAAGGCCTTTGCATTGCACAAACTCGAGGCGCCTCAAGGCTTTGCATTGCACACACTGGAGGAGCCTCAAGGCCTTTGCATCACACACACTCAAGGCGCCTCAAGGCCTTTGCATCGCACACACTCGAGGCACCTCAAGGCCTTTGCATCACACGCACTCAAGGCGACTCAAGGCCTTTGTATCACATGCACTCGAGGAACCTCAAGGCCTTTGCATCACACGCACTCGAGGTGCCTCAAGGCCTTTGCATCACACGCACTCGAGGAGCCTCAAGGCCTTTGCATTGAACCTCCACCTTGTCACATGACTAGTGAACTGATTGCGAACTGCTCAGTTATGTCATGTCCTGTATTGACCAAGTGGGACATTTACTAAGATTTTACGCCCTGTTTGCATCATAAAAGTGACGCAAATTGGCGCAAAACTTTTTTCTGATTTACTTTCCAGTGCTAAACTAGCCCTGCTCTGCATTACTTAGCGCTAATGGGGCATACCATGGATGGAGCAAGGGGATTCCCATGCATCCACCCAAGGTTTCTGACGCTAAACCCTATTTCCGAAATAAAGTAGACAAGGTTTTGCATGAGAAAACTGCGCCCTTTTGAAGTAGACGCAACGAAGGAGAAATGCTTTCATTTCTCCTTCTTCTGACTTTGTACGTGTGCTGCACCGTACAGCACACAAAGAGGGAAAAGGGTTAAAGTCAGTCTATGCATAGTATTTGCTACCGGAAGGGTACCTTCCTGTACAAAACCTATGCTAGACTCACGGAGACACCCTTGCACCATGGCACAAAGGTGTCTTCGTGGCGCACGGCAGCTGATTTCAGCGCCAGCACTAGGGAGAGCGGAGGAGAGTGCCATAATGTAAGATGCACACTGCTTTTTTTTTATTCTTCCACTGTGTAATCACATGAGCAATGATGGCTTTTTTGAGGCAGTAAACGTTTTGCACGTGCAAAGTTTGTTTGTTTTTCTTTTTCATGTATGTATAATTGATATTGTGGCCATTCATGGTTACTAACATTGATTTCATTTCCACACTGAACCCCTGATCTATATTTATCACGATGGCATGTCAGCACTTTATAAAACAGTTTACATAAATACATTCTCTTGGCTCAGGCAAAGAGAAAGAGTGCTGACATTACTAATGTAAATCAGATGCCGTGGGTAAGACGTGTCATTTATTTTACACCTTTCTGTGATGACGTACTATCCTGTCTAATATATATCACACTCACAATAATAGCTTTTTTTTATAAATCACTTCACACCTCACATCTGCCGCTCCTAAAGCACTTCCCACCCCTCTCTTCTGCTGCTTCGAGGCACTGTACATTACAGATGATTCTATAAATCAATATATGGTCCTCACTTTAACAATCTACATAAGGATAGAATGCTAGGCCAGCCTGGATGGGGTTCAACCTTGTGACCTGTAGATAACCACATCATTCCGCGGGATATGTCTATCTCACTGAGCCATCCAGCGGCTGCTATGTCGTAGATTCTATTTCACTGATCTGTTACGGCATCGCCACGTGCACGCGTTAAAGCTTGCGCTGCTGGTGCATTTGAATTATAAATCACTGTTTATTATCATGTGGCAACCTGGAATATTAAAAAAAGAATGCTTAACTCACTAAGGCCCACCCGTCATCCGGTTGAAACTTTGAGTGGTGGTTATAAGGTATATGTGGCACGTCTGGTAACTCTGCAATTTCTGTGACAAAATGCCACTGTGACTAAAAAATCCCTCCCACTTCCTCTCTCTCCTATTTTTCTTGTATCCCCTGCTCTCTTTTTCTGTCTAAGATCTCCAGTTGGCTCAGGCTGGATGGAGTACTTTTTGATGCAGCAGGAACTGTATAAATATTTTCAACGCACTAGAAAAATATGTTTTTCCTGCTGGAGCACTCCACGTACACTCTGACATGGCAGTTTTCTGATCATCAAGAGACCTCTGAGACTGCTGTGTGTTGCATTGTTATTACTTTATATTTTCCCTGTACCTTTCCCTTTAATTTCTTGTATACTTTTAATTGTGGCACCTGCTGCTCTGTTAGTGCATTCCAATTAGAACTGTAATCCTTTACTTTTCTCTATGTCATTCTGCCTGGAGATCTTCATGTAGAAGTACTGTGCCTTACTTCATTAAATCCTTTTTGGCATTTTGGATTTTGCATCTTAATACTGCTTGGAAATTACACTGCCTTACCTCACCTTACGGTAGTGCAGAACTGTGCTGTAAATATTCCGAGCATGCTGGTGAGGATTGAAACTTCCTTTTTGGACTGCCAAAATTGAATATATGACGTTACAACGCAGGCAATTACAATGCAAGCTTTTACAATGCAGACTTTACAGCACAACTGCCTTTACATCGCATACCATTACAATGCATGCCATTACAACGCATTTTTTAAAACTACCATTACAACGCATTCCATTACAACGCATACCATTACAACGTATAATACTTTTAGAGCAACAGTAGGGTAAGTGTTGGAGAGTGTAGGGGTAAAAATTACTATTCCCACTCCAGTGAGTGCAACAGTAGGATAAGTGTTGGACAGTGTAGGGATAAAAATGTACTACGTGTTGGATAGTGTAGGGGTAAAAATTACTATTCCCACTCCAGTGAGTGCAACAGTAGGGAATGTGTTGGATAGTGTAGGGGTAAAAATTACTATTCACATGTACCCCAAAACCCATACCCACCCTAATACTAAAAACATCTCTATTACTTACCTTATAATGCATTGTAATGGCATGCGTTGTAATGGTATGCGCTGTAATGGCATGCGTTGTAGTGACATGTGTTGTAATGCCATGCATTGTAATGACATGCGATGTAAAGGCAGTTGCGTTGTAACAGTGGCGTTGTAAAGGTAGGTTGTTGTAAATAATGCGTTGTAATGGATGTTTCCTCCAAAATCACCATTGTCCTTTGGGATAGGAACATGTTCTGAAGATGCAAATTCGATTTTCCTTGGCCAGGGGTTGGATGTTTATTTTACTCCTGTGCAGTTTGTGGACGCAGGGTGTCTCGAGGCCTAGGAAGGCATTAGGAAGGGAGTGCCATCATGGTGAGGTGATCCATTTAAAGGTTTTTTACCTTTGCTGATCTCATTTAGGTTTTCGAAGATTGCTGTCCCCTTCCTAATCCTTTAGTTCATCCCTGTTAATAATTGCTAAAATTAATGAGAGCTGTGTGTAGTAGCGGACACTAGAATGATCTGTTACCAGATGAATTAACAACATAAGGTCTGTCTCCCAACCTTTTTGCCATACGTAAGTTGAATGTATGTGCATAAAAAACATCTGTCAAAGAAATACTCTGATCCTGGTGCACATAATTAGAATCTGTGGGCATTTACACCCACACAGTGCTTAATTAAAAAAGTGTAAGTGCCTGGGCCCGAGGACCACTGCAGCTGCCGTCATCTTAAACCGTACGTTTAAGTCCTACTTTTATCATTTTTAAACATACGTTAAATAGGTATTCCACTAATAAACTCTCGTAAAAAAATGCACACATAGCACCACCATGTGGTGGATCTTAATAAACATATGTCAGTATTTACAGGTGCCAAGCACTGAAAAACCCGGCACAAATTAAAGCACCCACAAACAGAATGTAATACTATGGAAAATCCACCAGCACAGTAGCATTTCAGAAATACTAATCTAAGCAGTAGTGGTGGGAACATAAGGGCGCTGGGGGGAAAGGTATGGTAGAGTACATTGGGAAAATTAGGAAAATATCCATAGGCAACTTTGTGGGTCTCTCTTTTCCAATGGTTGTATCCACTCTAGCAGAAATGGTAGATTCGCTCCAAAACAACCCCTGGAGTAAGTGTGAAAACGGGGTGTAAATATTAATGAAATGTTGAAAATTTTCATGGAGTTTTGGGAGAAAGTAATTGCCGAACATGAAAAACTATATTACAATTAAATGTTGTGGCAAGGTTAAGTACTAGTGCAAACCCAGAGTAATTCCAAATTAATCTCAAAATTCACAGTGCTCCAAGGGGAAAGAGCGGCCACCAACACTCTCAGTTTGTCTAAGGAAAACCTCAATCTCTTTAAATAGATGCAAACCGAGCATCCAATATTTGAAAAATATAATATATGAGTACAAAGGTTTCTTAAGTTCCTCGTTCATTTATTTTCTTTCTTCTTCACATTTCAATTGTTGTTCTTAATACACTTCATAGTCATTTGGGTAACTTCTGTAGCCAACATGTGTTTCGCCAGTTAGGTATATACACCTCTGACTTCATCAGGGCTACCGTCATCAATTATATAAACGCGAGTGGTCAGAAACCAGTTCTTAAGTTTTTTCTTCAGTTAGCCCCAAGAGCTCCCCCTAAGACAGCAGGTACAGGCTCCCTTGTGGCAGTCGAGTCCGGCAGCCGATCCTGCAGTCAGGACTCCGGTCCCGCCACGGAAGCCTCCAGGAGACAATTACTCTCTGGCTGATTGAATTTATCATACGATAATTGTGGAATACGTGTGGGCACATCGGTACACCTGGCATCTGCATATGCCGATAACCTAATCATAAATGGCACGGACATATTGGAGAAACTGGGTCTGATCCCTCGTATTTTCGCAGATTTTGAACAGATCTCGGGTCTACCCACTAACGACTTCAAATCTAGTGCCTTTTCTTTAATGAACAAACACACCTGGATAGTATTGCTTTTGGGGCGCTCACAATCCCAACCGCTCCGCACACTTTTAAATATTTGGGCATGAACGTCTATCGGTCACAGGCGGATATGTTGGAGGGGAATCTAGTGAAGGCCATCCACGGTATACGATCTCAGATAGCTTTCTGGACCACGCTTCCTCTGTCGGCTGGTGGTGCTTCCCCGCCTCCTATATTACTTCACAAACCTGCCCTTGCTGGTACCTGCCAGCATTTTTTACTTACTAGACACATTATTGATTGACCTCATTTGGGGGGCGGGCCACGGCAGAATAGGCCTTTAGAAATTACAACTAGCCACACAGAGGGGAGGCCTGGGAGCACCTGCTTACAGAGCTTAATTTTATGCATGCCAACTGCAGTGGTTATCCTATTGGACGACAGGCCGTAACCTGCAGGAGATCGGATACACCGACAGACACGTGGAGCAGGGAATACGCCACGTGCGAAGGCCCCTCCAGCATTGCCTGCTCGACTACACACGCAAAAAGAACTATTGATGGACAGAATGCAGAACAATGTCATACATTCACCCCAGTACAGAGATCTGGGCCTAAATCCATCATTTTTTTGCTCACCATGCCATTCCAGTTTGGACCCAGCCATATGAAAATCAGCCTTGACCCTGTGCCCAATGGGAACAGTCCAGCCTGAACTGCCAGGCCAGGTCCTCCCTGGAAACAAGCATCCTAGGACCGGTTTTGGGGTTTCACCCCTCTTCAGCCAGAATAGCTTGATTCCAGTGGCATGGAGAGCCCGGGACTCATGTCTGAGCATACCCGTCCCACTCGGGGTGACAAATGCAAAAAGAACTATTGATGGACAGAATGCAGAACAATGTCATACATTCACCACAGTACCGAGATCTGGGCCTAAATACATCGTTTTTTTGCTCACCATGCCATTCCAGTTTGGACCCAGCCATATGCAAATCAGTCTTGACCCTGTGCCCAATAGGAACAGTCCAGCCCTAACTGCCAGGCCAGGTCCTCCCTGGACTGGAAACAAGCATCCTAGGACCGGTTTCTGGGTTTCCCCCCTCTTCAGCCAGGATAGTATGATTCCAGTGGCATGGAGAGCACGGGACTGAAGTCTGAGCATACCCGTCCCACTCGGGGTGACCAATACAAAAAGAACTATTGATGGACAGAATGCAGAACAATGTCATACATTAACCACAGTACCGAGATCTGGGCCTAAATCCATCCTTTTTTTGCTCACCATGCCATTCCAGGTTGGACCCAGCCATTTGCAAATCAGTCTTGACCGTGTGCCCAATGGGAACAGTCCAGCCCGAACTGCCAGGCCAGGTCCTCCCTGGACAGGAAACAAGCATTCTAGGACCAGTTTCGGGGTTTCACCCCTCTTCAGCCAGGATAGTATGATTCCAGTGGCACGGAGAGCACGGGACTCACATCTGAGCATACCCGTCCCACTCGGGGTGACAAATGCAAAAAGAACTATTGATGGACAGAATGCAGAACAATGTCATACATTCACTCCAGTACAGAAATCTGGGCCTAAATCCATCGGTTTTTTTTCTCACCATGCCATTCCAGTTTGGACCCAGCCATATGCAAATGAGTCTTGACCCTGTGCCCAATGGGAACAGTCCAGCCCGAACTGCCAGGCCAGGTCCTCCCTGGACTGGAAACAAGCATCCAAAGACCGGTTTCGGGGTTTCACACCTCTTCAGCCAGGATAGCTTGATTCCAGTGGCATGGAGAGCACGGGACTCACATCTGAGCATACCGGTCCCACTCGGGTTGACAAATGCAAAAAGAACTATTGATGGACAGAATGCAGAACAATGTCATACATTCACCCCAGTACAGAGATCTGGGCCTAAATCCATAGTTTTTTGCTCACCATGCCATTCCAGTTTGGACCCAGCCATATGCAAATCAGTCTTGACCCTGTGCCCAATGGGAACAGTCCAGCCCGAACTGCCAGGCCAGGTCCTCCCTGGAAACAAGCATCCTAGGACCGGTTTCGGGGTTTCACCCCTCTTCAGGCAGGATAGCTTGATTCCAGTGGCATGGAGAGCACGGGACTCACGTCTGAGCATACCCGTCCCACTGGGGTGGCATGGTGAGAAAAAGAATTATGGATTTAACCCAGATCTCTTGACTGTGGGTGAATGTTTTGATTTGTTCTGCATTCTGGCCATCAATTGTGTGTCTTTTGCTTTCTCACCCAAAGTGCGCCAGGTATGCCCAGACATGGGTCCTGTGCTCACTGTGCCACTGGAATCAAGCTATCCTAGCTGAAGAGGGGTAAAACCCCGAAACCGGTCCTAGGATGCTTGTTTCCGGTCCAGGGAGGACCTGGCTTGGCAGTTTGGGCTGGACTGTTCCCATGAGGAACAGGGTCAAGACTGATTTGCATATGGCCAGGTCTAAACTGGGGTGGCATGGTGAGCAAAAGAATGATGGATTTAACCCAGATCTCTTGACTGGAGGTGAATGTTTTGATTTGTTCTGCATTCCGTCCATCAATTGTGTGTCTTTTGCTTTCTCGCCCTAAGTGCGCCAGGTATGCCCAGACGTGGGTCCTGGGCTCACTGTGCCACTGGAATCAAGCTATCCTGTCTGAAGAGGGGTGAAACCCCAAAACCGGTTCTAGAATGCTTGTTTCCGGTCCAGGGAGGACCTGGCTTGGCAGTTCGGGTTGGACTGCTCCCATGAGGCACAGGGTCAAGACTGATTTGCATATGGCTAGGTCTAAACTGGGGTGGCATGGTGAGCAAAAGAATGATGGATTTAATCCAGATCTCTTGACTGGGGGTGAATGTTTTGATTTGTTCTGCATTCCGTCCATCAATTGTGTGTCTTTTGCTTTCTCGCCCTATGTGCGCCAGGTATGCCCAGACGTGGGTCCTGGGCTCACTGTGCCACTGGAATAAAGCTATCCTAGCTGAAGATGGGTGAATCTTCGAAACCGGTCCTAGGATGCTTGTTTCCGGTCCAGGGAGGACCTGGCTTGGCAGTTCGGGCTGGACTGTTCCCATGATGCACAGGGTCAAGACTGATTTGCAGATGGCCAGGTCTAAACTGGGGTGGCATGGTGAGCAAAAGAATGATGGATTTAACCCAGATCTCTTGACTGGGGGTGAATGTTTTGATTTGTTCTGCATTCCGTCCATCAATTGGGTGTCTTTTGCTTTCTCGCCCTAAGTGCGCCAGGTATGCCCAGACGTGGGTCCTGGGATCACTGTGCCACTGGAATCAAGCTATCCTGGCTGAAGAGGGTTGAAACCCGGAAACCAGTGCTAGGATACTTGTTTCCGGTCCAGGGAGGACCTGGCTTTGCAGTTCGGGCTGGACTGCTCCCATGAGGCACAGGGTCAAGACTGATTTGCATATGGCCAGGTCTAAACTGGGGAGGCATGGTGAGCAAACGAATGATGGATTTAACCCAGATCGCTTGACTGGGGGTGAATGTTTTGATTTGTTCTGCATTCCGTCCATCAATTGTGTGTCTTTTGCTCTACTACACACAGCACTGCAGTTTTGGAAGAAGGCCTTGAAATATATGACTAGGGGAGGTCTCTTTGCTGATAACATCCCACTTGTGGGGATACCTCTAGTGAGCCGCAGGCTGACGACACAAGCACTTGAGCCTTGGCTAGAGACGGGGGTTGAGACGGTTGGAGCACTTTTTAGGGAAGGATCCCTTATGGATCATGACACTTTCACGCAAACCACGGGAGCACTAAATATTTTATATGTCACACACACTGCCGTGCTACATTAAGTGAAGAGTCAGTGGGCCCCGCAGAGGGAGGAACCTCAGGTAAATGAGTTGATTAAAGCCCTTTATTATATGGGACGAGGTAGCCATCTCATAATATGGCTGTATAGTAGTATCCGAACGCATGCTGAAATTCCTTTGGATACTCGCAATGTTTGTTACCCTGTCCTAGGAAAAACACAATGGTTGTTACCCTGTCCTAGGACGCAATGGTTGTTACCCTGTCCTAGGACGCAATGGTTGTTACCCTGTCCTAGGACGCAATGGTTGTTACCCTGTCCTAGGACGCAATGGTTGTTACCCCGTCCTAGGACGCAATGGTTGTTACCCCGTCCTAGGACGCAATGGTTGTTACCCCGTCCTAGGACGCAATGGTTGTTACCCCGTCCTAGGACGCATTGGTTGTTACCCTGTCATAGGAGTCATTTTAAATACCTTACAGGGGGTCCTTGGTATTCTCAAAATATTCCTTTGGATGCTACCCAGGCGCAGTGGGCGGGGGAGGTGGGGCGGGACTTGACAGATAAGGAGTGGTTAGGCATATTGGAATACCCACGTAAGATACCGCGTAACGCTAAGTTTATATAATGTATGATTGCCCACCAAGCTTACCTGACACCGCGCAGGCTCCAGAAAACGTATCTGGCCTATGCCCATCAGTGCACCCGATGTAAAAAGCCAGAGGCAGGTCTCCTTCATATGTTATGGGAATGCCCGCACCTCGGCGAGTTCTGGGACGGGGTCCAGAAATGGATTACAGACATCACTTATCTATCAATAGAGGGGGCGGCGATGGAATGCTTACTTGGTGTCCGGAAACGTAAGAAGTCCATAAAGGTTCAGTTACGCTTTCTGGACCTGGCGCTTATAGTGGCAAAAAGAGCCATCACCATGCGTTGGAAGTCAGCCAGAGCTCCAACATTACAAGTGTGGCAAAGTGAAATGATCAGATGGGCAGGATCAGAAAGCGCTGCGCTGCGTAGGGAGGAGGCAAGAGGCCTCCGGAAAACCGTGTTATCTCTAGACTGGGATACGAGGGTTGAAGCATTTAAGAACAATGTACCGGCTAATCCCTCTGATGCTCTGAGTACTCAATAGGCAATGGGGGCAACAACAAGGGAGTGATATGTGCAGATCAATGCTCCTGTTTTTGTGAAAGTACCGGCGTACTCATTGCTGATAAACAAAGAAATCTAAGTGATGCGGGACAAACAACAATAAGACTCTGTGTAATATAGTTGGAGCCCGGGAGAGAGCTGGGATCCATAGGGGAGGGGGTGTAGCGAAATGGGTGTTAGTTTAAGTCTGCCATTGGAGAATAGTTAACCACCTGTTATGTGGAAAAGATACCCCTCCCACACCCTTGTTGCTTGCTTCAATCCCTCCCATTCCACCGCATTCTTGTTGTTTGCCACCGTCTCTCCCACACCCTCCTGTGATCTTGTTGCTTGTACTCGTCCTTCCCATCCCGTCCCCTCCTCCCGCGATCTTTTTGCTTGCCTTGTCCCTCCCACCCCTACCCACTTCATTGTTGCTTGCCCTCGTTTCTTCCACCCCTCCCGCAACCTTGTTGCTTACTCCGTCCCTCCCATTCCCTCCTGCTTCATCATTGCTTGCCCTGTCCCTCTCACCCCTCCCGAATCCTCCTTACTTACCCTCCCCCATCTGTCAGAAAAAAAGTGAAAATGGGAAGTCTGCATGCCAATAAATGGCAAATCCTTCCCACTTCTCACTGAACAAGTATTGGCAGAAGCAATATGATTTGCATATGCAAGATCCAATGGCTTTGTCAATGTTTTTTTAGACATGTTGCACAGCAGCGTGTGCTGTTGTGCAACATGGCTTAAAGTAAAGAAAAAAGTACTATAACGTGGCTAGCGTAGCCCACATCAAAACTCTAACCATTTCTTTTTAACTTCAGCCATTTTGCACAGAAGCTCAATCGCTGCTATGCAGCACGGCTAAAAATTAGAAAAAAAGGGGATATGACGCGGTCAACGCTGTGAGCATCATATCACTTTTTTTCTTTTCTGTAAGCCACGTTGCACAGCAGCCCGCAATGCTGAGCAACATGTCTAAAAAACATTGACAAAGCCAATAAATCTTGCATGGGCAAAACCTGTTTGCTTTGCCAATGTTTATTAGAATTGTGTTACCATGTTTTCTCCGTTGGTTTACGAGGCTTCTGGTTTCAGCTTTTTGTAGACTTACGTCCAAGCCGAACCAGCCTGCTTCCGATGATGAGGCTGATGACATGTTGTTTCGAGGGCATCCACTATATAGAGAGGAGGGGATATGAGTTTCATCGGGATGTATCCACTCAGTCTGGGATCACAAAACATTAGCAGAATCTGCCCCACATCTCAAAATGGCGCCTCACTGATTATTTCAGTCTTGGTATCATTAATCGCCACTAATGTCCACTGCTCAAATTGATTATTTCACTAAACTAATTCACCACTAATCCTTTTTGGGTTCCGAAGTAGTGCGCTACTCGCCGAAAAAGCGCTTTGACGCCTCATCAGGGGTTGTAATCGCTATATAAATGCAATTAATATACAATATTTGCAAAGAACACTCTCATTGCCTTTTTGATGAATGGTTTATAACCACTTCTCTTAGTTTTCCACAAGTGTCCTACAAGAAGAATTGGCAAAGTCGATAGGTCTTGCCTTTGTGACCAACTGGCTTTGTCAATGGTTTTAGCCACACTTCAAAGCTACTTTGATGCATGCAGCATAGCAAAGGTACTTTTATGCAGCTCTTTGAGTCATTTTGTAGGCGCGTGCAACATTACATATCTAATTGGACTAGTAACTAAAAACAATTAATTGTGTTTTAAAGTCGGGAGGTGGGAGTGAACAGAGGGCTGGGGGCAACACACAGGAGGGCGGGAGGACACTAAAGAGACTCTGGGCAGGGAGGGGGAAATGAAAGGTACATGTAGAGGGCTGCGGAAGCAACACGGCAGAGGGATATAGGAGCAACAATGGGTGGACGGAGGCAGATAGCACGCGGAAAAGCACCTGGGGGCACGCACCGGGTGGACAGGGAGAAGCAAAATGGGGGCAAGCAGCAGCACAAGTGGGGAGAGAAATACACGAGGGAGACAGCTCAAAAACACAGGCACTTTCTGTCTCTGCTTCCAGGGGAAAAAAAGCATTTCCTTGCCATCAAGCACAGACACAGGCAAACAAACACGATAAAGAGGCAATGCCCCATGGGAGGGACAAACTCAAGGTTGAGGACCTGAGACCGAATAGGAAGCAGGCTCATGAGAGTGACAAAGAAATTCAAACAATGACAATCAATGGGCGTGCTCCAGGGCCCTCTATGATCATGGTAAGCCGGACTATGCCTCACAACAGACTGGGCATGTGCTGTGTAGTAAGCTTTACTTAACATGCATTGGCATAGCCAATAGGTCTTGTCTTTGGGACCTTATAAGTGTTTAGCCATGCAACAGTTGCATAACTAAAGACTTATAAGGTCCCAAAAGCAAGACCTATTGGCCAGGCCAAGCGGCCGTGTGGCCGTGAAAGTGATCGCGATCACGATCAAACATCAAAGCGGCCTTCGGCCGCGAAAGTGAAAGTAATCACGGTAAAGCGTGGCGCGCGCGCCCGCCACAAGCACTGTAGCTCTAGGCTGGCCGGGTAGCACTTTTTGGAGCCCTCTCAAAAAGTCTCGCCAGACCAGCGCATGCGCTGGGTCAGGCGAGACCTAAAAAGGACCTCATCTGCAAATGTGGTCTTTACACCATGACTGATCCAACTCAGAAACTTGAGTTGAGCACCCTATAATATTTCACAAGTCATGTCCATTTTAAGAGATTTTTAAGGGAAAAGGAGGAGTGAAGCATAACATTCAAGACACTCTGTTTGCACCAGGGAGTGGTGCATTGTTTGATAAATACAGCTTAAAGGAGACAAACCCCCGCTTGAAGATTGGAAAGAGTGGTTGGCGGTGGAACTGTCTTAATTAAAATTCTTACTTTCTTCATTGTAATTACACAGAAGCCGGCCCCAGCCTCCTCGCTTGTCATCCTGCCAAGCACCGGCAGATGATTCGATCACCTCCACATCGCGTTGCATTAATGCATTAAAACACTGACAGGAGGAAGAAAAAATCGTAATTAGTTTTGGAATGCCGGGCGGAGAAGGGGAGGGAGAGTAGAGGTGGAGGAAGGACTCGGCGCGCGAGATAATGCGCGGCAGTGATGGAAACACCTGTAAGTCAGCGCAGATCTCGCCGCCATCGGCGCTGGCGCCCTTCCATCCCCATTAACCGCCGACGACGGAATGAGGGGGTTCGCGCCGACAGCCCGCGGAGGGCTGACGAGGAGGCACCAAAGGGCCGGTCGCCTGCGCCGCCATTTGATGAAAGAATTAGATGCGGGGAAGGAGGCGGGAGATGAAGCAAAAACGCCAGGAGAAAATCACTCTAATTAATGACTCGTTCATTTATCGGGGGCAAATGCTAATTATTCTTTTTAATCACTGTTCGGCTGTGGCGGCTGGCTTTATTTTTTGCTGCCTGGCCTGGGAGGTGTTAGTGGAGGACGCCGCAGCCCTCTGGCCTATAAATAAGAAAGCTGGTGGAAAAGGGTGTGTGAGAGGCGATGGGAAAGAGTCAGGGAGAAGGATGGGGAAGAGGAGTAGAGATGAAGGAAGAACACACGGCGAGGAATGAGAAACGGGAGAGAGGGCACAGAAGTAAAACAGGCTCCAACATAAAGAAATACCAGGTTCAATATGCAGGAAAATTTGCAACCGTGGACAAAAATAATGCAAAAACATGTTTTGGTGAAACATAAACTTACAAACAGAATACCATAAATTCAGCCTTACATGAATAGGTCTCAATGGGGCGTGGCCTATGTAATTAAGGGCGTGGCTTAAAACACAGTAAGCTTAAAATCTGATTAGCGTAGTGCGCCACCCGAGTGGTATTTTGCTGCTTCAGTGCATCCAGATATGTAATACAAGTAACATTACACATACAAAAGGCAGTACTATTGGCTTTGTCAATTATTGTTATTTGCATAAGGGAAATAAGCAACAACTATGGCTTCGTTGTATATAATATTGAAAATGTTTCATTTCTGAAATGATGAGACTGTAAATGAACTATACCCAGTCTCGTTGAAGTTACATTAAAGGCAGTGCAGGCTGGTACCACTGCAGAGTTACGATTTTTCCCCCCTGAGGGTGATGGCACAAATGGAGAGCCCGATGGAGACCCGTCTCAGCACCTGCTTTTTAGAACTGCCGGTGCTGAGTACTGGCAAAACCCGGCCCACTTAAAGCCCTGTGTCTCACTTATATTAGTTCAAATAGACCGACTATATCTTGACCCCCTCTGCTTGTGTAAAGCCTTATGTGATGGTTGTACAGACTGACAATATCTTGATGCCTTCTGTCTTTGTCGGGGATGGTCACACGTGCTGTAGTAAGGTCTGTGATGGTCACATGCTGTAGTAAGGTCTGTTATGGTCACATGCACTGTTGTAAGGTCTGTGATGGTCACATGGACTGTTGTAAGGCCAGGAATGCTAAAAAGTGCTGTAGTGAGACCTGTGATTTTCACACGTGCAATTGTAAAGATTTTGGTGTCACAGGTACTGTTGTACGATCTGCAGTGGTCAGATGTGCTGTTGTGAGAACTTCGATAGCCACGCACACTTTACACCTTCGGTTCTTCTAACGTCTGTCATGTCCCACAGACTGTCAATATCTTGAGGCCTTCCGCAGGTTTAAGGTCTGCAAAGGTGGCATGTGCCATTGGAAGGTCTGTGATGGTCATGTGTGCTGTTGTAAGGTTTGCAGTGGCCATACGTGCTGTTGTAAGGTCTGCAACAGTCACAAGTGATGTTGTAAGATATGCAGTGTCCACAAGTGCTGTTGTATGGTCTGCAATCACATGTTGTGATGTGCAGTCTGGTGTGGTCACATGCGCTGTTGTGAGGTCTTCGGCGGTCACAAGTGCTGTGGTGGGCACGTGCTGTTCTGCAAAGGGCAAGCAAGCTATCCTTAATGTAAAGTACCCACTGAAGCACTACAGACGTGCCTTTGGGCGCAAGGACCCAGGGTTCACCACAGACTCCAGCCAGAGGCATGGACAGTGGTGAGATCACACAGGCCGCTGCGGCTGGACCCTGACCTGAAGGGTATCTAGTTATTGGAGAGCGCAAGTTACCAAGTATTAGAGGTGGTAGAGCCAACAAATTAACAGGAAGAGTCAAGCTGGGGTCTAAGAACCTGTGCACAATCCAACTGTGCAATACTTAATTTGTAAAAAAAAATCAATTCAGACTACTCCAGGCCCCCAAAGCTATTAGAATGACTTGGGCGGCAGGCATTAGGCATTTTTAATGTATATTGAAAGATTAAACAACAGTTGTGCTCATCTCTAAATAAGACACCACGTGGCAGACTATCACTGGTGCCAGTGTTGGGGATTAAGTGCCGGTGCAAGCAAAGGAAACCACTGGCTCAAATTAAGCACTGGGACTGTGCAACTAACGCCATATAAAAATATGATAACGGCTCTTGAAATTTAAAAACAGTTAATTTCTTTAACCATCAGAAGCATTTTACATTAGCATATCAGATTATATCACTTCATTGAGAGGCATTTAATAAAAGTGGCCATTTTTAAACTTGAATTTACAAATATTCATGTCTCTTCCCGCCCCCCCACCATGCCACTAGGGAATTAAGAGGCAAGTCAGTTGTCATGTGCACCATGTATGGGGCCTAGAGTCCTACACTGGAGCAACATTATAGTCTATTTAAAACAGACACCAGAGAGGGGCTTGTATAGCCTGAACCTGTGTATTTCAAAGTGCTCTTGAATGCAATAATAAAAAAAAAAATGGAAGCACAGTGAAATAAAATATTTGCCCAGGATCACACAGTGCGGTCGAGGTGGAAGCTGGGAAAATTCCTATGTTTTCTGATTTAACAGTGTGCCATTCAGCAACTAGATGGGTATCGATTTCCTGTCGTGTTTCACATCAAAGGTTAATGTTTTTTCTTGGCACATCAAGTTAGAGCTTGGGTGGCAGGCAGAAGCCATATTAAAGCTCGGCTTGTTATAGTCTCGAAGGCCCAAGAGGACCTTAAGCTGAGCCAGGGCATATGGCTCGAGCTTTCCATGGCTCACCTATCTTTACAAGTAAGGGGAAGCCGGTAGCGTCAGTGCACACCCACAGAAATAAACTGGGGAACATCTGTGGAAATGTTTTTCTTTTTTTATGGGTTAACAGTACAGTCTGCAAGGAAAGCAAAACCTCAAACTGCATTCACTGTATTGATTTCCTACATTATCTGAATGTTTAGAATGCAAGATAATTGAAATATGTAGCCTCTCTGCCCCACTGCACGTTTCTCCAAATACCTCATTTATGTTTCCTGATGCCAGGGTCTCTGTCCTTCAACACATAGCTCTCGTCAGGCTCTCAATGCTTTGCTACCAGGGACTCTGCATGCTCACATACCTTGCATCACGCCCCTTAAGTGTGTTTGTACCCCAAGGGACGCATATGGTGTTGTGGTACCAGCTGGACGGCTCGCCTCCAGACTCACTGTGCATGTGCCCACAGCAGAGCTCAGCCTACCACGAAGGCGAGTTGGCACTACATTAAATTCATACCTGCGTTTTCGCCATCAGTGGTGTCCACCTGTGCTGGTCACTGCTGCCTTGGCGCGGTCTACCTGGCCCAGGTCACTCCCCCTTACCTTACAATGCTGTGGCAGGTGTTCACCCTGCCTGGGAAATGAAGACATGGATAGAAAATTGGCTAGTAACTTTAAAAATGACCAAAATAAGTAGGGCATTTTGGAAATTTACAAGTTCTGCAGAAATTGTCCAACATTTCTAAAATCTATGGGACAATGAGAAATATGCCCAGCAGGTTTGGACATCCCACAGTTATTGGTCCAGCCCAGCGCCTGACGTGGGCGGTGACTGCAAAAATGGCGGTATGTTCTGCATGAGCCCAGAAGATGCAACAGTCTGAAGAGGCAGGAGGGCAGGTGACATCATAGTGGGAGGTGCCAGACGCACTTCGGGAGGAGGAGCTTGCATGACATATGGGCCACAATGGGTACCTGGCTCTGAATTTCAATGCCAATCGGACATCCAAGCAAATGACGCAGGATAGGCATAGTGGAAAATTATTTCTTGGCTTAACATGACCTCCTGGTCAAAATGGCAAATTCTAAACAGCCACAACCTCATATCAATATAGCGCCCACCACTGTGTACAGGGCGCTACCAAGAACAGCACTATGGAAGATAATGACAAAGGAATAAAACTAATTCCCTGCAGTCTTCCCTGGTCAACTGATCCCCCAAGACCTGTGACTGCCCTATCCACCCCTACTAAGTATATCAGAGCAAATTGACTCCAGGCACTGCAATCCCTTGTGATGTAAGCACAAGAAAGTTTGGTTTCAAATCCCTTCCAGATATTAGAATATTTTACTGCATGTTGTGTTAGATTACGTTATGTGAAGTTGTGTTATGTTACAGTATGTTATGTTACACAATGTTAGGTTATGCCATGTAATGTCACAGTGTGTAATGTTGTTATATTATGTACTGTTATAGTGTGTTGCATTGTGTTATGTTCTGCTGTTATGTGTTGTGTTTCTATATTTTGTTGCATTGCAAATATGCTCCGAAAGAAGGGGTATTATGGGATTAGCTTGAAACTGCAAGCGATACCTAACATACGAACAGCTACATTTTCTGACTTTTTTTTAAACCTAAGCTGAATGGGTTCTGCTCTAAAACTGAGATGTGGGGTCTTCCAGAGCTTGGCAGCTTGAATCCTAATGGCTTGGCCACCAGATTGTTCACAAAAAAATATAAGAGTTCTGAATAACAACTTGGCTGCTGAATGTAAGTTGCTTGGAGAGGAGTTTTTGGTAAACCTTTGTGTAGAACACTGCTCATTGGAAAGATGGGCGTGTGTTTATCTGTTACTATTACTGATAAAACAAAAATATGAGCAAGATTCTAATCCATCTTTTTTTCCTCACAGCTGCCTTCCAGACAGGGACCAGCCATCTGCAAATCGTCTTTGGTCCCACCCCATAAGGAACAGCACAGTTCGAACTGCTGCATCCAGGACCACTAGCAACCCCCAACATGTCCTAGTTGTATTGTATTGCCGCATTTATATAGCACTTACTACTCATATAGGGGAACTAAAGAGCTGGCCGACCTGAATCGCATAATACGCCGTGTAGGGTGTGTGGTTGGAAAGATGTTGTTTTTGCTATGACCCTATGTGGGAGGTGTTTCCATGTTGTGCGTGATGACCACTGAGGTGCAGTTATCGTGTTATGGGATGCAGTGTTTAGCAGTGTAATTGATGATGAAGGGTAAGAGACAGAGGTGCAGTGTTTTGGTTTTCGGTATGCTGTTATCTTTGAACAGCCCTGCAGGTCGTTGAAGATATGTCTTATGATATAGTCCACTCAGCTGGTTACTGCACTGGGTTGTACAATCTGAGATTTTGTGTATAGTTGTGGTCCTGAGCTGACCTGGTTGGAGGGAGAGAAACGCTGAGATACTTGTTGGGACGGGCATTCTTATTATCCCTTATCTGAGTTTCGATGTGAGATGTAAAGAAGCAGTCAGATTGTATAGATACTTGGGGCCTGCAGTGAATGGACTATATTAAACTCCTCCAAAACTGTCCATTTCTGTGACAGCTCTCTTCAGTTACTCCATGCTTGTTCATTTGGCGGTGTTGGTTTTTTGGCTGTAGAGTGTTGCTGGTGGACAGTCCTCATAGTAGATATGTATAATTTTAATTTACTAGGTATATGTTTCAGTTTGTTTCTCAGCGCTGCATATTATGGTTTTAGTATAATTGTGGACCATAACTGCTGAAAATGGAAGTACATAATTCTATAATGCCACGGTGAGCCATAGGTCGGCCCTTTTTTGCTAACCTGCATATTGAAAGCAGTTTGCTGGTTGAGTTGTTTGCAGTTCCCTTGTTGTAAACTGAGGACTGTATTTGAGGGTGCGGCTGTATTCTGGGATCTGTTGCTGGGATACCAGTGGTGCACTTATCAAGGAAATAGCCACGTTTTGAACTGTCTTTTGATGTTTATATGCTCCTGGGTTCATCTAATGCTGGCTGGTAGTGAGTCCCAGTGCGTGGTGCCTTGTTCTGAGAAAGCAGTGCCTGCTACGGACATCTTATGGGAAGGTGGCATGATGATAAGTGGTGCAAGCCTGGAGCGCAGTGTTCTGTTTGGCTTGCATTGCTTGAATTTAACTTGTAGGTACAGCCGTCCTTTTCCTTGGAGGCTCTGTGGACAACGCAGAGTGCCTTGCACATTGCCCTTCTTGCGATAGGTAGCCAGAGGAGTGATCGCAGGACCGCAGTCAAGTGTTCTTTTGGGTGAAGGCAGAGAAGAAACCAATGCGACACCATTTTGGATGAGTTGTGTTTTGCGTATAATGAATGTGATTGCACTGAGAGATAGGTTGTTGGCATGGTCAAGCATGGAGATTATGAGCATGTGGATAACTTGCAGTTTATGTTGCTAAGGAAGTTATGGGAAGATGCAACGTAGTGGTTTCATTGTGTAGAAGAGCATAGTGAGCTACAGCCCCCACAGCAGCACATACCTGTCACATTTACTGCATCAAACTGAACCCTAAAATGGCTTGTGCTCATGGCCCTGAAAAGAATAAGCAAAGGCAAGGCTGGAGACCGTGCAGCTTCTAAGTGCAATAGCGATCAGGAAAACAGCGGACACAATGGACTGAAGAGCATCACTCTGCACCGGTCATGAGGGCCACTTTGGGATTGTTGAGTGAGTAGGACCTCTCTTGACATAATAACATGTCTGTAAATTTGGGATTGGTCGGAGCAGGCAGAGATACTGTACAAAGATGGGACTGTCCTAATGCCCCAAAACTAGACATCTGGACTTTCTCATCAGATGCATTGTCTCAGTTTGCATCAGGGTACGTTATTGACTCAATGTGCCTGACGTAGATTGGAATATTGCATCCGAATAAACTAAAATATTTGCTGCCCTAAACACACGCTCCGACTCGGACCGATCATGTCTGTGCTGTGGAGAGGGCATCAGTGGAAGACAGGGCCTCGGTTTGAAATCACGTCTCCGTCTTTCATTGTAGGCAGATGGGCCTCCGTCTCAAGAGGGAAAAGTGCCCCCTGCAGGCAGGAGTAGTGTGTACTGCACTTGCCTGTGGGTGGATGCCTGGGGTCCCTGGAACCAAAGTGGCCCTCATGACAGGTGATGAAAGTGATGCTCTTCTGTCCTTTTTGCGCTGTGCTCCTCTTCCATCTACTCCAGAAGAGGTTTGAAAAGGCTTCCCCATGTTAACGAGCTGCCTTGTGTCTGGAGTTTCTTTTTTAGGTCGAGCCTAACGCAGTGCACATGCGCTGCTCTATGGGGAGGCTTCTTGTAAGCACTCCAAACTTCCCAGAGACTTCTCAGTGTGGGTCGGACTCCTCCCACAGATTCCATTGGCCTTTGCGTGTGGCTTTCAATAATGAAAGCACGCAAATGGCCAAAGACGGGTGCATGTTCCGCCTTTCCTCTAAACGTTCACTCCCATGGCGTTTGGGTCTCTGGAGCAAGCAGCGGCGCTCAGGCTGGCAGCTGCATTCCTCGTGGGTCAGGTTATGTGCTTTCTCTTTCGCTTGTTTGTTGATGTTTTCGGCACCACGCTGCCTCGTAAGACGCCCGGGTTCATGTTGCTGATTGCTCGCTGTGAATCTTTCTATTTCAGCTACACGACCGCTCTGTCTCCTAGGGCCGTGCTGCCCCCCTAGAACTGGTACATTGCACTGATGCCAACGCTACTAGCTGAATTGCAGATCATTACACCATAGCAAACACTGCGCCTTGAAAATAACTACATGTCCACAAAAATGTATCTGCTTGCAGCCTTATATATTTACATGTAAAAAGTCGGCTTTCTACGTATGACTATAAATGCATCAACCTTTATCTTTACGTGTATACATATTCTATATACAGTCAACACAATAAGTTATAACATCCTAGCTATTTTCGTGCAATCCATCTACTTATCACCTCACGGGCAGTGTTCTTTACCCTGTCGTATTCTAAGCAAATACTGGTGTCTATTCTCTGAGGGTCCCATATAGGCAACAGTTAAAAGAAATGCAAGCATAATGTGCTTAGCTATTTGTCCAGGATCACACAATGTCATGAGGCAGCAAAGCCGGGCTTTGAATCCGACCTCGCTACAGGTGGTAATGTGCTCTATTGGATATGTGGCGTGCCCAGCTGTGCCGGTATTGGAAGCTGAATTTTAGATCCTGGTGACTGTGCTATGCTATGCGCCCCCTCACGCTTACTGTGGATGCTGCGCCCGGCTGGGACCTCTGGTATACTGCACTCCTGTCCCTCCCTGCTGTCAGAACGTTTCACCTTCTCAGGGAGTCACAGTGCAGCCGCCCCTTCTATTCAACACCAAGGGCCTCACCTTCCCAGGTAGTCACATGGAATTACCGCTGTGCTCCGAATTAGGAGCCAATGAGGGACAGAAGGAGGGACAGCTTCATGTAACTACGTACAGAACCACCAAATAATACAACAGAACTCCCTCGTCTCAGTGGCATAAACAGACTTGCTAAAACCTCAGCACAGCGCATTCATTTCGTAACTTCCAGCAAGAGTTGCACTAAGATAGCTCAGTGGGTTAGAGCTCATGTGACAGATGTATGGGTGCATGTTGCAGATATTTCTGTGCATGCGTCCAGTCCCAGGCCTTAATCCCAGCAGGTACGACCACACATTCCAGCATCATGCTTTCCTGAGAGAGCCGCCTGCCATTCAATTATAGCGCCATTGTTCTCCGTTTTTGTGACAGCGCTGTCGGTGAAAATAATATTTTCCTCACAGAGTCAAGCGAGATTGGAGATTTTCTTCCAAATAGGTGTGTCAGATAAACTACGCCTTCCACGGAATATCCCAGTGAAGCACCATCTCTGTGAATCCCTCCGATCTGCAGCCACCAGCGTCCCTCCTCACTCCATGGGGACCTCTCAGGCGGGCGTTCGGCGGGGAGATAAGTGTAAACCGTACCTCTCTGCATGTTCTTAAGGCCTGAACTGTTACCGTACATGTTTCTTTAATATACTTTGTAGATTATTTTCACGTCTCTTGGTCTCTTAATTCTGTTATCTGAAGCGCTACTATACCTGCTGGTTTGGTCGGCGCTATTAATAAATAAGTACAATGTTTTCCAACTGAGCTGTCGAGGGACACTGCAGACAGGGGAAACGGCCACTACAACGCGGCCGTTTCAACGCTTAACCTTAACCACGCATGCATAACAACGCATGCGTGGTTACCATGTATAGCCTTTACCACGCATTCCTTCACTACGAGATACGTAGTAAAGGAATGTGTGATAAAGGCTAAACATAAAAAAAGGGGGCTTGGGGTGGTCTCCCCCCCAAGAAAAAATAAAGCGTGTGTTAAAAAAAGGGGGCTTGGGGGGGTATCCCTCCCAAAAAAACGCACCTGTTTCTGTTTCTGCAGGCAATCGGCGTTGTTAAGAGGAAACGGAAAGACACTTCCGCTTCCTCTTTGCGACGCACCACCGAAGACCCTGAAGAAAAGAGGACGTGGAGAGGTATGGGGGATAAAATTCAAAAGTAATAAAGGAATGAGGGAGTGATGTAGCGCAGGGGATATTTAATAGAAGGGTTTGTGGGTTGGGGCAGAAGGTCGCACAAGGGTACAGGGAAGGGATAATATATATAAAACAAGCATTGGCATAGCCATGCAACAGTTGCATAACTAAATACTTATAAGGTCCTAAAAGCGAGACCTATTGGCTATGCAAGGCGGCCGTGCAGCCGCGAAAGTAAAAGTGATCGCGATCACGATCAAACATCAAAGCGGAAAAGTGAAAGTAATCACGGTAAAGCGCGGTGCGCGCGCCCGCACACATGCACTGCAGCTCCAGGCTGGCCTGGTAGCACTTTTTGGAGCCCTCTCAATAAGTCTCGCCTGCCCCAGCGCATGCGCTGGGGCAGGCGAGACCTAAAAAGAGAGCGGGAGGGGGGAGGGCACAGAGGAGCAGTGAAAGGAATAAGGGTAGGGATCAGAGAACACCTATAGCAAGAAAATGCCATTACCACGCATCGTTTTACAATGTAAAGGTATGCGTGGTAAAGACATTTTTGTGGTAAAGGTTATGCGTAGCAATGGCATTCGCATTGTAACGCATGCGTTGTAAAGGCATGCGTTTCAACGGAATGCGTTGTTACGTCATACAACCGCAGAGAGCCGCCTCGCTCTTTTTACTGAATATCTGTTATTGAGCCCCCGTTCTTTACAATGTCACCCAACATCCATGGTGGAAAACAAGCTCAGGGCCACTATTTATGCACAAAGTGTTAATATCTTCTTATGTGTGCTACAAAAACACCTTCAGACTAAGGAATTGAAATATGTGGTGCGGCCTGGTGAGGGACACAACAAAGAGTCAGAATACAAAAGGCTGCCAGATTGATTATATTTACAACCACATTCATCAGCGGCAGTTGACAGAGTTTTCTAGTAAAGCGCTACTTTTGTTTTATCGTGTTTCTTTAAACGACTGCGTTCACTTCTCTTGCTTTGCCACTTTCCTTATTAAACAAGCAGCATACATGTTGGCAAATTCGTTTCATTCCCTTTTTCACAAGTTATGCTTGGATCAGAATTTGTCTGTGCTAAAATGATATTACACACCAGAGTTGTTCTATAAGCTGCGGTGTCGTATGTTTATTGGATTACTTTCTCCATTTTGCCCTAATGGCCTGCAGCAAAGCCTGATTGCAAAAAATCACCAATGAGCTATTGCACAAGATGCAACAGTGGTGCAGGTAAGCCTGACACTGCTTTAATCCATGGCGGCCCAGCACCCAGGGTAATGTGCGGCACCACTACCCACTTATAAGGTCCCAAAGGCGAGACCTATTGGCTATGCCAATGCTTGTCTTTCTTATCGCTGTTTTGAAACTCGTTAAGACATCCTGGTGTTGGGCTTTGGAGCAAGTTGCTTGGGTCTCTCTGTCTTTGGTTGAGCAGTTCTCATAGTGGAGTGTGAATGGACCAGTTGTCTGAGTCAATTCAAGTCTTCAGTGCCGGCTTCCTTCGCTTCCTTTCTGTTTCTTGGTGTGGTTAATTCGAGGCTGGCAGCTTTCTTGAAGAGGCTTGTGGTCTCCAAAGAGGCTTGTTCTATCCCTGTGCATGTCGGTTGTATCCCTTCAACATAAACAATCCCGGCTGACTTTTGATTTCGTCGATTTTGAGGGTTTGCTCTTTTTGGTCTGTGCGGTGGTCTTCCCATGTGTACTTGGGTGGAAGTTTATACAATAATAAAAATCCCTCTGTCTCTCTCTCTCTCAAACACTCTGTCTGTCTGTCTGTCACTCGGAAACACTGTCTGTCTCTGTCTCTCTCTCACTAACACTGTCTCTCTCTCACAAACACTCTGTCTGTCTCTGTCTCCGTCTCTCTCTCTCTCTAACACTGTCTCTCTCTCACAAACACTCTGTCTCTGTCTCTCTCTCACAAACACTCTCGATGTCTCTCTAACTCACAAACACTGTCTGTCTCTCTCTCTCAAAGACTCTGTCTCTCTCGATCTCTCACAAACACTCTGTCTCTCTCTCACAAACACTGTGCCTGTGCCTAAAAGTGTCTCAGTTCACCCTAAAGTGTGATAAAGCGGGGTGAACCCCACTATCTTCATTATTATGAAACACCGCTGATGAATGACGTATGATGCTGCAAGACATGGCATTTATTTGCCAAACACCGCACTGCATCTTCTCGGATTTATTCCCAGAAAGTTGTTTATTAAGTGGTTTATTAAGTGCATACATTGGGCTGCTTCATGCATCAGATTCCTTTTTATTGAGAAGATGGAATTACCTTCCTAGATGGGTTTTCCACTTTCGCACTGCACCGCTCTCTTTATCTGGCAGAAATATATTAACCCGGACACCTGTTCCATCAAAGTCTCCGTTCCAGGACATTCAGAGATAAGCCGTATCTTATTAATGGGGCATTAGCCACCGAATCTAAAGGCCTGCTGTCAATCAGGGTTTTTTGGCTTGCTGATGGAGTGAGTGGCTGCAGTAGTTTATAGAAGAATCGATGTTAAAATTTCGAATTTGTTAGTTCGACTTTTAATTCTTTTGAAATAATACATTCGACTTAACTTCAACATGTCGTTTGTTTAGGCTGTGTGTTTTTGTTTAAAATTTTAACGAGTTTAGCCCTATTTATGCCGCTTTATGGCCTCTCATTCGACAAAACCTGCTTTTCCGTCCTATTTTTTCTTTGATTGCTCTGCGCCTACTCCCTTTTCGTTTTTAGGCATCCTTTGTGTTGTTACTCAGTACCTTGTTGCTCTTAGTATTCGCATCTGAAGATTAAAACATTTTTTTTCCCACCTCGTGTTTTGGGTCTATAAAAATTAATTTGGAGGAATCCTGATGCTATTGTTTCCATATAATCAGTTTCCTTTCGGCTTTATTCCTGCAGCTGCAAGACTTAAGGGTGACTGGTCAGAAAGCAGTGTGAATCTGTGTATGGGACACTCGAAATCTAAACATTTTACCCCATTCTGATCTGCGGGGGATATACAATATGGGCAATCTGCAGAGTGCAAGTTAATGCTCACTTCAACCTGGAAACCATGTGCTAATATCACCTGAGGGAAAAACAGCAGGGTATGGTAATTTAGTAAAACCGGGGGGAATCATGCACAGATCAGAATGTGCTTCCTGGGCCCTCATTGGCCCGGTAATCCTGCGAGTAATATTGCCCTGGGAACACCTGTGACTCCAAAGGCCCTCAGTTATGTTATGTTACAGGTTTTGTATAGCACACAGCTGCCCCAGCAAAGGGGCGTCCCAGCGCTAAATAGCAGAAGTTGGGGGGCTACTAAAAGAAGGCAGGGGAACAAAATCAGGACCTTGTGGGTCACTCACAAATGGAATCGGTAATTCCAGGGCGGAGTCTTCCGGTAATTCCCCCTTTCTCCATGATTTTCACACATCAGCAGAAATCTCAGAATGAAAATAAACAAATCTGTGGTGGTCCCACCATTCTCACCCTTCCAGTGGGCCGGTAACTGCTGTCATTGGACCTATCGGATTTAAGAGGGTACTCATAATGGTAGATTAAGGGCAGTGGCGGCCGGCACGGGTAAATGCCGTAGGGTGGCGGGGCGCGGTGGGAAGTCGACAGACCACGGAATAGGTATAACTAAATAAATACCTATTCCGCCATTTGTCGGCTCTCCCCCTGCAGTGCCCTGCCCAGCCCCACCCACTTACCTGTGCCGGCCGCCGCTATCTGAGGGGCATGTTTATGAGTGGTTTGCAGGCGCGCAACACCCATTGGGCTCACCGGGCTTCAGCCCCCCCCCCGTCATGTGTGTCAGCCCGGCTGAGACAGCCTCGCGGGCTGGCGTCAATCTAATTGCAGCCGCACCCGAGTACTTCACACGTCTTTAAAAGACCATTTACTAGTTAATGAGGCTTTTGTTGTGTTTTCACCCCTTCTTACAGCCACTCTGCCTATGGCTGGAAGACTTAGCCCCCCCCCGAAATCTTTTTCAGCCCCCCCCCCCCGAAATTTGGCTCTAGTTGCCCGCCTGGTGGTTTGCAATGCATTTTCACCATGTAACTTGATGAATGCGCAACGCAAACCTCGCGTGCGATTAATGAAGCCACGCAAGGCCACTTTGTGTGGCGTTGAGTACTCCATAAACTGGGAGTAAGACAACGCAGCGCACAATGCTGCGTTCCCTTACTCTGCCCTAGGAAGGCGTTCCATGGAAGGAGACTTGCTGCGCTGCACTGCGTGACAGTCTCGTAAATCTGCCCTTAAGTGTTTACAGGGCGATAATAAAATATATATGGTTTAGCATTTCAGGCCTAATAACTTTCAGTTTGCAAAAGGCTCTTTGGAGTTTGGCACCGGGCCTTTGCAACAGAGAAATAAAGACAGTGTGCAGAAGGTCAACTGCGAGTGGTAATTCAGTCCTCTTCTTACAGAGTTGCCTTAAAGGTTTGTCCAAGAATAAATCAAGACGTACATTAAAAACAACATGATGTGGAACCCAGAGCAGCTGCCAAGAAGACGTTCCAATTGAGCAGGCAGCGCTATCCTGGCTGGACAGAGCCAACGAAAACATTGCGGGCTCCACGGGCCTTTGAAAACAGGAGAAGCTTTTATTTAATCTGGGAGTAAAAGTGGTGCCAGGGGTGATAAATCCAACATTGTTAAAGAGACTTCCAAGTAGGAGGGATACAGAGCAGACGTAAATGCTGTAAGGAAGACAGCCAATAGGAATGAAACCCTCTAAGCATCCGCGACATTGTAAATTTACTCTGTCTTTGAATTAAGGACCTGAATTATTTGCAACTGATGAATTTTGGTATTGTATCACATGGTCAGGTGGCGGCCCCGTAATCAAATTTAATGATAACTGATTGAGCGAACAGTAAATTGCCTCTTGGTATGTTATTTGTATTTCTGTTTTAATGCTCCTCAAATAAATAAAAAGACATTGTAAACTTATGCACATAGGTTTACAAATAGACACCTAATGATTTTTTTTTTTACTTCTCTTAGAATGCCAGAAGTCCTCCTGGGTATCTGCATTTGCACTTGCCAATGTTTGTCTTTTTTTCTCCTCGGGGGAAAAAAACGTGCCCTGCATGCCACCTCATTTTTGGGAGCTTGCGCCCCATTCCCTTCACTCTTGCCCTTGACAGGAGCAAACTTTCAATCATATTCAGGATGGGAGTGTGTTGTGGAAAAATATGGTGAATTGTAAGGTTAACAAGCGCTCATCAAATTTCCACAGCATCATACCTGCCCCACAGCATTCACTTTCCTGCCTGGTGTGTAAAAAATGTCCCTGTGCAGCCACAGCACGAGTTCAGTGTAGGGGACTTGCAAGAGGAGGTCAGGGAAATAGGGACACCCAAACTCGGAGCAGCTGAACCACTACATCGCCCGACTGATAATATCATTCTGTAAGCGACATCTCATGTGCAACTAACTAATACTACTGCACGTCCCTCAAAGAAGCTATAACAGCAACGTCTCCAAGTTCTTGAAGGCCCATCTCCAGTTCAGTTGCAGAAGGACCCGAAGACTGAGCTCTACAAGGGGCGCCTTGTCCATAACTAACAACTACTACGGCGCCCTTCGCATAGGAATCTTTTGAAGAACTATATTTGATGTAGATGACATCACAAAAGACGTGTATGCACCCTGGACACCAATTTCAAACTCAAGGAACACACTGCCAACAAACCAAAATGCCTGGACCCGCTCTCTCTGCTAAAGAAAGCGAAACCATTCCTCCCAGAAAGCGACTTCCGAACTGCTGATCAAGCCGTCATACTCTTGCATCAGGATGGTGGCAATGCCCTGACCCATGACCTCCCATCTCCACACTTCCCTCCTTGAGGGTATCCTGCATGCTGCAGTACACCTCATCAAGGCCCTGAGGAAATATGCCCTCACCCCTACCCTCAGGTACCTCCAGTGGCCCCCTGTGTTGGGCTGTATCATCTACAACGCCATCACGGGTGGCCACACCTACCTTCTTGGCTGAGTAGCTCACCTTCTACAAAGCCTCTCGGCACCCCATTTCCAAGACATCAGACTGGAGAAGGAGGTCAAAAATGAAAAAACAAAGCAACAGACCTTCTCCATCAATGCACTTACGATGTGGAACAATATCCCCTCGTCCATAACAAACACCCTAACCCTGGTCCATTGTAGGAAAGAGCTTACGGCTCTCCTGTTTTACGAATACTAAATCATGATGCAGTAACAGACTACAAATGAGCTACCTTTCCTATCACATGCTGACTGTGCCGTTCGCTCTGACCCTGAACAGCGGTATACTGCCTTTCGGCTAGGTTTGTACTTTATAAATACTACAAACATACATACAAGTGATATTATATACTCTTTTACTCTGATAAGATCACCAGAAGTGGAATTGCTAAAATAAAAAAATTCCAATAAGTGCCTGTCTTAAAACTGAACAAACAATGTTACTGAAGTAGCTACAAGTGGAGTTCAGTAACCCTCTTTATAGTAACGAGTTATATCAGGTGTACAGCCACCAAATGCAAGCGTAGGCAATGATACGCCAGCAGCAACGTCATCCCAAAACAAGGTACTGCCATTATATTTCTGATGAAGTCATCACCATTATAAATCTCTTACAACGCTATCAATCAATCAATCAATCAATCAGAACATTTGTAAAGCGCACTACTTACTCGTGAGGGTCTCAAGGCGCTGGAGGTGGGGGGATGCTGCTACTGCTTGATTAGCCAGGTCTTGAGGACTCTTCTGAATGTTAGGAGGTCCTGGGTCTGCCGTAGGGGGATGGGGAGGGTGTTCCAGGTCTTGGCGGCGAGGTGGGAGAACGATCTGCTGCCGGAGGTTGCTCTTCGGATGCGGGGGACTGCGGCGAGGTAGGTGGAGCGGAGCTGGCAGTTGGGAGTGTAGAAGCTGAGTTGTCTGTTGAGGTTTGCTGGTCTGGTTTTGTGGAGTGCCTTGTGTGCGTGGGTGAGGAGCTTGAAGGTGATCCTCTTGTTGATGGGGAGCAGTGCAGGTCTCTCAGGTGGGGTGTGATGTGGCTGTGGTGAGGGATGTTGAGGATCAGTGGTGCGGAGGTGTTTTGAATGCATTGGAGTCGTTTCAGGAGTTTGGCCGAGTCTCCTGCGTAGAGGGCGTTTCCGTAGTCCAACCTGCTGCTGATGAGGGCCTGGGTGACCGTTCTTCTTGTTTCTGTGGGGATCCACCTGTAGATCTTGCAGAGCATGCGGAGGGTGTTGAAGCAGGAGGACGAGACGGCGTTGACTTGCTTGGTCATGGAGAGTGTTGAGTCGAGGATAAACCCCAGATTGCGTGCATAGTCGGTGGGTGTCGGTGCTGCTCCCAGTGCGGACGGCCACCAGGAGTCGTCCCAGGCCGAGGGGGGGGAGCCGAGGATGAGGACTTCCGTCTTGTCCAAGTTTAGCTTCAGTCGGCTGTTCTTCATCCACTCGGCGACAGCTTTCATTCCTTCGTGGAGTTTTGGCGGTGAGGGAGTCCTTAGTGTGGGAGAGGATCAGCTGGGTGTCATCGGCGTAGGAGATGATGTTGAGGTCGTGCAGTCGGGCGACGTGGGCGAGCGGTGCCATGCAGGCATTGAACAATGTTGGGCTGAGGGATGAGCCCTGGGGTACGCCGCAGATGATCTTGGTGGCTTTGGAGCGGAAAGGGGGAAGGGGGATGCTCTGGGTTCTGCCAGAGAGGAAGGAGGTGGTCCAGTCCAGAGCCTTGTCTTGGATCCCAGCGTTGTGGAGGCGTATGCATAGGGTGCAGTGGCAGACAGTGTCGAAGGCAGCTGATAGGTCCAGGAGGATGAGGGCCACGGTTTCTCCATTGTCCAGCAGGGCTCTGATGTCATTGGTGGCTGAAATGAGCGCAGTTTCGGTGTTGTGGTTGCTGCGGAACCCGGACTGGGACGGGTCCAGGATGTTGTTTTCCTCGAGGTAGCAGGTCAGTTGTCTGTTGACGGTCTTCTCGATGACCTTCGTCGGGAACGGGAGCAGGGAGATGGGCCGGAAGCTCTTGGGGTCAGCCTTGGGTTTTTTGAGTAAGGCGTTGATCTCGGCGTGCTTCCAGCTCTCCGGGAAGATTGCTGTCTCGAAGGAGATGTTGATGGCTTTCCAGAGATGGGGTGCGATGGTGGTACTGGCTTTGTTGAAGATGTGGTGTGGGCATGGGTCTGACGGAGATCTGGAGTGGATGGTGTTCATGATTTTGATGGTGTCATCGTCGTTTATGTTGGTCCAGGAGAGCAGGGGGTCGGTGCGGATGGTGGTCTTGGGGACGGAGGTCTCAGTGGTTGTTGGGGCGGTCAGGACATTGAAGATGTCGTGGATGTCTGCGATCTTGCGATGGAAGAAGGTGGCAAGGGAGTCGCACAGGTCTTGCGATGGTGGGATGTCGATGGTGTTGGAGCTGGTGTTGGAGAGTTCCTTCACGATGTTGAAGAGCTCTTTGCTGTTGTGTTCGTTGTTGTCTAGGCGGTCTTTGAAAGAGGCCCTTTTGGCGAATCTGATGAGGTGATGGTGTCTGCGGGTGGCGTTCTTGTGGGCTGCGTAGCTGTCCGGTGTCTGTTCATGGTGCCATTTCTTCTCTAGCTTTCGGCAGGTTTGCTTGGAGGCCTGGAGGTCTTCAGTGAACAAGCTGGCTTTCTTGTTGGCGTGTCTGTTGGAGTGTTTCTTGATCGGGGTGAGGGTGTTGGTGTAGTCGTTGATCCACTGTCTGAAGTTGCAGGCGGCGGTGTCAGGGTCGGTGGGGTCGGCGGATGGGCTCCGGACGAGGGTGGGGGTTAGCTGGTCTTCGGTGACTTTGCTCCAGCAGTGGCGGGGGATCTGTTGGGTGCGGTGGTGCGCGGTGGGTTTCCGGAAGGTGAAGTGGATGCAGCGATGGTCGGTCCAGTGGAGTTCGGTGGTGTGGTTGAAGGAGTCGTGGGCGCTTGCGGAGAAGATGGGGTCAAGCGTGGGGCCGGCGGAGTGGGTGGGTGTTGTGACGAGTTGTCGGAGTCCGAGGTTGTCGATCAGGGTGGTGGAGTTCCGGTCGTTGTTGTTCTCGAGGTGGAAGTACAGGTCCCCGAGAAGGATGTAGTCTGTGGAGGGGAAGGCGTGTGTACTGACGAAGTCGGCGATGGAGTCGCTGAACTGTGGTCGGGGTCCGGGGGGTCTGTAGATGAGGGTTCCTCTGAGGGTGGTGTTGGGGTCGGTATGGATCTGGAAGTGCAGGTGTTCGACGGTGTTGAGGGTGTCGTCGGTGTTGGTCGAGACACTGAGAGTGTTCCTGTGGGCGATGGCGATTCCTCCTCCTGCTCCATTGGTGCGGTCCCTGCGGGTGATCTTGTAGCCGTCCGGGATGGCTATGGCGATGTCGGGTGCCGAGGTGGGGTTCAGCCAGGTCTCCTTCAGGAAGGCGACGTCAGGGGAGGTTGAGTCGAGTAGGTCCCAGATTTCAACGTGTCTTTGCGGGTGGAGTGGGTGTTGAGAAGAATGCATCTGAGGTAGTTGGGTTCTTTCCTGGTGGGTGGATTTGCGGATCGGAGGCTGGTGAAGCTGCAGTTCCGGCAGAAGAAAGGTCCTTGGGTGCGCTTCGGGGCGGCTAGGAAGCAGGTGTGTGATTGTCCGATGTTGAGTGTGTGGAGGGTGCTGGCATCGTAGCGGCGTCGGGTGTCATGGTGTTTGTGGGGGCCAGGGGTACTGGCGCTGGGCACGGTCCAGGCGCGGACGGGCGCAGACGGGCTTGCCTTAGGCGCGCCTTTGGCGCGCCAGTGGCTCGCCCGCTGCGCTCGGCCATGCAGCGCCCGACATATAAGGGGAGGTGGGAGGGAGGAGCAGCTGGGAGGCGGGAGCGGGGCGGCGAATGGGTGAGCAGGGGGGCGGGGCCGCAGGAATGCAGCGGCAGGAAAAAACAGGAGAGGAACGGCGGGGGAAACAGAGGGCAAAACATGGCACAGAAATCACAGGAGGGAGAAAGGAAACAGAAGCAAATACAGATGGTAAAAGCAGCCCAAAAAAGAATACAAAACCAAATAGAGGGCAAAGAAAATCACAGGAGGGAGAAAAGGAGCTGAAGGAAAATACAGGTGGCAAAAACAGTCAAGAAACAATACAAAACCAAGTACAGCGAGCGAGCCTTGAACTCGCGTCCGGCAGCAGCAGCAAGCTGGGGGGGCGCTCACAACAGGTGGAGCTGTTGCAGCGGCGAGGGGAGCGACCTTCCTGAGAGCAAGGTCAAGGGTTTCTCCTTTCACCGCGCAGCGGACGCCATATAAGGGGAGGTGGGAGGGAGGAGCAGCTGGGAGGCGGGAGTGGGGCGACAAATGGGCGAGCAGGGGGGCGGGGCTGCAGGGACGCAGCGGCAGGAAAAAACGGGTGAGGAACGGCGGGGGGAAACAGAGGGCAAAACAGGGCACAGAAATCACAGGAGGGAGAAAAGGAGCTGAAGGAAAATACAGGTGGCAAAAACAATCAAGAAACAATACAAAACCAAGCACAGCGGGCAAAACTCGAACTCGCGTCCGGCAGCAGCAGCAAGCTGGGGGGGGCGCTCACAACAGGTGGAGCTGTTGCGGCGGCGAGGGGAGCGGCCTGCCTGAGAGCAGGGTCAAGGGTTGCTCCTTTCACCGCGCGGCGGCCGCCATATAAGGGGAGGTGGGAGGGAGGTGCAGCTGGGAGGTGGGAGCGGGGCGGCGAATGGGCGAGCAGGGGGGCGGGGCCACAGGAACGCAGCGGCAGGAAAAAACAGGTGAGGAACGGCGGGGGGAAACAGAGGGCAAAACAGGGCACAGAAATCACAGGAGGGAGAAAGGAAATAGAAGCAAATACAGATGGTAAAAGGAGTCCAAAAAACAATACAAACCAAATAGAGGGCACAGAAAATCACAGGAGGGAGAAAAGGAGCTGAAGGAAAATACAGGTGGCAAAAACAGTCAAGAAACAATACAAAACCAAGTACAGCGAGCGAGCCTTGAACTCGCGTCTGGCAGCAGCAGCAAGCTGGGAGGGCGCTCACAACAGGTGGAGCTGTTGCGGCGGCGAGGGGAGCGACCTTCTTGAGAGCAAGGTCAAGGGTTGCTCCTTTCACCGCGCAGCGGACGCCATATAAGGGGAGGTGGGAGGGAGGAGCAGCTGGGAGGCGGGAGTGGGGCGGCAAATGGGCGAGCAGGGGGGCGGGGCTGCAGGGACGCAGCGGCGGGAAAAAACGGGTGAAGAACGGCGGGGGGAAATAGAGGGCAATACAGGGCACAGAAATCACAGGAGGGAGAAAGGAAATAGAAGCAAATACAGATGGTAAAAGCAGTCCAAAAAACAATACAAAACCAAATAGAGGGCACAGAAAATCCCAGGAGAGAGAAAAGGAGCTGAAGGAAAATACAGGTGGCAAAAACAATCAAGAAACAATACAAAACCAAGCACAGCGGGCGAGCCTCGAACTCGCAAGCTGGGGGGGGCGCTCACAACAGGTGGAGCTGTTGCGGCGGCGAGGGGAGCGACCTGCCTGAGAGCAGGGTCAAGGGTCGCCCCTATCAGACCAATTAGAGACTTGAATACTCATGCACGGGTGTAACATTCATATTCTCAAGCATATCTTCATATGTCGTGGCACAGTCTCAAATTCTCAGGCACGTCTGTCTTATGCCCAGGCATAGATTAGATACCCAGCTTCAAGTGCCTAGGCACAGACTCGAAATTTAAGGCACGACCTCCATGTACCTATGCTCAGCTTCAAATGCAGAGGTAGAGAATGAAAAGCCCAGCCTCAATCTCTAGTATAGCTCTTTTTGCTTAGTGTAGCGTAACATATGTAGAGTTGGTCCTGACAGAGCCAGCTCGGCCACACTGAGAGCGTGAGAAAACCAACTGCTTGATTTAACTTTAAATGGTTCCTTCCCATGAACAGCAAGAGGGCAGCACTGCAACCCGAGGGTCCTGCGCAAGTTGCACTCGACCTGCAAGTTGCACTGGTGTCCTGACCGCTCCAGTCCAGGTGTCGTTTGTGATTGCAATACAGGTTGGCGCGGCTGGTGTTGCTTCTCATCCCAACATCACCCTGGGCCTCCTACCCCATGCTACACTAGAAAAGCTGAAACCCTGGCTTACAGTTGGCACCGCAGAGCAGTAGATGAAACAGTGGGGATGCCACTGCTCCAGGGACAGGAGCCCTCGAGTAGGGAAAGGAAATCTGCTAGTAAAGCCGTCCATGCACACAGGGCCGGACAGGGAACTTAAAGCAGCCCTGGCAAAAATGATACATTTAGCCGCCTATGTGCAGACGTGCTAATGTGCGCTAGAATCAGAGCAACTCTTTCAAGCTGCGGCCAGGATCACATAATGTGCACCACCACTCCTGGAGGCCGAAACTGGCCTCCAAGTCTCAAAACTGGCCTCCTGTGGCTCAAGCCTTCTGGGGGATTGCCCGGTTGCCCAGCTGGCCAGTCCGGCCATGCATGCATAGGTCACAGTGCGGAGGCTCATTTAACAGGTTTTCACTTTTCCCCGCTCTGCAACCTCTTAAGGATGTGGAAGAGGCAAGAAAAGCTCTTACAGCCAGGCACTTTAACCCACTCCACAGCGAATGAGTGTTGTCTACAGATAGACACGATATGGGAGTTTCCCACTCCTGCATCTATCCTTACCCACTCAGTGGCTTCCTGTTTTCTGTTGAGAGGAGAGAAAAGTGACAAGGAGTGGGATCAACGGAAAGTAAAGAGGGGTCTCAGCTAACCTGCAGTTTGTAGCCCCACCGCTGGAGTCACTGTGCTAGAGGTAGCAAGGGTGATGTTAGTGGTCGAACAGAGCTACTCTAAGGAAGCAATTGCCACCCTGATGGCCTCCAATAGCTGACTGTGGGGTCTCAAGCTCTGGGGCACTCCTAGCTGCTAATTCAATCATAGGATGTGTAGGACATTATTTATTTGGGATTGTGTGGAGGAAGTGGACATTATCGTGAACAAGCATCTTTTGTGCTCTGGTGTTGATGGCTGCTTCAGCCCTGTTTTAAAGAGCCCTCCATGTTTAGTATCATTTTTGCCCATCCCTACAATTTCCCGTTGTGCTGGACATCTGTGTGCACGCACTGCTGTGGGAGGAACCTGGTGACACTGAAGAAGCGGAGTAAACCTTATGCGCTGAAAACCCAAAGTGGTAAAGATGCAACCAAACAGGTCTAAGAGCAAGGCAAGGGGGTGATCTACAGTGGAAAACCTCATGGTACAGCATTGAAATGGATTGCATGCATGCTACTTCCATGGTCAGCAACTATAGTCAGCAAGGTACAGTGTGGTGTTGTTCAGTGCTTAATTTGAGCCGGTGGTTTCCGGTGCTTGGCACCAGCACTTAATTGTTAACAACGGTGCTTGTGACAGTCTGCCACAAGGTGGCGCTGTCTGGCTAATTTAGTGATGACCACAACAACAATCAATTATTAATTCAATATACATGAGAAACAACTATGAACTGCCGCCCAAGCCATTCTCATAGCTTTGGAGGCCTGGAATAGTCTGAATTGTGACACTTGTAGGAGTGTCAAGGTTAGTACTTGTGTTGTTACTATAATTGGCAGCATGGCAGGGGTGACATGTGGTGTAAGCCATTGTGGCCTCCTGAGAGGAGCTCTGGTACTTATATTTTTTTTACAAATTAACCACTGGTGTTGCTGGTCTGTGCATGTGGAGGACTGGCAGATATGCACCTTGCAAGTTGCCTGTCAGGCTCTGCTGAGGCAGAGACTCCTTGCAGGACTTTTCATGGAACAGTCCATTGTCTCATGGACCGTACCAACAGTGCTTAGACAGTGCAAAATACTTAAATAAATAAGTGCCGGGCCCAAAGTTTGCCTCGGGATCTCGCCAGGGGCGCTGCTGAACGCCAGGGCTACTGATTTCCAAGGCTGCTTGGTCTTCATTCCGCCTCATGGCCTCCACCCCCTGCACGCCCCGTCTTTTTATCTCACTCTTGCAGGTTCGTTTTCCTTCCTTTTTTTCTTCCATTGTCATTATTTTCCTACAGTTCTCTCCCTCCTTTTTTGTCACTTTCTGGACTCTCTTGTTCTGGGTCAAAATCTGAAGATGAAAAAAAAATCCTGGTCCTTAAAAAGAAACATTGGCCTCTCAATGGTGCAGTGGGTGCAATGGCACCAGGTAATTATCTCGTGGGGGGAGGGGGTATTTTCCCTTCCTTTTAGGGCCAGAACTTTAAATGGCCGGGTACTGTCCTGTACCATGTACCTGCACTTCTTAGCACTTATGTTACCGGTACTCTAATGAGTGAGAAACTGCACTTCTATAGTTCCATTTAAGGCACTGGTTATGGCCAACGTGATCCTCGACTTGCCAGTGGACCTGCTAGCACCGGGATAATTTAAGCCCTAAAACATAACAGACACAATGCAGGGTTCACCTCCCCATGTAGTACAGTGAAGAGTGCTGAATGCTGGAGCCCTTCGCCGTTTCCAATCAGGCTCTGAAAGGGATAGAACGTTGCCACTGCCAATCGATAACACTGATAGAACAGAGCTAAAGGGGTGTAAAGGGGCCGGAAGGGGCGGGGTTGGGACAGAATGCCTTCCTGGCCTCGACTGAACTCACTAGGCTGCTAATTACAGCCGGATTAGGCGGCCCTCCTCCGCCGTGACAATGGGCAGGGAGCCTGTGGCGCGCGATAAGGGCCCCTCTATGCAGGCACGTGGAGTCAAACATGGGATTATGTCTGGCACAGGAGAGGGTGCCGACAGGAGCCCCCCAGAGAGCCGGCGAGCAGCATTGTCTCCAGGAGGGGTCTGTGCCGGGGCTCGACAGACACTTGTAAAGAATGAGTCTGAAAGAAGTGCGCGTGCCTCGTGACAGCGCGCGGGTATCAAGATGTGGCGGCGTCGTCGTGTAAGAGTACCGTGCGTCTGTGTGACGTATGGCCTAGCGTGCCGTCTACAAAGCTGCCATCGAACGATGCACAGAGGATCAGGTGGGGGCACGGCACGTCACTCCCATGGGGCAGCGAAATGAATATTGTTTGACTGAAAATCTGGCGAAAAATCTTGTAAAGGAAAAATAATAACATTTTTAAAGGAAATATCCGAATGAAAAGGAAAGACATTTTTTGCATTGTGCTTTTCTAAAGTCATTGAAACCTTTCCTGACTGTGAGAAAGAAATCAGACTTTTGAATGAAATCTCGAATTCACAAGAAAGATGCATTTCTTGTAAATTATAGAACATAATTCACGGGTATAACATCATTTGTGTGAATTAGGGTACTGGTTCTGGTGCAGTTTGTACAATAATATTCCAACAAATTGTCCTTATGTAGGTTTATTCTTTTAGAATAATTAAGTTAAAATAGATTGAAGGTTAGTGTTTTCTTAATTAATGAAATGCACAACCCAGCCCTAAATCAGACCCATGTCCAATCTGAAGGCATCACCCGTCGCATGGAGGAGAAGAGGCGGTCAATGCCATATATGGAAGCGCTCAGGGCTTTAAGTGGGATGAAAAAACAGTGAGGTCTCTCAAAGGGGCGTGGTTAATGTAATTACGGGCGTGGCTTAAGAACACATAAGCTAAAACTCTGTGCCTAGCATAGTGTGCCGCCCGACTTGTATTTTGCTGTTTCTGTCATTGCATCCAGATATATGATACAACAAGTATAACAAGTAACATCATACCTACAACAAGGCAAGACTATTGGCTTTGTCAATGGTTGTTAGTTGCATAAGATAAATAAGCAGCAACTATGGCTTGTTGTATATAATATTGAAAAAGCTTCCGCTTACAGCCCTGGTGACACCACACCAATGTTGCTGCTCCCGAGTTTCAAAAAGAGAAGGGAAATCCAGAGAGAAAATGACTCTCTTTAAAGGATTTCCCTTCCCCTATAACGCTCACCTGGCATGACGTCATGCCGTAACTTCTGCACTAGTGAGAAGTGAGCAGTGTGAGCACGCGCACATCGATGTGCCTGCTGTCACTGCAGTCCGGAAAAAAAGCACCACCTGTGACAGGGCACAAAACAGAGCCCGAAAGAGACCCGTTTCGAGGCCCCCTTAAAAAACTGCTGGTGTTCAGCACCGGTGAGACCCGGCCCACTTAAAGCCCTGGAAGCACTTAGAAGTCATTGTGCAGAGTACATGGTGATCACAGTGGATGTTTCTGCATCCCTTGCTTGTATGTTGTGTGTACAGCGTCCCTCAAACTCATGTGATACGTACGTCCTTACTTCTGCCTCATTTGTTTTACTTTCAGAAATGGTCCACGCCCTCTACATCTATTTTTGGCCTGATAGGTCCTCCAAATCTAGATGAGTCCAATCAGACACCCACAGACAAAGCAAACATGTGGGTAAATCTATCAAGGTTCGAGGTATTGAAGCAAGAAGCACAAAGAACCGACAACGAAAGCCATCACCAGCTGCGTGGCATTGACGAGAACCCAAAAGCGTGTCTGTTCAAGGAAGTCTCCATCAACTGAACTGACCACAGATGGACAACCTGCACATCGCGGGGAACCATTCTTCTGAGGTTAAACAATCCGTTGGGACTGACATCCGCCTAGATGGCCACAGCCTGGAGCAACATCTCACAGTGAAATCCCCACTTATGAATCCTTGTAGAAGTCTGCCGTACCAACACCGACCTGATCACTGACATAGCCAAACCTCTGTGGCAACCCCAGCCAGCTCACAGACATAGCCAAACCTCTGTGGGCAGAAAGAGGCAGCCTCAACTCAAACATCTCCAAGACTGCAGTTCTCCTTCAAGGCCACGGTGTTGGACCACTGGTACTTCATCCACAAAAGAACACTCTGCAACATTAGCATGCCCCAGAGCTAGAGAAAAGAAGGGCAAAAGAAGGAGTAAGAGACCGATACAAAAAGAGTCTCAAAACAAGAAAGCCTGGATGAAAAAGAGACAGGAAGTGTGGTTGGTGGAAAAAAGAGGCACAAAGTGGAATTAAGACCAGGTGGCCTTGGTATTCGGCAGCCACCTAGCACACGGCAATGTCAGCAGCAGGCCCTTAAGAAACACGCTTGTGGCCCTGCACTTATGTCTTTTACGAGCAAGCACTGCTGTTTAGGTTTGGACAGGTGTTGCTGTTCCAGAATGGTGGACATCATGGCTCGCGCCCAGCTGAAAGCCATCAGAGAAGATCGGATAGGCCCAGATAATCCATCTGGTTAGCATTTCATGTAACTCGCCCGCACTGATAAGCACGCGCCTGGAAATTTTAATTAAAATAGAAGCATTTCCCGCCACTGCTGAGGCGCCTGTCTCTCCTTGTTTAAATGATCAGGTTGCTTTGTTGTGAATGCGAATGAATACGAAGCAGACTTGCAGATTGCTGTAAATACAATGTCCGCAAACACAACCAGAAAACGAATGATCTCTGGTGTCAATATCTGGTTGGTCGCCTTTTCTTGCACTAAAACAGTTGGTTTGATTTCACATCCTTGACTCTGGAAAGAAGGGACTGTAATTCTTTGCAGGCTCCTATTCAGAACATGCTGCAGTTATCTCTCTGTCAGACGTCTATTATTTTACTGCAGATGAATTCATTTACTTTTGGTGCAGACAAGGTCGGTGATGAGGTGGTGTTGGTCAGCAGATGACTAGCTGTTATTGTGAGGACTCCTGGTTTCAGGCCGGGCCAAATTCAAATCAAAATGTGCACACCTAACTCCGGTGCTTCAAATAAGCAGGTACTGTCGGGTACTGAGTACGTTCCCTCTTCTAATTTGGAAGGGAGAGAACTGGCACTTCTCAGGAGGATACAGGTACTGTGGACATTGAGTACCTGCACTTCTAAATTTGCATTTAAAGTACTGCCAATCTCTTATGCCCCCCTACATCACACTGCTAGGTGCTGTGCCCCAAGATAAGATAAGAGCATCTCACGGGTCTCTCAGTCACAACACCAAAATACTTCCTACATCAGATCACTATACAACAGCCAATTAGGGGCAGGGGCCCCTCCACGTACCTTGCAGGGGGCCCCCCTCAATTATCGTTACGCCACTGCAGCCAATCACCCAAAAGGCTCCCCTCCCAAAGCACAGACGCGAGCAGAAGTGTCCAGCAGTGCGAGCTGGGCGAGCAGGATGGGATGAAGTGACCAGGAATCAGCAAAGCTACCCTAGTGCATTGCACTAGAGTTGAAGTAGTGGGAAGTTTTTTGATTTGGCTGAAAAATTCCCTATAGGGTCCGAAAGTCAGAGTTCTTTGACGAGCAAGGAAAATGCTCTGCTCAACCAGGACAAGACGTGACCTGCAATTTCCAGCAGACTCAAACAACAGGCTTTGCAAGCTGGAGCCAGAATTCAGAGAGGTTTAATTATGAGTCATCTAGGGCAGGACATGGCACCTGTTTAACTACTATGGTTTGGATAAAAGGCCTCTTGCTAGAGTTGAGAGCAGAGTTAATGGGGTGGGGGAGCAGAGAGTGGGAAGGAAAGAGGGAGAGGAGATGGGAATGAGCGTTAATTTGTGGAGACGTGCAGGGGCGGCTCCTCCGTTAAGGCAGTGCAGCGTCGCCTCACTAGTTAAAATGCCCCCAGATGAAAAAGAAAATAGTAATAGACATTATTACCATTTCATTTTTCATTGACTCTGCAAACCCCGAGTCTCAGGACAGGCAGCAGCAGAGATGAGTGATTGGCTGAGCACTTTAAAGCACATGTGTCTTTCGCCGGCCTTCTTGTTACGGCCAGCCAGACATGCGCACTTAAACCTCTCAACGTAGTTGTATTGGAAAGCTGGGTTGATATCGAGCAAAGGCCACCAGTGCTCTTTGGTGCGCTGAGAGAGCCTGCTTCACCCAATCCTGGTGCTGCTCTCATTCTGGTTTACAGCATGAGAGCAGCGCCAGGATTCTTTAGGGGAGGTGGGTGGGTCAGAGGAGAGAAGAACACCGGGTGTAGCGAGGATGTGCAGCAAGGTAAGTGTGTTTTATTACATTTTTGTAAATGCATTAATATTTATTATGCCCTAAATCACCAACATGCATTATATTACCGTTTTAAAGTTAAACATTTTAACTATAAAACTATAATGTAATGCATGTCTGCATGAATTTAGTTTATATATGTTTGCCCCCATTTGCCCACCCCCTCCCTCTCCATAGCTGCCAGCCACCACTGGAGGCCTAAATGCCATACAAGGCTTGCAAGGCTCACAGGTCAGACAAGAGCTGGGCTTAGATTTAACAAAATGAGAACTACCAGAGCAGAGCCATGCTGCTGTACCAACCACAGCATTGGAAGCAGGTGGAGCCTCCTTTCACCACACTGTCACTTTCCCCCTAAAATGATATTCCTACTAATAATGAAACTGTCAGTTGTCTGGTTGGAAATTCTAGAGGGTGAAAGGCTGCCTCCTCATGTAAACTAGAAAGAGCAAGGGTCACTGGAATATCTACCAAAGTACTGAGTCCGCATGGGGGTGTCGCAAGAAGGGTAACACAGGGTGGGCCGATTCAGCCTTGTGCTGCCACAGCTGCTTGGTCCCCCACCCTCCCATGTGCAGAGTGCCAATGTGGCTATGGTCTGATTCAGGATGTGACTAGAGCTCGCTCAAAAGGGTGCACATCTGACTCTGTAAGCTGTTGGGAGCATGAGACGGCTCAGGACATGAACCCCTGCTCAAACCTTTGACCTAATAGGAGTAGGTGAAATCTGGGTCTTTAACTATTGTGTAGATTCTAGCTTTTTAATTTGTAACTCCCATTTTCTGGCTTTCTATTTGCAGGCTTTATTTGCTTTAGGCTGTCCAGCTTGACTTTGTCCCTCCCGTTGTCCAAACCTTGTTTACTGTATGCTTCCACAAACTCACTTTTTGTATACAGGCCTTTAAATCTTGTTCTTATCTTGGCACAATAGAGGGCCACCACTCGTCCTCGCAAAGGACCATACATCCCACCACTCATCCTCTCAAAGGACTGTACATCCCAAGGCATCCTCCATTCATATCCGACAAAGTTCAGGCATCCCCTGGGTTATGGCCAGAAAGTGGGGAACCATCAGGGTAATCAGCGTCAGGCTCTTTCAGACTTTCTACTAAGACGTCCCAAGCCCAGGCTTCATCTGTTGTGCTGTAACCCTTCCTCACCTCCTGAAATAAAACCTCACTTTTATATCCAGCCATTAGGAGGAGAACCTCTCTCCACTTATTCTCCTGGTGGCCTTCCATTCCATCGTAATCTCTTATTTTGCGAGTATTAGGGCTAAGTCCATGAACTTAGTAGTCACTTTATGTGTAGCTGGTCATGGGAAACCTCCTAATAGACACGCTAGTGGAGGGCATGGGATCGTTTTTTCTGTAACCTCATTGGCACAGGCCACTACTCCCTCCCAGAAGTCTCGCAGGGTAGGACATGCCCATACCATCTGGAGCATTTCTGTCCCCTGTTCCCCACATCTGGTGCATGCTACCGCCAGTGCTCCAAATGTCCGCATGATTTTCCCTGGGGTAAGGCATGCCCTATGTAAAAGATTAATATTGATTAATTTGAATCTGGCATTGCGAGAGACTTTGTAAGTGTTAGTTAGTATTGTAGCCCAATCTGTGTCTGTGATCGGGAGAGTTTCGTCTTACTCCCACTTTCGGAGTAGTTCCTCCAGAGGAATATTTATATCCATCCTTAGCACTTATGATAGGATGGTGATTGCTCGGATTTTGCCAGTTTTTGTGCAAAGGACCCGGCTGACTTTGATGGGTGGAGGTTTCTGCCGCTCCGGTTCTCCAGAGTTCTGCAGGGACACCACTGCTGCTCGCTGTAGCCAAAATTGCCCCCGGGGTAGTTTGAAGGTTTCCTAGAGCTTTTCTCTTCAAATGACAGCAATGTGCCATCTCTGTGAAGGTCCCCTACTCTAGTTATGCCAAATGGTATATTCACCCTTAGGTTTTTCATACACGATCCCTCCCATGATAGCCCGCGCAAGTCTTGAGGCCTTGGCATATTGTAATTCAGGGGGATCATGTGTGATTTTTGCCAATTAACGCAGAGGCCTGAGGTATTGCTGAATTGTTCCAACAAAGAGATTGCCCTCAGCAAATCCTCCTCCACGTTGCTGAGGAACGGGAACATATCATCCACACATAGTGCAATTTTGTGGGAGATTTCTTGCCGTCCCAAAGCCCAGTAGAATGTCCCTGCTCATGCCCTACCAGCTAGTGGCTCAACAGCAATGACAAACAATAGCGGGGAGAGGTGGCAACCTTTCCTAGTTCCTCTCTCCACCAGGTAGGAGTGAGATATTACCCTGCCAGTGCGGAAACGCGCAGTAGGTCCAGTGTAGAGGAGACTGGTCCAGTGGATGAACCTCGTTCCCAACCCCAGCTTGTCCATCACCTGGTACACGTAGTCCCATCGTAGGCTATCAAATACCTTTCCAATATCGATGGGAACTATCACTGCTCTATCCTCTTCAGGGAATGCAGTCTCCATAATGAAGAGGAGCCGGTGGATGTTCAGTGCTGTGCTACGTCCCAGGATGAATCCATTTTGGTCAGTATGTATGAGTGTGGACATATGTGGGAGGACGTGAGTCGCTAGCAGGCGACTTAAAATCTTGTAGTCCATATTCAGCATTGATGATGGATGATTTGCTCTAACATCGCGAGGGGTCCGACCTGGTTTCAGTAGGGTATTTGCTAGGGCCGCGCTGGAAGTAGTTGGTAGTCTACTGGTCTCCCAAGCAGCGCCATAAAATGCAACTAGTTTGGGAACAAGTTCCTCCACGTATGCGGCATACAACTCAACTTGTAGGCCATCGGCCCCAGGTGCTTTTCCCTGAGTGATGCCCTTGATAGGGCTATGGGGCCTTCCAGCTCCTCAATGACTTCCACATCCAAGCACGGCAACTCTACAGGCCCCAAAAAGTCTGTCAGGACTCCATGCAGTGGTGCACGGGGTGGGTCATATAGGGTGGTATAGTAGTCCTCAAACCTTCGGTTGATTGTGTTCTGTCTGTAGAGGTTCTCTCCCGCAGTGGATTCAATCTCTAATATGAAGGAGATTCTGGGCGAGGGGTTAGCAAGCCCTGCCAGCAATGTTCCCACTTGCCTTGCTCGGTATGAGCCTTGGTCATATATTAACGGTGATTGAAGCATCTGAGCTTCTCTGTGCATGCCGCCAGTAGTTCCTTCGCATCAAGTAGCTGTTGTTGCAGCTCTGGGATCCCCGGTCGTGCCTTCTTCAGGTCTCTTTTCTCTTGGATCTCTATGTCACATATTAAGGTGCATAGGACTCCCACCACTTCAGCAATACACCTGCATCGGATCACTTTTTCGAAAGTGTCCCACTCAGTCAGAGGGGATGCTGTATAGCGAGAATTGTCTATAAAATAATTGCTTATAGCTTCACCTAAAGATTGCCTAAATACTGGGTCCTCTAAGATCTCCACATTCAGGCGCCAGTCTGGGATTCGGGGACATTCTCTGTGCCAGTCTAATGTGAGCAATATCAGGTTGTGGTCAGAAACCGTGCGACAGAGGTATTCTGGGTGCTGCACAGCCCTATGCACCCCCGGGGAGCAAAGGAAGGTGTCCAACCGCACATGTAGGTCATACATCCCTGAGAAAAACTATTAATCTCTAAACCCTGGGTGCATCTGCCTCCAGGAGTCCACGATGCCCCACCTCTGTTGCTAGTCCTGGAACATCCGCGCCAGTCGGACTAAAGATGAATCACCCAAAGGTGGATAGAAGCGGTCAAGTGTAGGATCAGTTACGCTATTATACCCCCGGCCGGTATGATAGGCAGTATCAGGTGTGGGACTAGTGTTCTCGACAGGTCCGTGAAAAAAAACCTGATCTGAATTGGGAGCATAAAGTTTAACTGTGGTCAGATCTCAACCTGCCAGCCTGCTTGTTACCTTCAATTAGGGTCTATCAGTCTGCCTGTTTTTTGAAGCGGGACTCCAGGACAGATCCAGACCAGAACTCCCCTGGCAAATGCAGAATATGTAGTGGCAAATATTTGCCTCCTCCTTCTTTTGGCAAGCGCATCCCTTTCCGGACCAGGGATGTGGGTTTCTTGCAAATGAGTGATATGGGCTCCCTGCCTGTATAGATATGCATATACTTTGTATCGCTTTGCCATACGATTTAAACTCCTGACGTTCCAGGTAATGAAAGTGTAAGTCAGGGGGGTTGCCATAACGTTGAATAGAGCTGACATTCCGGAACTGTCCCCCCCCATCGGGTAGTGGCCCATGCAATAGTCAGTGGCTTCAAACCCCTGCTCAAGGGGCGATACAATGGAGGCAGGGGTGGTACAACACAAAGTCCCCATAGAACAAACAACAGTACCCCAACTCCCCAACCTCAGGACAATAAGTGAATTCACCCACATCAAAACTAGCAAGGTCATTCAACAATGGTGCATTTCCCATACGCACAACTTTAAGCTGGTTGGGAATGCATTTGAGCAGGGGTCTCCCAGCTTCGCCTCACGCCACCTCGAAAACAACAAGGATCACATGAAACCAATCTCACCCCATCTGTCAGAGCCCAGTAATGCAACTTAAGTTATCCCTTAAGGCAGTGGTGCCCCCCCCATGTGCAGTTGACCCATCTCATCCAATCTGATGGTGTTAAATCAGTTCATCTGCTGTGTCAGGGGGGACCTGTGGAAGAGAATTATCAGTGTTATGTGAAGAGCTTGGGCATGAAACGAGTCTTCTGGTTTCTCCTCCCCAAGTTCAGAGGGGGACCAGATCCTGCACCACTCATGGATGCCACCACTTCCACTGCTCTCTGCCATTCTTGTAGAGTTTGAGAACGGGATGGGATCACAGCCATGCCACTTTTTACCCTCTTCGTCAGGGGCTTTTGGGTGTTCCGTTGGTCACCTTTTGGTGAGACTTGTTTCCCTTGGGGGCAGTTGTTCAATTGAGTCACAAACCTGGGGTTGGGAGGTGAAAAATTGCAGTCTTTGTATGTCCCTCGGAGCCGGTCAGGGGATAGCATGGCGTATATGATGCCTGCTTTTCTAAAACGTTTTTTGGCTTCAGTGAAAGAGGCCCATTGCTGCTGTAATCCTTCAGTAAAATCAGGAAAAATCTTTGCTTTCTGACTTTCCACAATTATGTCCCCTTTGAGACGGGCTTGGCTCAGAACATGGTCTTGGTCTTTAAAATGCAGTGCTTTAGCCACAACAGATCTGGAGCCCACACTGGACTGTGGAGGGAGCGAGGGCACGCGGTGGGTGCGCTCGAGTGCATAAGATAAGGAGAGGCCCTCAGGGGCCACCTCTTTGCGGAGCCATGTCTCCTGGTCGGCACCCGGTCCCTCAATGCACTCTGGCAAGCCAATAATTCGAAGGTTATTCTGTCTTGCTCTATTCTTAGCGTCCTCCGCTCTTATCTCCAGTGTCTTTCCCCTGTTTTCCATGGCTGTCATTTGTTCCCTTATAGCGGTTACCTCAGGATTGAGGTCATCTAGTGCTCACTTAATGGTTGTGTTTGTCTCCCCAGTCGCCTGTGGTCATCTCTACCAACAATCCCAAGTCTATTACTACTGTCAATCTTGAGTCCAAGCACTTCTCGTGACACAGCTATCGCTTGTAATATGGTGTCACAACAGTGTTCGTCATGCAAGCCTCTCTCCATTATGGCCATGCTTTCCGAGGCAGCAGGGTGAGGTTCCTGGGTCTGGCAAGAATCACTAGGGTCTTTCTTCTTGGAGCACTTGCCCATTATGGCTTGGCCCCTCAGGTGCAGGGCAAGGACAGGCTTAGGTGCACCATAGGTAATTCCAGTGCTGATGGCAGTGGACGCTCGGCGCTGCTGTCCGCTCAGGTGAAGCTCAGAAGCCTGGACAGCCTCTCACTACCTCAACGCCATAGCAGAAGGGTGCTCAGTGCCTCAGGCAATGAAGTGCAGCATATTATTCAAGGGACCGGGGACCAGTGGTAAGCGCAAGGGGGACTTTCCTCTCTTCCAAGTCCAACAGCGTCCCCCAGGAGGTATATCCGTCTGTGGGATTTTATGGTCCCATTGAATGACAGAGGATCAGTGCCCTCATTCTCCCCTGTTGTTGCGCAGACAGAATCTCAGTTCAGGGCTTTCACCAGTAGGGTACTTATGTTAGGCGCCTAGGTTCTCACACAATTAGCCATTAGCTCATGCTCTGGGGCCCACCAGTCTCATGTAGTGGTGTTTAGTTAGTCACTACACATGGTGAGTGTTCTGGTCTCCCCGGTACTGGATACTATATGTGCCAAGAAACAGGACAGTCTTATGCAGTGGCACCATCTGCGGTGTTGGAGGGTACATCCAGTATCTGTATGGCTTGCAAGAGTGTAATAGCTGGGCACCGCTGGTTGCTTCCCCTCGTATTACTGCTGCAATGCTAGCTCTGGCAGGGGAACAAGGGGGTCAACAGCAGGTTCTCCTGTGTGTCACAGCCGATTTTACAGGGATTATTCCCATCGGGGCATCCAACAAACAGGGTCTTCTTGGGAGATACCCTTTGCCCTTTCATTACAGCTGGCCGCACCACAACCATATTAGTGTCTCCTCTCCTCCCGCCACACAACCCTCAGCGCGACAGGACATCAAGGGGGCAGAATCAACCCACTCCACTTAAATCTACCCCACTTCACCCCAATCGACTGCACTCCACTCATATCTATCCCACCCTGCTCCAATATATGCCAGTCTACCCCACTCCAATCTACCCCAATCCACCCCACTACAATGTACCCCAATCCAACCCACTACAATCTACCCTACTTCAATCTGCCTCACTCTAACCCAATCTACCAGTGGTGTAACAAAAGCCCTTGCAGCCCCCGCAGTATGTGGGGGCCTCCGAGCTCCAGGGGCCCCCTCTGGCACTGGCAGGCCCCAGGGCTGAGAGCTTCGGACTGGCTCCAGGGCATGGGGGCACCTGCATGTACTTTGCAGGGGGCCCTCTCAAGTTTTGTTATGCTACTACAATCTACTCCACTACAGTCTACCCCAATCCACTCCACCACGATCCATTCTACCCCACTCCACTCAAATCTACTCTTCTCCAATTTACCCCACTCCACTCCATTCTACCCAACTTCACTCCAATCTACCCAACGCTGCTAAATCTAATCCAATCAAACCCACCCCACTCTAATCTATCCCACTCCACCCTAATCTACCGCACTCCACTCATATCTATCCCACTCTGCTCCAAACCACTCCAATCTACCCCAACCCACCCCACTACAATGTACCCCAGTCCAACCCATTCCAATCTACCTGACTTTATTCCAGTCTACCTCACTCTACTCTACTCCACTCCACTCCAATCTACACCAGTCCAATTTACTCCACTCCATTCCAATGTACCCCACTCCACTTCAAACTCCACTGCAATCTATCCAACTCCTTTCTATAATTTTTAAATACCTGCAGATGAACATTACTAAGGACAAGAAAAGATTTATGGAATTAAATCTGACGTCTCAACTTGATAAATACAAATCACATGTGACTTATCAGCAGCACTGCCAATTTTCCTGATGGGCAGAGCCTCCTTATTTTAAATCATAACACTGACAAAATTCCATTCGACTTAAAAATGCACTTTATATAAATCCGAAGACTTATTTCCAAAAAATAAACAGTGAGACCCGAACCATACTTTGGAGCGGTGGCATGGCGAGAATGTCTACACCATCCAGAAGTCTCTGTGAGGGTGGGAATGCATTACATGATCTTAAATAATAGTATTGGGCCATCCAGATGGTGGTGATTAATGACTGGGTGTGTGGTGCCCAATGGGATCCATTGATGCAGTCTGACCGACATACCGGCCGCAGGGAATAATTGAGAGCTCTGTGGGGGGTGCCAGTACCAAATGATTGGCTGGAACACACCAAAATGGTGTCATATAAAAGGAAGATGGTGAACCGTAAACTGGGTTGGGAAACCCAGGTCTCACTGGAGACTTCCCCATGGGATTCAAGTACACTGCAGATGGTGTGGACTTTAGAAGACTTTAATAAATAGGACATGATAGCAATTACAACAGCGGGTGGTATTCAGGTCATGAAGGAATAAAAGAGTTTCAAGATCTACAACTGGAGTTCGACCTAGCAGATACTCAGTCCTACAAAAATGTACACTGGAGGCATCCACTGAAGAAAAACATGCACCTCATACAAGAGATACAGGGTGAACTCCCCCATGAATACAGAACATTGGTGGCTCCATTCAATAGACACATTATATCCCTAACTTATCGCACTTTACAAAAAAAAACAGGGACCCCTCACAATATTGAAACAAAGTAAGAATTCTACAAAGGCACACTAGAAGACTGAGCGGAAGCATGACATCACACCCATGAAGTAGTAATTGGGGCAGGTTTCAAATTGGTCCAGTTACATACACTGTACCACACCTATTACACTAGGTAGCACTTAACAAATTGAGTTGGTAGATGATGATAAATGCCTTTGGGACTCTAAGTGGGTGGAAACCTTCATACGTACATTGAGGAAATGCCCTAATGTAGTTTTTCTCAGAAATTATCAAAGCCAGAACACTGGGCCAATGTATTATTTTTGTAAAATAAATTTTTATTAATGTAATAACAAAAGTACCAAAGTTACAGTGGAGAATAAGATGAAACAATAGAATAATAAAGTGTATAACATCAAAAAACATTATAATAAGGATCAATTTAATTCAGAGATAATAGGGAGAAGGGAAAGGAGATCATCTTATGGTTGAGAAATGGATAAGAAGAATAAGGATACATATTGGGACAAGTAGAAACTAGAATAAAAGTTTTAAAGATAAGGAATAAGAGAGGAGAAAAATAGAGGAAACAAAAAAGAAAAATAAGAAGAGAGAGATAAGAGAAAAGGGAAAGAGGGGAAAGATGAGAGAAAGAACTAAGGTATAGAAGGGCGATAAGATAAATAAGAACTAAAGGGTAACATAAATTCAAAAGGGTATGAGAGGCAATATATATACAAGGTAAACCATAAGTATGTACAGAGAGCAAAAGAAGGAATTCCTCATTTTTGTTTTATGATCTTAAGGTGTGTTTTATTAAAAATGCATTCGATTTTCGTATGTAGACAGCCAACGTGTTTTGCCCAGACATGGGCTTCTTCAGGGCGATAGTATAGAGTAGTCAATTCGCCAGGTAAGTAAACCAGGTCCAAATTCTAATCAAGTCCGCGTCGGGAAAGTAAAAGTAAGAGGAATTAACCTTTCAAGTTAGAAGCAAGAATAGTCCAATAGTTTAAGAGGACTCAGGTATTCGCCTTTGTTGAACTGATCTGTAGTAGATGCAAAGAGTATTTGCAAGAAGAGCTCCTTATACGAGCAGTGTCCAGCGCCGTCTCGTCCCGGCGTGGAAAAGTGGTTGTTGCTAACAAAGGCGAATACCTGAGTCCTCTTAAACTATTGGACTATTCTTGCTTCTAACTTGAAAGGTTAATTCCTCTTACTTTTACTGTCCCGACGCGGACTTGATTAGAATTTGGACCTGGTTTACTTACCTGGCAAACTGACTACTCTATTCTATCGCACTGAAGAAGCCCATGTCTGGCCGAAACGCGTTGGCTGTCTACATACGAAAATCGAGTGCATCTTTAATAAAAGACACCTTAAGATCATAAAACAACAATGAGGAATTCCTGCTTTTGCTCTCTGTACATACTTATGGTTTACCTTGTATATATATTGCCTCTCATGCACTTTTGAATTTATGTTGAACTTTGTGGTCATGTGGCAGCTGACCATCTGAGGTGGGCAATATTTTGTTACTTTGTGACTAGTCCTGGCAGTGCAATCCTCTTGTACCCGGCTGCCTTTTCTAGTATATGAAGAAGTAAAGGGTATCCAAAATAAATCAGATTTGATTTTCTGAGATAGTTTTGATGATGAGACAGTAGAGATTCTATGTTCATTACAAATAAGGTTCCACCACGTTAATGTACATACATTGGAATTATCTTTCCAGCAAGTTAAAATGACTTTGAATACAAGGGAAATTAAAAGGTCAAACAGTTTCAAATTTGGTGTAACGTCAGGAAAATCAGTAGACATAGATCCAAGAAATACATTTTGAATTGATAGTGGTATATTACAATGAAATATCTTAGAAGATATGGACCAGATGGATTTTCAAACTTTGAAAACATTGGGACAGTAAAATAGTAAATGTAACAATGTGCCATCCAAGGAGCGACAAGACCAACAAAGGAGAGAGGAAGAGGGATTAATCTTATGAATATGAACAGGTGTGCAAACAGCTCTGTTGTAGAGACAAAATAAAGATTGTGTAATGTTAGCAGCTTTGGGGATAGTGAAGATTTTTTGCCATAGTTTATTCCATCTGTTGGTGGAAAGGAATAGAGAAAGGTCTTGTTCCCAAGCTAATTCAATAGCCGATTTTGGCCTGTCAGATATGGAAGTAGATAGAAGTTTGTATATAATAGAAGCTTTGGGAGTGGAATTGGGAGTAATGGTGGCCAAAGGGGTCAAGGGTGCAAAAGGTTTAGATGAAATGGTGTCATCGGGAGAGAATTTTGACAACAAAAATGGTTGTAGGGCATTAAATATTTGTAAGTTTTGGGAAGAGTAGGATAAAGGTAAGTTATAACGTTGTTGTAATGCAGTAAAGCGTGTGACAGAGTTATGAGATACAAGTTGATAAACATGAAAAATACCCTTCTCTTTCCAATGTTTGAAGTAGAATGATTTGTGTCGAAATTTAATGAATTTATTTTACCAAATAGAAGATGTAAGGAACTCTTGTTGAAAGGTGGCACCCTCTGTGAACAATGAATGTATCAAATGTTGAGAGTATTTTAAGATGGGATAATGAGAAATAAAGGTACAGTTAGTCATGGAACAAATGTCAGAAAAGGAAAAATCATGAAGTAAGGAACGCTCAGAATCGATCCATCTGGGCTTCGGTGAAACGTAAGTCTGTTTATTTAGAGCATAGAATTTTCTAAGTAAAAAAGCGGTATGATATCATTTAAAATTAGGAAATTTTATACCTCCATCAAGTTTTGGTTTAGTTAATTTAGACAGGGCAATACGAGAAGACTTTTTATTCCACAGGAATTTAATACAGAGAGAGTTAAGTTGTTTAAAATAATAATTGGGGATATTGAATGGTAACATGGAAAGTAAAAAAGAATGAGAGGAACCATCATCATTTTAATAGTATCCAGTCTACCCCACCAAGAAAGAAAAAGAGGGGACCAGGAATGAAATGAGTTTTGGATCTTGAGTTTTAGTGCATTAAAATTATGTAAAAGAGTATGAGGGATGTTAGAGTAGATCCATACACCCAGATATTTAATTTTAGAGGGACACCATTTGAAATTGGTGTCGGAAAACATATATTGGTAACAGGTGGAGTTTAAAGGTAATTTCATTTGTATCCAGAAACTTTAGAGTATAAATCAATTTCCTGTAGGAATGGGGGTAAAGCGGTAGATAGGTTAGAGAGATAGATTAAAATATCATTGGCATAAGCAGATAGTTTGATTTCGTGAGATTTATGTTTAAAACCAGTTTTTAGGGGGTTATGTCGGATGCATTCAAGGAAAGGTTCAAGACATAAAAAAATAGAAGAGGGGAAAGTGGAAAACCTTGCCTGGTACCTCTATGTAAGTTGAAATAGGGGGATAAAAGACAGTTAACAGCAATAGATGCACGGGGTTCAAGATACAACAACTTAATAAATTTTAAAAAATTAGGGTCTATACCAAACCAGTGAAAAGTTTTGCACATGAATGCTTAATTTACACGATCAAATACTTTTTCAGTATCAAGAGATAATACAGCTAGAGGGTCAGGATAGTTTTTCCCCAATGCAAGTACATTAGATAACATCCTAGCTTTATCAGAAGTAAGTCGACGTCTAATAAAACCGGATTGGTCAGATTTAATGAATAGGGGTATAACGGAATCCAATCTAGAAGCAAGAATTTTCGCAAACATTTTACAATCATAATTAATTAATGAAATTGGGCGATAATTTTGACAAAGGGTATGGTCTTTATCAGGTTTAGGGATGATTATAATGAGGGCATCTAAAAAGGATCCCTCAGGTTTTGACTTAGAGATAAAGGAATTAAAAAGTTCAAGTAGACGAGGAGCAAAAATAGAGAAGAAAGTAGAGATTAGTTCAATAGAAAAACCGTCTGGGCCGGGAGCCCTGGTCCTCCGCAAAGATTTAATCGCATCAAGGATCTCTTGGAGAGATATATCTTTTTCAAGGAGAGACATTTCGTCAGGTACAGATGGAGGAGAGGGAAGATCATCAAAGAAAGATTGAGTATCACTAGCAGAAGGAGAAGTATCATCCATATATAGAGAATGATAATAGGATTGGAAAGCATTAACAATATTAGAATCAGAATGAAGTAATTTATTAGTAGCAGTGTTACGAATAGGGCCAATGGCTTTCTTTTCCGTTTTAATTTTTCAATAGTTAGCCAACATTTTACCTGCTTTAATTTGACCCCGTGATATTTGGATTTTATTTTAAGTAAAATATTACACGCATCAACTGTAGCTAATTTATTTAAGTCAGATTTCGCCGTAATGAGGTCATGAAGTGAAGGTGTGAAGAAGAATTAGATGTAAAGAAAGAGTGTTCTAGAGATTTAATGTGTTTGAGAGTAGAGAGATACTTGGAGTTTAGTAATTTCTTTTTTTTGTCCGTGTATGTAATGGTAAAAGCCATAAAGGATGCCTTAAAGGCGTCCCAGTTATTATGAATAGAAGTATCACTAGCTTTATTGAACAGAAAGAATTCATTTATGAAAGAGGTGGCTTCAGATATATAGGATTGGTCGGATAGGAGAAAGTTGTTAAATCTCCACCAGGCATGTTTGGAATTGGTAAGAAAGAGATTGAATGACGAAGAAACAGGGGCATGGTCAGAAATAAAGATGGATCAAATTTCTGAGGATTGAACAGAGGGTAACAGGGATTTTAAAACCAAAATATAATCAATACGTGACATTGTATGATGAACATTAGAGAAAAAAGTAAATTCATATTGATCAGGATTGCAGGTTTTCCATACATTGAAAAGTTGACGAGAGGCAATAGCAGATTGAAATGATTTATGGGATTTGTCCGGTTTAAATTTACATTTTGATTTTCTATCAGAAAAAGGATCAAGCCAATTGTTAAAGTCACCAGCAACAATAATATTGGGATTGGAAGTGGAAGATAATTTAAGTTTAATCGCGTTCCAAAAATCAGGGTCAGGGTTAACTGGTCCATAAATATTGAAGAAAGAGATCACTTTATTATGGACCTTGGCCTGAAGTATTGCCCATCGTCCATTTGTATCATTTTCAGTAGACAAAATGTGAATTTGTAAAGATTTATGGCAGAGAATTGCAACCCTATGCTTGCGGTTGGCTGCAGGCAAAAAAACAACCTGGCCCACCCACTGGCGTTTAAATTTAAGAGACTCAACATCAGTACAATGGGTTTCTTGTAAAAAAGCAATTTGACAATTTAATTTTGATAAATGTGAGAGTACCTTCTGACGCTTGACAGGATGACCCAGACCACGAACGTTCCACGAGACAATATTAAGCATATATCACTTTAAAGACAAGGGTACAGGAACAATGATGACACACTGCAGAGACAACAAAGGGAGGAAAAAGACTGCTTAGCAATAATGAGTAACCATGAAGACAAAAAGACACTATTTATCAATAGGAAATGATACAAGACAATAGCAAAAAATAATAAGTGAGAAGGAGTCGTGCAGAATGAAGATGACACAAAAGCACAAAAAAGAGTTATCCATATGCATATAAGAAAAAGTAAGAAAAGATAAACAAAAATAGGAGAGATGAGGGACGGAGGACAAAACAAGGAAGAAAAAAGAGTTAGAGGGAGAGAAAGAAAGAAATGACAGATCAAAGACAAAAAGCCAGATCTGTAAGAATCAGAATAAGAAATAGAAACCTGACATGTCCGCACTCAAGGGCAAGACAGACAATACTGAAACGCGGAAAGGAAGAGGATAAGAAAATCGTTGAGAAAATAATATAAAATATAGTCTAAGGAGAGTAATAGGAAAGTAATTATTTGTCTGGACTGCTGAGGACTTCAAGAAATGAGGAACATTTGGAGCTAGACAAGAGATAACAGTAACAACTGCAAAACAGTAGCAATGAACAATTTAATAATATCGGAGCATAAATAGTTCAGTAACATTGAACAGAGGTGTCCATAGGAGGTCGAGCAATAGAATGTAGAAATTGTTATAGCAGGAGAGGGTCTTCAAAGGTACAGGAAACACCTTCATGTGTGATCTTGCAGAAACAAGGATGCAGGATGCCATAGCAGATATTCATAGATCTCATTTGAGGCCGTAGGGCCAGAAATTCATGCGCCTGGTGTTGGTAGCATTGGAGAGGTCTTGTGAAATGAAGATGTTATGGTCTGACCAAACAAGACGACGCTTCTCTCTTGCAGTTTTGAGAACATGCATCAAGTCAGTAAACTCAAGGAACAGCATAATTATGCTGCGTGGCTTGGTAGAATGAGGTGTGGACGACCAAGACGATGAGCTCGTTGAATGTTGAGGGAAGCTGAAGACTGAATATCTAGGAGGTCAGCCAGGAATTTCTTCAAAAAGGAAAGGAGATCCGGACCTTCGACATTCTCCGGTAAACCATACAGGCGAAAATTGTTCCTTCTATTGTGGTTTTCGAAATCCTCGGTGTGGAGTTTGAGCTTATGAATTTCTTGTTCTAACAAAAGAACTTTAGTGGTCACATCTTGAAGGTTACTTATTCACTGCTCCATTTTGGTCATTTTACCTTCCATGTTAATCCATCGATCTTCAATCAATTGTAATGTTTCATTGGTGGTGGCCATGAAAGGCCTCAAGGCACGAATTTCCTCCAAGATGGAGTCTAAGACCGGGTTGGAAGATGATTGAATAGGCGATGGAGGGTCATTCTTGACTCTTGTTGGTCTGGCACCAGATGAAGAGGACCTCGCAGAAGAAGTGGATTCGTTGGCCATCTTAACAAAGTGAACTTGACGTCGGAAAGCAGGATAATTTTTAAAAGTAGTGATCCTTCTCATATATGAAAGACACAAAAATTATGGAGAGCACTCAGGCGAGCAGCTATTTCATATACAGTATGATTAACCAGTCATGACCATCCAGAAGACAACTCACCAGTGAGAAAAATATGAGATCACGCAACAGCAGTCATAGGCAAGTTGTGGAAGTGAAGATAACCTGTATTATGATTAATGACACCAGTTCTGAGTGGTTATCACATCACCAAGTGCTTGTTGCGTCAAATAGGACATTAACAACCTAACCTTTGTGTAGCATAGCAATAGGTAGGCATACCTCTATACAAGAGCGCGTATAATAAAGGTGGCCACAGGCAAGCATGCTTAATAGTAATATAGATAAAGGCAGTTGGTAGTTGGCAGTAGAGAGAAGAGGCTCGGATTGTTAAAGGATGCCAGTATACAGTTAGTAGTGTCCATTCAGCATAAAACTCATAATCTTTTCCACAAGCGTCATGGAAATTGAGGAGGAGAAAGAACAGGCATATAAACACAAAAGCGGCAAGCCCACAACACCACCAGGGACCACCCATGAAGATTTCCTCACACGCAGCAGCCGCCAAGCATACAAAATGGCGGGCGTTCGCGAGGCAGAAAGATTTGCAGTCAAAAGTATGCACAGACGGGTGTCCCACGTTTAAAAAATAGATCAAATGGTGGCCGACATAAAGCTGGTGACGTTCGCTACAATTGGGCACTGGGATAGGGCACCAGAGCGGTCGAAATCCTACTCCTGACTCCGCGTTGCAGCGGAGCTCAGACGGGAGCCGCCATCTTGCGCAGCACGGTAGCCACGCCCGTTCCACTGGGACAATGTATGAACAGGTGAAACTAGAGGCAGATCTCTGTACTTTTGGGATACAGAGAGATATAACACTGCCAAGACACATGTGCCCATACAGTGGCAAGATGACATAAAAGTAATTATTGAGGATAACAGACTGTGCCAACGGCAGGGGCGTGAAGGGGAAATAGGGGCTGGTGCATGCTGGGTGAGAAAGTACTATAAGAATCATGAGGATGCCCCAAAACGTTTTGTACAATTTGGTGTGGTTGGAAGAAAATGAGAGGACAGGACTTTGCCGACCTGGGGAATCTGGCACTTAGAAGGGGGCACTTATATGGCACTTATAAGAGGGCCCTTATAAGGGGGACAGAAAGATACAAACTCTGCTCAGCTACTCCAGGATAGTTGATTTTTACAAGATATGTAATAACATGTCATTAGAAACTGTGGATAGATGTAACGTGTTGCTGAGTTATCATACATAGCATTGTGTGAAACACGTAAGGATATGATGTTTTAGTTATCATGTGAAATGTAATCCTACCTATATCACATATACCTTTAATCCTAATACAATTTAATAAATTGTATACAAAATAATTACTCCATAGGATCTTTGATCCAATAAGAGGCACTGATTTCTCAATACGAGCTGCCAAGCTCTGGAACTTGCTACCAGTCCAGATTCAAAGCATTCAGGAACAGACACACTTCAGAAGCGAGATGAAAACTTGGCTATGTCCAAGGTAACTACATCATCTCACAACCCTGGAATAGACAGAATGATGATCCTGCCTTCAAGTGCAATCTACAGTTTAGTGCCCGCAGATATCGAACAGCCCAATCTACACAGTGCTGTCTATATCCAGGTAAGGTATGAAGGGCTGACTCATGGCTAGCACGGGTATGACATACTAATGTTACTTCATGTACAACATTTCTGGCCCACACTAATACTAATACCATAACACGCAGCGGTTTGCAGCTGCTTGTAGTTCATACAGGTTGTATAGTAACTCCACTACACTGCTTAATCCTTTTACATTCACATAAGACATTTCTGCTATGGGTCTTGTCCACCACCCAGCACTGGACTAGACAGTAAGTCAGCCATCACCACCTGAACAGGCACTGCATAACTAAAGAGATCTGCAAAATACTGCCTAATCGCAGGACTCTAATCTAGTCCACCACTACAGGTCCCAAATAGCTGCATACTATTACCACTTCTTGACTTCTCACAAGAAGAGGTGTGGCGTCGTGGCCAGGGAGACTGACTCCGGAATCTGGAGATCACGGTTCGATCCCCGGCGCCGGCGGCAGATTAGCCCAGCACCATGTGACTCTGGGCAATAGCTTTCTTAATCTTCCCGACGGCCCCCAGTGCCTAGAGACCCTTACGGGTGAGTGTTCACGCTTTACGAATGTGGATATTATTATATTATTAATGACAATCCGATATGAGATGATAGTAACAAAGTCCATCCAAGCAGGTCTCCTCACCATTTCTCGTTGTCTAACCATCTTTGATCATGGAGCCAAGTCTATTTGCAGGAGCCACAAGTGGTTGTCCTCTGTGCTACTTCGATGCAACGGTAAGTTTCATTGGGTCTTCCCCACAAAGGGGTGGCTTCTGGTTCTGATCCTCCGTCAGGGCTCAGGCCCGCATGGGTCACCACAGTAGTCTCTTCTCACATCAATGGCAACCACCATGGCCACAATCCTTGTCTTCCTCTGGTGACCTCCTCAAACATATAGGGTCACCTACCTGCTCTTCAGGGTCTGATTGGTGCCGCGGTAGGTCCCTCTTTAGGGGGGCCCCCTCTGGCATACGGGGTCACCAACTTGAAAATGCACAAGGGTAACGACCTGATCGGTGCAGCAGACGTCCCCTTACACGTCGCTGCAGGGATCCACTCAATAGGATTCCCCAATAGACATTACTCCATCGAGTGCTCTCCTTTTCCTCAGAGGGCTGGCTGGCCCTTGTAAGCAGGCAGGCACTGGTGCTCCAAGGACAGGTGGTTTTGTATGTAACTGGGTGATGTCCCCTCACTCATCTGGGAGACTGGCACATATATGCGCACATGGGCACACAGGACCTCCTGCCCTGGTCACAAGCAGAAGTCTTGCAGAGCTTTCCCTGCTCGCAGAGCCCGTCCAGCAGCATTACAGTTGACAATTTTGGGGCCCTCCAGCTCCCCTTCTTATAGTCCATTTCCAGACACCAAATGTGATTTAGGGTCTGAGTCTTTGATGTTTATGTTGGGGGTTTGCTCCCTTTTCAAGTGTCCTCCCCTCTGCCTGGCCCTTCCTTCATTCAGAAAGCAGTCTTTCACAGCAGGGTCAACTCCAAACCTGCTAGCCCCACAACACAGGCCATCAAAGTAACTAGAGTTTCACCTGGATGTCAGCCACATTGATATGTGTATCAAAGGGTTACCCTAGGGTCTCTGCCCTATTCTTTATGATTCTCTTATTAGTCCAGTCCCTTTATTGAGATATGACCTCTCTCTGAATCAAAGAGCACCCTCTGAAGTGTGCTGGGGAGCCTGGCTCTCACAGCTATCAGGAATATAGCAATCCACAAATCTGTCTAGCTGGACTCCTGTAACTCCTCAGGGTCCTCCTGTAAGCCCTGGATCTCTCAAACTGGAACCCAGAAACTTCCATGTATTGTACCATTCATAGGCACACATACTCAACACATGCATAACGCACATGCGCACTGTACAGCGCTACATACTAACTTGATGTAGGCCAAGTGTGAGTTGAGCACCCACCTGCAGAACTTTACCTGAGTGAGCCAGTAGGCCTCACTCCAGTAACACAGATATAAAGGCCTGTTCACTTCTCTTGATCACTACACGGTATGCTGCTACCACCGTGCTGCTTAACTCCTGGCAAAGGTAATAGCCTTTCACCACTCTGATGGTAGCGCTTTTGATGCCCATTCTGGTTCAAGAAGACCACAATCCGTGAGCCAGGCCTATGCCATGGTGCACATGCATGACCAGTGTTCTTCAGTGACAACAAATATCAGCACCAGTCCAGACATTGTTGCAAGTGGGGCACTCAGGGCAGGGACACACATCTCTCACCGCGCGAGGGACTGTTCTGTCCCAACATGGCTAGAAAGATGAAGGTCAGTTTTGAGGGAGCCTTTCCGAGCACAGTGATACTGGCCAACAATCAGGATTTCTGGGAGTTCCCTTAGGATCTTATGTTTGAAGCACTTCGCCCGTCTCCGATACGATGCCAGCACCCTCCACGCACTCAACACAGGACGCTCACACACCTGCTTCCTGGCCGGCCCGAAGTGCACCCAAGGACCCTTCTCCTGCCGGAACTGCAGCTTCACCAGCATCCGACCCGCCAACTCAAACACCAGGAAAGAACCCAACTACCTCAGATGCATTCTTCTCAACACCCGCACCGCCCGCAAACATGCCGTTGAATTTTGGGGCCTACTCGACTCAACCTCCCCAAACGTCACCTTCCTGACAGAGACCTGGCTGAACCCCTCCTCGGCACCCGACATCGCCATAGCCATCCCGGACTGCTACATGATCTCCCGCAAGGACCGCACGGAGTAGGAGGAGAAATCGCCATCGTCCACAGGAACACTCTGAGAGTCTCGACCAACACTGACGACACCCTCAGCACTGCCGAACACCTGCACTTCCAGATCCACACCGATCCCAACACCACCCTCAGAGGAACCCTCGTCTACAGACCCCCCGGACCCCGACCACAGTTCAGCGACTCCATCGCCGACTTCGTCAGCACACACGCCCTCGCCTCCACGGAGTACATCCTCCTCGGGGACCTGAACTTCCACCTCGAGAACAACAACAACACCAACTCCACCACCCTGATCGACAACCTCGCCAACCTCGGACTCAGACAACTCGTCACAACATCCACCCACTCCACCAGCCACACGCTTGACCCCATCTTTTCCGCAAGCTCCCACGTCTCCTTCAACCACACCACCGAACTCCACTGGACCGACCATCGCTGCATCCACTTCACCTTCCGGAAACCCACCACGCACCACCGCACCCAACAGATCCCCCGCCGCTGCTGGAGCAAAGTCACCGAAGACCGGCTAGCCACCACCCTCGCCTGGAGTCCACCGGCCGACCCCCCCGACTTCGCAGCCCGCAACCTCAGACGGTGGATCGACGACTGCACCAACACCGTCGCTCCGATCAAGAAACCCTCCAACAGTCACACCAGCAAGAAAGCCAGCTGGTTTACTGAAGACCTCCAGGCCTCCAAACAAACCTGCCGAAAGCTAGAGAAGAAATGGCACCATGAAAGAACACCGGACAGCTTTGCAGCCCACAAGAACACCACCGGCAGACATCATCACCTCATCAGATCTGCCAAAAGCGCCTCCTTCAAAGACCGCCTAGACAACAACGCACACAACAGCAAAGAGCTCTTCAACATCGTGAAGGAACTCGTCAACCCCAGCTCCAACACCGACATCCCACCTTTGCAAAAGACCGGTGCGAATCCCTTGCCACCTTCTTCCATCGCAAGATCGCAGACATCCACGACAGCTTCAACGCCACGACCGCCCCGACAACCACTGAAACTTCTGCCCCCACGATCACCATCCGCACCGACCGCCTGCTCTCCTGGACCAACATAAACGACGACTATACCATCAAAATCATGAACACCATCCACTCCGGATCTCCGTCAGACCCATGCCCACACCACATCTTCAACAAAGCCAGCACCACCATCGCACCCCATCTCCGGAAAGCCATCAACATCTCCTTCGAGACAGCAACCTTCCCGGAGAGCTGGAAGCACGCCGAGATCAACGCCTTACTCAAGAAACCCAAGGCGGACCCCAAGGACCTCAAGAACTTCCGGCCCATCTCCCTGCTCCCGTTCCCGGCGAAGGTCATCGAGAAGACCGTCAGCAAACAACTGACCTGCTACCTCGAGGAGAACAGAATCCTGGACCCGTCCCAGTCCGGGTTCCGCAGCAACCACAGCACCGAAACTGCCCTCATCGCCGCCACCGATGACATCAGGGCCCTGCTAGACAACGGAGAAACCGCGGCCCTCATCCTCCTGGACCTGTCAGCCGCCTTCGACATGGTCTGCCACTGCACCCTACGCACACGTCTCCACGACGCTGGGATCCAAGAGAAGACCCTGGACTGGACCACCTCCTTCCTCTCCGGCAGAACCCAGAGCGTCCGCCTCCCCCTTTCCGCTCCGAAGCCACCGAGATCATCTGCGGTGTACCCCAGGGCTCATCGCTCAGCCCAACACTGTTTAACATCTACATGGCACCGCTCGCCCACGTCGCCCGACTGCATGACCTCAACATCATCTCCTACGCTGACGACACCCAGCTGATCCACTCCCTCACAAAGGACCCCCACACCGCCAAAACCAACCTCCACGAAGGAATGAAAGCCGTCGCCGAGTGGATGAAGAACAGCTGACTGAAGCTAAACTCAGAGAAGACGGAAGTCCTCATCCTCGGATCCACCCCCTCGGCCTGGGATGACTCCTGGGGGCCGACCGCACTGGGAACAGCTCCAACACCCACCGGCCATGCACGCAACCTAGGGTTCATCCTCGACTCCACCCTCTCCATAACAAAGCAGGTCAAAGCCATCTCATCCTCCTGCTTCAACACCCTCCGTATGCTCCGCAAGATCTGCAAGTGGATCCCCACCGAAACGAGAAGAACAGTCACCCAGGCCCTCGTCAGCATCAGGTTGGACTACGGAAACGCCCTCTACGCAGGAGCCTCAGCCAAACTCTTGAAACTACTTCAACGCATTCAGAACGCCTCTGCACGCCTGATCCTCGACATCCCTTGCCGCTGCCACATCACCCCCCACCTGAGAGACCTGCACTGGCTCCCCGTCAACAAGAGGATAACCTTCAAGCTCCTCACCCACGCATACAAGGCACTCAACAACAACGGACCAGCGTACCTCAACAGACGACTCAGCTTCTACACCCCCACCCACCAGCTTCGCTCCGCCGACCTCGCCCTCGCCAAAGTCCCCCGCATCCGAAGAGTGACCTCTGGTGGCAGATCCTTCTCCCACCTCGCCGCCAAGACCTGGAACACCCTCCCCATCCCCCTACGGCAGACCCAAGACCTGCTGACCTTCAGAAGACTCCTCAAGACCTGGCTTTTCGAGCAGTAGCAGCCTTTCCTCCCCCCCCCCCCCCCCCAGCGCCTTGAGACCCTCGCAGGTAAGTGGTGCGCTTTACAAATGTTTTGATTGATTGATTGATTGGTTGATTGATTGATTGCACATTTCAATACGTTCGCAGAATAGGTGTTTTAAAGGAATGTATTCCGGTTCGAAATAGGTATTTAGAGAGAGAGGAGTTGCACAGGGCCATGATTGAGGCTATTGTGAAAGTATGGAGGATCGTGGGTAGGTTTCAAACACACTCAGAGCGGATGCTGCTTTCTAGCATGTAGAAGGTTGCTACTGCGGGTGATCCACTGCTGCTGGATGGTTTCAACGCTCAACTGTCCTTCTATCTAGTCTTCTGACAGAGTGTACATAGGTGTCCATCCACCGCTGGCAATAGTCTACATCTTAAGCAGGTCATCACAGGCTCTTGGTCATTCCACAATTACTGCACTCTATGCCAGCCCATGAAGGCATCAGTGAGTTCACTCAGCCTCCAAAGCCAAGTGAACAGAACTGCAATGAGATGCCGTGACGATACAGACTCACCTGTCTTAGAGGCTGCAGACGCCGCATCTCAATTTCCAGGGGGCTCCCGTACGCCTCATGAACCCAGCCAGTGGGTCCCAGGTGGAACAGTCTCCAGGTAAGTTCACTGTTCAATTTCTGCCTCAGCCAATGGCTGTGCTAAAGTTTTCGTCTTTATGTCCAGGCCTGGCGTATTTTCATGGGTGGATGGTTATTTGTGAGCTAATACAGATTCCCGTTCTTGATGTCCGGGGCTGGTATATTTTTGTGGGTTGATGCCTATTTAAGGACAAATGCAGAGTCCTGTTCACGGGCCAGGTCTAGTCTGGTTAATGACATTGCCTAATAAATGAGAGAGGTTGGGCTAGATTCACAGTTTTGTTGGTGTGGTGTTGGCCTTGTACAAACAAGTCAACCTCACTTTAGTGGTAGATCTTTCTTGTTTCTGTTGTGGGTCTTTTCTTTTTTTAAAGGTGGTGGGTCTTGTTTCTTGCATAGGCCCTTGTTTTGCAGGTCAGTAGGCCATGTTGTAGGCCAAGTTCCTATATTGGCCTAATTTCTCGTTTATGGGGGTCAATAGACTTTGCACCAGTCAGAGGGGATTACTCTCAAGATGGCTGCCTCCTGGAATTGGAGCACTATCAGCTCGATATATCCATAAGAGGGGACAAGTTATACTTGAAAATTCTCTCCTGGAATCCAGTAACCGCTGACAGCATCAATAGTCCCAAAGGGAGGAAGTATGAACCTTGTTCGAGGATGGGGTTGATGCTGTGGACTCCTGGACGGCAAATCTAAATGGGCCAGATGTGTCGGGGTCGACATGCCCATAATTATTTTCATACAAAAAAATCAACTGTCCTCGAGCATTTAATGCTGACAATTGAGATGCCTTTGGCTTAAAGGAAAAAGAGAGGGTGGTCTCCTGTGCTGTGGAGCCCAGGGGGTGACACAGAGCTAAAGAGGATACAAGGTTCTTGCCAGGGTGCCTGCTACCTGAAAGAAATGTAAACGTGGCAATTGGTTAATCCGCAAACATAAAGGCTCTTTGATTCAAGTATAGGCTTTAATTAATGGAGTCATTTTAGGCATTATGGTGACAAAGATGTATCCTTTTTGAGAGATAATGTAAGAGTATTATCAGTTGAGTTCTGGAGTGCGTGCTTTTAATGGACACCTATTTACGTTTGCAGTTGGTACAGTCTGATTGCATATTACTAAAATGTGTACTTGTTTTTATCTGAAACCAGAATTTTTTTTAAGCATTCTGAGGTAACCTATGTTGTACTGTATGTAGTGCCAATTTAAAATTGACTTACATTTTCACAGTGCTTTCTATCGAAGACTGGAGCCTTGTAGCACTAAAATACACATCACTATTACCCAGTGCACCAATCAGGATTCAATTCTGTAGCTGTCTGGTTACACATACAGACATCTACAGCCGTTTCATTAACCAAGTAAGGTTTCATAACTGAAAATAGTGCATTTCCCACTGATTACTTTAACTTGCATTTTTTTTGCATTTAAGGTGTGTGGCTGTGCATTATTTTACATGCAAGTACCTGAAAGTGAAAGACAAACAAAATAATTACAGAATATTTTGTCTTTTTATCCGCATCTTCGACTGCAGCCTCGCAATCACTGACCCCTCCCCTGCACTCGCTGACCCCACTCCCATTGCACTCAGGATCACAGTTCACATACTTCTTTTTTATGCACTTCGACCGGTGCAGGAGTGGGTGCTTCTAGGTGTAGCTGAGAACTATGCGGAAGACTCCCAGAAAGTGGTCCCATTGTCTGTGGTTTGACAGCTGTGGTCAAACTTGCAGGTAGGAGGCTGGGTGCTGTTGAAGACTGAGTAACCATGCTTAATTTGAGCCGGTGGATTCTAGTGCTCTGCACCAGCACTTAATCATCAACACTGGTGCTTTTCATGAGCTCAACTTAAGGACATATTAATTTACAGGGAGATTAAGTGATGTCCCCAGAATCACAGGATGTTGAGCCGACGCCAAGACTCAAACCTGGTTCCCCAGCTCCGAAGTCTGCAGCTCTGGCCATTACCCCGCATCCTTCCCCCACTTTCATGGTTAGTAATTGGTTCTGTTTTAGGTGACGCTAACAGGAGAAATGGGCGGGTGCAAGCTGCCTCCTGACGAGACTCCGGCACTTATTTTTCTTACAAATTAACCACTGCTGAGGACTGGTACACTGTGATCTCTGGGCGCCGGACTCACACACAGAGGCATCCATCTAAGCAGCCATCTTGGCATCCTTTCTACGCCATGCCAGCCGCGGCCCGTGCAGGTAAGCGCAGTGGGGCGGTGGGGCCAGATCGGGGGGGATTTTGACAGACGATGACGAGGGAAAATGTATTATTTATTTAATTTTCCCTCATCATCATCCGTCGAAACCCCCTCTCGCCTGTCCCACCGCTCTTACCGGCACGGGCCGCGGCTGCGCCATCCTCCTTCCCACTTAACCCTTTACGTTCTTGCCTGGGCTGTTTCTAACCACCCTTTGCTACCCTTCTTCAGATGCCTGCCCTTCTGTTCAATCATTCCCTCCCACCTCACCCACCTCCACCCGTCTCACCCACCCTCCCCATCACTAGCCATACATGCCAAGAGACCACATTCAGGAGGGAGGCTCATGACTTTTTACACACAGAAAATGGCTTTACTTTAGCTGTCTTCCGCCTGAAATTGCCTCCGCTGAAATAGAAGCCAGTGGGGAAAATGAATGCCCCCAAATTTTGTTTTCAAAATCTACCACCCTCCTGTTTTGAGATGTTAGCATGCTAGCGCCAGACACCCCTTTAATAGAGACACCCCCCTACCTCCAAGGCTGTATGGCTGGGATTGCATCTTCACCATCACCCTCTGTTCTCTGAAACAGGAAGTACAACCAGCACACACAGACTTCAATATGACAGTCTGCAAGACGGCCACATGCCATCAGCTCGATTTCAGAACATACATGGCAATTCTGCACAAAATAAATGTCGCAGGATTATATGATGCGTTGAACCAGTTTCGCTAACATTGCTTATAAAATACCCTGAAAGGCACCAGGAGGTATTTAAACAGAGATGATGCCCCGTGCTCTGAATTCATCACGCCGAGTGGTTAACCTCTGCTTACAGCTGCGGGTGGGGCTCGAGCCTCCATCTTGTATTTCGGGCCCGCATCACTCCCATCAGCAGCTCGAGGTAGATAACGTTAAAAGGGCCGTCAGTCAGCTGAACACAGGCGGGCTCTTCGCCTGCATCCCGCCAACGGGAGCTCCTGGCCCTTAATGGAGCACTCAGGTTTCCCTGATGCCAGCGACGATAGACCATCCCGCCAGCCACCAAATTACAGGGCCAGGGGCTGTTCGCGTCTGAGTCGTGTTTGTGATTACGCACCAGGTACAGTTGGAGGCTAATTTCGGCGGCTGCGTCTTTCCATGTTTGTTTTCCTTCATCGGACACTTGTTGGAAGACAAAACAAGCAATTGTCTGGTCCGGAGTCTCCCACCTGCCCGATGCTCCCGACTGGAGTCAAGGGGTTCTGCTCTGCACAGCGGGAATGTGTTGCCGCTGACAGCCACGACACTGTACGCGTCACTGTTTCGCGTAATCGACATTCCGCATCGGACGGAACCTCCAGGCGAGATATGCAGATAGGCCGGTGGTGGCACGGAATCCTGGAGAGAAATCCTACTTCGTGGCTAAGAGGTCATTATACCCTGAGCAAGGCTAGCGGGGGAGCACTTTTTTGGTTCCTGGCACAGTTTTGTGATCTATGCTTATCATGGGGCAGCACGTGATCTATGTTTATCATGGGACAGCACGTGACCTCTCCATGTCATGAAACAGCACGTGATCTATGCTTATCATAGGGCAGCGCGTGACATCTCCATGTCATGGAACAGCGCATGATCTATTCTTATCATAGGGCAGCATGTGACCTCTCCATATCATGGAACAGCACATGAGCTATGCTTATCATGAGGCAGCGCGTGGCCTCTCCATATCATGGAACAGCACATGATCTACGCTTATCATGGGGCCACACATGACCTCTCCAGATCATGGAAAATCACATGATCTATGCTTATCATGAAGCAGTACGTGACCTCTCCATGTCCTGGAACAGCACATAATCTGCATATCATGGGGCCACGCATGACCTCTCCATTTCATTTAACACCATATGATCTATGCTTATCATGGGGTAGCACGTGACCTCTCCATGTCATGGAACAGCACATGATCTGCATATCATGTGGCCACAGATGACCTCTCCATGTCCATGTCATGGAACAGCACATGATCTACATATCATGGGGCAGCAGATGACCTCTCAATAGCATGGAACAGCACATGATCTATGCTTATCATGAGGCAGCACATGACCTCTCCATGTCATGGAACAGCACATGATCTATACATATCATGGGGCAGCACGTGACCTCTCCATGTCATGGAACAGCACATGATCTATGCAAATCATGGGGCAGCACATGACCTCTCCATGTCTATGAACAGCACATGATCTGCATATCATGGGGCAGAAAATGATCAATGCTTATCATGGGGCAGCACGTGACCTCGCCCTGTCATGTAACAGCGCGTGATCAATGCTTATTATGGGGCAGGGTGTGACCTCTCCATGTCATGGAACAGCACAGGATCTATGCTTATCATGGGGCAGCACGTGACCTCTCCATGTCATGGAACAGCACATGATCTATGCTCATCATGGGCCAGCACATGACCTCTCCATGTCATGGAACAGCACATGATCTGCATATCATGGGGCAGCACATGACCTCTCCATGTCATGGAACAGCACATGACCTGCTTATCATGGGGCAGAACATGACCTCTCAATATCATGGAACAGCACATGATCTATGCTTATCATGGGGCCACACATGACCTCTCCACATCATGGAACTTCACATGATATCTGCCTAACATAGAGTCGCACATGACCTCTCCACATCATGAAACAGCACATGACCTACGCACATCATGGGGCAGCACGTGACCTCTCCATATCATGGAACAGCACATGATCTACGCTTATCATGGGGCAGCACATGACCACTCCACATCATGGAACAGCAAAGGATCTATGCTTCTCATGGGGCAGCACGTGACCTCTCCATGTAATGGAACAGCACATGATCTCCTTATCATGGGGCAGTACATGACCGCTCCATGTCATGGAACAGCACATGATCTATACTTATCATGGGGCAGCACGTGACCTCTCCATATCATGGAACAGCACATGATCTGCTTATCATGGGGTAGCACATGAACTCTCCATGTCATGGAACAGCACATGGTCTATGCTTATCATGGGGCAGCATGTGACCTCTCCATGTCATGGAACAGCACATGATTTCTGCTTGTCATGGGGCAGCATGTGACCTCTCCATATCATGGAACAGCACATGGTCTATGCTTTTCATGGGGCAACGTGTGACCTCTCCATATCACGGAACAGCACATGATCTCTGCTTATCATGGGGCAGCACGTCACCTCTCCATGTCATGGAACAGCACATGATCTGCTTATCAAGGGGCAGCACGTGACCTCTCCAGTTCATGGAACAGCACATGATCTATGCTTATCATGGGGCAGCACGTGACCTCTCCAGATCATGGAACAGCACATGGTCTATGCTTATCATGGGGCAGCACGTGCCCTCTCCATATCATGGAACAACACATGATCTATGCTTATCATGGGGCAGCGCGTGACCTCTCCATGTCATGGAACAGCACATGATCTCTGCTTATCATGGGGCAGTATGTCACCTCTCCATGTCATGGAACAGCACATGATCTATGCTTATCATGGGGCAGTGCGCAACCTCTCCATATCATGGAACACCACATGATCTCAGCTTATCATGGGACAGCATGTGACCTCTCCATATCATGGAACAGCACATGATTTATGCTCATCATGGGGCAGCACTTGACCTCTCCATGTCATGGAACAGCACATGATCTCTGCTTATCATGGAACAGCACGTGACCTCTCCATGTCATGGAACGGCACATGATCTGCTTATCATGGGGCAGTATGTGACCTCTCCATATCATGGAACAGCACATGATCTCTGCTTATCATTGGGCACCAAGTAACTTCTCCACGTCATGGAACAGCACATGATCTATGCTTACCATGGGGCAGCAGATGACCTCTCCATGTCATGGACAGCACATGATCTGCTTATCTTGGGGCAGCACGTGACCTCTCCATGTCATGGAACAGCACATGATCTATGCTCATCATGGGGCAGCACGTGAACACACTCCACATGATGGAACAGCACATGATCTATGCTTATCATGGGGCAGCACGTGACCTCTCCACGTTATGGAACAGCACATGATCTATGCATATCATGGGGCAGCACGTGAACTCTCCATGTCATGGAACAGCATATGATCTATGCATATCACGGGGCAGCACATGAACTCTCCATGTCTATGAACAGCACATGATCTGCATATCATGGGGCAGCAAATGATCTATGCTTATCATGGGGCATCACGTGATCTATGTTTATCATGGGGCAGCACAGGACCTCGCCATGTCATGGAACAGCACATGATCTATACTTATCATGGGGCAGCACGTGACCTCTCCATGTCATGGAACAGCACATGATCTATGCTCATCACGGGCAGCACATGACATCTCCATGTCATGGAACAGCACATGATCTGCATATCATGGGGCAGCACATGACCTCTCCATGTCATGGAAAAGCACATGATCTGCTTATCATGGGGCAGCACATGACCTCTCAATATCATGGAACAGGACATGATCTATGCTTATCATGGGGCCACGCATGATCTCTCCACATCATGGAACTTCACATGATATCTGCATAACAGAGTCGCACATGACCTCTGCATGTCATGGAACAGCACTTGATCTATGCTCATCACGGGCAGCACATGAAATCTCCATGTCATGGAACAGCACATGATCTGCATATCATGGGGCAGCACATGACCTCTCCATATCATGGAACAGCACATGATCTATGCTTATCATGGGGCAGCACATGACCTCTCCACATCATAGAACAGCAAAGGATCTATGCTTATCATGGAGCAGCATGTGACCTCTCCATGTCATGGAACAGCACATGATCTGCTTATCATGGGGTAGCACATGAACTCTCCATGTCATGGAACACCAGATGATCTATGCTTATAATGGGGCAGCACATGACTTCTCCATGTCATGGAACAGCACATGATCTGCTTATCAAGGGGCAGCACGTGACCTCTCCAGTTCATGGAACAGCACATGATCTATGCTTATTATAGGGCAGCACGTGACCTCTCCAGATCATGGAACAGCACATGGTCTATGCTTATCATGGGGCAGCACGTGCCCTCTCCATATCATGGAACAACACATGATCTATGCTCATCATGGGGCAGCTCGTGACCTCTCCATGTCATGGAACAGCACATGATCTCTGCTTATCATGGGGCAGCACGTCACCTCTCCATGTCATGGAACAGCACATGATCTATGCTTATCATGGGGCAGTGCGTAACCTCTCCATATCATGGAACACCACATGATCTCAGCTTATCATGGGACAGCACGTGACCTCTCCATATCATGGAACAGCACATGATTTATGCTCATCATGGGGCAGCACTTGACCTCTCCATGTCATGGAACAGCACATGATCTCTGCTTATCATGGGGCAGTATGTCACCTCTCCATGTCATGGAACAGCACATGATCTATGCTTATCATGGGGCAGTGCGCAACCTCTCCATATCATGGAACACCACATGATCTCAGCTTATCATGGGACAGCATGTGACCTCTCCATATCATGGAACAGCACATGATCTCTGCTTATCATGGGGCAGCACGTCACCTCTCCATGTCATGGAACAGCACATGATCTGCTTATCAAGGGGCAGCACGTGACCTCTCCAGTTCATGGAACAGCACATGATCTATGCTTATCATGGGGCAGCACGTGACCTCTCCAGATCATGGAACAGCACATGGTCTATGCTTATCATGGGGCAGCACGTGCCCTCTCCATATCATGGAACAACACATGATCTATGCTTATCATGGGGCAGCGCGTGACCTCTCCATGTCATGGAACAGCACATGATCTCTGCTTATCATGGGGCAGTATGTCACCTCTCCATGTCATGGAACAGCACATGATCTATGCTTATCATGGGGCAGTGCGCAACCTCTCCATATCATGGAACACCACATGATCTCAGCTTATCTTCGGACAGCATGTGACCTCTCCATATCATGGAACAGCACATGATTTATGCTCATCATGGGGCAGCACTTGACCTCTCCATGTCATGGAACAGCACATGATCTCTGCTTATCATGGAACAGCACATGACCTCTCCATGTCATGGAACGGCACATGATCTGCTTATCATGGGGCAGTATGTGACCTCTCCATATCATGGAACAGCACATGATCTCTGCTTATCATTGGGCACCAAGTAACTTCTCCACGTCATGGAACAGCACATGATCTATGCTTACCATGGGGCAGCAGATGACCTCTCCATGTCATGGACAGCACATGATCTGCTTATCTTGGGGCAGCACGTGACCTCTCCATGTCATGGAACAGCACATGATCTATGCTCATCATGGGGCAGCACGTGACCACACTCCACATGATGGAACAGCACATGATCTATGCTTATCATGGGGCAGCACGTGACCTCTCCACGTTATGGAACAGCAGATGATCTATGCATATCATGGGGCAGCACGTGAACTCTCCATGTCATGGAACAGCATATGATCTATGCATATCACGGGGCAGCAAATGAACTCTCCATGTCTATGAACAGCACATGATCTGCATATCATGGGGAAGCAAATGATCTATGCTTATCATGGGGCATCACGTGATCTATGTTTATCATGGGGCAGCACAGGACCTCGCCATGTCATGGAACAGCACATGATCTATACTTATCATGGGGCAGCACGTGACCTCTCCATGTCATGGAACAGGACATGATCTATGCTTATCATGGGGCCACGCATGATCTCTCCACATCATGGAACTTCACATGATATCTGCATAACAGAGTCGCACATGACCTCTGCATGTCATGGAACAGCACTTGATCTATGCTCATCACGGGCAGCACATGAAATCTCCATGTCATGGAACAGCACATGATCTGCATATCATGGGGCAGCACATGACCTCTCCATATCATGGAACAGCACATGATCTATGCTTATCATGGGGCAGCACATGACCTCTCCACATCATAGAACAGCAAAGGATCTATGCTTATCATGGAGCAGCATGTGACCTCTCCATGTCATGGAACAGCACATGATCTGCTTATCATGGGGTAGCACATGAACTCTCCATGTCATGGAACACCAGATGATCTATGCTTATAATGGGGCAGCACATGACTTCTCCATGTCATGGAACAGCACATGATCTGCTTATCAAGGGGCAGCACGTGACCTCTCCAGTTCATGGAACAGCACATGATCTATGCTTATTATGGGGCAGCACGTGACCTCTCCAGATCATGGAACAGCACATGGTCTATGCTTATCATGGGGCAGCATGTGCCCTCTCCATATCATGGAACAACACATGATCTATGCTCATCATGGGGCAGCTCGTGACCTCTCCATGTCATGGAACAGCACATGATCTCTGCTTATCATGGGGCAGCACGTCACCTCTCCATGTCATGGAACAGCACATGATCTATGCTTATCATGGGGCAGTGCGTAACCTCTCCATATCATGGAACACCACATGATCTCAGCTTATCATGGGACAGCACGTGACCTCTCCATATCATGGAACAGCACATGATTTATGCTCATCATGGGGCAGCACTTGACCTCTCCATGTCATGGAACAGCACATGATCTCTGCTTATCATGGGGCAGTATGTCACCTCTCCATGTCATGGAACAGCACATGATCTATGCTTATCATGGGGCAGTGCGCAACCTCTCCATATCATGGAACACCACATGATCTCAGCTTATCATGGGACAGCATGTGACCTCTCCATATCATGGAACAGCACATGATCTCTGCTTATCATGGGGCAGCACGTCACCTCTCCATGTCATGGAACAGCACATGATCTGCTTATCAAGGGGCAGCACGTGACCTCTCCAGTTCATGGAACAGCACATGATCTATGCTTATCATGGGGCAGCACGTGACCTCTCCAGATCATGGAACAGCACATGGTCTATGCTTATCATGGGGCAGCACGTGCCCTCTCCATATCATGGAACAACACATGATCTATGCTTATCATGGGGCAGCGCGTGACCTCTCCATGTCATGGAACAGCACATGATCTCTGCTTATCATGGGGCAGTATGTCACCTCTCCATGTCATGGAACAGCACATGATCTATGCTTATCATGGGGCAGTGCGCAACCTCTCCATATCATGGAACACCACATGATCTCAGCTTATCATGGGACAGCATGTGACCTCTCCATATCATGGAACAGCACATGATTTATGCTCATCATGGGGCAGCACTTGACCTCTCCATGTCATGGAACAGCACATGATCTCTGCTTATCATGGAACAGCACATGACCTCTCCATGTCATGGAACGGCACATGATCTGCTTATCATGGGGCAGTATGTGACCTCTCCATATCATGGAACAGCACATGATCTCTGCTTATCATTGGGCACCAAGTAACTTCTCCACGTCATGGAACAGCACATGATCTATGCTTACCATGGGGCAGCAGATGACCTCTCCATGTCATGGACAGCACATGATCTGCTTATCATGGGGCAGCACGTGACCTCTCCATGTCATGGAACAGCACATGATCTATGCTCATCATGGGGCAGCACGTGACCACACTCCACATGATGGAACAGCACATGATCTATGCTTATCATGGGGCAGCACGTGACCTCTCCACGTTATGGAACAGCAGATGATCTATGCATATCATGGGGCAGCACGTGAACTCTCCATGTCATGGAACAGCATATGATCTATGCATATCACGGGGCAGCAAATGAACTCTCCATGTCTATGAACAGCACATGATCTGCATATCATGGGGAAGCAAATGATCTATGCTTATCATGGGGCATCACGTGATCTATGTTTATCATGGGGCAGCACAGGACCTCGCCATGTCATGGAACAGCACATGATCTATACTTATCATGGGGTAGCACGTGACCTCTCCATGTCATGGAACAGCACATGATCTATGCTCATCACGGGCAGCACATGACATCTCCATGTCATGGAACAGCACATGATCTGCATATCATGGGGCAGCACATGACCTCTCCATGTCATGGAACAGCACATGATCTGCTTATCATGGGGCAGCACATGACCTCTCAATATCATGGAACAGGACATGATCTATGCTTATCATGGGGCCACGATCTCTCCACATCATGGAACTTCACATGATATCTGCATAACAGAGTCGCACATGACCTCTGCATGTCATGGAACAGCACTTGATCTATGCTCATCACGGGCAGCACATGACATCTCCATGTCATGGAACAGCACATGATCTGCATATCATGGGGCAGCACATGACCTCTCCATATCATGGAACAGCACATGATCTACGCTTATCATGGGGCAGCACATGACCTCTCCACATCATAGAACAGCAAAGGATCTATGCTTATCATGGAGCAGCATGTGACCTCTCCATGTCATGGAACAGCACATGATCTGCTTATCATGGGGTAGCACATGAACTCTCCATGTCATGGAACACCAGATGATCTATGCTTATAATGGGGCAGCACATGACTTCTCCATGTCATGGAACAGCACATGATCTGCTTATCAAGGGGCAGCACGTGACCTCTCCAGATCATGGAACAGCACATGGTCTATGCTTATCATGGGGCAGCACGTGCCCTCTCCATATCATGGAACAACACATGATCTATGCTTATCATGGGGCAGCTCGTGACCTCTCCATGTCATGGAACAGCACATGATCTCTGCTTATCATGGGGCAGCACGTCACCTCTCCATGTCATGGAACAGCACATGATCTATGCTTATCATGGGGCAGTGCGTAACCTCTCCATATCATGGAACACCACATGATCTCAGCTTATCATGGGACAGCACGTGACCTCTCCATATCATGGAACAGCACATGATTTATGCTCATCATGGGGCAGCACTTGACCTCTCCATGTCATGGAACAGCACATGATCTCTGCTTATCATGGAACAGCACGTGACCTCTCCATGTCATGGAACGGCACATGATCTGCTTATCATGGGGCAGTATGTGACCTCTCCATATCATGGAACAGGACATGATCTCTGCTTATCATGGGGCACCATGTAACTTCTCCACGTCATGGAACAGCACATGATCTATGCTTACCATGGGGCAGCAGATGACCTCTCCATGTCATGGACAGCACATGATCTGCTTATCTTGGGGCAGCACGTGACCTCTCCATGTCATGGAACAGCACATGATCTATGCTCATAATGGGGCAGCACGTGACCACTCCACATCATGGAACGGCACATGATCTACGCGTATCATGGGGCAGCACATGACCTCTATACAAAATGGAACCGCACATGATCTATGATTATCATGGGGCAGCACGTGAACTCTCCATGTCATGGAACAGCAGATGATCTATGCATATCACGGGGCAGCACATGAACTCTCCACGTCTATGAACAGCACATGATCTGCATATCATGGGGCAGCAAATGATCTATACTTATCATGGGGCATCACGTGATCTATGTTTATCATGGAGCAGCACATGACCTTGCCATGTCATGGAACAGCACATGATCTATACTTATCATGGGGCAGTACGTGACCTCTCCATGTCATGGAACAGCACATGATCTATGCTCATCAAGGGCAGCACATGACATCTCCATGTCATGGAACAGCACATGATCTGCATATCATGGGGCAGCACATGACCTCTCCATGTCATGGAACAGCACATGATCTGCTTATCATGGGGCAGCACATGACCTCTCTCAATATCATGGAACAGGACATGATCTATGCTTATCATGGGGCCACGCATGATCTCTCCACATCATGGAACTTCACATGATATCTGCATAACATAGAGTCGCACATGACCTCTGCATGTCATGGAACAGCACATGATCTATGCTCATCACGGGCAGCACATGACATCTCCATGTCATGGAACAGCACATGATCTGCATATAATGGGGCCACACATGACCTCTCTATGTCATGGAACAGCATATGATCTATGCTTATCATGGGGAAGCACATGACCTCTCCACATCATGGAACAGCACATGATCTATGCTTATCATGGGGCAGCACATAACCTGTCCACATCATGGAACAGCACATGATCGATGCTTATCATGGGGCAGCATATGACGTCTCCACATCAAGGAACAGCACATGATCTATGCTCATCATGGGGCAGCACCTGACCTCTCCACATCATGGAACAGCACATGATCTATGCTTACCATGGGGCAGCAGATGACCTCTCCATGTCATGGACAGCACATGATCTGCTTATCTTGGGGCAGCGCGTGACCTCTCCACATCATAGAACAGCAAAGGTGAAGCAAGATGGCGGCCTCGTAACGAGGGCCGATGCAGTCGGGCAGTGAGAGCAACGAGTTAAGCCCCTAGGAGTTTTTTTTTTTGCAGACACGGTCCGACCCGATTTCGGCAAATATTGTTCTGGATCTACAGTTACGAAACCCCGCTATGCCGACGGCACTTACCGGGTGCCGGCTTTCTAGACAGGCTCTTCGTCTAGCGCTGGCCACGTTCGCGGCTCTCTCATCTGTCCACGGATTCCGTGAGCCCCGCGAGAAGGGGCGGAGCCAGGTTCAGAGGCAGCGGAGAGTGGCGTTGTGCAGCTTACGGCTAGGAAAGCTCGAAAGTGGCAGTCTTGGCGGTCTCGGCAGTCTCTGCAGGAGATCTTTGGTTTCGAGAACGCAGAGGGATACCATGGCCCCCAAAGTGGCTGCTGGCTCCAAATCAGCGCTTTATGGGAAAAAATCTCAGAAGGAGGAGATTGAGGCTGAGGGGAGTGAGATCCTGCGAGGACCCCAGATACCAGCAGGACAAACGAAAAGAAAGCAGCAGGGGGCAGGCAGGACCCGGCTCGCGGCAGCTTCAATCGCGGATATCTTCCCTAAAGTAGGTAAGGAGAAGGAGAAGGGCCCTAAGGCTGTCGAGGTCGGTGCAAATTTACTGGCGGATACTCTTCCTGGTAACTCTTCTTTGACTTTTGAAGATCGTAATGACTCTGCCATCCCCACTGGTATATCTTCAGCTAACATCTCAAATCCGCCATCTGCCCCTCCAGATATGGAAGCTTTCCCAGGTGAGCCATCCCCCCCCCCTGCGGAGGTCACCACAACATCTTTAGATATGGGGAAAGAATGCCGTGGTGCAAACAACGAGCCACAGAAAGCTGATCCGTTGCCTATTGGTATGACTACCGATAAGGAGAAAGTGCAGAGCGAATATTATTTCTCTGTCTCTGATGGGGCGGAATGGTCCGAGGAAGAAGAACGTAGCTCCTATTTAGGCTCAGAATCGGACTCTGAGGATGGTCTTCCGTTAACGCTGGTGCGGCCTCCGGTGGTCAAGAGCCAGTCTTTGAAAATTGGCCATTCTACCCGCGAACTGAGCTGGGATCACTCTCCTGACTTAGCCCTGCAGGGTGGACCTGCGGTGGGTAGTACTCATCGTTCGCTCTTGGAGACTATACATCAGGAGATACTCGCCCATAGAGATGATACTCGCCAGGATAATCGTAAGGCACAGGCCGCCATGAGGAAGATGCAGGGAGTAGTAAGGAAGCTCTCGAAAGTCTGTACTAATACGGCGGACAGAGTAACCAATCTGGAAGAGAGGGTGGTGTCCACGGAGGCCGAGGTAGCCGCCGCTACTTGAAATGTCAACGCCCAAAGTTCCCAGGTTGTGGACCTACAGTGGAAAATGGAGGAGATGGAGAACAGGCTCCGCAGGAACAACCTGAGGGTCTTGGGGATTCCGGAGGGGTTGGAAGGGTCGGACATAAGGGCATTTATCATCAAGCTCTTTGAGCAAGCTTTCCCAGAGCTTTCAAGCTGGAATTGGTCTATAGAAATACAACAAGTCCACCGCACCCCCTTTAAGGCTCGGTCTAATGTTAAAGAAGGTGACAAACCCAGAGCAGTATTGATATTTTTCGGTAATTTTATATTGAGACAGACCATTGCAGAAAAGGCTAGACCGGATGCTAGGAGGAGCGGTGATGGGTTTTCCTTCTTTGTTCGTCCTGATTACTGCCACACGACTGTGGAGAGAAGATGGCGATTGAGGGAAATGATTAAACCCTTTCAGGAGAAGAAGATCCAAGCCTATCTCATAAATCCAGCTCAGTTAAAAGTGATTAATGAAGGGAGGACTCTCTTTTTCTCGTCTGAAATTAAAGCGAAGGAGTATCTGGTCTCCCTGGGCAAGAAGGTCGATTAGTTACTGGACTGGAACTGGGTGGAAAATAATTATACATGTACTGGGGATGGATGGGATCCGAGTCAGTTTGTCTGGAGTATATAGTTAAAATTAAGCTAAGGGGCTATAAAGGGTATCAGCTATTGTGTTTTCTCAGTGTTTGTCCTCACATGCCCACAGCAGCTCCATCATATGCACAGACTAGGTCTGAGCGCTTCACCAAGGAGGGGTCGGGGGAGGCACAGCAAAAGGGGGGGGGCGTTCATTGGAAGGGAGGGTGATCGGGGTGGGAGGAAGGGAGGTAGGGGTTTGGGGGTTAAAAGGGGAAAAAATAAGGGGAAAAATTGCAGTTTGTTTCATCTTGTTTATTTTCTTAGCCAGATAATGGCTTTGGTGATACAGAAGCAGTTAAAGGAGCAGGTTTATTGTTATGTTCAAATAGTGCGTCAAGATGGCTTGCATTAGGGTTTGCTCAATTAATATAGGTGGGTTAAACGACTGGAGTAAACGTTTAAGGCTGGCCCACTTTGTTAAGAATAATAGAATCGATATTCTCTGTCTTCAGGAGACTCACCTCCCCTGGTCTAAAAGGAGCCTTATGTCTCTTAGTGGTTTTGAGTTGGCTGCTTGTTCTACCCAATCTTCAACAAACAGGGGAGTTACGATTTTATTAAAAAAAAAAATTGGGAGGGGTCAGGCGTACTAAGTCGGATAGTTATGGTAGATGGGTTTTAGTGGAACTAGAAAGGGGCCTGACATTTTGTGTAGTGTATGGGTCAAACGAAGATGATCCCGAGCTCTTTGACTTCCTAGAATTAGAGCTAGCTACCTGGCCAACCCCCATAATTATGTGTGGAGATTTGAATATCTCCTCTGACTGGAGTGGCTCTGTCGTGTATCAGGGTCGAAAACCAAGAGTTTTCAGGGCAATAAAAGCCCTTATCAATTCACACGGGTTGAAGGATGTATGGGGTACGAAAGAACCGTTAAAACCCGGTTATACTTATTTTTCAAATTCCTATCAGAAGTTCACTAAGTTGGACTATTTTTGTATTTCTTCTAATGAAATAAATAGAGTAGGAATAACTAAACTCCCGAAATTTTTGTCTGACCACAATCCCCTGATATTGTCTTATGAAATATCGGGACATGACAGGGTCGGGACCAGGTGGACTTTTGAGAGACGTTTATTGTCGGATATAAGATTCACCGGGCATATGTTGAAATGGGTAGATGAGTTTTTTGCTGCCAATAGGTATAGCTCTTCCAGGAATGGTGTTGGGAGTCAATCAAGGCGGCTCTAAGGGGTGAATTTATAAGCATTGGGGCCAGGATAAGAAAGGAGGATAAGAGGGAAGTGGAGGGGTTAATGGGTACTCTGTCTGCTGCAGAAGAACAGCATATGAGAGATATAATTTCCGGAGGGGATAGTAGCAAGAGCCAGAGCGAATTGCTGAAAATTAGAGCAGAACTTCAGAAGATGATTACTCAGAAGGCTTCGGGAGAGTACCAAACATCCAAGGCCAAGCGTTATGAAACGGGAGAGCAGGCTGGCAGAGTTTTAGCTTTGCAAATAAGGCAGGGGAAAGCTAGGAATATTATTTCCTTGATTGAAGAAAATGGGGAGAAATTTACGCAGACAAATTAGATAATACAGGCTTTTAAAAACATTTACCAACGCCTGTATGATGAGGAAATGCGGGATGGCAATCAGGGGGTCGAGGTGGTGGATAATGGTCCCCGTCTCAATATTTTGGAGAAGGATGAACTGGATAAGGATATTAGTGGGGGTGAGATAATTGAGGCTCTGCGTGAGCTAGCTTCCGTTAAGGCCGCTGGCCCGGATGGGATCCCTCTGGAGGTCTACAAATGTTTAGAACCAGTGATTATACCATTATTAGCGGATCTATTTAATGGAATAATGTCTACAGGAGTGGTTCCAGCCTCTTGGCGAGAAACCAACATTGTAGTCTTCCATAAGAAAGGGAAACCCCGGGAGAAATTAGGCTCCTATCGCCCAATCTCGCTAATCAACGCGGACACTAAATTATACTCAAAGATTTGGGCGAAGAGGTTGGGCAGGATCATTGGTGGCCGTGTCTCCCTCTGGCAGCATGGGTTTATTCTGTGCCGCAGCACTACGGACCATATTAGAAGAGCAATAGCGTTGTTCGATGCCCAGGTAGCAGGGGGAGGGGAGATGGCCATGATCCTGCTTGACGCAGAAAAGGCCTTTGATAGGGTCGTATGGGATTTCCTATGGGGTGTGCTGGTTGGGAGAGGATTCGGGGAGAGAGTTATCAGAGCTCTCAAAGCAATGTATGTAGATCCAGTTGCTAGGGTGGTGGTTATGGGAGAGAGCTCTGAGAAGATAGCCATTAAGAGAGGCACCCGCCAAGGCTGCCCTTGCTCCCCTATCCTCTTCGCATTGTACATTGACCCCCTTATCCAGAAAATAATAGGGTCCCCCAGGATTAGCCCGGTGGTATGTAATGGCCATATTAGTAAAATCTTGGTCTATGCCGATGATCTGGCAATTATTACAACCAATCCCCAGCAGGCGCTTATGGCCCTGGTCGAAATAGCAGAGGAGTTTGGCAAGCGGTTGGGTTATCTTCTAAACGAATCCAAAACGCAAATTATCTGTACCGGGAATTTAGTCAAAAGCGACACGAGATATGTGGATTCAGCAACATATCTAGGGATTAAGATTAATGCCTCAGTAGAGGAAATAATAGCCAAGAATTATCCTCCACTTCTGAAATCCATCGAAAAGGAGCTGAAGAGGATAGATATGTTTCATCTTTCTCTGATTGGGAGGGTAAATGTTTTAAAAATGTCAATATTTCCTAGAGTTGTTTATTTGTTTAGAGCCATACCCCTATTTTTGGAGGATAAACTAATTAAAAGCTTGGATTCTATTTTTATAAGATTTATTTGGCAGTATGGCAGGATCAGGCGGTCTACAAACCATATGTCGCTTCCTAGGGAGAGGGGAGGGTTGGACCTACCAAATTTGAGGTTATATCATTGGTCCTGTCTTTTGTCACAAATGTCCATCCTGTTTCAACATAAGATTACTTCTGGTGTTATTAATTCGGCAGTTCAGGACATACCCTCTATTTTCGAGCTGTTAATTGGGGAAGAGGCCATAGGGTTGCTGTGGCGTGAAGCCAACCGCAGATATTATAAGAGGCCCCGCCTGAAGATCTTGGAAGGGGTCTGGGGGGTTTGGAGGTCTATTTCTAAGTTTTGCAAAATCCCAAAGGTAAATCGTTATCTCCACCTGTGTAACTCTAGTCTACTCCCTTATGTGGGGGCTGATAGGAATTTGCAGGTATGGAGGGATGTTGGCATTAGGACATTCGGGGATATATGGGGGGGCCCTGAACCACTTGGTTTTGATGACCTCCAACAAAGGTTTGGTATCTCGGTTAATCACTGGTTTTTGTATGGTCAAGTCATACGGTCATTAAAGGCATTGAGACCAAAACCCCCGTCAATGGGGTAGGTCCCCATATTCGAATTGTTAATTGTGGGACGTAGGAAGATAAAATGGGTCTATAAGCAGCTAATCGCAGAATTTCAAGAAGATATGGAAAAAACGGAGGCAGCTTTGGCTTTGAAATTGGGAGACCCTGATGTAGATCTTGATCTGGCCCTTACTCTGAACAGAAAAGTATTCAGATCTACAAACTTGAGGGCCCAGCATTACAAAACCGTATTTAATTTATATCATTCTCCCGCCAAACTATTTGCTTGGGGGGTCAGGGTAGATGATAGATGCCCTAGATGTAATGTCGGGCAAGCTGACATGTTGCATATGTTCTTTAATTGCAGCTCATTGTCCTCATTACAGAGGGAAGTCGGAAAGTTTTGGGAGGGGCTGCTAGGTCATAAGATCGATCTATCCCCGACCCTGATGTTATTGGGATGTGATCATAAGCAGAAATTGGCACAGGCTGAGGAAGCGCTGGTTTTTATGTCTGTGGCGGTGCTTCGGATTTTAATTGCCTCGGGCTGGAAAGATACATCGCCCCCTTCTTTTCAAATGTGGCTCTCTAGACTGTTGAGCATTCATAACATCGAGAGATGCCTGTATGAGCTGAAAAGTAAAAAAAAAAATGCGGGATTTTGGAAATGGATTGTGGGCCCCGATATTAACCTGGAGGGAGACGGTCAGTAGTCAGCCGAGCTAGGGTCATAAGATTTTAAACCTGCTTTTATAAGTCTCTTTATAAGTCTCTCCCTAATCTTATGTACTGTATTCTGTGCTGGTTCGATATGTTTTTTGTGCTGATTCTTTTTGTATTGATATGTTCAAATTGCAAATAAAAAAATAAAAAATAAGAACAGCAAAGGATCTATGCTTATCATGGAGCAGCATGTGACCTCTCCATGTCATGGAACAGCACATGATCTGCTTAACATGGGGCAGCACATGACCGCTCCATATCATGGAACAGCACATGATCTGCTTATCATGGGGCAGCAGATGACCTCTCCATGTCATGGACAGCACACGATCTGGTTATCTTGGGGCAGCACGTGACCTCTCCATGTCATGGACCAGCACATGATCTGCTCATCATGGGGCAGCACGTGACCTCTCCACATGATGGAACAGCACATGATCTATGCTTATCATGGGGCAGCGTGTGATCTCTCCACATTATGGAACACCAAGTGATCTATGCTCATCATGGGGCAGCGCGTGACCTCTCCACATCATGGAACAGCACATGATCTATGCTCATCATGGGGCAGCACATGACCTCTCCACATCATGGAAGAGCACATGATCTATGCTCATCATGGGGCAGCACGTGACCTCTCCACATCATGGAACAGCACATGATCCATGCTTATTATGGGACAGCACGTTTCCTCTCCACATCATGGAACAGCTCAAAATCTATGCTCATCACGGGGCAGCACGTGACCTCTCCACATCATGGAACAGCACATGATCTATGCTTATCATGGGGCAGCACATGACCTCTATACATAATGGAACAGCACATGATCTATGCTTATCATGGGGCAGCATGTAACCTCTCCACATCATGGAACAGCACATGATCCATGCTTATCATGGAGCAGCACATGACCTCTCCATGTCATGGAATGGCACATGATCTACGCTTATCATGGGGCAGCACATGACCTCTATACAAAATGGAACAGCACATGATCCATGCTTATCATGGAGCAGCACATGACCTCTCCATGTCATGGAAAAGCACATGATCCGCTCATCATGGGGCAGCAAATGATCTATGCTTATCATGGGGCAGCACGTGAGCTCTCCACATCATGGAACAGCGCATGATCTGCTTATCATGGGGCAGTGCGTGACCTCTCCATGTCATGGAACAGCAAATGATCTACTTATCATGGGGCAGCACGTGACCTCTCCATGTCAATGAACAACACATGATCTATGCTTATCATGGGACAGCGGGTGACCTCTCCATATCATGGAACAGCACGTGATCTATGCTTATAATGGGGCAGTATATGACCTCTCCACATCATGGAACAGCACATGATCTATGCTTATCATGGGGCAACACGTGACCTCTCCATGTCATGGAACAGCACATGATCTGCTTATCATGGGGCAGCACATGACCTCTTCATGTCATGGAACAGCACATGATTTCTGCTTATCATGGGGCAGCATGTGACCTCTCCATATCATGGAACAGCACATGATCTATGCTTATCGTGGGGCAGCGCATAAGCTCTCCACATCATGGAACAGCACATGATCTAGGCTTATCATGGGGCAGCACATGACCTCTCCACATCAAGGAACAGCACATGATCTATACTTATCATGGGGAAGCACGTGCCCTCTCCATGTCATGGAACAGCATGTGATCTATGCTTATAATGGGGCAGCATATGACCTTTCCACGTCATGGAACAGCACATGATCTATGCTTATCATGGGGCAGGACATGACCGTTCCACATTATAGAACAGCACATGATCTGCATATCATGGGGCCACACATGACCTCTTCATATCGTGGAACAGCACATGATCTGCATATCATGGGGCAGCACATGAACTCTCCACATTATGGAACACCATATGATCTATGCTTATCATGGGGCAGCACGTGACCTCTCCAGATCACAGGTCAGAACTTTGCTACACCATATGATAGGGTAAGACATGGCCTCACCATAGCATATACTATTTTATTTCTGTTCCATTGCAGCCCTCATGCCCACGGGAACAGAGAAACAAAGGCAGCGTCAGAGCTCCCAGCCCGAAACATCTTTCACTTTTGCTGGAACAATCAAACGGAATCAGCTCAGGGTCCCCATTGTGCATTCCTGTTGACTTTTGATAATTGCCTCATTAAACACAACAAGAACGCAAGTGCGCCTTGGGCTCCCTATGACACAGTATATTGCCCAGATGTGGGCTTTGTTGTCTGGAGCAGATACAATGTGCATCCATCTCTTCCGAGTGTGACTATCGTCAGCTCAGTGGGCTGTAGAGGACTAATTGTGTTGGCAGAAACAGATAATGGGGCTGGCCTTTTTACCTGCCCTCTGCAAGAGGAAAGGGCCTTCTGGCCTCTTCTGTAATTTTTTCAATTGTTCTGACAGCCCCCTCCGACCAGGTCCTTCACTTGCTACATTTTTGGACACGGAATAAATGTTGGTATGTGTGTTCGGATGTGGCTGTGTGGCTGGAGTATGTGTGTGCTACATGAGGCTATGGCCCCCAGGTATCTATGAGGATTTCCTGCACTGGAGTGGTACCCAAGGTGGAGTATAGAGAGAGCCCAAACAGCATTGTGAATTGCAGGGCTTCTCCAAAGCATTCATGATGTCCTTTTTAATATACCAGAGTCTAGAGCATTGATTAGAGGAGACAAAGGGTCCTTTTGTGACGCAAGGAAAAATTCCTACCCTTTCCCTGTTCACCAGAACTGTCACTCCAGCAGGCAGAGAGGTAGCTCGGTAGGGAGACTACGGCTGCAACAGGTTGGAAGGAATACTGAAATGTCAGGAACTGCCGGAAACCGGTCCCAGAGTCAGGCTTCTAGAATACAGAAACTCTGTCCGAAAACTTCGTTTGGGCCAGAGATATCAGCCAGGGTGCCAACCATTCTCTAAAACTATCTGGGGTACCATACCAGTGGAAAATGTGAAACTCTTCTGTGGTGCAGGTTTTTGGGGTTCACTGACTATCAACTCCACTTCTCCAGATTTGAGAGCAGGAACCTGGCGGTCCTGCAACCTGCCAGGAGGTGTTGCCGTGGGCCGGCTTTGAGAGAAGGAGCTGACTGGCTGCTGAGCAGTGGCGTTGGAGGTGCCTTTGCATGAAGAGGATGCTACCAACAAACACTCATCTATGAGGAGCTGAGGCTGGAGGAGTGGGACACAACTTGCTGTAACCTAGTGCAGAACCTGCACCATGTGGCGAGTCCTTGAGACCCCAAGGCCCCCATTGTATGCCCAGAAAGTAAAGTAACTGTGACAACTTAGGCCTCACAGAGAGCGCAACCACACCCTGCATGTAACATGACTAAGAGTATGTCACTGCCTGGCTCCTGAAGAACCGAGGTCCCTTGTTGGTTGGTGGGTGTCTCATCAACAGCATCTAGTGATGGTTGTCGCCGCATTGAGATCGCATACAACAAGCAGCCATTTCAACAACTTCATTGGATCACGAATGTGACCTGGGATGGGCTCTTCACATTAGGGATTGGGTTTCTGTCATCTGAAGGGAGGCGTTTGACCCCAAACAATACTGGCAAAGCGTGGCCTCCATCTCTCCTGCATGTGCATTGTCACAGCTCCTAAGAAGTGGCACACATCTGTGCACCAGATACAAAGCTAGAGACACCAGCCATGTTGGCCAGGCCGGCGGGAGTCAGCACGATTGTTCCTGGTGGGCCTGCACACCACCTGGAGCTGCGCTGTCCCTCTCCAACAGCCAGACCAAGCAGGACAACCTGCTGCAGACTGAGTAACAAAGGTCCAGTTAAAAAGTGTGACATTGAGGGGAGCACTATGAACTTTGGGGGCCATTTTACATGAGGCAAAGAACCCAAACATCAACTTACTTTGGTGATGGGTAGACAAGAAACAAGAGGGGCATCAAGATCATCGTACCCTCCCATCCCCCGGAGGGTAATGTCTTCAAACCTGCAATAACTGTATTTATGTTACTATTAGGGGTGGGTGGAACTCGGGGAGTTTCACTCTGGGGGTTCCCAAAAAAACTCAGTCAGATTAAGAGGAGTTGCACCAATTGGCGGACATATGTATGCTGCGCTGCTCATGCTGCAGTTTAGCATCAGAGGCGCAAGCAGCACTAAAAATCAGCACGAACGACACCAAGCAGTGCATAAGAGTACACAACCATTCGGGTTGATTTTGCTGCCGTTCAAGTGGAAAATCTACTCGAACGGCAGCCAATCTACTTGAGAAGCAGCCCTCTCACAGTACCGCCCATGTTAGAAAATGGCTCAATGGGACGCCAAATCTCGCTCGCATTTCTGGAGCCTAGTGGGAAAAAATTCCTCCACGCAGCCATTAGCGGAATTTGGCAAGAACTCCTCATTACAAGAGTAACACTGAGTCACCGAATTCGGACAATTCTGCAGGCGGGATAAAACATTCCTCCCAACCCTAGCTACCATTCCTTGTGGCCTAGATTAGCATCAGTTGGCTCTCCTTGCACAGTGATTGACACCTTGGCAATTGTGCACCATAATTCTGCCCTCTGAACCTTGTGTGTACAGCAATGTATTGTGTATTAGAGGTAAAGTACTCTTTCTTTTTTATATCGCGGTACTAGCTGGGCATTGTTTTATCGGCTACGATGATGGTTTTTCATTGAGTTCCGAGTCCCAACCAGTATCATATCCCAGAATATACGTTGGTCTTCTCGACTTCTGAACCTGGGAGTCAAATGTTGTGTCAGTACTTGTCGTTCATGTTCAGGTCCAGCAGTCAGGTAAAGCTGGAGGGCACCAGAAAAAAGTCTCCACTAGTTCTAATTTGAGTTCAGTAACCCTGGACTACCCTGAAACTCTTGACAAAGTTCATACGACATTGTATGTGGGTGCGCTTTACAATGTTTAAAGGTAACTTACATTGCATAGTGGCCGGGGAGGTTAGGATAGACTAGTGCATTGTTTAGTTACAGATTATATTGGATAGTAGCCGACTAGATCCTGTGATGAATCTTTGTGCTTGGGTGTACGCTCCATGGAACAACAGGTACAATCGAAGGCTCTCAGCAGTGGTGATGGATCACCCGTTCTCTTTAGTACAATCATAAAACAGGAGCCTGCACTAGGAACCAAGAAGCTACTAAAGTCCCATTTCTATCGCATCTGAAAGATGGTAGCCGGAGGTGGGAGGTGGTAACCACGTCACCTCCTGTGTCTCAATGTTTACCTACTTCCCGTCTCTTAACGGCTGAAAATGGCTATTCCTAGGTTAATTTGCCATTACAGTGTTCAGAGCGGCTTCATGCTACAAACCCAAGGGTGGTGAATGTGTGAAATTTATATGCAAATGCAACTTACTTTAGCTATCACTCTGTACAAAGTATCAGAATATTAAAATGAGGTGAGAGTTAATTACCTTATGTCCATTCCAGACCATAGCAATGCTACAACAAGCTGCCTCCAGCCCTGAGCAGTGCTAAATTAAACGGTCTCCAGACCTGAACACACTACCGACTCCTACATGGAAGTTAATCCCTTTAATCCAAAAAGATCAGTCAAATGCCTCTCTGGTTCAGATCAGGACAGGTGCAAACCATACATTGGATGCATGTTTTTCTGTACTAAGGCGGTATTATGTTTACGGACAATGTCTAATGGTAACTGTGGTAGTGCAGGTGCCGCGAGCTGCCGCTAATCCATGACATATGATCAGCCATACTTGGGAAGGCTCCACCCCTTTCGATGTGACCTCAGTAATCTCCAGGGTTTAGGACCATGAAAGAAAATATATTTTGATGATCCGACACACTTACTTACTTATACCTGCAGGCAGGCAGGCTTATCTGCCTGGACCGCTGCAGCAATAGAATGACCCTCCCACCTGTCAATCAGATCTGCCGCTTGCCACAGAGCGCAGCAAGTAGTGTGCGTCCCCAAAATGTCTGTGCAAAGACAATAAAAAGGAAGAAAGAAGAAGGAGAAAAGAAACAGATATTGCAAATGACTATTTCTTGCCATACAGAGAACAAGAATTTGTAAGTGAGACTACTCAAGACTATTCACTGACTAAAGTCAGGTTTTCAGGATATCTACTACAGCGAATATGCATGAAGTAAATTTACATACATAGGGCTAGAATCACACAACTGTTGGAAATTTGAATCTGCACATTTCTGACTTTTGGAGTATTTATCAATACTAAATGCTTCTTTCGCATACATTCATCCCTGAATACTTCTCACGAGAGTGATGTGGCTGTTGTCGATGACGTGTCATTCCGCAGGCGTGCGCCCAATGTTACCTCCTGTCACTGGGAATGAAAGCAGACAGGATAGCCAAATGATATCAATGGAGGGTATGTCCCAATATGGAGGCACAAAATGTTGATCTGGAACAATAACAATTCCGCAAAAAAATTGACTCCCACTATATTGTCAATGTAAGTATACGTGGATAAGTGTAGAGTTCCTATTCTTAACTCACAGTCTACTGACTTTGACAATATGTATAACGTACATATAAATATATGTGATAACCTAGGCAGGCATGGAATTAAGAATAGTAAATAGACACTTGTCTGTACATATACTTACCTTATCAGCATGGTGATAGCCAATACTGGTCGATATTGCTGCAGGTTGATATTAAAAATTCACTATTGTTGTAGAACACTGATCAACAACCTACACAGTAATTGGTCTTCTCTTAATTCTTGCGCCCCATCCCTCATGGGCCCATTCCGTGTGTCCCTCCGGCATTTTACAGATCATAAAAATGATTATTTGAACGGAGGTGAATGTGGTTTTTTTGGGTTTTTTTTTGTCCTCATCTCACCATATAGCACCTGCAATGAAAAGCAGTAAGCCAACCGATATCCTGAACTCCCCCTGGCATCTGCATTTTGCATTAGCTATAGGCCTGCCCAGGCCAACTTCTTTTGAAGCTAGGTGTAATCATAGGACCTGGGGGTACTAAATCAATCTCAGGTCTCTGCCCCAGCTTAAGAGTGGTGACCAAATGCTAGATTCCATACCATCCAAGTGACCAAGATCTAATCGGGCAGCACTGAATGAGGCCCTCAGCCATTTTTCGTACAGTGGGGGTGTTGGATCTTTCCACAGTCTACATATCTCTCTTCTGGCAACCCCGGTTCCTGGCGGTATTGGGTAGGTGTTACAGCATAGCGTGATTCAACGCGGGACCCAACCGGTGTCCTCTAGTCACCGCCAGGACTGTTGCTAGCAATTTCTAGCAACCCACTAGGCAATGCACCTGAAGACGTGGTAGGTAGAATACACCTCTCCACGTAGTGTAGATAGTTGCTTATGATCCTGAAGAAGTGCCTAGATCCTCCTGACACACGAGGCACGAAACATGTCGATCTATAGAGTAGAGCTTCATGACTAGACACCTTCTCTAGTACACTAGCCACTCTACACCAATATTAATCGGGTAGTTTACCTTCCGAATAAATTATTTATAAGGACTAACTGACCCTTTTTAACCTCACTACTTCACACATCTACACACTTTAGGCCCCCTTACCCCCATGCACCAACCGGCAGGAACAGAAGATCCCCGATAAAGAGCCCCGGTTCGGGTGCCCGTCAAGGATTGCAGCGCCGCCTTGACGAGGGGCAGAGCTCATATGATGAAGCATGACACCCAGCTTGCTGGGTGTGTGAGAGCTCTAGTTCAAACCAAGGGAATTTCCCAAGTTACTACTAGGCCGTTCTGTTTGATGGCATCCACGTCCTGAACTAACTCTTCTATGCACCAGAGGAACTTTGTACCCTTTTTTGTTCTTAATAAGTATTAAATACATTATCAAGCCTTTTTGCGTTACTGACATCCAGTCCATCAAGTCATTATTAATACCAAAGATTACTAACGGAAGGCTCAGGATGATCTTGACTTTAAAGATAGCATAAAGCGCATATTCCACTTGCTGCCAGAAGGGCCTTAATTTTCCACAATCGAAAAAAATGTGTAAGTCATCAGCCGGAGAAAATTCACACCTTGGGCATTTAGCAGATACATAGGTAGCAAACTTGGCTATTTTCTTAGGGGTGTAATATAGTCGGTTGATAACATATAAATGGTTCTTTTTTAATGAAGCAGGTTTGATTAGTTTATACAGTATATGCAGAGAAGATTCATATAACTCTACAGCAACACTGTCCAAGACAGATAGGTTCCAAACCGACTGCTGTGGGGGAGACTTGGCCAGATCAGTTTCCAAAAGTGTTTTATACCAATGGCCTGCCTCTTTTTTGATAAGATTCGTGTTTTGAAAAAGAGACTCTATTTCCCAGTTTCCACCTATATGTTCTTTCTCTGCAGTAAACCAGGAGACCAATTGGAGATATTTAAATCTTGAAAATAGGCTGCCAATTCGGGTCTTTAACACCTCCCATGGATGGACGCCTTCTGAGGAAATAAGGTCAGACCAAATCATAAGGCCAGCATCCTTTATAGGTTTCGCCAGGCAGTCTTTCAAACAAGCAGGCAGACCAGGGGAGTCCCAAATGGGGGCAAAGTCTGAATAATAACGGATCCCCCACATTCTCCTGATCTTATACCACCCATTTAAGGCTGTTTTTAATACCTTTAACCGTACTTTTTTTTAAATACCTTGGGGCTCCAAACTTATATAAGAAGCCCCCTCCTCCTCCCTCAAAAATAGCCATTTCTTTCAAAATCATCCCCCAACTAGAATCACCCGGAGACATAAGTAATGCCCGAACATTTTTAAATTGGAACGAGTGGGCATACCACAAAAGATCAGGAAGGGCCAAACCTCCCTTCAGAAGCTTCCGCCTTAGCTTCTTCCAGGAGAGTCTTGATGTTTTATTTGACCAGATGAAACTGCCAATTTTGCCTTGTATTTTGCGGATATCTCTATCTGAGAAACCAAGAGGAATGGTACTGAATATATACGTTAACTTTGGCAGGATTACCATTTTTATCAAGTTAACCCTTCCATAGATGGTTAAGGGCAAGTTCTTCCATCTTAAGAATAGATGTTCGATCTCATTTGACACTTTTTTCAGATTAATCTTAGGGATATCATCTATATTCCTCACTATAGTAACCCCAAGATATCTAAATTCCTTGCTAATACGGCCAGCCCAATTCTCGATGTTCCAGCACATCACCTCCGTTTTTGAGGAGTTGGAGAGATAGCCTGAAAGAGCTCCAAACTCCTCCATAATTAATTCTACTCTAGGAAGTGCCTCATTTGGATTACTGGTATAAACCAGCAAGTCATCTGCATATAGGGCTACCTTACTTCTATATAGATTAACACTAAAGGGGGTAATTGCCTCGTCTAATCTTATGGCTTGGGCCAGAGGTTCTATATACAAGTCAAACAGCAGGGGTGAAATGGGGCAACCCTGCCTTGTACCCCTAGTTATTGCAAAACTGGATGTTAACAGACCATTTAGCAGGATTGTGGCAGAGGCACCCTGATAGCAGTTGGGCAAGGTCTGGATAAAGGTTAAGCCCAATCCCATTGATTTCAGTAGTTCCCAAAGGAAGATCCAGCAGACGCGATCAAAGGCTTTTGCTGCATCAAATGCAGCAACAGCCAGGGGCTCCGACCTTGCTATTGCTAGATCAATGCTACCAATTAACTGCAAAGACTGATCTTGAATATATCTGCCGGGGATAAAACCCTTTTGGTCCCTATTTATCAAGGAAGGGATTACCTTGACCAATCTCCCTGCCAAAATACTCATAAAGATCTTATAATCAGCATTTAGGAGGGAGATTGGTCTATATGAATCTGCTTAACGGGGGTCTTTTCCGGGTTTTAGTACAAGAACGATCGTGGCCTCTTTCCATGAGTTTGGGACTCTACCATTTGGACTGTATATAGTGTTAAATAGTTCGCACATCCCGGAGAGCAACTCGTTCTGTAATATTTTATATATTTCACCCGGAAGGGCATCTGTCCCTGCGGCTTTATTACTCGTGACCCTGCTAATATATAGTTTTACTTCTAGCTCTGTTATAGGGGCATCTATAGAAAGACAGCAGCTTTCAGTTAAGATAGGTCATTCTTTGAGTTGCAACCATTTTTGAATATTATCTGAGTTTGGTATGGTCTCCTCTCTATATAGATCTGAAAACAAGGATACAAGACAGCTCTGCATGTCCTCCCATTTTCCTGAACTCTCCCCGCTCCCGTCAATTATTAATTCATTAATGTTATTTTTGGCACGGTCTGCCCTTGCTTTCCAGGCTAAGATAGCCCCCGCTTTTTCGCCATACTCGAAATGCTGCATATTTTGGACAGACCACTGTGCCTTGATTTTTACCTCTAATTTTCCTCTGTAGACCTGTTGTAAATGTTCAAGATCTTTATAAACTTGTGTCATTTTTTCATTTGAGTACCGGGGATTGTTTAACCTTTCGACTTCCAATTTACTTATGCTATTTTCCAAGCTTTTGAAGATTGATAATTCTTCTCTATTTTTTGAACAAATCAAACTGTGGAGTTGCCCTCGTAAGTTTGCTTTAAAAGCATCCCAAACAAATTCCAGGGAAGTGGAGCCTAGATTAAGTCGGAAATAATCTACTGTGGAGGCTTTGAGAACATTGATTATATCGGTGTTAGAGAGCATTGCGCGTTTTAATGTCCATCTAGGATTGGGGGTTCTCCTTCCCCCTGAATATAAAAAAGAGAAGGATATAGGAGCATGGTCAGAGAGGATGGTGGGTAGGATCGAGATATCAAGAATATTCTCCAAGATAGTCCTATCAGCTAACAGATAGTCAATTCTTGAAGAATGACCATATTTCTTACTGAGAAAAGTAAACCCTGTCTTATCTCCATGTTTTGCCCTCCACACATCAGCTAAACCAAGCTCATGCATCATATTAATCATCCCACGGCGAATATTAGGGTTTCCAACATAGTGGCTTTTATTGGACCTATCCCTAATGGGGTTAAGAAGAACATTGAAATCACCTCCTATGATTATTGGGGAGTTGGTTTCTGTTAGTTTAGCCTGTAGTTTATAGATATACGCTGGATCGTCAAGATTTGGTCCGTAAAATGATGCTAAGGATAACTCTCTCCCTTCAATTACAATCTGGGCGGTGATCCATCTACCCGACTGATCTGAGGAGACTGATTTAATATCCACTCCAGCACCTGTTCTAATTAAAATAACCACCCCTTTAGTGTGGCCTACTTGCTCAGAAGGATAGAATGACTCAACCCAGCGAAATTTACCAAAAGAGATCCTGCTTTCCAGTAGGCTCAAATGAGACTCCTGGAGGAGGAAGATCTGGGCTGTAGTTTGTTCGAGATATTTCATTACCAATCTAAGCCTTCGTGGGCATCTGAGACCGTTAACATTCCATGAGATAAAATTTATACATCTATTCATTGCAACTACCCCTTAATCCGACTTTTAATCGAACATTCCATATACTGCTTTTTTAGCGCCAAGTTAAACAGGTTTCTTTGAGATTGAGGATATTTTTTTGACTTTTTTCCCCTTGCAACCCCACCATGCTCCCCGTCCCTCCCCCCTTACACCTGTGACCCTATCATGCCCCAGTGCCCCTACCTTACTACCCTGGGAAACCCTCCTTTCTCTTCTGAGCATACGCTCATTAGGGCGAGACCTCCCTGACACTATACATAGATAGAAAAATAAAAAGAAAAAAAATTGATTTCCTGGACCCTTCAGTGGAATACCAACACTAAGTAAGTGAGCGTGTGATATTTTATTGACAGATATTACAAAGAAGCCTCTCCCTCTTTTTCACTTCTTATTTTCCCGATAAGGTCATCAACTTCCTCAATCTGATGCATATTATACATATGAGTATTCCACATTATCCGTAGGAGGGCTGGGAATCTTAATTGAACCTTAACACCAAGGGCGTTTAGAGTTGTCATCCTTTTGCCTAACTCCCATTGTTTTGTGGCCGTAATATGGGAAATGTCAGACCTGATGATGTAGGAGAACGAGCTGGAGTACGAGCTGCACTTCACAGGGCCTGATTTCAACGCAAGAGATAGAATTTTCTCTTTTGATGTGTATGTGAGAAAGTTCACCAGGATTTTCCTCGGTTTAGACCTTGTTGGATTCCTTCTGTAGGGGTCACGATGAACTCGTTGAATATCAGAAGATAGATTTAGATCCGGAACGTCCTTAAGGATTGTTCCCTTTAGAAGTGCAATCACGAATTCTTTTATATCACTTCCCTCCAAGTCTTCCGGGACATTCAACATTTTCAGATTGTTCTTCCTGGCATGATTCTCGAGTCGTTCAATATTATCTTTTAATTCTCTATTTTGGAGTGCTAACTTATCCATTTCGGCAGTAGAGCTGTGTAGAGCCTCCCTTAGTTTTGGGATCTCCCCCTCCAGAATATCGGTCCTTTTGGAGACCTCTTCAATCTTTTGCACCAAGACCTCACAGGAAGATTTAATATCGGCTTGGTTAGTCTCAGAGATTGAAAATCGCCTTCCAATGTAGTCCTTTAAGGCCAATAGTATATCCGCTAAAGCCCCAACTCCATCATTCTTATTCCGAAGAATATCACCCTCTAGTATATGGGGCAGTTCAGCATCAACCTTTGAGATCGGCTTTTGGGGAAACATGGCGGCCGGAAGCTAACGGCCGTGGCTGAGCTCTCCCTGACACTCGCTCATGGACCCGCGTAAAACACATTAAGATGCATCTTTTTCATACGTAACGAGACGTTTTGATTTACCAACCAGCTGGCTTCGAACGGATCCTTCAGAAGAAGCCCCCTCTGTTTTCAACCTAAATTAACTTCTTTGACCCACCGTAACTGGATGGTGCCTCTGGTGATTTCGCAGCTCAGATTGGGCGGCGCTGTGCGGGAGTGGAGGAAGCGCGCCTCGAGCTTCAGCTCCGGGCTAATTCTGGCAGGGACAGAACTAGCAAGGCCTGCTCCGGCTCCGGCTACGTTGAATGGTGCAGGAGGTCCTGGTATGCGAGTGGGCTGGTAAGCTGGGGGAAACGGAAGGCTCGAGGTAAGGCTATCCCCGCAACTATCCCTGCAATTAAAGCTTTAGAAGCTCAAGATCTCGACTCCTCAAATAACGATATTTCTTTGGCTGTATTGGAACCTGGTCAGGTCGCTCTCAAGGAAGCGAGAGGAGCTACTATTTCAAATATTGCACCTCGGGAGTGTATGGATAGCGGGGGGTGCAGCCTCCAGAGTGCCCTTAGTAGTGCTATTGTGCAGAATTGTGTAACCTTAAATAACAATAACGTTAATACCATATCTCCAATCAGTAGATATACCCTGCGGAACAGAGTGGCAAGGCTGGATATAAACACAGATACTGCCTATCCTATTGCTGGTGCTCCCCCAACTGTCAAGATTAAAGTCTCTGCTAGGCAGGGAGGGTGAAAAGCAGCCACGGAGGGTACCTCCGGAGAAGAGGGAAAAGGTAGCGGGAGAGCAAAGAAAGCCCCCTCATCCAAAGTTAGAGTGACTCCTTCGTTAAAGTCCTTTTATAAGGTATTATCCAACCCCCTGGACAGAGGTAAAGAAGTAAACAATAAAAGTACCATGGCCTCTCCTAACAAACAGACTTCGAGATCCAGGAGTCCCGAGAAATCACCTTTACCTCTACCCCCAGAGAAAGACACCCAGCTGATATTAGCTGAGGGAGACAGTGCAGTATCCTTCGTAGATATACATCCCTCGGTCAGGGTGTCGAACAGATATTCGGCTTTAGGAGCCTTAGGTAGTTCAGCCTGTAGTGAAAATCAGGAAGCCTCTCTAGGAACAGGAACAGATAAAACAGCGGAAACTGTTTCAGCTGAGATAACTCACGATGGCTGATGCTGAACTGCCCCATATACTAGAGGTGAATGTGTTTTGTATCTCACTGAAGGAAGCTAGTTTGATGCAGAGAAGTTCATCTTCTGAGGCAACAGTGTCTTGGAAAAGGCAGTCTCTTTCTAGACTGGAGGGTTCCAAGCCTGCTCTTCAGGAGGGGGTCCATAAACTAAGGGTAGCAGAATAACCAGAAAGATAGTTTTCCATGGATGACAGTTCTAACATGGCCGTCACATGTTACACTGATTGGGCGCTTGCAATATCCCAGAATGGACAAGTGACGCCGCTGTCCACGCAGAGGGGACGTAATTGTAAATTGTATTTATTTAGCGTTTACTACCCTGACAAGGCGTTGAAGCGTATGTAGTTTGTCAAATGGGCCCACAATGTTGCTATTGGATTTGGACTGATTTGCCTAAGATGAGCACCTTTTTGAATGGCACTGATATTCTAGAAATAATGGACTGTTACCCTGAGGGCAGAAAAGCCTTAACTCAAGGGTTTGAGAAGTTTTAGTTCCATCATTTCACAACATTTGCTGTTATCTGATCAAGCTCTCTGGGAAAGTTATTGGCTATGTGTGGACCCCGTGCTTGTTGAGCACAGAGACTCAACTCATGCCTCACTATTGAGGCCCAACGATGCCGAAATGTGCCTATAGATGTTTTTATTCAGTGTAGGTGGGACATGGCCTACATGTATTGATGTGTCTGCGGCAACTTGGAATGAATCTCACAGAGTGTTTGAAAACAATCTGGCCCAGTCATTAAAAATTATAAAACCTAGACCTGTACCTTTTCTCCTACGTTTGAGTGTAGATGTATACATTTTTGGGGTTAACTGAGATTTCCAATAGTACTTCTGGAAAGCTGAGTTAGTTGCAGGTTTCAAGGAGTTCTCCCGGAATCTTTTAGGAGTTCCTTTTTCCTCACATATAAAGGCGGTTCTGCAGGTGTTTTTGTGTAAAGTTTACAATTACACATGCAACAATTAGGGCCTGTTTTAGAGTTTGGTGGGAACTAAAAATCCTCCAGTGTCTGAGGACGCTCTAAACAGAGTAAAATCCACTGAATTCCCTCCTCCATGGAGATAATATAGTGGAAGTCATTCTGCCAGACTCCGTTCCCTCCAAACTCTAAATAAGGGTCTGAGGGCCAAATGTAGGTAGCATCACATTTACCGACTCATAAATACCGAATTTTACCGATTCGGTATTTATGAATCGGTAAATGCGATGTAGGTAATAATTCGGTAAAATGTACCAATTCGGAAAAAATCGGTAATTTAGAATCGGTATTTACCGATTCGTTAATGAGGCATACCTTCCCATTGATTGAATCAATGGGAAGGTATGCCTCATTACCGATTCGGTAAATACCGATTCAGTAATGGGGGGAGCATATACAAGGGTGGCAGGGTGTCACATTGACACCCTGTTGCACCCCTGAATCTTGCATGTGTGCACATGTGGCGCTCATACATGCCCTAAGGGCATGTATGTCTGCCACATGGCACTTGTACATCTGCTTAATTTCACGTTTTGAAATGTATTCGGTATTTTCCACCAACCTATATTTGGTGGTAAATACCGAATTCTTATTCCTAAACATCACTCCTTAGAGTGCTCCCTACATATGGATTCAGGATTCGGTATTTACCGATTCGGTATTTCTACCGATTCGGTAAATACCGAATCCTGACATATGCCTCCTACATCTCAAATAGCTAAATGCCGGTCGGTAACGGGATATTTACCGAATTTCGGCCGTTACCGACCGGTATTTAGCTACCTACATGAGGCCCTAAGTCTCCAAATGTTTCAAGGTAAGAATGGGCCAAGAAATTGTTTGTGAGCACCCAACAAGCATGGTTGTGAGAGTTTGGAAACTTTCTTGGCATTCCTAGCTTGAAACGTCCAGTGTCCACTCCGTGGTGAGGAAATGTACTCACAAGAAAATCTACATATGAATAATTCTTTTTCCTAGTGTAATTTTCTTGTGATTGGCACATTTACACATGCGAATATCTTTGAGAATGCGGCCAATGAAGAGCTGCCCTGAGGGAAGAAGAGCATTGGCCCTACAGGTCTGGAAGATTAAGCCCAGGCCTTCTTCTCATAATGTTGTAGTTTTACGACTTTCAACAGTGACAGGTATTTCATCCTGATCTCCTTCAGTTTTCACATTATGCAAAGGGGGCGGAGAGAGCCGAGATCCCTGGAAGGGGTGTGGCTAGTTATCTACAAGGGAGAAACCCTTTAAACTCATATGTTCAGCATTAAGGAATGTATGAGTCATATTAAGGCCCTCCAGCCCCAGAAAAGTAGGATCCTGAAACTCTGACCCATTGAGTTTATTATCCAGATGAGAGACTCCATCTTGGCTCCATGGGAAGTCGAAAGGATCCCCCCGGGAGTATGGGTCCGTATGGGAAGGTGAGGGCAGGGGGGTATTAAGAGATGCTCCTTCCTACTCTCTTGTCTGCACCAGCTCTGCTCATCCGCTTGGCCAGATCCTGCTTCTAGCGACCATGCAGAGAGATGCTGACCTGCATTCAAACTCATGGTCACATATTTTGGCAACTTCTCCCCTAGGAGCTTTGCCTCTCGTGACGGGTCCGAATCACAAGAAATGGTCAATCCCAGCTGGCAAAGGCGTGTGCCTAGGATGGGTGGAGATTTCCGACCTCTGGCCCTGTTCTCAGAGTGCCCAAGTCACGTGGTGTGAGAAGAACAGTCATTTCACCTTTATTTTTATTTTTAGTCTTAATATTCAGACTTAAAAAGGGAGTTTTCTGTAAGTTTAGGAGGACGCAAAAGTTGGAAACCATTGCTACCGTAGGCAGGACCACAGATAGTTAACACTCTCTGGATTTTCTTACCATTTGAATTGTCATCCCCCTGGATATTTTATGGGGGGAACCAGCCCTCGAACACCACCCACCTCACTCACCCCTCTCCGGAGTCACGTGCCAATGCAGGGAAAAGGTGCACACTTGGTGGGATATTCACACTAGAAAGTAAAATCTAAGTACAGAAACCAGCCATAAAAATATTAATTTATGTATACAGCGCTTGCACTCAAAACGCTTTACAAAGAATATTTTTTTTAAATCTTGCTATAACTTTTCTGTAACATTCATTTTTTCGTTCGCCCTAAAACACTGTGGTTATAGTACTGTAAACAATTCTATACATAAATAATCATGTAAGATGCTATTTTATGATAAATTATTTTTTGTACCGCACACAATACAATTTTTGTCACTTTTAAGCGTGATAACTAAGAGGTGTTACCAGGGGCGGCTCCTTCGCTATGGCGGAGGTGCACCGCCCCCTCCTGCCAGCCTCAAAATTTAAAAAATAAACGATAATAAAATGTGGTTATTATCGTTTTATTCTTCTTCCATTTAATGAGGATTGGGGGCGGGTCCATCGGGGGGAAAGGCAGGAGGGAGAGTGGTGAGCACTGTGATTCAGGGTGCCTGATGGTTTGGCCGGCTGTCTCAGGCAGGCCAAAGCGTCATGCGCAGTGAAGCTCTCTCCAACCCCAGCTGCACTGCAGGTTGCAGACAGTAGTCACAGGCTCCCAATCTCCCTGGGAGCGCCAATCACGGGTGCTCAGGCCAATCCCGACGCTGCTCTCATGCATGAGAGCAGCGTCAGGATTGGCTGCAGGGGAGGTTGGACTTGGGAGCCTGCGCTGCAGCGAGGAAGAAACAGAAGAGCGGCATTATGGCAGGTGTGACGCGGCAGGTGCGTTTTTATTTTACTGTATTGTACGTCTGTCATCCCACCACGCCACTCCAACGGCACACCAGCCGCTACTGGCTGTTACTATTACCCAATTTAATGATAATCGGTTTATCAAACTTGGAAAGATAAAAGTCAGAGATGCACTTGGCAGAATTCTAACCTATGGTCTTCACATCAAAGGAGTCAGCAGGGAGAGTTCACTTGCTGAGCCATTTTACTGTCTTAAAAAGCCACAACAAATTCTAAGGTGCCCCGGCTAATCGGTGCAAACCACGTAACCAAGAAAGGGGCACACACACTTTAAGGGCAAGTTTTCTAATATGTGGCAACAGGTTTGGTCACAAGAGTGACACAAACTGGTGTAACTTGTTTATTTGGGATTTAGCTTCCAACACAACAATGTCCTTGTAAAGTAATGAACAGTAGCATAGTGCTGCCTTGCACTGCTTAGCGTCAAGGGGTCACCCCATGGGTGGGACAAGGGCGCTACCACGCAACCACCAAGGTTTGTGGCACAAAGCCCACTCTGCTAACATTGGTAGACAGGGCTCTGCACCACAAAATAATTCCCCTTAAATTCTGGCATTAAAAAGGAGAAATGTTTTAAATTCTCCAATCTTTTCTGACTTTGTATGTGTGCAAACTTTGAAAGTGGGAAAAGTTTTAAACTTTGTCTAAGAATAGTATTTCGTACTGGAAGGGTGCGGTTCCAGTACAAAACCTATGACAGGCGTCACACACAGACCTTTGCACGATGGTGCAAAGGCGTGTGTTCTTGGCTCTGGGCAGCCTTGAAGAGCACCAGCACAGGAGAAACGTGCAGGAGTGCCATAGCTGTTCTGCTGTCTCTCCCGCTCACGCAACACAGCGCAACAACTTTGGTTGCTCAGCTGGGTTGGATAACAACTTTGCAATCTGTCCCTCCGACAGTGCAAATGGCTCCACCCAGATACAATGGAAGGCAAAATTCCTAGGCAGTCAAATGGTCAAACAAATTTAACAACTCATCTTCACAAACAACATGATAAGGAGAACTCAGTGTCAATACAATTAAACTGCGTTAAAACATATCGGAATTTTATTTAATTCATTTTTTTTAAAAAAGACTTTCGTTCAGATAATGTTGTGAACAATACATCATTCTGATGCAACATAATTTCAATAGAATACAAAATCAACAATTATCACAAAACCAAAAAATGGTCTAAGATAGACAAAACATTAATACATATACATAGCCATAATAAAAAACAACTCAACAAAGAAATAAGGACAAGTGATGTGAGGTGGCTAAAAGATGGATCTTCTCAACGCGCGTTTCGGCACTAAAAGCGCCTTCATCAGGAGGGCCACAACTCTTTCCTACAGGACAATAAATATTCTATAAAACATAATTCTTAATAGATAATAAACAGACTGTGAAAAGTAAATAATTAAATACATAAATAGTAGCACTAGTGCACATTAAATCTAGGGCTGTTATTTGCAATGTAAAGATCTGTGGCTTTTTATGTGCACAAGTCTCACAACTGTGGAAAATCTGCTGAAAGTACAGATTCAAGGGTCAAGTCATGTCTAGGGTGGACACGTGGGTGTTTACAATCGTGTCACTGGAAGGGTCATACAGATTGGGTGAACACACACACACAATGTTTGAGGCCTTTCACAAGTATTCACAATGTCTTCCCCACAGTTCCATGCTCTTCTTAACTTACTGAATCTTCCAGGAGAAAGTAGTGCAAAAAGTGGGGGTCAAGAACAGGAACAGCCCCAAGACTTGTAGAGAAAAATATTGAATAAAGTTAATTTTGAAATCTTACACTTGAACGATGTTTCACAATGCAGAATATCTGCACACTTAGGGTGGAGGTAAAAAGGAGTACATCAAGGAAATTACAGTAGAGGTCTGAGAGTTTTGTGAATTGGGTAATAATCAATATCTCTGCAACCTAGGCAAACGTATTTTAAATTCAAAGTTTTTTAATTGTTTCCATAGATAATGCATTCTTTTGAGAGCATGTCTCCACTTCAGTACATCTGAACACAGTCACTGAAGACCCTAGTCAAAGCGGAGGTCAGGGGGCGGATCCTCCATGTGGGCAGAGGAGCGCCGCCCCACTGCTTTCTCGCAGTGCGAGAAGCAGAAACATAAAATGGTATTATAAATACCATTTCATGTTTCTCCTTCTCGCACTGCGAGAAAGCAGAAGGGTTTGGTTGGGGGTGGGCGAGTAGTCGGGTCTGCTCGAGGGTAGGGGGGTAGTGGTTGCCCAATGTTGTGGGCCCTGACTGTTTGGTCGGCCAATGGCCTCCCCATAGACACCTGTGTGGTCGACGGCCCAACCAATCACAACGCTGCCATTGCAGTGTTGTGATTAGCTTAGGGGAGGGGGGAGGCTGCCTGCTTCCTTTTCCTGAGGAGGCAGGACAGCAGGAGCAGACCGAGCATTGACGACACGGGACCCAGGAAAGGTACGTTTAAAAAATGTTTATATTATTACTTAAACCCCCCTTCCCTCTCCACTACTCGCCTGTCCCCCAACCAACCTGCACGACCCCACGCTTGCCCCGCACCCATGAGCCAAGCCAGCCGCGACTGGCAGAGGTAGATCTTGCAAAGGCACTTTGACTTCAGCTCATAAGGCAGCAGAATTTGGTTGGAATCTTTCTGTTGGGATGCACAGTCACAGACACTTCAACTCCTTTTTTAAGGACTGTCAAATGTGGTTACAATTCTCCTGGACGCCAGCCATCACAGGCACTTTTGCTTTGCTTCGTAGCATGCCATATGGGCACCAGGTCGTAGCTTGAGCTCAAGGTCTCCTGGTCTCAACACGCAGCCGGGTGGTGCAGGTCCTTTCTTGGGTCTCGGCGAGCTACTTTCGATTCCTGCGGCCCAGCTTCTGAAAGTCGAACTTTTCTAGGCAGCCTCTTCTTCATGCAAGGGCTAGCTTCTGAAAGTCGAACTTTTCTAGGCAGCCTCTTCTTCATGCAAGGGCTAGCTTCAGCACCCTCCTCTGTAGTTAGCTATCTCCTTCAACAAGTTAGGAACTAGCCAGCACTTCTCTTGGCAGGCTACAGAACTTCCAGGTTCCTGACCCCAAACCGGGCGACAGGACATCTTTAGTCAGTGACCCGAAAGCAAGAGCACAGAAGAGGTTCTTGGTCTCCACTGCACTGGAATTCAAATTCTGAATGATGAGAAATCTTGGCATGGTTTCTTTCCCAAAGGTATACCATATTTGCAGAAAGAGCTTGTGTTTGCCACATGTTCAACTCTGGGGCCAGCTCGGGCAGCTCCAGACTTTTGTGTATTCCTCCCAGTCTGTCTTCTAGTGTCAGCAGGAAAGTGAGGTGGACTTGGGAGCTCCCTGGGAGTAGAGACAAAACACAAAGTTTCAAAACCGGAACAGCTTTCCCCACTCAAGTTGTTGTGGGTAACACGTCTGTGGAAGAATGTAACAGGCAGTGCTTAATTTGAGCCGCTGGTTTCTGGTACTCAGCATCAGCACTTAATCGTAAAGACCGGCGCTTTTTCTGAGCACCAGTTAAGGACTTATTCATTTCCAGGCAGATTAAGTGTTTTGCTTAGAAACACAGGATGTTTAGGTGACGCCGAGACTGGAATCTGGTTCCCCGGCTCCGAAGTTGACAGCTCTGGCCATTACACCACATCCTCGCTCCACTTTCATGGTTAGTAGTTGGTTCTGTCAGCGCAAACAAGAGAAATGGGCTGGTGCAAGCTGCCTCCTGACGAGAGCCCTGGCACTTATGTTTTTTACGAATTAACCACTGGGAACAGGAAGAATTTGGGGGTTCTCAGTACACTTAAAAGGGACCGTGTCTTTCCTACCCTCCACAACACAGAGTTTAATCTCTACTATAGACCTTAGAAATACTTTCGAGAAGCCCTGTAATCGATAATGCTGCCTGGAATGCTCTCACCATCCTTCATCTTAGCTACCACACAGGTGCAGGAAATCAAAATGGATTTTTGCAGTGTCAGAAGCCATGCAAAGCATATATTCCACATGCATAGGGTAAATATATATGGGTCATTCATGTCACACATCGATAGAGAGAAGAGCCTAGCTGCAAGGGACTGGTCGACCAATTTAAAAAGAGTAGAGTAGGCCTAGCAGGTGACAGGCAAACCTGTCCTGCCTCCACTGTCGGCCCCTCCACAGGCCAAAGAGCTGATGGCCATCACGTTCAGAAAATGAGGGTGCACCTGGTCTGCCCCTCCAGACCACGGAGCCCCACTTTGGATTGTTTTCCATGTCACACTAGGCCTTCAATCAGCGTAAATACATGATTGTTGAGTGTGCGTACTGAGGTCAAAACTCAACAAGCATTGGCATAGCCAATAGGTCTCGCCTTAGGGACCTTATAAGTGTTTAGCCATGCAACAGTTGCATAACTAAACACTTATAAGGTCCCAAAAGCGAGACCTATTGGCTATGCCAATGCTTGTTTTAACTGCTGCAATCTATTGAAGCCTCACGGAGAACATCAAAGCGGCCGCGAAAGTGATCGCGATCAAACATCAAAGCGGCCGCGAAAGTGAAAGTAATCACGGTAAAGCGCGACGCGCGCGCCCGCGCACATGCACTGTAGCTCTAGGCTGGCCTGCTAGCACTTTTTGGAGCCCTCACAAAATGTCTCACCAGACCAGCGCATGCGCTGGGTCAGGCGAGACCTAAAAAGCACATCAGAGACTAGAAGTGGGCGAGCCAACAAATTAACAGGGAGAGAGACAAGCCAGCGCCGAGCCGAACATGTAGCGTGGCTCTAAGAGCCCATGCATGAGTCTAGCCTTAAAAATATTTGGCATGTAAAATTGTGTGTCCTCATGTAACGTAACTGGTGCTATGTAAAGCGCTCTGATACCCGATTTGGGCCAAGTTAGCGCTGTATAAAATTCTGCAACAAAAAAAATATACTATTATTATTATTAATAGCCTGTACAGACTTTATCTAAAAATGCGATAACGTCTCTTCAAAATAAAAATAAAAGTGTCTTTATAACGGGCGTAAGCTTTTCACCCTAGTAGGTGTATATCACTACATTAAGAAATTATTTTGAAAAGTGATAGTTTTTAAACATGATATTAGAAACATTGCTACAATCGTCCATGCCAGCAATGCCTTTAGTAAACTAAGAGCAAGTTAGTTGTCATGTGCACCCTATGTGTGGTCTATAGTCTTATTATAGAAGCGGCAACACTATAGTCTATTAAATGAAACACAAGGTTTTGTGCAGCGCACATCCTGAACTCGCATGTTTGGATGTCTTCTCAAATGTGATCATGAAGAAAAGGGAGGCTCAGTGAAATAAAATATTTGTCTAGGATCACACAATCTAACTGATTTGGGAGTACAGGATTTATTCCAGGTTTCCTGGTTTCACTTTTTGCAAAACAGACACTAAATAAGCATCTCTTTTACTCTCCTTTTTAGGGTCTGGCTTGCAACGCAGCTGTCGCCCAACGATTGTATGAGCATCACTAGAGGGCGGCTTTGACTCCGCGCACTTGTTGGGATGCAGGAGCACATGTTTTGATTGGGCAGAAGCTGTGTGCTTCCACACAAAAAAAAGGCTTGCCCTCCACACAGCTATGACCATTTTGTTTAAGGGCTGGCAGTGCAGCTGTCTCTAGACAGTTATTTGAAGATCAGTAGAGAGGGCCTTGGCTCCGCCCACATGTCGGGAGCTAGGAGTACAACTTTTGATTGGGAAGAAGTTGTGTGCTTCCACAAAAAAGTGCTCACCGTTCCCATAGCTGTGATCATTTTATTTATCCAGCTGCCTGAGCTTGAATTTTCTGGGGTGGCGTGGTGAGAAAAAAAGCGATGGATTAAACTCAGATCTTTGTGGCTGGGGGTGAATGTTTGCATTGTTCAACATTCCGTCCATCATTTGTTCCTTTTACTTTTGTTGCCCTAAGTGGGAAGGGGATGCCCCGACGTGGGTCCCGTGCTCACTGCACCACTGGATTCAAGCTAGCCTGACTGATGAGGGGTGATCCCCGAAACCGGTCCCAGGATGCTCGTTTCCGTCCAGGGAGGACCTGGCTTGGCAGTTTGGGCTGGACTGTTCCCACAAGGAACAGGTCAAGACTGATTTGCATATGGCTGGGTCTAAACTGGGGTGGCATGGTGAGGAAAAGAACACGGGATCTTTGTGACTGGGGTGAATGTTTGCATTGTTCAGCATTCCATCCATCATTTGTTCCTTCTGCTCTCGAATTTTCAGGGGCATGCGCATGACACTGCAATATTATTAAACTGTCTTAGAGAACTAGATAATTTATGGTGTTTTTCTCTGACAGCAGCACAGCTGGGAGGAGGGCAGTCATGAACCTACATGGATGTTTAGGTCGGGCCTTACAGTGCAACTGTTACCTGACCTTTTAACCTACACCAATATTATTCTAGAAACCTTTGCTTTCACACAAATACATATCCATTCCCATGCCCTCTACTAGTAATACTCCACATCACCATACAACATTCCTTTAAAGGCAGCCCTATTGGTATTGACAATCCTTGTCAATAAAATGTTAATGCTTTGTATTTATTTCTTGCACGTTTAGATTGTGCAAGGTAGAAGCCCTGGCTCAGCTTATCTTGACCTTGAGGTTCCAACATCTCTTTGAGTTGACCCAGAGTTAGGTGCCTGGTTCGAGCCTTGCTCAAGCTTTCAGTGGCTTGTTCACTTCTATAAGAGACTTTCTATGGGCCATGCAGGGGCCCACTCTCCAGAGCCATGCATGGGGCCTTTACTGTCCTAGCAAGGCCCGAAAGGTTTGGCTTTTTTCAATGAAAAGGGAGCGCTCCTGTGGGAAAATATCTATTTTGCCTGAAGGACTGAAAATCCTCTCACCAAGCCCTGACATCAAAAATAAGGTTAAATCATGGTTATGTAGGGCTGACCATAAAGCATGCATAGCAATGATTTGTCCGTGTATATAAAACCATTCCTATGAGTTAAACTCCATCGGTGTAAACTGCTCTCTCATACCTAAAAAATTCTGCAAGACAGCAGACATGACATAGCAGGCTCTGTATCCCTAAATGATTAAAAAGGGAGTTTCTTCATGAAAGACTTCAAAACATTTCATTGAAGAAAAGATTAAACCATAAAATACCATTACTGGACTTAATTCAAGTATGTATTTATCACCCCTTTGATAATGTAAGCGTAACCCCTGGAAAAGAAAGAGCGGAGATGAAAGCCTTTTCCAACAGTGGAGTTGAGATGAACCATCTGAGATGACTTAGATAACATACCAGCACCTACCGTGGGTGAGCAGCAGGTCTCACAGGAGGCGAGAGATTCAAAGCAGAGCCCGGCCAGCACCAGGCAGACACGCTGTGGTTTTGACATGCCTGGACGGCAACACTACAGGTAGCTTCTTCAACCATGGCACCCACTGCATTTGTTTTGACTCTGTGTATTGTATCTTGTGCGCCGCCCTGATGCTTAGAAATGCTCTTGTAGATCTGATGTCTGCAGGTCTTGAGCGCACTAAAGGTACATTTAGCACCCACTCATCCATGTTATGATTTATGGACGTCATGGGTGGGCTAATGTCTTTCCATGCAATGTTGAACCTTTCGGGGTCACAGCCAGGGCTTCGATCCACTGTGAATTGTCCGATCCTTGGTGATAAGGAGTAAAGACTCTCTAAAGTGATATCTTACACTACCAGCTTTGTAAAACATTCAAACTCCATCTTAGGGCCTGATGTAGCTCTCGGCGGACGGACGGATATATCATCCACTGAAATATTAATCCCATAGGATGGAATAGAATTTATATTTTGGCAGACGGGATATCTATCACCTTTGCGACAGAGTAACCTGTCCACCGAGATCTAAATGAGGCCCTTAATGTCATCTTGGGGCTCTCAATAAGGCTAGAGCCGAGCCTACCACCACCTCCAACAATCTTGCTCCTGGACCATCTAGGTGTGATGCATTTCTGGAATTTTAGATTGTCTGTGATCGCAGGAGATATGCATTTGTTGCAGCGGAGTTACACGATAATCCTATGTTGCAAAGATTAGCAATCTCACGAGCATGCGACAGAAGGTGGCTGTGTTTTTACATCACAACAACCATAACAGAGTCACAATGACAAAGTCTCTGCAAGAATCTGCTGGGTCAAGGTCAAAAAGACAATTGACTAACTCTAAACAACTGCGGTTACGGAAATTGAGTTTGACCCAGATGTAAATCTACCTAGAGTTATCACTTTGACCACAGAAGATGACAGAGTGGTGTCTGTGATCACAAAATATTTTGTATCTGCTTAATTTGAGAGGGTGCTTGCAGGTAGAGCCCACTAGCACTCATGTTTGGGGACTGATCCAAAGCAAGACAGAGAAAAAGACAAAAGGGGGAAAGAATAAAAGAGTGAGAAAAAGAAAAAGCAGTACTGAAAAAGCACCTGCAAAGTGAGCTATAGAGGAGTGTCTGGTGGCGACATGAGGTGGAGTCAGGTCACGGCAGCCTTCGTATTCAGCACCCGGACCTTCATAGCGCCGGCGGCAGGCTTCTAACCCACATTTTGGGCCCTGGCACTTATTCTTTTACAAATTAAGCAGTGGTGGCTAATTAGCTTACATGCTGTGTACTGAATTGCACTGTAGCAGAATTGTATAGTGCCTTACACCCCTGACTGTGCACTAAAGCACTTCTTGGTGGATGAGGCTGAGGATACCCCAGTCTTTCTTTCCCGGAAGAAGAGTGCGGGTCCACAACGAGCGCTTTAGTGGTGCACGTGACGGCTGGAGTCGTGCTGCAATTATGTCGCGATAAAGTTGTGGCAGCGCTTATACTTGGAGTAAGATAGGGGTAAGAGTTAAATATTTTGTGAATACATATAATTCTTGTGTGCGCAACTGATGCATGTGCTGTGGAGTGCACACAGATACGTGCAGGCCTCTTGGTGCACATGATAAAGGCAGGTCTTTAACATTCTAAAGGTGGGGGCGCGTATGTAACGGGAAGAGTTTTGGGCAGAGGGTCAGTAGCTGCCTGTCCCGAGGAGATCTGGGTGTCACTGGCAGAGGAATAAAAGATGTATTCAAAGATATAACTGCCCGGTTTCCAGTTCGAATACGTGTGACATATCTACGTTGCAATGTGCCTCTGTGTGACATGTACACACCTCATGCATGACACTTCCGAAGACACTTTATTGCAAGCTGTTTAAAAAGAACAATAAAGCAAAGCAGGAATTCCCTGGGTTCTTTTAGTCTTTGAGTGGCTACTTGAAGATCTGCTCTGAACTGTGAATAATAAAACTAAAATGTACTAGAATTTGATGGGAAAAACATTAGAATAAAAACTGACGTGTGACGTGGGATGAGCCAAGAACTCTGAAGTGCGCCCATGTCGGGCTCCGGCCTACTTTCCTGTTTGTGGCATGAGTAAACATTGGCATAAACGGGGACATCACAGGAAGTGACAACAACCTCCAACTCCAATGACATCACAGGAAGTGAAAGCGCTACAAATATTAAAATACCTCGCATAGGATAAATACATTACCACGTGTTACTACATGGATAACGCAGTAAGTTGCAAACATATTGTGTAAACTATAGCACCTCTCAACATGCAAAAAAAATCACACCTGTGTCATCACGAGTAACAATATCCTATAGAATATGTGCAACAATACCTTTAACCGTATATGTTTTAATAGCAGAGAGACTATATGAAGTGTGTTCTCCTCAATAAAGCTGCACAGCAATCCAAATGAACAAGGAGTCTTCACAGTTTGAGTAGATTTATTGTAGATAACAGGATACACAAGTAGTCAGTGTAAAGGGCTCAAGGTGGCTGCTCCAACTGATTAAGAAGCAGTTCAAGCCTCTAACCCAAACATTCCAAACATGTATTACATAGAATACTTTGACAAGTACAAAGAAACATTCCAACACTTATATGTAAAATAAGTGCACTGAGAAAGGATGCACAGACACCACACTATACTCACCAGTGGCGCTAGGCAACACATCAGTAAACGACCCCAGGAGTGACAGACCCGAGACAGTATCTGTATCAGAGACCACAGACATTGTCTGCATACATGGTTATAAGCATCAATGATCCAGACAGTAATATGTGACAGAAATATACTTCAGTGCCCCAGAGAGTGCATGAATTAGTGGGCCTAGGTCATATATGCACCAATTGCCTTAAGCAGTACATGTCTCAGTGACTGCAGCCAGATGTGTATCAATGGCTGCAGATGGTAAGATTCATCAGTGGCCCCAACCGTTAGATCAGCAGCAGTGTCCTTAAACAGTAACTGTGCATCATTGGTCAAAGGAATAAAATGTACCAACATCAACAGACAGTAAGCTCACTAAAGGTACCAGGCTGTAATGAGCATAAATGGCCCTAGGCTTTAAAAACATTTAAAGACCCCAGACGGTAACAAGCATCAACGGCTCCGGGCATCAACAGTCCCAGTCACAAATGAGTACCAGTGGCCCCAGTATCAAGCATTAATGGCCCTGTAGAGCACATGAATCAATGACTCCAGACAATAATGTGCACCAATGGCCACAGACCAGAATAAGCATCACTGTCCCCAGAGGGGTAACAAGATTCATTAATCCCAGGCAGTACGTGCATCATTAGTCTCAAATAGTAATGGGCATTGATGGATCCTTCTGTAATGATGGCCACAGCCGACTGTAACGAGCATTATTAGCTCCGAGCTGTGACAGGCATACATTGTCCCTGGCTGTCTAATTCATCACTGGTTCTGGCCTGTATCATTCATGAACTAGCCCAGGCTATAATGATTATTGGAGGACCAGGCAATAATGAGAATTAGAACATTGGAATGTTGGCAGCTCCATTGAAAACAATGGAGTGCTCCGGGCTTATAATGGCTGGTATAAGCCCGGAGCGCCAACATTCCAATGTGTCTTTGTTCACAGCTCTGGCTGTGAACAAAGACTTCAGGGAGCCGGAGGGGATTTCAATCTCCTCGCGCTCCCTGAAGGCTTCGTTTTGTTAGAACATTCTGCCCTCTAGTGGCAGAATGTTCTAATAGCCTTATAGCCCTTCGTAGCAGGGCTATACTGGCTTTTAAAGTCCCGCTGCTGTTGTTAAAGTCCCTCGCCTTCGGCTCGGGCCTTTAACGCTGCAGCGGGCCTTTAACAGCCGGTATAGCCCGCTACGGCGGGCTATAAGGCTATATTAATGGTGGCATCCTGTAATGAACATAAGTGGCCCCAAATTGGAATAAGCATTAATGGCCGCAGGATAGCAGTATAAGCATCAGTGGCCGGCACAGTTACGAGCCAATGTCTCAGACTGGAACATGCATCAATGGCTCTAGAAAGCCTGTACCAAGCTGTGCTGGCCACAGGAAGCAATTTGCATAACCGGCCCAAGGCTGTACAATGCATCAATGGTCCCAGGATGTATTTAAGTATTGAGGGGCCTGAAAGGGTAAGGGGAGAACAAACCTAAAAAATGAATTCATACTTTTATAGCAAACCAGTTTATTCACGAAATGCTGTCAGAGGCTGGAGAGTTTTCCTGTGTTCCTGAGACCTCATTTTTTCAAACATGCCAAGATTTGGGGGTAACGGAGAAAGGGAGAGTTTGAAAAGAAAAATGAGGTGCATTCCATAGGGCCTTTGCCTTGCATTGAAGTGGATGCGATTTCAGTGAGAAGGAAGCGAACATAGAGCCGCGTTTGGCTTTAAACATTGGAAATCTCCTGCCTGAATAAGCTACATTCACATATGAAAGGGGCGTGGCTTCGTGTGGGGGGTGGTTTGGGGTGTTACACTTCCCCTACTAAATGTATTATGTAGTAAATAGTTGGGGACAGGTGCTGTAGGTCGGGTATGGTGAAGTGTTTGTCGGACGTTACTGTGGATTTTTACAGGCATATGCCGACAAACACACCCACACACAGACACAGAAACACACACAGACACACTCTCGCGTTTCCTTATTTCAAGGTCTTAAAAAATGGTTATTTTACAAAATATTGACTTTTATGTACCCCTTACAATCACACTCCTATTCCTTCCTACTGCTCCTTAAGCCCCCCCTTCCCTCACCAGCCCCTCCCTATACCCACCCCCTCCGCCCTGTTTCCCATATAATGTATTTTAATCAGTGTGATTGTTGGGGAACCTGAAGCTCACCACCCCACCCCCAAAATCTTTCGGACCGAGCTACGCCCCATGAAAAGTAGGTGCTTCTAGCTCTACTGGTCTGCAGCAGGCACATCACCCCACAGAGCTATCTTGACAGATATATGCAATGAAATTACTTGCATTGAACAAGATGTTGAGACAAACAAGAAAGAGGAACAGAAAAAACTGTACAATTGCACATTGGCCTCACAAGCTTTGCACTAAGAATATAACACCGTTCGATGGCACATGCGCAGATGCGACAAACCTAGGTCATGGGGACAGACAGACATAGGCACCTTCCTGCTGTGGCAGCGTCTGGCCCCGCCCAGTAGTGCACAGTGGTGAGCACCGTTAGTGAGACGTCCTGAGGATCCGGTTACACGTGCCCGGTACTGTCAGGGCAAAGGTCACGGTCTGTGTGGAGGTTCAAACAAACATCCTGTCTGCAGAGCAGCAGGTGTTGACACACGTGTCACCCAAAGGCAGAGCAAGTTCACTGCTAAGACAATATGGCCGGAGATCACAGGACCGGGTCAAAAGGTCAGCCGAGGCAGAAAGCCAAGCAGGTTCTGCTGCAGGCGGCCCGGGACCTAATCCTGTGTTTGTGTGTGATTAGCCATGGCGGCTCTACGGGGAGCCACACGTGACTTGTGGTAGCCTCGGGCGCCTGTGGCGTGGGCCACCAGTCCGAGGAGAGTGAATGAACTTTCTAAACAAGATATAACGCAGAAGGATTCTAAATATGAACATTTCTGACAGCAGTGGCCGATGAGTAGCCCTTGAGTAGCCCATGGCTGTCCTTTCTACCCCTGATCCAGTTCTGAGACCCTTTTGCACTTTTTTGTACATTCCAATCCTCGCCCACCTCCTCCTTAACCCGAAACAGAATATGACGCCACTGAGGACTCATGATTTGGCAGGAATGGTGCAAGTCATTTCTGTACCACAAGCAAAATTACATTTTGCCGATTTTACGCCCATCTAAAAAAATATTCTATTTGCAGCTTCTGCGTGCACTCTGGCGCCCTCTGCTGTCCTTGCAGTCATACTGAGTCAACCGTACACCTTGCATTACAGCAGCATCCGCATTGGTGGTTAAGCAGTGCGTGATGCCACTTCCGCTACCACTGGCATTTTGTTGAATCGAGAAGTGTGAGCAGGCAGGGCATTCTACAGCCGTTGGCTACAAACTTCACGGGTGATTTGTCGTGCTCCATAAATTATTGATTGACAAAATTAACAGTTTGTCCCACATAAGGAGGCACCCGACTCCATGTTATCATGGACTCTGTTTCCAGTCCTGGGCCTTAGTGTTGCAACTAACTGCATTCTGGATGTTGTAGTTTTAGTTTGCTTCCATTGAAGTAAACCAACTAACACAGCTGATAGCAAAATGTGGGTTGAAAGACCAGAACTGGAACTAATGTCTGTGATGACATGGAGTGAGGTGGTCACCCTAGTCCCGCAGCTTGAGTCTGTTGGCATGAGGGCAGAATGGGATGGAAATACAATTACTGACGAAATTGAATAGGCAGGAAAGAGACAACCAGTGCTTAATTTGAGATGGTGTTTGCTGGTGGGGGCCACCACCACTCATTTTTGGGGACCGGGACTTATTTTTCTGCATCAGACATTTGCTGAGAGCAAGAGCGGGAAATACAAACAAAGCAGAAAGATGAAGGAAGAGAAAAACGGAAAAACCATCATCAAGGGAGAAAGCAGAAACCTGCAAGAGTGAGGTAAAGGGACAAGGAGTGTGTGGTGGTGGATTAAAGGTGCATTCAAGACTACCCAGCCTTGGTAGTGGACATGCCGACATTTAATTGTGCCAGCCACAAGCTTCTGAACAGAGCTTTGGGTGGTAAACAACCGTCACCCCGCATCCGTAACCCTGCATGTTGTTACAATGTGGTCGTAACAACGACCGCGTTGTGACAACGCATACCATTACATCGCAAGTCGTTACAACGACTTGCGGAGGTGGGAGAAGGTGTTGCGTTTAAAATCCAACACCATCCCTAATGTCCGCACAGACTGGAGTTGGAATAGTAAATTATATTATTCCAACATCCAGCGCCCCCCTCCGCAAGTCGTTGTTACGACTTGCGGGGTAATGGTATGCGTTGTAACAACGCGGTCGTTGTAACAAACGCGTTGCAACAACATGCGGGGTAATGCTATGCGGGAAAAAGAGGCATATTCTTTTGGGTACCAGGACTCATTTGTTTATAAATCAAGCACTGGAGACAACTGGTGTACAAAAAAAAAAATCGGAGAAAATAAACATAGGAAGAAATGACCTGGAAGACTATTTGGAAGGAAAGCCATGCTATACATTGGATGCTCGTCACTTCTAAGTAACTCGTCTGTACAAAAATACCCTATGGCTTTCGTGTGGGAACCTACAAATATTCCAGGAAACCAAGAGGATGTTTTATAGTGATTTACTAAAGTAAACTAATCTGAATGGAACATTGCCATGGGATTTCCTAGTCGCCATACAATCTTTAATATAAGACATTTTGAATGAATCCTATAACACTAACCTATAAAGCCCCCAGCATAGACTCTTTCCACTGCTCACTTAGGGATTTCCAAGGGGTTGCTGTTATGTCCTATATTTGTACTAGGAGATTACAATAGTGATCTAGAGGATGGGTAACAAGTAACCCACAAGACTGCCTGTTGTAATGTTATTTGCACTTTACTTTTTCCCTGTTCATCTTGTCTTTTGATGACATCTATGTATTCTAGAATATTACAGCTGCTCTGCCTCAATGTTAGAATTTGGTGGAGATTTGAGAGATGAGCTTGAGGCCGTTGGGTGGATGAGCTGTATTACCTGTTATTTACAAAATAAATACCAAGAAGAAACCGGCATCTTCTCCTGTCATCATTCAGAAGAGTCCCCTTTTAACACTGCCCTATTAGAATCCTAGCATGAACTCTCCTACTGCTCACTTAGGGGCTTCAAAAGGGTTGCTAACATGCATTACTGTCTAATCCGTGTCCCTGAAAAGTCAATCAGCCGTCCTATGGAAACCTTCAGAGGAATGCTGCAAAAAAATATTGTATTCCTCCATAGATGTCCTAATAATCAGGAACCCTATTGAAGCTACTTTACAACCCGGTGACCTAGACACAACAATAACACGGCTTGTCCTGCTTGAGATCTATAGGGTCTGATGTGGAGTTTGGCAGATTCGGAGCATCACCGTAAATGGGCTGTGCTCCCACCCCACCAAACGTGAATTTCCCGGCTCTATTTGGAGTTAGGGGAAGTGCTAGGTTGAGTCCAGGAGAGCCTCCACTTGCGCCACAAGCCTAAACCTTTGACCGGACAGCCCACCTGCCATTAGGTCACCAGGGCACATCGATGGTCGCACCAGATTCCCTCCCTGTGACTGCCATGGGAGTGACAAACCCTCTTGTGCATAAGGGGCAATGATTTTTCTTTTTTCAGAAATAAATTCCTGCTTTGAGAGTGTGTTCTTCCTAGACAAAATAGTTGTTGATTGGCTGCAACCAGTGGTGGACTTGCTTTTCGGGCAGTCTGGCAACTTGGCACAGCCAGGTGGGCCAGCTTGGAAGGGCCAGTTGTGGGCTATTCTTTTTGGTCCCATGGGCCGTGACAGGACAAACAAGCGTTGGCATAACCAATAGGTCTCGCCTTTGGGACCTTATAAGTGTTTAGCCATGCAACAGTTGCATAACTAAATACTTATAAGGTCCCAAAAGCGAGACCTATTGGCTATGCAAAGCGGCCGTGCGGCTGCGAAAGTGAAAGTGATCGCGATCACAATCCAACATCAAGGCGGCCGTGCGGCCGCGAAAGTGAAAGTAATCGCGGTAAAGCGCGCGCTCCCTCGCACATGCACTGTAGCTCTAGGCTGGCCTGGTAGCACTTTTTGGAGTCCTCTCAATAAGTCTCGCCAGACCAGCGCATGCGCTGGGTCAGGCGAGACCTAAAAAAACAGCCCCTACACTGGTCTTTTGAAGCTGGCGCATCTGTCATCCAACACTAGGTGCAACAACAAACATGGTGTTTGCTCGCCAAACCTTCAGCCTTCAGAGCAACCGGCCGGCCGGCAGGATCTCTAAATGCAGAGGGTGGTCCTCTAGCAAGCCGCCTGCCAGGGTCGAAATGACCCCAAAGTCAAGGGGCAACAGTAGGACTTTGGCCAACAACTCCAAGCCAAAGCTAAACATCTGCTGTCCAGGGCCTATTACTTTCTGCCTAAAGCAATTGCATTCATTTTTTAAGCCTTCCAGAAAAAAGGTGATAAAAGTCAAACACAGAAACTTACTGGCAAGAAGAAAAGAGAAGGGTGTTATGAACCATAGACCAGCATTATCAGAGGAGCACGGAAGTGCTCTGGCATGGAGCATGGCCAGACTATAAAAAGGAACCTGAAATTCCAGGTAGGGCTGGTGCATGCATATGGCTAGGTATGGGAGGTGCCTTATGGAATCACCAGCAGGGGGTGCCAGACTGCAGCCGAGAGCCACAAGGAGACAGCAGGGCAACCCGCAAAGACATGTTTACTCTGAGATGCTGAATTTCTCGGCACTGATCTTGGTGCCAGCTTTGACACCATGGCACCAGAGTCCTGAGTTTACCGCAAAGCCTACTGGAGAGTGTGATATCCAAGATAGATAGAGATGGGTGGGACTCAAGAGGTTCAGTGGAATATTAACTCTTCCTCTTTATACAAAACCTTAAAAGCAGGGCCACTGGTATTATGTGATAATATGGCACCAGCGTTTTCTGCATAATTATGGGTTTTCCATATTTGCCACATAATCAATCTTCTCCTGCACAATCTACAAATTAAAAAAAAAAATGTTTTTAGCTCGAACAGATAAAAAGTTACTGAAAACCCAGCAACATGTATTAATGGTCAGGGAAATGTATTTCATTAAGGTTGATTTTTCACCTTTCATTTGCTTACTACTATATTTGGATGTTAAACCGGTACTGATGTGAAACCTATTGCCAGAGAGTGTTCACACCTATAAAATGGACAAAATAATGATGCCATACTATAACAAAATAAAATATGCCACATTTCACCGTATAATTTGCCTTTTCTTACTGCATAATTTAGTTACGTCTGCCACATAATTTGGTCTGCCGCATAATTACTGTTACCCTGCTTATAACGCATCTCCGTCAGGTAATGTTTCTGGCCAAAATATTATAAAGCAATTCTCTGATCCTGTCATTTGGAATTGAGTGGAAGTTGTGGAGAGTCATAAAAAATTTCTATAGTGGAATTACTGAGCATTTTTTCAGCTCTATAAATCTGGCCCCATAGTCTTGTACAGGAACACAAGCTACAGCTGGAATAGACTGGCAGCAACATTTGGGCCCGGTTGAGCGGGTGTAGGTAGCCCTGCTTGTTTGATTGGCAGGACAGTGTGCATTTCCAGGGCACAGTCTCAGGAGCACAAGGGCTTGAACAAAGGTCTCGAAATCAGTCTTGGATGAGGGGCGTTAAGCTGATTTCATAAAGTTTTTTTATATGGATGTGAAAGTTAAGTTTGGTGGGCAGTCGGGGTGCTGACGACCGTGGAGAGGTCAGATTGTCTGATTGGACAGGTAGATTGCAGTATTTTAAGGCGCTGTGTCTTGTAGGGCCGGTGTGTCAGAAGTTATGCACAGTTCAGTGGCAGCCAGAGAGAACTTGGAGTGACTTTGCAAGTGCAGATGGTTGGGTGCAGTGCTTAATTTGAGCCAGTGCTTGCAGGTGGGGGCCACCGGCACACATTTTTGGGAACTCGCACTTATTTTTCCGCATTAGACATTTACCAAAAGAAAGCGAGAGAAAAAACAAAACACGAAACATGGAGAACGAGAAAGACAGAAAAACCGCCCCAAAAGCAGGAACCTGCAAGAATGAGGAAAGTGGCAGAGGCAATGCTTAATTGAACCAGTGGTTTATAGTGCTCAGCACCGGCACTTAATCATCAACACCGGCACTTTTCATGAGCACCAGTTAAGGACACATTCATTTATGGTAAGCACGGGTAGATTAAGTGATTTGCGCAGGATGTTGAGCCGACGTCGAGACTCAAACCTGGCTCCCAAGCTCTGAAGTCTGCAGCTCTGGCCATTACACCACATCCTCTCCCCGCTTTCGTGGTTAGTAGTTGGTTCTGTTTCAGGCAGCATTAACAGGAGAAATGGGCTGGCGCAAGCTGCCTCCTGATGAGAGCCCCGGCACTTATTTATTTACAAATTAACCACTGGGCAGAGCATGTCTTGTAGTTGATTAAAGAGGCACTAGATGAAATGATGATTATGCAGCCTTGGTATTCAACGTGCCAACATTTAATTGCAAAGGCTGCAGGCTTCTGAGCAGAGCTTTGGGGACCGGCACTCATTCTGTTACAAATTAAGCGTGGGTTGGGTGTCGTCCATGAATGGGAATATGGTACTGGATAGCCACCCTTCAGCAGCTCTCTCAGTGAACTTAGGCACCCACTGAAAACCCTGTACTGGTCAAGGTCAGTCCCTGGAGTTTAACCGACTGAGTTTCCTTTTCACCAGTAGAAGGGGAGAGATATTCTGCTACCTAGCACTTTACACCTCTCTCGTGTGGAGGTTCACAGTATTTTACGCATGATTTCATGTACCAATGTGAAGGGCAGGTGCAGTGGGTCCAGGAAGAATGAGGTGGTGTCACCCATATGTGAGTTGGCATCGCCCAAGGGAGGACACTGACAGATGCTGTAGGCAGCTGCTGCACTGATTCTGTGCCAGGGTTGGGAGCCTGACTACTGCCGCCTGGTTGAATAGATTGCCAACATGAAGCCGTCTTTCAGTGTTGGCAACTAGGAGTTTTTCACAGAAGGTTTGCACTACCAGAGACCTGGATCAGGTGATTCATTAGGTAGTATTAGTCTTAAGAAGAATGTATGTCACGCAGGGTCACTACTAACCATAGAGAGGGGACAGTTAGCACCGACCACTTAAAGAATGTTATGTTATGTTATGTTAATTGCCATTTGTGTAGCGCCAAAATCACCATTGGTCTCGAAGCGCTTGTAAGGAACATAAACCAATACCAGGGCTACACATCCCGAGGCTCGGTCGAACTAGGTGTAGCTTGTCCGAAAGCCTGTATAAACAAGAGTGTCTTTAGCTTCCTCCTAATTGGGAGTAGGGTACCTTCCCTACGCAAACTCTCTGGTAGCTTGTTCCAGAGCTGAGGAAGCACGACTGAAAAAGCTCGGCCCCCCATGTTGGATTTGTCAAACTGTGGACAGGACAACAAACTTGCATCAGATGATCGGAGACATCGTCCTGGCATATATCTCTTCAAACGTTCCTTGATGTAATCAGGTGCCCCCCACATGCAGGGCTGCGTGTGCAATACACAAACCCTTAAATCTAGTCCTCTGGTTGATTGGAAGCCAGTGCAGTTGTTGAAGCAATGGGGTGGCACATGCTCTTCTAGCAAGTTTGAAAATCAGTCTTGCTGCGTCATTCATAACCACCTGAAGCTTCCCTGATAATTTACCAGGTAGCCCGATGTATAACGAGTTGCCGTAGCCCAGTCGTAACACAATTAGTGCTGACACTACAGTATGCAAGGTGGCGAATGGCAGCAGGGGTACAAGTTTCCGAAGTTCCCTCATAAGGCCCACCAGGTTCCCCACCACAGCAGCCACATGGTTGTTCAGTGTTAGCTTATTGTCTACCCTAATACCAAGACTCTTCACAACTGGCATTGGTGTCGGAGCAATGCCTAGCTCTTGCGGCCAGAAGGAACTGGACATGGGGTTGCCCCCTTTGGTAATAGCTAGTAGCTCTGTCTTGTCGGTATTTACTTTCAATGAGTTGGTGGTCATTCAGTTCATAGTGAACCGAAGAATAGTCTGTACGTTAGACTGTGCCTGGGTCAAATTGTCGATCCGCAGGATTCGTTGCGTATCGTCAGCATAGTTGAACACCAGACAGTCTAGTTTTGCCAGAGCTTCCACAAGTGGCTGCAGATAGATGTTAAAAAGCAGGGGCGACAACGCCGAACCCGACGGGACCCCACATGGCAATAGGCACTGCTGCTAACCCAGAGATTAAACAAAACTGCGCACCCTGAAAATAGACACAACAACCAACCTGCAGAATACAAACACCAGTGACAAGAGAATAGAAGCGACTGCCAACACACAGGACAGACAGGTCTGCTAACAAAATAAGTACATACCACTATCCACCCAGAAAACGCACACTCTTGTTAACACAGAGAATAGACACCACTGCTCACCCAGAGAACAGACATCACAGCTAACCAATAGAGCACCTACTGCTTAAATTCCAGAGACTAGACAGCTGCCAACCCAGAGGAAAGACACTGATGCAAAGAAAGAGAGCAGACACCAATTCCTGCACCACATAATAAAAACTGCTGCCAGCCCACAGAATAAACAAACCTGCAAACCGGAGAACAGACATCACTGCCAGCTCGAACAATAAGACACTGCTTCCAAACAAGAGAGCAGACCCCAACAACAACTTAGGGAACAGACATGACTGCCAACCAAAAGAACAGGCATGACTGTTCCATGCTGAGAATTGACACAAGTGCCAGTGCACAGAAATGCACAGAACAGACCCCACTGAAAGCTTCGAAATTAGACAGCGCTGCCCACCAAATGAATAAACACCACTGCCAACCTCAACAACAGACACAGATGTGAACCCAGAAAATAGATACCACCTCCAACTTAGAGAATAGGCACCACTCCCTACCAACGTAACAGGCACTACTGCCAACTAAGAGTATTAAGCACCACGGCCACCTCAAAGAAAATACACCACTACCAACCAACAGTGTAGACATTTTAGTCAAAATTGCACTTTGCAAATATGCTGTTTAGGTCTTGCCCACAGACGTCACAAGACCTACAGTGTACAATAGCAATACTTAGAGTGGGCTTGGGGCCAGCTCGTTGCTCGTGAGTGATTGGCTTTGTTGTCTGTCTCATTTGGCTGCTTCTTATTTGATGGTTATCATTTATATTCGTCTGTCCCCCCCCCCCCCCCCCCCCCGGAGCACAGCTTCTTTACCATCCTTTTGATTGGATGGCTTGTTTCCTTCCACGACTGACAACAGGAACTTCTTTTTAGGTCTTGGCCTGTGCTCTGTCTATTGCGAGACATATTGTTAGCTTACAATGTGCTCATATCCCGCCCATTGCTTACCATTGGTTGGCTTCATTGTCACTCTCCATTGCTTGCTTCTTATTCTCTAGATCTTGCAAGTTTCCTTCTTCTTCATGTGTTTGTCCCTCCACTGGGCTATGGACGCAGTACTCGTGTGCTTTCCCTGCTCACTTTTCAAGCACCACTTTTATATTTTTGTTTAAGCACTCCACAAAAGTCCATGTGTTTTTCAGTTGTTTCCCTTGAGTACGTCTCTCCCCACCCTCTCTCACGCTCATAAGCATCTCACCATCAGCTCCACAATTTTCTTTTTCACCCATTTGCTCCCCACCAGTGCCCTCCGTGACGCTTCCACCAACCCATGCCATCCATGTTTCTTCCACCCACCAGCACCTGTGCCCTCTTTGTAGCTTCTGTCCCCAATCACACCCTGTGTTTCTTCCACCCCAATCGCTTTTGCCCTTTATCCTTCTGACTAGGGGTGGGCAGAATATTCGATTTCGCCCGCAGAGTGGGTGGAATTTTGACCAGTCCATCTTACTCTTTAACGTGGAGTTCTGGACAAACATTTCCAATAGCCAGGTGGTGGAATTTTTCTTGCAAGAGGCTCCAGAATATGTGAGGTGACTAGCGCAAGCGAGAATTGGTGTTCCCAGCGTGATGTTTTAACGTGGGCAGTCGTCCGCGTTCATGAGCAGTCACAGTCAGAGGGCTGCAGTTCGAGTAGATTGATTTTCTACTCGAGCGGAAGCAAAATCAACTCGATTAGCCGTGCTCTCTTGTGCTACTAATGGTGCAGTTCGCGCTGATTTTCAGAGCTGTGCGAGCTACTAGCTCTAAATTGCAGCGCAAGTAGCATATTTTCCGTTCGTTGGGGGAATTCCGATGAATTTCACAGTTTTTCTGTAACTCCACGGAATTCCGTGGAGTAAAGCTCTGCGCGTTCCGCCCACCCCTACTTCTGACCACCATGTTGCTTCCCACATCTGTTTTAAAAAAAAATATTTAGCACAGGCTTTTTTTCTTTTTAGTTACCAATGCAACACAGATTTCACACAAAAAGAAATAAAATGTCCGCCTCATCTTGTAGGCGTGCACATTAATGTTTTTGAATTTGTTAGCCATACTGCACAGCATCAGGGATACTGTGTACCATGGCTAGAGACCATTGCATGTCTTTAGCCTTGCATGTGTTTCCTGGCTCTCTCTCCCCGCTCTCAGTGTTGCACCCTGCCCCTCCCCCAGCAACACCATTGCTCACCCCAGCACTAAACATCCAGCTTGATTTTTTCCCCCCGTCACTCCCAGCAACAGTGTTGCTCCCCCTCCGTTGCTTTTGGTCAATTTTTTAATTTACCACTCCAAGATGTACAACTGAATGATAATTTAAAAATGGAAAAAATGACAACTGCAGTCATGACATATTTGTGTGCATACGTGGTGATGCATGCGTGTGCATATGTCTTCATGCCTGGACTTAGAAATGCGCTTTGGCACATTTTTTATATTTTGTTTTTTGAGATGGGCATCTTAGATGGTAAATTTTAGCTTAATAAACTAAATGACTGCCAGAGGGGCGTGATACATACATTGTATTGTATTGTAATTGCATTTATATAGCGCTTACTACCCCTGACGAGGCGTCTAAGCGCTTTTTCGGAGAGTAGCAGGCTACTGCGGAACCCATAAAGGATTAGTGGTGAATTAGTATAGTGAAAACTGAAAGTAATTTGAGTGGTGGATATGTTAGTCTGTTATTTGGATTAAGATGGTTAGCGGAGGGATAGAAGAGAGAGGGGAAAAAGGTTTGCATTTATATAGTGCTTTCTACCCCTGATGGGGGTTGAAGCGCTTTTGCGGCGAGTAGCACGCTATTCCCGAACACAAAGGATTAGTGGTGAATTAGTATAGTAAAATATGAAATTAATTTGAGTGGTGGACATGTTAGTCTGTTATTTGGATTGAGAAGGAAAGTGGAGGGAAAAAGTTTGCATTTATATAGCGCTTGCTACCCATGATGGGGTGCTGAAGTGCTTTTTCGGTGAGTAGCGCGCAACTCCGGAACCCATAAAGGATTAGTGGTGAATTAGTATAGTGAAATATGAAATTAATTTGAGTGGTGGACATGTTAGTCTGTTATTTGGATTGAAAAGGATAGTGGAGGGATAGAAGAGGGAGAATTTAGAATGTTGTTTGTTTTGGAGCTCATAGCAGTAGGAGGCGGCTTGGTATGAGTAAAAGGGTCAGAGGTAAGGGTTTAGAAAGGCTTGTTTGGGAGGTCTGAATAGTAAAGAGGCATGAGTTGATGAAAGGAGGATAGAGTAAGGAAGAGTCTAGAAAGGGTTATTTTGGGGATAATTGTGGTGGTATGGGGTTTGAGATGAATGAGAGAGTGGAGGTAGAGGCTATATTGATAGAGGTATAGGGTGAGAAATAGGGTAGTGCATTGAATATGGTGAATTAGAAGAAAAGTAATAAATATATAGATACATAAGTACATGGAAGGTATACATATATTTATGCATAAAGAAGGTAGTATAGGTAGCTTAAAGATGCAGTTAATAAACTCAGACTTTCAAGTGTTGTACTTTCATTTTTTTTGTAATTCAATAGTGAAGTAATTGTAGATAAATAGTAATGATAAAAGATTTAATTATTTATGCACGTATATACATAGAATAATGTAACGCTCAGTAATATGTGCATTTGTTCAGCAGAACGAATATCTCAATTTTTAAAACCAATTATCATACACGTTTATGCAAAGCAACACATATATAGGTACTTATATATAGTGCAAATAAGTGCTTATATAGAGAGGGATATGCTATATTTTTCTGTTTGCGTACTGTGGGTATGTGGGGAAGAGCCAATTCTTGAGTAGTTTTCTTAAGATAAGGTGGTCGTCTGTTGATCTTATGTTGGGGGGTAAAGGGTTCCATAGTTTGGCCGCTTGAACAGAGAAGGATGTGCCACCCATGTTTTTTTTCTTGCACATTGTGATTTTGAGGCGAAGTACCGCTTTAGAGCGGAGGTTCCTTTGTTGAATGTGCTTGGTGATTTTATTCCTGATGAAGAGCGGTCCCGTTCCATGTATTGCTTTGTGGGTGATACAAAGCATCTTGAACGTGGATCTTCTGGCAACCGGTAATTAGGGCCCTTCAGCCAGGGGAGAGATGGGCTTGTGGTATTACATGTAGGAGTAGCCTGGCAGCAGAGTTCTGAATTTGTAGTAGTTTTTCATAGTTGATAAAGATGATCTGTGGTATATTTTTAATGCACAACCCCAACTATTCCCTGAACTGTATATGCCACTCCACGTCAATTCACTCCACTGCTCCACTCCACTCTACGACACTACTCCACTCTATGTCAATCCACCCTACTCCATGACCCTCCACCCCACAACAATCTACTTCACTGTACTCCATTCCCTCGACGCCACGTCAATTCACTCCACTGCTCCAGTCCACTCTACGACACTACTCCACTCAAAGTCAATCCACCCTACTCCATGACCCTCCACCCCACAACAATCTACTTCACTGTACTCCATTCCCTCGACGCCACGTCAATTCACTCCACTGCTCCACTCCACTCTACGACACTACTCCACTCTATGTCAATCCACTCTACTCCATGACACTCCACCCCACAACAATCTACTTCACAGTACTCCATTCCCTTGACGCCATGTCAGTTTACTCCACAGTACGCTACTCCACGACACTACTCCAATCTACGCCTCTCAACATCTGGCCAACACCCGAGGCGAAGATGAAGTCCGCTTAGACTTCCTTTTCTCGTGTCTCTTCCTCGAGTGTCCCGAAGACCTTGAGTGGAAGGAAGACGACTTGGGGAGCAGTCACGCAACCATCTCTTCTTCGATCGGGACCGGGATCGCTGCAGAGTCTTGCAGGTAGGTAGGATACCGGGGCTTCTATATTTACACGGACCACCTCCGTGCGAACACGTTAGTTTCTGGCCGAGGTGCCATTCAAAACAGATGGTGCACCGTGCAGATGTTTTAGATTTGTGTCTCATTAATGGACTGTATGAGCCTCCTCCACAGAACCAGGAGGAGGGGGCGTCGCTGAAGAATCTACAGTTCAACTATCTACACGAAAAGGTGTTAACAAAGGTAAGTAACTACTTCTAATAGACATGCCATGCATGGTGACACATGTACGCTTATGTGTCATCATGCCGCAACAGCATTTTAGCTTTTTTTTTATTTTGATGATGCTGTTCAACATCGGCAACCCATTTTCTTTTCTCAGTTTTTGCCAATGCTGTTAATGCTTTAGTAACAAGCACAGGCAAAGCCAAAGTGTTGGCTGAGACCTTTCAAACGGGCGACATATCTGCATGAGATTGCTTGTTTTAATTTGCTTTCGGAAGGATTGGGGACCCATCACCTGATTAAATTATAGCTTCACAGTCACTTTAATAAGCAAATCCAGCTACACTAAGCCAGTGCGATGCATGTGAACGCTGTCCCAGAGTCGATGCAAAGCAATTCTACCCTCTTGCTTTTTTGCCACCCAGAGTCTTCTGTGTGTCCCCTGGAAACATTCTCAAAAGGACTACTTTACGGTAAATGACTAGAAAGGACAGTGCGGCAAATCATGCATTACACATATGTGTATCATGCGTTCATGTGCTCTGGATTTCACAGACCAGAATACACGCGTCCAGGCAGCAGAGGGGGGGGGGGAGGGGGTTAGGGGGAGCGGCGCTGCTGGTCTTTACAGTACGCGCGCCCTCATTTACTCTCAAATACTTATGTCTCCCGAGCTCTTTTTTTTACGCCCATGGCTAATTCACGCGCAGTCACTGGATCAGAGTGTGACGCTCTTCATTTCCGTAACGCTATTGTCACAAATTAAGGAATAACGCTCAGATTAGAAGGATGAAAGCAAAAAACCCGGGCATATGTCTGAAGACCAAACTAAAGAACGTTTTGAACCTCTGGTCGTCCTAAAACTGTCTTTCAGAGATTGATTTTCTTATAATCATTTGGTTCCACCATTTCATCTTTTTTTCTTTATCCTAGGGCCCCGGGATAGAGCGGATGTGTAATCAGCGTTATTTTACAAATTTCAGTTTTGTAAAATATTCAAAGGGCGAATATGAATATAACCTCTGTGTGCTTTCTGCTGGGGGGGGGGGGGGGGGGGGGGGGGAGGACAAACAACAAGTCACTCTTTGAACAATAATCAATGTATCTGTCCATAGGAAGGTTCCACACTTAAGTGGACGCGTTTAAAGGCAAAATAACTGGACAAATCCTAGGAAAAAACATGTATTTCTCTGGGCAGTGTCAAAGATTTGCATTTTAATAGCCTACTAGAACTTTTCTTCCCATCAAGGAGGGGGTGGTACATTGTTAATGAAAAAAAAAAGCTTTTCAAGACCTAGCAACTTAAAAGATGAAATATTAGATACAAGCATGTCCCCTTCTGAAAATACTGTAAGCTGCAGTTCGCTTTTGTCAAGAGAGAAGCAGAAGACAGGCTGGTCAGTCTCACTACAAGCTGATAAACATTCAAAATGGCCGCTATTTCGTAGTCTGTTGCAAATAAGGCAGCATTTTTCTGGTACGCTAATAAGTATGTTCATGAGGAAGATTTTAGAGCATGGGTACACGCAAACCTTTACCAAGGGGCCACAAAGTTTGGTCAGTTATGTGATGGAGGGCCACATTGATGCCGACAGGGTGGTGGTCGGGTTGGGGGGAGGATTGGCAGTAAGATGGGCATAGGGGAAGCAAAGCATATACATCTAGTGTCTGAATAGCACAACGTGAAACCCAAGATTTGAGCTTAATCCCGACTTCTACACTTAACGAAATTGTGTGATCCTGGGCAATTGTTTTATTTCCCTTTCCCTCCTTTTTCATGATCACATATGAGGATCTTGAAATACACGACTTCAGGATGTGCGCTGTACAAAACCCTCTCAAATGTTTGATTTAATAAACCATAATGTTGCTCACATATAATATAAACCCAGGCTACCCAAAGAGGGCACATAATAACAGACTTGCCCCTTAGTTCATTACTGGCATTGTTGTGTGTGTGTGGGGGGGGGGGGGGGGGGGGAAGAGGGAGAGAATGAAAGTTTCTAAATTCATGTTTGAAAACTATCACTTTAAAAAAAAATTCTCCATGTACTGATCTAATCTGATGTACTAAGGTGAAATGGTTCTGCATGTTGATGATGTACACTTTTTGAATTTTGAACAGACTTTATCATATTTTTACACTTTTGCTGCGAGATGTCTTTAAAAATAAAGGTATCTTTAAAGTTAAGTGGTGCAGGACAGCCTAGTTACTTCCTTTCTTTAACTTAAATTAAACACAAAATAAATGCTTGCCTGTTTATTTAGCATCTTTTAATGTTTGTTGAGTCCAGTGCTGCTGTTGACCAGGGGGCCGCACGTAAATGTCAGGAGGGCCGCATGCGGCCCCAGGCTTTAAATGAGGCCCTTAGTCCTTTATTTATTTGTTCAACTAAAAAGGCTAAAGCATATTATGATCACTTCTATGCGCTACAACAAAAAATGATTGATCGGGCAGGAAAGGCAAATGACGGAGAAATAGGGAGAAAAAAAGGGTGAAAAGTAATCAGAGAAGTTGACGAGAAATGGAGTGACGCCATTCCCGACAGACTGCGGGGATGACCAAAGTTAGCATCAATGGTGTTTCCTGAAAAGATTATATTTTTAACATTATTTTGGGACAGGATAAAATTAATAACATCTAACGAGAGTCTCAGGGACACTGCTGGGGGAAGAGTCCTGGGCCAACCACATTCATATCGCCTAATTTTTCAGAAAACATGCAAACCGTCCTTTTCGAGATTCAAGTTTCGAGTTCAGAGCCCAGAAAGTTCCTATAAGGATCAGTTTGCTGCAGCTCGTCACAAATGTGGGACAAGCATAAGCGGATAGTGACTGCTCTGTGGTGTGCTGGCTTAGAATATGTGGTGTGCAGGTAAGGGGCGGGATATTTAGTTTTACAGGTGCTTCAAATCTTGTGTTTTATTAATAAAATTATAAAAATCTATTTTCATTCCTTAGATAGGTTCATTGTTCGGAAGGGAGGCTGGCCATGGCTATCATTAGGCCCATTGCTACTCTGTTTTTTTGTGTCTGTTTTTAAAAAAAAAAAAAAGACTTTGTGACAACATTGGGAGCTTGTCAGAGTAAATCACTTTTAATCCCAAAAGAACATTTTGCTAGAACATTGCATGAATATCAAAAGAGACATGTTCAACACCTAACATTTCAAATAAGCACACACCACACCTGCACAACTTCCAGCCATTAATGCAAGCTCTGGGCTCCGATTCTTCAAACAGGGAAACAGCGCCACGAGGCCGCAGCCCTGTCAACAGTGTGCTAAACAAATGATGAATAATTAGTGACTACTTTAAGAGATTTGACAGTATCATTCAAGCCCTGGTTCATTTGGGATGTGACTAAACACTGCCAGTGTTAACTTTGTGAGAGAAAAATTAATTCAGAAGACCAATTTAAACTGGACACTGAACTATCAAAACACTAGAGATAGAGACATTCCCCTCCAAAAGTTTATTTTCACAGTACAGTGCACTGTTTCTATGGCCAATGACTACTATTTGAGTAAGAGAAAAATATGAGAATCCCTGAATTGCATTTTGACAGATCAATGCACTATCAAAGAGAGCGAGAGAAGCAGTCACTTGGACGAGTTGTCCAATTCGACAGTGAGAGTCAGACTCAGTGAATACAAGCATGAAAAAGTCTTCAAACCTTGAACGTGCCCACTGTAGGGTGCTTTTTATTGCAGACATGACAGCAGAAGCTGCATGCTGCACTTATGAGGCTAAATTGTGATCTGCAACGTTTTCAGACCTCAATCTATTTTCTAACAACCTCCTTCTATAAGAACCTTGAACAACACATTGGATAAAGGAAGCCCTGAGGAAGACCTACACTTGCATGCCAAATAAAGGGCGAAACACGTTTACTGCATGTATCAATGTGAACACATTGGTAAAGAATAGAAAAGAAGAATAAAAGAACTGACATCCTAGAGTTCACCTCCTCTACTTTGTTATTGAACAATAATTTAATTACACTTTTACAGGATTTATGTCGTCAACACACACATATTAAATAGATCAAGCCGTCAGATCACGGACTATGGCTGTAACAGCCCAAATCCTCACCCTTTTGCTTTTAGTGCCATACAAAGAGTGTTGCAGGCTAGTGTACTGTGTATCATGTCCTATTTAGGAAGGCGGTGTCAAGTGTCAAATCCTTTGTAGGGAAACGTTCTTCTAAACCGATGTGAAGAATTTGGTTCACTTCGAAAAATGACTGCTTAGGTGTCTATCCATTTGGAATATAAGTATTGATAATTAGTTATACTGAGATCTATTGAGCAGTGGCTGGTTCTGAAACCTCTGTTAGAAAGCATACAGAGTTTAATATCACAGTTGGGCTACATTCCTGTTTCCAGATTTGTAGGTGCCTCGTCCCCCCCCCCCCCCCCCCCGGGTCACTGCATTTGGCACTGGTGAATGAAATCAAGAACAGATTCGTTGCCGGGTTTCCCTCAAAATTGTTATGATGATATATATATATATATATATATATATATATATATATATAGATAGATAGATAGATAGATAGATAGATAGATAGATAGATAGATAGATAGATAGATAGATAGATAGATAGATATTATGTATTAATTTTGATTACCGACTTCTTGTAACCTGTTTGAATTTTTTGATATTATTATTATACACATCACCACTACGTTTTTACTCATTCAACTCTTTTAACATCTGGCAAATTCACCATTCTGTGTTTTCTTCGGATGCTTTTGAGACCCTATTTACTGATATTTATAGTCTGTTTTCCATTTTCACTTAATTTTGGTGTTGCTCCTCTATTTATTTCGTCAACATACTGCATTGCATCATGTGATCAAGCTCCCTGCGTGGAGTGAAACGCGTCATGGAGGACACTGGTCCTATGATTTATTGACTTTGAATTTTTTGGGAGAAATAAATACCTGCTTCATCCAATTGTTGCTGATTTTTTACGGAGGAAAGAGGCCCGTACCTTCACGTTTCTGCTAGAGCAAAGAGCAGAGAAGGACTGTTTCTATCTCTAATTTTCACCAGAGCAGGCTGTTTCCGGCGTTTACGGACCCTCCCGTGTTTGTCTCCGTGAGGCACAGCGTTTTTACAGCTTCCTGCTTCTTGACGCATACAGTGTTTTGCTCGGAAGAGACTTGCTTCTGCTGTGCCCCCTGTTTGACCCGTGGATATTGAGATCATCGTGGTGGTGACTGTTCTCCTGACGACGTGAGTTTGCTGAGTCCGTGTGGTCGGAGGACCGAGGGAGCTGCATTTCTCACTACCGGTAAGGAGATCGTCGCGCTTGGTGTTATCTCGAATAAGGGAGTTAACAGGTCAAAGATTTTCCTCCAGTAATATACTTGCAAACAACGGAGCAGGACCCACGTTATCAAAGTTCAATTATGTTTTCCAGCGATGCCATGCGTAATAGGGAATCAGCGGCGGATGCCCTATTCCTTAATCTTCCTGAACCTACAAAGGAACCGAGCAGTTCCAAGCACATTGCAGCAACCAGTGATGTGAAAACACTCTTAAAGACACTAGAGAAACTACTCAAAAGTGAATTGTCTAAATGGTGGGAGAAAAAGTCTTTGGAAAAATACAGAGACGCCAACCGTGTACCAAGGGGGCTACGTGTGCTCATTGCTCCTACATTCGAAAATCCTAACCCAAGTATGCTACAAGAATGGGCAGAAAACAATTTACAAGCGTCAATGAATATGATTAACATTTTGATTAAATATGCTGAAATTGATCGTAATGCCTTGTTAGTGGAAATTGATCGCATTAGTGGGTTACTGGATGCAACAGGTCAAACTGAGGAGATTAATAAAGGGAAACTTGACATTGACACACGTATGAAAAAACATGAGGATGTGATCAAAGAAAGAAAGGCTTTCAAGTTTGCCCGTGATCAGAATGACTACGCCACTGGTAACATTTTCACATTCGCACGCAAGTATGATAACTATAAAAGACAAGCACTATCTGGCGGTGGCACACGTGACAGACAAGGAACCCCCAGCAATGAGGCACAAATCAGTGATGACGATTCTGATGCATTATCTCTGACCACTAACAGTGGTTCGGAAGATGGCCAACCAGGTACATCGCTGCCACTTTCTTCCAATATTCCTAGTTTTTCTCTAGTGGAGGAACTGAATTTTGTGAGCGAGGACCGGAGGTACGCCTTGCGCCCCCGCAAACCTCAATTCGCGCAAGGGGAACAATCAACCAACGCAGGCGGGAGAGGAGGCTAAGGCACCGCCAAAACTTTCTCAAGAGGGAATTCGCTAAGAGCCTGGAAGAAATAACAAGCGTTACTAAGAATACTGTCATTAATCTAACTGATACAGTATTATCATCAGCAGAACTGCAGCTCTTGTCGTTAGGCCTCTCTTTCTGTCCCAAACACCGTTTCTCCTACAATCAGACCAGAATTGATTTATTCAAATTTGTAAGAAAAATAAAACGTAAAAAATATTTTCAACTGAATACTTTCGAAGGTAAATCTTCTGGTTCTGTCAAGAAAACCACCGCTTCTTTGGGCCCTCTACAAGTTAAAGACATCCCAAATTTACAGACACTAATTGATTTGAGCATTGAGATTGAAGGTGATGAATCAGTTATGGCCACCCCTGATATTGTCCGCCTTAAGACAGCCTCTAGCCCCTTCCGTCCCACTTCCACTTTTCTCCCTCTTATGCCTAAAGACGCAGTCGATGTCTTCAGTGACCGTGTTATCACTGAGCTCAAGGCACTGAACAGGAAGGTACCTTTCCAATCACGAAAGAACGATTATCGCAATAAACAATACCATGCCCTTATTTCTAAATTGCAGCACAATCACAACCTTGTCATCAAGAAATCTGATAAGGGAAGCAATACAGTTTTATGGTCATGTTCTGATTATTTAGCAGAGGCAGAGCGACACCTTTCGGATACCTCCTGCTATAGACATTCGTCCAGATTTGAAATGAAGGCTGCAGAAGATACTACTCGTAAGAAAATCCTCCATTGGAAGAGAATTGGTCTTTTGTCTAAAGATGAAATGAACTTTCTTTGTATTGACCACCCAATCACTCCTATGTTGTACTTTTTACCGAAGGTCCATAAGAATAAGACTCCTGTCCCTGGTCGCCCCATAATCTCTGCACAGGGCAGTATGAATGAGAACTTATCAAAATATGTTGATTTTTTTCTGCAGCCTCATATGATTTCGTTGCCATCCTTTATCAAAAATACTACGGATTTTCTGAATAAAGTTAAGGATATCACATGGTGTTCAGACTACCTATTGGTAGTGATGGATATTGAATCCCTCTATACAAGTATTGACCATAAACATGGCATACATGCCACTAAAAACTTTCTAGAAAATAGGGATATCAACATGTTGGAGCATAACACCATGCTCCTAGAAATGATTGAAATATGTCTATCCACAAACTTTTTTCTTTTTCAGAATGACTACTTCCATCAGGTGCGCGGGGTGGCCATGGGGGCTTGTTTCTCCCCCAGCTACTCATGTCTCCATGTGGGTTGGTGGGAGATCAATGTCCTCATGGTCACCCACGAGCGTTGGTGGAGGCATGTAGTCCATTATTGGCGGTACATCGACGATATATTTTTGATTTGGAAAGGTTCTGAGGAAGATGCTATGATTTTTGTTAAAGACATTAATGTGAATGAGTTGAACCTTAAATTTACTGTGTCCATTGACAGCTCCTCTGTGGAATTTCTAGATGTCTTGGTATATATAGACAATGACAGACTCTGTACTAAGTTACATAGAAAAACAACTGCGGGGAATTCTATTCTCGATGCCACGAGTGCACATCCTCGGCATTTGATTAATAGTATACCCTATGGCGAATTCATCCGCATTCGAAGAATTTGCAGTACTGAATTGGTCTCCACTGAATGTCAGAAGGCAGCATTCATCAGATTTTTGGAGAGGGGTTATAAAGCTCATCTCCTGACCCTTGCCCTTAACAAGGCCAATAGTAAACCTAGGGAGAATCTATTGAAGCCCAGTACAAAAAATGCAACTGTGACATCAGAACCTTTGGTTCAGCCAGTGCGTTTGATCACCACGTTTTGTACTCAAGAGAATGCCATCCGCAAGATTATTTATTCGGAATGGCCTATTGTCTTAACAGACAACATTCTTGGCCCCATCCTTCCTAGTCTCCCATCTATTACCTTTAGAAAGGCTCCTGTGATTGATGCTTGGAGGGACGAAGGGGCATTGCCTAAGACGCTTTGAGGGCTCTGGGGCTTTGTTTTGACTGCCTACTAGCGCGACCGGACACATCCGCCATCTTGGGTGAGGCGGTTGCTCGGTTGGCGCTCTAGTGCGAGGGCGTTTCCTGCCCCTCGCGCTCCATAAATGGCGACGAATCCCCGTCCGTGCAGCGGGCGGGCGCAGCGGGCGCGCCGATGGCACGCCGGAGGCGCGCCAGAGGCAAGCCCATCTGGGCCCGTCCGGGCCAGAACGGACCTAGGGCCAGGGATCTTGTCGGTTTCTTCAGGTAACCTGACTAAATACTCCACAGCAGACCTACTCATGTTAAAGCCATCCGATTCACGCTACTGCTCACAGGGACTTAAACTTGCTGTTCCTTTCATACCCTGTGAGTACTGCCCCCCCCCCCCCCCCCGCAGAACCCAGGAGTGTCGTAACAAAACCTCTGCGAAGGACCCTCTTAAAATAGGACTCCTTAATTGTAGATCTTTACCAAAACACTCTATTCAAATTTCTGAGTTGATTCTCGACTCACGATTAGATATTTTATATCTCACGGAAACATGGACATCAGACTTTTCTAATTTTGATTTAGTCAACTCTCTTCCTCCCGGCTTCTTGATTCACTGCCTCCATAGACCGCAAGGAAAAGGAGGCGGTCTAGCCATCATCTACAGGGACAAGTTCTCTTGTAGAGTAGTCCAAGGCCCTATTTTGGACGCGGAAAGTGGTCACTTTCACATACAGCTCTCTCCGAATTTTTCCTTAGCTGGATTATTGGTTTATCGCCCCCCCGGGACGATTAAAAAATTTGCCAGCTCTATTTTGGACTATGTCCCTGTCCTAGCGGCGTCCTCTCCCTATTTCATGCTTCTGGGGGATTTTAACCTCCATTTTGATCTACAGGAAGATAATAGTATAAATGACTTTCGATCGGAACTTAGAACAGCTAATATGAATTTACATAATTTGGAACCTACGCACGTGAAGGGCCACCTGTTGGATTGTGTGTTTTCAAATATTGGGCACCTTCAAACAGGCCCCCCTCTTCCCTTACCCTGGTCGGACCATTTCCTCGTGGTAGGGGAGCTCAATGTCAGCCTGGACTCTTCTTGTTCCCGGCCGCAGAAGTCCCCCCCGATCTATAAGAGAATTTGGTCCCAACTCCCTACTGACAGCCTCTTGCGTTCCCTCGCTGAGTCCAGTCCCCCACCTGGCTACGGGCCTTTGGAGGCCGATATCGCTTTCCATGACTGGCTTTGCCATGCGCTAGATGCGGTTCTGCCTGTAAAAAAGTGTACAAACAAAATTAACAGCGATAAATCATCTTGGTACACCCCGGAGCTGGGGACGATGAGAAAGAACTGCAAAAGGCTTGAACGGGAATGGCGAAAGGACTGGGCCGTTAATAGTAAACATAACTATCGGGAAGCTATGAGAGCATATAAAGCCGCACGGATCTCCACCAAGACCGCCCACTTTGAGGAGCGAATAAATAAGGCAGGCAATTCTTCAAAGGAAGCCTATAAAATTCTCAAAGAGCTTATTACGGCTCCCATTTCCCCACCCTCTCAGGTGGAGAATCCCAATAGATGCAATGAGCTGGCTCAGTTTTTTGACACTAAAATACAAAATATCCTAGCTAGTCTTCCCCCTAGTTCAGGTAATATGAGCACAGCAGCCCCGAAGGGGGTTTTAGGCATGAAGGGTTTTGATTCTATCTCCCCCATCTCAAGGGAGGCCTTCTGTGAGGAGCTGTTGGCCCTGAAGAGTGGCTCCCCGCTGGATCCTATGCCTATCCGGATCCTCAAACAATGTGTCGATCTGATTCTTGGTCCTGCAATTGACCTTCTGAATGCCTCCTTCACCCATGGAATTGTTCCACCAAGCTGGAAGCAGGCCATTGTCAAGGCCCTTTTAAAAAAGCCTGGCCTTGACCCCATTGATTTGGCAAACTACCGCCCTATATCACTCTTGCCGGGCCTGAATAAGATCGCGGAGAAGTTTGTTAATCGCCAGCTCTCAATCTATTAGGCCGGACGCAGACTGGCTTCCGCCCAGGCCATGGAACAGACACGGCCTTGCTAGCGATGGTGGAGGAAGGCAGATGCATCTTAGATTCAGGAGGTTCCGCGGCGCTGGTACTCCTGGATCTAAGCGCAGCTTTCGATACGGTGGACTATAACATTCTGATCCACCGTTTGGGAAATATTGGAGTAGGGGGACGGGCACTCCAGTGGCTTCAGTCATACTTGAGTGGTCGCTCTTATCAGGTTGCCGACGGCGATTTTAGATCTGCGCCTATTCCCCTCCAGTGTGGAGTCCCGCAGGGCTCTTCATTGAGCCCCACGCTTTTTAACGTTTATATGGCCCCGCTGGAGGAGGTGGTGGCACCCTTCGGAGTGACTATGGCAACCTATGCAGACGACACTCAATTGATTGTTTCCCTGTCTCTTTCAGAAAGCCAGGGGGAGAAGTTCGCTGCTTGCCTCACCAACATCGTGGCTTGGATGGCGGAATCCCGGCTTAAACTGAATGGGTCAAAAACGGAGTTAATGCTTCTTGGCAATTTGTGCTTGTCACTGCCCAATTGTATGTGGCCGGCCAGTATGGGAGCCCTTCCGGCCCCCAAGGACACTATAAAAAGTCTTGGGGTCTGGCTTGAACCTGAGCTATCTTTCATTACTCAAGCTAAGCGAGTGGCTGGGACGTGTTACGGGCTGCTTCGTTCAGTCCGAAAAATCCTGCCGCTCCTTCCCGACAATTCCAGGAGACTTCTTTTCCAGGGTTTGGTGCTCTCGAGGCTGGATTACAGCAATGCCCTCTTCCTAGCAGCTCCTGAATCGACTCTGAATGTTCTTCAAAGAGCACAGAATGCAGCTGCGCGGATGCTTACTGGTACAGCCAAAACCTCTTCAGCTCGGCCTGCCTTGGAGGCCTTGCACTGGCTACCAATTAGATCTCGCATCAAATTCAAATCCCTCTGTATGGTGTTTAAGGCTCTACAAGGATCCGGGCCCCCCATTCTTAGAGATTTGATCCGCCCCTATAAACCCTCCCGTGCCCTTCGCTCTGAAGCTGGGAACCTTGTAGCGATACCCAGAGCAAAAAAGGTGAAAACAGGTGGACGTCGTTTTTCTATTAATGCGGGCCATCTTTGGAATTCCTTACCAGTGGCTCTGCGCAACGAATCCAACCTGATAAAATTCCGTAAAACACTTAAGACCCTTCTTTTCCCTTTGTAGGTTCCTTCTGATGTTCTGGGACAGTGGCTTAGTGTATTACTTAGCGCTGGGACGCTCAAGGGCAGCCATGCGCTTTAGAAATCTGTTTTCATTTCATTTCATTTCATTTCATTTCATTCATTTCCTTCAATGAGAGATGCCCTTGTGAGACCTATGCTTGCATCCAGTACCAAAGGCACTTGGCTTTCCAGGACGGGCTTCTTTAAATGTAATTCTTGCCGAGCTTGCACTTTTGCAACTAACAGTACGCACTACAAAACAGCCTTTAATGATAAGGAGATAGCTATCCAAGGGCATTTAACTTGCCGTACAGAATATGCTATTTACAAACTTAAGTGCACTTGTAATTTAGAATATATAGGCAGTACCAAACTTCCGGTGCATAAGCGTATTCTCCAACATGTAAGAGCTATCGTCAACAGTGATCATAATTATCCAGTTGCTAGACACTTCAAATCCATTCATGAGAATAAATTAAAGGATTTGGAGTTTACGGTCATTGGGTCAGTTGCCAACCCCGGACGGGGTGGCAATCGTGATAAGTTATTGAGGCAACAAGAGTCCCATTTTATTCTTGCTCTAGATACTAGAATCCCCAATGGCCTCAACATGAATGAAGATCTGCACAACTTTTTATGATTGCTGTTATACACCAACTTTTTCGCTTTTTTAGAGTTGTTGTCTATCATATTCTATTGTACATTTTCAAAACTAGTCTTGACATGTTTTCTCATTTTGACTTGCTGCTATTGCTCTTTTTATCTGCTATATTTATAGCGCTATTTTTGCACTGATTGTTTACCAGCACCTTAGTTTTTAGATTTTTTACAGACTATTTATTATAGGGGTATATATATATATTTTTTATGTATTGAGGTCATTTAACTAACTATAAAGTGTATAGAAAGAAAAAAAAAATTTTAGACACCTTTTTAGCATGAGATTTTAGCTATTTATGAAGTCCGGCAGTTTTTATTGTTGCACTGATATTGTGTAAATTTCTTGGTTTAGATTTTACCTTGACACCAATTGCTTTATTTATCGTCTTTTTTACTTTTTTGATGATTTTTAATTGGTGACATTATTAGCTTTTTAGTCTATTGTATATATACATGTTAGTCGGGTCCTAAAATAACTTTGGGATCTGTTGTGTCTTATGTTTAGTTTTATCTAGCTACCTCCCATTGGTATTTTGCCCCTTAGTTGATTTCTGGTCTCATTCTTTTAGTGTCCGTAATTAGATATATAAATTGATATGATTTGTCAGATGTATGTTATGAATTTGTGGTGGGCATTTTTCAATGGACACTTGTCCCTGTTTCATCAAATTCTTGTATATTCAGGTACTCTTTGAAGCGGTCCAAATGCACTATGTATTAATTTTGATTACCGACTTCTTGTAACCTGTTTGAATTTTTTGATATTATTATTATACACATCACCACTACGTTTTTACTCATTCAACTCTTTTAACATCTGGCAAATTCACCATTCTGTGTTTTCTTCGGATGCTTTTGAGACCCTATTTACTGATATTTATAGTCTGTTTTCCATTTTCACTTAATTTTGGTGTTGCTCCTCTATTTATTTCGTCAACATACTGCATTGCATCATGTGATCAAGCTCCCTGCGTGGAGTGAAACGCGTCATGGAGGACACTGGTCCTATGATTTATTGACTTTGAATTTTTTGGGAGAAATAAATACCTGCTTCATCCAATTGTTGCTGATTTTTTACGGAGGAAAGAGGCCCGTACCTTCACGTTTCTGCTAGAGCAAAGAAGGACTGTTTCTATCTATCTATATATATATATATATATATATATATATATATATATATATATATAGATAGATAGATAGATAGATAGATAGATAGATAGATAGATAAATAGATGGTTTAATTGAATTCTTAGTAGTCCTGATCATGGCATGCATCATTTCTGCTTCTGAGGCTGAAACATAATTTTACAAATTGCCATTGACATTTAGGGGCTGATTACGACATTGGCGGGGCGGGAGTGGGGTGGCACGCCACCGCCCCGCTACTGCACTGCCAAAGTCGACTACTGGCCGCCTGCCATATTAGGAGTTTTTCCCTGGTCTGGCGAGCGGTCCTTTGGTGTTCCCACGGCAGTGCCTTTGAAAAATGCACCGCAATGGGAACTCCAAAGCAAGTTCCTGCACAGCATGGACTGCTAAGTCCATGCTGTGCAGAAACTGGGCATGCATGCACACAGGGGGGGCACACCATGTGCCCCCTTGCAAGCATCCCAGTGTACAGGGGCACTTCGTTTCCCCACCACCAGTCTTTTCATGGCGGGCTCATCGTCATTAAAAAGCTGGTGGTGGAGAAACTCAGAATATGCTGCGGCACCGCCAAGCATACTGCGGCCCCAGTCCGCCGTGCCACAGCCAGGGAACATAGCTACCTGGTGCTTGCAGTGGTCCCCAAATAGTCGGACTCCCATACTTGTAATAAGGTGGCCGGACCACTGGTGCGGTGGTCTCTAACCGCCACCGCACCTCCACCAATGGTGCAGCGGTCCATCACGTATTCAGGCTCTAAATCTTTTCGAAAAATTGTTTGTGACCCAGATGTCTTAACTCCCAGCTTATTGAGTTTCTTTCACATCCACCAATGATTTTAATTTGTATACTTTTGTTTCTTTTTATGTTTTAGTTCCAAAAATGAATATTTGTATGTATGCTGCATGTTCTCCCACTAGGCACAGTTGCACATCATCAATGTTCTTCTTAAATGACTACATGTAGAATAACACTGCAGAAATAATACAAAAATGTGTTTCTTTGGTCTAGAAGTCCTGTTGAATGTATTCCCAAAAAAGTGTTTTAACAAATGTTGAAAATCATCACTGTAAGCACTACATTTGTGTATGTCTCTATATACCCTGCAAGTAGTTGCCTACAATATTAGATTTGCCTGGGTAAAATTAGCAATAAAATATGTTTAATATTAGAGTTGTGAATGATCGCACATGCAAACTTGCCGCTATGTTAAAGTCCAAATAATAGTGATTAATTTTGTCACACACAGCAAGCCTGCCAGCACAGGAGCTATCTGATGGCAAATATATTTGAGCTGGTCATACAGTGCCAGAAATGATTTGCACATATTCACAAGTTGCCATGGTTTGCCAAGCTGCCAGTCGAGTAAGTACCTACACTCTGGAACGTCACATTGCATATGTTAGACCGTAAGTTGTAGTAAGCATAGCTGTCAAATATTACAATAAGCGTCAAACTCAAACTTTGGATTTAAAACATGTCACACCTTCTGAGTGGCACCTAAAGAGTTAAGAAATTGGATTATTTATAAATGAGGGTGACAACCCGCCCCACTGAATAATCGCAACCCCGGTCAGGGTCAGCCTTTAAAGTCACTACATTATTAATCTGAGCTCAACCTGTTGGTAGCTATGGAACAGAGTAGACAGACTTAACAAGTTGACATCTCACTCCCTATGAAATCAAAATGTTCTGCTCTTGATAACTCTGGCACCTGTTGACTAATCTGCAACTAACTTGGAGTAATAAATGTGTTGGACTATATCTCCGACGCAGTCAAATTTGTTAAAGCTTCTACAAATGGTTCAAAAATGATAAAGGGAGTCCCAAAACTGTTTCTCACGAGCCAATATAATGGGATTTCCCAGGGGAGCATTATTGAAAACATAAAAATACATAAATTGCTTTGAAAGATAGTTTCAAAATGTGCACTTACATTGATAAACCGCGACCATTAATAAAAAGTGGCAATGTATACATAAAGTTATATTCATATAAAAATTATTTCTTTACAAAAATGAAATTCCCTATAAACAGGAAGATGAAAGTTAATTTGACATTTGATATTTGATATTTGAGGGGGTATTTATAAAGCGCAGCGTTCGCTCTGGAGGGAGCATCATGGCGCTGAAAAAACCTGGATGCCCGGTCAAAGGTAGGTGCGAGGGAGGCTAGATGGCGGCTTTAGTCCAGTCGTCGGGGAGATTAAAGATCCAAGATTTGAGAAGTTTTCTGAAAGGCTTCTCTAAGGTCTGTTGTCTCAGGTGTTTAGGCATGCTGTTCCAAGCTTTGATGGCCAGGGAGCTTAACGTTTTTTCACCTTTTGATTTCAAGTTGTACCTGGAGGAGGACATGAAATTGCCATGGGCAGAACGAAGGGAGCGGCTCGGGTTGTAGTGTGGAAAGCGTCTAGTTAAGTATATAGGACCAATGTTGTTGAAAGCCCGAAAGGCAACAGTAAGAATTTTGAAAAGTATTCTTTTATGGAGGGGTAGCCAATGCAATGTTTTTAGGGCTGCAGAGATTGAGGATTTGCGGGGTAATTTTAGGACCAGGCGGGCAGCAGTATGGAGGACGCTTTGGAGTTTGGTAAGAGTGGATTTTTTGGTCCCAGCCAGGAGGCCGTTACAGTAGTCAATGCGCGAGATTACGAGGGCCACTGTTACAGTTTTCCTGGCCTCAAGAGGGAGAAAGTCGAAGAACTTTCTGATAGATTTAATTATGCCGAAGCATCTGCCGGCGACCGTCCTGGCGTGTTGGTCGAAAGATAGATCTGCGTCGAATACTACACCTAGGTTTCTAGCTGTTTTAACAGTTTGAGGAGGGGCAACAGAGTTGTCCGGCCACCAGAGGGCTGGGCAGAAGGAGGTGTTCCTTCCGATGGGGAGGATCTCTGTTTTACCAGAGTTACATCGGAGGTGGTTAGAGTCCATCCATTGGAAGACCGCAGTTAAGCAGTTTTTAAGATTGAGCTCAGCTTTATTTGAGTTGTCCTCAAGGGGTACGATCAACTGAGTAACGTCGGCATACGAGGTGACGGGTATGCCGAAAGATTCAATCAGAGTAATGAGGGGGATGAGGTAGATATTGAAAAGGAGGGGACTCAGGATGGACCCTTGGGGTACTCCAGAGGAGACCTTTTTCTCCTTAGATTGAAAAGGACCAAGGGCGACGGTTTGGGACCTATCGCTGAGGAATGATCCTATCCATGATAGGGCTGTGTCTGAGATCCCTATAGCCATCACTCTGTTGATCAAGATAGAGTGTGATATGGTATCGAACGCTGCCGTGAGGTCGAGATGTATCAGAATGGCTTTCTTTCTCTGATCTTGCAGCGTTTTAATAGTGTCAGTCAGTTCGATCAGAGCTGTTTCAGTTGAGTGTTTAGGGCGGAAACCAGATTGTTGAGGATGAAGTATATTATGGGTTTCCAGGTAGATTTTAAGTTCCTTATAAACTAACTGTTCAGTGATTTTTCCCAAGGCAGGGAGAAGGGTGATTGGACGGAGATTGGTCAAGTCCACTGGGGATTTGTTAGTCTTCTTCATGAGTGGTTTGACAACACCCTTTTTCCACATGCGAGGGACAGATCCGGAGCTGAGTGACAAGTTGACTATGTCATTGATGGTAGGTTTCACCACATCTATGATTTGGTGGAGAATCTTGGGGGGGCAGGGGTCAGAAGGGGAGCCAGATTTGCAAGATAGGATGGCTTCTCTGGTCTGGGCCAGGGTGACCGGTGTGAAATGTTTGAGACTGCCAACTGATGAATCGAGTAGGTCTTGACTAGGAGGCCCTTGAGGGGTTTGCGGAGGGGGAAAATTTCTATGGATAGAAGCGATTTTTTCGTCGAAGTATTCTGAAATCTTGTCACATAGATCTTGGGATGGGGGGATTTCGGGTTGAAGGGCCTTGGGCTGAGTAAAAGATTTTACTATAGAGAACAGAGTTTTTTGTTTCTGACTGGCTTCCTTGATGGCTTTAACGTAAAAGGTTCTCTTGGCCGATTTAATGTTGGAGTGATAATTTTTCCTCTGTAGGATATAGGTAAGGTGGTCGTCATTATCGTAAGTTCGGCGCCATTTGCGCTCCGCTTTCCTGCATAGTAGGTGAGCGTTGGCTAAATCAGGGGTAAACCAGGGGGCGTTGTTTTTTGTTTTATTATGAGTTTTACCCGATCGATTGGTGGGATTCCGACTTTTAATTTCTTGTGTCATCCAGTTGTGAAAGAGATCAGCATCCCTCTCTATGTTACCCGATAGAGCGGGGGACTGGGAATGAAGGATAGGATTAAGAATAAAGTTTTCCTGGACAATTTTCCAGTTGACAGAATTGTCACAGTGGGGATTTGTTTTATTGATAGTTTGAGAGTGGCTATTTGTGATGTGGAATGGGATCAGGCTATGATCTGTCCATATCTGGGGGAGAGGGGGCAGGGTAGTGAGAGAAGGGAAATTAGTGCAGATACCATCGAGAGTATGTCCTAATAAATGGGTGGGAGAAGTGACACTTTGTTGGAGATGAAAAATTTCAAGTGTCTGTAGAAGGTTGTTAGTTTGTGAGTCAAATGAAGACTCGAGGTGCAGATTAAAGTCTCCTAGGAGAGTGAAATGTGGATAACGAAGTAGGAAGTGTCCCAGAGAGTCGCCGAGGGAGTGAAGAAATTTGGAAGCATTACCAGGTGGGCGATAGATCAAGCCGCCTGAAAAGGAAAAAGATTGACTGAGTTTGATGGAGAAGCCCATACCTTCTGTGTCAGTTAGGGGGTCTAAACTGAACGTATGACAGTTGAAGGTATTTTTCAGAATAATTGCAACGCCTCCGCCCCTTCCTTTCGGTCTATCTTGTCTATGAAAGGAATAGCCATGGGGGAGTGCAGTGGCTATATCTGGGTTGCTGTCTTCAGTGAGCCAGGTTTCTGTAATCAGGAGACAGTCCAGGTCGAGGTCTACGATGAGGTCGTGAATGTCTTGGCTATGTTTACACATGGACCGAGCATTTATCAAACCACCTTTGAAGGGTGGCTGGGAGTCCTTGGTGCAGGGAGGGGGGGGGGAGACTGGGCTGGAACGATGGGGAGTGACCAGCGGCATTGGGTACAGCAAGCCGAGCCGGATACCTTCGATAGGTCAAGTTTATAAGAGCAGTCTAGGTTACCTCGTAAAAGGTGGAGATCGTTAGGGAGGTACCTGATAAGTGGGGTGTTTAGGGCAGAGTTTCCTGCGCCTGTCGCGGTCTTGGCGCGGACGGGCGCAGACGGGCTTGCCTTAAGCGCGCCTTCGGCGCGCAAACGGCGCTCCCGCTGCGCTCGTCCGCTGCGCGTCCTATGTATGCACATATCTAGCTAGGAAGAGGGGCGTGGCCTCACAAGGGGCAGAGTCAGCGCGCACGCCTGAACTGATGGCGGCCGCTGAGTGCGAGCGAGGGGAGGCGCGGCAGCTATTCAAGTCAGTTGTGCGCTGCAAGCGGGTACAGTTGTAAGGGGTAAGTGGTTTTCCTTAAAAACACAGTAAAGTGACACCACACAGAATTTCAATTTTAAAACAAAATGCGCGTACCACCAGCTCCTGGCTTCCGCCTCAGGACTGGGACAGGATTTATCTGACTGCCGCTAGTAATCAGCGGGTTTAAATAGTCGAGAGAAAGAGGGGCAGCGCCTCACAGGGGGCGGAGTCAACGCGCACGCCTGGACTGATGGCGGCCGCTGAGTGCGAGCGAGGGGAGGCGAGGCAGCTATTCAAGTCAGCTGTGCGCTGCAAGCGGGTACAGTTGCAAGGGGTAAGTGGTTTTCCTTAAAAACACAGTAAAGTGACACCACACAGAATTTCAATTATAAAACAAAATGCGCGTACCACCAGCTCCCGGCTTCCGCCTCAGGACTAGGACAGGATTTATCTGACTGCCGCTAGTAATCAGCGGGTTTAAATAGTCGAGAGAAAGAGGGGCGTGGCCTCACAGGGGGCGGAGTCAGCGCGCACACCTGGACTGATGGCGGCCGCTGAGTGCGAGCGAGGGGAGGCGAGGCAGCTATTCAAGTCAGCTGTGCGCTGCAAGCGGGTACAGTTGCAAGGGGTAAGTGGTTTTCCTTAAAAACACAGTAAAGTGACACCACACAGAATTTCAATTTTAAAACAAAATGCGCGTACCACCAGCTCCCGGCTTCCGCCTCAGGACTGGGACAGGATTTATCTGACTGCCGCTAGTAATCAGCGGGTTTAAATAGTCGAGAGAAAGAGGGGCGTGGCCTCACAGGGGGCGGAGTCAGCGCGCACGCCTGGACTGATGGCGGCCGCTGAGTGCGAGCGAGGGGAGGCGAGGCAGCTATTCAAGTCAGCTGTGCGCTGCAAGCGGGTACAGTTGTAAGGGGTAAGTGGTTTTCCTTAAAAACACAGTAAAGTGACACCACACAGAATTTCAATTTTAAAACAAAATGCGCGTACCACCAGCTCCCGGCTTCCGCCTCAGGACTGGGACAGGATTTATCTGACTGCCGCTAGTAATCAGCGGGTTTAAATAGTCGAGAGAAAGAGGGGCGTGGCCTCACAGGGGGCGGAGTCAGCGCGCACGCCTGGACTGATGGCGGCCGCTGAGTGCGAGCGAGGGGAGGCGAGGCAGCTATTCAAGTCAGCTGTGCGCTGCAAGCGGGTACAGTTGCAAGGGGTAAGTGGTTTTCCTTAAAAACACAGTAAAGTGACACCACACAGAATTTCAATTTTAAAACAAAATGCGCGTACCACCAGCTCCCGGCTTCCGCCTCAGGACTGGGGCAGGATTTATCTGACTGCCGCTAGTAATCAGCGGGTTTAAATAGTCGAGAGAAAGAGGGGCGTGGCCTCACAGGGGGCGGAGTCAGCGCGCACGCCTGGACTGATGGCGGCCGCTGAGTGCGAGCGAGGGGAGGCGCGGCAGCTATTCAAGTCAGCTGTGCGCTGCAAGCGGGTACAGTTGTAAGGGGTAAGTGGTTTTCCTTAAAAACACAGTAAAGTGACACCACACAGAATTTCAATTTTAAAACAAAATGCGCGTACCACCAGCTCCCGGCTTCCGCCTCAGGACTGGGACAGGATTTATCTGACTGCCGCTAGTAATCAGCGGGTTTAAATAGTCGAGAGAAAGAGGGGCGTGGCCTCACAGGGGGCGGAGTCAGCGCGCACGCCTGGACTGATGGCGGCCGCTGAGTGCGAGCGAGGGGAGGCGAGGCAGCTATTCAAGTCAGCTGTGCGCTGCAAGCGGGTACAGTTGCAAGGGGTAAGTGGTTTTCCTTAAAAACACAGTAAAGTGACACCACACAGAATTTCAATTTTAAAACAAAATGCGCGTACCACCAGCTCCCGGCTTCCGCCTCAGGACTGGGACAGGATTTATCTGACTGCCGCTAGTAATCAGCGGGTTTAAATAGTCGAGAGAAAGAGGGGCATGGCCTCACAGGGGGCGGAGTCAGCGCGCACGCCTGGACTGATGGCGGCCGCTGAGTGCGAGCGAGGGGAGGCGAGGCAGCTATTCAAGTCAGCTGTGTGCTGCAAGCGGGTACAGTTGCAAGGGGTAAGTGGTTTTCCTTAAAAACACAGTAAAGTGACACCACAAAGAATTTCAATTTTAAAACAAAATGCGCGTACCACCAGCTCCCGGCTTCCACCTCAGGACTGGGACAGGATTTATCTGACTGCCGCTAGTAATCAGCGGGTTTAAATAGTCGAGAGAAAGAGGGGCGTGGCCTCACAGGGGGCGGAGTCAGCGCGCACGCCTGGACTGATGGCGGCCGCTGAGTGCGAGCGAGGGGAGGCGAGGCAGCTATTTAAGTCAGCTGTGCGCTGCAAGCGGGTACAGTTGCAAGGGGTAAGTGGTTTTCCTTAAAAACACAGTAAAGTGACACCACACAGAATTTCAATTTTAAAACAAAATGCGCGTACCACCAGCTCCCGGCTTCCGCCTCAGGACTGGGACAGGATTTATCTGACTGCCGCTAGTAATCAGCGGGTTTAAATAGTCGAGAGAAAGAGGGGTGTGGCCTCACAGGGGGCGGAGTCAGCGCGCACGCCTGGACTGATGGCGGCCGCTGAGTGTGAGAGAGGGGAGGCGATGCAGCTATTCAAGTCAGCTGTGCGCTGCAAGCGGGTACAGTTGCAAGGGGTAAGTGGTTTTCCTTAAAAACACAGTAAAGTGACACCACACAGAATTTCAATTTTAAAACAAAATGCGCGTACCACCAGCTCCCGGCTTCCGCCTCAGGACTGGGACAGGATTTATCTGACTGCCGCTAGTAATCAGCGGGTTTAAATAGTCGAGAGAAAGAGGGGCGTGGCCTCACAGGGGGCGGAGTCAGCGCGCACGCCTGGACTGATGGCGGCCGCTGTGTGCGAGCGAGGGGAGGCGAGGCAGCTATTCAAGTCAGCTGTGCGCTGCAAGCGGGTACAGTTGCAAGGGGTAAGTGGTTTTCCTTAAAAACACAGTAAAGTGACACCACACAGAATTTCAATTTTAAAACAAAATGCGCGTACCACCAGCTCCCGGCTTCCGCCTCAGGACTGGGACAGGATTTATCTGACTGCCGCTAGTAATCAGCGGGTTTAAATAGTCGAGAGAAAGAGGGGCGTGGCCTCACAGGGGGCGGAGTCAGCGCGCACGCCTGGACTGATGGCGGCCGCTGAGTGCGAGCGAGGGGAGGCGAGGCAGCTATTCAAGTCAGCTGTGCGCTGCAAGCGGGTACAGTTGCAAGGGGTAAGTGGTTTTCCTTAAAAACACAGTAAAGTGACACCACACAGAATTTCAATTTTAAAACAAAATGCGCGTACCACCAGCTCCCGGCTTCCGCCTCAGGACTGGGACAGGATTTATCTGACTGCCGCTAGTAATCAGCGGGTTTAAATAGTCGAGAGAAAGAGGGGCGTGGCCTCACAGGGGCGGAGTCAGCGCGCACGCCTGGACTGATGGCGGCCGCTGAGTGTGAGAGAGGGGAGGCGAGGCAGCTATTCAAGTCAGCTGTGCGCTGCAAGCGGGTACAGTTGCAAGGGGTAAGTGGTTTTCCTTAAAAACACAGTAAAGTGACACCACACAGAATTTCAATTATAAAACAAAATGCGCGTACCACCAGCTCCCGGCTTCCGCCTCAGGACTGGGACAGAATTTATCTGACTGCCGCTAGTAATCAGCGGGTTTAAATAGTCGAGAGAAAGAGGGGCGTGGCCTCACAGGGGGCGGAGTCAGCGCGCACGCCTGGACTGATGGTGGCCGCTGAGTGCGAGCGAGGGGAGGCGAGGCAGCTATTCAAGTCAGCTGTGCGCTGCAAGCGGGTACAGTTGCAAGGGGTAAGTGGTTTTCCTTAAAAACACAGTAAAGTGACACCACACAGAATTTCAATTTTAAAACAAAATGCGCGTACCACCAGCTCCCGGCTTCCGCCTCAGGACTGGGACAGGATTTATCTGACTGCCGCTAGTAATCAGCGGGTTTAAATAGTCGAGAGAAAGAGGGGCGTGGCCTCACAGGGGGCGGAGTCAGCGCGCACGCCTGGACTGATGGCGGCCGCTGAGTGCGAGCGAGGGGAGGCGAGGCAGCTATTCAAGTCAGCTGTGCGCTGCAAGCGGGTACAGTTGCAAGGGGTAAGTGGTTTTCCTTAAAAACACAGTAAAGTGACACCACAAAGAATTTCAATTTTAAAACAAAATGCGCGTACCACCAGCTCCCGGCTTCCACCTCAGGACTGGGACAGGATTTATCTGACTGCCGCTAGTAATCAGCGGGTTTAAATAGTCGAGAGAAAGAGGGGCGTGGCCTCACAGGGGGCGGAGTCAGCGCGCACGCCTGGACTGATGGCGGCCGCTGAGTGCGAGCGAGGGGAGGCGAGGCAGCTATTTAAGTCAGCTGTGCGCTGCAAGCGGGTACAGTTGCAAGGGGTAAGTGGTTTTCCTTAAAAACACAGTAAAGTGACACCACACAGAATTTCAATTTTAAAACAAAATGCGCGTACCACCAGCTCCCGGCTTCCGCCTCAGGACTGGGACAGGATTTATCTGACTGCCGCTAGTAATCAGCGGGTTTAAATAGTCGAGAGAAATAGGGGCGTGGCCTCACAGGGGGCGGAGTCAGCGCGCACGCCTGGACTGATGGCGGCCGCTGAGTGTGAGAGAGGGGAGGCGATGCAGCTATTCAAGTCAGCTGTGCGCTGCAAGCGGGTACAGTTGCAAGGGGTAAGTGGTTTTCCTTAAAAACACAGTAAAGTGACACCACACAGAATTTCAATTTTAAAACAAAATGCGCGTACCACCAGCTCCCGGCTTCCGCCTCAGGACTGGGACAGGATTTATCTGACTGCCGCTAGTAATCAGCGGGTTTAAATAGTCGAGAGAAAGAGGGGCGTGGCCTCACAGGGGGCGGAGTCAGCACGCACGCCTGGACTGATGGCGGCCGCTGAGTGCGAGCGAGGGGAGGCGCGGCAGCTATTCAAGTCAGCTGTGCGCTGCAAGCGGGTACAGTTGTAAGGGGTAAGTGGTTTTCCTTAAAAACACAGTAAAGTGACACCACACAGAATTTCAATTTTAAAACAAAATGCGCGTACCACCAGCTCCCGGCTTCCGCCTCAGGACTGGGACAGGATTTATCTGACTGCCGCTAGTAATCAGCGGGTTTAAATAGTCGAGAGAAAGAGGGGCGTGGCCTCACAGGGGGCGGAGTCAGCGCGCACGCCTGGACTGATGGCGGCCGCTGAGTGCGAGCGAGGGGAGGCGAGGCAGCTATTCAAGTCAGCTGTGCGCTGCAAGCGGGTACAGTTGCAAGGGGTAAGTGGTTTTCCTTAAAAACACAGTAAAGTGACACCACACAGAATTTCAATTTTAAAACAAAATGCGCGTACCACCAGCTCCCGGCTTCCGCCTCAGGACTGGGACAGGATTTATCTGACTGCCGCTAGTAATCAGCGGGTTTAAATAGTCGAGAGAAAGAGGGGCGTGGCCTCACAGGGGGCGGAGTCAGCGCGCACGCCTGGACTGATGGCGGCCGCTGAGTGCGAGCGAGGGGAGGCGAGGCAGCTATTCAAGTCAGCTGTGCGCTGCAAGCGGGTACAGTTGCAAGGGGTAAGTGGTTTTCCTTAAAAACACAGTAAAGTGACACCACACAGAATTTCAATTTTAAAACAAAATGCGCGTACCACCAGCTCCCGGCTTCCGCCTCAGGACTGGGACAGGATTTATCTGACTGCCGCTAGTAATCAGCGGGTTTAAATAGTCGAGAGAAAGAGGGGCGTGGCCTCACAGGGGGCGGAGTCAGCGCGCACGCCTGGACTGATGGCGGCCGCTGAGTGTGAGAGAGGGGAGGCGAGGCAGCTATTCAAGTCAGCTGTGCACTGCAAGCGGGTACAGTTGCAAGGGGTAAGTGGTTTTCCTTAAAAACACAGTAAAGTGACACCACACGGAATTTCAATTTTAAAACAAAATGCGCGTACCACCAGCTCCCGGCTTCCGCCTCAGGACTGGGACAGGATTTATCTGACTGCCGCTAGTAATCAGCGGGTTTAAATAGTCGAGAGAAAGAGGGGCGTGGCCTCACAGGGGGCGGAGTCAGCGCGCACGCCTGGACTGATGGCGGCCGCTGAGTGCGAGCGAGGGGAGGCGCGGCAGCTATTCAAGTCAGCTGTGCGCTGCAAGCGGGTACAGTTGTAAGGGGTAAGTGGTTTTCCTTAAAAACACAGTAAAGTGACACCACACAGAATTTCAATTTTAAAACAAAATGCGCGTACCACCAGCTCCCGGCTTCCGCCTCAGGACTGGGACAGGATTTATCTGACTGCCGCTAGTAATCAGCGGGTTTAAATAGTCGAGAGAAAGAGGGGCTTGGCCTCACAGGGGGCGGAGTCAGCGCACACGCCTGGACTGATGGCGGCCGCTGAGTGCGAGCGAGGGGAGGCGAGGCAGCTATTCAAGTCAGCTGTGCGCTGCAAGCGGGTACAGTTGCAAGGGGTAAGTGGTTTTCCTTAAAAACACAGTAAAGTGACACCACACAGAATTTCAATTTTAAAACAAAATGCGCGTACCACCAGCTCCCGGCTTCCGCCTCAGGACTGGGACAGGATTTATCTGACTGCCGCTAGTAATCAGCGGGTTTAAATAGTCGAGAGAAAGAGGGGCGTGGCCTCACAGGGGGCGGAGTCAGCACGCACGCCTGGACTGCTGGCGGCCGCTGAGTGCGAGCGAGGGGAGGCGCGGCAGCTATTCAAGTCAGCTGTGCGCTGCAAGCGGGTACAGTTGTAAGGGGTAAGTGGTTTTCCTTAAAAACACAGTAAAGTGACACCACACAGAATTTCAATTTTAAAACAAAATGCGCGTACCACCAGCTCCCGGCTTCCGCCTCAGGACTGGGACAGGATTTATCTGACTGCCGCTAGTAATCATCGGGTTTAAATAGTCGAGAGAAAGAGGGGCGCGGCCTCACAGGGGGCGGAGTCAGCGCGCACGCCTGGACTGATGGCGGCCGCTGAGTGCGAGCGAGGGGAGGCGAGGCAGCTATTCAAGTCAGCTGTGCGCTGCAAGCGGGTACAGTTGCAAGGGGTAAGTGGTTTTCCTTAAAAACACAGTAAAGTGACACCACACAGAATTTCAATTTTAAAACAAAATGCGCGTACCACCAGCTCCCGGCTTCCGCCTCAGGACTGGGACAGGATTTATCTGACTGCCGCTAGTAATCAGCGGGTTTAAATAGTCGAGAGAAAGAGGGGCGTGGCCTCACAGGGGGCGGAGTCAGCGCGCACGCCTGGACTGATGGCGGCCGCTGAGTGCGAGCGAGGGGAGGCGAGGCAGCTATTCAAGTCAGCTGTGCGCTGCAAGCGGGTACAGTTGCAAGGGGTAAGTGGTTTTCCTTATAAACACAGTAAAGTGACACCACACAGAATTTCAATTTTAAAACAAAATGCGCGTACCACCAGCTCACGGCTTCCGCCTCAGGACTGGGACAGGATTTATCTGGGTATCCAACATGATTGTGGTGGAATGGCCATTAAACATATTAATACATTGCCAGGTTTAGGTGCTGCCCTCACATTGTGGACCACGCACAATAGCTCTTGCTGAGGTGTGGTGCTTCTGTGCTTTAAGGTGGCTGTGTTTCGGTTGAGGAACGCGTATGAGCTGATGGAGGGACTGTAATGTGGCAGCGTACTGTAGCAGTAGGATGATGTGAGGTAGTATGCGGTATTATTGGGTGGTAGTATGTCGCTAGGAGTTAATGAGCACTGCATGGGTGGAGGCGCGGTGCAGTATAGTATAATGGCGGTGTTTGGTAATGTACTGCTGGGGTTGGTAGGACAGAGCTGGATTGGAAGCGCAGTAAAATATTGGTAGTGTCATAGTGCAGAGGAGCTAGTGAAAAGCTGGCAGTGGTTGCAACGTGCTAGAGTGCCACCGTGGTACTGGAGAGTGGCAGTGGAGTACTGGTGGAGGCAGCGTAGTGATGATGGTGTCAGTGTGATGCTGGGGCTGGTATCTTGTTGGTCGGGTGATACAGTAGTGCAGGAGGGGTTGTGCCATGTTGTGGGATGATAATGTGGTGCTAGGTGCTAGTAGTGTGATTTCAGGGGTAGCAGTGTGGTGGTGCTGTGGGGGTGAGTGATATTGCAGTGGCAGGAAGTTGTAGGGGAATGCTGTGAGGTGGTTCTGAGGGGAAGGGGTATAATAGACGATGGAAAAGAAATAGGGGGGTCGAACAGGGTGGTAGTGTAAGGTTTTCATGGGGAAGTGGGTGTGCGGGTAGTAGTGTCGATAGTCTCTGTGACCTCTGGCAGATGACTGCCAGGTCAGAGGTTTAAACTGCCAGAGCCAGCGAGCGCTAGTTGGTGTGAACATGGCACTTTTTCTGACTCCTCTGGTGACTATGGAGACTTGCATCAGAGTTTAGCCCCGGACCTACTTTGGGTGGTCTTTGCCACAGTCCCAGTCTGATCACGTAGACCGATCACGTGAATCCTCCTTCCTCTGCAGTAAAACCCCGTTCCTCTGCTCACCTGATGGAAGTTGAGATACAGAGCGCAACCCAATGAGCAAGCAGACTCTCAACACAAGAAGAACAAAGGGAAAACCTCTCCAACTGATCGAGTACCCCATAAGACCCATAAACAACAGAGGTACCTGAACAAGAAGAAGCACCAAGAGACGCCACCAAACGCCATGCTAACCTCTCTGGATACCCAGCAGAGCAGACCAGCCGAGTGGTCACCCCAATACCAGAGGCACACCAGGCACCACACTAAGGTGACCGTGAAAGGTCCACTTATCTGCTGGTCATGTCTTTGGAGGAACAGGACACACGTCCTTTGCTCTGGTGAAGCCGATAGACTCCGAGGACTCCTTTCCGCTAGACCCAGTGTCCATTGGAACCTCCCCTGTTGTCTGCCACTCAGGGTAGCCATCACCATGTGAGACGCATTGGGATCTACTGATCCCTTAGACCAGGAGCAACTCAATCAAGGGTCACAAAGATCTTACCAGCTTCTCTCGAATTTTGCTGTAGGTTTTGCTTCCACACTTCCTCCATCCTAGCTGAGACTCCTTTATAGAAGCCGTGAGTGCAACCCTGAAAAGCTAAAAAGGCAATGCTGAACCAGCAGCCTACAGTCCCGGCACAGCTTTCATTATTCACAGAGTTGTTCCTGCAAAACTTTGGTGCAGCTTCAGAGGCCAGAGGTTCAGTCCAAGGAACCAATCCAGCTGCTTCATCTCTGTCTTCCTATCTTTCTCTATCTCTCCATCAACGGATCCAGATTTTGACTCCGCACCGATCAAGATTTTGATCCTGACACTGGCTTACAGACTGGGTAGAGACTGGTAGTAGTGACCTAAGGGACTTGTATCCAACCTTGCACTACCATTCACCATGGCCAATGCTTTGGAAGTGCTGTTCATGGAAACCCAGGCACCCCCACTTGAGAATACGGCTATCTGTGCTCCAGCGGCTGTAACAGCGGAGTCATTTCAGTCTGGGGGGGATGGAGACTTCTCAGAAGGTTAAATCAACATCATCACACGTGGACATGGAGGCCAAATATCTGGAGGCATATGTCAAGAACATGTATTAGTCCAGTGGGTGTTCTCTGAGAAATCATAGTTATCCAGCTGTGCCATCTCTGGCACGAGTTGCATCGGTACACATACCTACTCTAGGACTATGCCCAAGAAGATTATTGGTTCATGATGAACCCGGGCAAATCAGCTGCGGAGCAGGAAACCACTTGTGTCTTTTGCCATCATCAAAAATACAGCCAGGATCATGAAATCAGGTCGGCCGTGAGCTGGCAGTCAAGGCTCAAGTCCTAAGAACTGAAGACTCAGGAACAAGTCATTAACCACCTCTTTGACCAGAAGACCCCGTGCTTCAGCAGCACAATATGGGCATGGTCCTGGACAAACTGATAGCTTCAACCAACCAATCCTGCCAAGATCTTCTAGCCAGAGAAGGCCTTTAGTTGCCAAGGTTCAAAGGACCCCAGGTACCTGACCACCATCTCAGGAGTCTGACTGCGCTAGTGAGGGAAAGACTTTCTCTCCACTGCCATCACCGGACCAAATGAGCCATCCCGGTAGTGATGAAGTTAAGAACGGTTTAGATCTAAAGCTTCAACAACCCTCACCTTCTTCCCCTTCCACTTGGCATCCGAAGCACTTACACACAACCGAGATGGGTGCTACTTTTTTCTATCAAACAACTGGTTTCCACTCTCAGAAACAGGGCAGGAAAAATGACTTCCCATATTTTCTTGTAAGGAAAAGGAAGGAGATCTCTGCTTCTTGTCTTGCAGAAGTTCACAATGCTGTCTTTGGCTGAGGTGCTGTCGGCTGTCCAAACAATGCCTGGCTGTGAATAGTGGACCCTTAAGAACCATACAGCCAACTGGCAGGCATGTCCTGAGCTAAGTGTGCCAAGGTGTACCCCACATGAGATAACACACAAAGAAACACCGACGTTATCTGCCACCCAAGGGGATCAAGTTTGCAAATCTTCAATGCAAGAAGGCTACATGGGAATAACACAGCATACCTTATCTAGAACAAACATCCGTACTCCACAACTCTTGTGTAGACAACAAACACTTGTTCATAGAAGTTGCAAAGTCAAGCCAATGGAATTATGTGTGCCTTTTACCAAATTTTAGAAGGTGTGTTGGTCATATTACTGGCCGGCCACTGCGGAACAGTGGTTCTTCACTCTCATGTGCCCTGTGCCTTACGACATCCCAGTATGAGATTGATGTGCATGTCATTAAGTAGTCACCCAAAGGAAGTACCCTCTAATGGTGCGGTCTAAAGCCTAAAGGTCTCTTCTCCAACTATCTTCCCTCTTTCCTCACAGAAACTTCATGTAATTGATGGAACAGAAACACCAAACACTTTTTCTTTCAGCTTTGAAGCTGCTTTGAGATGGATGGAGGACTCTTCGAGACGATCTGAGGCACATCGACTGCTGCAAAGACTACATGTCCTGGGGGTGTTCGAGCTGGCGAGCTAATGGCTCTTTTTTTCATAGGATGGCCAGACCCATGATGAAAAGGGGATGTCACCAAGCCTGTTTTATGTGATGTCCCACAGAGGTCATGTGTCTTCCCTCTGTGGTTTAGTGTCAATATTCAGCCACTGCATCGATTACTCTTTAATCCTGGATTTCAACCTATATCTATGTAGATGACACTCAAAGGACCTTTACTTTCACAAGCAACTTACATAGAGATCACCAACATATAAATAAGGTGTTTTTCAAAGTCAAACAACGGATGACTAAAGTTGACTCAGGTTGAATACAGAGTAAACACAATTCCTTCAGGTGGTCGAATACTTTCCCAAGGTGTTGGCGGAAGCCTCATAAAACTTTTTTATTTGTTTTCAACACAGAGTGGAAGGGTCTGTTTCAGCCGCGCCGGGCTCTAAGCCCTCCCCCTGCCCCGCTACCCCTTACTTCCTACCCACTCCATGTTTGGCCAGGTGGTAATGGGCTCGAAGCCCCCTCCCGCTCCGTACACCACCCCTGGAAGACCTCACCCCTCCTCACTCAGTAAAACTAATTTCAAGGTTGACAGGCCTGTAAATGTGTTGATGCAAAGGATGGTTTAGAACATCCAAGCTCTCGCCAGTCAAAGACCAGTCTATTCTTGGCCATTGGAATCTACGTATAGTTTACAAGACAGCTTAGTATCTCCAGCCTACATCTCAAAACCAATGTTACAGGGCTCAGGGATGTGGGCCAGGGGCGGCTGCACATGTTAAATAAGCTGGAAGAGAGCATGTATCCTTCTAGCATCCCACAGATGATGGAGGCCATTTTGGGTAAGATAGGAAGGACTGACCGGGTGTGTAGAGGTTTCCAGACAGGAAGTGAACCACTAGAAAGCGGTACCCCTGATTATCGCAGTTGAAGAGCGGAGTTTTGTACTGTAATGAAAGCGACTGACAAGTTCAGGAGCCTTTACGCTCATGAGTGGCCTGGCAAAGAATTTAGGAACTACTCTCTGATATGGATTAAGGCAGCCTGTGTTCCTCACCTGTAGGAGAAGCCGCAGTGAAAACAGCTGAGGATATCCTGTGAGTCAAGGTGAGTAGCAAGTTGCCTAGTCATGAACATCCCTAGCCAATCACGTGAGGCCCGATTTTTGTGGAGGGGAATTGGAGAGGGTGACTGGATGTTTGTAGCTGGGAAGATTTGTTTGAAGGGCCACCAGATTTTGGATATATCTGTTTCTCGGGTTGGGGTAAATGCAGAGAAGGGAAGCAGGGCAACTGAGAGAAAGAATGGACAGCTGGTAAATCATTGGGGCTGTGCATGCTGAACTGGATAGCTTGATGAACTACATGGCTTTGTTGAATAACTTCTGCGAAGGAGGTATTGCCAGTCAGATACCATCCCACTGAAATACTGTGTGCTTTATACGAGGTTCTCAATCTTTCCGATGCTCAGAATCACTTTTTTCACCTGATAAATTGAGAAGCTCACGGTAAATCCTGAATGTTTAGTTGGAAGAGTTCCTAGCTGCTCTGAATCTAGACTGATTTTTTTTTCTCTGGACAGGGAGTATTTGTAGCACCCACAGTGGAAGCAGGAGGTTGCCCGATCAAACTTATCTAAACGTCTTTATAGGTTTCTTGCCCATTCATTTAATTTTTTGGGGGTCAACCGAAAGCAAAAAATTTGCTGAAGAATTGGTCATCTTGGCTCCGTCAGTTGTAAACACTGCGATCGGATCAATTTTTTAACAAAAAATATAGGACGTGGGAGTGGTAGCGTTATACCACCGTGGCCACCTTTGTGAGGTAACCTGTAAATAGAATTATCGTTCAGTGAGTTGTCCATCTGAATTCAAGGCAAGGAGCAGAAGTACTGGGTGAGATCAAGCTGTTTTCATGAAACGGCGTAAAGTCCTGCTACCACTAAGACGCTTCCAGATATGACTCAATGGTAATTGACCCACTACTAGGAAGTTTTACTATGAGAAACTAGATAGATGGGTAGCTTTACCACGTGCCTTAATTTCTGAGCCTCAGCCAATGCTACGTTATATGGATGGGACTTTGACCCCTCATATTCACTTTTTTCTTCCGTCTATCCACTAGCACTTGACACAGACTCCCAACAGACTTCTGGACTATCTTCCCACCCCTAATACATATTAGCTAATACCATTCTATTTTATCCATCCTTTAATTGCTGAACTGCCAATCACTGTTTATATACACAGTACAAACAGGTCCGGTGTGCACTATATACAACTGTAAATAAATAAATTATTAAATAAGCAAACTAGAAGGTGGAGGGCAATTTCGTAGGATAAATGCACAAGTGAAGGATGAGGTTGGGCTGGAGACACGCTTTGCCCGAAAATATGGGAGCCTTCAAAGGCGAGCTTCCTTGGCCTGGTTCCGTACCTCCATGGAACGTTGTGGTTTACCTGGGAAGGGTATGAAGATATTGGTGCAGAGGAAGCCAGGGTTCAGTGGCAGGTTGACATGCAATGAGTTGTGGTTGTTGAAAATCCTTAAGTTCTTGAGATCCCTAAAGTAAAATTGGTTATTGCAGCTGTGTTATTTTTGGCTATAGGTATGTGTTACCCGCACATCGTTTGCACTGGGAAACTAGGGTGTTCTCGACAATCTGATCTGTGTTTCGGAGGACTACGTGTATGTCCTCATTTGTGGGTTATGTTATGCTATCGATGGGACCTGCAGGTGAGCCAGGTTGGTGTTCTGGTGTCCGTGGTGTTGTTCCAGCAGGTAGGAGCCTTATACCGGGGCTCAGCAGACGAGCGGAGAGTCTTCATGAGTGATGGCCCTACATTAAGCCCAGGATTAGGGGCGCGTGGCAGTGGAGGACGGAAAAGTACCAAGAACTCAGTGAGAAGCTGTGGGGCGGTTTGGTTCATTGGAGGATGGTTGAAGGGGTTCTCAGCCCCAGAATGGATCCCGTGTAGTGTTGGTACCATCGACAATGTGTGGTATCTTGCTTTCTTCTCTAAGCTGTCCTTTCTTTGTGTCCTGCACTCTGCTGCTCAGCCAGTCTCTGTGATGTCATGGATTGTTGCCTCTGAGTATGTTCATGTGATCTATGTAGGCTGAGCAGCAGGGTTGCTGCTCCCGGTGGGGCTTACTATGCTGTACTTGATTACCTGGATTAATATGCGGTTTATCCTACTTCATCTCCTGTAACTATTTCCACCTGGAACTTGGATACAGCTACAACGGAGTTCCCTGCTTTATTGAATTTCACACAATGACTTTAGCATTGTTGTAAAGGTTAATAGGGAGGCATTGTTGCCACTGGATACGGCGGTAGCAAGGCGTATGTCCCAGGATTTGTCCCCATTGAGAAGATCATGGAAGTCTCTCAGAAGGTGAAAAACCGGACCTGCGTTTGTGTAGAAAAGGATGTTATTGAGCAATTAGTAAAGATTGGATGGGGTAAATATTTGTTTGCATGTCAGACCTGTAGTTATGTTTCAGTTCTTATAATAGGATCAGGGCATCCAATGTCCTAGGCTGTGTTTGATGAAGGAGATTCTGTTCTTCTGAAGCAGAGGACAGTACATCTGTTCCAGGGCCCGGGGCACCAGCCAGCACCCGAGACAGCAGCAGGAAGTAGCAGCTCTGTCCACCTGCTCCAGAGTACAGGGCGTAAGCTATTTACTAGCAGAAGTACAGACAGTACTGAACTCCAGTCAACACAACTGTCTCGACACCTTTACTCCTTTAACGAGGGGTGGCTTTTGTCCCCAAGCTCGGATATGTGCTTTCTGATGTAATCGGATTCATTACAGTTCTCTCTGAAGAGAAGTTATTAAAGTTAGGGAAATGTAGAGAAGATAACGAATAGTAGAAGTGAAAACTGAGTTGAAGTTGGGGTGGGGGGGGGGAGATGAAGAGAGAGAAGAAGAGAGCGAAAGAGAAACCTAGGGTTGCAATGGCTGTAAACAGCAATAATACAAAGAGTTAAAAGGGCCAGATCTTCAGTTTGGTGGTAACCAAAAAAACTTTAAAGCTTCCGCCAGAGAGCGGGGGATTTTTTATTAACACTGACCGCTGAAATGGTCCTTTGAGTTTGAAGTTTAAAAAACATAAAATCACACAGTACAGCTATATATTAACACCATGATGATGCTGTGAAGTGTTTTGTGCTACTGTGCAACAGCTTCCTGGAAATGATTCAGGCCAAAATCAGGGTCTCATGTACCATTAGTAAAAAGCACGTTAGCCGATGTATTTCAGTACTTTTGTGAGTATCTTTTTGAATATTGTAGTGTGTGCTTACTGTAACCTGATTACCGATTGAAACCTTTGTCCAATCAATTCCTGCTTTTAGTGAGTGGCAGTGACTGAGTAGTAAAATAGCACACTGCATGGAGTTATCCAGACTAGTTATGTAGAGCACAGTATGGAGTTGTCCAGACTGAGTAGTGATGTAGTGCACAGTATGGAGTTATCCAGGCTGAGCAGTTTTGTAACGCACAGTATGGAGCTGTCCAGAGTGAGTAGTTGTATAGGACACCATATGGAGATGTCCAGAGTGAGTAGTTATGTAGGACACCATATGGAGGTGTCCAGACTATGTAGTTATGTAGTGCACGGCATGGAATTATCCAGACTGAGTAGTTATGTAGCACATGGTATGGCATTGTCCAGACTGAGTAGCTATGTGCCCCTGTAAGGTTTTGTTTAGACATGTGTATTCGTTCCACACTCATTTGGTGGTATCTATGTGTATACGCGCCAGTGCTGTTGCTCTGCTGATATGAGTATCCTTTGCCTGGCCATCCTCAGACTCTTCCCTAGTTCAATCAGGGTATCCCGCCCGTGGAGGACTCTGTGAATTGGTGGGAGTCACACATGGGAGGTTCTCCTGCTACTGGATGTAGACTTCGGCCCAGATTTACTACGCCTTTGTGCCAACCTTGCCTCAAGCGAAGGCTTATTTGGGGCTCTCCAAAGCCACACAAGGCCTGCTTTGCGTGGCCATTTGTGGCTTTTCAAAGAAATGTGATGCAATGCAGCTACTTGAAGTGCGTTGCACTACATGTCTTACTTCTGGGCAGTTCGTGAGAGGAGCATAGTAGTTCCCAGGCACCCATCCTTAAATTTCATGCTATCCCAGTTTTACTAAGATTTGTAAAGCTGGAACTGAGTAAAATCGGCACACCTACCACAACAAGCATTTGCAATGCAGCAGGTATCGCATTTACGTGAGTTTGAGCTATTGGCATTGTAAATGACAATGCCTTTTATTTATGTGTGGTTTTTAAAACATAAATAAAAGGCATTGTCATTTACAATGCCAATAGCTTAAACTATTGCAAATGCAAGACCTATTGCATTGAAGATGTGTGCTCCTCTTTCTATGTGTGCTGCAGAAGGCAGCACAAATAGAAAGAGGAATAAATTAGGAGAAATAAAGATACGTCTCCTTGTTACGCCTCTTCTGGGGAAGCGTATATTGTTTTGACGTATTCTCAGGTTCACAAGTCCTTGTACATCTGGGACTGCATCACAAACCATGGGAGAGGGTGAAAACACCCACTGCAGCGCCCATGTAACACCTCCTTTGCGCAGAGTAAGGCAACGCAGGGCTTTGCGCTGCGTTGCCTCACTCTAGAGTTTTCAAGCCATTCAAAGCCAGGCAAAGTAGCTTTGCGTGGCTTCATAAATCTGACTTAGAGATTTGAATCACGCACATACCACGTTGCATGGTGTATGCACCAAGCAAAGCTCTCATAAATATGGCCCTTAGTGAGTTAATATTAAGGATGCAGACAGACACCATATAAAAATAGCCCCAAGAGCTGATTATCGGGCTAGCTGGATCCGTATGATCACATGCTGGAGTAAGAGCTTAGTTCAAGGGTGGCTTACCTGGCTGCTCTTTCAAGATCGAAACCTTCACGCCAACCAAGAAGTGTACTCCCCACTGGGCTAGGCACAATCTCGCTACACTCCTAGCACTTACGCCAAGTGTGAATAGGTCATATTTAATTCACCCATATAATTGATATTACAACCAAAATATTCCGGAAGTTGCTTTGGAGCAGGCTCTGCCGGCTTGAGGTGCTGAGGAGGCAGAGAGTGGCTGGTCACGTCATGCAGCGGCACCTGGTCCCGCAGTCCCGGTCCCTGAGCCCTCAACCTTCAACACAGCCGGACTCGAGGCTCTTTTGATGTCAGAGCTGTGCACGCGAGTCTCAGCCAGGAGAATGGCGGGGGCACGCAGAGACGAGGATCACCTTGAAGACTTGGTCCCAGAGGCAGAAGGACACTGAGCCTGCCTGACTGGCGTCTTGAGAATGCCCTAATCAGGTGTTTAAATTTACACGTGCTCGGAATTCGTGTCCTAGCGGAACTTAACCCTGCAGGGGCTGCTGCTGTCACCCCTGTGTCACTCCGGGGGTTGTCAAACAAGGTGCTAACCAGTGCCAAAGTGGAACGGCAGTGAGGGGCCAGGAGGGGCGGCGGTGGGGGCCCATGAACATCTGAACAGGGCGAGAGGACGAGGGGCACGGTCTGTCATCTCTTACAAGGGCAGGGCACCGGTGCAGCTTCTGGTGCAAGCAGGGCACAAGTCCTAACAAGCTGTCGCCATTGCACAAAGGCAGCTGCGTGTTTATTTTTGTATAGCGCTTTCACTTTAACAATAGCTGCCGCCCCACCCCACAAGTGCGGTGTGGCAGCGGCAGCTATTGTTAAAGTGAAAGCGCTATACAAAAATAAACAGGCGGCCACCTTTGCCAAAGCGGAATGAAAATAAAAAAGTACTTACCGGCTAATAGAAGGCGACAGTGTAACGCCGCAAGTAAAAGATCCAGTCCTGATGGGTGGTCCCAAAAGGAGACAGGGCAGTAACAAGGTGGGACTAAGAAGCATCATTATCAATCGGAAGCCAGCATTTACCATGGATGATGACGTCAGCCAATGAAAAATATGGGCGGGGTTTCCACACCACTTCTAAAAAATACCCATATACAGCATGCCTCGCAAAGCGAGCAACGCATGCGCTGCAACACTAGGCTCGACCTAAAAAGGCGTAACGAGGAAAAATATGCTTGTTTCTCTTTGTTACTTCCTCTTGCTATGCGTGATCCATTCTGCATCACCCAAAGATAGAGGAATATGTCCTGTTTAATCATTTTGCACAGAAAGGTGTTCCTTCCTGCACAAAAACAACCCTGCCCATAACACAGGCACCATTGCACCATGGCGCAGGGGTGCCTGCGTTCGCGCTTGGAGCCTCAAGTTGCACCAGTGCAGAGAGAGAGCTGAAGAGCACCATTCCTTACTACATATATTGGGTTTTTTAATCTCTCTCCTGTTTATACAATGCAGTGTAACAACTTTGCTTGCTGCTCTGTGCTGCATGATAAATGTACCCCTTTGTTTCCATGAGCTTAACAAATAGGTAATAACTTGTCTAATTGAGAGGTAAGTTCTTGGATTGTTAGAAACCAGTGGACACATTTACCATTACTTCATGCAACGTGGCACAGCAAGGTAACTTGTTGCACTGCTTTGGGTAAAAGGGAGAGAGCAGAAGTGTTCTGTGTCATTTTAAGGATTTCTGGGGCCCCAGGCAAGACATGTTTCGGGGTTCACTGTCCATAGCAACTTATTACCTACCTTTGTGCAAGTTGTAGACTCCTTGAGGCCAAACAAACCTTTGAGAAAACGTTTTGCACAAAAGCAGTTAAAATATGTTTTTTGAAGGACCCTAAAAACCCTTAAGATGACACTGGGCAAAAAGAAACAGTGGCGGAGGTAGGCAGAGAGAAGAAGAGGGGGTCAGATATAGAAATATACAGATGTGAACTAGACAGAGATAAAGTTTACTTTCCCAGTGAGACCCTTCTGAAGGTGGGGGCTCTTGGCAATTACTCATGCCTTAAAACATCTATTAGCAAAGATATGGAGCATTTCGGCTCTCTCCTCCCGCTGGAGCAGTGGGTGCTGCCTAGCACCAACACAGGCACCCCTGCACCATGGTGCAAGAGTTATTGTGCTACAGGCAGGATATTTTTGCGCAGAAATGCACACATTCCTGCACTAAAATAATCCTTAGAGGTATATTCTTGTTTCTATGTGTGCTGTAGAATGCGGCACACGAGGAAAGAGAAAGTAATGAGACGCGATAACGATATTTCTCCTGGTCATGCCTCTCTGGTAGGCACACCATTCTGGCGCAATCCTAGGTTTACAAGTCTTTGCAAATCTGGGTTTGCATCAAAATACAAGAGTGGATGCATGGGAACTCCCGGATAAGGCCTACCCAATACAAAGTAAAGCAAGGCAGTGCTATGCGCTGTGTTGCGTTACTTTGTATTTACCAAACCATGCAAAGCCACGTAAAGTGCATATGTAAAGATATCATGGATCAGATTGCGAGAGGCCAGCTAATAAATTGCACTAACAATATGCAAATTCAAATAAAATTGCTCAGCATTAAAGAACCCCCCCCATTAGTAAAAGCAAATTCGATTGCAAAAGTATTGAGAATAGTTCTGCATATTTAAAAGTATTGAATCCAAATACATATAAAAGTGTGGGTGAAGGAGACATAGCTAGCAATTTGACCAAGTATGTGAATGTAGTGTACTCCAAAAGTCGAAATAGAGGAACTCATGTGTTCAGAGAAGAGGAAATTAAGATACAAAAATCCATGTTATAGAACTGGGAGTATCACACATTTGGCTTCTCCTGTGAACTGTCTAGTGAGGAAAGAGAGATATATTGGTGTAAAAGGTGGAACATTTTTCAGATGCAAGGCAGGTGGAAGTGGTGCCAGCCGAAACATTAACATCTTTACTAAAAATCTACAGTAAGTAGAATAAGACACCCTTGAAGAAAATGATGTTCTAGTTGTGAGGGCGACAATGGTGATGGTCACCATTGGTGATGCGAATGACAGTAATGTACTGAATGTGGTAGAACCATATAATCCACCTAAACACACTATATCTATTCATGGAGCGAATATGGAAAGACTCATGTTCTCCATATAGGCTAATTGATTGGAAAACATGGGGAAATCTTTATAAATATGAAGTTAGAGAAACCAATGTTAGTCTTGTTGAATATTCTGGCATGAAATTACCCACAGTAGGTTGTTTTTTTTAACAGATGTATCAAACAGAGAGAGGAATACCCAAGGAAAGGTATATGGGGTGCAGAAAGCTGACAAACGCAAGTTTTATGTATCTGTACAGGAAGTAGAGTCTTGAGGGAAAGGATTCATTGTATGCACAGTTATAAATATGTGATAGTGAGAGTCATCTACTGTGCCTATCAAGCTCCCAGAAAGACCCAGGAAGAAAGTATTTGTGGACTTTATGGCTGTGTAAATGTGAAGGGTAAGTTTGCCATTGTCTTGGTAGCCTATTGTTTTTTTTTAAATGACCAAAATGTGAAGATGGGGATTGAAGTAAGAATGCAGGATATCCTTTTTTTTTTAAACTTTATTTATCCATTTTTCGAACAAACTACATCTACAGTAGGGTTCCAGTACATATAATACCATCGGAGCACAATCAACATGGTACAAGGGTTCCAATCACATACACCAAATCAGTAAGTTCGTGGAGGTATACTGTCCAAAGTTCAATGGAGACCAATGCAAGTGCCAGCATCAGCACCAATGCGCGGATACAGATCCATGATCCAACGGTACCCATTCGCTAATGGGCAAAAAACAGGCAAACCCCCCCCCGGCAGGGCGTCCACCAAAAGTGTACAGGGAGTACATCCAGAATTAACTGTATAAGACGATGAGTAGAGTGGGTGCTAAGCAACAGCAGGGCTGACAGGGTGTTCCATGGGATACGAGGTGAGGGGAGCCCATATGTCACGGGGTCTGGCGGTCGCAGGGAGGAGATCCACATAGGTGGTCAGCTGCTCCTGCCAAAGGATCATGTCACTGAGCCAGTCCTTAAACTTAGGTGCCCTGCCCCATCTACAAGCTACCCTGCGTCTGGCTAACAACGTAACAACAGTGAAGAATCTACGGTGTGCCGCAGGCAGCTCAGCAGTGTAAAAGTTCCAGCAAAAGCAGTTCAAGTGGGCCTCTATCTGCGCTCATCCAGCAGGCGAAAGTTCAAGGGCCCCAGCAAGGGAGCATTGAGAGGCCACCAGATAGGACCCGCCACAGTCACAAAAACCATCTGGCAGAGAGAGCACCGCGAGGAGCCCATGAGTCGCCATCTCAGCCCACAGATGCCCGAGAGACCTCAGTCCGCCGAAGGAGAAGTCGGCCCAGAGGCCCGACCACTCGACACACCACCTGGAGAATGTCGGGGGAGCGATTTTAGGAATTCCTCTACTTGATGCGGGTTAGTGAAGATGATGGTTTTCCCTCGGTGTGAAACTCTGAGGCGCGCCGGATACAAGAAGGCGTACTCAATCTGGGCCTTGCGGAGCTTCTGTTTGACTCCCAGGAATTTGCGGCGCGCCTCCTGAACTGCAACGGTGAAGTCCGGGAAGATAGTGAACTCCATGCCATCATATTGTAAGACTTCTGCTCTCGCGCTAGTCGCAGGGCCGCATCGCGATCGCGATAGTTGAGAAGTCGGGCCACAATAGGCCTGGGGGGCCCACCAACCGGAGGACACGGCCCTAGAGAGCGATGAGCCCGTTCCACGATGAATTGGGCAGAGAAAGGATTCCCATCACTGGAGCCGCGCAGCAGCCGCTCGACATACTCCTCCATGCGGCCCGTGTTGGTGGTGTCCAGAATTCCCATAATCCGGATGTTTTTAGCGGCAATCACCTTGAGGAGTTTGTCCATTTGTGCCCCCTGTCTCTGCACGTGTGCGGTGGCATCCTCATTGTCCGAAATGCGGCGCTCTGCCTCCTTAATCTGCCCGTCGTGTTTATCCACCTTCTGGACAAGAAAGTCCAGATGAGAGGTCATGGTGTCCATCTTGCCTGATAAGTAAGACATGCCATGCTGTAAGGCGAGGAGTAACGCCTTGACCTCATCACCTTGGGTCGATAATTGTGACTGCGACGCTGCACCAGCCTCCAGGGTCGAGTCATCCGGCGTCGATCTCGTTGCCGCCTTCTTGGTGTCAAAAACCAGTCGGGACTGACGTCCGTCCGACTTCCCAATGGCAGCAGGAAGGACCTGCAGTCCGTGCACAAGGGTAATGATCTGCCGCGGCCAGCAACCAGGAGCACCAAAATGCCCGGGGCGCCTAGTGACCACCGCACCCCCGCAATAGTCCCGGACGGTTCAGGCAGCCCAAAGCGGCGGGAGAGAATGCAAGCCCCCGCAGGGGCACACGTTGGGAGTCAACCAACCTGTCAGAGGCTAATATAATAGAGGCATAGCGGGCCACTCCCCTGCAGAGGCGGTCACGTATACCAAACCAGCGACAGCCGAGCCCCACCAATGAGCAGGCAGTCCAAGCCACGAACCCGAGCCAGTCGGCAGCCTGCAGGTAGATGTCAATGTATAGATCCGATGCAACCCCGGGGTCAGGCAGGCAGGAGTGTGTAGGCCGGGTGAAGCACCAACCAGGCAGATTCGTAGAGTCCGACGCCGAGGGGGGCCAACTCACCAGCAGCAGGCAGTCAGGCGGCGCCGCAGGGGCAGAGTTAGACTGTAGCAGCACTGCCCCGGGGACCCCCCAGTGCCCACACGGGGAGCCAACAACGTCGCCGAAAAGGCAGATGAAAGCGAGAGCCCAGGCGTGGGCCAAGGGTAAACCTGGCAACACCCCAGAGGCCCGGCCCAGCACCCCCAAGAGCAAAATGCCAGGCTCGCTGTCACAGGGCCCGATCAATAAACCGGCAGCACTGGAAAGGTCCAAAGATGCTCACAGAGGCGGCGCGTGGGGGGGGAGCTGTGCGAGGTCCCAGACTCCCGCTACCAGGACAAGCCGTCACTCCAGTCAAGCACAGGAATCACCCCCCCCCCCCCCACCTCGCCGCGCTACCGAAGTCCGCCAGTGCAGGCCGCGATGGAATGACCAGGAGCCGCCGGCGCCGCACTCACCGTCCCCACATCAATCAACAGGCAGCGATGACATTCAGGACAGCACGAGCGGCCAGCAGGAGTACCCGCATCAGGATCACGCTCCGCGGGGCCCGTCTCCTCCAAAGCGGCCCATCAGCCACGTGGGCGCAGCGGCACTCGAGTAGCCGCCGCCACCGGGCAGGGCTCCAAGCAAGTCCCCAGCAGATCCCGCCTCGCAGCACAGGCAGCTCCGGTAGCGATCCAGAGAGCCGCGCGCCAGCCAAACTTTCACCGGAGGCAGCAGGCAGGCAGAGAGGATGAATCGCACCGCTCCACTTCAGATCAAGGTGCAGGGGACTAAGGATAGATGAAGGATAAGAAGCCAAGCAGCCGGAGCCTCACTGGCGTGTGGCCATCTTGGTCGTGCACCACCTAGCGCCCCCAAGAATGCACGATATCCTTTCTTTTCTTTATAACAACTTTATCGGCGAAGGTATCCCTCAAGAGATTGTGACTGATAATGGTTCTCAGTTCCTTTCTAGAGCTATGTCGAATTTTCTGATTGAGTCTGAGGATAACTCACCGCAGGACAGCTTTATATCTTAGAGCTATGTTGAATATTGTGATGAGTGGGGGTATAGCTCACCACAAGACAGCTTTATATCATCCCAGAGTAAATGGTTAAGTGGAGAGATTTAATAGAGTGTTGAATGACTGTCTACAGTTGTCTGTGCAGGTTAATTTGAAGCGATAGGAAGAATTTAAAAAATGTGGCATTACTGAACCACTCCATAATCTGTGACAGGCAAGTCAAGATTTGTACTGTTGTGTGGAGGGATTCCAGCCACCATGGTGTGTCTACGTTGGATGGGTAAAAGAGGGGTGGTGAAAAGTGATCGGTTGTGTCAAAGAAGGTTGTGAACAAGAAGGAGGCATACAAAAAGTGAGACAATTAAAGGATGCCTAGATGTGTTTGGAAGTTTTGTGTGAGAGATATTGTTTGTGTAGGAAGATCAAGATGGTCTTTGGGAGCACAGTTAGTTTGGAAAATGGCAAGAGGGGAATGTTAGAAGGTTGGCTCTGTGGAAAAAGGGGATGGTGGTGTAGAAGTAAGGAAAGGAACCGCTGCAGCGCCTTATTCTTGAGATCTTCTTGCAACATTCAATGCTTGTCTATGCACTAAAGCCAAAACCGATGATATGAATACATGTGAAAACTAGGAATTTGAGCCTAAAAACAATTAAATTAACTCGTTAGTCAGTGCATAATCAGGTAGGTGGACATATCGACCTAAGACCCACAAACCTTCCTGACCAGCACAACTATTAAATGGGCCTTTTTTCATGATTTTGGCCACACAACAAACAACTTTTACAGCGTCATTTTAGCAGGTTTATTTTGAAAGACTGGGAAGATGGCACATTATCACAAATTCATGAATAATGTTAATGTTAGAGGGCAAATTAAAACATTTTTCTTGCTTTCACACTTTTATTTTCAATATCAATCATGCAGGAAAAAGGCGTTCCTGTGTTGTAATTGTTCGCCTTGCTGTCAGTCAAGAGACGCCCTGTGGATCCTGAGGTGCACAGGAGGCTTTTTATACGACCGCAAGAAAGGAGCGCCAACAAGTCATTTTGGTAAAGCCATTATGAAACAGGTGCTTCCAAAGCCGGTAGGTCTAGGTTTAACGTGCTAACGCATACACATTAGAGCAAGGCACTTGAAAGGGATCCAGCAAGAGAGGATAGAGAGGGCTATAGATGTAAAGAAATCTCTCATGCAGATCAAAGTAAGCACTTGGATGGGGGTGGAAGGATACACCCAAATAGCCAATAGCATTAGAAGAGAGATGAAACCAATGGGCTGAGCCAAGAAGTGATTGACAAAGCCTCAAGCTAAGGGCTAGTTGAAGAATGCCTGAGGTTGAAAGTGGCGGCCCTGAAGCCCAGCTGGGTATATTGTAAGTAGAAGAACGGTTTCACAACTGGGCTGTCAAAACCCAGACCTAAAAGAGCCTGTCTCCTTCATGGTAAACACATACTCAGGGAAGTGAGGTGACAAGAAGAGAGGAGGAATAGTGTAGGCTATAACTGATCGATTAACTCAACAGACCAATGTTGAGTAGACTGCCTGTGTCGCCATGTCTTATGCCAACGGTCCCAGGGTACACCTGGGTATGGATGGCCCTACGGTACAACTGGGTATGGATGGCCCTACGGTACACCTGGGTATGGAGGGCCCTACGGTACACCTGGGTATGGACAGCACTTTGGAATGTTGGCAGGGGGCTCGAACATCTATCTTGTAGGAGTGGCAGAGTTGAGCTCCCCCTGGCGTCATCTTATCTAAATGCCAGCTGAAAAGGCAGCTCTAGGCATCACTGTGCCCTATTTGTTTGGTGGCACTGTACTCTATGGTTGGCACAGCTCTCGTTTCATTGAGGGGGGGCAGTCAGGACTGCAAGTCCTCAGTTACCTTTGTAGAGACCCAGTCCTGGGCCTCACTGATGGAGTTCCTCTGTGGCTGGCAGGGCTCCGCTCTCAACGGGCAGGCACCTATGGCTACCGAGGAGGACTTCTTGCTGGAAACCACCATATAGCAGTGCTCGCAGGTTCAAGGGAGCGCCATTGAGTGAGCTCTACTTCCAGGTGGAGAAGTGGTGTCAGGTTGGAGGGCACGAGTGAGATCACTGGTGCTAAAAAGAAAGCAGCTGTAATATAGCGGTATGCTTCAGCACATAAACTCTGGATTTTCAGGGAAAATGTGAGATCATCTTCATTAAAGCTGAGCCAGCTCTAGCGAGGGAAAGAAACATATGTATAGAGCTCTAGTTAGGTCTACAAACAGTGAGGGGAAGTATGTCTTCCCTCTCTATTCTGAACTAGAGTGTATATCCACTCAGGTAGACATGCGCCAACAGCGGGACCCAACGCTCTACACTCACCAGGATGATTCTATGCAGTCTTTAGAACAGCATCGCAGGGATAAGTGCAGATCACAACAAAAAGAAGGAGGTCCTCGATCACGTGCCTTAAAGGTGGGGAACGGTGGACTATATCGTGACAGTTACTGTAACAATCGAGGAAGGCAGTATGTTTGCAAACAAAACATTGGAAAAGAACTTCGAATAGAAAAACCTGGCCATCTTTTAGTACCTTAAAGAAGCGATGTGTGCATGGAAATATCAGAAGCAAAGTTTTTTAAAAGGATTTGAGATGGGCTGCAGCTATAAACTGGGACCTTATAGAGCCCAAGATTTAAGGCACAGTGGCCAGATGTGTACTATAAAAGGATCTCAGAGCAGTAGTCAGCTGCCATGTTAGGTGCCAAGGACACAGTGGTTCCATCAATATGCAAACCCTGTCAATCCTGCGAACTGATTGGTCCTCAGAGGTAAAATCTGATGATGGAATGTATTTGAGTATCACTTCTGTGTTTGGCCGACTGATATTATTCTCAGTCCTGATGAAGAGACACATGACATGGAACACATCTCTATTCATAACTAATACCAATCACAAATAACATAAGGATTTCACCAAGATCACAATGGATTAAGAGAGGGTGCTGGGAATAAGGGAGCTTTCCTGTTTAGAGCACATCGCAATTCCTCATCTCATTACATTATTAGCCTAAAATTCTGAGCATCTAAGCAATGTTGTTGGGCCTCTGGTCTAACAAAATGGTGCGTCAGCAAATACATGATTTATGTTCGATGTTTATTAAGTGATACATCCATCCTTCCATCAATTCCTGTGCAAACTGCTAAAAGAGACTCATTCTAGAGAAAGTTGATCTGTAATAAGAGAAGAACAGAACATTTGGATTACAAATCGAGCCCTTGACTGCCTAGAACAGGGTAGTACAATGTTGGATCATGGAGGGCTGATCCATGCCAGGTATCCACAGAATAACCACTTACTATGTAAATTACACTCATTTTCATAGTACATTAATGTATTGTGTGGCTGTCATAAAAAGAGCCATGGATATGTCATCCATCAACCAACATTGGCCAACCCTAGCACAGATCGCCTTTGGCCAAGTTTCTTCATCTTGTTCTTCTCCGCTGCTCTCTACTACAATCCATCCACATCCCCACCACAAGGAGTCTTGCATGGCAGCAGAACTTGCAAAGGTTACAAAGGGGCCATCTCCTTTCAATGATCTGAGAAGGCGATCCAGAATCAGATGACTCGACCAAGTGTTCCATCTGCGGCCAACAACAAAGCGGATGCAACGAGGCATCGTTACGAGAGACACTGCGAAGGCCACTTTGGACAAAGATCTTCAGGCATCACATCATCGAGACTGGATCATTTTTTTATGCGGGTCGAACACGTAACGCTTAAACCAAAGGTTGATCAGGACGGGGTGTGTTTCAGCCTTGCCCTCGTCCTCCTTGCTGGTGCCGGTGGAGGCGGCGGTGTCCCCCTTTCCCGCCTTGGATTTCTTCTTAGAAGATGGAGTGAGAAGGTGTTTGGTATCTGCCTGAAGTCCACCTGAAAGACACAGCAGGAAAAACAAGATTAATAAAAATAATAAAGAGAATTTCACGTTCAGGTCTGAGGGTGTTCGGCACGATCAACGAGACACAAGCATGCATGCCACCTGACCTAGTGTATGCACAAGACAGCTGTCAGCAATGATGCAGCCGCCGCATAAAGCACAAGTCAGGTTCTCATTAAACACGTTGAACTACATTAAGTTTGGGAACTCTTGGCCAGTCCAATGTAACCATGCACCATGGACAAAACGTGGAAGCATTCCTGTATCCTCTGGATAAAGGAAGACGCTACTTCCACACTATGCTCTAATTCCTCCGCACCCATGAAGAAACACATACATTAAAATGTTCCCCTTTTTCATCCCAGGAACCAGGCAGACACATGTATGTAGGCCAGGCTCACTACCTTACATACATTCTAGTACCTTGCTTGCAGCTCACATACCTACAACCGTAGACTTCTGGACCCCCCTACACTGTCCTTAGGACCATGTTCCTATCTGTCTTAATTTTTCAGAAATAAGGCACTCTATGCAACCTTGTAGTTCCTGCTATCTGACTCGAAAATGGGCGGTGGTGGATCAGCTGCCCTTTTATCTGAGACACCCCGGCTAAGATGAGCTACATGGTGGCTCGCATCGTGTTCAACGACCCCTGATTCCACACCGCAGTAAATTCTAACAGTCACTAACATCTGTGAAGTTATTTGGGAGGTGATTGCTGTAATCCACAGACCCTCTACTTCATTTGTAAATCCCTGGGTGAAACTTCCTTGCCTACCCCCAGCCATTACCTTACACTTCCTGAGAGATTTTACTCGGCTACCTCATAGTTCGACCTCAAACATCTTGAGGCGCCCCTGCAAATCTTTCTCATGGAAACTCTAATTGCTTTCTTCTAGGATTAGCACATAAACCAGGGCAGGATGCTTCACAAGAAGAGCTCTGTGCTAGACACCTTCCCTCCTGTTCAATAGTGTAGCGGTAACCCTAAGAAGCACGCCGTTGGCTGATTCACCCTAGAATATATGCAGGCAATAGGAAAAGAGATATCCGCAGAGCAACCTGGAGAAGGCAATGCAACCATGTGCCAGACTCCTCCTCAGGAGGTATCTGCAAGGATATCAACCAACAATCCAGAACGTAAAGGGACAGCAGGACACCAGTCATGCTGCTCCGTGGCCTTCCACTAGGAAGAAACTGTCTGTGATTCTTAAAAAAAGATGATGACGCTTGAGGCACTTCTTTTTAAGAGTTACGCAGTTTCCTCTCAAACCTCTTTACAGAGAAAATGAAAAACACGAACAAACATTGAATCTCTCAATGCTACCAGAGAAGTCAATGTCAGATCTGTGGGTGGTACGTCTCTTCCGATGCCTAATTTCTTTACGCCGCTGGGCAGCACTTTTCTTGTGACAATCATCAAAGAGAGTAAGTGATCTGTGGCAGGTCTCCTGCCTCCATGCCCAAATCCTTGAACGCCTCTCTGATGGTACCAACAAATCTTAGAGAGATGATTTACCTCTCCCCAGAAAAAAGTGATCTCAAGATCCTTCAAGATGAAGACTCTAATATGATCATTAAAATGTCACAGGCAGGAGCAGCCAGCATTTATTGATCTATTGCCTAATAGAGGCATTTTTGTGAAACAACTTTAGATGTCTGAAGACTTAAATGATAGAACCTGCATTACTCCATGCAAGTTTTTCCTCCACTTTGTGACACGGAGGGCTCATCATGAGAAAGGACTGTTAAAGAACTGCTGAGGAAGTCCGCTACAAGGACATATTGGGCCTGATCACAAAGGTAACTGACAATTTTTAGTACATTTACACTTTAATATGTAATTGATTTAATTTAATGTAACATTATTTCCTATTAGGTTTGACAGTAAGCCCCTACCTCCATTATTTTCAACGGGAGAGTGTTGCAGTACTGGTGGTTGGCTATGTGAGTGCTGGACTTTTTTTATTTTTTTTAAACACAATTTTTATTGAGTTTTTTCCAATTCTTGTTGCAGATGAGATACATAGTTGGTAATAAAAAACAGAGTTTTGGACCGGTAATCCTGCGATAGAATAATACTACCATGCTGTAAACGTATATATGAGTAGTTAAACAGAATAACATCATACATTACAGTGGAATAGGAAATAAAAGAAATTAGGATTAGAAGTGTAGATATGCAGCTTTATGTTATAAAACTCACGTTTATGCAATTAATTATAAACTACTATATTTTAAATGAAAATACCCTCCTCCACCCGATTCTCTGCCTTCCTATATAAACCTGATCATAACATGAGATTATATTCTTTCGTTTAAAAAACATGTAGTTATACTAATCATTCACAGGTATATGCTCCTAGGTATTAAGATATTGTGAGAGATATGGTATTACACGGGTTCAGTCGATTAGCTAATAGGGATGTGGGAGGTGTGGGTGCGACTTGAGATGTTGGAGGAATAAATGGATCTGTGGCTTTAAACGCTTCCCAAGGGGGTAGAAACCTCTATGCCGACCTATTCAATTTAGCAAACGACCATTAAGGTTTTGTTACCATAACACCCACATAGAATTAAACGGTCTACACATATATTCTCACATTTGAACCACAAACTTTTTCTAAATTGCAAAACATTTTATTGTACTGTCAAATGTAAGGATATATGTGTAGACAGTTGAATTATATGTGGGTGTTATGGTAACATGGAACCTTAATGGTCGTTTGCTAAATTGAATATGTCAGCATAGAGGTTTCTACCCCCTTCGGTTTCTTCATTCCTCTCTCCTCTTGGACCTAAATGTAATTCCGGGAGGGCCTCTTCCCCTTATTAGCTTTAAACGCTTCCAACATCTGATCCCATTCCATAGAGATGGGAATTTTACGTAGGCCACGAAATTCTTCTTGTCTAATAATCGCACTCTCTGCGTTGCCCCAACGGGTCATTTCTGCATGCCAAAAAAGTAGTGTAGGAGGAGAAGCAGATTTCAAACTCATGGTGATGACACGTTTCGCTATTAGAAGAGCCATGTCAGCGAATCTGTACTGGACCTTCTGCCCTTTTGGACACTTGTGTAGTCCTAATAGACAACTTTCCGCTGTTGCCCAGACCTCCGTGCCAGTGGTCTTCTGCACCCCATATCTTATCAAGTGTATATATTTAAATTTAGCGTTTCGGGATACTTTCTTAGGGAATTCCAATACGCAAGCCCACTCTTTATCTGTCAAGTCCCGGCCCAGTTCTACAGACCATTTCGTTATAACCAACGGGTAAGGTGACGTCCCTCTCCCACTAAATGTATTGCATGGACTAGCTCATGGGTAGGAGGTTCAATCCCTTCAGGGGACCAGCGGCGTTTAATTTAATGAGAGATAGTGGCATGGAGGAGAAACAGTGACGGAGGAACCCCCTGAGTACGGGTATAATTATCGTGATCTGCTAGGGTTCCTTCAATGAACAGTGTTCCAATGCGTTCTCACACCTTCTCGCATCCATGGGGATACAACACGTTTCGAAATTAGTCCAGTCGCTGTAGGTATACCAAGCAAGGGGATGTTAGGAGAGTATGGGGAGATACTTTTGGTGTATTGAAGTGTCCGCCTCCAGTACGATAGTGCTGTTTTAAGCAGAGGGGGGACTGTGGGGTGGGCGGAATCATAAAGTGTGGGAGTAATAATGTATGAAAAGTACCCTGGCTAAGGAGCTGTGGTGTATAACCTATTTCATGTATATGTCGTCCTGCTAGCCAGTACGATAGCCATTGTAGCTGACTGGCCATACAGTATGCCCGAAAGTCTGGAGCGCCAAGACCTCCCTCCTCAGGTCGCAACTGCAATTTAGCCAGACTCACCCTCCTACGCCCTCTACCCCAAATAAGTTCCGATAGGAGTGTATCGAGTGTATGAAAGAGTTTGGCTGGAACTATGACCTATAGATTAGTGAAAAAATATAAAAGTCGAGGGAGCATTACCATTTTAGAGATGGACACTCTGCCCATCACACACAGTGGTAACGAGGTCCAAAAAGAGACCTGCATCCACAAGGATCCTATCGTTTTCAACAAATTTCCATCAATTAGGTCTTGGGAAGTTCTATATATTTGTATGCGCAAATATTTAAAAGTGTATGGGGCAGTAGATAAAGTAAAATCACCAAATGTAACAGGGTCTGGTTTTTCTTTATATCTCAGATAAAAAGCATGTGATTTGCTTGCGTCGATTGCTAGTCCTGACATCTGTTCGAAATGTTTAAATATAGATGGGATAGGTTCTGACTTTGTAGTAAGGTCGTTTAGGAAAAGTATAAGGTCATCAGCATAGGCAGACACTATATGCGTTGAGTTTCATATTAGAATACCCATATCTATGGCCTCTTTATGGAGCTTAATGAGTAGGGGTTCCAGGGCCAAGACAAACAACAGTGGCGAAAGGGGACATCTCTGCCTAGTACCCCTTGCTACTGAGTATGAAGAGGATATATGAGAGCCAGTCCTGGCTCGACCCGTGGGAGCAGTGTATAATAATTCGACACATTGTAGATATCCTCTTGGGATGCCAAATTTTTCCATAGATGCCAACATGTATGTCCAATTAAGTGTATCAAATGCTTGTTGCAGGTCGATACACCCGGTTTTACAAGAAAGGTCCGCTGAAGCTTCCATTATATAATGGAGACGTCTGATATTTAGGGCGGTATTGCGGCCAGGTACAAATCCACATTGGTCAATGTGGATTAGTTTAGGGAGATAAGGAAGGAGGCGTTTGGCTAGTATTTTACTAAGTATTTTATACTCAGTGGGTTATAAGGAAAGGGGGCGGTAACCCGACATGTCACGGGGATCTCTATTTGGTTTAGGGAGACAAGTAACTAGCGCTTGCATAGTCGTTAGTGGAAGAGTGCGCTTCTCAAAAGCCGTCTTGTATAGATTCTCTAGGCATGGGGCCAGTTTATCAGCACATGTCGAGTAAAACTCAGACAGTTATCCATCGAGACCCGGACTATTATTATTTGGAAGGTCCTTGATGGCTTCTTTTATGTCATTGTTAGTGATAGGGGCTTCTAATTCCGATTTAGCGTCAGTTGTAAATTTAGGGTATGTGAGGGTGTTCAGAAAGGCTGCTATGTGTTCAGGTGATGTAACAGCTAGAGCACTATATAGTTTTTTGTAATAGGCACAGAATGCAAGATTGATCTCTGCTCGAGTAAGCACAACAGTACCATCTGGAAGAGAGAGTTCCAGTATCGGGACGGGGGGGGGGGGGGGGGGGGGACGGTGTTGCGTATGAGACTTGCCAAAAGGGTACCTGATTTGTCTGCCTCTTTATGACTGTACTGGGTGTATGCATTATAGTCTATCAGGCGAAGTTGTTCAGGAAGGTCAGCGTGTTTCATTCTGGCTTCTTGTAACTGTGCTTGTTTACTCGGGTCGGTAATAACTGCGTTTTCCAGAGTATTCAGGGAGTCTTCCACTATGGAAAGGTTCTTGTGTGTTTCCTGCCGAGCTCCTACAGTTGCCCCTACCGCCGTGCCCCTGATCACCGATTTAAAGGCATCCCACTCAACCAGGCCGGAAGATGCAGAATTATCATTTTTTATGAAATAGTTAGTAATGGCAGTGCCTATTTTATCTCGGAGAACCGCGTCCTTCAGAGTTTGTGGCCATAAGCGCCAAGTGGGGACCGAGGTGGGTACCCTCCCCCATTCAAGAATCATTTCAAGTGGGTTGTGGTCGGAGAGCGTTTTACCAAGATACGTGCATTCTGGGATATCAAAGCCATGGAGCAGAATATCCTGACTAGTCTGGTGTGCAATTGATGGGGAAGGGGGGAATAGAATGAATATTCTGGACTAGGAGGATGCTGTAGGCGCCATGCGTCTTGTAGTGTCCAACCCGCAGCCCAAGCTTGTAAAAACTCTGCATTAGTGGATATAGCTCCTCGAACCGGGGGGTGAGAGCGATCTAAGTGAACATCTACAATAGAGTTGTAATCCCCACCAATGACCCATGGATATATAACCCAATCTGATAAAACTGTATTTAGGTTCGATGTGAGTGCTGGACCTACTACAGTTATTTAATAGTCACTTACACTTGGAGTTTCAAAATACTGAAAACTAGTAAACTTACTCAAAAGTGTAAACCTTCTCAAAAGTGTAAACTTACTCAAAAGTGTAAGTTTCCTTTATGAATAAGGCCCAGTATTCTTCCATGTTTATTGTGGATACGATGAATGTCTGAGTAGATGTTATGCCTGGTGCTTCGAGATGTCCAACAATGACAAAGAACTTTGCAAAAATACTACAAGTAGAATAAAAAATGAGATAGAGTTTTTTCCAGGAAAGTATCCTTTTCGACTTAGAGTCGGGAGCTTTGGTACCACCACCGTGAAAACAACCACTCATTGTATTGCTATTTACTGTTTTGTGATATTTGTATTCCTCAAATCGGTATATGTGCTGTTATTCTTCAAAATTGTTTTACATTTTACTCGTATTTTGTACATTGCATTTTGCACGTTGCTTTTTAAAAGATTGTTCTAAATTCTTTCTGTATTTTGCACAGTGCATTTTGCACCTTACTTTTTGATAATGGTTTGAATAGGAAGCATTATAATATTGCACGTTATAAGTATTATGTACTTTATAGGTGCCTGGAATTGATTGAGCATGACATGATATTAATATGTAGCGATCTGAAATGCGCTGCTCCATGTTGCTTTGTATGTTGCTATTTTATACGGGCTCGTTTTTTGTATTTTTAGATCTGTTTCTTGCAGCTGGTATTAAATGTGTTGCACTTTACAAAAGAAAGCATTTTTGTACTTGCATGATGGAGGAAATGGATTCGAGAACCTGTATTCTTTTAATTATGAATGTGCATATGAATAATGCATTAATGCATCATCTGTCCTTGTAAACCATGTGGACCTCCGTTGGAGTTCCGCACCATAATAAAGCTAATTGGATTGGATTGAATTGAACCACATCACAAACATAACCTCTTTCTGGGAGGAAAGAGAAGTGCAAATGAAGGGCAGACAGAGGCCAGAGGGCACAGGGTGTGGCAAGCAAAGGGAAAGACATCCTGCCAGGGCTGTGGAAGATCAACTCGGCACAATAGTCATTTTATGTCACCATCTTTCTCTTATTTGCCCTTTGAAGTTTATTTTATTTACTGTTTGTTTTATTTTGGGACTAACACATAACTGGAACCTAGCTTCAAGGAGCAGAGAGCACGTTCAAGGGAACGTTTACACTGTAACATCACAGGCTGGTGTGCTTGTCTGAGCACTGTCTGCTTCACACTGGTTTACGTGGGAGGAAGGAGGGAACAGTTCATTCTGACACTGCCAGAGACTTTTTTTTTCCACAACAGAAATTTTAATTTCCCAGTATATTCAGTGTGAGACACAGGGAGGTGAAGTGATTTTGCCCAGAATCACACAATGTTTTGTCAGGTGTTGAGTACGGTTTTTATAACCCAACCCTATAGATTCCAGGAAGACTAACTCAGACACAACACCACATCTTCTCCTTATCAAATGTCATGTGATATAATTTTATAAAGAGGAGAGAGGTTCGGTACATTAGAATACTACAAGCAGCTGCCTAACAGCATTACTACAGACGGTCACAAGATGGCACCTTATTGCCACAAATAGCCTCAAAAAAGTCTTGTAACTACAGTAGCAGGAGCGCCTGAATGGCAAAATGCCATATTGTCTGGGGCTACGAAGAGTCTTGCTGTAGAGCTCAAGTGAGCCAAGCTACCCAAGTGCTGTGTCAGCCTGGTGGTGTTCAATGATGGCACTGGAGCCCTCCGCACATGCAATTGGTTGTTTGGGTTCTCATTCACAACCCGGAGATGGCTCCCTCTGTGAGGTCCAAGCGTTCCATAAGCACCAATGAAAAGTGCAGACTACAAGATTGGGCAACATCACCTAGCCGCTTCATTACACTGTTTGTGTCAATAAACCCATCTGCAGTGGCAGTTTTCCATTATTTTTTTGAAATGATGCAAAGAATCATCAGTGGGCCTGAAGGGGTGCCGGATGCCGGAAGCGGACTCACTGCCTTTTGGAGGCTGGCAACATCCCCAATCAGCCGTCACAGACAAACTACATCACACACCACAAGCCAGACATCTTAGGCTGCCTCATGGGAATCTGTGGCCATTGGCAAACTTCTTCTTAGCCCAAACCCGCCGCGATGATAGCCGGAGATTTAATCCTGTTGAGGGCAGGAATGGCATAGAACATGGGTACTCACAAACATTTTCCCGGAGGCCAAAAAGTTTGGTTGGTCTTTGGTGTGACAGAGGGCCGGACTAATGCCAGTGCGTTGGGGGGTGGAAAGCGGGTGTAGGGGAAGCGAAGCATGAACTTCTAGAGGTTGAACTCAATTGCACAATGTGAATCCAGAAAACCTGGGATGAATCCCGGCTTCCTCACTAGACCAAATTGTGTGGTCCTGTGCCATTATTTTATTTCAATTTCCCTCCTTTTTTTTCATTATCACATATAAAAGGCCCTCAAAATCCATGACTTAAGGATGTGTTCTGTACAAAACCTTCTCCTGTGTTTGGATGCAATCACAAATGGCATTGTTGTCAGGGTTGGGGACGGGGGTGTGAAGCATGAACGCTTCTAAATTCATGTTTGAAAACCATCACTTAAAAAAAAAAATACTTCGGCACGCACTGCTATAATCTGATTTACTAAGGCGAAATGGTTCTACAGGTTAATAGAATACACTTTTAGAATTTTGAAAAGGCCATCGTATTTTTACATGTTTGCTGTCTTTAAAAATGAAGGCGCTCCTAAAGTTAAGGCCTAGTTACTTCCTTTCTTTAACTGCAATTAACCTATAAATGAGTGCCTGCTGTTAGTTCAACATGTTTTTAATGTTAGTGCAGAGTCAGGTAAACAGCAGCCCTGTGCTGCTGCGGCCCTGGGAGCCGCATGTAAAGGTCAGGAGGGCTGCATGCGACCCCCGGGCCGTACTCTGGGCCACATAGAGGAACTGGGCATTAACCTCCAACCACAAAAACTGGTGAAGAGGAAGTGCTTTCTACACAGAGGTTTTACACAGAAGTTTTCACCTAGAAATGAAACGGGTCCACTTGAATAATGCATTATCAGTTTCACACGAGCATGGACGTATCTGTGAATTCACAATTGTTTTCCAGAGAACACTTAGAAACGTTTGTGAATTCTAAACAATCTAAAATCTGTATCTAGCTGGCAGCGAAAACATCTGGCTGAAGAGTTACATTTTCTTTTTAAATAACTGATCTTAATTTCTGGTATCGCACCGTGCGGCGTTAGCCAGGGTTCCGTCGCCGTAATACTAACAAGCAAAATGGGGTCCTTGTTGTCAAGAAGTGTAGTAAATTAAAGCCTTAACAGGGCGTACAGCGAGCACCTCGGCTCCGGTGCCACTGCACCTGCTGCGTCCCTGATAACACCTGCTTTAAGATGCGGTGTATTCCTATCCCTGTCCTGCACTTTCCGTAATGAACCATCCGGGGTTTATTTCTGGTCCCTCGGGGTAGCTCTGAATTTCAAAGGTTACGTTTCCTGCGGTGACCAGGCCCCGCTTCATGAACACTCAAATGTCTTCAAGTGACAACCGCCCTCCTGCAGAGGGGGCCCTCTGAGCTCGTATCTGGCCACAGGAATTCTCCACCCCCTGCGCACACAGGGCCAGGACTTTGTTGCTCAGAGGACTAGAGCACCCGCTGTAGGGATCTGTGTTCGGACTCATGGTCACAGGTTCGAATCCCAAAGATCCGGAGTACAGCGTTTAGCTGCGTTCCAGCTAGCTTGGCGCTATAAAAATACCAATTCACGCTCAGACTCTCCGGGAACGCTTCAGGGATTCATTTAAGCATCTCATAGAATAAATTAAAAAGATGGGCCCTCCAGTCTCCATTTGCTACTGGGTGGCTCCATTTCATTTCCATGAGTAGCCACGCTGGGGTCCATCCGCACTTTCCTCCTCCAGAGGAGATAAGGGCACAGACGCCTTCAGGACAACGGAGAAGAGGCGGAGAGGGAGATACGACTGCTCCTGAAACCCTCATTTCCATTCTGCCTTTTCTGTCTGACGGCCGCCACCAGAAACCCCGAGGCGGATTGGATGCCCCGGGGCGGACTGCGTCCGGCCGGCTTCAGGTATGCGGAACCTGCGGTGTCGCATGACCTTATCTCGAACACTCAATCGCTTCCAAGGCCTCAGCCGGGCCCAGAGAGGCCTCACCCGTCACGGGCTGACAAAGGGCCGGGATGCTTACTCTGAGCTGGAGACAGCGGGTCTGCACGGGGCGGGCAGGTGACTGGGCCATTACCGAGGTATCATGGCCGCTTGTGGGGAGGGGCGACAGGGGGCGAAGCGCGATACTCTCAGGCAGATAGCCCCTCACTAGAACTGACAGCCCACTGTGCACCGCATAAATAAGGCAACCCGTGGAAACAGGGCGGGAAAACAAAAAAATCAGCCCCAGCACAACGTTCAAACCATCCCACCGGGGCAGGGCTTGGGGACACGCCTGCCTGGATCACCGTAGCCCAAACCTCTCTGGAAGGAGCCCCATAACCAGGGCCACTGGAATTATGCGATTGTGCGGCGACTTTCACATAACTATAGATTTGCTGCATTTGCCACATTATTCATCATTTGCCGCATAATCTGCAGATTTGAACCAAAAAAGAATTTTAGTTTCTAACTCAAACAGTTCAAAAGGTACTAACAAGCATTGGCATAGCCAATAGGTCTCGCCTTTGGGACCTTATAAGTGTTTAGCCATGCAACAGTTCATGTTGCACCAAGGATATTGTGCTGGATAACTAAACACTTATAAGGTCCCAAAGGCGAGACCTATTGGCTATGCCAATGCTTGTTCAATCTTACTCTGCCATGCAGTAATGTCACACACCGGCTTATATTAGAGTGGAAGCGCACCAACCCATCACCATTTGGAACCAACTGTCAGAGGAGGGGATCATAAGTTCCTGGCACCCAAATGGTAAGGCCCCACCAAAGGTCTCCCTTTGCCTTTGAATAGGGCGCTGTGCTAAAATGTATAAACCCCATTCGAAAGGCTGCCTTTATTCTCCAGGTTCCTCACAAGCCGCGATCTTCACTCTCACATTTGATTCTCATTATTCGAAGCAGCTCGCAGTGGAAGAGGAGAACGTCGCTAAAACACGAGGATGGCGTGAGGGGACTGGAGAAAATAACACTAAGTAATGGCTTCTAGCATTACAAAATACAGGCTTGACACAGAAAGCAGTTTGTTTTTATTAAAAATATGTCTTATTTATGGGTCTATTATGACACTGCTTAGCTGCAGACACACGGCCCCGACCCTATCGGCCGCCCAATGCCCCTTCCAGATGACACGCCGAGGTGAGCCCACCCGGTGCCGAAGGAAGGCAGGCCCAGCCCGTGTCCGGAGATGGCCACCTCACTACCCCGGACATCGGTGTCTGGCAGCGGGGAAAAAAGGATGCGCTGGCGGGGCTGTCTGAGGTTACCGCGGGCAAATGGGTAGGTGTAGGTAAATACTCGCGCCATTGACGACTCCAAAGTCGCTAATGAGATCTACCGACAATCCTGACATCGGGCCGAAAAGTAAAGTATTCATAGAAAATAACAACTCCCTCCGCCTTTCAATATGCCTCCCCACACCCAATGACAAGCGCCCATTGGGGGGTGAAGTGACAAAAATATGTTTTTGAATGCGTAGACCATCTTGAGTATAATAATATCTGTGTAATCAGAGAAAAACTATTTACGCAGTAAACAACACACAGAAGTCAGTATTCAGCTTTAAAGTTTCAAGCGTGCCTATTCAATATTAGTTTAGCTACCGGTTTCTAATAGTAACATTTGGAAGCTATACACGAAGCAGCACAGCTAGCAAGAAACATTAGGCCAAAAAAACTGTGAAACAAGGGGGAGGGGGTGGAGAGAAGCATACAGGCATCAGAGAGCAATACGGAGGAAGACTGCTCAAAAGCACATGCACTCTCACGAAGTGCTTAAACAAGAAGCGCGAGCAACAAGCACGGGAGTTGTGTGCGTGCGCACGCGCAAAAAAAAAAACACACGAGTGGTGCGCGTGAAAGGAGAGGCCTGTGCACGTTCACGCTCACATGCACGCAGGCTTTAGACCAGCAAAAGCCTCTCTGGTAGCACTTTGAAAACCCGCTTACTAAAGGTCTCGCCTGAGCTAGTGCATGCGCTAGCGCTGAGGCGAGACCTAAAAATGTAACAGCATGTGTTTCCGTGCAGCGGAAGGCCCTTGGCAAAAATGGACAGGTCACCTCTTCCTTTGCTTATTGCGATATCTGAATGTTAAACTGGCACTTTTGAGGTGCAACCAATGCACACAGAGTGTTTCTCAATTTAAAATGATGAAACAATTAAGTAATACTATTATAAAATGTGCCGCATTATGCTGCATAATTTGCCTTTTCTTGCCGCATAATTCACTCAACTCTTCTACATAATTTGACCCTCTCATGCAGCATAATTACAGTGGGGCCCTGTTCATAGCCCGCAGCCCACTGGGCAACTGACAAGCAAGGAGCACTCCACATAACCAGAGCCATTAGAATTATGCGGTAGGCGAGGCACAAATCGAGGCCCAAATGGCCACTAAGTCCGCTAAATATTGCAGCTTAAATGTATATTATGCAACGTAACCCAACACATTTTGTGGCAATATTACTTCATTTTTTTATCATTATTACGCTTTAACACTGTCTGGACAAAGCTTTCACTTCATTAGTACCAGTTTAACACCTCAATACAGCAATCATCAACTGAAAGAGGACTAGTTAACCTTTGCAAAGGCACTGCCACAGCGCAACACATGCCATTTTTAGTAAAATTTCTTTCAACCAGAATTTTTTGTTCAAATCTGTAAAACATGCAGCAGATGATCGATTATGTGGCAAATCCATAATTATTCAGAAAATGCCACAGAATCCCATAATTCCACTGGCTTGGCGTATAGTGGACTTGGACCAGAGAGAGGGTTTTTGCAGTTTAACATATATGTAATAACTGTTGACGTCATATTGCAAAAAGCAAAAACAAAAGTTGATGGACAGAATGCAGAACAATGCCATACATTCACCCCAGTACAGAGATCTGGGCCTAAATATATCATTTTTTTGCTCACCATGCTGTTCCAGTTTGAACCCAGCCATATGCAAATCAGTCTTGACCCTGTGCCTCAATGGGTCCTGGGCTCACTAGAATCAAGCTATCCTGGCTGAAGAGGGGTGAAACCCCGAAACCGGTCCTAGGATGCTTGTTTCCGGTCCAGGGAGGACCTGGCTTGGCAGTTCTGGCTGGACTGTTCCCATGAGGCACAGAGTCAAGACTGATTTGCATATGGCCAGGTCTAAACTGGGGTGGCATGGTGAGCAAAAGAATGATGGATTTAACCCAGATCTCTTGGCTGGGGGTGAATGTTTTGATTTGTTCTGCATTCAGTCCATCAATTGTGTGTCTTTTGTCATCTTGCAAAAGGCACTCTATTTATAATTATGCCTCCTTGTTTTCCATTTTAACCCACAAAAACAGATGGGCAACAACATTCTGTCCCATATCTATTTGTTTTCTACTGAATACAGAAAATAGGTCTTCTTCTGAGTGACTCCCCATGCTGTCAATCATGATTTAGCCATGCTGTACTGTATCAGCAAGAAGCTGAGCAGGATGGTGAAAAGCATAAAAAAAACAACAACTTAGGGTTACAAGCCCTTTGCACCGCCGGTACGTCACTTTTTCCCATTTTGAAAGTGACGCACCAGCGGCGCAAGGGGCTTGTAAATAAGCCCCCGTGTACGCATAAGCGTGCCTACAGACGCGGGCACCGTCTTTTTTATTTACAGATCCAAGATGCATTGGTAAATAAAGAAACCAAAGAAGTGGAAGTTGCAGAAAAGAGGTTTTGAGGCAGATGAGCCGGCACCAATTTGCCCTGTAAAAACACTATTTAAAACAAGCATTTACAATGCAATGGTCTCGGCATTGGTAAAGTTAGAGCTATTGGCATTGCTCATGACATTTATTTTTGTTTATGTTTTTGTTTTTAAAACATTTAAAGAAATGGCATTGCCATGAACAATGCCAATAGCTCTAACTTTAATAATGCCGAGACCGTTGCATTGTAAATGCTTGTTCATGTATCCAGTAGAGATGTTGCCACATAACTCTGCAGAGAGATACTAGGGCCAGAATTAACATTACCCAATGATATCCCTCCGTGATCTAAGAGCGATTATGATTAAAACTCTCTTGAATGGGGAATAACTTGTATGACCTAGAATTGCTGCGTCCAATAGTGTTTAGCAGGAATGGCGGAAGCCATCTTGGAATGGGGGCTAGCCATCTTGGGAGGGTGGAGGCTATGCACTCTCTGGGGGAGCATGGTCTGCTTCCTCAGTAGTTCTGCAGGGGACGGAGTCATCTAGTTCTGCTTGGCCAGAGTCCATAAACTCTTCAAAAGATATTAATTTGCACTGCTTTCTTCTCTAACACCATAATACAGATTGCAGTCTTCTGCTCGTTTATCGCAAAATAGTCCTTTTTGCCATATAAAGAAAGGAAGCAGTTACGCTGGGATGCTGTTTAGCACCATATGATATTGTTATTTTGTGCTCCCGCCCCTGTGAGACTGGGCTAGCCTCATGTCGATGCATGTTTTACACCCTATAAATACCGATTGTCTCACTGTTATAGCATCGTCAGCGTAATCGCAAATGCAGATGCCTGTCATTGCTTGTCAAGTGCTGGCCTGTCAATACATTTTCTTTGTGATTTTATTTTCACTCTATCCTAAAATGCACATGCAAAGTTAGCACTCGGACACCCTAGAAGGGCGGCATAGCGTTATATCAAAGACTATAAATAAACAAATAAGTAAAATTGCCATCTCGTTTCATGACTTTTTTGACAGTCACCGCTGTTTTGCTGCAGCAGAGAATGTCCGTATTTTGTATATCTAATGACCGCAGAATAAACTGTAATACAATAGCTCCGGTTTGCAATATTTAATAACGTGGTAGATAGATAGCATAGCACCACGTAGTCAGGTTGGGTAGTGCGGGCGGGACCTCTCGAGTCCACCCCTGCCTCTCTGCCCCTCCCCATGCAGGGATTAGGCGCCGGGGATGCTCGCTGACAGTGACTCAGCTCGCGGCGTGTGTTCTCGCGCCTCTGAATCAGGAGCGCGTGACGTTCCGAAGTGGCAGAGTGGGAGGAGTGTAATCACAGCCTGAAATAGAAAATGTCTCCCAGCCTTCCAGGGCCTTCACGTGAACAGCAATCAGAGGTGCAGGCTAGAAAACCCTGTATACTTCTACCAGCGTGGGTCCCACCTCTGCCTTTCATCCTTCCGAGGTAAAAAAACAGTAGCAAGCGAGTCCAGCGGGCAGTAGCAGCAGAAATCTCCAGTTACTTGAGGTCATATGGGAAAAGAGCATTCAGTCTGGTTTATGTAAGCACCAAAATGCAAAGTTAAATCCAGGGCCGGGTGGGCGAACTTCACCCGACCCGGGTAAAATCAAAGCAACTACCGCCTTAAATAGTTTAGATTTACACAAACAGGATATGACGCGTTTCACAAGCACATATCACAATAATTATTACTAACTGCACCTGGAGCAGGCACAGGCCACACAAAGACGTTAAAGCCGAGGCAGGATTAGAAAGTTAACAAGAAGGAACTGCTAAATAAAATACGACCTTGCAGAGCAAAAACAAAAGCAGCTGATATTTAAGGCGGGGTAAACGGAGGGTTCGAAACAGGCCAGTGGAAAAACAAGTAAAGAGGAACGAGGGCACCGGAAGACACCACCGCCTTTCTCCGAGGCAGAGCAGAAATGCCTCGGAGAAAGGCAGCGTCCTTTTCGGATTCGGGGGCGTGTTTTGCTGTTGTCTCCTCCCTGAGACTTTTCGCAAAAAACAAGCCCCCCGATCCGAAAAGGACGGGGCATGATTGGAGTGACGGGACCTCTTCTCCAATGGCTGGCCAGCATTTACGAGGCCAGCCAATGGAGAACAGGGGAGAAGAGGGGCGGGTTCAAGCCCCTCTTCTCCCAAGTCATTAAATCTCGGAGCGAGACTGCGCAAGCGCAGCCGAGACCTAAAAAAGGATGAGCCGGCACCAATTTGCCCTGTAAAAACACTATTTAAAAAAAGTTGGAAAAAGACCATGGGTGGTGGGAGGGAGCAGCAATGAGGAATGGGCGGGTGGGAAGGGGCCGCAGCAGTGGGCGGATGGGAGGGAGAGGCAGCAGCGAGGAGTTGCAGCAGAGGGGAGTGGATGGGAGGGAGTTGCTGCACCGGGGAGCGGGTGGGTGGGAGGGAGGGGAAGCAGCGGGGTGCAGGTGGGTGGGAGAGAGGGAGGTCCAGCAGCGGGCAGCAGGTTGGTGGGAAGGAGGGGCAGCAATGGAGAGCAGGTGGGTGGTGTGGGGAGAGGGTGAGAGGGACAGCAGCATCGAGCAGGTGTGTAGGATGCAGGGGCACTAGCGGGGAGCGGATGTTGGGAGTTCGGGGCAGGGAGCAGGCGGGAAGGAGGGAACAGCAGCAGGAGGGAGGGGCAGCAGTTGTTGGGTGGGAGGGGGGGCAGCAGTGGGTGGGTGGGTGGGAGGGAGAGGCAGCAGCCGGTTGGTAGGTGGGAGGGGGGCAGCAGCAGGCGGGTAGGAGGGAGGGGCAGCAGCAGGGAGTCAGGGGCACTAGCAAGGAGCATGTGGGTGGGAGTGAGGGGCAGGGAGCTGGCGGGAAGGAGGAGGCAGCAGCGGGAAGCGGGAAGGAGGGGACAGCAGCAGGAAGCAGGAGGGAGGGGCAGCAGCGAATGAGTGGGAGGGACAGCAGCGGATGGGTGGGAGGGACAGCAGCGGATGGGTGGGAGGGGCAGCAGCGGATGGGTGGGAGGGGCAGCAGCGGATGGGTGGGAGGGGCAGCAGCAGGTGGGTGGGAGGGAGGGGCAGCAGCGGGTGGGTGGGAGGGGCAGCAGCGGGTGGGTGGGAGGGGCAGTAGTGGGTGGGTGGGAGGGAGGGGCAGCAGCAGGGAGTGGGTGGGTGGGAGGGGCACTAGTAGAGAGTGGGCGGGTGGGAGTGAGGCGCAGGGAGCAGGCTGGAAGGAGTGGACAGCAGTGGGAAGCGGGAGGGTGGGGGGACAGTAGCGGGTGGGGGGACAGCAGCAGGTGGGAGGGTAGCAGCGTGGAAGTGGGGAGTGGGTGAGGGAGAAGGGGCGGAAGCGGGCTGGTGGGAGGGGTCAGATGCGGGGAGCGGGTGGGTGGGAGCGGGTAGCAGCAGAAGGGATTGGGTGGGTGGAATGCAGCAGCAGTGGGGAGCGTATGGGTGGGAGGGGGCAGAAGTGGTGAGCAGGTGTGTGGGAGGGGCAGAAGCAGGAAGCTGGTGGGGAGGAGGGGGTAGCAGCAGAGTGAAGTGGTTGGGTGAAAGGGAGGGGTAGGGAAAGGGGCGGAAGGGAGTTGAACAATGGTGCAGGTGTTAGGAATAGAGAGAGGCAGCAATGGGAAGTGGGTGAGGAAGGGGGCAGCAGCAGTGGGCAGGTAAGAAGGAGGGGTGCGATGATATTGGGCAAGTGAAAGGAAGGGGGATCAATAAGGATATGATGGAGAGGCAGCAACGAGAGAGGTATGAGGGAGGGAGCAGCAACAGTGGGCAGGTGGGAGGGAGCCACAGAGAACGGGTGAGTGGGAGGGAGGTTGTAAGATGTGGGATGGAGAAAGGAGCAGCAACGGGCAGGGGGCGGGAGGGAAGGATCAGCAACGGGGGAGGGAGGGGTCAGCAACAGGGGATGGGAGGGAGGGGTCAGCAACGGGGGATGGGATGGGAGGGAGGGGTCAGCAACGGGGGATGGGAGGGAGGGGTCAGCAACAAGGGAGGGGTGGAAGGGAGGTGTCAGCAACAGGGGAGGGAGGAGTCAGCAACAGGGGAGGGGTAGGAGGGAGGGGTCAGCAACTGGGAGGGAGGGGTCAGCAATGGGTGAGGGGTGGGGGGGAGGGGTCAGCAACGGAGGAGGGGTGGGAAGAAGGTGTCAGCAACAGAGGAGGGGTGGGAAGGAGGTGTCAGCAACAGCGGAGGGGTGGGAATGATGTGTCAGCAATGGGGGAGGGAGGGGTCAGCAACGGGAATCTCAGCATTGGGGGATGTGGAGGGAGGGAGGGGTCAGCAATGGGGGATGGGGTGGGAGGGAGGGGTCAGCAATGGGGGTGGGAGGGAGGGGTCAGAAACAGGGATGGGGCAGGAGGAGGAGTCAGCAATGAGGATGGGGCCGGAGGGAGGAGTCTGCATCGGGGGATGGGGCGGGTACGGAGGGGGTCAGCAACTCGGGATGAGGCGGGAGGGAGGGGTCATCAACAGGAGATGGGGCGGGAGGGAGGTGTCATCAACAGGAGATGGGGCGGGAGGGAGGGGTCAGCAACAGGGGATGGGGCGGGAGGGAGGGGTCAGCAACAGGGGATGGGGCGGGAGGGAGGGGTCAGCAACAGGGGATGGGGCGGGAGGGAGGGGTCAGCAACGGGGGATGGGGCGGGAGAGAGGGGTCAGCAACGGGTAATGGGGAGGGAGGGAGGGGTCAGCAACGGGTAATGGGGAGGGAGGGAGGGGTCAGCAACAGGGAATGGGGAGGGAGGGAGGGGTCAGCAACGGGGAATGGGGTGGGAGGGAGGGGTCAGCAACGGGGAATGGGGTGGGAGGGAGGGGTCAGCAACGGGGAATGCGGTGGGAGGGAGGGGGAAAGGGGTGGGAGGGAGGGGCCAGCAACAGGGAATGCGGTGGGAGGGAGGGGTCAGCAACGGGGAATGCGGTGGGAGGGAGGGGGAACGGGGTGGGAAGGAGGGGTCAGCAACGGGGAATGCGGTGGAAGGGGTCAGCAACGGGGAAAGGGGAGGGAGGGGGCAGCAACAAGGATTGGCATGAGAGGGAGTGGGCAGCAACAGGGGGAGTGGGGTTAGGAGGGAGGGGGCAGAAGTGGGGAGGGGTGGGTGGGAATTTAGTGTGCAGAAGCGGGGAGGGGTGGGTGGGAGGGTGCAGAAGCGGGGAGGGGTAGGTGGGAGGGTGCATAAGAGGAGAGGGGCGGATGGGAGGGGGCAGAAGCAGGGAGGGGGAGAAGCGGGGAGGGGGTGTGTAGGAGGGGCAGCAGCAGATGGGAGGGGGTGTGTAGGAGGGTGTAGCAGCTGACAGAAGTGGGTGGTTGGGGGAATTATCAGCTGACGGGAGTGGGTGGGTGGGAGGGGGTAGCAGCTGACGGGGGTGGGTGGGAGTAGCAGCAGATGAAATGGGTGGGTGGGAGGGGGGAGTAGCAGCAGTCGGGAGAGGGTGGGTGGGAGGGGGAGTAGCAGCAGTCGGGAGTGGGTGGGTGGGAGTAGCAGCTGACAGGAGTGGGTGGGAGGGGGGATTATCAGCTGACGGGAGTCAGTGGGTGGGAGGGGGTAGCAGCTAACGGGAGTGGGTGGGTGGGTGGGAGTAGCAGCAGATGAAATGGGGGGGTGGGAGGGGGAGTAGCAGCAGTCGGGAGAGGGTGGGTGGGATGGGGAGTAGCAGCAGATGGGAGTAGGTGGGTGGGAGGAGTAGCAGCAGGCGTGGGTGGGAGGAGTAGCAGCAGACAGGGTTGGGTGGGTGGGAGGAGTAGCTGCAGACGTAGGGGTAGCAGCAGACGGGGTGGGTGGGAGGGGTAGCAGCAGACGGGGTGGCTAGGAGGGGTAGCAGCTGACGGGGGTGGGTGGGAGTAGCAGCAGATGAAATGGGGGGTGGGAGGGGGAGTGGCAGCAGTCGGGAGAGGGTGGGTGGGTGGGAGGGGGAGTAGCAGCAGACGGGGGTAGGTGCGTGGGAGGAGTAGCAGCATGAGTGGGTGGGAGGAGTAGCAGCAGACGGGGTTGGGTGGGTGGGAGGAGTAGCAGCAGACTTGGAGTAGCAGCAGACGGGGTTGGGTGGGTGGGAGGGGTAGCAGCAGACGGGCTTGGGTGGGTGGGAGGGGTAGCAGCAGACGGGGTGGGTGGGAGGGGTAGCAGCAAACAGGGTGGGTGAGAAGGAGCAGCAGCGGGGAGCGGATGAGTGGGTGGGGGCAGCAGCGGTGAGCTGGTAAAAGGCAGCAGCAGGGAATTGATGGGTATGAGAGGGCAGCAATGGGCTGGTGGAAGGGAGGAAAAGGGAGCAGAAGGGAGTGGAGCAATGGGTCAAGTGTTAGGGATAGCGAAGCAGCAACGGGGAGGTGGTGGGGCGGGAGCAACAACAGTGGGCAGGTGGGAGGGAGGGGACACAACGAGATTAGGTGAGTGAAAGGAAGGGGGATCAATAAGGATGTGCTGGATAGGCAGCAACGAGAGAGGTATGAGGGAGGGGGCAGCAACAGTGGGCAGGTGGGAGGGAGCCACAGAGTGTGGATGAGTGGGAGGGAGGGAGGGAGGGTGTAGGATGTGTGATGTAGAAAGGGGAAGAAACTGACATGGGATGGGAGGGAAGAAGCAGCAAAGGGCAGAAGAAAAGGGTCAACAACAGTGAGGGTGGGGAGGGGTCAGCAACGGGGATGGGGTAGGAGGGAGGGGTCAGCAACTGGAAGGGAGGGGTCAGCAATGGGTGAGGGGTGGGGGGGAGGGGTCAGCAACGGAGGAGGGGTGGGAAGAAGGTGTCAGCAACAGAGGAGGGGTGGGAAGGAGGTGTCAGCAACAGAGGAGGGGTGGGAAGGATGTGTCAGCAATGGGGGAGGGAGGGGTCAGCAACGGGGATCTCAGCATTGGGGGATGTGGAGGGAGGGAGGGGTCAGCAATGGGGGATGGGGTGGGAGGGAGGGGTCAGCAATGGGGGTGGGAGGGAGGGGTCAGCAACAGGGATGGGGCAGGAGGAGGAGTCAGTAATGAGGATGGGGCCGGAGGAAGGAGTCTGCATCGGGGGATGGGGCGGGTACGGAGGGGGTCAGCAACTCGGGATGAGGCGGGAGGGAGGGGTCATCAACAGGAGATGGGGCGGGAGGGAGGGGTCAGCAACAGGGGATGGGGCGGGAGGGAGGGGTCAGCAACAGGGGATGGGGCGGGAGGGAGGGGTCAGCAACAGGGGATGGGGCGGGAGGGAGGGGTCAGCAACGGGGGATGGGGCAGGAGAGAGGGGTCAGCAACGGGTAATGGGGAGGGAGGGAGGGGTCAGCAACGGGTAATGGGGAGGGAGGGAGGGGTCAGCAACAGGGAATGGGGAGGGAGGGAGGGGTCAGCAACGGGGAATGGGGTGGGAGGGAGGGGTCAGCAACGGGGAATGGGGTGGGAGGGAGGGGTCAGCAACGGGGAATGGGGTGGGAGGGAGGGGTCAGCAACGGGGAATGGGGTGGGAGGGAGGGGTCAGCAACGGGGAATGCGGTGGGAGGGAGGGGGAAAGGGGTGGGAGGGAGGGGCCAGCAACAGGGAATGCGGTGGGAGGGAGGGGTCAGCAACGGGGAATGCGGTGGGAGGGAGGGGGAATGGGGTGGGAAGGAGGGGTCAGCAACGGGGAATGCGGTGGAAGGGGTCAGCAACGGGGAAAGGGGAGGGAGGGGGCAGCAACAGGGATTGGCATGAGAGGGAGTGGGCAGCAACAGGGGGAGTGGGGTTAGGAGGGAGGGGGCAGAAGTGGGGAGGGGTGGGTGGGAATTTAGTGTGCAGAAGCGGGGAGGGGTGGGTGGGAGGGTGCAGAAGCGGGGAGGGGTAGGTGGGAGGGTGCATAAGAGGAGAGGGGCGGATGGGAGGGGGCAGAAGCAGGGAGGGGGAGAAGCGGGGAGGGGGTGTGTAGGAGGGGGCAGCAGCAGATGGGAGGGGGTGTGTAGGAGGGTGTAGCAGCTGACAGAAGTGGGTGGTTGGGGGAATTATCAGCTGACGGGAGTGGGTGGGTGGGAGGGGGTAGCAGCTGACGGGGGTGGGTGGGAGTAGCAGCAGATGAAATGGGTGGGTGGGAGGGGGGAGTAGCAGCAGTCGGGAGAGGGTGGGTGGGAGGGGGAGTAGCAGCAGTCGGGAGTGGGTGGGTGGGAGGGGGAGTAGCAGCTGACAGGAGTGGGTGGGAGGGGGGATTATCAGCTGACGGGAGTGGGTGGGTGGGAGGGGGTAGCAGCTAACGGGAGTGGGTGAGTGGGTGGGAGTAGCAGCAGATGAAATGGGGGGGTGGGAGGGGGAGTAGCAGCAGTCGGGAGAGGGTGGGTGGGATGGGGAGTAGCAGCAGATGGGAGTAGGTGGGTGGGAGGAGTAGCAGCAGGCGTGGGTGGGAGGAGTAGCAGCAGACAGGGTTGGGTGGGTGGGAGGAGTAGCTGCAGACGTAGGGGTAGCAGCAGACGGGGTGGGTGGGAGGGGTAGCAGCAGACGGGGTGGGTGGGAGGGGTAGCAGCAGACGGGGTGGGTAGGAGGGGTAGCAGCTGACGGGGGTGGGTGGGAGTAGCAGCAGATGAAATGGGGGGTGGGAGGGGGAGTGGCAGCAGTCGGGAGAGGGTGGGTGGGTGGGAGGGGGAGTAGCAGCAGACGGGGGTAGGTGCGTGGGAGGAGTAGCAGCATGAGTGGGTGGGAGGAGTAGCAGCAGACGGGGTTGGGTGGGTGGGAGGAGTAGCAGCAGACTTGGAGTAGCAGCAGACGGGATTGGGTGGGTGGGAGGGGTAGCAGCAGACGGGCTTGGGTGGGTGGGAGGGGTAGCAGCAGACGGGGTGGGTGGGAGGGGTAGCAGCAGACGGGGTGGGTGGGAGGGGTAGCAGCAGACAGGGTGGGTGAGAAGGAGCAGCAGCGGGGAGCGGATGAGTGGGTGGGGGCAGCAGCGGTGAGCTGGTAAAAGGCAGCAGCAGGGAATTGATGGGTATGAGAGGGCAGCAATGGGCTGGTGGAAGGGAGGAAAAGGGAGCAGAAGGGAGTGGAGCAATGGGTCAAGTGTTAGGGATAGCGAAGCAGCAACGGGGAGGTGGTGGGGCGGGAGCAACAACAGTGGGCAGGTGGGAGGGAGGGGACACAACGAGATTAGGTGAGTGAAAGGAAGGGGGATCAATAAGGATGTGCTGGATAGGCAGCAACGAGAGAGGTATGAGGGAGGGGGCAGCAACAGTGGGCAGGTGGGAGGGAGCCACAGAGTGTGGATGAGTGGGAGGGAGGGAGGGAGGGTGTAGGATGTGTGATGTAGAAAGGGGAAGAAACTGACATGGGATGGGAGGGAAGAAGCAGCAAAGGGCAGAAGAAAAGGGTCAACAACAGTGAGGGTGGGGAGGGGTCAGCAACGGGGATGGGGTGGGAGGGGTCAGCAACGGGATGGGGTGGGAGGGGGAGGGGTCAGCAATGGGGATGGGGTGGGAGGGGTCAGCAACGGGGATGGGGTGGGAGGACTGGAGGGGTCAGCAACAGGGATGGGGTGGGAGGGCTGGAGGGGTCAGCAACAGGGATGGGGTGGGAGGGAGGGGTCAGCAACAGGGATGGGGTGGGAGGGAGGGGTCAGCAACAGGGATGGGGTGGGAGGGAGGGGTCAGCAACAGGGATGGGGTGGGAGGGAGGGGTCAGCAACAGGGATGGGGTGGGAGGGAGGGGTAAGCAACAGGGATGGGGTAGGAGGGAGGGGTCAGCAACGGGGATGGGGAGGGAGGGAGGGGTCAGCAACGGGGATGGTGCGGGCGGGTGGGAGGGGTCAGCAACAGTGAGGGGTGGGAGGAGGGTCAGCAATGAGTGAGGGTTCAGCAACGAGTGAGGGGTGGGAGGGAGGGGGCGGGCAGCAACGAGTGAGGAGGGGGAGGGAGGGGGCAGCAACAGGTGAGGGGTGGGAGGGAGGGGGCAGCAACAGGTGAGGGGTGGGAGGGAGGGGGCAGCAACAGGTGAGAGGTGGGAGGGAGGGGGCAGCAACAGGTGAGGGGTGGGAGGGAGGGGGCAGCAACGGGTGAGGGATGGGAGGAAGGGGCAGCAACGGGTGAGGGGTGGGAGGGAGGGGTCAGCAATGAGGGATGGGTTGGGAGGGAGGGAGGTGGCAGCAACGGAGAGCATGCATGTTCAAGGGGGGGAAGAACCACAGTAGTTAGAAAGCATTGCGGGGGAAGCACACAAGGGTGAGCGCAACACAGAGGTGTGGCAATGAAGCACATGGATGAGAGAGCAACTTTCAAGCTGCGGAGAGGGGGCGAGAGAAGTACACAAAAAAGACAGCTGGAAACCATATGTACACTCATGGAGTACTTAAACAAAAAAGAAAAGCGCAGGGCCCAAACTGTAAGCAGTGCATGGGAAAAGTAAAGAGGCTATGCTTCTGGGGAGGGACATACACAAGAAGAGGAAGGAAAGCCCACACAGGCTAACGAATAAAAAGTAAGTAAATGAGAGTGACAATAATGCCAACCAATGGTAGCCAATGGGCGGGCTCTGAGACCGCTGTAAGCTGCCAACAGGTATTTTCGCACCAGACAACTTTCGCTGTCTGATAGGCAAGACCTAAATAAGCATTGGCATAGCCAAAAGGTCTCGCTTTTTGGGCCGTATAAGTATTTAGTTATGCAGCAGAATATCCTTGGTGCAACAACACCAACTGTTGCATGGCTAAACACTTATAAGGTCCCAAATGCGAGACCTTTTGGCTATGCCAATGCTTGTTTTCTTAGCTGCTATTTGCATATAACGTGATGTTCCTGACAAACAGACACTAGGAACTTTAGTGAAAACCAGCACACCAAAAGCACTACATAAACAACGATGAATAAAGAAATCCACTCTATATGACGTAAATAACGTGAAATACAAATGCTCAAATTAGAAGATAGTAAGGGCTACAGACACATGCACCCCAGCATAATGACTGAAATTCCCGAGAGAGAAGCAGATCTTGCCTGCTTGCACACAATGGAATCACAGGACAGGACTAGGCACATCTTTTTCTGGAAGGCTCCATATGCTCAAGTGTTTTTACAGTTTTGCATTACAAGAGATTCGCCACCATCTACCAGCAGAAACAGGAAAACGTTTGCAACGATTGTAGAAACGTGCAAGGATTAATACTTAACTCTAGCAAAGAGTAAAATCGAGTTAGCAATTCCCAACCTTCTTAAAAACAACGTACAAACACAGGGGCGGTTGCAAAATGGTGAGCATGTTTAAATCTCCATGCACTCAAAACGTGTACATCGCTGACTTGACATTAGTGAATTTTATTTGGTCACACTCTCAATCTTCAATTGCATTCACACCAGGCGCGCAACACCCATTGAACTCATAAAAGGGCTTCATCCCCCCCCCCCCCCCCCCGTCGTGTGTGGCAGCCCGGGATGAGACAGCTTCCCGGGCACGCACACAGCCACACCAGAGCACTTCACAGGTCTTTAAAAGGCCATTTGTATGTTAATGAGGCCTTGCTGTTGTTTCACCCCTTCTAAGAGCCCCTGTAGCTCCACTCTGCCTATTGTTTAAAGATTCAGCCCCCCCCCAAAAAAAATTCTTAGCCCCCCACGAAATTTGGCTCTAGTTGCGCCTCTGATTCACACAGTAAGGCGTTGAAGCATTCAAAAATTATATTTATCTTTGAACTGTAAAAATTGTATAGCATTCCTCTGGCTGTGCGCTACGGGATTTCTGTCATAAATGAAACAGCCCCTTTTATCTATAGTCGATTTCCAAACACGTCATTAAAATGCTACATAAACTGTTTCCTCAAAGCCCACGACCAAAACAGCTCTTAAAAAAACTCATGATTCCAGCAGACGAGTCTGCTGTACATATTTCTATTTAGCACCTGAACAAAGCTTCTGTCAACACATCAGTGGCAACACATACAAAGAAAACAAAAACAGAACTACACTAGAGCCTCCAAAATGTAGCAGCAGCGGTCTTCGTGATGACCCTGCTCCTCCTGTAATGCAGCAAATGGTCCTTTCGAGTCATTAGTCTGAACAAGGGATCAAATCTACAAAAGTATGCACCACAGATGAACTGCGCCTTTACCTTTCGCAAGCATGGTATGTAAAGTATAGCACTGCCTCGTCAAGGTAAAACCAAATTAGAAGAAAAAAATGATTCCATGCAGCATTCTTCTCATTCAAGCGGCGAGATTTAACCACATACTTTACCTTTACCCGACTGCAAAACATTATGGGCAAAGGTGAAGTTGCCTCACCGTGATTCGAATACATAAACCACACATCAGAGACAAAACTTCAAACGTTGAAGTAAGGATAGTTTCAACAGGAAACAGGTAAAGAACAAGCCCTCACCCAAAGGACAAGCAATGGCCTCGAAAGTGAAAGTAATTAGGCCAGCGATGCGGAGGAAGAGATAAGAAAGGCAGATGGCGGCTGCGTGCGTGTACGCGAGCGTGAACGCAAGCTTTATTCCAGGAAAAGCTTGTGGGAAGAACTTTGAAAAGCCCCTTACTAAAAGTCGGACAGCAGCGCATGCGCTGCTCTAGGCTGGACCTAAAAAGGAATGACATTTCCCTAATAGTTTCTGATGTTATGTTTTGCAGATTTGTAGACAGCATATCACCCGATAGGGTATCCTGGCGCTGAGCTGGTGTGAATCTAACCAAACCTACGTCCTAGTAGAACTACTTGAAAAGCTAGGTCTTCAGCTTCTTACAGAATTGAGGAAGTGAGAGGAGGCTCTGATGTGTAGCCGTAGACTGTTCCTCACTTTAGGAGTGAGATACGAAAAAAAACAACCTCCGGATCTGGTTTTGCGTATGGGTAATAGGTTTGCAAGTAGGAATCCCGACGAGTGGAGGGGTCAGGAAGATTTGTGAAAGCAGATGTGATTGTTGAGGTCTGCTGTGCCCGTGTTATGTGGTGCCTTTAAAGTATGGGTGAGGAATCTGAATTATGCTCACTTGTGCATGGGGAGCAAGGGGAGTTCCTTCCAGTATGGTGTGCTGTGTGTGTGGTGTGGTGTGATGTGGTGTGGGAGGTTTAGTTTGAATCTGGCTGCCGAGGTCTGAATTGTCTTCAGTCTTCTGGTGAGTTTTTTTGTTGATCGTGGCATAGAGGATGTTCCCGTAGTAAAGCTTCCTTGTGACGAGGGAATGTGTGACGGCTTTCCACGAGCTGATTGGTGGCCGTTTGAAAATCTTCCTCAGCATCTTCAGAGTATAGAAGCTTGGAGCGGTGACGGCATTGACTTGAGCGGTCAAGTCGAGTTTGCCGTTGATGATGCTTTTGAGCTTCTTTATTTATTTATTTATGGATTTGTATCGCGCTAGAATCTACTCTTAAAGAGTATCTCTGCGCATAGAAGAAAGGAAAAGAACATGGCGGCTACAGGAGGCGAATGGTACAGTTCAGCTCAACTTGGTCATATACTCCTAAAATGATTGATAGTTACTAGAACAAAAACGTTTTAAGCTTTTTCCTAAAAACCAGGAATTCTGAGCATTGCCTAAGCTCAAACGGTAGTTTGTTCCATAGTGTAGGACCTACCACTGATAGGGCTTTCCCGCCCTGTCTGCTCCTCTTAATGGAAGGTACTTTGAGTAAGAGTTGGTTACTGGACCTAAGAGATCGAATGGGGTTGTAGGGAATGAATTTGTCTCTCCAATGGGAGGGTCCGGATCCATGTATGGTTCTGTGAATAAGGCAGCATGTCTTAAAAGTAATCCTCTTATGGATTGGGAGCCAGTGTAGACTATCAAGGAGTGGTTTGGAAGGTGTTCTTGGGGGGGCATTCAGCACAAGTCTAGCCGCAGTGTTCTGAATCACCTGGAGTTTTTCTATGACTCCCTGGTTAGCTGACAATAGGAGCCCATTGCAGTAATCCAGGCGACTCAGCACTAAAGCCTGTACCGAGGTTTTCCTAGTGTAATCAGGTAATAGTGGGAACACTTTGCGTAATAGTCCGATAGCATGGAGACATTGGCTGATCACCCAATTACCATGTTGTTTAAGGGTGAGCTCCCGGTCAAGACGAACCCCTAGGTTTTTTACAACCAGCTTGGGTTCAGGTACTTGACCGAGCTCACTTGGCCACCACTCAGGAGTCCACAGATTTTTAACCTCCCCAAATAGCATTACTTCTGTTTTATTCACATTGCATTGAAGGTAGTTGGACTTCATCCAATTCGCTACAGCTTTCATGCCATCTGAGAAGGCTGTCTTCACTTCGTTGGTAAGATGTTTAAAAGGGAATAAGAGCTGCGTATCATCAGCATAGGAGACAGGGACAAACCCGAAATTTCTCAGTATGCTGGCCAGGGGTGCCACATAGATGTTAAAAAGAGTGGGGCTTAGACAAGAGCCCTGTGGCACCCCCTTGGTAATATAAGTTTCTTTTGACCGAAATGGGCCCATGCTGACAGTTTGGGTGCGGTCAGATAGAAAACTCTTTAGCCAGGTTAACGCTAGGCTCTCAATCCCAATTGCGGCCAGACGTTCGATTAAGATTTTATGAGATATAGTATCGAACGCCGCCGATAAATCCAACAGTACCAGGATCGCCGAGTACCCTCGGTCCTGATACATGTGAAGATCGTCTGTCACAGATAGCAAGGCGGATTCAGTGCTGTGTTTGGGTCTGAAGCCAAACTGAGAGCTATCTAGCAGACCAAATTGATCAATGTAATGTGAGATCTGTTTATTGACATGCTTCTCTATCACCTTCCCCAAAAAAGGGAGTAGCGAGATGGGCCTCAGGTTGGATAAGTCAGTCCAGGGGATGGAAGAGTTTTTTCTAATGGGCCACACCAGCGCTTTTTTCCATTCCCCAGGGAATTGTCCCTCCATCAAAGAGAGATTGATAAGATTTTGAATTTGCGGACTCAGACTTTTCCCTACTTTCGAGATAATTCTAGCAGGGATTAAGTCTGAGGGACTCCCGCTTTTTATCTGGCCAAGATAGCCCTCGGTATCAATCAAGGAGATAGGAGAGAAGGAAGATAAAGACATAGTTCCCCTCTCTAGTTCCTTTTCCAGAACTGCTGATGTATCTGCATTGGCATGGGTCATGGAGGAGGGTGTCGAGGCTAGCTCTGTTGGCCACCAGGTGGATTCTACAGTGAAGTGTGCTTCAACAAAGATCACAATTTCGGTATTGTGTGTCTTCAGCTACAGACAGCTGGTCTTCGTCCAGTGGTCAATTTCAGTCAAGGAGGCATTGAAATTGATACGGGTACTGGGCATTCTGTCTGTGAGGGAGAAAATGAGGTGTAGTCGGCATAGGAGAGGAGATGATCCTGGATAGAGAGATCAGGTATGTGTTGAAAAGGGTAGGGCTCAGGAAGGATCCTGCGGAACTCCACAGATGAGGTCACAGTTGTATCGTGCCAGGCTGACTGGGTCCTTCCAGTCAGGAAGGAGCAGATTCATCTGATGTGATGTTGAGGAGTTGGTGGCCACTGCGGTATTCGGGGAGGCGCCTGTTGATGATTTTATCTATGGCCTTGCCTGGGAATCTTAACAGGGAGATTGATTTGGTTTGGAAACGTTGAAGTGGCCGCAGAGGATTTGGGTTTCTTCAGCAATGGGAGGATAGTTTTGAGTTTTCAAGAATACGGGAAGGTCTCGGAAGAAGTTGAGGCATTTATCATAGGTGTGAGAATGGCTTTGATGGCTTGCAGTACTCTGGAGTAGGCGTGGTGGATCAGGGGTCCAATCGGGCACCTGAGTGAATGGACGTCATTGTGGCAGCGGTTTCTCTGGTGTGATGACGGTCCATGTGGTTAGCATTGGTTCTTTGGATAAGATCAGGAGGTGTATGGCGAGGTCTGTCAGATCTGAGTGCCGGTTGCAGTTGCTGTAAATGGCAGTGATTGTGTGGCTGTAGAATTGAGAGAGATTGTTGCAGAGGCCCTGGGGGGGGGTGGACAAGTTGGAAGGCTGGTGAGGTGAAATCCTACACAATGGTGAAGATTAATTTGCTTCTGTTGGTGCTGGCATCGATGCGGTCCTCCAAAGCGGTGCGTTTGATGGTCCGGATCATTTGGTGGTAGCGTCTTGGGGTGGATTTGACCGTACTCCTGTCTGTGTTGTCCCGGCTCATTCACCGTTTGAGCTTCAGTTGTTTGCAGTGTCGTTTCATCAGCCTGAGTTCCTCCATGTCCCATCTGCCTTGGTACTTGAAAAACACCCCTAAAGCTAATGTTTTCAGATGTGTCGTATTATACATGGCTGCGTAGAGTACCAAAACCCCAAAGGCATTGGAGTGAGAGTGTACATTTATCAGTAAACACATATTTGAATACATAATAAGTGCAACTAAAGTTTACTTCCACAAAACACAAACAAATCATATTTAAGTAACGGCAGCAAAAAATTAAGAATACAGACTTGTTCGCAAATAAATACAACAAAACCAAGAGCCATTGTTTTAACTGCCATTTTTAGGTCTCGGCTCGAAGGCTGCGCTTGCGCAGTCTCGATCCGAGATTTAATGACTTGGAGAAGAGGGGCTTGAACCCGCCCCTCTTCTCCCCTGTTCTCCATTGGCTGGCCTCTTGAATGCTCGCCAGCCATTGGAGAAGAGGTCCGTCACTCCGATCAGGCCCCGTCCTTTTCGGATTCGGGGGCGTGTTTTTTTCAACAAATCTAACTATCTCCTCCAGCCAATGGCAAGAGGAGAACACGCCCCAGAATCCGAAATCGCCGCTGCCTTTCTCCGAGGCATTTCTGCTTCGCCTCGGAGAAAGGCAGCAAGGCTCAGGGCACCACAGTCTGTTACCTTCATTTCTGGCTCCCAGAAACAGCCGTTTGGGTCTTTGTGTACCTTTGATTTGGGCCTTCGTCTCGCGTGCTCAATGGAAGGAAAGGCCATGCCTTGACTGAGGAGCGAGAGGCGGAATACAGAGCAGCCTACCGCCTCCCGTAATGGGATTGAGAGCAGCATGCGCGAGTGTTTCAGAGTCAGAAGCTAACAGATGTTGGTATAAATTACCTCGGTGTCTGACGTGTTGCAAATTAAAAGCGCGGCTGGCATCGGTAAACTCTGTCCCCAAATTAGGAGGGACGAGGGCTGTGATTACTGTCCCGCTCAACAGTGGTCCGAGTGCCTCCCTTCCCACTCCATCCCCGACTTGAGCATTCCGCATCGCTGAGCGCCAACAACCCACGAAAGAGAGAGAGCGAGAGCCGCGCGGCTCACTTCAGCAGTCTATGAAAACACCATCACTTTGTGACAAATAAACAGTGCACGTTCGCCCCCTCCCCTCGCTGCCCCCTGCTGCCACCAGCTACTGCCCCCTCCATACCACCAACCCCCGATTGAGTCGCTGCGCTGCATTCAAAGCACGTATTTTATTCTGCAGCGAAGCCATGGGCATTCTGTTTTATTCGTGTTGTTCCCCTGAAACAGGAGGGGGTGAGCCCCCCCACCACACACACCCCACCCCTCTGAACTTGTCTAGTGCCCGCAGAGGGTGATTTGTGTTCTCACTTGTGGGGGTATAACTGTCACCGCTAATCTGCTCAGGGCCCAGATTACACGTGATGAGGGCTGACCCCTCTTTGAGTGTTCGCACTTTCTGCACTCACTGCCGAGCGCGCTGCGCACAAAAGTCCCTCAGATGTCGCGGCCATCAATCTTGCGCCCGGAGAGTTAGAAAATGCGTGGTTGGCTGCAGACCCTTGCAATGCATGGGCACTGAGCAACCACACAGCACACCACAGACTCTTTGAATTAAAACTGGTTAATAGCAGTTCGTGGAGTTATTATGCATCACTTATATCGTTTTTATAATTATTAGGAAAGGTTCGAGGGTCTTTCAGACGAGGGGGCAAATGTCAAAAAAGACCCGACTTAGGCTCACAGGTCGGGCTCATCCGCCCCTCCCCCAACGCAGTGATTCCAGATGCTTGTCTGTCAGTGGGGTGAACCGAAGACCAACCTAACATAATAAAGGGAAGGCGGCTTCAGCATAATAATGAGCGTTTAGAGGAAACCTTTCCGTGCCCTGGGCTTTTCTTGGCAAACCAATAGTTCACAAACAAGCATTTACAATGCAACGGTTTCGGCATTTGAGAGTGATTAAGCTATTGACATTGTAAATAACAATGCCGTTTCTTTAACCCCTTCAGCGCTTATGACGGAGCCACTCCGTCATTTGCCCCGGGTGCCGTGTGCTCATGACGGAGTGGTTCCGTCATGCCGCGGCCGTTGGCCGCCGCTCCTCCCACGCTGCACTGATTCCCCGCCTGTGCGGGCGATTAGCGCAGTGGGCGGAGTCATGACGGAACCACTCCGTCATGAGCACAGCTCAACCGTGGCTCATGACGGAGTGGCTCCGTCATGAGCACAGCGCCACCGCGCTGCCCCCAAACCCCCCCCCAGCGATGCGGCGGAATTCCCGCCGCAGCAAAGGGGTTAAATGTTTTAAAAACAAAAACATAAACAAAAATAATGTCATGAGCAATGCCAATAGCTCTAACTTTGCCAATGCCGAGACCATTGCATTGTAAATGCTTGTTATATTTTGTGTCTGCCGAACAGAAGTGCACAGAGTTTGCATCAAGCAGTGCATAGAACCTAGAAGTGGAAGGGCTTAGAGAGGGTGGGGGGGTAAAACAAGTGTTTACAAGTTTTACTGATGGGCCATGCAGGCCTCATTTCATGCGAACAGAGCACTTCGGAGAAGAATGTAAACACAGTGGGGTGCTGTGCCGGCATTGAGGCGTGTGGAGTGGCTGGAAGGAGGCACTCGAACATGCCGCTGTGTGAGAGCAGCGCCCTGTCTGGATGTCACATTCTGCATCCCGAGGGCGGTAATGTGTCAGATCTGGCACCGATGGTGACCTAAACTCACTCAGGTGTTACCCACCTGGTGCATATTTAAGTGGAGGCGTCAGATCCGGTAGCCCCCCCTGACTGCGCCGACCTGCCCCTGACTGACGCGTCCACAGATCGCGTCTCTGCCGGTGCCAGGGGGTCTGTGAGCCGCAGATGCTCAGAGATACCAAGGAGCAGGCCGAGCCCGGATCCTCGCTCCGTCCACCTCCGCGGGGTCCTCACGTTACACCCAGCATCCTTCACCTGTCGTCGGACTGAGGGAGGCGGGAAACGGATCTCTCGCCGGAGTCTCTAATAGCAGCAGTGACTGACATCCTGAGATGGTACTGTGGTCTGACGCGCCATCCGCGGCCGGGGCCCAACCTTGAGGGGCGGCCCCGCTGCAGCGAGAGGGAGGCTGCTGGGGTCACTGGCGTGGAACTGATTTTCATTCACGTGTCTCGCGCTGTTGGATACATATTTAAGTGGGCCACACGGCTCGTGCAGAGGACTTTGGTTCCACCCCGTTATTTGCCATTTGACCTAATTGTGTGATCCTGGGCGAATCATCTTTCCCCGATGAACCTCACTTGACATCTCTACATATTTCAAAATGAGACTTGAGAGTGGCACGCAGGTGATGGGTAGAAATCTCGAAAGGACCAAATTATCCCCTTACCATTGCAAGGTTCATAACAAAGGAGAAATAACGACTTGGATTAAAAAAAAAAAAAAAAAAGTGCTGCCATAGGGCAAAATATGTGATAAAGTACTATATGATAAAACATGCCACCTTCCCTTTAGAAAGGAACTTACTACCACCGTGTGATTGGTGATATTATCTGTTTCTAGCCCAAGAGACCCATGGGGTGTTCGTGTGCGCTACAAATAAACCTATGTAACATATATCACTGTCATGAAAAGTACTGCGGAGAATCTAAACTTTGTTGCTCGCGTAGAATGCCTCCGATGAAGCCCCTGTGGGTGTATGTTTAATTATGACAAGTTCTCAATAAACCGAATTAAAATAAAAGTCTCCCTAGACCGCTTACAAAAGGAGTGGTATGAGACAGCTCTGAGCAAGGAGTCCTTTGAGACATGGGAGGGGAGAGGGCAGACAGTCCAACCCACAGACCCATCGAAAACCCCTTAGAACCTTAATGACCAATAAGAGCCAAGACCCAGGACCAGGTGTATGCAGATAGGCTCTCATAGGTGTCGATCCATCTAAGTGCCAGGGGAGGCGGAAATGACATCATACACCCGCTGACACCTAATGGCATCACACGGTCAACCTGCTTGTCCCACCTTCAGGGCATCCACAGCCTCCTCTTAACTTAGCTGATAGGGAAAGGGCAAGCCAGTGGTGTGGCTAGACCTACTGCCACCCGGGGCGGACCCTAAGTTTGCCGCCCAGTGCAGGTAAGAGAGGGGAGGGTGGGAGCGTCCGACGGACAACTTTTTCCAGGAAGGGGATGGGTCTGGCGACTGACAGACAACTTGTTCTCGGGGGAGGAGGTATGGTGGTAGTCGACAGACACGACTTGTTCACAGGGCACAAGTCCTATAAAAAGGAGCGGGGGACTGCCCAAGTAAGACAATATGCAAATGACCTCATGACGCCACGACGTAGCACTATAAAAGAAATAAAATAGTGCTATTTAAAACATTTGTGTAAATACCGGGGTAGACTAACCCATCTGACAGTCTTACGGTGTCTGTATTTATGTACAGGGACAGAACAAAGGCAAAAGTGGCCTCTCTTAAGTACCTGTGAAGAGAAGTCAAGCTGTGTGCCTTTGTTTCCCTCTGTGGCATTTACATTTAAATGTAAGGTTCCAGGCGCCCCCCCAGTCAGCATATACAAACAATAGGAGGAGGGATGGCCCCTTAACTTCAGCCCAGCTGGAGGTGAAAAAAGCCCCCCCCCCCCCCCCCCCCCGCTGCCTGCACGTTGCTGCTGGGAATGGAAAGCAGGCAACATACAGGTGCTGCTGAACGTGTCCCGGTGTCTGAAAATGACACCACGACAAGTTCAGCATATTTCTGTGGGGCCCAACTTCTTGGCAGGGGGTACGGTGTCCATCCTGTGAAAAGAGTGGGGGGACGCCATGTACCTGCGTGTACCCCCGACTTGAGCCTGCTTGTTGACCTCCGCCGCCCCCAAAAACAGTGCCGCCCGGCTGGACCGCCCCCGCATAGCTAAGCCACTGGGTCCAGCTGCGGGGAAATCATATCGAGGCTCTTCGAGTCGCGCTTCCTATCTGCTCACATGGCTGCCATCATGATCCCTAAGGCCAGGCACAGCAAAGGCAAGTCAGGTCGCTGCTGCTACCCCAGCCCGTCTGTCTCTAAGAAGCAGACCTACATGGAGTCTAAAAAAATGTCAGGTAGGTCCTTGTAAAGGCATCAAGAGGGTCTGAGAAAGAGCCCGCATCCACAATTTGGTCCTCTTGGAACCCAAGCCCAAAAAGAGCCAAGATTTCACAGGAGGCGATGTGGCCTAGTGGATACAGCTGCCGACAGTGCAACATATGGAACCAGGGTTAAATCCGGTCTGGGGTCAGCATTCTGTGAATCACGGCTTATCACTCGCCGAAAAACAATGAATCGGTCTCCATCGTGAACAATCTTATGTTCTTGAGCAAAGTGTGTGCTATGGGAAACTGCAAAAAATATGGATTCTGCCTGTCACCCACTCTAATCTCATCCTCCAAGAATTAAGGACAAAGCATTAACCTTTTGATGTCAGGAAGAGCTAGCCATCTAGTGGCTTAATGGCACAGTGTGAAACTGTAAGCGTGGGATTAATCTCGGCGTCCCTGCTTCACCAAACTGTGTGGGCCTAGACAAATACTTGATTTCACCAAAGCTACCTTCTGCTCGTTATCACATGTGAGGGTGCCTTCAAATACATGCGTGTAGGAGTGCGTTGTATACAAGTCTCTTGTGTCTAATTACCTGCAATGTTGTTCATTGTATAATACAGGAGGCCATATACAGAGTACACAAGACAACAAACGTGCCTCTTAATTCAGTAATAGCACTTTCATCAGGGCGGGGCAGGACATTCGCACTATTAATAAACGCCTCAATGCAGTGATTTTATCTGGTGCACTATGGTGAAACTCTTCCGTGTGATAAAGAAATTACATTTTTTAATACATTTCATCATATTCCAACATAATATTTGTTACACAATTTACATGCCAAATATTTTCAGAGCTCGGCTCGTGCACGGGCTCTTCGGGCCACCCTTGGCTCGACTCTCCCTGTTCATTTGTTGGCTCGCTCCCCTCTCTGCGGCTCTGAACCCCCGTGCACTCCAGGCTTGGGGTGCGGCTGCAAACCTTCCAAAGGGCTGCTGAACGAGCCCTGTTCGTCCCACCGCTCCACTTCCGGACAGAAGCATTTTAGAACCATTTTTTGAAGCACAGAAAGGTAACACAGCAGATCTTTTTACCCCCCCGCCCCTTCGCAGGTGTTTAAAGGGGAGCACGAGGTAGTATCCGGCTGGATACATTCTAGTGTTTAGCCTGTGATGCAAGACACTCTACACCCACCCACCACAGGCGTCACCAGTCAGGTGACCATGTTAATAAAAGGGGCCGTGCGCACGTGCCCTGGGCCAGTTACAGTACCCCACTGCTGAGTGTCTGTGTGGTCATTGTGTACACCATGTGGGCCTAGGGCCCCAAACACCACACAGAGAACATTTGTCTATGAGAAAGTGCAACCGTGGACTTGGATTAGATCCCACATTGCCGTGTTCACAAGCGCCCGCCCCTTAACCAGCTGACAACGAGGAGCTTATCTGCTTGACACTAAAAAAGCAAATCGTTTCTTTGCTGGTATCCGAAAAATGAACTTAAAGAACCGGTAAACCACAAGCAAATAATGCAGCAGTTATTGTGGGGTAATTTTCTTTGATGCCCCATAACTTTATGTTTTCCAATAATAAAAAGATTCCTTCTTACGAAAAAAATGTCGCTTAAAAACGTCATCGTCTTGTGCTCCTGGAAGGCGGCGTTATATGTTTACTGTGACACTGATCACGACCTCGCCTTACACAACCCCATCCTTAGCTAAAAATGAGCGAAGTTAATCACTGTCATAGAAATAATATTTAATGGTTGGCTTTTACAAATGTAATAAACAAAAAAATTTAAATTTAAGTATTTGAAACTTTTTTCAGATATTTAAAACATCCTTACATTAATGAAATACATAACCTTCCACCACATTTATTAACAATTACATACAAGTACAAATGTCAGTGAGGGTGAAAATGTTTTAAATGATTATTTAGAAATCAGTATGCATAAATTAATTAAATGTAAATAATTTACTTTTTAATACACATTTCATTTGAAGAGTTGTGCTGTAACATTTTATTTTATTAATAAGTGGTTAATAATATGTGAAACTATTTTACACTTATAGTGCACATTAAAATATTTCTACATAAGAAATAGACGTTTATTAAATTTCACCGTTCCACTTTCCCATCATTTTCACGTTTATGTGCATCTGGAGTTTATTTTCGCCGTCACAAAATTTAGAAATTAGTGTTGCTATAGCTGAGGACTTACCTCACAGATCTGAACAGCAAATTTGAATTAGTGAGTGTATGGCAAAAGTAGAGATGAGAATGGCCAGGGGGTTGAGAGCATTCCGGGAGACAGGCGGGATATCTTCAATTAACTCTTTGTGGAGATCTAAGGAAGCCCTTGAGAGGATCTAAAATGCAGTTTTAGGTTCTCGACTGTTGGTGCGGAAATTCCCTCTGGTGCCACACTAACAAGACAATTAAAATAGGCCGACTTTGATTTCAGATTTAAAATCAATTAACCTACTTGTACCATGCGGAATCAATTTGTTTAGCATGACAATGTACTTCTGGCCAAACCAAAGAAAATGCTTATTGGAAAGGGGGTGCCAGATATCGCTGTTGCTGAAAGTGAGTTACAACTTGTCAGCCTGAAGGCTATAGTACCCTCCCTCTATTCTTGGATTAGGTCCGGCCGCTCTTTTTATAATGATGTGTGTCGCATCTTCGCGACAGTCTGCCTTACGTAGAAAGAACTCTATATGTACACGGTTACCTTATAATTTGTGACTTCCACAGTGAAGCAGGCCCGATCCCGAGGTCATCGATCAGTAGTGGAGCATTTCCAGTAGCCCCGGGTCAGGAATGTGAAAGTTAATTATGTATGCCATTTCCAACCCATCCATGACACTGGGGGCCCATTGCTTTGATTGCATTCGGGTCCTGGGAACCTACAGCCATGACCATATACCCAGAGATCCCAAGCTTCAAAAAGTCATAAGAACCTGTAACGAAAGTGAAAGTGACAACACTTCTAGGGCGGGACAAATGTCACTTTTTGCTTGATGTAAAAGGTATCCCATTATACTACTATCACACACTCTCAATTAATCTGTCTCGGGCTCTCTCCCCAAAGTTCTAGCCCTCTAGCCCTTGATCTTGGAATGGAGCCTGCCCTTGTCACAGAAAAGAGAGAACCTAAAACCTCCCTGTTTAAAGGGCCATCAGCTGAATGACGCCACAGTGGGTCTCAAAACTCAAGCGGACATCAGAGAAAGCACATTCTAGAATGCCTATTGTTGGTGACTGTTAGTGACGCGGTCTCGTTCGCTTCTCGTCTTTAAGAAGCTCCTTGAGCTTTAACTGGCTATTGCCTTCATTGCCTCGCAACTTGGTCATCAAGCAAGGCCCCCCCATGGGATCTGTGCGATCCCATAGGGGGGGGCTCTATTATTTATTTACAAATAGAAATGTCAGTAAATAAAAGGCAGCTCGTTGCTGGTTTCAAGAGAAAGAGCAAAGGGGTTACTGTACGTGAGGACACGTGCAGGCTGCAAAGGGAGAAGTAGTTATGGGTCCTGTTCTAGGGGAAGTTGTTATAAAGAATGTACAGACCGTTTTAGGGTAAGGCACAGAACATACACCCTGCAGGCCGGCTGTCTGGTAGCATCCAGCGGATAGAGACTTTGTGAAGGAACCGGAGGATTATTTTAGAAATCATGTATGGGAGATGCTTGGCAAAGGAGACAAAGAGGGGCCCGGGATTAGACTTGAATGTTTCCATTCAGTGAGCCCTAAAGAGGGGTGTAGGACAGCATTGGGGGCAGTGGCGTGGTTGATGCTGCAGCACCCCCAAATGACCTTGATAAAGTTCAGATGAAGAATGCTCAAGATACAAGCTATTACTTATTCGACTTGGCGCGCTCACCGTGCCATCAATTACAAACGCTGACTCGACATGGACGCTTGACGCAGAGCTGTCCATCCCCTTTACATGGGGCTCTGTGTTTCCTGTTCCTTCCTCGAACTGCAAATGTAGGTCACTCTGTATTTGTACCTAGTGGCACTTCTGACGATGCATAGGTAGAAGCAAAACAGGACTGCATTCCTGAGGGTTCTAACACTTACTGAAGGAAAGTGCCAATATCTCAACAAAAGGATGCCAGCAGCATGAAAAGTGCACATTATGCTCGAGTCGATGGTCAGCACGTTTGTGGTCCTGGGGGCCTTGTGGGTGGCGCAGATGGATATCTGTTGGGTGCCGACGGCGAGTCATTCCGGGGCGCCACAGTGGAGGTCATGCTTCGTAGCCCACACTACGACCTACCCAGGTCAGTTACTACTTCCTGGAAGGGGAGGGGGGGGGACGACACACACTTGAGAGCCTTCGCTGCATCTCTCAGAAGTCCCCCGTGGCTTCCTGGATGGTGGCCTTCGTGGTCCATGGACTTCCCTCGCTATTTTCCAGCTGTATCTAATTTCCTTCAAGCTGTTTACTCTGTGTGCATCTAGGGCAAAACTGGGGTTCACCTAAGTTTTCTTTGCTGTGCTGACTGAAATTTCCCTTCAAACTTTTGAATTTTCCTCCTCCCATCTAGTAGTGCGGGATTCTATTCCTTTACGCCTCCTGCCTCACGCCACCACTCCGATGCTCTGTGCCGGCAAGATGGTGTAGCGAATAGAGCATACACTAAGGATACCTGCAGGGTCCGGGTCATGAGTTTGTATCCTGCCGAAGTCAAGCCAGCCATTCATCCTAATGAGGTTGGTAACCCGAGTACCATCAAAACGATGAATAGCTTTCACTGTTAGTTAAAGTGCTTAGAAAGGCAAAAACGGTGGAGCTTAGTACGATGAAATTAAGTTATTATCGCACGGTTGTGTAACTAAGACTGTTTCAGAGGTTTTTGAAATGCCCTGCTCTCTTCCCCTATACGATGTGCACCTCCCTATCCACAGCGCTCCGCTCTGGTGCCTGGTAGACCCGGCTAGCACTTTCATAACCATAGGCTACTGCACCAATGCACAATGCAAGGCTGGACAGAAGCTAAAGGGATTGAACGGATGGGTTTATCAAGCCCCTTGCGCCTTGGCCAAACCCAGTTTTCCACCAATCCAGATTTACATTTTGAGGAACTAGAAGCAAGATCCCATGTTCAAGAACTAACAGTCGAGATCTTCACACATTACACATTGCCAGTTTCAGCAAATCAACCATGATACCCAAAATTTGCTTCCAGCAGTGTTTTTATTTTGGTCCGTAAGGAAGGAATGATTGTCCATCCTGAGGTAATAAGCAAAAATGATGGGTAATAGTAGCAGTGGCTGCCACAACATGGACACTGGCAGCGGCCATTTTGTGCACTGGTGGCCACTCGTGGAGGCCATTTTGTGGCATTGGCCACTTGTGGAGGCCATTTTGTGGCATTAGAGCCACGACACAGCACGTGGCGGCAGCAGAGTTTGCGGATGGCAAGCATTGGGTCGCAGGGCGCAGTGGCGAGCAGAGATCATCGAAGGGTGCCCCCGGCCCTCCTCCTGCGCTCATGCCTATGCTATATGCGCGCCAAGGCCAGATCAGATAACGTTCTGGTCACTGGCGGGACAGAGTCGCAAGGCGAACACAGAGGTCGTTTTGATTCGAGAAGCGGACCAAGGTGAAGTGCGGGTGAAAGGCAGCATTTAAAAAACTCCCACGTCACTCTGGGCCCGACCCTTTCATGTATGTACAAAGTCACTTAAGCAGTAAGCGCACCCCTCCCCTCCAGCTGCGATGGGAGGCCGTTCTGCGAGTTGGCTTTCACTGCCAGCAATCAGCAAAGAATGCACGAAAACAAAAGTTCTTTCCCAAGGACTGTTTGTGGGTGCCACAATTAATGCAATCATCAAACGGGCGCACAAATTGCTTCCAATTGCTGGCTTCACTTTCATGTCCAGGGTGGAACTTTTCTTTTTTTTGTTGAAGAAGGACCCTTGTCCACCGGTCAGCAGTCCCCCCTCCGGTTCCAACAGTGGGAACGCGGTCCCTTCGGAAGCCTCCCCGGCTAATTTGTACTGTAATGGGTTCCCCGAGGCGCGAGGGCACGTCCATTTGAAGTGCCGCCATTTTTCTTCTTTTAATTACAGACGCGTCATATTTACAACAACAGAGGGGGAAAGTCCGGGGAAGGTTTGCAGGTTCTCACAGGCCCCAAAGCTTCCTATGGAGGTCACGAGGAGTGCACAGGCCGGAGAAGTAACATCCTGCCTCCTTCCTCCCCCCTCCCAAATCAATGACGTGTCCCTATCTATCCTGACCTAAGTCTTTCCTTACAGTCTTGAGTGTGCGGTTTGCCTTAAGGGTGAAAGGTAAGTGTATGGGCGCAGTCCTTCTTTAAAATAAGTGCGTGAGTGTGTGTCCCAGAAGTTTTTTTCCAGCCACGTCACAGTTATGGAATGCAGGGTTGCCCAATACCAGGGCTGTCTGGTCTCTTCAATCCACCTCATGTCTCCTTTCTTCCAAATTCCATCGCTTCCTGTGTCTTTACCTCACACTTTCACGTCGTTTTTCATCCCTGCTTCTCCATTTGCCACATTTCTCCAACCGTTCTCTTTCCCCATTTTTAGGTCTCGCCTGACCCAGCGCATGCGCTGGTCTGGCGAGACTTATTGAGAGGGCTCCAAAAAGTGCTACCAGGCCAGCCTAGAGCTACAGTGGATGTGCACGGGCGCGCGCTCAGCTCTTTACCGGGATTACTTTCACTTTCGTGGCCGCTTTGATGTGCGATCGTGATCGCGATCACTTTCACTTTCATGGCCGCTTTGCATAGCCAATAGGTCTTGCTTTTGGGACCTTATACGTATTTAGTTATGCAACTGTTGCATGGCTAAACACTTATAAGGTCCCAAAGGCGAGACCTATTGGCTATGCCAATGCTTGTTTGCCTTTGTCTCTCCTACTCTGGGTCAAAGGTTAAGGATGAAAAATAAGTCCCTGTCCTCAAAATTGAAAGCTGGTGCCCACCACCTGCAACCACCTGTACAAATTAAACACGGACATTCACACCCAAGTCTACGAAGGAGTAAATCTCTTTCCGGGGTGGGATTGATAAGGAAACCCCCATCCCCAAAACTGCTGGGGTGTAGGCGAAGGGAAATGTCCAGAGGGGAAATATTCTGACATGGAGGAAAGACATTGTGCTGCTGCACAAAGGTGATGGGATTGCAGTGTGCCTAACTGCACAACTTGTACAGTCATAAGAGCTTTAAGTGGGATAAAAAAACACTGGCGGGTCTCTCAAAGGGGCGTGGCCGATGTAATTAAGGGCGTGGCTTAAAAAAATCTAAGCCATGGGTACTCACAAACTTTCTCTCGGGGGCCAAATTTACAGTGTGGTTTGTGGCCGAGGGCCGCACCGGTGGGGGCGGGGTCAGAGGGGGAGGGGCGGGCCTAAAGCAAAAAAAAATTGTGACCATGAGGTTGAACACAAGTCCCTGCAGCAGACGCCTTTGTCCACTGAGCCACCAGACCTGGCATACACACATCACTCTCCCTCACCCCCTCCCTCCCCCTCCCCCTCCCTCCCCTTCTCCCACCCTCTCTCCCCCTCCCTCTCCCCCTCCCTCTCCCTCTCCCTCCCTCACTCTCCCTCCCTCTCCCTCCGTCTCTCTCTCCCCCTGTCTCTCTCTCCCTGTCTCTCTCCCTGTCTCCCTCCCTGTCTGCCTCCCTCCGTCTCCCTCCGTCGCCCTCCTCCCTCTGTCTCCCTCCTCCCTCTCTGTCTCCATCTCTGTCTCCCCCTCTGTCACCCTCCCTCTGTCGCCCTCCCTCTGTCGCCCTCCTACCTCTGTCTCACTCTCTGTCTCCCTCTCTGTCTCCCTCTCCCTCCCTCCGTCACCCTCTGTCATCTAACCCCCTGTGTGTGTCAGCCCTCAGCCCAGGCTGAGACAGCTTCCCAGCGCTCTCACACAGCCGCACAGAGTACTTCACAGGTCTTTAAAAGACCATTTACATGTTAATAAAGCTTTGTTGAATTTCACCTCTTAGGCCCCTGCATCTCCACTTCACCAATCACTGGAATCCCCCGGCCCCCACAGAGCAGAGTCTCAGAGTCCGGGCTGCTGCACCCGGCAGTGTTTGCTAACACTATTTAACTTTTTTTTTTTAAACACAGGTAGGATGTCTGCAAGGTCCACCGGCCGCCAAGGAAGGCTTGCCGGGTCGCTGGTGGCCCGCGGGCCGTACTATGAGTAACCGTGATCTAAGCTAAAAATTTGTGCTTAGCATAGTGTGTCGCTCGTCTGGTACTTTGCTGCTTCTGTCATTGTACACAGATATATAATACAACAAGCAACATTACACCTACAAAAAGTCAAGGATATTGGCTTTGCCAATGGTTGTTAGTTGCATAAAAATGGCTTCGTTGAGAATAATATTGAAAATGCTTCTGTTCTGAAATGTTGAGACTGTGAAAAAATTTGTCACATTAATTGTAATAAATTTGCACTGTTTTATATGTCGAGGCTTATTTAAACATTGCAGTTAAGTTCTGTACTCTTAAAAGCAATCAAACACATGATTGTTCTGGTCAGACAGGCCTTACTAACACATACAATTATCCACAGTATGATTATTACATGGAGGGGGGGGTTAAGAATATTTGGAGTCCCCTCCCTTCTAACACCCCCTCCCAGCCCGGGTATACATGACAAAAGATGTTCCTGATGGCCCATTGCAGAGTGGCTTGGTGTCGCTAATTTTTTCAGCTTAAATCAAAGCACCGTTATCAGCATAATGCTCCTTTTGACCAGAGACTGGCACCTTGAGGCCACCCTGGGTGAGGGCTGCCCCCCAGTTTCAAGACTTTTGATCTAGAGGGTGGTTAAGCCTCATTGCCACAGAATGATAGATCTGTAGAATTGATTGGGACTCTAATCATAACACTGATCGAAATAGGAGTTTATCGTGGCTGGGCCTGAAGTGTTCTTGTGATAGGTGTCCATACAAAACACATGGGGGCAATTCCTGGACACCGGTTACTATGGTAGTAACGGGAGACCACTGCAGTGCACAGGAGGCTATTCCAGTGCACAGAATGCCATGAGAGACTACTGCAGTCCACAGGAGGTATTCCAGTGCACAGAATGCCATGAGAGACTACTGCAGTCCACAGGAGGTATTCCAGTGCACAGAATGCCATGGGAGACTACTGCAGTCCACAGGAGGCTATTCCAGTGAAGAGAATTCCATGAGAGACTACTGCAGTCCACATGAGGCTATTCCAGTACACAGAATGCCATGAGAGACTACTGCAGTCCACAGGAGGTATTCCAGTGCACAGAATGCCATGGGAGACTACTGCAGTACACATGAGGCTGTTGCAGTGCACAGACTGCCATGGGAGACTACTGCAGTACACAGGAGGCTATTCCAGTGCACAGAATGCCATGAGAGACTACTGCTGTCCACAGGAGGTATTCCAGTGCACAGAATGCCATGGGAGACTACTGCAGTCCACAGGAGGCTGTTCCAGTGCACATAATGCCATGGGAGACTACTGCAGTACACAGGAGGTATTCCAGTGCACAGAATGCCATCGGAGACTACTGCAGTACACATGAGGCTGTTGCCGTGCACAGACTGCCATGGGAGACTACTGCAGTACACAGGAGGCTGTTCCAGTGCACAGAATGCCATGAGAGACTACTGCAGTTCACAGGAGGTATTCAAGTGCACAGAATGCCATGGGAGACTACTGCAGTACACATGAGGCTGTTGCAGTGCACAGAATGCCATGGGAGACTACTGCAGTACACAGGAGGCTGTTCCAGTACACAGAATGCCATGAGAGACTAATGCAGTCCACAGGAGGTATTCCAGTGCACAGAATGCCTTGGGAGACTAATGGAGTACACAGGATGCACAGAATGCCATGGGAGACTACTGCAGTACACAGGAGGCTGTTCGAGTGCACAGAATGCTTTGGGAGACTAATGGAGTACACAGGAGGTTATTCCAGTGAACAGAATGATAGGGGAGTAACAGGATACTACTACAGTACACAGGATGCACAGAATGCCATGGGAGACTACTGCAGTACACGAGGTTATTAAAGTGCACAGAATGCCATGGGAGACTGCTGCAGTACACAGGAGGCTGTTCCAGTGCACAGACCGCTATGGGAGACTACTGCAGTCCACAGGAGGCTATTCCAGTGCACAGACCGCTATGGGAGACTACTGCAGCACACAGGAGGCTATTCCAGTGCACAGAATACCATGGGAGACTACTGCAGTACACAGGAGGCTATTCCAGTGCACAGACCACTATGGGAGACTACTGCAGTACACAGGAGGCTATTCCAGTGCACAGAATGCTTTGGGAGACTACTGCAGTACACAGGAGGCTATTACAGTGCACAGACCGCTATGGGAGACTATTGCAGTACATAGGATGCTATTCCAGTGCACAGCATGCCATGGAAGACTACTACAGTACACAGGCGGCTATTCCAGTACACCAGTTACTATGGTAGTAACGGGAGACCACTGCAGTGCACAGGAGGCTATTCCAGTGCACACACTGCTATGGGAGACTACTACAGTACACAGGATGCACAGAATGCCATGGGAGACTACTGCAGTACACAGGAGGCTGTTCCAGTGCACAGAATGCCATGGGAGACTACTGCAGTACACAGGAGGCTGTTCCAGTGCACAGAATGCCATGGGACACTACTGCAGTACACAGGAGGCTGTTCCAGTGCACAGAATGCCATGGGAGACTACTGCAGTACACAGGATGCTATTCCAGTGCACAGAATGCCATGGGAGACTACTGCAGTACACAGGAGGCTGTTCCAGTGCACAGAATGCCATGGGAGACTACTGCAGTACACAGGATGCCATTCCAGTGCACAGAATGCCATGGGAGACTACTGCAGTAGACAGAATGCGATTCCAGTGCACAGAATGTCATGGGAGACTACTGTAGTAGACCGGATGCTATTCCAGTGCACAGAATGCCATAGGAGACTACTGGAGTACATAGGAGGCTATTCCAGTGCACAGAATGCCATAGGAGACTACTGCAGTAGACATGAGGCGCATCCAGTGCACAGAATGCTATGGGAAACTACTGCAGAAGACATGATGTACAGAATTCCATGGGAGACTACTGCAGAAGACATGATGCACAGAATTCCATGGGAGACTACTGCAGAAGACATGATGCACAGAATGCCATTGGAGACTACTGCAGAAGACACGATGCACAGAATTCAATGGGAGACTACTGCAGTACACAGGAGGCTGTTCCAGTTCACAGAATGCTTTGGGAGACTAATGGAGTACACAGGAGGCTATTCCAGTGCACAGAATGATAGGGGAGTACCAGGAGACTACTACAGTACACAGGATGCACAGAATGCCATGGGAGACTACTGCAGTAGACAGGAGGCTATTCCAATGCACAGAATGCCATGGGAGACTACAGCAGTACACAGGAGGCTATTTCAGTGCACAGAATGCCATGGGAGACTACTGCAGTACACAGGAGGCTATTCCAGTGCACAGAATGCTATGGGAGACTACTGCAGTACACAGGAGGCAATTCCAGTGCACAGAATGCTATGGGAGACTACTGCAGTACACAGGAGGCTATTCCAGTGCACAGACCGCTATGGGAGACTACTGCAGTACACAGGAGGCTATTTCAGTGCACAGAATGCCATGGGAGACTACTGGAGCACACAAGAGGCTATTCCAGTGCACAGAATGCCATGGGAGACTACGGCAGAACACAGGAGGCTATTCCAGTGCACAGAATGCTATGGGAGACTACTGCAGTACACAGGAGGCTATTCCAGTGCACAGGCCGCTATGGGAGACTACTGCAGTACATAGGATGCTATTTCAGTGCACAGACTGCCATGGGAGACTACAGTAGTACACATGAGGCTATTTCAGTGCACAGAATGCCATGGGAGTAACGGGAGACTACTGCTGTACACAAGAGGTGATTCCAGTACACTGAATTCTACTGTAGTAACGGGAGACTACTGCGGTGCACCAGAGGATTGTTCCATTACACGGAGTGCTGCATAGTGACAGAAGTCTACTGCAGTACACTAGAGGCGATTCCAGTACACAGAATGATACAGGAGTAATGGGAGAATACTACAGTACACAGGAGGCTATAACAGTACACAGAATGCCATGGGAGACGACTGGAGTACACAGGAGGCGAGTCCAGAACATGTAATGCTACTACACGAACAGAAGGAGACCACTGCAGTACACAGGAGGTTATTCCACTACATGGAATTCAATGGTACCCTACTGCAGATCACCGTACGCTATTCTAGTACAGGTAGAGTACATGTACAGTACTCCAGTACATACCAGTAAAAGACAAGACATTCCTCTACACACACATAAAATCTGCTACATGAAAAGCTAGTCCTACACAAGGGAGGCTACAGTGGCATACAAGAGACTGGTGCAGACCACAGAAGGTTATTCAAGTACAAGCGAGACTATACTAGAACATAAATACAATTCAGTAAATGAAAAGGCTATTCCAATAACCATGAGGTTATTATAGTGCATGGAAGGCGAAATCAGTGCATGGAGGGTTACTCCCTGGGAGGATATCCCAGTACAGAGAGGAGTAGTGCCAGAAGCCTAAATCAGTACACAAAAAGCTGTTAGATGTCAAGTTATTCCTGTATGTGGGAGAAACGACCTCCCTCAACACATCAGTGCCTCCCCCTCACTTCTTGAGTTCTGTAAGAAGCTGAAGACCTGGCTCTTGGTGACCACAAATCTACACACCTGCCTAAGCGCCTGGATACCATCTCTGGTGATTAGTGTGCTACTACAAGGGGCACATTTTGGGTCAGACAAGATAGATTTTGAGAAAAAGTTCGAAAGGTGGAAGACTTGAATGCTACCAATAACCTTTTCCTTTTGTCCACCGCTAAAACATCAGGAAATGCAACCCTCTGTGATGTTGTGGTTTTGATGCTGTAAGTTGCAGTGCCACTGATTTGCTGTTGGTGTTGTAGACCTGGCCTTGTAGTTGCAGCCTTGGAGTTATAGCCATAGTTTTGGTGTTGTAGTGTTTTTAAAGAGTTAACATGCATGAGGAGGAGCAGGAGGAAGGAACAATGAGGAATGTGGAGGCGGGGATAAAAAACAAAATAAGGCCAGATTGGCGAGGAGAGGCAGGGTAGCACAAGATGGGCAGGGCGTGTATTTGGTTGGGGAGAAGCACAAGAGTGAGAGAGCTGGAAAACACATACACTCTCATGGAGTGCTTAACAATAAAGAAAAAAATGAGTTCTACGAAAGAGTGCTGTAGCAGGGTACAAGTCAGCCAATCAAAAGGATGGGAAAGGGGATATGCTTCAGGGGTCGGACAAACACAAGAAGAGGAAGGGAGAGGAAAGGAATGGAAGCCACTGCATGAGAAGCAAGGAAATGAGTGACAACTAAGCAAACGGATGGAAGCCGTGAGAAGGCTCTAAAACTGTTATTATTTGTAATGTAGCCCAATATAGGCCTGGATAGTCAGCTAACCTTTTACCTACATTTACCCTGCAATTGTACTACATAACAGGTTTTGATGCTGACCTTTTACCCAGTTAGGTGCTGCATAAATGTCTTGTGGTTTTGCCCGAAAACTGGCCTCATTTATTATGCACGAGGAGTCTCAGAATCACAGCAGGATTATTATCTTCTGCATAATAACTGTGTATAAGGTTCTTCACCATCGTCGTCCTCGGCCGATGTGACACAGCAAGGTAGAACCCCTGAGGGTATCTTTTGGGTAGATAAGCACCATATCTTTGCTGGGGAAGACAGAGGAGAAAGACTTCCATGCTGTCACTAGATGCTGAGGTCCCTGCACGCAGAAACTCCAGCAACAGTGGTCTAACATCCCTCGTGGGGTGTCCATCTTGAGACCAAGACGGGGTCCTTCGCTCTCCCACATTAAGTAATGGGTTGGCTCTATCCTAAGGGGATTCTTGGCTATACACCCACATACATACTAGGTTAGGTTAGGGTTTGCATCATAGGTGTACGCATTATTACTGTCATGTATTTAGATGCGAAAAAATCTCCATTGTTTTAGCACTATGGTAGAATTCTACCATCTATTTACTCTGTTGGTGCTTATACCAGTATACATCTGTTTCTGTCATATGGTTGTTGCAGCACACGTATTTTATGCTAGAATGACGCTGGTTCAATAAATACTTATTGAAAACGTCCTCCATCGTTAATCCTGTGTATCTCTCTGAGACAAAGTGAGCACGAGTGACTGAGCGAAAAGTACTGCACTGTTTCCACGATCCCTGAGGGGACAGGGTTGTCATGTTCGATAGTTTCCAGAAACTATTCTTTCCTTGGTAAGAGGAGTTCATAGTGGCACTGTGTGCTAGCTGGCATACAGGCGAATATATCTGGTGGGGGTGTCTGGAATCAGCCTGGACACCAGTCCCACAGTTTATGTTGGCTAAACACGCAGATCCTATATAGATTTATAGGAACTACACGACAAAACCACTGTAAGTTTTTAGCATAGCCCACAAAAGGTCTTTCACAACCAGACAACTGTTGTTGTCTGGTAGGCAAGACCTAAGACGGAGAAAGGAAATAAATCCCTACCTTACTGGCCACCTGAAGTGCAGGCAAAATAAACAGCCATTTGTTAGAGAAAAAATAACAAAAAAAGATACACTTGGAGCCAGCTTTGTTACTGTAGTGAAAAGAACTATTTTTAAGCAGATACAAACAATATGCACACGAAGCTTTGCACAGTCACTCAAAGTGAAGCAAGTGGATAATACGGACTGATCCAATGTCCGATACTGTACGTTGGGGTTGATAGAAGAAAAACGTGAATGATAATTGAACAGACCAATGAATTCCGCCTGCTGGCCAATAGCCCCTCTGAGTTTGTATATTATGCATGATTTTTTTGAAAAACAATAGTCTGGCAAGAGAGCTATAGCGGTCTTAAAGGACGGCCTTCAAAAACAGAGCACAGGCACAAAACAAACAAGATTTTAAAGTGAACACTGGCCATTGCAAGATGGAAAGGCTGTGTGCTGCTTCTATTTGTGCATGTACATTCATTGCTTAGGAATGAGGTCCATTCTGATCATTACATAAACCTACTTACCTAAAATGGTAGTGGAAGATCTTCCTTTAGAAAGGAATCCGACTTGGGCAACAGCTCTAGTACAGGGATGTGGCGAGACTACCCCTAGTTACGAAAATTAAAAGCTTTTCCATTAGAACGAACTAGCTCTAGTAGAGAGGGGTGGCGAGACTACCCCCAGTTACGAAAAGTAAAAGCTTTTCCATTAGAATGAAACCAGCTCTAGCACAGAATTGTGGCGAGACTAGCCCCAGTTACGAAAAGTAAAACATCTTCCATTAGAACAGAACCAGCTCTAGTAGAGTCGTGGCAAGACTACCCCCAGTTACGAAAAGTAAAACCTCTTCCATTAGAATGGAACCAGCTCTAGTACAGAGTCGTGGCGAGACTACCCCCAGTTACGAACAGTAAAACCTCTTCCATTAGAATGGAACCAGATCTAGTACAGAGTTGTGGCGAGACTAACTCCAGTTACGAAAAGCAAAAGCTTTTCCAATAGAACAGAACTAGTTCTAGTACAGAATCGTGGCAAGACTAGCCCCAGTTACGAAAAGTAAAAGCTCTTCCATTAGAACGGAACCAGATCTAGTACAGAATCGTGGCGAGACTAACTCCAGTTACGAAAAGTAAAAGCTTTTCCAATAGAACAGAACTAGTTCTAGTACAGAGTCGTGGCGAGACTACCCCAGTTACGAAAAGTAAAACCTCTTCCATTAGAATGGAACCAGCTCTAGTACAGAGTCGTGGCGAGACTACCCCCAGTTACGAACAGTAAAACCTCTTCCATTAGAATGGAACCAGATCTAGTACAGAGTTGTGGCGAGACTAACTCCAGTTACGAAAAGCAAAAGCTTTTCCATTAGAACAAAACCAGCTCTGGTACGCAGCCGTGGGGACCATTCTGATCATTACATAAATCTACTTACCTAAAATGGAAACTTGTGGAAGGTCATCCTTTAGTAAGGAATCCAACCTGGGCAACAGCTCTAGTCCAGGAACGTGGCATGACGACCCCCAGTTACGAAAAGTAAAACCTCTTCCATTAGAATGGAACCAGCTCTAGTACAGAATCGTGGCGAGACTAGCCCCAGTTACGAAAAGTAAAAGCTCTTCCATTAGAACGGAACCAGCTCTAGTACAGAGTCGTGGCGAGATTACCCCCCAATTACGAAAAGTAAAGCCTCTTCCATTAGAACGAACTAGCTCTAGTAGAGGGGGGTGGGGAGACTACCCCCAGTTACGAAAAGTAAAACCTCTTCCATTAGAATGGAACCAGCTCTAGTAGAGAGGGGTGGCGAGACTACCCCCAGTTACGAAAAGTAAAACCTCTTCCATTAGAATGGAACCAGCTCTAGTACAGAATCGTGGCGAGACTAGCCCCAGTTACGAAAAGTAAAACCTCTTCCATTAGAACGGAACCAGCTCTAGTACAGAATCGTGGCGAGACTAGCCCCAGTTACGAAAAGTAAAACCTCTTCCATTAGAATGGAACTAGCTCTAGTAGAGAGGGGTAGCGAGGCTACCCCCCGTTACGAAAAGTAAAACCTCTTCCATTAGAACAAAACCAGCTCTAGTACATAATCGTGGCGAGACTAGCCCCAGTTACGAAAAGTAAAAGCTTTTCCATTAGAACAGAACTAGCTCTAGTACAGAATTGTGGCGAGACTAGCCCCAGTTACGAAAAGTAAAACCTCTTCCATTAGAAAGGAACCAGCTCTAGTGCAGAATTGTGGCGAGACTAGCCCCAGTTACGAAAAGTAAAACCTTTTCCATTAGAACAGAATTAGCTCTAGTACAGAATGATGGCGAGACTACCCCCGTTACAAAAAGTAAAACCTCTTCCATTAGAACGGAACCAGCTCTAGTAGAGAGGGGTGGCGAGACTACCCCCAGTTACGAAAAGTAAAACCTCTTTCATTAGAACAGAACCAGCTCTGGTTCGCAGCCGTGGAGACAACCATTGTTATGGAAAGTAAAAGTTCTTCCGTTAGAATGGAACCAGCTCTAGTGCAGTCGTGGAGACACCACCCCCTTACGAAAAGCATAACCTCTTCCATTAGAATGGAACCAGCTCTAGTGCAGAGTCGTGGAGAAACCACCCCCTTACGAAAAGCATAACCTCTTCCATTAGAACGGAACCAGCTCTAGTGCAGAGTCGTGGAGACACCACCCCCTTACGAAAAGCATAACCTCTTCCATTAGAACGGAACCAGCTCTAGTACAGAGCAGTGGAGACACCACCCCACCTTATTTTCTGGGGGTAAAAGCTCTTCCGTTAGAGATGAATCAGAGCTGGGAAACTGATGTAGTAATGAGATGAGGAGAAACTACCTCCAGCACCAATGTAGAGCCGCAGAGACACTAACTTCAGTTACAGAAGCTAAAAGCTGTTCCATTAGAATGCAATCGGACCAGGCAACAGCTTTAGACAGGGCAGTGGAGACACCAACCCCAGCTACAAAGGGTAAAAGCTCTTCCATTAGACAGAACTCAGCTGGTCACCGGTCCTACTACCGAGCCGTTGAGACACTAACCCCAGTAACGGGTAATACGAGATAACCCTCTGATTGGTGGAGGAAGTGGTGAACCCTTTGTCTGGGGATTCTCCATTGGTGGACGGCACGAAGACAGAGATGCACTACCCTTGAGGCAGAGACAACTCACTGGGCAATCCTTCACTAACCGAGAACGCTCCTCAGAGGTTTAACTTCTTCCTTCACAAACTGGAGGCCAGGCCCAATGTTACTCAAAGACTGAGTGGAAATAACGGTGAATCAATGTTCTCAGCTTCACAACCTAGATAAGCAAATGTGAGGTTGGCTTTAAAATACTAATAATGCGTTTACGTCTTCGTGTGATGAGACGCGTGCTCGGTTGTCACCACAACAAAGGAACCTGGGACCGCGGGCAAACAATACCGCTTCCTACACGCGTCGCGCCTTTCGACGGTCCTCCACAGCACAGCGGTAAACCCACTCCACGCACTAAATAAAAGCCTTTCATGGCTGTTTGTTCGACGTGCTTGCCTTTACAGGCAGCACAAAGAGCAATACGGCTCCTTGTTTTGATGTCTTAACATTTTTTTAAAAGCGGCTTTCAACTTTTGTTAAGCTTCTTAACTGAGCGAGGGGGCAAAGAAGTCTACAAAAAAACAAAAACCATACACCAAGCATAGAAAGCCCTTTCTTTACTATAAAAATGGCAGGTTCGTTCGTATTTATTTTTTTACAACAGGAGAGGGGAGAAATATTAATCAGATGATTAAATGCAAAACGGGAAATTAAAAAAACAATACAGCCTTTAAAAAATGTCTTCATGAATGTAAGCTATAAAAAAACAAAGCTAATAACGAAAGAGAAAGAAGATGCTGTGAATGCAAAATGTGAATCCGTTCACTTTGGTCACTAGGAAACGACCATCACTGCCCCACAACTAACCCCCAGCTCCAGATATGCTCCAGCAGCTGGCACCATGTCTTCCCCTACCAGTGGCACCACGTCTACTTCTGCAACATGACTACTACTGCCCACCATCTGCCCAACGCTGCACCACCACAAAGAAGACGCGCTCTGGGCACCATGTTCACTCCTGCCCTCGCCACAACCTCCTCTCTCACCTCCATATCCTTGCCAAGTCCACTCCTGTAAATTCAATAGCATTATTTCCACCATTATCACCACATTCAGGACCGCCACATGTTCACTACTGTTCTGCTACCCTGTCCTACCTGCCATGTGCACTATGGCCGCTCTACTCCTGCAACTGCAACATAACTATTCCCAGGAGTGCTTCAGCTGCTTATGGCTGGGGGGTAGAGGAACTGGACTGATACCTTTCGTGGTATACCACACTGCGCAGATATGTGGACGCACGGTCAAACTGTTGAGAGGGCCCCTTCTGCTAGGGAATTCAGTTTGTGGGATCTGTCCGCGTTTCTTGCCCTCACTAATTCGGTGGACATGGCCCTTTGGCGAGAGGGCGGCTGTGATTCCCTAGGAGATCTCTTCCCCCTATGAGGGATTCATTTCCTGTGAGGCAGCCCAGGATACCTTAACTCTGGGTCTGGGGCACTTCCTTCAATATGCCAGCCTTTTAGTGATTACTAGGGACATCTGGACTTGCTTCCCAGGGGCTCCCAAAGGGCGGCTGTGATTCCCTAGGAGATCTCTTCCCCTATGAGGGATTCATTTCCTGTGAGGCAGCCCAGGATACCTTAACTCTGGGTCTGGGGTACTTCCTTCAATACGCCAGCCTTTTAGTGATTACTAGGGACATCTGGACTTACTTGCCAGGGGCTCCCAAAGGGCGGCTGTGATTCCCTAGGAGATCTCTTCCCCTATGAGGGATTCATTTCCTGTGAGGCAGCCCAGGATACCTTAACTCTGGGTCTGGGGTACTTCCTTCAATACGCCAGCCTTTTAGTGATTACTAGGGACATCTGGACTTGCTTCCCAGGGGCTCCAAAAGGGCGGCTGTGATTCCCTAGGAGATCTCTTCCTCTATGAGGGATTCATTTCCTGTGAGGCAGCCCAGGATACCTTAACTCTGGGTCTGGGGTCCTTCCTTCAATATGCCAGCCGTTTAGTGATTACTAGGGACATCTGGACTTGCTTCCCAGGGGCTCCTCTCAAGTATTATACTTTTTGGACCTTGTTGGAGATGGGTGGGAGGTGGTCACACACTTTTATAAGGCTCTCTCGGCAGATGGGGGCAGGACGCCCCCCCCCCTCGCTAGGGCGGCCTGGAATGGAGATTTTGAGTTGGAGCACGAGCACTTAAAATGGTGGTTGGTACCCTCTATCTCAAGTAACGCTAGGTTTAAACTTACACACTTTAACTATCTCCATCGCACATATATGACTCTATGCAGGTTGCACAGGATATACCCCTGCTGGCCTCAGCGATGCCACTGATGACATCAACCGATGGCGTCCTTCCTGCATCTTACATGGCACTGTCCATCACTGCATGCTTTTTGACCTCGGGTGGTTGAGAGGGTGATGGCAGTGGTAACTATTCCTTGTGCAGCTGACCCGGTCATTCGTCTGCTGGGGGATATTTGTTACAGTTACGGCCAGAAGATGGCATTTAAATTTTTTTTACAACTGCTCCTTGTTTTGCCCAAGCACAGCGTGGCGATTACCTGGATGGGTACGGCTGGTCCAGAACTACGGAGTTGGGAACATGATGTGGCAGAGAAGGGGGCCGTGGCAGAGAGGGCCGTACAGAGGGGGCCGTGGCAGAGAGGGGGCCGTGGCAGAGAGGGGGGCCGTGGCAGAGAGGGGGGCCGTGGCAGAGAGGGGGGCCGTGGCAGAGAGGGGGCGGTGGCAGAGAGGGCCGTGGCAGAGAGGGGGCGGTGGCAGAGAGGGGGGCCGTGGCAGAGAGGGGGCCGTGGCAGAGAGGGGGCCGTGGCAGAGAGGGGGCCGTGGCAGAGAGGGGGCCGTGGCAGAGAGGGGGGCCGTGGCAGAGAGGGGGGCCGTGGCAGAGAGGGGGCGGTGGCAGAGAGGGCCGTGGCAGAGAGGGGGCGGTGGCAGAGAGGGGGGCCGTGGCAGAGAGGGGGCCGTGGCAGAGAGGGGGCCGTGGCAGAGAGGGGGCCGTGGCAGAGGGGGCCATGGCACAGAGGAGGCCATGGCACAGAGGAGGCCATGGCACAGAGGGCCGTGGCACAGAGGGCCGTGGCAGAGGGGGTGATCTGAAAACGTGTAGAACGGATGCTAAACTGGGTGAGGACATTGACACTTGGGCCGGACTGCGGTCTGCCTTTTTGGAGCCCTCCGACTCGGATCGGGCCTCCGGAAGAGAGACCAGTGCCACCTCGGTGTCTACCTGACTGACCCGGACACACTCGCGTACCTGCCGTATTCTTTCCTGGCTATCTGTGGTCTCGGGGGGCTGGATATTAACTGATGATTAATGTATACTTCTGAATTGTGGGGCGGATCTGGGACTGTACCTTTCTGTCACTAGATTTTAAATGGCATATGTTTGTTTTCAATTTCATTTCCTATTGCTATTAATAACCAATAAAGAATGTTTTAAAAAAACTATTCCCAGTATTTCCACCACTAGAAAAAGGGCCACGCGGGCATGGTTTGGTCATGGCATTCCACTCTGCTCCTAGCCTACAACCAGTGGCAGACTGGCTAGACTGGCACTGGTTCTTTCCTGCTGCCACGTATCCCCTGCCACCTGCACTACACCATATCCACACACACCACACCACAGGCTCTCCTTTAATTGTAACAGAATTACTCCCGGTACCATTGTTACTACCGGTACCATTGTTACTCCCGGTACCATTGTTACTCCCGGTACCATTGTTACTCCCGGTACCATTGCTACACGTCCAACTCTCTGACCCACCGCTGCTAATCCCCCCACATGTATTCCCATCACCAGAGCCGCTCCTTTTCTTACCCCACAGCCACTACCAGGTGATGACTGAACATCATTCTGGGCCTCAATCCAGTTCCATCCTTTCTTGCCCACCATGCCACCTCAGGAACCACCCATATGCAAATGAGACATGACCCTGTTGCAATAGAAACAATCCAGCCCAAAGTGGCCAGCCTGGTCCCCTCTATGGGAAACACAAGCAGACCCAGACCAGGTTCTGTCTAGGTAGGCCACGTCAGTGAGGTGTACCGGGTTCCTATGGCACAGTGAACAAAGAACCCCTGTCTGGGCACATGTATCGCACTTATGGAGTTGCACAAAGGAAAGCAAAATAGTGATGGGTGGAACGCTTGTACTAGTCTCTGCCACAGGTAATTACTCAAATTGCATTCCCGTCCATTTGTTTTTTTGCCCACAATGCCACCTTATACAGGAACCAGCCATGTGCCAATCAACCTTGGTTTTGCTCCAATACGAACAGAACAGCTCTAACTGCCTGGTTTGGGGTTGCTTGTACTCTAGTTCAGTGGGGATTTGGCCTTGTAATTCAGGATGGACTGTTCCTACTGGAACAGCACTGGCTGATTTGCTAGTGCTTAATTTGAACCGGTGGTTGCCAGTGGGTCCCACCGGCACTCATTTTTGGAATCCATCACTACTTTTTTCGGCATCAAACACTTACTGAGAGAAAGAGAGCGAAAACATACAAAGTGAAAAGACGGAGGAAAAGAAAGACGTAAAAGCCACCACAAAGGAAGAAAGCAGGAACGTGAAAGAGAGAGATGGGGGGGGGAGGTGTCTAGAAGTGGATTAAAGAGGCCTGAGGGTGAACTCAAGATTACACAGCTCTTGAATTTGGTGTGCCGGCATTTAATAGCAAGGCCGCTGCCTTCTGAGCAGAGCTTTGAGCACCAGAACTCATTCTTTTTCAATGTAAGTACTATGATTTGCATATGGCTGGTTTCTTGCTGAGGTGGCAGGTTGGACAAAAAAATGATGGACTGGAATATGTTCCCAAACAATAAACAGTGGCAGAGATTCATTCAAGCATTCCAGCCATCATTTTTTCCCCACAGTGCAGCCTGTGGCACTACAGACCGCATGTTAATTGCAAGGCCGAGGAACTGCATCAGCCTTTCAGGTATTGCCTCAAAGTGGACCCATCCGAGTCCTTCGAAACCAGTCAACAAGTCAGAATTGGTTCTTCTAAGATCTCAAGACTTAGGGTCAACCCTCTTGCTCGGCTCCTTCTAACACAAACCTTTGGGCACCGGTGACCAAACGACACCAGCATCTGTTCCAGATACAGGTCGATGATGCCCAGAACCCACCTCTGTCAAAGGATCCACATCAGCATCACAAGTGTATGGACCATGTCCTCGTGGCGCAAGAACAGAAATTATGATAATGTTCGACCCCAAAGCTAAGACAATACAAGCTGTAAAGTGTTCAAGATCTCATTACCATAAAACAAATATACAAATGTGAAAATGTATCATATCAAGAACATGAAACTCATGGAGTGTGTTGTGGGAAGGCAGCGCTGGCCCAGCACGACAACTCCTCAAGAAGCTTCGCTCAGGCCTTTGATTGTAACTGATCAATGATTTCAACAGAACTTCAGCAGGCTCTTCAGCAGGCTCTACAGCAGGCTCTTCAGCAGGCTCTGCAGCAGGCTCTGCAGCAGGCTCTGCAGCAGGCTCTGCAGCAGCTCTACAGCAGGCTCTGGGCTCTGCAGCAGGCTCTACAGCAGGCTCTTCAGCAGGCTCTACAGCAGGCTCTTCAGCAGGCTCTACAGCAGGCTCTGGGCTCTGCAGCAGGCTCTACAGCAGGCTCTTCAGCAGGCTCTACAGCAGGCTCTTCAGCAGGCTCTTCAGCAGGCTCTGCAGCAGGCTCTGCAGCAGGCTCTTCAGCAGGCTCTACAGCAGGCTCTACAGCAGGCTCTTCAGCAGGCTCATACAGCAGGCTCATACAGCAGGCTCTGCAGCAGGCTCTGCAGCAGGCTCTGCAGCAGGCTCTGCAGCAGGCTCTGCAGCAGGCTCTACAGCAGGCTCTTCAGCAGGCTCTACAGCAGGCTCTACCGCAGGCTCTGCAGCAGGCTCTGCAGCAGGCTCTACAGCAGGCTCTTCGGCAGGCTCTACAGCAGGCTCTGGGCTCTAAAGCAGGCTCTTCAGCAGGCTCTTCAGCAGGCTCTGCAGCAGGCTCTTCAGCAGGCTCTGCAGCAGGCTCTGCAGCAGGCTCTACAGCAGGCTCTACAGCAGGCTCTTCGGCAGGCTCTTCGACAGGCTCTTCGGCAGGCTCTTCGGCAGGCTCTACGGCAGGCTCTTCGGCAGGCTCTACGGCAGGCTCTACGGCAGGCTCTACGGCAGGCTCTACGGCAGGCTCTTCGGCAGGCTCTACGGCAGGCTCTACGGCAGGCTCTACAGCAGGCTCTACAGCAGGCTCATACAGCAGGCTCTACAGCAGGCTCTTCAGCAGGCTCTACAGCAGGCTCTGCAGCAGGCTCTTCAGCAGGCTCTACAGCAGGCTCTACAGCAAGCTCTACAGCAGGCTCTGGGCTCTACAGCAGGCTCTTCAGCAGGCTCTACAGCAGGCTCTACAGCAGGCTCTACAGCAGGCTCTGCAGCAGGCCCTTCAGCAGGCTCTACAGCAGGCTCTACGGCAGGCTCTTCGGCAGGCTCTACGGCAGGCTCTTCGGCAGGCTCTACGGCAGGCTCTTCGGCAGGCTCTACGGCAGGCTCTACAGCAGGCTCTGCAGCAGGCTCTGCAGCAGGCTGTACAGCAGGATCATACAGCAGGCTCTGCAGCAGGCTCTGCGGCAGGCTCTGCGGCAGGCTCTGCGGCAGGCTCTACGGCAGGCTCTACGGCAGGCTCTACGGCAGGCTCTTCGGCAGGCTCTTCGGCAGGCTCTACGGCAGGCTCTACAGCAGGCTCTTCAGCAGGCTCTACAGCAGGCTCTACGGCAGGCTCTTCAGCAGGCTCTACAGCAGGCTCTGGGCTCTACAGCAGGCTCTACAGCAGGCTCTACAGAAGGCTCTACAGCAGGCTCTACAGCAGGCTCTACAACAGGCTCTTCAGCAGGCTCTTCAGCAGGCTCTGCAGCATGCTCTTCAGCAGGCTCTACAGCAGGCTCATACAGCAGGCTCTACAGCAGGCTCTACAGCAGGCTCTACAGCCGGCTCTTCGGCAGGCTCTACGGCAGGCTCTACAGCAGGCTCATACAACAGGCTCTACAGCAGGCTCTACGGCAGGCTCTACGGCAGGCTCTACGGCAGGCTCTTCGGCAGGCTCTACGGCAGGCTCTTCGGCAGGCTCTACGGCAGGCTCTTCGGCAGGCTCTACGGCAGGCTCTACAGCAGGCTCTTCAGCAGGCTCTACAGCAGGCTCTACAGCAGGCTCTTCAGCAGGCTCTTCGGCAGGCTCTACGGCAGGCTCTACAGCAGGCTCTACAGCAGGCTCTTCGGCAGGCTCTACGGCAGGCTCTACGGCAGGCTCTACGGCAGGCTCTACGGCAGGCTCTTCGGCAGGCTCTTCAGCAGGCTCTTCAGCAGGCTCTTCAACAGGCTCTGCAGCAGGCTCTGCAGCAGGCTCTGGGCTCTACAGCAGGCTCATACAGCAGGCTCTACAGCAGGCTCTACAGCAGGCTCTACGGCAGGCTCTACGGCAGGCTCTACAGCAGGCTCTGGGCTCTACAGCAGGCTCATACAGCAGGCTCTACAGCAGGCTCTACAGCAGGCTCTACAGCAGGCTCTGCAGCAGGCTCTGGGCTCTACAGCAGGCTCATACAGCAGGCTCTACAGCAGGCTCTACAGCAGGCTCTTCAGCAGGCTCTTCGGCAGGCTCTACGGCAGGCTCTACGGCAGGCTCTTCGGCAGGCTCTACGGCAGGCTCTACGGCAGGCTCTACGGCAGGCTCTACAGCAGGCTCTTCAGCAGGCTCTTCAGCAGGCTCTACGGCAGGCTCTACGGCAGGCTCTACGGCAGGCTCTACGGCAGGCTCCACAGCAGGCTCTTCGGCAGGCTCTACGGCAGGCTCTACGGCAGGCTCTACGGCAGGCTCTACGGCAGGCTCTTCGGCAGGCTCTTCGGCAGGCTCTTCGGCAGGCTCTACAGCAGGCTCTGTGCAGTTTCAGGTGCTTTGGGAAGTCCTTTTCCTCACCTCTCACATGTAAAACAGGCCTTTGATTCAAAAGAGACATCACGGATGTACTACAGGCTTCGAAGCCCAGGGACTTGGTCAAGTACACCAGCGTCCTCCTATAGTATGAGTACTTGAACCAGAGCTTCAAACAACCTGGCCACATCATCACTGGTAAACCAGACACCATCTTCTTCCTTTAAGATTCTTTTAAAGGCAGCCCTAATCAGACCCGGAGATCCTTGTCGGCTCATATGAATGTCCTCCATGGGTTAACTATTCGTAGGACCTCCGTGCCGAGTAATGTGAGTATAAGTGCCTTCCTTGAAACACCAGGTCAGTGACACACAAAAATCCACCTCCGAGACCAAGCTTTCCTCAAGAGCCTCAAGAGAGGTGGCCTATTCTAAAGGCCAAGAATGTTACACAAAGGCCATCTCTTCCAAGAATTCAGAGAGACCTTTAGTACAAGGAAGCCACACCAGAGCTCCCTCCACAGTCACTGCTGGGACGACTTGGGCTGTGCATGCTTCAACCATGGAGAGGAGGCACAAGCCACCATCGTTTTTGTTAAAGCAGCTCAGGTCAATGCTGGGACAGGTTTGGTAGTGTATGATTTAACCAGGGAGACCAGGCACAAGCCACCGTAGTTCTTGGTAAAGCAGCTCAGGCCAATGCTGAGACAAGGTTAGTAGTGTATAATTTAACCAGGGAGACCGGGCACAAGCCACCGTAGTTCTTGGTAAAGCAGCTCAGGCCAATGCTGAGACAAGTTTGGTAGTGTATAATTTAACCAGGGAGACCAGACACAAGCCACCGCAGTTCTTGGTAAAGCAGCTCAGGTCAATGCTGGGACAAGTTTGGTAGTGTATAATTTAACCAGGGAGACCAGGCAAAAGCCACCGTAGTTCTTGGTAAAGCAGCTCAGGCCAATGCTGGGACAAGTTTGGTAGTGTATAATTTAACCAGGGAGACCAGGCACAAGCCACCTTAGTTCTTGGTAAAGCCACTCAGGTCAATGCTGGGACAAGTTTGGTAGTGTATAATTTAACCAGGGAGACCAGGCACAAGCCACCGTAGTTCTTGGTAAAGCAGCTCAGGCCAATGCTGGGACAGGTTTGGTTGTGTCTGCTTGTAAGGAAATGCCTCTTTTTGCATGTTCACCCCCCACATTTTTGGACTGATGCTGCTTGTTTTTCGATTCTGAGAGGACACGGAGGTCTGCTAACCAGATCTCAGTGCCGGTGTTCTTACCCGTACAAAGTGTATGCTGAATTGGCTAAATCCAATTGGCAAGTTCAGACTTATTTATGAGTCCCTGGTATATGGTACCCAGGGCATGTAAGACAGAGTGTCCACCCACGGCTGCTGCACCTTTACTGGTTGTGCCAGCCTGAGTGTGACAAAGGATGAAATGGCTCCCAGCCTGCCACTGCAGACTGAAGGGCAGTGTGTTTGCTGCTAGTTTGACTTTGGCATTAATACCAATGGCAAAGCCACCACTGCCTGGATTCTATATGCAAGTCTCCCCTAAGGAAGGCCTATGGAGCCCTATGACAAGGAGCTATAAATTATTAAGTAAGACATATTTTTCATATGACTTAACAGCAACACTTTGAAATTGTTGTTTGCTGGAGGAAAGTTGGAGAAGACATTGGCTAATGCAGGGTAACCGGCTGGCCCCCCAACCGGGCTAATTTCTGAATGGGACTACCTAACTGGGTACTGTGAGGTATCAGATTAATCGTGGCAATCAAAAGACCTGATGCCCAGGTCAAGGTTATTGTCACCATTAAAGTTAAGCAACTTTTAGAAAGTTGCCACTCTGTGCCCAGCTAGTCCAGTGGTCTCACAAAGGCTTTAGCACACAGACAACTTTCTGCCCGCCTGGGGAGACGCGTGAACAACTCCCTGGGTAAGGAAGAAAGAAAGTTGCTGCAGAAGGAGGTGTTACCTCCTCGCCCAGGAAGGCCACTCAGGGTGTTAGCCCAAAAGGCGAGCTTCAAAGGGGAAGCCGCCTTTGGAGGGCCACCGGTGAAAACACTCCCAAGTACATGTTGAATTTGGAGAGAGGACTGACAGAGGACTGTCCTGCTGCCTTTGAAGCTGCACCAAGAGAGGCTGCACTGTCGGAAGGACTGCATCTGCTGCACTTTGGGCTAGTGAGTTTGGACTGTTCCTGTGGCTCCTGGCTTGGCGAAAAATTGACCCGCAGCCCCAGATCAAAACAGTGACTCCAAGAGTCAGTCAGCTGGGCCCTGGAACAAAAACAGGGACATCAACGCTGAGGAAACCCCAACAAGCAGAGCATAGCCACTTCTGAGGAATCACTGCTGACCATCGCCAGGCACGTCGAGAGACAAATTCGACATAGCCAAAAGTTGCACCTGTGTGTGCTGCATCCAGGAGTATTTTATGTCACCCAAGAGGGACACTAGCCCCCACCAAAGATAATTGCTGTGACCACTATGTCACAAGATCGGTAGCCCAGCCACAGATTCCCTTCTTCTATCGCAAAGAGGACGTCATGGGACCCCAAGTTCTGTGGTGAAAGTCGCTCCACCTTACCCGTGTACTGAGGGAATCGACCACACTTCACTCCAGGTGACCGCACAGCTCCAAGAGTATCATTCAGCATATTTTCTGCCTGCATCTCCAGCATCAGGACCACTTAATTGTCGCCATGGTGGTTGTTTCCTAAATGCTGAAATCGAACCATAAAAGGCTCTGGTGGCCAGGTAACTGTCCACAGTAACCTTTCTGGACTCCTACACCTCTGCCATGTCGGATTTGGTTCTTCAAGACAGGCTGGAGTCGCTGAACTAACTGTTTCAAACTTTTCAAAAGTTTGCAAACGTTTTGTTGACCAATGCTTGTTTGCGGATGTATTTAAAAGTATTTATTTCTTTAAAAATCTGCATCCTAGGAACCCTCCACTGGATTTTGATCTTCAAAAAATTCATATAAGTATGCTGTGTTTTTATAAATTGCTGTGTCTCTTTCTTATGTGTGACGTTCTTATTCCGTTGTTTGTTGCTGGTTAATACTTTCCATTAAGTTCATTTGTTTAGGCTTGCGGCTCGAAGCCACAGCTATCCATGGTTCAGCTTTAGGTTTGAAGACGAGACTGACTGGACCAAAGACAGGTTTTGCAAGTGTATTCCACGATAAGGCCCCACAGCCACACCATATAATACACCCAAATCCTCACAATGCTTCATCCTGGGAGACCAGGGAAAGACACTGTAGATTTTGTTAAACAGCACAGGAAAATGTTGGGACAAATTTGGCTGTGTATGCTTTAACCAGGGAGATCAGCCACAGGCCACCGTAGTTCTTGTTAAAGCGGCACAGGCTATTCTGGGACAAGATTGGTTGTGCATGCTTTAACCAGGGAGACCAGCCACAAGCCACCGTAGCTCTTGTTAAAGCGGCACAGGCAATTCTGGAATAAGTTTGGTTGTGTACGCTTTTACTAGGGAGACCAGCCACAGGCCACCGTAGTTCTTGTTAAAGCGGCACAGGCAATTCTGGGATAAGTTTGGTTGTGCATTCTTTAACCAGGGAGACCAGCCACAGGTCACCGTAGTTCCTGTTAAAGCGGCACAGGAAATTCTGGAATAAGTTTTTCTGTGTACGCTTTAACTGGGGAGACCAGCCACAGGCCACCGTAGTTCTTGTTAAAGCGTCACAGGCAATTCTAGGATAAGTTTTGTTGTGTACGCTTTAACTAGGGAGACCAGCCACAGGCCACCGTAGTTCTTGTTAAAGCGTCACAGGTAATTCTGGGATAAGTTTGGTTGTGAACGCTTTAACCAGGGAGACCAGCCACAAGCCACCGTAGTTCCTGTTAAAGCGGCACAGGCAATTCTGGGATAAGTTTGGTTGTGTACACTTTAACCTGGGCGACCAGCCACAAGCCACCGTAGTTCTTGTTAAGTCACAGGCAATTCTGGAATTAAGTTTGGCTGTGTACACTTCAACCAGGGAGACCAGCCACAAGCCACCGTAGTTCTTGTTAAAGTGGCACAGGCCATTCTGGACAAGTTTGGTTGTGCATGCTTTAACCAGGGAGATCAACCACAGGCCACCGTAGTTCCTGTTAAAGCGGCACAGGAAATTCTGGGATAAGTTTGGTTGTGTACACTTTAACCAGGGAGACCAGCCGCAGGCCACCGTAGGTCCTGTTAAAGCGGCACAGGAAATTCTGGGATAAGTTTGGTTGTGTACGCTTCAACTAGGGAGACCAGCCACAAGCCACCGTAGTTCTTGTTAAAGCGGCACTGGCAATTCTGGGATAAGTTTGGTTGTGTACGCTTCAACTAGGGAGACCAGCCACAGGCCACTGTAGTTCTTGTTAAAGCGGCACAGGCAATTCTGGGACAAGTTTGGTTGTGTATGCTTTAACCAGGGAGGTCAGCCACAGGCCACCGTAGTTCCTGTTAAAGCGGCACAGGAAATTCTGGGATAAGTTTGGTTGTGTACGCTTTAATCAGGGAGACCAGCCACAAGCCACCGTAGTTCTTGTTAAAGCGGCACAGGCAATTCTGGGATAAGTTTGGTTGTGTACGCTTCAACTAGGGAGACCAGCCACAGGCCACCGTAGTTCTTGTTAAAGCGGCACAGGCAATTCTGGGATAAGTTTGGTTGTGTATGCTTTAACCAGGGAGGTCAGCCACAAGCCACCGTAGCTCTTGTTAAAGCGTCACAGGCAATTCTGGAATTAAGTTTGGTTGTGTACACTTTAACCTGGGAGACCAGCCACAAGCCACCGTAGTTCTTGTTAAGTCACAGGCAATTCTGGAATTAAGTTTGGCTGTGTACACTTCAACCAGGGAGACCAGCCACAAGCCACCGTAGTTCTTGTTAAAGTGGCACAGGCCATTCTGGGATACGTTTGGTTGTGCATGCTTTAACCAGGGAGACCAGCCACAGGTCACCGTAGTTCTTGTTAAAGTGGCACAGGCTATTCTGAGCTAAATTTGGTAGTGCATGCTTTAACCATTGGAGGCCAGTCACAAGCCACCGTAGTTCTTGTTAAAGCGGAACAAGCAATTCTGGACAAGTTTGGTTGTGCATGCTTTAACCAGGGAGACCAGCCACAGGCCACCGTAGTTCCTGTTAAAGCGGCACAGGAAATTCTGGGATAAGTTTGGTTGTGTACACTTTAACTAGGGGGACCCGCCACAGGCCACCGTAGTTCTTGTTAAAGCGGCACAGGCAATTTTGGGATAAGTTTGGTTGTGCACGCTTTAACCAGGGAGATCAGCCACAGGCCACCGTAGTTCGTGTTAAAGCAGCACAGGCAATTCTGGGATAAGTTTGGTTGTGCACGCTTTAACCAGGGAGACCAGCCACAGGCCACCGTAGTTCCTGTTAAAGCGGCACAGGCAATTCTGGGATAAGTTTGGTTGTGCACGCTTTAACCAGGGAGACCAGCCACACTCCACCGTAGTTCCTGTTAAAGCGGCACAGGCAATTCTGGGATAAGTTTGGTTGTGTACGGTTTAATCAGGGAAACCAGCCACAAGCCACCGTAGTTCTTGTTAAGTCACAGGCAATTCTGGAATTAAGTTTGGCTGTGTACACTTTAACCAGGGAGACCAGCCACAAGCCACCGTAGTTCTTGTTAAAGTGGCACAGGCCATTCTGGGATACGTTTGGTAGTGCATGCTTTAACCATCGGAGGCCAGTCACAAGCCACCGTAGTTCTTGTTAAAGCGGAACACGCAATTCTGGGACAAGTTTGGGTGTGCATGCTTTAACCAGGGAGATCAACCACAGGCCACCGTAGTTCCTGTTAAAGCGGCACAGGAAATTCTGGGATAAGTTTGGTTGTGTATACTTTAACTAGGGAGACCAGCCACAGGCCACCGTAGTTCTTGTTAAAGCAGCACAGGGAATTCTGGGACAAGTTTGGTTGTGTATGCTTTAACCAGGGAGACCAGCCACAGGTCACCGTAGTTCTTGTTACAGAGGCACAGGCAATTCTGGGACAAGTTTGGTTATGTATGCTTTAACCAGGGAGACCAGCCACAGGTCACCGTAGTTCTTGTTAAAGAGGCACAGGGTATTCTCGGATGCGTTTGGTTGTGTATATGGTGTGATCCTATACACTTCATCATGAGACAATTCATATGCATCAGACACTCATGATAACTGTCAAACATGAATAAATATGTTGGGTGCTCAGTAAGACACGCTCGATAAATAGATAGGTCATTTAAACAAACACAAGGTAATGCAATATCTGTACAACCAACATTTGGGCTTACAAGGCACTATTACCATTTTGATACACCTAAGAAAAAATACAGAATAATTATTTTTTGCGACTAAACATTCAGCCTTTACACATCCTGCACGTTTTACTTGTAACCCTATACCAAGGGGGGTGGGGGTCGGCTCATGTTTGCATTTTGTTTTGATATACAGGAGAAAATTGGCTTCGTTTATTGTTTGCCTCCCAGCATCGATTTCCTAAAATGGCCTTTGATTTCTGCACAGTCCAGGCTTCCCGGGCAATGCTGAGTTTGTGCAGCATTCCCCAGACCCCTCTATAGTGACGGCCAAAATCAACAAGGCCGGCCCATTTGCAGACTCGTTAATGGGCGCAGCCGGTGCCAAGTCGGGGCTGCAGCCACCCGCAAGGAGCAGCCGAGGGCCGGCAGACAGGCCAGCGAACCCGGCTCCCGGAACGGAGACGTGACTGCGAGGTCAGCGGGAAGGCAGGAGCGCAGGGAAGAGACGGGAGGACCACCCAGAGCTCAGGATGCGCGAGGCCCCGTTATGGGCATGTCCCACTCTTGCAGAGGGTCACACAGCGCAAAAACCGCCTGCGACGCTGAGATCGAGTGGTACACGCAACCGTAAACAACCGCCTGGGCACCACCGAGAGGGTCGGGATCAGGCCCGGACTGGTGCTTTCGGGCACCGGGCAATCCCCCGGTAGGCTGGATGGGGTGGGGGCTGGTTTTCCAATAGGGGGCCGGTTTTGTGGCTGGGGGGCCGATTTTCAGTCCGACCGTCGTGGGACCGTGAGACTGTCTGACTCTCAGTCCGACAGACTGAAGTCAGTCAGACTTTCAAGTTCCCAGCAAAAGCAAGACTACTACTCCGACCGAGTCCGCTCTCTGAGTGCAGCTGCAGGGAAAACAGCAGCAAGCCTGATTGACCCGTGCAGTGTGCAAGTGGAACCGAACTTTCAGGAGGAGGAGGTGCCTCTGCGCAGCGCGCAGAATGATGCACTGACTCCTCCTCCGCCGCGTCTGCGCGCCTCTCTAGGGTGCGGCTGATGTCATCCCCGCATGCGCATTGGGCCTCGCGCGATTTAAACTGCGCGCCTGCCTGCAGCATCGGGAGTGACGACGAGCAGAGGTCCGCACTTCTTGATCTTTGGCGGCCATAATTTAATTATTTTATCCTAGGCTAGCCCGCCGACGTAGCCCCCCTGTGTCTACAGACTGCCACCAACAGCAGGTGAGTACGTAACGTTTTTCTGGCACCAAATTAATTAATATGACATTGATTCATCATGGTGGGTGGCACAAACAGTTGGCGGGCGTCGCGCCTCGTGCAGTGGTGGTGACGGGTGGTGGTCTCGAGATTCCATTACCGTGTATGCACAGCTCTGTCCTCTGTGTACATGCTGAGGCCTCTCGCCTGCTAGCGCCTTGTTTAACCTTCACTGAGCTACCCATTCCAGCTCAGCCTGAGTTGTGCGCTCAGCTTCTCACGGGACCTTCGCGGGTGCAGGCAATAAATCAAAATGTGTAATTATGATGATGAATCAATCATCATCATGATTACAATTTTTGATTTGGTGGCGCGCATGGTGCGGGCGGGCAGGCCGCGATTAAAGTAGGAGAATTTAACTAAGCTAATGCAACAGGCTGGCTGGCTGCTTTTTTCGTTCTCCTACTTTAATCACGGCCTAGGTATGGGTTTGATTAATATTAGTGATCAGCAGTTGCTGTAACTTTAAGGGATTGGGCATGAAATCTGTAGGCTGCACCGAGCTATTTTTGATCTTAGTTTGAGAAACTATTCAGTGAGATGCAGACACACTTTAATGTGGTAAATCACTGGCAGAGCTATGCATGAAACCTTTTTCCTGGGCATTTAATCTCACTGCTTTCCTTTGATCCATACCCCATGTCTAAACCTTTCCCATGTCATCTCCTCCTTTCTGTCCCTCAAAACTTACACCTGTTTGTATCTCTTCATATTTTCGTCTCCCTTTCTCTCCTTTGCCAAGTCTGTCTTACTCTCCCCTATTCAGTCTCTTCCCCCTTTTTTTCCTCTCTCTACCTCCGCTCAGTTGCTTTTCTTAATTCTCTTCCTCTTGAATTTATAGGGGTTCTTTCGTCTCTTTTCCCCATCTTTACCTCTCACTGCCTCCTGCTTCTGCATCACTGTACCTTCCTTCCATCTCATTGGCGACTGGTGGCTCGGAATTTCGTAGCTATTTGTTTCTGTTTTTACACGAATACAATGAATAAAATCGTGTTTCTGTGCCATCACAATACTTTTGCAATGTCTTCTCTCCCCCTTTTGAGCGGTATGTCAAGTCATACATTTCCCTATCTCGTTTACAATTGAACAGGGAACCCGCTGGCCGCACACAATAAATTAACTGATTGGTAAGGTTGGCAGCGTGTGATCGCGCACCAGAGCTTGCTCTCGGTTTGCCAAACAAGTGACCTACTGTATAATCAAGGCCCAGGAGGAGCGCTTGCACTGCTGCTGGTCCCCTGTGCGCACCGGTATTCTCCCTGTCTAAGGAGAAGCTCCAGTCCTCCAGGAGAGAAAACTGATAAATGCTGGAATTCCATAACGACGAGTACCGGCCCATTTAAAACACAGGTCATGATGACCAGTCGGCAGGGTTTCTTGACCCTAGGCCATCATTGTAGTACAACTGTACCCAGCGGTGCATCCTGTAAACCTGACCCCATGGTGTCCATTGAAATTGCCATATCAATCATGGGCCTTAGTGATAACTCCTAACAGTGAAATCTACTTATTTTTGACTAAAAACCGGAGGTAATCGTATGATCACACATTTGTTTTGCACTTTGAGGAGCAAAGGAAAGTGAGGCTGACAAATGTGATGTAAAAAAAGTTGTCTGTTACTTTGGATCTGCTGCAGTTTACAACAAGTTTTGAAATGCTGACTCGGAGGGGTCCAAGTTTGGTCCAGGAAGGCTGGATCCTTGGCTGGTGTTGGGATAAGCACAGACTGTGTAATGCGTTTCATTTCAGACTCGGTGGATGTGCATTTATCTCATGTCAATAACCTTTAAACGTCTCTATGACTATGGACCTTTTCGGTTAAGTGTTGCCTGCTGTCAATATTGGGACGTGCTCTGTCTAGCATGCATGTTGCCCCATAGGTGGCTGAAGTGGAGCCAGTCGGGGTGGAGAGCCTACTTGAGTGTGGGTAGCAGTGACTTCGTTTGGAGAGCCGATCATGCAGAGAATGAGAAGGCTACTGTGATTGCTGCCTCAGCCTCTCGGGACTGCAGGGGGATGGGGGGGGGGGGGGCAGCCGGGGCCACCGAAAGTAAATCACAGGCCCAATTAAAAAATGTTTAGATGTTTAGATTACTCCTCTCAAAATCGGAATGGTTGTATTAAAAATGCAGAAATGGCTGCTGTGTTGTGGTCGCAAATTAAACTCAGAAGCCACATAAACGTGATTTGCCTCAGTAGTTCAGCTGGTGGGGAAGAAAGATGCTTGTGCGACCAGATACCGTACGGTGGCTGTAATAATGGCAGGCCAGGCTTAGACATACAGGTGTTTCACTGCGTAGAAGGGGTGGGGAATGAGAGATTGGGAGGTAATGTGTTTTTGTTAGTGTGTGAGAGCGAGACAGAGGTGCAAATCTGTGTTTGTGTGTGACAGCGAGACAAAGTATGTATGTATTTACATGTGTGCAAAAGCCATATTGTTTCTGTTCGTATGTTTGAGTGGGAAGCAGAAACACGCATACACAATGGGGGTGTGTGCGTGCAAGCGAGAGTGTGGGTGTGAGAGAGAAGATTAAGGGGAGACTGTGTGTGAGAGGGAGAAACAGAGAGAAATACGAATTGATTTTTTTTCGTTCTTTGGCTAGGGGGTTAGTTTACCTCTGTAAATACCCTTATGTCACCTTCCACATTCTGCCTAAAGTGGTATTGAAAAGTGTGCCCATACCCTTAAAATAGTGCAGCACATGAACCTACAAGCAGTGTTTTTATAGTTACACACGGTTACATGAAACGCTTCGACAGCCACAGTCCCCAAATGTGAAGTGTATGTGTGTGGGTCTTCCTGGGAGGTCGTGCCACTAGACAATGCACACACTGCAGGAGTGAAAGCGACCAGAGAATGTTTACTAACATGGTGCACTCCATGAGACTGCATGCAGTGTTCACTATTTTGATATGAAAACGTTTAACAGCCAGACATGCCCCCAAACATGCAGTCATGAGTTGTCACTTCAAAGCAGCTGAACATATGTACTTATCCTTCCTTCTAGAACAACTATGCCATAACAGAGTGGCCATGCATGTGATTGCCCATGTATAGTCTTTGTGACATGTCTTGTTTGCTGTGGGTACCCGTTTCTATCAGAGAAACCACAAAATGGTCTGGCAGGCATATGGGAGAGAGAACTGCCTTCCCAGCAATTCTAGCGCCTACACATTCTAACTTCTACCTGCTGCAAGTGCGTTTTTTGCTGAGAACGCCGCCCAACCAAACTCCTGGTGAAAGAGCACACTGGGGGAGTGGGTGGAGGGGGAGCTCATTCGCACTGCCTTCTACATCTATAGAAACGCAGGGGCCATGCCCTGCTGCAGGCTGGAAGGTCTGCTGTCACGCGCATCTGTTGGGCACACGGTACTGCGGACACATTCAAAGGTGTAAACTGTACACAAGCACTCTCGCGCCTGCCAGTACAAATCCCCGTGCCAGGGACTCTGCTCACTACAGAAGATGGCTTGAAATACCGCACCTCCAGCCTGCGCAAGATCTGACTGACCCATCCACCTTTCGATGTCTGTAATTGTGGCATGGGAGGAGGGGGGGCACTCTCTCCCCACCGCATATCTGATGGAACCTCGTGCATATAACGAACACCCCAGCGTGCCCTGTCCTTACAGCAGGGGTGAGCCTGTTTTTGCCAATTCACTCTGATCCCACGAGGCACACAAGTCAAACTGTGATCGCTTTGGCAATTCTGACAAAATAAAATAAATGGCTTGTATTTTTTTTCTTGCATTGTGAGCAGCCCTCCTTTTAAATGTACCTTTTTAGAGAGTGGCTGCCTGACTGTAAACCCAGCAGGTACAAGCAAATCTCCTTAAAAAGGAGGGGGGTTCCCGCTATTACCACATTGCCACTAATTAATCTCCAAAACGCCTCTCGCAAGAGTAGTAACGCAAGATCTGGGCTTGGCGCGTGTGCTCGCCGTTGTGTTCAACCAGGACTTCTCAGTGATGCAGACGTGACCTCAATTTCCTATTATCTCAGGTGCATTACATATCTTATAAAAGGTGGCTCCACCGGATACACCCATCGCACAATAACGCACTAGCTGGAGTTTGTGAGCCCACGGTTGTGCCGATTCCAGTGTATAAAACATCTGTATGGTCTAGAGCGCCTTATTCGTTTTTATAGCAGCTTTATATTTCCTTGTCATATGAATGCATTTTTAATGCCGGCGTTCCTGGAATATTGAAAACCTAAAACACAAAAAAGAACTATGTTTTGGAAGGCACACCTCTTATATTTCGTAGCACTGTCCCTGGACAGCATGAAAAGATCTCATCGGTTTATTTTGATTGCAAGTTTCATCTACATTCAGGGGAAGAAACCACAAAAAGGCAAGTACAAAAGGGTCAGAGACAAAGAGAAGGGACCGAGAGTGAAACAAAAAGCGAAAATCAAGGTGGAAGAGAGATGAAAGTAAGAAGAAAAGACAAATGCGGACAAAAAAGGGAACAGTGTGATCGCTCTCGCGCCCTCTCTCTCTCGCGCTCTCTCTGGCTCCATCACGCGCTCTCTATTTATCCCTCTCAATCTCTCTCTCTATACCTGTCCCCCTATCGCTCTGTCACTCTCGCCCCCTCTCTCCCGCCCCCTCTCTCTCCCTCCCTCCCTCGTCCTGATGTTCTTTAAGGTCATCATCTACTATTTACTGTGCTTTGAAAGTTGATACAATTTGAATATGTAATGAAAAATGTGCTGTAAAATTCACCATTTTGGTCTGTCGTTTTCCCAAATTTTCTTGGAGACCATGCCCCCCCCCCCAACCCCCCCCTAGTGGCGGTCGGGCGCGCTCGCGACGCGCCGGACGGGGGCTGGTCTGGCAAAATTTGCCAGGGCTGCTTTCAGTTCCCAGTCCGGCCCTGGTCGGGATACGGTCTGGCCAAGTTTCCTGGAAGAGGGAGATGCTGCGAAGTTGTGTGCAAAGAGATGCTGTCAAGAATCTCTTCAAAACATGTTTTAAAATGATCGAACCAAGCAGCAGCGCCTGACACCTGGAGCAGAAACGAGACGTTTGTCAATCTTGGACGCATTCGCACAGCCTGGGAAATTAGCATTAAAGAAAATCACTTACCTGCCAGCTGGCCGTTCGCCGCCTCTACCCTGTCCTCTTCCTTCTGTGGCAGCAGGGGGCACCCAGGCTCCCTAAGCCAATCACAACGCTGCACTGGAGCGTTGTGATTGGTCTGAGCGCTGTGGTTCGGCGCTCAGACAGGTAATGGGAACCTGGGCATGTTCTCCACCCAGGCTGTAATGCCGCCTGGGTGGAGAACATGCAACGTGTGCATGACTGTTTGGCCGGCCGTCTTGGGCCGGCCAAACAGTCATGCACACTTAGAGAGTGTGCCCAGCACTCATCCCCCTGCTCTGTCCAGCCCGGCCCCGCAAAAGTGCCTAAGCATGGAAAAATACATTAATTATAACATCACGTTATCATTTCATGTTTCCTTTTTTGCACTGCTGAAAGGCAGTGGGGCGACGCTCCTCCGCCTTAGCGGAGGAACCGCCCCTGCGTTCGTCTCACAGCACAACATGTCTATGGAATCTTATCAGGGGGACATTTGGAGAAGGTGGCTCGGGTTCTGGGAGTTGAAGGTTCTCCACTCCATGGCAAAGGACTCTGGGAGGGTTCTACGGGAGGTCACCCTGAAGTGTACGGTACTGAAGTTGCATTTCTACAGAGCTTCTCGCCCCCGCAAACAGATAGCAAGCTACTCGGAGTGAGTGCTTGGGTGGAAGAAGCGTGCAGGCCATGTTCCCCATGTGACTTGCCTTTTGATAAGGCGTGTGAATGCTGGAGTTGGGCTCTCATCATGTTTGGTGTCTGCGCCTTGGCATGTTGTGTAGCCAAAGGAATGAGATGACACCAGCGGCCTGATTAAGAGTTCAGCATACCCGTACTCCGAACTGAGAGATGTCCACAAGTCAAGAAGACATCTCCAGTTATTGACCGGATCCACCATCACAGCGGTTCCTGCCAAAGAGTTAAAAGTTTGACGAACGGTATCATGAGAAGGGCAGTACCATCTGTCAAACGTTTACATTCTTTTCCCCCCAAAAAACAAAATCCCAAAGCTGGGTTTTGTTTTCAGTAAACAAAAGCTAATGACCCAAACACCATGGCAGTTTCCTCCCATGGCATGGGGCTCATTTAAAAATCTTTACTGCCCCTTACCGCCATTTTGTAAACGGCTTTGAGGGAGCATAAAAAACTGGCCATTGGACACCCCCCTCTAAATCTGGCAAGCGGTAAATGGTGAGTTTAGTTCAGCTGTTGGGACACAGTCACTGGTGCAGAGTTGAGGAAGTGAGAAATGTGACTTGAAAAGACACAAGGGTTGTTTTCTTAACTCCTTCTTAGCATCCCTGTCCTCATGTGCTGAATCGACTATGATTTTGATCGAAAAGGGTTCACATTGGACATTCACCGACCTCCACAGCTACAGACACAATTCTTCGATGTTTATTCGGGTGTTTAAGCTTTGTTCACTTTTTGGACTTTCGAGAACACGTCACAAGCCTTGTTTTTCCATGTGGAAATCATTCGAGAGCCCCGTGTGGCATTAAGAGCTGGAAAAGAATCCATTACTGAACCGGAAAAGCTTCCCAAACCTTAAAATGCGTGCTTTCTTTGGCAAAGCACCACCAACGTCTTGCACTACAAGCTGCATTTCAATAGGTCGGGTCACAGCTCTGAAATGTAATCATGTTTTAATACGTTTATTTCCACTCACTGAAATATGAATTCTATGATGAAACCGATAACCAAATTGGTTTAAGCAGGCCATGCTCCTGCAGCCCTTGTTCTTTTAGAATTAAATGTTTTAAAACATGAACTAAAAGAGAAAAGAACAGCATACTTGATTACAGCTGAAAGAAAGGAGATGCCTTGGTGACAGTCTGAGCGGTGTACACACCCGCACTCTTCATTGGAGAAGGACAGAACGCAGAGGGCGGCCCCAGCTCAACCAGGGCCGAATAACGAAACCCACTTTGTAAGTCAGAAATCTACTCCTTAAGGGGCATTTCGATGTTTGGAGCAGATTTCTGCACTTTAGGGGTTGACAAGGGATAAAAAAAAAGTCGTTTAAGCAATCTACAATAACAGTGGATGTCCTCGAGTACGATTTTTCCCATTCAGACGATATCCATACATGGCCGTAGCGGGCACCGGGCAATCCCCCGGTGTGCCGCACGGGTGGGGGCCGGTCTTGGGCCCCTGGGCTGTTTTTGTTACAGGGCCGTTTTTGCACCATAGCTGCAAAATCGGTCCTGTAACAAAATTGGCCGAAAACCGGCCCTGGCAAAGAGCTCGGCGGCACCCCCCTGGGTGGAGGGGGGGGGGGCGGCCAAACACTTTGCCAGGGCCGGTCGTGGTTCCCAGTCTGGCCCTGCATACATGCATACATGTGATATGCGGGGAGTTCTCCTTTTAGGTCTCGCCTGCGCAGCGCTTGCACCATCTCCTCGAGACATGCTATATTCAAGTATGGACTTAAAGCTCCGCCCATTTCCCAACTATCACTTCAATTGGGTCCTGTTATTGTCCTTTCTAAATGGTTGCTTTTAATTTGTGATTAGGCTTAGGAGTCCCTCCTTAGTACCGCATGTTCTTCTTTTGTAACCTCCCATGAGGACTAGCTCTCCTACTTGTCTTGTTACTTGGTAGGTTTTAATTACAGCCTCCGAAAACACTCTTTTCTTAAACTGCTGCAGGCAGGACATGATCTCCCACAACGCTTTTTACTAACTCAGCGCGTTGCCCGCTTAATGAAAGTCATGCTATAACTTTAAAATATGCCTCCTCCCAGCTGCACCAACACTGCGCATCATGGTTTGTGAACCGGGCGCCGTTGTCTATTCAGTTACACCTGTGCTGTTGGATATCTTCTACTCAGCCCAGAAGTACAAGGGACGCGCAGCCTGGAAATCGGACAATAGTACATCATGTAAATGTAATTAATGTATTCTCTGAAGTATGCTAAATTTACTTAGTTCGCTAGTGAAATCCCTGTGTTACTTACGTTAAATTCACATTCTCAACCTCATTCAAAATAAATCACTCTAAACGCCAAGGCAATTCGCCTGCCCCACCCCGCTAGCTATAAAATCCCGTCGCCCGAGCAAAAGAGACAAGCTCTCCCTAAACGCTTTTTAATATCTCAACGTGGCACCAGCTAAATGGACGTCGCGCTATAACTTTAAAATATGACCCCCCCCCCTCTTCTCCCAGTTGCACGGACGCCGCGATTCATGGTTGGTGAAGCGGATGCCGTTGTTTATTCAGTTTATTGTGTTTATTTTACTTTTGTGTGAAAAGGATTACCTATTTCAAAATGGCAGCCTCGATCACTGCACAGGAAGAACTTGTGTTGCCCTTCTCAGATCGCAGGCGCACTTTCAGATACGTCCGAATGCCAGGAAATGCACAAAGTGCTGGGGTGCGCATGCGAGGGGAGGGGTTCAGCAGCACAGGGCGCAATATTTGAACAAGTGTTTGCAATGCAATAGGTGTTGCATTAGTGAAAATGTGAGCTTTTGGCGTTGCAGATGCTAATGTTTCTTTTTTGTTTCAAATTGCACCCTTTCCTTCATTAAAGGAATTTCTTTTTGAGGGGTCCAAGGGACACCTAGCAACAACAGCCTGTGGTACTGCACCCTTTTTTGCTGGCATAATTTTAAAAGAAAAAAAAACATTAGCATTTGCAACGGTATTAGCTCACATTTTCACTGATGTGAGACCTATTGCTTTGCAAATGCTTCTTTGCATGGTGTTCCAGGATTTTTTTTCCACCTTTGTGGGCTATGGTAGTGGATTTATTGGCATCTTGTTTTTCACTATGGGCGCATGGGGACCTGCTAGCCAGCTCTCAGTTTATGTACTCTAACCCCTAAGCATGCATATACTTTAGCTGACCCCCCAAATGGCATATTTAACTTTTAAGTAAGTCCGTGGTAATGTGGTACAGAAAGTGTGCCAGTGGCATACAGGTTAAATGTTACATGGGTATTGCAGTGTTGATTTACACCATCACATGAGTAATTTTAAAAGCACAACTTCAGGCGTGCCAGTGCTGTTCTGAACTCCTGGAGCAAAGCTGAAGCATGTACACACCAAAGGAAACTGTGTTTGAATGTTTGAGAGTGTGCTTTTGATATTAGCTAATTTATCTATAAGAAGTGCGATAGAGAATATAAGATGTGGGTGCACAATGTGGTCAAAATGAGACATCACTGATAGTTAGTTAGCTTGCCAAGTCTCTGCAGTGGCAGGATACAAAATCTCTCTACCAGTGGATAAGCTGTGGCAAGCTTTTTTCGCCAATGGCAAAAGCCATTTTCTTCAAGTCGATATAGTAAATAACTATATAAATTATCCTTGCACTATTCTAATACTGTAATATTTATAAAACATTGATTTCATTGGTAAAGATAGATTTCAATTAATTCAATTCTGACCAGGTCCTCATTTTTCCAGTGTGAGCGATTAACTCTTCTATAGGGTGTGAAATATCTTTTCAGGGACAGAACAAAAGGCTTGGCCTTCTGGCAGGAAGGTACAAAGAAGTTACAGGCCATCCACTTAGTTATCAAGGGATCTTGGTCAGGAGATTGGACATCAACAGGAAATGACATCATAAATACCAATCTGATGCCTGTGCATTTAGCAGGTTGATTGTTAACAGGACCCTAGTGTGCGGAAGGACTTTGAAGATGGTCCTTTACCAGCCAAATTGTCTCCACTACTAACAGTAGGAGAACTTTCTAGAACTAGAAAATCCAAAGGGTGAGAGTTAAGAGCTCCTCACACTGACACGGAGGTCTTGCATCTTGAAACCCACAGGGATTTTTAAGGTAAAACAACAGGAATTGTGGCAAAGTAAGCTAGGAAATTTCTTAGTCCTGGTTCACTGGATAGGGTGCTTGTGAGCTAAGAAAAGCGCCCATGGGTGCCTCAGAACATAACTGGACTTGGAGAAGATAAGAGGAAAAGCCTCTTTCTATCTGCCTGGGGATGGACCAGTGCATTCTCAATCAATCAATCAACATTTATAAAGCAAGGCAAATCACCCGTGAGGGTCTTGAGGCGCTGGAGATGTTGGCTACTGTGTGATGGTTTGTTCATTTGAACATCTAGGTCTTAAGTTCTTTCCTGAATTCCGGAGCGATGGTGCGGTTCCGAGGTGCAGGGGAACATTGCTCCATGCCTTGGCAGCCTGGTGCAAGAAGGAGCGTCCTCCACTGTTGGTTCGGCAGATCCGAAGGGTGTGTGCGAGGGAGAGGGAAGCGAATCGAAGGTGTCTGGTCGGTTGGTGGAAGGTCAGGCGTTTGTTGATGTATGATGGTCCTTCGCTGTGCAGGGCCATGTTAGCGTGGGTCAGCATCTTGACCTGGCATCTCTTCTGGGTCGGGAGCCAGTGTAGTATCTCTTTCGCCCATGCCCCTAAACTTTAGGAGTGCTTCTCAAGGGCCAGTCCTGCGGTTATCCGGGAGTTCCAATACGATAAATGCCAAAAACGGTTATTTCTTTAAAAAAAACAGCAGGATATGTATAACATTGACAGTTTCTTAACACCAAACCTTCACAAACATTTTCAAGAAGTGGGGGAGCAGCCAGAACTCTTTTTGTAATGTATGCTAATAGCACACATCTTAGTCATTCCCTTATGATATTCCTACTCTATGATGTGTCCCGAAATTGATTATTATGCTTTATAGCTCTGAATCTCCACTTTCTTCTTCTCTTCTGCCTGCCGATACATAATTTTTTTTTAAAAAGCAAGCAGACCTACTAAAATATAGCGAAGAAATAACACAAACAATGAAGGTAGGCGCTGTGATTTGGGACTGACAGAGAGGGATGTTGTCAAGTGAGATTGGATGTAAAAATAATAAAACATTCTCCGTTTATCCGGCACCCCGGAAAACTGCCTTCTTTCTTGATGGCTTATGCGTGTTGCTATTTGACAACTCGATGGAACACATTTTTTCAATCCTGGAAGGATAAAAGGTTGAATCAGTCCTACTAGGATTCAGGCCTGTGAACTGTACGTTGCACACAGATCTTTGCAGTAAGGGCACAACTCACTGAGCTATCCTGGTATAGGCGGAGGGTAGACTGCACTGTTCGAGATAACGTCCTCTAGTTATCACAATAAATGTGTTTTCCTCGTGAAGTGTCATTATCCCGTTGTTCGCATTTCATCCTGAGCCCCGGGCAGCTCTGCCTGCCCCTTTGTAAACACGTTGTTAAATGCGGGGCTGGGATATCACTCACACAACCGAACATCTCTTAGCCCGGCCTGCATGCTCGGCCATTGTGTGCTGATAATGGCCGCCATTGTCCGAGCTTGTTCACAGCCTCCCCTGGTAATCCCCCTCTGCTGGCCGGGGTCTTGTCGTGACTCGCAGCCTCTTTTCTTCTCCCGCAGCTTCACGATGCCAGCTTTTCCCAAAGCCCTCAAGAAAACCAGCCGCCAGCCTCCTCGCTGCCAAGCGCTGCCATGTCCCCAGGCCAGTGCCAGGTAATGCACATGCGCAGTGGCAGCGGTCCGGTGCAGGCACACACTACACTGGTTTATCCTGGTATTTCTGCGCCCCGGGCCAGGCAGGCACAGCTGTGCGACAAGCCCAACATAGGGTGACCAACTGGCCTGGACGTAAATTCGGGACGGTCAGTGTAAAAATTCAGGACAAAGGGTCAAAATCCATGACAATAATTCATCAAATAAAATGGACTGTTCATTACACGTTTACCTTATTTCTAGCCGGAAGTTATCCCCTAGCCCTCCGCAACCCTCTGTAAAATTGTCTTGTTCAATCCTATCAAGTTTAGGCAATTAATTAGCAGTGGGGTGTACTTTCAAATGCACTATTTATCACCATGTTTACTAACAATGCATTGGAGGAGAACGCCCATCCCTCCTGCCTGATATAGAATTGTCTGCCATTCCTTTGTATTCACCAATGAGATAGGCCGAACGTGTTTTAAAATGAGAAAAACCTGCTTAGTCATGTAAAGGCCCCTTTAAAAATTAGATACAATTTCCCCGTTTCCGCTGTCCCAGTTTGGCGTAAAATGCACGGTCTACCACATCATCCGAAATGTGGCACCGTACCTAAACAACATATAGTTAAGCGAGAGCGAGGCTTTAAAAAAGATAATTCTTTAAGGTGATTGGTCCCATTCTGACCCTGCTGTGAGGGGAGAGATATGATTGCACCGACTCGGGGTGGGGGTGGGGGGGGGGGGGGGGGGTCTGCTGCACCCGCTTAAGATCACAGCAGGAGTACGAGCTGGACCCTGCAGTGAGAGTTAAGGAACTCCCAGGCTGCTTGCAGGACGACAGCTCGCTCTAATGGCCGAAATTACAGACAAAAGGCGTCCGTGAAAGAATTTCTCTCGGACAAGAGGCCCAAATAACGGCTGGGCCATGAAATGTATGGACGGTCGCCCCCCCACCCCCTGTAATACAGCCCAGTTTGCATAAAGAGATACACCTCAATTGTTTGGTCTCATCTGTGGTGGACCGAGAGCTAAAAGCAACCCTGGAAAATGTGCTCATATCAGCGCCCACCGTTGTTGTATAAGAGTGCACCCAGTGAGTTTACGAAAGGGCAAAACCATCTACTCGAGGGTGTGGGGAGGCGCAAATTACACACCTGGCTGTCAGAGCTGATGAGCCTTCCACCCATCTGTTACAGTTAGCGCTCTAGCGTTAGACGCTAGAGCGCATAATGTCAATACGCAATACGTACGCCACGAGCGTGGCGTACGCCTGCATATAAAAATAAAGGGGCGCGGCCTGCCGAGGCAGTTACGCGCCGAGACCGTTACACGGAGTGTGGTGTCTTTTACTGCGGCGCCGGGGCATGCAGCGAGGGTTTCCATAAGCGCAGGTGGCCCCACAACACTGGCGACGAAGGCGAAGAGTAACCACGTGTGCCCCAGCTGAAAGACGCGCTCCGCGGCAGTCCCGCGCGCGCGCACGTGTTCCTGTCGAGCCGGCTGGAATGTGATCAGCCTCACGCGAGCAGTGCAGCCAGGCCCCTCTGCCCTACGGTGAGTGCACGTGTGCACCAAATACAGCCTGTCTTGGCAGATGAACATCCCTGCCTCTGCACTGTCAAATTTGCCTCTGGACTGTCAAGCTCTGTGGCCCTGCTGTGCCCTGGCTGGGTGCTGAAGCCCTCTGCCCCAGTCTGCCTGCTGTGCCCCAGCTGTGCCCTGACGTCCTCCTGCAGCACCAAGTGTGAGCACCTCCTATCTCTGCGGCCTCTTCCGCCCGCTGCCTTCCCTCCTGCTGTGCTGTGCCCCAAGGAGCCATGGGGGATGATGAGCGCCCCGCCCAGGCAATGCCTCTGCACCCCGCGTCCGGCGTCCTGCCGCCGTTCAGTGAAGCGGCTGACCCCGCCACTGCCGCCCCACGCTGGCAGACATGGATTGGCCGTCTAGACAACTATTTTGCGGGCACCAGGGAGACGGATGGCACCGTGAAAAGGTCCCTACTACTCCACTATGCAGGAGAAGAGGTCTATCTCTTATTTAAGCACCTCCCCAACACAGGGAACGCGGATGACTATGACGCGGCCGTGAGAGCCCTCAATGCGCACTTCGACCCCCAATTGAACCCGGACTTTGAACATTTCAAACTGCGCCAAGCGAGGCAAAAAGAAGGGGAGTCGGTGGATGCATTCCACGCTCGACTGAGGGTGCTGGCTGACACGCACCTCGTGGGTGACAGAGCCAAAGAAGAGATCAGAGCCCAGATAATATGCGGCATACGCAGCAAGAAGCTGCGGACACTCATCCTCCGCCAACCGAACATCCCGATGGCGGACATTTTAGTGCTGGCACGGTCCCATGATCTATCCGATGCCCGCGCGGAGGAAATGGAGGTGGCGCTTACGCGAGGCGCCGGATCAGGAGTAACGGTAAAAACAGAGCGGGCCGACGCACTCCAGACGCGCGAAGCCTCCCGCCGGCCGGCGGCAAAGAAGCCTGCAGCCCCGTGTGGGTACTGCGGGTATGATGAACACGAAGGCAGAACATGCCCTGCGAAAGGAAAGGCGTGTGACAACTGCGGCGTAATGAACCACTTTGCGTCTGTTTGTCGCAAACGGGCCTCACAACGAAATCGGAGAGGAAAGAGGCCGGAGAAAGCCATGGTGAGACAACTATCCCAGCTGTCGCTGTCCACAGGGCGAAAGCAAGCTCAAGCCCTGCAGGAAGATGCGATGGAGTCCGATGATGACGAAGGGGAGACGTACCTGATCTCATTCACCAGAGCCCTCAAGAGCTCGAGAAGGCCGCAACCGAGGTGCGACATCCTAGTCGCTGGGTCCAGGATCAACGCAGTGATCGACACAGGGGCGTCGGTCACAGTGATGGGAGTGCAACAATACAACCGCCTCCGACCCAGGCCTGAACTCCGACGGTCGAAAGCCCAGATTTATGCCTATGGAAGTGACACGCCACTGCCGTTGGCAGGAAAGATGACGGTACCGGTGAAGTCAGATGACGCAGAGATCACCATTGACATACATGTGATCAATCAAGAGGCAGACACCCTCCTCAGCGGGCACGCGGCCGAAGACCTAGGGTTGATCGCGTTCCTCCGGAAGGTGCAAGAATCCCAGACGACTACTCTGCTGGACCAGTTTCCGGAGCTGTTCACCGGTCTGGGGAACATCCGACGACCACCAGTCAAGCTCCATATTGACCGTTCAGTCACACCCACCGCGCTAAAGCACAGGAGGATTCCTTTCCACCTACGCCCGCTGGTAGAAGAGGAGCTGAGGAGGTTGGAAGAGCAAGGTGTCATAGAGACAGTAACTGGACCCACCCCCTGGGTGTCACCTATGGTGATAGCGGAAAAACCCCGGCAACCTGGCAAGATTCGAGTATGCATCGACATGAGGCTGCCCAACAAGGCCATCAAAAGGGAGAGGCACATCACACCCAGGATGGATGATATAATCGCAGACCTTAACGGAGCACGGTGGTTCTCCAAACTGGACCTCAACGCGGGGTACCACCAGCTAACGCTAGCCGAAGAGAGCAGGTACATCACTACCTTCAGCACGCACCTGGGGCTACGCAGGTACCGACGCCTTAACTTTGGCATCTCTTCGGCAGCAGAAATATTTCAGAACACTATCAGAGACATCTTGCAAGGGCTACCAGGAGTACTGAATGTCAGTGATGACATATTGATACACGCCACAACAGTGGATGAACACTACCGACGAGTCCGATCCACTCTGATGAGGCTGAGAGAGTTTGGGGTCACATTGCACAAGGAGAAGTGCCAGTTCTTTCAACAAAGCATCGAATTCTTCGGATACACGTTCAATAACCAGGGCATTCAAGTGGATCCAAGAAAATCCCAGGCCATCAAGAACGCCCCAGCACCGACATCTGCATCAGAGGTCCGCAGTTTTCTTGGGATGGCCACGTACTGTGGGCGGTTCATCCCCAACCTAGCCACCACAGCGGAACCCCTCCGACGCCTCACGAAGACAGACACCCTGTGGCGCTGGGGGCAAGAGGAAGAAGATGCATTCCGTGCGATCAAAACCACGCTGCTGGACCAGGCCACTCTGGTCTACTTTGATCCGACCAGGAAGACAGAGCTGCTTGTCGACGCCAGCCCGGTAGGACTGGGCGCAGTCCTCACGCAAGAGCAAGAACCAGGCACATGGGCCACCCTGGCATACGCAAGCAAGGCGCTCACCCCAACTGAACAGAGGTATTCTCAGATTGAACGAGAAGCGCTCGCCATCCGCTGGGGTTGCCGGCATTTCCACCTGTATGTCTGCGGGCATCCGTTCACTGTGGTGACAGACCACCAACCGTTGGTGCCCCTGTTCAAGGGGACAGCACCCCACCCCCCCCCCGAGGATCGAGAGGTGGGCCATCGGTCTACAGCAATATCAGATGGAGGTGACATACCGGCCAGGTGCGAAGAACCCGGCAGACTTTCTGTCACGACACCCGGAAAACGGGGTGACGTCCCCGGTCGGGAAAGAAGAAGAGGAAACTGAAGCGCACATCGACCTCTTAGCTGCTCTAACTTGCCCTCGGATCCTAACAATCCAAGAGATCATACGTGCCGGGGAGCACGACGCCGTGCTGGCAAGGACACGGGGGGCTCTTCAGAAGGGGTCCTGGGCTGATTTCCTGCACACCGCCAACTCGTGGGCGGACGAGGACAAGAAGGACTTGCAGCAGATGTGGCGAGTGCGGAATGAACTAAGTATGACCCGCGATGGTGTCATCCTGCGAGGGTCTAGAATCGTCATGCCCGCCGCACTACGCCGTCAAGCCACAGCCATCGCCCACGAAGGCCATCAAGGGACGGAGAAGATGAAGACCAGGATGAGGGCGAAGATATGGTTCCCAGGCCTAGACGGCATGGTGGATGAGGTGGTAAGAGGCTGCGCCGCGTGCCAGGTGACGAGCGGCCCGGAGCCTCCGGCCCCCATCGTAACCGAAGAACCAGGAAGATACCCGTGGGACAAGATTAGTATAGACTTTGGGAGCCTCCCAAACGGAAAAGTGTCGCTGGTAGTCATGGACAATTTCTCGAAGTATCCCATTGTGGAAGTCTTACCATCTACAGCTTTCACGTTCGTGGGACCAGCGCTGGAGAAAATGTTTGCCATGTTTGGGCGCCCCTCAGAGGTGAAGAGTGACAACGGGCCACCCTTCCACGGTCATGAGTTCCGGGAGTTCCTTCAGCATCAGGGAATACAACACCGGCGAATCACTCCTCAGTGGCCGCAGGCCAACGGAGAAGTAGAGCGATTCATGAGGACCCTGAATAAAGTAATTCGAATAGCCGGAGTGGAGCAACTAGAACCCGAGAGGGAAATCCAGCGATTCCTGGGAGAGTATCGGAGCACGCCCCACTGCTCCACAAAACAAGCCCCGTGGTCCCTCATGCTCAACGGGCCTCGCCGCGATGGGCTACCCGCAGTCCCTGGGTGGGTGCCCCCACCGTTCGAAGCGGAGGAGGCCTTCCAAAGGCGAGCGCACCGCAACCGACAAGTCAGCCGGGCCAGAGGCAGTCGAGACCGCGACATCAGACCAGGGGACAGCGTCCTCGTGAAAGACAGAAGACCAGGAGGAAAGTTCAGACCCCGGTATGAACAAGGCAGCTGGACCGTGGCACAGAGGCGGGGGACAATGGTCACAGCAGAAAGAGGGGTGGAGTCGACCACCAGGAACATCTCGTGGTTCAAACGCATTCCGGAGGCCACCGACTGCGACCAACGGGGACCGGGCGGAGTGGCGGAAGAGATCTCCACCCCAGAGTTGGGACCAGAACTAACATCCAGTGGAGCCTGCGGCGCTCCAGAGCAGAGCCATCACGCCCCCCCGGAAGGTGAAGCCCCGAATAACCTCCCACCCAGCTCCGGCACTCGTGCCACGGCCAGGTATGGTCTGAGAGCGAACCCCACGCCCAGCAGCCGCCTTAAAGACTTTGCCTGCCACGCAAGTGAGTGACTGTTATGGACTTTGGTTTATTTTTTTGTCCAAGTTGGAGAGGGATGTTACAGTTAGCGCTCTAGCGTTAGACGCTAGAGCGCATAATGTCAATACGCAATACGTACGCCACGAGCGTGGCGTACGCCTGCATATAAAAATAAAGGGGCGCGGCCTGCCGAGGCAGTTACGCGCCGAGACCGTTACACGGAGTGTGGTGTCTTTTACTGCGGCGCCGGGGCATGCAGCGAGGGTTTCCATAAGCGCAGGTGGCCCCACAACACCATCCTCAACTAAAAGTAGCCCCATGCCCCCAGCCTACTGGGGTCTCCCCTGTCACCCATGTAGTCAGTCTGGCAGTGTTGTCATTTGATTTTCGGGGTCCCGGGCCAGGCGGTTTTTGAGCCCCCCTTTTCTGAACAACTTTGATTTTTTTTTTGACATACTTTATTGAGGACCTTGACATCACATCCAATGTAAAGATTATTACAGAAGGTCATTGAATTTTTTGCCTATTTTCTGCTAATATAAGACTGCATCAATATCAAATCTTTCTCTCTCTCTCTCTCTCTATATCTTTTCACACACATACATATATATTTATATATCTCGCAGCTTAGGGTGGGCCAGGTCCCGAAGGGGTATTGTTTATTTCACATAGTGGAGGGGGACGCATGCGCCCCTCCTCTCCAGACTGATTTCAGCCCGGGGACCCATCCTCCAGCTGATATTTAAAAGGGAGAGGGGGGCCGCGTGGTCCCCCTTCAGGCCAATTTTAGCCCCACCCCATTTTGGGCTGTGATGTGTTTCGGCAGGATCCCCTGCCTTGTTCACACACAGAGCCACAGTACAATCTTTGTTTTTAAGCCCACTATCACGATCTCATGATGACATAGACATAAACAACATACTTCGAAATGCGCAGATTTAATTTCTAAATTCAGCTGAAAGGGTTTAACAATTGTTACTACACAGATCTCTTTTGAATAATTTCCTTTTTTACACTTTTGTTCAATTTTACCATTTTTTGAGTTTTTCTTAATTTTTCATTTTTGAGTTCCTTTTAACTCCTCATATACATATGTTACAGAGTTACCAATTGTCAATTTGATTCGAATATACATATATATATATTCACTGAAAAAAACCATAGGTTTCAGAGACGTTATAGTTAGAAATTAGCATTTAAAAAAGCTTTGAAATTCACTGAAGAAACCATAGGTTTCAGAGACGTTATAGTCAGAAATTAGCATTTAATAAACCTTAGAAATTCACAGAAAAAAACATAGGTTTCAGGGGTGTTATAGTTAGCTGGCCATTTCACTCGTACAAAACCATAGACATTCCTCCGTTATAGTTAGTTCTGCTAACTATAACTCGCGGGCCCGCAATGCACTGCTGATGATGTCACATATTGCATCATTCATGGCATAGTCAGTGACATCACTGATGACATCACTGATGACATCTCAAATGACATCACTGATGACATCATCCATGTGACAATCTGATACACCTCATCGTACACTAGTGTAACCTTTCATCACTCACTGTAAAATACAGAGTACCATATTTGAAACCATTGACACACCAATACCAGTTACTACATACCCACTCACTGATTCCTAAGTCTACACACACAACTCCCCATTCAACAACAGAATCATTTATACATGCAGTCACTAATTAATAGAACACTATCAAATGCACTTATACACATATATAGACATTGACACATCAGCAGTCATCTTAGTCGGTTATGCAGCCATCCTACTCACTCATGAAAAAAATTAATCACACTTACATTTACTCACTTACACAATTATCCAACAACACCTCATTTATTCAAACACATAGTAACTCATAGTTAATATGTTAAAAAATCACCATTACAATTATACACTCATTCATATAGTTACTCTCACAATCACTGACTCTTACACATACTTATTTATATACACCAACTCTCACATACAATGCCTTTTATTTTTTTACTTTGTTGAAGATGTACAACTAAAACATATATTCGCTCACCAACACACAAATACACTCAGTCACCCAAACAACTGTTTCCACATGCATTCTTAAACCTATACACCTAGTCAATCATCTATTCACACATCTATGCATAGTTACACACACCCCATCCAACCACACACAAACTCAGTGTCCCATACAAATACTCACCCAACTAATCAATAACTAATATACACACTCATGTAGTTAGTGACCAACTGATGCAGAATGTTATACAACAACAGAACAGTGATGCACACATTCACATAGTTTAGTTACTAATCCATGTATTAAGTGAGACACTTTTAATTACTCACTTAAACAGACAGTCAGACAGCTACTAAATCCTCCATCCAGACAGTTACATATCCACTCAATCTTCAATACAGATTGGTATATATATAATACATATTTCAATTTCAAACTAAACCACATTCACTGGATGATGTCATCAGTGATGTCATTTGAGATGCCATCAGTGATGTCTCTGACCATGTCATGAATGATGCAATATGTGACATCATCAGCAGTGCATTGCGGGGGCGCGAGTTATAGTTATCTCAACTAACTATAACGGAGGAATTTCTATGGTTTTGTACGAGTGAAATGGCCACCTATGTTTTTTTCTGTGAATTTCTAAGGTTTTTTAAATGCTGATTTCTAACAATAACGTCTCTGAAACCTATGTTTTTTTTCAGTGAATTTCAAAGGTTTTTTAAATGCTAATTTTTAAGTGTGATAATAGTTATACCCATTTTTTGTACTGATTTTCGACAGCTTTTTAACTGTTTATTTATAAATATTTTATTAATTAAACAACATTATATATTTTTCTGAAAATTGCAAAAAAACTACTGACACTGACTGACACTGACTGACACAGATTGACTGACACTGATTGACTGATACTGACTGACACAGACTGACGCTGACTGACTACTCTCTACTACTCACTCTCTACTACTCTCTCTCTACTACCCACTCTCTACTACTCACTCTCTACTACTCTGTACTACTCACTCTCTACTACTCTCTATTATTCACTCTCTACTCCTCACTCTCTACTACTCTCTACTACTCACTCTCCACTACTCACTCTACTACTCTCTACTACTCTCTACCACTCACTCTCTACTACTCTCTACTACTCAATCTCTACTACTCTCTCTCTACTATTCACTCTCTACTACTCTCTCTCTACTACTCACTCTCTACGACTCACTCTCTACGACTCGCTCTCCACTACTCATTCTCCACTACTCACTCTCCACTACTCACTCTCTACTACTTGCTCTATACTACTCTCTACTACTCACTCTCCACTACTCGCTCTCAACTACTCTCTACTACTCTCTCTACTACTCACTCTCTACTACACACTCGCTACTACTTGCTCTCTACTACTTGCTCTCTACTACTCGCTCTCTACTACTCTCTACTACTCTCTACTACTCTCTCTCTACAACTCTCTACTACTCACTCTCTACTACTCATTCTCTACTACTCATTCTCTACTACTCTCTCTCTACTACTCACTCTACTACTCTCTCTCTGGTACTCACTCTCTACTACTCTACTACTCACTCTACTACTCTCTCCTACTCACTCTCTACTACTCTCTACTACTCACTCTCTACTATTCTCTCTCTGGTACTCACTCTCTACTACTCTACTACTCACTCTCTGCTACTCTCTACTACTCACTCTCTACTCTCTCTACCTCTCTCTACTACTCTCTACCTCTCTACACCTCTACCTCTCTCTCTACACGCACACATATGCACATATATATGTATATGCATATATATGCATATGCATTTATATATATATGTATGTGTATATATATATATACATACATAAATAAACATATATATAAATCTGCATATTTATATAAATACAAATATAAATGCATGCATACATATACATATACATATATGCATACATATGCATGTTATGTACATGAAAGTTTGAAAAACACTAATACAAGCAAAGCTAAAAAGCCACCTAATTACAAACAGAATTGCTTTAACTTAAACTAGGGCGAGACCTATTGCATTTTCAATGCTTGTTTACTTTGGTTCTATCAAGAAGGCATTCGGATGTGTCACACATTTGCCATAAATTCTGAATGTTAGCACTCTAGTTGCTTATTAGATCACTGTAGTAAAGCTACTGCTCACCAGGGAAGTCTGCTGCTGGTATTGAAAGTGCATGTTTCAGTCTGCATGTCAGAATTTATTATTGAAATAGAAGAGGATTTGAGAAGTCAAAATGTGCCCTAATCTTTCTTTCTGCAGCACTAATCATAATTTCTATGGCAAAATGAACCCCCTCATTTTGTTCCTTTGCAAATTAAATGTTTTAAGTGTTACCACTTTATTCCAATCAAGATGGCTTCAGGTGTGCCATACTTTTGTCATAAGTAAGACTGTTAGCGCTCTAGTTGTTCTTTAGATTACTTTGGGACATTCTGTCATTGGGCTATACTTGGGCTACATCTGGGTGATATTTGTGCTACATTTGGGCTCTTTTGTCTCTGGTGGCCATCTTGGGAGACTTATTTGTTATGAAGTTTCCTAATTTCCTCATTTACTACAGTCTCCTCAGTAGGAAAAACTTTCAGTTTTTTACTTTGATTCCATCAAGAAGGCATTCAGATGTGTCACACATTTGCCATAAATTCAGAATGTTAGCACTCTAGTTGCTTATTAGATCACTGTAGTAAAGCTACTGCTCACCAGGGAAGTCTGCTGCTGGTTTTGAAAGTGCATGTTTCAGTCTCCATGTCAGAATTTTTTATTGAAATAGAAGAGGATTTGAGAAGGCACTCAAAATGTGCCCTAATTTTTCTTTCTGCAGCACTAATCATACTTTCTATGGCAAAGTGAACCCCCTCATTTTGTTCCTTTTTAAATTAAATGTTTTAAGAGTTACCACTTTATTCCAACCAAGATGGCTTCAGTTGTGCCATACGTTTGTCATAAGTAGGACTGTTAGCGCTCTAGATGTTCTTTAGAACACTCTGGGTAGCTGCAGTAGAACACAAAGGAATCAAATGACAATCTCTGCCCTTGTTGAATGTACATGTTTTACTGAGAATGTCAGACTTCATTCTCACATGACTGAGAAAGATAATGTGAATTTACAGAAAATATGCTCTCAGTTTAGCTTATAGATCACCTTCCAAACCTCTGTGGGAAAAGCATGAGAAAATAGTTTTCTGTCAAACATGATCCATGATATCCCAGCAGAAGGCGTTTTCACATGGTAAAATCACCTTAGAACACACCACAATTCCTAAAATGAGTATGGTACCATCAACAAATGATTTATAACTAAAGTCTTAAAACCTTCTATTAACTGCAATGCTTTTTAATGAGGTGCTATCATGTATATTGGTCCCAAGATGGCTGCCAACACTTCTTGGATGAAGTGCTGACGGCCAACCAGATCTCACGATGAGATGTGTGGTTAGGCTCCGCCCAGATATATCTATGATTTTACTTTTGATTTTCTCAGCAACTACTGAACAGATTTACACGATTTAACCAAAAGGCACGAGTGTGAACCAAGGGCTACTTCTTTGCCAAATTTCATGTAATTCCGTTCAACAGTTCGGCTGCAGCAGCGATTAACGGTTCCTATGGAAAATTGCATGGAGAAAACACATTTTGGGACCCCCCTTTTTTCTCGGCCCCCGCTTGGCGAATCACCCCGAGACTTTCAGGATAGGAGCGGATCGGAGCGCCCCACCAGTTTTCAAAATCTCGCGAAGATTCGTCAACTGGCGCCAAAGTTATTCCAAATAGAATGTTGGGGATTTCCTATTAGTAATAGGTCCTACCCATAACTACCTACTGGCAACCGCCAGTAGGGGGGATATATATATATATATATATATATATATATATATATATATATATATGCTCTTACAAGAGAGATACAGTTCCAGAAGTAGAGTTAGTGAAGATGAAAAAATAGCCTCAGGTAAGACAGGGTGAGAGAAAGATTCCATTACCAGGGGGCCCTTTGGAGGGCAGGGGCCCTGAGCAATTGCCAACTTTGCCCATGCCTTAAAATCGCCGGCCCTGGTGTTCACTTTATGATTTCAAAAGTCTAACAACAAGCACTTGGGGGCACAGGTACATGCCTTCGCATTACAAGGGAAAGCAAAAACAGTTTATAAAAAATAATCACTCTATTCATGGGTGGGGGTGGCGCTCCAGTCTTAAAGAAATATTTAGTTTGTAGTCAGGGCACAAGTCCTAAAAAAGAAGTAGGGGGACGCTGACGTCACAACAGGAAGTGACGTCACGAAAGGCGGCTTGCACCATCAGACTCATTGCTTCCCCTCGCTCACCCCTTAGATGCGATTGCATCAGAGAAGCCAGCACGTGAGCAGTGTTCTGAACGAGCTCCGATCTCGCCCCAGAGAGGCCAAAGAGTGAATGTGTGGCTCCATTTGCTCCAGTTATCGAGCTCCCGGTAAAATAAGTGGGGGGACGCCGTCCACCCGCGTGGTACCCTGACTCAAGCCCTGTTTGTAGTACTGAAAATGGGTGCACCATCCCTGGCTCAACCCCTTGGCACTTCTTTAAAGGTTGCTCCTGCTTTGGGGTCTTCCAGAGGGTACCAAAACACTGAGCCACGAGGCTGTGGAGGGGTAGAAAGGTGAAGAGATGATGGAGAATGGGAAGCAGTAGTGATAGGCGGGGTACAGAAACACCGGACTGGCAAAGCACCGACCATTACTGGTAAGTGAACGGCTCATAACCGCCTCATCGGACTTCCTCGTCACAGTCTTTACTAAGCTCCAGACCTCTTGGTCTCACAGATAGGAGTAGTGGCTTTACATTTCTGTCCTTGCAGACCTATAATTGTTCACTGGAAGGGCACCAGCTCGCTTACCTAACTCAAGCGAAAGGAGGAAATGAGCATGAAAGGCCCACCTTCCAGGCCTAAACTTAAATATTGATTAGGACCTTTTTCTGAGTGTCCAGATTGACCGTGTTGCCTTGTCCTACTTTTTAGATGTCTCACCTGGCGTGTTTTCCAAAAAAAGTCATAATTAAAAAAACATAATTTTGAATAAATAATCAGGGGCTTGTGGTGAGTTCTATTCATCCTTGGTCTACGCGTCACCCAAATTTTTCTCCCACCCACCACAGTATGTGCAACGGGTATATCAGCCGTTGGCGCGATTCACTGTGAGGGACGGCATTTTGCTTGTGGGAGCGAGCACATCTAAATAAAGTGTAGTCCATTTCAGTCTCAGGGCTGGTAGGCTAATCTCTGCTGTGATATCAGCTTTCATTTCATGGTCCTTCTATTTATTTTTGACATGGGTAATTTTTTTACTTTTTTGTGTGCATATGCCAAGTTTAGATGGTTAGATTTTTGATTTTTATTACTTTGATAGTTCTAAAGCTTATTACATAAGTGTGAAAAAAGTGCAGGCTTGACAAGACCAGAGCTATAGGTTCTGCAAAAATGCAGGTTTTCTTTGTGAGTTTTTTAATCACGGTTTTGCTGCACCTTTCTCAAGATTTCAGAAAACGAAGGTCATTTATGTATTACTATATAGGTCTCACCTACCCTTCTTTTAGGTCTATCCTCATTGAACCAAAACAATTCATACATAAAAGTACCTAGATATAGTCGCAACAAGGTGCTTTGGTTCAGCCCTCTTCATTCATTGGTCTGTTCTACTGCCATTCACATTATGCTTCAGCCTATCACAGTAGACGGCTTTGGGCAAAGGGCCAGTCCACACCAGCTATTGGCTTGCTTGCGCTGTGCGTGATGGTATTTTGACTGATCACTTGTGCACACCTGCTTAAAAAGAAGTGCCAGGGCTTTTGGGGCATTACTTTACATTGCCAATGTTTTCTTCTCTCCATTATTTATCCTTTTTACTTCGTTCAGTCATAATTTCCTAGTGTCAATACAAATCATTTCTTCCTATGAAGTGTATTGAAAACAAATCCTATGTTTGCTGCAAGCACACTTTCATGTTAGGAAGTATGCTTAAAATTCTTTGCAATGGTAATCTGTTTTCAGATTTTTTAATTTTTATTGAAACAATAATGGCTGCCACATTTAGGCAGTGGCACAGTTTCCCTTTTTTCTTCTTTTAATTTTTTGACATATACATGCAATAAAACTTTTATAAATTATCAGCGCTCTAGATTGCCACGGCCAGACTCACTAAATTTGTCAATGCCTGTTTTGGTTTACTGCAGAGCAGAGTTTGGTAAAAGAAGCAGCCTAAATTTGCTCCTTTAACTGATGAGTGACATCCTCTCTGCATGAGAATATAGACAACGCCTGCAATGTTTCAGCTTCTTGGGCCTCATCAGAGAGGTGCAGCTGGAGTTAGATGGCATAGGGAGCTAAGCACCCTATGTCTGATCAAGCCTGTCAACCTAAAGGTAGGGCAAGGCTCAAAAAAGAGTCCACAAAAATTAAATTACTTGAAGCAATTCACTGTTTAACATCGAATACAGGTATGAATTGCATTTTGTTTAGGGTAGGGATATTTTAGATCTGCAATTTTAGTTAAATTTTATTCTAATATAATGAAATGATTTTTAACATTGGGTGTCTTTAGGGTTAAAGTAAGTGTACATTGTTTTTTACTGTAATAGAATGTAGATAGATTTATTAAATTTTGTATCTAGGCTCAGGTTCGTTTTTGGTAAGCATAAACTGATAGAACAGTTGTTGCTTTTAATTTTGATTTAATGTAACTTAATAAATGAAATTAAATATTCAACAATAGTTGGGGTTAGATTTCAAGTTACCATTGAGTTTACTATAAAGTGTTGTTTCAAATGTTATTATACTTTTAACAAATTAGGTATTTTAGTATCAGTAATAAGGTAAGTGTTCCTATTTTAATCAAATGACTTTTAATTTCATGTAATTAACAATTACTTTGACATTTTGACTTGGTTAAAATTATGGTAAGGCTAACAGTTAATGGGCCTTTTCACAAAGACATAAAGGAGTATACCAATAAGCACTTGTGTAGTAATCTTTTATGAACTCTTACATGCATTTATAAATCGACCGCAAAACCGCTAAAATATTAATAAATCTAAAATATTAATAAATGGCAACATTTGGCCATTTTCATATACAATTAGTACAGATTTGAAGGACTGTGCCATCTTTGCAGTTCTACAAATAGGGAGTTCGACTTTTCGGGCCGACTGTCAAAGGCATGTAGGAGTACGTTTGAGTTTAGTCCGAGCTCATAAATATTTCTGTAAATCGACCCCGGTGTGGAGTTAAAGTCGGGGACTAGAATAAGGAAATAGCACTGCGATGGTGTCCAGGAAGTGGTATTTTTAATACAGTCTCTAGACTGACCTGGCAATGGTATAGAAGGTATACATGAAGCAGTGAAAGGGTTGTATGCCAGAAAGGATGCAGGCCGCGCCATTAAAGAGTTGCGTAGTCAAGATGAAGCTTTGTCCAGTTTCCAGACCCTCCTAACCCCCCAAAAGCCCCAGCTACAGACCACATGCTAGAAGAGGATGGAGCGCCGTACCCCAACAGGCTACCTCAGCGGTCACACACGATACATTCTGCAGATTTCAATCATTTGCGCTCCCCGTATAGCAAAGGGACCAGACACTGGCCGGTTCCTTGGCACTTCTCAGTTGCCGGAGTCACTGCCTCTCTCTTGCCCACTGCGGCAGTCCCGGGGAAGGGTGAACTTCTTCCTAACCCGAGGCAACAGTGGCTTCCAAGCTCATGTGATGCCCATGCAGGAGTTTTGGCCTTCGAAGTCTCTTGAGTCAAACCAGAGTCTACTAAGAGAAAAACAGTGAAACATTTCCACTTAAAAAAAAAGTGCCCGAAAAGAAATTTCTCATTAGATCGGTGATCCATTAAATCTGCTATTATATGGAGTAATAACAGGAAGTGGATTTTTATGTAAGCCTTTTACAGCAGACCACTGTTAACCTTTGAATTTGCTGCTTTGCCCTGGTCCACTATTACATACATTGGAATATTGTAATTGTAATTGCATTTATATAGTGCTTACTACCCCGGACGAGGCATCGCAGCCCTTTTCGGCGAGTAGCACGCTACTCTGGAACCAGAAAAGGATTAGTGGTGAATTAGTATAGAGAGATATGAAATTAATTTGAGCGGTGGACATGTGAGTTTATTATTTGGATTGAAAGAGAATTGTGGAGGGATGGAAGAGGTAAGAGTTTGCATTTATATAGCGCTTGCTATCCCTGATGAGGTGATGCAATAATATTAATGCTCATTAGTAACGCTACAAACGTACTGATCAGACAAGCTCGCGAGAACATGAAAGGAGGCGGCCATTTTGATAGAGCGGTTTCCCGTCCCTTTGTCAAGGCATTCTTTGGAGCGTCGTGCTGGTGGCGATTATAACCCCGCCACCCAAAGAGCACGGTCAGGGTCTGGACTCCAATCTATCTGGGTTCCCCTGGGGGCCATGGCAGGAGGACTTGAACGCGTGTTCAGCCGAGAGTAACAGGAAGCAGGGAAATTAGATTAAGGGGGACATCATGGACGCAGCCAAAAAACATAATCAGACAAAAATAAATTACCAACTATAGAAAAACCACAAAGACATCCCCTGGCACAACTTCATCTTAAATAATGTCACGTTCCTTTTGAATGGCCGCTCTATCGAAGGGCCCATTTTGTTGTGTTGCTCTCGGCCTTGTAAAGTTTGTAATTGTTAAATATTTAAATTGCTCTGGAGTAGAGAGGTTCTACTTCGGCTCTATGGCAGAAAGAGACAGACTTTCAATATTCCCTGCAGGGCCTTCCTTGAATGCTTTCTCACTAATTGGAACTTCCAACCACAACCGCAACAAGAAACCACAGACATCCCAGCGCTGCTCAGCGAGTAACCGCGCGCCACAGGGCATCACCCACAGATTGCCGCATTGGGCCATGCCAGCTTCCTTTCAGCGAATTCCCTCGCCAAAGCAGATAAAGGTGAGATGGTCTCCACACATCTTAGTGTAAGACTTTCAGAGGAAGCTGGTCCCTGCACCACATTTCATCGTTGCTCATTCTAACCAGCTTTGTCCTGTGTTCAAGGTCACGAGGCCAAAGGCATTCCACCTCTGCTCCCAGTCCCCAGCTGGTGTTGCCAATGCATATTACTGTAAGGTTGGTAACTTTTAGCACAACCTAGGGTGAGCATGTACACTTACACGAAAGCAGCAGAAACACCACAGTGTGGCTGTGCAAAGCAGCAAATCGCCAACAAGAAACAAATTCAAATTAGAGTTATTAATACCATGTTAGGGTGGGATATTGAGAGAGGGGGAGGGTGCTGTGGCAATGTGCAAAGTTCGGAAGAAATGTGGTGGCTTGTAGGCTTAAATTCTTCTCACCCCCCACCTCCTGGCAGTTTGTGCTGCACAGTCCCCCTTGCAGAGGGGATAAATATAGCATACTGCGTACATTCGTTCCGCTCCGTAGTGGCATATGGAGCAATATAGCAATGGAATGGAATGCAACTTAGAGTATTTACGAATGGTTAAAATTCATTGCAGCATTCCACCTATCACGTCCTTCTCAGTGAGTCTCCCAAATGCGACGGAAGTGCCCAGTCGTGGGTGCCACAGCTCACTGAACCCTAGGCCTCTAGGTGCCCACACTGACCAGGACTGATCGCATCTGGGTTCCACGTGCTCGCGTGAAGAAGGGATGTGGTCTCACAGTTCAGGTAGGACTTTTCCTTTTGAGGCAGCACTAAGTCTTTTTGCATATAGTCTGTCCCTGTCCATCGCCCCACAGTCAGTGCTTTAAATGGGTCGGTACTGCCCGGTACGGAGTACTGGCACTTTTTTATATTGAGAGGGAGAGTACCGGCACTTCTCATGAGAAATGCTATACTTTTAATTGGAGAGTACTGGCACTTCTCAGAAACAAGCTGGTACTCTGGTCCAGAGTACCTGCACTTCTATTTTTCCATTTCAAGCACTGCCCTCAGTGGGCAAAAGAGCGGATTACTGCCCCAAGTGATGACCCGTGGATGAGACTAAAGCATTCCACCCATCATGCTTTAATTTTCTTAATGTGCAAAGTTGGGAGATGTGCAGGTGACAGTCACGCGGACACTTACAAGCAAACAAAGATGATTGTGACTCAAGTATGTCATCAAGGTAGCGCCAAGGAGGCACGTTGGCCCCGGAAGAGGTAGACGGGTCCTGTTTCCACCTAAGGTCTTTGCAGAATTCAGGAAGTGGCCCTCATTGGGCAAATGTCAGGGGCCCTGACATCTGCATTGCTCCACTGTTGCACTGTGCAACTGACATAGGGATCTACCTCTAAAATGTTCAATATTGGTAACAGTAGAACATTGAATATTTCTTCCCTACAGCATTACTCTGCAGTGCCCCAGACAGAGTGTCATTCAGGGCTTGGTGGAATGGGAATTCAGATGTAAATCAAATGGGCCCCCATCACCAGGCAAGGATGAAAGGCTGAATCCGCTAATTTGAACCTCATGAGCTACAAGTTACACGGAGATCTGTGCAGCAGTAGTCAGGCATCTTCTGTACGGTCTCACAGAACACCTTCAAAAAGAGAAATGTCACACAACATATATTGAAATAATTTGGGGACCGCATAAGTAAGTAGGATTTGCGATGGACTTACGTGGCTTGAATAGAATGCCACGCACTGTAGTGTGACGGTGAAGGAAGTACTGATGAATCCACTAACAGGGACATGTTTCTTAGGCTAGAGGGCTTTGTTATGGCTGTGGCAGGAGTATCATAATTAGGGCTCCCGGTTTTATGGTATTTATTTTTTTACATTTCCGTCTGTATGTATCCATATCTATTTTGCAGCCATCTTATTGGTACTTATCCAGATCTATTTTGTGTTTTGAGAACAGAAGAGGTGATAACTCGCATATTTCCACATTTATTTAATGGATAAATGTGCACTCAAACTTTCATGCCTGTCAGGTTTTAGCAAATTACACAGCCAAAATATAACAAAATAATAAAACCACATGAAAAAAAAATTAGCATAATAGCACATATACATGTTGAGGTATACAGAAATGTAAGCAAATCTCACTTAACTTTCTAACTCCCTATGCTGCCAATATGAACAGCTATTGGGCTGAAATTCATTAATCTCGGCATGTGAAGTCACTGAAAAGAAGTCAAATTATCTGTATTTTTCCACTTTTAGAAATAAAATACAGACAGGAAACGCAATGTTTTCGGTCTGTATTTATCCGTAAAAATCTGTAAAAACGGAAAACAGGGAGCCCTAATCTAAATCTCGGCAGTGATAGCAGCAAAACGTATGGGCAAATACCCACATGTGTTTTATAGCTGCCTGTGAAAGGAATTTTGTACACAATCACAGCTGTTAATGCCTTAATACTTGTGATTTTAACAATGGACAGCAGGGCAAACGATTCCTGACCAGAACCATGATATGCGGGTTCACATGAAAATCAGAAAGAACCACAAGCCTTGATTGGCCAAAAAAGGACCTTCCTTCCTTGATGGAAGACGGACAGCAGGATTACTTCTGATTCGTCTATTGAAAGTGAAAGGTGCCAGAAAATCCGTCTTCAAATCTAGGACCACTTTTGCATATGCGCTGAGAGAGAACCTATGAGCTTTGTTCGCGAGGCAGTCAGCCTTGCTAGAGGAATCTTTGGATTACAGCCACCTGGAAAGGCATGCTTTACATGTATGCTGAAGACCCTCCAGATCAAACCCTAGAAGAATTAAAAGTGTTCAAAAGATGGACCCACACAGAAGTGTTCGGCACACCTCTCTTGGTGACACACTGAAGTTTAGAGGTCACAACCATCACAGTGCACTGGAGAGGTAAAAACTCCCTCGCCACGCCCCAGGTATAGAGCCTCTTCCATTAGAACACGTGGCACACATGTACATGCAGCAGAGTTTTTGGGTCCAACACTACCTCCTATCAGGTAACATATTAAACTACCCGAGTACAAGGCTGCGGAAGCCAAGCCAGTAAGTTCATTGGTGTTGGTAAAAAAAAAAGAAAGTGCCAGGGCCCTCATCAGCAGCCCATTGCAACTTACACTACCCACTGCCCCTGCCACCAATGACGGCACCAACACAGCGACAAAGCATCACAATCCATCAAGTGTGACAATTCAGACTATTTCAGGTCCTCAAAGATTTAAGAGTGGCTTGAGAGGCAGGTATTAGCCATTTTTCATGTATATTGAATTAATATACAACTGTTGTTGTGCTCATTTCTAAACTAGACAAACAGAGCCACAATGTCGCAGAGTGTCATATACACCGGTGTTGACAAATAAGTGCCAGTGCCGAGCACCGGAAACCACCGTCTCAAATTAAGCACTGATGGCTCCTGTTACATCTACAGAACGGTCTACATCAGTAGGCTCAGGCCTATAATTTGCGTTTGGGGCCTTTAACAATTCTTGTAGCCTATGGGAGTGGACTAAAATGCTTAATTAGCAGCCTGATGGACTGCTGAGATGGATCTGCCAATCAGAAAACCAAGCCCTTAACTAGTCTTGCCCCTCGTTATGTGTCAGCTCCCGCCTACATCTGCAAGAGGGCAAATAACAATAGTTAACGCCTTCCATAGAGAATACTATTCGCTAATAATACTCCATTTAGAGAGCAGTAAACCTAATTAACTGAGATCCTTCAGTCTCTGGAGTGTGTGCTGTGTACTCCCTAAACAGTCATTTTTGTTATCATTCTGGTTATTATACCATAAGGAGTAGCTTACGATCAAGTATAAATGTCCACTCAATTATGGATTTGTTTTGCTGTCATAGTGGTGGTCCCTGAAAACTCTATAATTTAAATAAATGGTGGTCTAGGTTCAAGAATCCTGAGATCATGTAAAGGATGTAGGATCAACGGTTTTCTTTAAAGGTCACCAGGAAAGAGGGCTTCAAACACTCTAAAGGTGACGTTAGCCGCCCAGGTGACCCCTGAAGAAGGGTGACACAATTCCAGCAAGAGTGAGACCCCTACTGGAGCTGTAACTCACTTCACAAGATGGCGGCTGGTCACAAGTTTTTTTTAAGTTTCTGATTTTCACCATTCCTGAAGTTTGCAGCAAGGCGTAAACCTTCCCCCTGTGGACGTTTTTTGGTGCATTTTCATTCGAAGTGAATCCAGACAGACTTGAAAACATGGATATTTTTTCTGCAGCTTTCTCTTTTGCGGCAGCCTTTCTACGCCTAAGGGCGTTGCGCAGGTGAAGTACATGATGGTCGTGATTAAGAGTACCCTGGCGCGTTATTCAGTCTTTATCACATATGAGAAACTCTGACACCCTTAGGTTCAGAATATATCATGTGCAATAATTAGCTTCAAGTTTTCCTAAACAATGAGGAATCAGGTGTATTTTGGTTCCTACCGCACCAAAATCCATCGATGCAATGAATTACGGGCGTTGTATATCATTAAAGTCCGTTTACATTGTGGGACAGCTTTATTCCCGGAATTAAAATTCTGCCTGATTTGACCTGATGACATTTATCAAGGGTGCAGACTTTATCACCCCTAGTAAGTATTGGAAATTATCAGGTGAATTAAACTCTGCACAACTCATAATTAATCCCAAACTCTGCCCAAACAGGGGGTTGCATACGTCAGAATACCCCAGCACAGCTGTAATCTGGGCCCTACATCTCTGAAAAGTGCACCTTAAACTGAATTTGGTTAGTGTTAGATAATGGTAAACGGCACATGGCTGGTTGCAGAAGCAAACTTTTCTCCCCCTTCTATCCCTCCGCTATCCCTCTCACTCCAAATAACTGACTAATATCCACCACTCAAATTACCTTCATATTTCACCATACTAATTCACCACTAATCCTTTATGGGTTTCCGGGGTAGCGTGCTACTGTCCCCCCCCAAAAAAATGGCGCTTCAACACCCCATCAAGCGCTATATAAATACAAACCTTTTTTTCTCTTCTATCCTTCCACTATCCTTCCGAATCCAAATAACTGACTAACCAATCCACCACTTTAATTACTTTCATGTTTCACTTTACTAATTCAACACTAATCCTTTATGGGTCCCGGAGTAGCGTGCTACTCGCTGAAAAAAGCACATCGACGCCTCATCAGGGATAGTAAGTGCTATATAAATGCAATTATAATACAATACAACTGTTTCATGCAATGTGGGTAGACGACAATGCTTTCTGTACACGTGTAAAAACGTTGAAACCCCAAAAAGAAAACTTGGAAAAATATGTGCCAAAAAACCAAAACCTGTCACACTCATACGGAATGAAACCCTCTTGAGAAGTCTGAGTTTTAAGCCGCCTTCCTTCGCCCAAAGTGCCAGTTCCGGCCGGAATGCTTGTTCCCTGGCCGGCGAGGCGTCTATTTCCCCGATTATTAGCAGATCCGACCCTCAGAACACGACAGGGACTTGTTCCCGTTTGTTGCTCAAATGAAGTAAGTGTTGTCCCGCCATCCGGGATGTTTACGAGCATTTGCAGGTTCAGCTCCAGGATAATATGTATTTCCGGATCCGCTTTCATCTTGCGTTTCTGTCTTGTGTTTTTATAAATGTAAAATATGTTTTAATATGTTCCTTTGTGACTTTCACCACAAAATGAAACGGCCTGTGGCCCGAGTTTCTTTTATTGTTTTTTTTTTTTTGTTGTTGCAGATTTTTTATAGCGCGAACTCCACCCGAAGGTATTGGGGCGCTTTCCATAACCGCCAGTTATGTTACACAAGGATACGTTCATTTGTGTTTTATTCTTGTTTTAGACACGGGGAGATTAAGTGATTTGCCCATAATCACAGGCCAAAGACAGGGTTTAGTTTTACATCCCCACCGACCAGCAGAGAGGGAAGCAGCTCCGCTGCGATGGCTTTCGGGGTTCAAATCAAAATCTTTTGCCACTTTGTCTCTTACCTTGGTAATAAGACTGTTTATCGGGCCATGTGGCGAGTGTGGTAACTGCTGTTTAACCGAGGAAACGCCATAAGCAGCTGCCTACAGTGGTCTTCATGAAGCGGCGAATCTGAGCGAATGGAGACAGTCATCAGAATTCGCTACAAAGTTAAACTGAAACCAGAGTTTTGCACTTATATTTACATTTCAAAATCTGCTGAGTGGCTGTTGAAATTAAGGGCGAGTAGGAATTACCCGTTGGATCGATGCGCTCCATGCGTATCTTGACCATCGTTCTGGATTCTGTGGGGATCCATCTGAATGACTTCCGAAGCAGGCGGAGCGTGTCGAAGCAGGATGAGGACCCGCGTTGATTTGGCGGTTCATTGTGAGCGAGGAGTCTACTATGATGCCGAGGCTGTGTGTGCGGTCCGTAGGAGTGGGAGGGGTTCCTAGTGCGGCGGGCCACCAGGAGTCATCCCACGCTGAGGGGATGCGACCCAGGATGAGTACTTCGGTCTTGTCCGAGTTGAGCTTGAGGCAGCTGTCTTGCATCCAGGTGGCAGCGGCCTTCACCCTGTGAAAGTTGATTCTGGCGGCTGTGGGTTTGTTGGTGAGGAAGAGGATCAGCTGAGTGTCTTCAGCGTAGGAGACGACGTTGAGTCCGTACCTTCTGACGATGGCTGCGAGGGGGCCATGAAGACATTGAAGAGGGTGGGGCTCAGGGAGGTGCCCGGAGGCACTCCACAACTTATCTCTGTAGGTTCTGTGAGGAACATGGGTAGTCTGACTCACAGTGTTCGGCCGGTAAGGAAGGAGTGGATCCAGTCCAGTGCCTTGTCACAGTTGCCTGTGTCGTAGATCCTCATGATTAGGGTGCAGTGGGAGATGGTGTCGAAGGTGGCCGAGAAGTCCAGTAGGATGAGGGCTGCGGTTTCGTCCCCGTAAAAAAGGGAGCAGATGGGGTTGGTGGCAGCTAGGAGTGCGGTCTCGGTGCTGTGGTTGCTTCGGAAACCTGTTTGGGATGTGTCCAGGATGTGCTATAGTTTTTTCAGAGGCTGCGCTACCAAGAAGGTGGGGATTTCTTCACAGTAATGACCTCAAGTTCTATCCTGTGGAGCAACTCAAGGAGGGGGACACACCGGTACATGGCAGAAGGCTGAATTCCTGCGGTGTTGGCTTGTGGTAGCAAGGAGAGGCAAAGGAGCACTATTGCTTTGAGGGGTGTGTCACACCACCACAAACTCAACCACAGCAAATAAAAGGCGCACCCTCTAGCCCAACTGTGGCCAACCTTTGATATGGCCAGGAGCCACCGGTATAGACTATTCCTATTTCTATTTATTTTAAAAATAATTTCATTATTTTTAATATAAAATATAAAACATAAAACAGAAGCTGTAAGTGTACAGAAAAAAAGGATTGACCAATCAATGCATTGACAAATAGATTAAAAACAAGTACATACAATAAATACAATCGAGGTATTCAATATATTGCAATATCCCTTTAGATCATTGCAGCCTCCAACAAGCAATCAATAAACAATATCCCTACCTATAGTTGCCCCTTGTTAAGCTGCCAAATAAAGGTCGCCCTAATGGCCAGTTCTTCAATGTACACCACAGTAGTCCGAAGTTCCCCAAAGTTAATCTCATTCGTTCAAAGTCCCACCCCTACCAACGAATGGACTATTCCTATTTCTAGCAAGTACACCGTACGTTTAGCCGCGGCAACCTTGAGATCAGAGCCATAACATCAAATAAGACAATCGATGCAGGGCACCTGACGTGTACAATTCAGTAAAACATGGGACATTCCAGCTCATTGGCAAAAAACACAAAAAGACAACCGGAGATTTGCGACAGTAAATTAGACAGTGAATTTGCTAATTGATTGGGATCAATGAACCGAATGGATGGACCCTAGTCAGACTGGTAAAGAGTCAAGATAAAGACACTGCCTTCCTACATTTAAACTGAGCAGTGTTAGTGAAGGGATGCTCTGTTTGGAGGTCCTGATGCCACTCAGCCTTTTCAGCAATCCCTCCCTCTTCTGCTTGTCTCATATTCTGACAAAAACCACTCTAGCACAGCTTCAGTTTGGGATGGATATTCATGATTTAAATAAAAGGGTGCCTGCTTATGACCCCTTTCCAAAAGAAACAGAAACCAGACGTTATGAGATGTTCCTGCGTCTGGAGGGGGAGACCACCCAGCGCTTCCTCCAAAGCGAAGCCAGACCGCCTTACCTCCATTTTCTTATCTCTCAACCAGGACCAGGAAAGGCCGCTTCGTGCAGGGCATGCTGGGAAGAAGCCCTATGTAAAGCGGTCTTGCTTCTGGCTGCCTAGTGACGAGGAGGCCCCACACGTCTGTCGTGTGTCTGGATATAAAATGGAGGGGTTCAGTGGAGGACGCACAGCGATAATGCTGGGGGTTTGTGGGACTGTGGAGTGAAAACCCATCAAGGAGAGCAAGTTGGGGGTTTGTGGGACTGTGGAGTGAAACCCCATTAAGGAAAGAAAGTCCTACCATCGAGGTACACGCTCCGCGAGCAGTCGCCATTTTGACCCCCTCCCCCAAACGAAGAGGAGCCTGAAGGAAGTATAAGAATCCATTCTCCCAACCAGCAGATTATGCTGTAACCTATGAACCTGTCACTCTCCTGATCCATTTGTGTGCTTCAGGGCCACACAATGTAGGGGCAACATGACTGGAACATCCCTCCAGCCCTCATTCACAATACCACAGGTCCCACACATCACACTATAAACACAGTGTAATGTGAAAGAGGCTGTCGCTCTAGATGCAGGGCTCTCCCACCTTTTCTGTAATAAGAGCTAGTTATCTTGAATGAAAGTCATCCTGAGCTACTGATATTATTAGCGTTATAATAGTGACCACATCAGGTAAGATTACATTAGAAGCCACCCCAAGCAAGAATGTCAGCGGTGATCACCTTAGGGCATCAAGCGAGGTTGCCAGCAGTGATAAGCTCAAAAAATGCGCACATTTCCATGTTGAATACAGGCATTTACATTTTTGTATACTTCTATTCTTTCAACCAGGCAAAGCTTTCTAATTTATTAGGATGGGCTGCACACCGGAGATCTACTTACAGGTAACTGGAGAGCTACCAGTAGTTCACGAGCTACTGGTTGGAGAAGCCTGCTCTAGAAACATGTAGTATGCAGATACTTCGGGTCGGGGTATCCGCAGGGAGCAGGGTAGAATCCTGCCACGTTCACCTGGCTCCGCTCGGACAAGCTCCCACACTCCACATTTCATGATGACATGCCAGCATTCAAAGCATTCTACAGTCAGGCAGTGACAGCACACAGATGAGCGGCGAGTATGGGTACGCCATAACATACAGACTGCCATTCGTGCATACCGACATGTGAGACCCTATCCACTGCACCCTGGATCACTGACAAGCTTATATGTGCAGCGCAAACACACAGCAACATGGCTGGAGCCACCGCCTGGCCCTCTTCCACGATGCCCAACACTTCATACACAGATCTCACTATAAGCAGGGACTCTTTCAACCATGCACAGCAAGCAGAGCACCAACGGAGAGTAGAGAGAAGCCACTTATAAGTAGGACTTGATTGGTCATCTTAAAATCTAGACCTTACGGTACCGGAGGAAACATCCATTCCTAACAGTCGCAGGCAGAAGAGGTCCTTGTTGCAGTCTGCTACCTGAATAAGGACACCGCCACCCTCCTGCTCAGGTACAAGGCATGTTATATTATCAGCATTTCCACAGCTCCTTCCATCATCAGTATGGCACCGAAGCGCTTTCCTAATCAAACAATCCATACACAACCAATGGATGGAAATCCCACCCAGAGCATGCACAAAGGATGCACAGATGAATGCATTCCATGAATATTCATTAACACCGTACTCCAAAAACATGCAGCAAGCAACAGGCAGGCCATCTTTGTAAGCTTGACAGGAAATTCTACAAAGTCCTTGATCAAAATAAAACCCATTGAGCAAAAGACTTGCTGCCATTTCTGCAAACCCTTTTGACCACTACCCGCGGCTCATCCCATCACTGACCGGAGAACCGGTTCACCTGTGACCATGTGTCACAGATCAACAGGAAAGCAAAACCAAAGTGATTATGGAGTAATGAGGCTCAAGCCTTGGTGTCCAAGACCACCACTGTCTGAAAGAACCTGACAGCCAGAGAAGAACAGACAGTCGGGCACACGCGTAGACTCTGCCAGCCCACGTGGGCGATACAGTCTGTTACTTCTATGAGCGCCACAGGCACATCACCAAAGCGACAGGGTCCAGTGAGCCCTAATGAAGGGGCTAGTTGGTAGGTACAAGAACTGTAATCTTTTCAAAGAAATTACATTGGACAAAGCGCTCCATGTCGGACTTTTATTGGCTCCCATTGAATTGTTCAAAATGTACAACCCCCACACGTATGTGCCATTTAACAGAAGCTAATCTTCAATTAAAATACCTAAAGCAGAAATTAAGATAAATGGTTGCAAAAAAATGCTTTTTGACCAGGCGCGCTCTTCTTAATATTGTCTTTTTTCTTCTTTAATTCTAGAGGCACGTTAGAAATGCCATCTTTTTGATGCACGTGGGGAAAAAAGTCTTTAAGAATAATGATGGCCAACAATAGAACAAAAAGAGCCAATTTGGGCTGCTCCATATGCAGCCCCCTGATTGCCCTATCAGTGCCAGTCCAATTGGCGGGAAGAGTCTCCTGCCGCATGCTCTCCTTGTGGTGGAAGCCCGGGAGTGCTTGGTCAGAAGATGTCGTTATAGAACGGCTCAGGCTCGTAGGCCGTCTGCTGCTCGGCCCAGGTCTACTCCTGGCCGTGTGGTCCCATCACATGTGCTTCACTTGCTGGAAGCAGCTGGGTTCAAAAGTTTAGCTTCAATTGTTGGCCTGCAGGGATTTAGGGCTATCTTTATGCACAATGCATATTCATCCCTCGACGAAAAGGCCCAGCGGGGGTCAGACTGACTCTGAAAATAAGTCTGCACAAACAAAGGCCCTAGCTGGCTTAAGACAGTCTTTTTTTAAACATGGCTGAAGATTTCGCTGAGAATTGATGCACAGCCTGCATAAGAATACGGCATTCTCAATATTATCGATCTATGATGTACACCAGAAGCGCTATGCAACCTATATGATACTATAGCATGGTTTTCCAGCATAAGCCCTGGACGGCCGATCCACGCCACGTTTTCAGGATTACTCCGAATATGCAAAAGGAATTCAATTTAGATCCACTGTAGGTAAATTTATCTTTAGCGGATATCTTGAAAATCTCCCCAAACAAAGACTGCTGCTGGGCTTGAATAGGCATAAAGGGAAAGTCATTCTTTCTACCTGTGCAGCAGTAGAAACATCTCAGTGTGGAGACAGTCTCTCTATACGCATAAGGCCCAGTGTGAGATTCTTGATGTTACTGGTCGGCTAGGTGGCTTGAGGCGATATCTACTGCGATATGATGACTCGATTCACAGTTGAGAGTACAGCATTTAGAGCATAAACTGGATACACGTTGAAAAAGAAAACAGAAGCCACAGAAATAAAGCTTTCAAAAAATGATTATGCTTTTTAAATATTTAATATCTTCATTTCCAACATCATTCTCAATTTCCACACCTTACCTGACCACTGAAATGTGAATCTGTCATTTCTAACTGTGACCTCTGATCTTATCTATGTATTGTCGAATTGTGGCTCTGTGTAGGATTCATAATGTATATTTTAATATTATGAACTTAGTTCCACTCTTTTGTGTGTGTGTTTGTGTCACAGTCGCACTGTTATTATTGTACTTTATGGTATTTCATGTTTTTCTCTCTGTTTGCATATTATCGTTTTTAAAGTTCTTTGCATTAGCATGTTACCTATAAACAGACCCACTGGGATTTTACAGCAGGGGAGGAGCAAACTATGTAGCAGGGCTGACTAAATTATGCGTTAAAAAAAAGGAAAATATTTAGGGAAATGCGGGTAAATATGCATGGTAATGCGGCACATTTTGTAATAGTATTACTTCCTTATTTTGTCATTTTTACACAGGTTAACACTGCCTGGGCAAAGGTTTCACCGCATTAGTACTAATTTAACAGCCAAATACAGAGTAAGCAACAGAAGGGGACCAGGCACCTTTCACTGCGTAGCAACATGTGGTGCCACACTTTTAATAACTTTTGATCCGTTTGAGCTAAAAACAATTGTTTTTGGTAAAATTTGCAGATTATGCAGGAGATGGTGGTTTATGTGGCAAATGTGTGAAATCCGTAAGTATGCAGGAAACACTGCAGCCACAAAATCACATATTTCTAATGGCTCTGCCTATAGAGCACTAAAACACCTATTTGGGCTGGTTCCTAGTCACCTACAAATAAATTTAAAAAATACAAGATAATCTCTGACTGTTATGACCTGTTAAAAAACTAATAAATAAAAAATAAAAAATAAAAATAAAAAAATACAAGATAAAACGTGGGAGGTTTTGAAAAAAAAAATCAGTTTATTCGTAGTACTCTGTGCAATACAAAGGACCTAAAAATTGTCAAGTCTCCTAAGAACTCATTAAAATAATAGGAAAACCTCTTTGTTAATATCACACCCAAAATTATCGATACTGCGGTGTCCGGTAACTGTGAGGTGCAGTGTTATAGCGCTGCTCTGATTGAACAACTTAGGGATGAGGTGTAACCAGGGGAATCAGTGACTGAGCACCTTCCATGGTTTTCCTCCCTGGCATTTTCCACATGCATACTTCACCAGATTTTGATAATGAAAAGCGCAAGTGGAAATCTATAGGATAAGCCTGTGTTCACGCATGGTGGAATCATGACTGGGCACAGAGGACAGTGAGCAGGAGTAACTATTTTTTATTAGAAAAATACCACTTTTATTCTTTTTCATCCCCTGTGAAATATTCCTCTGGATGGATAAACTTTTCTCTCACACCCCCATTGTTGGGACAGAAAAGCCTTCTGCGTGGCTTGGGACAGGGCGCACCCCGGGCTCGAGCTCCCCAGGGAGAAACACTCTGGCCACTTTTAATTTGTGGCCACAGTGCACATGACAATCACCACTGGATGCCAAGACCTCACAGTGACACAGAACGAGGCACCGAGCTGCACGTTGTGGTGTGGGAGGGCACACCAGGTGGAACCCCTATTTTGAGCATCACTGCGGGCAGCACACGGGGCTGTGGAAGACTGGCAGTGGTGGCAGCGCATGGTTATATCTGCAAGGTGGGCATTTTTACCTGTTGAATGCACAGGCAGAGTTACCTTCTGGCCCCTCCAGTTTAAATTGTCAGCCAGAGCCTTGTAACAAAATCCTCTGCTCTATCCATGTGTTACATGGATAGCACATGTATGTTTACCATATGGCTGTGTAGGATGAGCCTTTTGTGTGAGTGGTGCATTAGATGGAGCTTGGCGAGGGCCTACCTGATATCCATGTGAATTGCAGAGGTCTTCCGGTGTACTCGCGAGGACCTGTGGCTCCTCTGTAGTGGACCAGCCTCTAGGTTTTGGAGGACAGGACACAGAGGGTCCCTTTGGAGTGGGGTGGCACCTTGTGCCCTCTTTGTGCTTCATTCTTCCACAAATCTGTTACCTCAACAGGTGGACAAATAGCTGAGCGAGTACCCCTTCCTGCTGATGTTAGGGAACAAAAAACTGTGACTTGCTCAGTCTGGGAGGAATATACAAAAGTTGGGAACTGCCTGCAACAGGTCCCAGAGCTAAACCTGTGGAATGCACAAATTTAGTCTGATAACTCAGTGAAAGTATGTGGTAGATGCCACCATTCACTGTGCCAGTCCCAGGGGTCCATGAGGAATGCTGGCACATTGACTGACTGGTGTTGGGTGCATCCTGACCCAGTTTGTGGGAACCACTATGCCACCCATGCTCCCTGTGCAGGGTTGTTAGTGTGGGTAGCAGCCCACGATGGCGATACTGGGTGGGCATATGACAGTCATGACTTACAACTGGTCTATAGTACGGATTGAAAGAGTATTGCCTCGTTTCTCCCTACGACTGTTGCGGTGTACATTGTGTCCGGTGACCAGCTACATCCATCCATGACAGCTTCTCTCTGGATGCAGTTCATGGTGGTTCTTGCCTACTTCATACCTCACTACATTGTGCACTTTCTCCCTTCTGTGGTGTGGTTTCCCTCATTGTCTCCCTTGTTAGAATCCTGGTGTGTTGAATTGATTGGTGCATCTCTTGGCCTTCACTACCTTCTCATGCACTGCACAGCTGCTGTCCTGTGTGGCTTGTGCGAGTACAAGGGTTGCGTGGGTCTTTGTGGACTGCTGTGCTGGCATCGCTTCTGAGCCCTTGTTGCAATGCTCTGTGTTCTGGTGTGTGCACCTGTGCAGTTTCCCCCTTTCCATTACTTGTAATAGGTACCAGATGTTGTCAAGTCAGTGACGTGATGTTCTTATATGTGGAAGGGTTCACTGCTCATGTTCGGCAGAAGTGCGTGTTTCTGGTAGATTTTTCACCCAAAGTCGCGGGGACTTTGTGGTGCAAGTAGTGTGAGTGCCGGCACTTTGCATTACCAGAGATCTTTCTTTTTGCTCACCCGAGGCAGAGAGTTCGACTTGGGTTTTGTGATTCCATAAATCGCTTTCCCGATGACTTCTTGACATCAGACACGCTTTGATCTTTTAAGTGACTGGTAGGACGTATCTCTCACTAGGGTTTTAAATGGAAATATAAAACTGTAGGACTTACTATTACCTGATTGCTCCTGAGAAGTGCTGACACTCACCCAATAAATGTATTGCAGCACTGCTGAGAAGTCCCGGTACTCTCCCTTTCAATTTGAAGAAGTGTAGGTACTCAGTACTGGGCAGTACCTGCTCATTTAAAGCACTGACCCTCACCCTTCTGAGTGTCCAAAAATTTTGAGATTCAATGGGCGTGAAAATCAGTGGTGATGGAACATTTTTGGTGGGTGTCTGAAGGTTTTGAGAGCGGCTGAGCCCACTGAACGCTAGCAGGTGCATTTGGCTTAATCGGAGGATGTTTGTGGGTCCAAGGAGGTTGGCAGCCTCCATTTGAGGGTGATTTGAGGGTACGGCAAAAGGCGCCCTGATTACCACCATCTTGTCAGCTGCTCAAACCCTGCTCTGAGGAGCGATCACCCAATCCAGGACCTTGGGTCCATTTCACGTCTCGAGCCCCTTTCTCACGGTCATCACATCATGACAGGCCCTATGCCACGCCCACTCCGCTTCCTCTGTCTTATTCACACTACTTTTGTACAGAAAATTAAAATCCTCAATTAAAATTGAAAACTATATACATTATTAAGGATTGCAAACAAAACAAGCGCCTAATGTCCACAATGTACATTTCTTTTTAATGTGCGTAGTTTTGTTTGTGGCGACGAGGAAGGCGCACTTGGGACCCCAAAGAGAGCGGCTCCGGTGTTCCATCAAACGTCCTTCTGTCAGAAGCTGCGGAGTTTACAAGTTGCTCAAGGACATGAGCTGCTGATGCGAGTCTGAGCACAGAAGGCCGTTTCTTTAAGGGATGTGAGAAGCGCGCCTTCCCCCTGCAGCCAGGGCCGGGACAGTCAGTCACTTCCGGCTCCGCTTCCAGAGCATGAACCCACTCATGTCTGCCGGCCCCTTGTTCCCACCAGAAACCGCTGCTTGATCCGTGGTTCCCTGCCCCCGAGCCCCATCACCCCCTCAGAAGCGATGGCCCTTGTCAAGGACGCGTTTGGACGACACGTCAAAAGAACGTTTAGACGGAGGTCAGAGGTCAAACGCCTGCTAATGACTCTCGTAGCATTACCTTAGCTGGGCGGCTTCCAGAAGGCGACTAGTTTTCAAAGCTTCTTTGCTCTGGTCACTCCTTGACACAGTTATTGTCACCAAACTCGGAAGACAAAAAAATGATTGATTTCAGGGCCTTGGGACAAGCTGAGAGGTCCGAGCTCTCGACCTACATGAGGGCTGTCCTTATGTAGCAGGATTGTATGTTTTATTATTGAGGCAAGAACATCTCAGACCAGAGGTGCTGCATGTACAATAAAATACTGTTTATTGCTGCAGGAACATCTCAAACGAGGTGCCGTGCATTGGGCAGAACACTTTATTGCTGCAGGAACATCTCAAACAAGAGGCACCGTGCATTGGGCAGAACACTTTATTGCTGCAGGAACATCTCAAACGAGGTGCCGAGCATAGGGCGGAACACTTTATTGCTGCAGGAACATCTCAAACGAGGTGCCGTGCATTGGGCAGAACACTTTATTGCTGCAGGAACATCTCAAACAAGAGGCACCGTGCATTGGGCAGAACACTTTATTGCTGCAGGAACATCTCAAACGAGGTGCCGAGCATAGGGCAGAACACTTTATTGCTGCAGGAACATCTCAAACGAGGTGCCGAGCATAGGGCGGAACACTTTATTGCTGCAGGAACATCTCAAACGAGGTGCCGTGCATTGGGCAGAACACTTTATTGCTGCAGGAACATCTCAAACAAGAGGCACCGTGCATTGGGCAGAACACTTTATTGCTGCAGGAACATCTCAAACGAGGTGCCGAGCATAGGGCGGAACACTTTATTGCTGCAGGAACATCTCAAACGAGGTGCCGTGCATTGGGCAGAACACTTTATTGCTGCAGGAACATCTCAAACAAGAGGCACCGTGCATTGGGCAGAACACTTTATTGCTGCAGGAACATCTCAAACGAGGTGCCGAGCATAGGGCAGAACACTTTATTGCTGCAGGAACATCTCAAACGAGGTGCCGAGCATAGGGCGGAACACTTTATTGCTGCAGGAACATCTCAAACGAGGTGCCGTGCATTGGGCAGAACACTTTATTGCTGCAGGAACATCTCAAACAAGAGGCACCGTGCATTGGGCAGAACACTTTATTGCTGCAGGAACATCTCAAACGAGGTGCCGAGCATAGGGCAGAACACTTTATTGCTGCAGGAACATCTCAAACGAGAGGCCCCGTGCATTGGGCAGAACACTTTATTGCTGCAGGAACATCTCAAACAAGAGGCATCGTGCATTGGGCAGAACACTTTATTGCTGCAGGAACATCTGAAACAAGAGGCACCGTGCATTGGGCAGAACACTTTATTGCTGCAGGAACATCTCAAACGAGGTGCCGTGCATTGGGCAGAACACTTTATTGCTGCAGGAACATCTCAAACAAGAGGCACCGTGCATTGGGCAGAACACTTTATTGCTGCAGGAACATCTCAAACGAGGTGCCGAGCATAGGGCAGAACACTTTATTGCTGCAGGAACATCTCAAACAAGAGGCCCCGTGCATTGGGCAGAACACTTTATTGCTGCAGGAACATCTCAAACAAGAGGCACCGTGCATTGGGCAGAACACTTTATTGCTGCAGGAACATCTCAAACAAGAGGCCCCGTGCATTGGGCAGAACACTTTATTGCTGCAGGAACATCTCAAACAAGAGGCCCCGTGCATTGGGCAGAACACTTTATTGCTGCAGGAACATCTGAAACAAGAGGCACCGTGCATTGGGCAGAACACTTTATTGCTGCACGAACATCTCAAACGAGGTGCCGTGCATAGGGCAGAACACTTTATTGCTGCAGGAACATCTCAAACAAGAGGCACCGTGCATTGGGCAGAACACTTTATTGCTGCAGGAACATCTCAAACGAGGTGCCGAGCATAGGGCGGAACACTTTATTGCTGCAGGAACATCTCAAACAAGAGGCACCGTGCATTGGGCAGAACACTTTATTGCTGCAGGAACATCTCAAACGAGGTGCCGAGCATAGGGCGGAACACTTTATTGCTGCAGGAACATCTCAAACAAGAGGCCCCGTGCATTGGGCAGAACACTTTATTGCTGCAGGAACATCTGAAACAAGAGGCACCGTGCATTGGGCAGAACACTTTATTGCTGCAGGAACATCTCAAACCAGAGGTGCTGCATACAGAACAGAAGATTATTTTACAGGACATCTCAAACAAGAGGCGCTGCATACAGAACAGTAAGGTGCAAGCAGTTGGTTTGAACCCGGATTGCAGAACTCAGGGCGTGAAGAGAAGTTGAAGGGGGGAACAAGCTTTTACGATCAAATTAAGGGGCTGGCTTAAAGTTGGTTTTTATTGATTTAAATGGTAAATTCTGTAATTATGACTTATGAGGCAGAGGGACATGTGTAATATATGCATGTAGTAGCATGAAGGTAGCAACTAGACTGCTGAACATGGGGTGTGAACCCTGAGATACGACTTACAGTGCGGCGGACTATTTAGGGGGTGGCTGGCTCCTCACGTGTGGGGGTGTTCATGCTACCTCTTGCTAAATAGATGTATGCAGTGTTCTCTGTGGACAGAACTCCTCAGCTCCTGGGAGGACGGCAGGAGGGTGGGTACCACTGATGTTACGGATGGCGATGCAGATTCCGAATGTGTAGTTGGAGATGGTCTGCATCTTGGATTCTTTTCCTATTTTTTGCATGTTCTTGTTCCTACTCTGGCTCCATCGGGCTCCTGCTGCTCTCTGTCCTTCTGAGGTAGTTCTTTGTTCGCCAGGTGCTCAGGGCTGCGGCTTCAGCTGGCTCTGTGTGCGATGCCTCTGGTGGTGAGGGTGATGCAACCTGGAGAGGGAGCCCATGTTGTCCCTTTAGCATCTGTGCTGAGGTTGAGGCAGTGGGCACGATGCCTTTCGTCTTTTGCAAAGAACCACACAATACTCCTCAGGCGCAGGAGCCGGGAGAGGCAGGCTCCAAAGCCAGAATTGTAGTCACCAGTGCTCGCCACTTCCCCACTGATCCACCCTACCTTTAATAGTGGGAACATATTCGAAATAACAACAATATTTCAATTTTCGTAACTCTGCATCTCTTGCTGTTTTTCCCTTCTCTTGGATTTTTTAGAGAGTCCTAGAGACCATATGTCACCTGATCCTTTGCACAACTTTCCTGCCCCGACTTATAAACGAATTTCACCGGAAGATAACCGCGCCTCAAAGGACACACTAAGAAAACAAACTTGCACAATTCCAAGGAAAAGCTCTTTCTGAAGGCGCGTGAGGTGGAGAGCGGAATTGAAGCCTCGAGTGAGTCATGTCCGTGGACTCCCTCAACGATGGCAATAAATAGTATATTACACTCCGCGTATCTGTGTGCCCGATACTTATAATAACTAGAGCATAAACGCTACATTTTTGCAGTTAGATGGAATCACAATAACTCAATCAATCAAGACATTTGTAAAGCGCTCTACTCACCCGGAGGGTCTCAAGGCGCTAGGGGGGGGGGTGGGGGGTCCGCTACTGCTCGAACAGCCAGGTCTTGAGTTGCTTCCTGAAGGAGAGGTGGTCTTGGGTCAGACAGAGGTGGATGGGGAGGGAGTTCCAAGTCTTGGCTGCCAGGTAGGAGAAGGATCATCCTCCCTTGATGGCTCTTCGGATGCGTGGAACGGCGGCGAGGGCGTGGGTGGTCGATCGTAGCTGGTGGGTGGGAGTGTAGAAGGTCAGGCGGTTGTTGAGGTACCTGGGGCCCAGGTCGTGGAGGGCCTTGTGTGCGTGGGTGAGGAGTCGTAACGTGATTCTCTTGCTGACGGGGAGCCAGTGCAGGTCTCTCAGGTGTCCGGAGATGTGGCTGTGTCGGGGGATGTCAAGGATGAGTCGTGCAGAGGCGTTCTGGATGCGTTGGAGTTTTTTCTGTAGTTTGGCTGTGGTTCCGGAGTAGAGGGTGTTTCCGTAGTCCAGTCGGCTGGTGACGAGGGCCTGGGTGACCGTCTTTCTGGTTTCGGTGGGGATCCATCGGAAGATCTTTCGGAGCATGCGTAGGATGTTGAAACATGCTGATGAGACGGCGTTGATTTGTTTGGTCATCGAGAGGGAGGAGTCCAGGATGAAGCCCAGGTTGCGTGCGTGGTCCGTAGGTTTGGGTGCGCTGCCCAGGGCGGGGGGCCACCAGGAGTCGTCCCAGGCAGAGGGTGATGATCCAAGGATGAGGACTTCCGTCTTGTCTGAGTTCAGTTTCAGGCGGCTGTTCATCATCCACTCCGCTACGTCTTTCATCCCTTCATGTAGGTTGGTTCTGGCGGTAGCTGGGTCGTTGGTGAGGGAGAGGATAACTGGGCCTCAGCCTTCTCTCAGTTATGCTCTAAGGTGCTAACACCACCTTTGTACTGGACTAATAAATGTGGGGTCTGTGTTTATCAGGAAACTGTTCCCCAAAAAGAATTATTGCACCGCATTTAGTTTCACCGACACAGTACATGCACGCGCACACACGCACTTACATTGTTTAATAGAGCTAGTGAGTAGAGCGCAACAGAAGAATTCAAGTCCAGTGCCAAGACTTCTCCTCTCACAAGAGACCATGTAGAGCTGCCCCTCCTCCATCAATAACGCCCACCTCCAAGCGCGCTCTACGTGGACAGCTTTATACGGCTCTGGCTTCTAGTCGGAAGGCTCAGCCTGAGGAAGACACAGATCCACTCCCTTAGGTGTCCTTCAACAACTGTAATAGATTCCTGACTTTTGGGGGATTCCGAAAAATGCCAGGCGTACTCTGGGAAATCGGATACCCACAGATTGCCAGGAGCCCCCCAACTTTACAACTTGTCCTCATTTAACTGTTTGTGGTGAAAAACCTTTCCCCTGGACTCCCATTAAATATGGGGGTGTTCTCTTCCCCAGCACAGCTTTCCAAGGGCCTTTCTCTGGCCCAAACAAGAGGGGTTTAAATGCTTTGGGGAAATGTCTGCGAAACATATGAGTGTGTGGGTGCGCACTGCAGTCGCCGTGACCACTCCCCCGAATGCTCCTCTTCCGATCAAACTCAAGAGTGAGGGAAATCCACTATAGTGGCAGAGTTTCTGCCGCTATAAGCCCACTCTGTCCATCGAAAAGTCCACCAACCTTTGACTCAGGATGCACAAAACGTTCACAGAATTTTGTAGTTTTTCAAGATTCCTCCTCCGCGAATCTACACTCCTCCTTCGCGAATCTAGACTCCTTCTCCATGAATCTAGACTCATCCTCTGAGAATCTAGGCTCCTCCTCTGCGAATCTAGACTCATCCTCCACGAATCTAGACTCCTTCCCCGCAAATCTACTCATGCTCCACGAAGTAGACTCATCCTCCGCGAACCTAGACTCATCCTCCGCGAATCTAGACTCCTTCTCCGCAAATCTAGACTCATCCTCCGCAAATCTAGACTCCTTCTCCGCAAATCTAGACTCATCTTCCACGAATCTAGACTCCTTCTTCATTAATCTAGACTCATCCTCTGGGAATCTAGGCTCCTCCTCTGCGAATCTAGACTCATCCTCCACGAATCCAGACTCATTCTCTGCGAATCTAGACTCCTTCTCCGCAAATCTAGACTCCTTCTCCGCAAATCTAGGCTCATCCTCTATAAAACTAGACTCCTTCTCCGCAAATCAAGACTCATCCTCTGCGAATCTAGACTCCTCCTTCTCAGCGAATCTAGAAATTGACTGGCTGTTTATTTTCTTTGGATGCAGTCCTTGACTTCATTATTTCCTTGTGTGTAACGAAAACTGATGTCACATCCTGCAGGGATACCGCCTATACCCAAGGTAATGGAACATTAGCTCAGGTTTTGGGAACCCCAGTGCACGGCACGCACACACACAGGAGGAAACGTGGGCTCCAGTCTGCGGCAGGTCCACCAGGGCAGCAGGCAACAACACAGCCTCAGAAACACAAAGACTGGAAAACATGGACTCGTAAATATACGCTGCCAAAATGTTGCCCATGATTCATCTTCTAAAACAATAGGTACATGTGCCCAACGTCACTGAAAAGCGCCCGCCCCAAAGACGCTAGAACGGGAGAAAAAAAACAATCCAGACCTAAAAGAGAAGGGGAGCGAGTTCAGCACATTTCAGAACTTAGAACAAGTGAAAAGTTTATGGGAAGAGGTGTGGCGCTGCGGCCAGGGCGACTGACTCCGGAATCCGGGGATCACGGTTCAATCCCCAGCGCCAGCGGCAGATTAGCCCAGCACCATGTGACTCTGGGCAATAGCTTGCTTAATCTACCCGACGGCCCACAGCGCCTAGAGACCCTTACGGGTGATTGTTTGCGCTTTATAAATGTGGATTATTATTATTATTATGCAGAGATATTTGTGAAGGGTGACATTTTAGCAGTCTGTGCTGTCAAAGTTCTGCTGTCACCTGACATGCCCGTGGCTGCGAGCGTTTAGGACAGACATTTCATAATCCATCAGTGATGTTCAAATAATTATCAGAGTGAGGGTACTGCCATTATTATTATATCCCTAAAGTCACAGGGATTGTGAAAAATCCAAGCGTCATACAAAAAAAATTGCAGCACATGTGCCACGCCCATCCAGGTGGAGAGTGGCAAGGGTGTGGTATGTAGCGCTGCATACTAGGCCACCATTGTGGTAGCGCACTGTCATTTACACATAGCAGATTTTCAGTTGTAATGACCACTGAATTTCCGTAGACGTGCAGTTTTACTGATACTATACAGCACACGAATGATAATGGATGGAAATCGGGGTTCAGCCAATGTTTATCATTTGCGCGCCACCAATCAAAGTGTCTTGATTTGTTTTGACCCAATTAAAATCTTTGTTTCTATCCCACTTCAGAACTACAAAAAAATGTGACTCGTTAGTGCTTTCCTAATTGCGGATATATTTCGGAATTTGCTTATAGTTCTTTTGAAGATAATTAAAAGTTATTGTGTGTTTAAGAAAACATGAAATCCTACAGCCTTTCCTTTCACCCCCTGTACCTCAGAGACATTGAGAGCCAGGCCACTGTTACCAAATCCTCTCACTTTTCAGTCAGAAAAAACAAAAACAAACCCCAGTCATCTTGTTAAAAGAATAAGCAGCAATTTGCAAGAAGACATAGCCTGACATTGGGTCTCTGTCTCTGAAGGCACAGCAAATGTGGCGAGATAAACACAAAATTCAAAGGCATCTCTATTGCTCCTTCACGTTCCGAATTCCAGCACAGATATTTTGGGGGTGCTGCAGCACCTCGGGCACCCCTACTTCCAGCACCTATGCCATCGATGGAGCAGACAGCACAGAGGCCGCTCAGGACAGACACAGGCCTGGGCGGCAGACAAGCTCCCGTGGCTATGACATTGGTCGTCTTTTAAAGCCCTGCGCTGACTGAAACCCTTGACTGCAAGATTGCAAGACGGTGACAATCTAGTTGGAAATGACATCTGGCAGGTTTTATGCATTCTGGAGGAAAAAACAATGTACCCGATAAACAAATGACACGGTCACATTTTCTTCAACAGCTCTTGAATGTGCTTCCTTGAGATTCAAACCCCTCTAGGCGCTTTCAACTTACAATTCAGTAAAGGAGGAGCGGAGTAAGAACAGTGATCTGTCCACAATCACACAGTGCGACAGCACGGAAACCACAGCTCAAATTAAGCACTGTTTCTACAGCATAAATGTGTTGTATACAGGTTGTTTGTGCATTGTCAGATATGTTAATGAGAACAAATAAAGGAACATCTACTAGTTTAATATAAATAACAACTGAGACCAAAGGAGTATCCTTAATGACCGACTGGAAACAATCATTGTAATCAGAAACTAGCCGCAAGATTAAACTGGAATCAGCCGCAGTTTCCCACCGTGGGGATGGACTTCTTTGCTCCGTCTTCCGCGCCGGACTGCGCGACAGAAGCTGGTTAAAGTCTGACCGCCGTGGCGAAGTTCCAGGTTCATCCAATAATACATAAATAGTATGAACATAACATCTGTGTTGTGCCACTCGTTGACTCACTGACAAGTCCAGGAAAAGTCGCAAAGTGCCTGATCTGGAAGCCTACCACTACCGGAAGACGTTGCGAGCAAATTCTTTACCGAGGCACCTCAACCATTCTCTTGACTGGTTGGCAGCCCTGTCCTGCGAGCTCTTTGTTGTTGCATTTTGGATCTTGAACTGTTTTGGGTCTGCATCGGAGTCTCTCTGCCCCAGTGGATCGAGTCGTCCTGTTGGCTGGACTTGGTGTTTCTTTGGGGTGTTGGCGTCGGTGGGACTGCGAGGACCAGCAGCCCGCGACCATTCTTACTCTCAGCTGTGCCTCTTCCCGCCCGCCCGTTTACATCTATTTCATTCTGCGCGCTTCCCGCTTTGCAGAACGCACACGGACCAGGGGCGTGCCCGTTTAAGCCCGGAGGAGACCAGACCGGACTAGATCGGGCCAACCCTCTTTCATCTGCTGCCCCGGAACCTAATCTGTAAGTACTTTCTCTACGAGGACTATTTACCTACATTATCATGGCCCGGAGGGAGAGCAGAAGCAGAGCGGTTAATGGAAACCTAACTGGGACCTTGGACAACTTTATCATTAGAGCTAACTCTGGAATAGATCAGGGGATCACGCTGATGGAGCGGCGGGTCTCACAGGATTTAGCCATCGCTAGAAGGTCATCCATGGGGTATATTGCTAATGCACGGACACCTGAACCCCATGGGCAAACTAGCGGTAATGGTGCCCCTGTGATCTCTGAAACCATGTGTATTCCATCGACTGCCCGAGATCTGGATTATACTACCCCGGGGGAGCAGTCCATGGTTTCAGATTTATTAGTGTCATCATCCCACATGCTACCTACAGTGGTTAGTCCTGCTAAGACCTCTAATACCAGGCAATTACGGGAGAGACGCCAAGGGGCGATTCCAAAGCGTAAACAAGGGCAGGTTTATGCCAATGGTGGTAAGAAAGGGAAGCCGTCCAAAAAATTGTATAATACTGAGGCTGCAGCCAACTTTAGGGAGCAGGTTGCTACTAACCCCCCGGATACCTTAACCGCACCGGTAGAACATTTAACATGTACGGGAGCGGTGTCCCAGCGTGAGGGCAATAGTGTGGGGGTAAGCGCGATGATGGAGAACCCCATTTTGGTTAAAATGGGTGACTTATTTAGACTCCTCCTTCTCCCAGTTAAAGATAGATTAACTAAGATTGAACAGCAGCTTAATAAGATTGAGCTTGTATCACTGGAAATTGTAGGAAACTATGCCTAGGGATATTGTACCATCAAATGGCATTCGGGGGGGGGAAGTTGTCATAGAACCTATACCCTCTTCAGTTCCTACCATAGTTTTACCGGCCCTAGTTGCTCCTTCACCTAAGATACCAGTGGTAGCAGCAACTAAGAACCCACGGGAGTGCAAACCGGTTCAGCCTAAAGAGGGAGCCGGGGCTTTAATAGTTCAGGCCCCTATGGGTGAAACGATCATCGACCTGCCCCCGGAAATGAGCCCATATTTGGTTGTTTTAACAGGGGTCCCTGAATTGAGTAAGCCAGGTCAAGAATCATTTATGGCCTTAAAGAATAAAGTTTCTGACTGGCTAAATAAATTCAGACCACTACCCCCGCACATTTCCAGTAAAATACTTATGGTACGGAGGGTGTCCTGGGTGGGACATTTGGCTAAGGATATTAGGGGTGATTGTGTCCTTGTTAATTTTAGGGACCCAGGACTGTGGGGTATATTTGTAATTGGAAACATCATAGGCCAGGAGCTACCATACAATCTCTCCCATTGTCCTATTTTAATCCCCCAAATCATTTTTCAACTTTTGCAGATGAGTGGACCCAAGTACAGCGAAGAGGGAAGGGAATGACCAATAGGGGTTGGCAAGTGCACCCTCCTGTTTTGAGTCAAATTCCTATTCAAAATAGGTTTAGCGGACTGGAGGCTGTTGATTGACAACAGGCATATGGGGGAGTACCTTTCGGTACTTTTTCCCCCTCATGCAGTAGTAGTATCAGCCCTTGTGGAGTAGTTCAGTGTGTATGTCCTGAATCGCCAACTGTAGTCTCAGCGATTCTGGGGGGTGATATAGAGAAAGGACGGGGTCCCGTTGTGGTAACTACCGAGAGGGCCGGGGGCACTATCAATATAGCGGGGGAGGAACCGGGGAGGGCAGAGCTGGGTTCCAAGAATGTAAGGTTTAATAAAGGTCAGGAGTACTCGCCATGTTCCATTGTCAGTTGGAACATTTCTGGTTTAGCTGCTAAAGGCGATAATCCGGGTTGGGTTCTATTGGTAAGGCTGGAACAATGGGCAGAAGATAATGGGATTTTGGCTAGTACCCAATATGGTTTTAGGAAGGGGCGTGAAACCGTGGCAGTGTTTAAATTTAAATCTCCTTATAGGGAAGTACACGCAGGCTAAAACGGGTTACCTTTATCTCTGCTTTGCAGACTTAAGTAGTGCCTTCGATATGGTTGATCATTCGATTCTTTGGGCCAAATTGTTAGAAATGGGTGCACCAGAAGAAATTGTCTTTTTTCTTGCCCAATTATATACCAATCTCCGAACTAGTATACGATATGGTACTAATGGGGAGTGTACGACGAAGTTTAGGCTTCGCCGTGGGATTAGACAAGGATGTGTTCTTGCCCCACTTCTTTTTACACTTTTCATTAATGAGGTAGATGTTGTTTTAAAGGGGGTGAGCGCTGATGTTCCTAAGATTAATGGCCTTGACGTACCGGTACTGTTATATGCAGATGATGCCGTGTTACTGGCAAGGACCCCATTAGGGCTTCAACGTTTGATGGATAGTTTCTCTATTTTCATTGAGAATAGGAAACTACTCATCAACAAAACGAAAACTTGTATCATGACTTTTGGGGCAGGGTCTAGGAGACCTCAATCCTATTTTTCAGACGGGCACAAGGTCCAACAAGTACATAAATTCTGCTATTTGGGAATCATATTTGCAAAGGACAGTAGATGGTCCCATGAAACCATCAATGTGCGGACAAAAATGGCAAAAAGTGCCCATGGAGTTTTTTAATTTGCGGCTAAATTAGGGGAAAGACGTATATGGGACATGCTACAAATTTATCAAGCACGTAGCGTGTCCACTGCCCTTTATGGAGCAGGGGTTTGGGGATATACACCGAACAGTACTTTGCAAGTGGAGGAATATCTTTTCCTCAAAAGGCTCCTGTGCTTGCCTAAGTCAGCCCCTAATGAATTAATCCATAGAGAGCTAGGGATCCATCATTTGTCCGATTTGATCTTCTTAAGGCCACTCATGCTGTGGCGATCTGTATGGTTGAAGGAAGAGACCTCCTTAAATAGAGCAGTTGTAACTGATTGTCTCTCCCTTGATAACTATCTCAATATCCCGTGGCTAAAATATGTTGTCTCCAGTTTCCGAGATATCTATGGAATAGATATTACTGTGGATTGCTATGCTGCTTCAGTTTTGTCAAAACTTGAGATGAAGAATATATTTATGACCTACTGGGGGGAGAAACGGAAGGAAAGCACTGGCCAACTAGTTACTTGTATATTTTATAACAAATTTGTGGATGGAGATGGCTATCAAATCTATCTCAGTAATGTAACTAGAGCATCTCACCGGTTTGTACTGACCAGATTAAGGTTGGGTATTGTACATAATCTGGTAGCATTCCCCTCCTCTAAATCACATCCTGTTGGTCCCTGCCCCTGTGATGGCACCTCAGCACAAAGCACTCTACATCTACTTTTGATATGTAAACTGTACCATCATTTACGAATAAATTTTTTAAAACCAATTTTTGTAAAATATGGTGTACGTACCGTGCACGATTCAATGAAACTGCTTTTTAATATGTATGAAGTAGATATTTGTTTTTTTACTGCTACCTACCTTCTTAAATGTATCCAAGTAAGGAAAAGTATGATGTTTTAATTATCCGGATAGCTTAGTTGTATTATTGTACCCTGTAATTATTTTATATGGTGACGTTATGTAGTTTATATGTGCTTTTATGGTCATTTTTGCAATGTATCGAATAAAGCTTTATGACTGCTCCGTCTTCCAATCACGGCTCCATCGCCCCACCTTGTAGCAGCACCACAAAGCCTGGCGATCACTAGTGTTAAATGCACATATTAGTACAAGTTGTTGCCTACGTGTGCTTGATGATGGCGGTCTGCCCCAAACCCAACTGAAACAATGGCTTATCCTGGGCAGGAGTTTTGTCAGTGACAAGGTTTGGCCACACTTGGCCCCAAACCTTACTCTATTATCTGCTCCACGTCATATTGAGCGTCAAAAATCTGTAGTTATTACTACTGAGAAGGAAGACCATTTTTAATAAGGATTGCAACACGGAGTAAATATGCAGGACATAAGAGCATCATTACTGTGGGTAACTATCCTTAGAAGGGCGTCATCCATTTTTGTACAGTGCATCATTTGGGAAGTGCTTGTCCTCTTGGTGTGGGACTGGATGATTGATTGGTGATCATTGATAGGTGGATGGTTGGTCATACCAAGCTCATGACAGTAAATACTTTCAATATATCACATATGTACATCATGCATCCTTGCACCAAGATGATAGTTGTGCTACAGATGAAGATGGATTCAGTGTGGGTTCTGGGAGGGACGATGGTTGGCACCATTTTGTAACTCATTCTGGAGATGGTGAGCGTTCAAGGTGACCTTGATCGTAAGAAGGGAGGTGGTGAGACACAGGTCAGCAGGGAGTGAGCTCCCTGGGAGGTGGTACCCACACTGCGAACAACCAAAACATGGACGCGGCTCTAGGTGGTGATCCCTCCATAATATCAACTTGTCACCTATTGATAAAACCCATCAATGCTCCTGCAAGCACTACTGTCGAGGCTGTGCGAAAACACGAACATGAACAACAGGTCCAGAAATGAACAATTATTTCCCACTCTATACCTGCGCGAGAGGGGCAGACTGAACATGGCAGTCCATAGGAAAGAATCTGGTCTAACAATGAAGATGGGGAACCACAGCCCGCCAACCGCATCTCCACGCCGTGGTCACCAAGATGATGGACAAGGCTGAAACGCAGCAGACCTCTGTGGCCACCAAGATGATGGACAAGGCTGAAACGCAGCAGACCTCTGTGGCCACCAAGATGATGGACAAGGCTGAAACGCAGCAGACGTCTGTGGCCACCAAGATGATGGAGAAGGCTGAAACGCAGCAGACGTCCGTGGCCACCAAGATGATGGACAAGGCTGAAACGCAGCACACGTCCGTGGCCACCAAGATGATGGACAGGGCTGAAAGGCAGCAGACGTCCGTGGTCACCAAGATGATGGACAAGGCTGAAACGCAGCAGGCGTCCGTGGCCACCAAGATAATGGACAAGGCTGAAAGGCAGCAGACGTCCGTGGTCACCAAGATGATGGACAAGGCTGAAACGCAGCAGACCTCTGTGGCCACCAAGATGATGGACAAGGCTGAAACGCAGCAGACGTCTGTGGCCACCAAGATGATGGAGAAGGCTGAAACGCAGCAGATGTCCGTGGCCACCAAGATGATGGACAAGGCTGAAACGCAGCACACGTCCGTGGCCACCAAGATGATGGACAGGGCTGAAAGGCAGCAGACGTCCGTGGTCACCAAGATGATGGACAAGGCTGAAACGCAGCAGACGTCCATGGCCACCAAGATGATGGACAAGGCTGAAACGCAGCAGGCGTCCGTGGCCACCAAGATAATGGACAAGGCTGAAAGGCAGCAGACGTCCGTGGTCATCAAGATGATGGACAAGGCTGAAACTCAGCAGACCTCTGTGGCCACTAAGATGAGGGACAAGGCTGAAAGGTAGCAGACGTCCATGGTCACCAAGATGATGGACAAGGCTGAAACGCAGCAGACCTCTGTGGCCACCAAGATGATGGACAAGGCTGAAAGGCAGCAGACGTCCGTGGTCACCAAAATGATGGACAAGGCTGAAACGCAGCAGACCTCTATGGCCACCAAGATAATGGACAAGGCTGAAAGGCAGCAGACGTCCGTGGCCACCAAGATGATGGAGAAGGCTGAATCGCAGCAGACGTCCGTGGTCACCAAGATGATGGACAAGGCTGAAACGCAGCAGACATCCATGGCCACCAAGATGATGGACAAGGCTGAGACGCAGCAGGCGTCTGTGGCCACCAAGATGATGGACAAGGCTGAAAGGCAGCAGACGTCCATGGTCACCAAAATGATGGACAAGGCTGAAACGCAGCAGACCTCTATGGCCACCAAGATGATGGACAAGGCTGAAACGCAGCAGACATCCATGGCCACCAAGATGATGGACAAGGCTGAGACGCAGCAGGCGTCTGTGGCCACCAAGATGATGGACAAGGCTGAAACGCAGCAGATGTCCTTGGCCACCAAGATGATGGACAAGGCTGAAACACAGCAGACGTCCTTGGCCACCAAGATGATGGACAAGGCTGAAACGCAGCAGATGTCCACTGAGGACCACCTCTTACATACCTTTATAATAAAACAGCAAGGACATTACTGGGGATCTAGATCAAATAAGTGCCCTTTTTGAGGCCTACCGAAGTGATCCTGGTCATCTGCTGAGGAGCGCCATGTAACAAAAGGCAGATTCTTCTTTAGACAGAAGCCCCCATTTTGCACCTTACGAAGATGAATGATCACATTTCAATTTCTTAGCAGGATAGCCAAGACAACTGTTGTATATTGATTCTTCATGTAATATGTCTGACAGTGGTCCTTAGCTTTTCCTTAGTGTTCTTACTTACCTCCTTAGCCTCCCAGAATACCTGTGAGTGTTCTAACTTGTACCCGAGTGTTCTACTCTTGTCAGTTGATGGTCTGGTCAGCTGGCGAGGTGTGCGCTCAGCTGGGCCTTGAATAAACCTACATGTAACTTAACTAGAAGTATCCTGTCATTTACTTACAACAACAACCTGTGTAGTTCTTAAGCAAGTCCTCCACGTATCGTTACCTCGCATCTCCCTTGCACCCAGCCCCGCGCTCTCAGTCACCTCGATCCACGCATAGTATCTCCCATAAAGCTAATGATGGTCCATGTTTGATATCTCCCGAAGGTCTGCCACGGGACCAGCACACAGTGAGCTCCAAGCACCATCAGGGTATGGCAACCTCAGGATATGCCATCTTCAGAACATGGCTTCCTCGGGATACGGCAACCTCAGGATATGGCAACCTCAGGACATGGCATCCTCAGGATACGGCAACCTCAGGAAATGGCATCCTCAGGATATGGCAACTTCAGGACATGGCATCCTCAGGATATGGCAACCTCAGGATATGGCAACCTCAGGACATGGCATCCTCAGGATATGGCATCCTCAGGACACGGCATCCTCAGGACATGGCATCCTCAGAATATGGCAACCTCAGGACATGGCAACCTCAGGACATGGCAACCTCAGGACATGGCAACCTCGGGATGTGGCAACCTTGGGATATGGCAACCTCGGGTCATGGCATCCTCAGGACATGGTAACCTCAGGACATGGCAACCTCAGGATATGTCTCCTCAGGTCATGGCATTCTCAGGTCATGGCATTCTCAGGTCATGGCATCCCCAGGACATGGCAACCTCCGGACATGGCATCCTCAGGATATGGCAACCTCAGGACATGGCAACCTCAGGACATGGCATCCTCAGGATACGGCAACCTCAGGACATGGCATCCTCAGGATATGGCAACCTCAGGACATGGCAACCTCAGGATATGGCATCCTCAGGTTATGGCAACCTCAGGACATGGCATCCTCAGGACATGGTAACCTCAGGACATGGCAACCTCAGGACATGGCATTCTCAGGATATGGCAACCTCAGGATATGGCAACCTCAGGATATGGCAACCTCAGGGCATGGCAACCTCAGGGCATGGCATCCTCAGGACATGGCAACCTCAGGACATGGCATCCTCAGGACATGGCATCCTCAGGATATGGCAACCTCAGGATATGGCAAACTCAGGATATGGCAACCTCAGGACATGGCATCCTCAGGACATGGCATCCTCAGGACATGGCAAGCTCAGGATATGTCTCCTCAGGATATGGCAACCTCAGGACATGGCATCCTCAGGATATGGCAACCTCAGGAAATGGCAACCTCAGGATATACAGAGGAGAGAGAGAGAAAGGGGAGCGAGTGAAGAGGGGAGCGAGTAAAGAGGGACGGATGTGTGTGTGTGTGGGCGCATTGAGTGCATCACTCTCTTCTTTGCTCTACCCTTGCTGCATACATGAAGGAAGCTTGCACGTCTGAAGTCAGTGTTGCACCTGTGTGCCTGAGGAAAGCATACACTGCTCTGTGAAAGTGTTTACATTGATCCCAGCAATGCAGCTCGACCTTTGGCAGCGCATGCTGGTCCCTGCATTTGTCGCCGCGCAGCGGCCGCATGTAAGAGGGGTTTGTGTGGGCCATCCCAGAGACGTTTTAAGGCATGGACAAAGTGGGCTCTGGCCCAGGGCCCCTGCCATTCAGGGGGCCCCCTGATAGAGCCAGCTCTGTTCTGCACAGAGTCCTGCCCTGATGACCTTGAATAGGTCTTAAACTGATTGTTTTAAGTAAATTTTCTTTACATTTACTTTTAACGTGGGTGATGTGTGAGTCTATTACAGACATTTAGCGGAGAAATTGTGTGTTTGCTTCGTGCAGCATTCATATAAAAATGTCTTTTAGATCAAAACAGGACCTCGCATATGAAAAAAATGGCAGGGTGTCACAGGGATTATTTCCAGTAATATTAGTGAGCTGCTGCTGTGTTACAATATTGAAAACACACATCACTATAGCTGAATATTAGGTGTAAACACATTTAGAATTTGGACTAGTGTGCCTGCGCACTTTCAGTGACCTGGCCAAAGAGCACATGAAAGAGCTGAAATTGCATCATAAATTTAAAATTGTCCCAAACAGGGGCCCCCAAAACACGTTTGGCCCAGGGCCCCCAAAATCCTTAAGATGTCCCTGGGCCATCCCTGCGTTTGCTGCCCCGCAACGGCTGCAGGTCAGAGCGGGGGGCTGCGCCCAAAACTCATGCAGCCCTGGGCGGACCGACCCCCCCCCCACCACTGCGCCACTGATTGGTCCAGACCTTGTATACGAGGGAGACGCGTGCACCTGCTGCATGTACTCAACCTGTGCTGTGTGTGAGGGGACACTAATATGCTCTGCCCTACCTGCATGTGTGTAGGAGGGGCTTGTACTGTTGCTATATGGTACACATGTGTGCTTGATGCTACCCATCCCACACGCCTGTTCTGTAACCGTTCTGCGTGTGAGGAAAGCTTGCATGGTACCGCTCATGCCACACGCCTGTCCTGTAACCGTTCTGTGTGTGAGGGAAGCTTGCATGGTACCGCTCATGCCACACGCCTGTCCTGTAACCGTTCTGTGTGTGAGGGAAGCTTGCATGGTATCGCTCATGCCACACGCCTGTCCTGTAACCATTCTGTGTGTGAGGGAAGCTTGCATGGTACCGCTCATGACACTCGCCTGTCCTGCAACCGTTGTGTGTGTGAGGGAAGCTTGCACGGTACCGCTCATGCCACTCGCCTTTCCTGCAAACGTTGTGTGTGTGAGGGAAGCTTGCATGGTACCGCTCATGCCTTATTCCTGTTCTATATGTGACGGAAACGTGCCCGGCTCCTGTCTGTGCGCGGCCATTTCTATGTTTCGACTGAACTTCAGAAAACAGCTTCACTACACACTCTGTCTTTGCCAAATGTCTCTTTCTTTCTCCTGGCTGTCTCAGTGCGTGCCAAGCAGAGGTCACACAATCTTGTTTCCCTCTGAATCTGCCCTTTTAGGAGGTTTCAAAATGTTAGCATGCCTAATCGCCTTTTTATTTCATTTCAAAGCAAGGCAGTCAAAGAAAAAGCAAAACGAATTACTGAGTAGACGATACTTCACCCGCTGCGGCAGACAGAGACTTTCTGTCCCAGTGTCCCGCGCCTGGGCCCTGCCAGGCGCTCTTTGGAGGCCGCCTCGGTGCTTCAGGCTACGGGAGCCGGCTGGTGCCAGGGCGGGTGGGCACTGGTGCTGCAGCTGACAGCCAAGGTCACCGCCTGGGCCGGAAGCTGTCTGTACCTCACTGTACTGGCTGCAGTCTAACAGTAGCCAGGAGCAAAAACAGAGCGAGCAACATAGGCAGGGAGAGAGAACTGTCTCCAGTTTCCTTTTATAGAAACAGTCAGAAGACATGAACTGCCCCCTGAAGAATGTCACTAAACCCTCAACTGGGCCGAAATGTGTTGAGGGGGAAAGTCTTTAGCGCCTTCAGTTCATTGCAACCTGAGAAATGAAACATTTTGGAGTCAATCCAAAGTTATCGATGTCATGCAAGTTTCCATACAATTCAATGCAAAGGTGTTTTACCCTCCACACCACTGTGGATGGATGTTAAGGTCTGTGTGAGGCAGGCTGCCGCGTGGCCAAGCACTTTACAGCCCTGAAGACCAGGAAAGGAGGGGTGATTCCTGCGTTTGCCGCCCCCGCGACAAATTCATGTAGTAGGGAAGGGGGGTAGGTGAGTCGCCACCGCCACAGCCCCCTTGTTACGCCACTGTGTTGCGGTACCCACACTGCCATATTAATCCACACTTTGGGACATATTCATAAAAGGCAACATTGTGATAGGTGGCACAGGTGTGGTGATTGGTCACGAGACGGAAACTTCCCCACAGATCACCATGCAGGGATGGCAGATGATCAGGCCAGTGGAAGTATGCGATTGTGTGGACATTTTTGCATAATTATAGATTTGCCATTTGTGCCACATAATCCATCATCTGACGCATAATCGGCAGATATTAACCCCAAATACATTGTTTCTAGCTCAAATGGTTCACAAGTTACTAAAAATGACACCCATCTCCCCCCCCCCCCCCTCACCAAGGACCCCCGCACCTCTAGGCTCAACTTCCAGGAAGGAATGGAGGACGTTGCATCCTGGATGAGCAGCAGCTGCCTGAAGCTAAACTCAGAGAAGACAGAGGTCCTCGTCCTCGGACCCTCCACCTCTGCATGAGACAACACCTGGTGGGCCACCGTCCTCGGCAGCCCCCCATCCCCCACCGACCATGCCTGAAACCTCGGGATCATAATCAACTCCTCCCTCTCCATGACCTGACAGGTCAACGCCGGCGCCTCCACCCGCTTCAACACCCTCTGCATCCTCCGTAAAATCTTCAAATGGATTTCACTCCCCTGAAACAAGAAAGACCATCACCCACAAACTCTTAACCAGCAGACTAGACTTCGGGAAAAGTCCTCTACACCGGGATCAACACGTCTCTGCTCCCCAAACTCCAGACCATACAGAACACCGCAGCCAGACTCGTCTTCAGCATCCCTCGACACAAGCACATCTCCCAACACCTACGCAGTCTTCACTGGCTCCCCGTTGGAAAGAGAGTAACCTTCAAGATACTCACCCACGCCTACAAATGCCTACACAACACCGGACCCCAATATCTCAACAACAGAATCTCCTTCCACGTTTCCGAGAGGCACCTACGATCCACTAACCTCGCCCTCGCCAAAACCCCGCGCATCCGCAGAGCAAGAATGGGTGGAAGATCCTTCTCCTACATTGCGGCCAAGACCTGGAACGCGCTCCCGATAGACATCAAATGCGCCCCCACTCTGCATATCTTCAAGAAGATGGTCAAGAACTGGCTCTTTGACTGACTGGAGCTGCGCCCCCCCAGCAACTTGAGACCCTCACTGGTGAGTAGCGCGCTTAAAACCCCCTGATTGATTGAGATGACACGGGTTGCTGCTCAGTGGAAGGACCATTGCTGGACTGGTCCTTTTTCTGTTGTTTACTGCTTTAGGTGGGTGTTAAATTGGTAATGAGTTTTACCACATTTAGAAATGAAGAAGTAATGAAGTAATACTATTAGGAAATGTGCCGCATTATGCTGCATAATTTGCCTTTTCTTGCCACATAATTTGGCCCTCTTCTGCAACATAATTCCAGTGTCCCTGCCTATGATATAACTATCTTGACCAGGTTACGTTGGACCTTTGCAAGACGTCTAGACAGCGGCATCCCATTTACAGTCAGCAGTTGCATTTAAAAGCCCTTCAGACTCAGACGTAAATTTGTGGGATAATCCAGCGTTTCTCAACTCTGTAAGCTCGAGATAACCACGCATGCGCAGTACTAACTGTACCAAAGGATTGTGGGTACAGAGACATTAACACTTGATTTGCAAAGTTTTCAAAGGGAATTATGTGTTTAAAGTTGGATGAAAACTTTTATCTAAAATGTCCTTTATTCGAATGACACAATAAATATTCCCAGTTTCCGAAAGCACACCAATCGACATATCACTCAGCAGGACACCCTGCCCGCTATTGTTTTCTCTAAGTTCCTCATCATTCTACATAGGGCATGCGCATTGGATAATGAGAAACAAAACCAAGGTCTAGCTGATTTAGGACTCGACAGAGAGTTAATACCTAAAACTAATTACACAAAGTAGACCTCACTGAAACCAGAAGACCTCGGGGGATCAGGAAAATCCATAGCTTTAGGGATTGGTATTAAACCAAAATGCATAATGTTGTAGGTGTAGGCGCTGTACACTAAACCACAGCGAAGCCCACTTTACGCCATTTATATCCAAGGCAAGTAAAGCAACTCCTCCCAGTTCAAAAGGACTTAGGCTTTTCAAAAATGGCAGGTTTTCCAAGTTCATATATTTTCCTGCCCTATTAACCAATTACATGCAGGTATCTAAAAATGTATGAAAAACAAGAAACTAAACACACCTTACAAAATGATATTATATCTGTGAATATTTTATTAAAATTCACTTAGTTTAGAAAATAGCAACTGAGAAATGTAAAGTTTGCATTTATGGCATTTACAAATCTATAGGTTGCCATCTCCTTGGAAAATACAAATATTTTCCAACAACACTATTTACCGACTACCTAAAAACCAGAGGCCAAGACCACCTAAAAACCAGAGGCCAAGACCACCTAAAAACCAGAGGCCAAAACCACCTAAAAACCAGAGGCCAAGACCACCTAAAAACCAGAGGCCAAGACCACCTAAAAACCAGAGGCCAAGGTATTATTTTGATTTCTGCGTCACAACGAAAATGGAGTTAAATCAGACGGGTGTCTGATTTATATCAAAATGTGGTGTGGAAGTTGAAGTGTTAGCACCAAAAAACCTTCAACTATACTCAACAATTAACATGAAAATTCCTCTTTGGTTCTACTAAAAGCCGGACAAAAGAGGAAATCAAAGTGCAGATAGAAATATGCCTTCGTTTCTGAATTCTGCAAAAACTCACCAGTTCCGCGGTGGGACAGGGGCTGTTCATAGTCTGATGTCAATGTGGGTGTAATCCCAGCTAAGTATGAAGGCAAATCTAAGTGTTAAATCCGTAGGGATGCAATGACAGAGTCTCTGGTAGCTTCAGCACTTCTTCCAGAACCTGAAGGATTTCCATTAGCACCTTACTTATTAAGGCCACGTCAAACAATCCTAAATCTACTATGTAGGGCTGCAACTACTTTTGGGGAGATTTCTGTCTCTCTAGGGGATCCCAGAAGAACTCCAGGAAATCTGTGACTGCTCCAATGTATAGTATTTACTCATGCAGATTTTCAACCTGGTGTAAAATGCTGTCTGCCAAAATAGCCCTTTGAGGCAGCTTCAGCGATTTCACCAGACTTGGGTTCATCCACGGGTAGCTCGGGAGCGACCAGGGGCTCATCAGCTTCTAGAAAGTTCTTAAACATGGAGCTCAACGCAGCACATGATCTGGAGCTGAGTGGTGCCACCTGGGGCATATCACCGGAGGGAGCGATGCGGAGTTGTAGACCCTTGCAGTAGACGCCAGATTAACCAATGGCCAAGCTCCATGCTCAAACACACAAGCAATGAGACTGGCCGCAAGAAGCATGTAACATAACCACTCACCATCCTGTAAAGCCACCCTCTTCAGGGAACCTTGGCACTGCCAGTCCCACTGTGTGTGTCCAGGCTCTGTTCTGGGAAGAAAGTGGCGATTAGCTCAAGTGTGGGACTACCGGATTTAGAATCAAAGTGTTGAAAACTCTATAAAAATAATCTGGTGGGGGTGTGTGGCCAGCCAAGATGGCAGTGGAGACGTAATCCATGGCGGCTTTACTAACATCTCTATAGAAATGCGTGATATTGACCGCAAGTGACAAACCACTACTTAAGAATTGGTGAGGCAGCACTCACCGATCACGAAACAAGTGCAGTAGGTGTCTCCAGTGAATGGATTGAGCATGGATGAGGGTGGCTGACAGCGGGCCCGAACGGGCACGGAGCTGAGGAAGCACATTTGTTGTGGCAGGCACTAGGCAGCAGGCCATGGGCCGCTGTGGGGAGTAGCTGCACAGCAATCGCTGCACACGGAGAGGCCACCTAGGGGGATCTGCAACCCCCGTGCCGCGCCTGTGAGCAGAGGAGTGCGGCATGGCAGAACCGGGTGAGCGGGCCACCTCCTCCACTAAGGTTCAGGGGGCAAACGGGGGGGGTCCCCCCTGCCCGACCTGAGCACCGGAGAGGGGGAACTGAACTGGCGTGCTGGAGTCCCTATCAAGCCAAGACAGCGGAGACGGGAACCGCGACCTGCCTGGCCTCAAAACGGTGGCTAGGCAACCTACAACAGAGAGGTGAGAGGCGTGGCGAAGGAGTCGAAGTGGAGGCTGACTGATGACCAGGGGATGGAGTGAAATGAGGAGACGGAGACTATGCAGGAGGCGGTCTAGCCTTACCTACCCTAGAGACACTCTGGAGAACACCCGGACCGCGATGCCTGGCTTTAACATGGAGGTTTGAGGCCTCACACACGAGACTGACAGACAGCACTTCGAGGGAGTCAGGGAAGGCAAGTTGTGGAGCACAGCTGACATATACGATAATAAGGGGAAATCCAGTACAGCTCCCCACCCACCTACTCACTGACACTACTGGTCTGGACTCCCTGGAGCGGGGTCGCCTTGCACAGAGTTGTGGGCTGCTTTGGAACAGAGGAGACTGGTCGCATATCCAGGGACCCCACAGATGCTACAAGTGCAGGGGTTACCACGGAGGCCACGCTAGACAAAGCTCTGTGTCCAGTGGGGGTGCAAATTTTTTTATTAGTCCTGCTGCACATGTGAGGTCCTGACAGGCCACTCCAGGAGCATACATTCGCCCTTTCCCACATACTCCTGCAAGTGTAGTGCTTCTCTTTATACCGCCGAGAAAGCAGCAAAGCAACAGATTATCCAACTATTTTGCTCCCACAAACACCGGTGGGAGCCGACAGGCATCAAAAGATCGGGACCCAATGGCTCTTACAAAGGAGGACCTGCTTGCCTCACGAAGAGATTTTAAAAAGGAGCTGTGGGAGGAACTCAGGGCAGACATGGCTACCTCCCTGGAAACATTGAAGGGTGATCTAAATGAGAAATTAGCCTTGCTGCAACAAGATGTGGACTCAGTGGGGAGTAGAGTGGTAGAAATGGAGGCCAAAACGTTTGAGCTGGAAGAACACGTGAATCGTATGAATGACACTCCCCACTCCCTTCAATCTCAACTCCAACCAGCTCTATTAAAAAGTGAGGATCTGAAAAACAGGTCGCGGCAAGATAACATCAGGATCAGACACCCGGAGGAGGGGGCAGAGGGACTGTACCTGGAGGCTTTTGTGGTAGGTCTCTTCACCGAATGACTGGACTCATCCACGGTGAAAATAAAAATAGAAAGAGTTCATAGAGTGGGGAGGCTGCCCCCAGGTGATAAGCAGCGTGCGAAGATGTTCTGGCTAAACTGCATTCTTTTAAGATGAAAGAGACTATCTTACAGGTGGCCAGGAAGAGAGACACAGTGTCCTTCCAGGGAGCCACTTGTACCCTGTTCCAAGATGTGGCACCATCGACATTGGCCCGTCGTCAACAGTTCTGACCAGTCACGGACAAACTTTGGAAGGAAAACATTAAATACCGCTGGACATATCCATTTGGATTGGCCTTCGAATTTCATAATGGAGTCCACCACTTTTCCGTGGGGGTAGTTCTTGGGGGTGGTTGGGGGAAGTCCTTTCCTAAGGTAGAGAGGACCTTTGTGGATAAAGGCCCTGTAGGCAAAAGTGAGAGGCTTGAATTGGATTCTCTTGAAGACAGGGAGCCAGTGAAGATACCGCAGGTGATGAGACACTAAAGAACGTGGGGAATCTTCAAGATTAGGAGTGCAGTGGAGTTCAGGATTGTTTGGCGCAGTTGAATTAGGAAAGCAGGAAGACCCAGATAAAGGCTGTTGGCGTAATCCAATTTGGCCGTGACCAAGGGATGGACAATCATTTTCCAAGAGTCCTCTGGAATAATATGGAGCATCCTCCAGAGAGCCCTCAGGGCAGCAAAGCAAGTGGCAGATAAATCCTTGATTTGACGCTCAAAACTGAAATTTGAACCAAATTTTATTCCAAGGTTCCCAGCAACCAGTGCTGGGGGCGGGCTCTCAATTCAGACGGACACCATATGCTGGCATCTGGAACTGACTTGTTGCCAAAGAAGAGGATCTCAGTATTTTCGGAATTAAATTTCAGGCAGTATCCACTCATCTGTTCCACTGTTGCCTTCAAGCAGGGTTCATAAGAGCTCAGAGTTGCTGGTGAGCTTTCAATCCAGGGAGGACCTGGCTTGGCAGTTCGGGCTGGACTGTTCCCATGAGGCACAGGGTCAAGACTGATTTGCATATCCTGGGTTCAAACTGGAATGTCATGGTGAGTAAAAAAACGATGGATTTAGGCCCAGATCTCTGTACTGGGGTGAATGTATGGCATTGTTCTGCATTCTGTCCATCAACTGTTGTTTTTGCATTTGTCACCCCGAGTGGGACAGGTATGCTCAGACATGAGTCCCGTGCTCTCCATGCCACTGGAATCAAACTATCCTGGCTGAAGAGAGGTGAAACCCCGAAACCGGTCCTAGGATGCTTGGTTCCAGTCCAGGGAGGACCTGGCTTGGCAGTTCGGGCTGGACTGTTCCCATGAGACACAGGGTCAAGACTGATTTGCACATGGCTGGGTTCAAACTGGAATGGCAAGGTGAGCAAAGAAACGATGGATTTAGGCCCAGATCTCTGTACTGAGGTGAATGTATGACATTGTTCTGCATTCTGTCCATCAACTGTTGTTTTTGCATTTGTGACCCCGAGTGGGACGGGTATGCTCAGACGTGAGTCCCGTGCTCTCCATGCCACTGGAATCAAGCTAGCCTGGCTGAAGAGGGGTGAAACCCCGAAACCGGTCCTAGGATGCTTGGTTCCAGTCCAGGGAGGACCTGGCTTGGCAGTTCGGGCTGGACTGTTCCCATGAGGCACAGGGTCAAGACTGATTTGCATATGGCTGGGTTCAAACTGGAATGGCATGGTGAGCAAATAAACGATGGATTTAGGCCCAGATCTCTGTACTGGGGTGAATGTATGACATTGTTCTGCATTCTGTCCATCAACTGTTGTTTTTGCATGAGCTTTCATGAAAAGCCAGGAGAAGTTGGGTGTCATCCGTGTAGGAGACCACCCGCACCCCCCAGGTCTTGACAAGTTTAGCAAGAGGCTCCACATAGATATTAAAAAGGGTGGGGCTGAATGCAGAACCCTGGGACACTTCCCACTCCAGAAGCTTTGATGAGGAGGTAAAAGATGGCAGAAAGACTGCTTGAGAGCGATCTTTCAAGAAGGATTTGAGCCACCGAGGAGTATGTCTTTGATTCCAATACTCTCCAGTCTATCTAACATATTAGCATGGGAAACCGTATAGAATGTCGAGGACAGATCCAAAAGCATGACCATCACTGGGGAGCTCCGGTCAAGATTTTTCTTACTAAATTCTGAAAGCTTGAGTAGAGCAGACTCGGTACTGTAACACGCATAAAAACCTGATTGGGAGGTGTGCGAAAGGAGGTTAGACCCTAAGAAGTGACTTTTAACCCTTTCTCCAAAAGATTAGCAGCCTTTGAGAGAAGAGAACTCAGTCTAAAGTTGCTTAGGACTTTTGGGTTGGCAGATGTTTTTTTAACAGAGGGAGCAATTGCGCTTTTTGTCCAAATTTTAGGGACCACTGATGATTCAAGAGAAGTATTTGTTAGCTTGATGATGGGGTTAACCACAGAGGTGGCCTGATTTAGAATCACAGGAGGGCAGGAGTCCAGAAGGGAACCAGATTTACAATTATGTTTTCCTTAACCATTCATGAACAGATGCTCAGGTCACCCTTGAATGTTTTTCAAACAGGTCATCAAGCTTTCCATAACAAGATGGCCAATAAGCTTTTAACAATGATGAAGTATTTTTTAAAAATTCAAAGATGGATGCCCATGCATGCACACTCATCGGCGGCCATCTTTCAACTTTTTTTACAAACATTATTCCCAATAGTGATCACTATTGAGGTGCCCGGTGGGATGGGCACCTCCATCAGACCCACCAGACTTGGAGGAAACCATTCCTCAAGCTGCAGCGGCTCTCCCTGGCTCAGTGGGAGAGACAATATTATAATATTCACTGCACTCTAGAATCTCGTCCCATAATGCTTTGCGGGGCCTTTGGTTGGTATTGTATTTTTGCCCATAACTTTGCTTGGGGTGGTCCTAGGAGGATGGACCACCACTGAATCGTTCAGCGTGATCAGCTCTTTGTGTTCAAGAAATGTGTTTGGTCCTCGCCCTAGTTTAGGACGGACCCCAAAATCATCACCTCTCTCACTGCTTGCTATATTTCCAATCTCACTTTTGTGATGTGACTATATGCTCTTTAGCATGTAAAGGTAGAGTTGCTTTACCAAGGGTGTGTAAGGCTCCTATTTTATTAATTGGTTTGGAGCGGAGTTTTACCATGGAACTCCGGCTCCGCGTAGTTGCACACCACCAACTCTGCCCACCCTTAATAGTGAATAGGAAACCCAATTCTAATATAGGCACACGTTTTGTCAGCAAAATCATACAAGCATTGGCAAAGCCAATAGCTCTGCTGGTGGCCAATAAAGGCAAGACCTAGTGACTTTACCAACGCTTGTTATTCGTTTCTTTCTCTATATGAAAACTATAATTTCCTTTAGAGAATCACTGTACGTTATATCCCCAAGAAGCCCATTGCCCAGGATGGATTAGCTCCAGGCGTAAGTAGTAAATGCATTTCCAACATTTACTACGTACGCCCACAGAAGCCAATACCTGCATGTTTCCAGGGTAGGAAGCTGGCTGCAAGATATACATGAACATCCACAAAATTATGGGTTAGTGGACATTTTCCTACTTTTGTGGGGTCCCTGCCCAGAAATGCCCACAATTCTGCCCTTACCTCCAAATCTAAAAGTGCTGAAAATACACATTTGGAATTTACTTTCACTAAGTGTTTATTGTTTTGGGATCTAAGTTCTACTGAGCTGTGACTGTGGTCTCTGAATTGGTGAGTCGGGTCCTCAATTATTAGAATACACACAGAAAAGTTACAGTTCACAATATTCTAAAAATCAACAAATTGGGAGTGCCAGGCAGCGTTTGTAGCAGTGCAATAAAAGGAGCAAATGCAGAAACTGACTGCTTTACAGTCTGCCCTATCTGTGAATCTGCAAGCGAGCAGCTCAATGGCGTCAGTGCAATCCAAGGCAAACGCACTTCACAAAGTCAAACCTTTTCAAGTTTAGCAGGAGTGGATGTAAAAATATCTGTCATGCAGGCATAGTTTGTGCATTTATTACTTACGCATGGGCAGGATATCAGTAATTAAGGAGGAGTGGTGGTTCCAAGGGGTGGAACTAAGAGAAAGCGGGAGTGCCCAGAGATATGAAAAGAACATTTTGTGCAAACTTAGAAATAGGCAGGGCTTAATTTGAGCCAATGTTTTCCGGTGTTCGGCACCGGCACTTACTTATCAACATCGGCACTTATGACAGACTGCCACATGGTGGCGTTGTTTGTCTAATTTAGAGCTCAAAATAGCAACAGCTGTTTATGAATTCAATAAACATTAAAAATGACTAATACGTACTGCAAGAGCCATTCGTATAGCTTTGTGGGTCTGGAATAGTCTGAAGTGTCCCACTTGTAGGAGTGCGAGGGTTAGTAGTTGTGTTGAAACTAATTGGCAGAGCTGACCGTGGCAATGGGCTCCTATAGCGGAAGTGGGCTCCTGACTGGATCCCGGCACTCATATATTTTTGTTTTTACAAATAAAATACTGGAAATAGAACAGGGTAGCAGCATTCGCAAAAGTTTAGAAAATACCTTGCAATGGTTTGGGGACACTTATCTTCCTATATGCCGCAGAAAAAGTTAGCAATTATCTAAAGATTCACAACAAATGAGTGGCATGTATGGGAAAAACTATTTCAAACAAAAAACAACATAATAGTTAGTGCTATAAAACAGGCGCATGCTACCCTTCCATGTAAGTTACAAAGTATTTCCAAATTAATGGAATGAATGAATTACGTATGTGCGGATTACATGCCCACCATGGAAATTACTGTGAAGTAGGCAACAGTAGTTATTTACTCATATAGACAGTGCTATTTACTGGTGACAACTTTCTGCCAACACGTTTGTGAATGGGCCAGCAGCACTAAGTTCTTTGCTTTCTTTGCTGGCACCTTTATTTCAAGGTTGCATATAGTGTAATCACACTGAGTACCCAAATAATTGAAACCTCTCCTTTTTAAGGTTGAGCCTACTAGACAGTGCCTGCGCTATCTGTAGTATCTTCCAACCCCTGTGCTCTCATTCCAACCCTCGCCCACCGTTGCTTTCACGTCTCCTATTGCGTTGCTTCGGCGTAATCCCTCACACTTCCCTGTATTACCCTGTATTACTTCCAGGGGCAGCTTCTCCATTTGAGCGTCGCCCCACTAACCCAAATGCCCAAAAAAGCCCCAGAGGTGAAAAATAAAATGGTAATAAGCTAATTATTGCCACTTTTCATCCACCCATCTGGAACCGAGTGTCAGGGCCTGTTACATGAGAGCAGAAGGGAGGAGAGTGGGCTGCCTGGGCAGCCCAAAGTACGCATGTCCCTTTGGGCGGCCATCTTGCGTTGAGAGAAGCTGCTCCCTCCAATCCCGGGGCTGCTCTCATGCTGATGAGAACAGCGCCAGGATTGGTTAGGGGAGCTGTTGAGGGTCCCGCGCAAGAGGCAGAGCAGAGCGGAAGAAAGCCGGACAAGAGCGATGAGGACCTTCGATCAGGTAAGTGCCTTTTTATTTATTTTCTTTATTAACGGTCACCTATGCATTTGCTCGCCCCGCACTCAAGTGCTGCCAGCCATGACTGATCGCTTCGCCGTACGCCCCCACCCTCCTCTGTGTTGCTTCATTGTTTCCACCTTCTTCCCCCGTGTTGCTTCCGCTCCTCCAACGCTTTTACACATGTTATTTTCATTTTAGTGACCGTTCCAACTCGGATCGGTTGCAAAAAAGAAAATAGAGTGCCCACATCATTTTGTAGACACGCACATGTGTGTTGCGTGTGCCTACAAAATGACGCAGACAGCCTCGTCAAAGGCTTTTTTTTTTTTTACTTAAGCCAAACTGCACAGAATCATGGATGCTGTACAGTGCGGCTAAAAACCATTGGCAAAGGCAATAGGCCACAACGGTGGGACCTATTGGCTTTCCCAATGCTTGTTTGGTTCAAGACTCCCCTAACTCAGCACAGGCCTCCCTGCATACACCTTCACCTCGAATGCCCTAATCCATACACAGTATTCAAACTCCCTTAACCTGCTTTCATTCCCCCTTTTTATTGAAAAATGTTGTTCTCCATCTCAAGCCCAGCACAACCAATTTGCGTTCCTTTTTTCAAGTATATTTCTCAATATTATCTCTCTCGTTGTCTGTCTGTCTCCAGATCTCTCGCTTGCCCGTCCCATTGGCTACTCTCTGCTCGTATCGAGGAAGAGGTGTGGCGCCGCGGCCTGGGCGACTGACTCCGGAATCTGGGGATCACGGTTCGATCCTCGGCGCCGGCGGCAGATTAGCCCAGCACCATGTGACTCTGGGCAATAGCTTGCTTAATCTTCCCGACGGCCCCCAGCGCCTAGAGACCCTTACGGGTGATTGTTTGCGCTTTACAAATGTGGATTATTATTATTATCGCATCCTGTGCTCTGTCTTGCTCTTTTGTTCTCCCCAAATGACTGCTCTCAAGTCTCCATCGAACATCTGTGGCATCTTCGGGTACAAATCCTCAATGAACAACCTCTCTCCAGAGCCAATCCCTTCATCCTAAGCACTACTGACCTGGCAATACTGCTTGAGGCAAAGGGCATTTTATGAACATCACAAGCATTTTTAAATGTTTTTATACTTATACATAGTAAGTAAAGGTTTTTAGCAAAATCCACTCGGGGGTGCTCCAGACCATTCACACCCAGAAAATGTTTCCGAGATTTGAGATCTTCCCAAATTCTTTCAATATATTGGTGCCAGACTCCCTCCAGACGTGAATTTTTGGCAGGCTCTGAAAAACGAGGCTGAAATAAAGAATGGACCGGATCAAACCTTAAAGCAACTCTCTAAAGTTAAACAAATACTTAAATGTGCGGGTGGCGGTGTCCATAAAGTTTTATTAATGTTTTACAACTGACCCGTATTGAAGCAAATCAGAGTCCTGCATTCGCCCCTAAAGCACAGAACCCAAACACTTGTCGGGAAAAGAGCTTTGAAATATTAACAACCGCATCGTCCTCTGATAAAAGGATCTTTGTGGCTGTCCTTAGAAAGATGCTTCATTTCAAAGATCAAAAAAAGGAAGATACAGAGGGAGATACTAAGAGGTGAAGGAAGAAAGCTGGGAAAAGTAAAAGAAGGGAAGGGCAGAGGAGGAGGGGAGGCTAGACGGAAGTCTGGAAGGAAAGAATGGAAATATACAGAACAAACCAGAAAGGTAGAAATAATGGCATAATGCGAGAATTTAGCAAAAACAGACTACAAAAAGTAACAAAACAAATCTCGACCATACGTAAAACTCAACAAACACACATTTCTGCCTGTGCCCAATCCAACTGTCAAGCCCTGGCACAAAGAAAGGCAAAGACTGGAGTTAGAATACTAAATTATCCCTGTTCTAAAATGTTTGCCATTTGGCTGAATTTAGGAATTAATGATAGATGGACTATTTACCGTGGGATGATTTTTAAGGGCAAGATTCTGGCAGTCTGTTTTCATGGAATGAAATATTAAAAAATGGCCTGAAAGAATTGCGGGCAAGGAGAAGTATGGAGGAATAAAAGGAACGCCCAGAGCGGCTGAATTGATGACCTCACACCACCTCCGAGCGCTCCACTCAAGAGAAAAGGGTCTTCTGGTCTACCATGTCGAATGGTGTCAATAAGCCGAGGCGGATCAGTCCTTAATCGAGACCGGCAGAGGGTGGTCAGGGTTCCTGCAAGGTCTGAAGCCTTTATGGAATTGCTGTAAAGATCGCATAGTTCTTGGTCGGCCTCTAGTTGTGAGTGGACTAACTCTTCAATAATTTTTGGCGACCCTGGGAAACTGATTTGCCAAGTTGCCGTAATAAGTGAAGCTGCCGATAGTGGCAGTCACAGATTAATACAGGCGTCCCAGAATGCCTCAAGGACAGTGGTCATGAGTTCATATTGATGTTCAGGGATATCTGATGGTGGGGGTCATGACTTGATACAAGTGTTCCACTAGATCTACAAACTATGGCCCGACACGATATCGATGTTTTAAGATGTCGGAGAGCTGTCATCGTGACTTAATGTAGGCTTTCCTGGATATCGGCTGTGCAGCAGTGGCCAGTGAGGCTTCACTTGCAAAGGCATCCTGGAGAATATATCTTGCATACGGTAATGTTTCTTTCGAAAGAGACAGGGGCGACAGGCCATTTGTGCCCTGAGCTGACACTAAGCTCGTCAGAAACAGGGAACATGGACAGGTGGATGCCAGGTCCAAGACAGGGAATGGTACTCAGTAGTTGTTAGAAATGGGATCTCTGGTTGGCTAAGGCTTGCGTCAAAGCCAGGCAGAGACCACCACACTAGTCAGGGCAAGGGAATTACATGCCAAAGATAACCCCTGCTCACCCCCTTGGTAGCTTGGCATGAGCAGTCAGGCTTATCTCGGAGGCAATGTGTAAAGCGTTTGCGCAACACACACAGCAACAACATACTACGCACACCACAAAAGGAACTCCACACAAGGTTATATCAAAAATAGCCTTTGTATTATCATAAAACACATTAGAATAGTAATCGCACAATATACACTGTGCCAACCCACCCTGGGCAATATTTACAGGGGATTATATACACATGACAGGGCCAATCGGGCCACTGTCAAAACCATCACTTAGTAAAGATAGTAAACGTAGAACATGTAATAAACGTAGAACACAACCATTAATTACTGGCAAACACTGTACTCAGCGTCATCCTGTAACACAAACCATATTATGCACAGTATCACATTAGGCGTGAAATATATTCTGTGCCAACCTCATAAGCATAAACACATTATGCAATATTCTCATAAGTCTAAACGCATTAGACCATAACCTCCTAAGCATAACTCACATTAGGAAATAATCTCACTAGCATAAACCACAGTATGCAAATAACCTAATACCTAAACCATAGTAGAGAATAACTCAAACATAACACAGTATGCCAAACCTCATAATCATAAAACCCCATTAGAGGCATGCAACAGGGTGCGTAAATTATAGCAGATAAATCACATTTCCTTGCACCACATAAATCACATTAGGGCCTGGCGCCCTACAAACCTAACAGTCCCCCTGGCCAACTGGCCTTCGCAAAGGGGCTCAAAATGTCAGGGCTGCTACCAATGCAGCGGAATCCATGTGCGCAATCGCGCAGACCTGAACGTTGCAGCTGTCACTAAGTACTGTACAGCTGTGGAAAGTACAGGGGCAGAGGAGTGCATCTCACTCCTATCTCACACAATGCCTCCAAATACCTGTGGCCTAAACGTTGCAGCTGGCACTAAGTGCTGCGCAGCTGGGAATGAAGGAAAAGGCCTGGGCACTCACTATGCCCTCGGACGAAATATGCAAAAACGTGGTAGCTGCCTGTGCTGGTGCGGCACAGCTGAGAATCAGTTATTAGCCCTGGCACCCCTGTGCCCTCGGGGCCTTCACTGGGGCTCCACAACCAAAATGCCCCTAACGTTGCAGCTGCCCTCTCGCAAGCGGGGCAGCTGTAGACAAATGGCCACGTGGGGGGAAAGCACGGGCCCCTCTAGACCCTTTAACAATCATTATGCCACTCGTTGGAGCCACACGGCCTCTTTAACTAAACATACTCAACGTTGGAGCGGCCCTCTACCAGGCGGGGCCGCTCATGAAATGGGCACCGACACTGTGCCTCGAGATGCCCCCAACCAAGAAATGCCTTGTTGGAGCGGCCCGCTGCCAGTTGGGGCCGCTCAGAATCGGAGGACACGCCTGTGCCTCGATTGGCACCACCAAACGGAGAAGCCCCTACTCACCGGGCTCTCCATGCGGCTGGACTCTGCTCTCTCCTCTTCGCCCGGACACTCGCGCTGGAGCAGCTTCTCCTGCACAAGGGACTTCCCTGTCCTCATGGGAGCCCTGAGCAACCAGCGGCGGCCTTGGCCGCGTCACTGCTTCACCTGGGCCCCCTCCTGGGACCCGGGACTTCACTGTGGAGCCTGCAGGGTCCCGGGCGCCTTCCGCTCCTCCTTCTCCCGCCGGGGCTCACCTCTGCTTACGGGAACCCCGCACTGCCACCCGGACACCTCTTCCGGCCCGCTGCAGGCCCCGCCCACATCCTAGGCAAGGTTGCCTGACTACCTGTTTGCGGCTCGGGCAGCGGCGGTGATGTCCACAGACGGCAATGTATGCGGGGTGGGCACCCGCCATCAAACGCATGCATGAGCGGGGTGACCACCCGCAAAGGCAGACAACGTGGGGTGGGCACCCACTATTTAAATATAAAAATAAGCGGGGTGGGCACCCACCGCTCTCCCCTCCATTAGGGGGAATCCCCATGCTGGGATTCCTTCTGGGATGATTGCAGCTGAGCGCTGCGGAGCCCTCATGCTCCTCTTCTCCCAAATCAAGCGCTCACGAGGCGCCAAGGAGCCATGCTCCAGTAGCAGACAAAGGTCCTTCAGAGAAAAAGAGTAAGTCCTCTAGAGATGAAGGGGCAATGCAGGGCCCAGGGAGGCAAGCCCTCATGGCAGCCCCCCCCCCCCCCCCTGGGTCCCAGCAGCAGCACGCCCCAGCAGGATCAGCACACCAGAACTGAGCAACATCATGGGGTCACAGCCCCTATACTTATACCCAGAATTCCTTTGTCTGTAGTGCAGGGCATGGGGGAACCAGATGCAACTGGTTATGGGGGGATTGGGAGCACTTTGTTTTGCAATCTCCTCTTCCCCTTTGCTAGGTGACCAGACACACCACAGGGGGCGGAGCCAGCATTGTACAGGGCAGGCACCATCCTATTCAGAGTCAGGGGATTACCCCTCCCACAACTCTCAGCCCAGGTGTCCCATTCAGCCTAGCGCTGACTCATGCTGCCCCTCCTGGAGCCACACACACCTCCCAGCTCCTGTCACTCACAAGCCAGACATGCAATTCACATCAGGCAGGCAGACACATAGCACACAGAAATGCCAACTTCTAAAAGTCAAAGAACAAACAAGCGGTCCTGCCTCCAATCAGTAAGGCTGAGCCACTATTATCACAAAACAACAAAGAGTTGCCAATAATGATATTACATCAAAGATTTACTTCACTGGTGCATAGAAACAATCTGTCACACCATCAAGCCATATTTTGCTTATTTTCAATTTATTATAGCAATTTGTTATACTTTTCAGTTCAAAATTATTACTTTTTTTAAAAATACCACAAAAATGTATCACAAAAGAGACAAAAATAGCCATTAAAAAACACCCAGCCACAGCATTATTAAATACAAAAAGACTTTCATATTACATCATTTCTACTTTCTGCTCACATACTACATTCAACAAGCATTTATAACCCACACTAAACAACAAGCATTCCCAAAACCTCGACCTGGCCAACCGGACCTAATTGCATCAATTTTCAATGCCAGGGATAGTAGCCAAACATCAGCCACCTGTTTAACACAGTGGTCCTTTCCAGTGCACTATAAAAGAGATAACATAACCTTTTTTGAAATATGAATAAAATTTACTGTGCAAAGACACAAAGATCAACCAAAGATTGTTTGGCACAAAACACGCAAGGTCGACACGTTTCGAGCCCACTTCTTAAGGGGCACTCTTCAGGACCAAAAGTACTGAAATACAAAAAGATAGCAAAGTCTTATTACCTAAATACACAACTGCTTGCTCAGCAATAATCAGCGACATATCACGGCCAGTGTATGCTTGCTTACCTCAAGTAAGATGAACATAAATACACTAATGATTAAAGACGTTTGAAAAATAGAGCATCTAAGGAAGAATAAAGAAAGAATAGTTTTGTCCCAAATGAAAAATAGATAAATCGTCCTTATTTACTGTTTAAAATAAAGGCTCTTTAAACTTCTTTAATCATTAGCTGGACCCCTGGCAGCAGTAACCTTCCTCTTCCATTGTGACCCCTATATGGATCTATATGTCAGAAGCAACCTATATCACTTGAATGTGGATATATATGTCAGAAGCTACTTATATCCCTTGTATGTTGATCTATATATCAGAAGCGATCTATATCCCTTGCCTATGGATCTGTATGACGGAAGTTATCCCTTCCACTTCTACAATTCCTCATGACAGCAGTGACGTCTCTCACTTATATATGGACTGTAACATCAGTACCTGTTTATCGCCTTTATATACCTCCTCCACTTGAGCAGTTCTACAATACAGGGGTAACCTCTATCATTTGCATATGGACCTCTCAGAGCAATAAACTCTCTCGCATATAGATCCATATGACAGCAGTAACCTCCCTCTCTCGCATATAGATCCATATGACAGCAGTAACCTTCTCTCTCAAATATAGATCCATATGACAGCAGTAACCTCTCTCGCTTGTATACGGATCGACGTGACAGCAGTAACCTCTCTTGCTCGCTTACAGATCCATATGGCAGCAGTAACCTCTCGCTAGCACATAGATCCATATGATAGCAGTAACCTCTCGCTCGCTTATAGATCCATATGATAGCAGTAACCTCTCGCTCGCACATAGATCCATATGATAGCAGTAACCTCTCGCTCGCATATAGATCCATATGATAGCAGTAACCTCTCGCTCGCTTATAGATCCATATAATAGCAGTAACCTCTCGCTCGCACATAGATCCATATGATAGCAGTAACCTCTCGCTCGCTTATAGATCCATATGATAGCAGTAACCTCTCGCTCGCACATAGATCCATATGATAGCAGTAACCTCTCGCTCGCATATAGATCCATATGACAGCAGTAACCTCTCTCGCTTGTATACGGATCGACATGACAAAAGTAACCTCTCTTGCTCGCTTATAGATCCATATGACAGCAGTAACCTCTCTTGCTCGCTTATAGATCCATATGACAGCAGTAACCTCTCGCTCGCTTATAGATCCATATGACAGCAGTAACCTCTCGCTCGCTTATAGATCCATATGACAGCAGTAACCTCTCGCTCGCTTATAGATCCATGACAGCAGTAACCTCTCGCTCGCTTATAGATCCATATGACAGCAGTAACCTCTCGCTCGCTTATAGATCCATATGATAGCAGTAACCTCTCGCTCGCACATAGATCCATATGATAGCAGTAACCTCTCGCTCGCATATAGATCCATATGACAGCAGTAACCTCTCTCGCTTGTATACGGATCGACATGACAAAAGTAACCTCTCTTGCTCGCTTATAGATCCATATGACAGCAGTAACCTCTCTTGCTCGCTTATAGATCCATATGACAGCAGTAACCTCTCGCTCGCTTATAGATCCATATGACAGCAGTAACCTCTCGCTCGCTTATAGATCCATATGATAGCAGTAACCTCTCGCTCGCTTATAGATCCATATGACAGCAGTAACCTCTCGCTCGCTTATAGATCCATATGATAGCAGTAACCTCTCGCTCGCACATAGATCCATATGATAGCAGTAACCTCTCGCTCGCACATAGATCCATATGATAGCAGTAACCTCTCGCTCGCATATAGATCCATATGACAGCAGTAACCTCTCTCGCTTGTATACGGATCGACATGACAAAAGTAACCTCTCTTGCTCGCTTATAGATCCATATGACAGCAGTAACCTCTCGCTCGCTTATAGATCCATATGGCAGCAGTAACCTCTCGCTCGCTTATAGATCCATATGGCAGCAGTAACCTCTCGCTCGCTTATAGATCCATATGATAGCAGTAACCTCTCGCTCGCTTATAGATCCATATGGCAGCAGTAACCTCTCGCTCGCTTATAGATCCATGACAGCAGTAACCTCTCGCTCGCATATAGCTCCTCTGACAGCAGTGCCTTCTCTCGCTCGCATATAGATCCAAATGACAGTTCGTCTATAGGACATCTGAGTGACCCTTGCACTGGAGAGCAGACACTGGCTCCGCTCACAGCTGCACATCAGTGGGTGAAAGCAGAGGCGCCTTGACCCTCCGAGCTTCTCGCAGCTATGTCTGCGGTCACTGACACGGAAGGCGCACTCAATACACCACTTTCAAGCTGAGTAAACATATGAGGGGGGCACGAACAGCAATATCTTCACAGGCATTTTACCGAACCCTTGAATTAGACTCAGATAAATGTTGTTTGTGCTGTTTGGCCAATTACAGAAACATCTGGGCTGGTCGCAAATCAAGCCCATCATTTCAAGTCCCGGCCCCAAGCATACAGTGTAAACAGCCCCAAAAAATAACTTCTATTGCTTTTAAATGGGGTTTCAGACAATGCTGGTGTGAGGAAGGGGGAGGGGGGGGTGGGGGGGGGCATCTTCACCTTGGTTGAAGAGAGGCGGGGTTCCCTGGGTTCACAGTACAGAGTCAAGATCTGATACTTCCAGCGGCACTCGGGGGCCCTCACACTACTGCTGCCAACCAGAGTGGCGCCTGGCATCGCCTTTGCCCTGGAACGGGTGCACTCTGCTGACGAGAGAGAAACCTGAAATCATAGGCACAGGCCGCGGGTTTGGCTTTTCTAAAGTGGACAGGGGCAGAGGCAGGGAGCTATCAATCTGGTTATCGTGGACAGTCAGGCCATGCACTGCTTGCGCCCTGGTACTACAAGGGATGCTGGGGCTCTGTGGCCGCCGAGGAACTTCTCCCCTAAAGGAAACTTTGGAAAAAGATGCCCCAACAGTGTATTTTGCGGAACTATTTTCCAAAGAAAGTGGATAAAAGGCACAACAAGCACTTCAAATAACCTGGGTATGAGATATAAAAAAAACTGTATTCTAAACACTAAAACCTATATAAATGGGGCATCAGAGTATTTTCAGCTGATTGTGCGCGAATAATCTAAAAATACCCAAGGGCAGTACCTATCGCTCACAGGTAAAGAGGGTTTTTAAAGGTTTGATAGGTTGATAGGTTAGCAGAAAATAAATAGACCAGACAGATTGGAGGTGTATTTGCCGTTTAAGTACAATCGGTACGTTCAGAAAGCACGGACATATGCAGGTAATTCTGTGCTTTGGATGAGATACCACAGGGTGTGTGTCAGAAGAGAAAGGATGGGGAGACTGGCTCTCAGCGAGCTGACAGTAAGAGCCCCTTTCCTGGGTTTATACACACGTTACTGCGTGACACTAACGTGAAAGGGGAAAGAACGTCAGACCAGAGGACGAGAAAGCGCTGCAAATAATCATTTGTGTTAAACTATAAGTGAAAAGTATATTTCACTAGAGAAAACCACCGAAAAGGGCTACCAGTACAATGAAGCCACTACTTCGACCTACCACCACTATAGTGACCAAGTATCTATATATGTAATTTACCACTGCATCAAAACACTAATATTGTCTGTAAATCTATATTGACCTCATCCCTAGCCCATCACCATTCACCCATGCCCAAACTACCACAAAAGCGACTTATGAACCTAAGCTTAAAACTAAACATAGCCCTACCACAAATCTTAAACTTAACCTCACCGCTTACCCTAACCAGAATCCTACAACTTCCTTTAACCCAAACTTTTAACAAACCTCAAGGCTTTATCCATACCTCAACACTAATTCTAACCATAAATCTAGAGTCAACCCTCTAAGTGTAAGCCTAACCGCACCCATTATACTAATTGCAATCCTAAAACTTCCTTTAACCCAAACTTTTAACAAAACACTAGCCTTTATTGTTACCCCAGCACACTTTCTAACCCTATATTTAGGCCAGGCCTAATTCCTTCCCCAAACCTTACCTAGAATGTATCGGGAACTATCAGTTTGAGCTTTGATACATATTGTGACCACGTTTTACTTACATTTTCATCATTCAAAAAAATTCTCAATTCTTGAGATGCAATTTCGTTTTAGGTCTGGTGTTATCGAACACCTTCTCCTTTTTTTTTTTTAATAACAAATTTTATTTGGTCATTTTGCAATATATCGGGCCACAGCCCCACAGTGGCATAAACGGATAATTGGACGACATTTGCAGAAAAATCTATTACCACTAATATAAACAGCTCTACACCTTCTCCTTTTACTAAAATTATACGCATAATATTCTTATTCATAGGGTCTTTCAGACAGCCCTATTCTTCCATCGGTCTGTTATTATTTCATTCACATTTTTTTCTGCCCACAACAGCATAAAGTATGCGTCAGCTCACTTAACCTATTGGCTAACCGCTTTCTTCCCTTTCACAAGGCGCACATCCACATACAAAGTAGCTCCCTAAGTGCTGGTGCATACTATGGCAGTATGTGCTTTGTGAGACCCCAAAAATATTTCTGCTTTCATTCAAATTTTTTTTTAATCATTGATGTAGGCCTGGCAACTTTCCCAACACACTCTTGCCAAAACCAATACAAGGCAAAATAAGCATTGACAAAGGCTAAAAGCTAGTGGCCAGACCAATTGGCTTTACCAGTGCTTGTTTTGGTTTAAATTACTCACCAGTGATCCATTTTCAATAGAGAAAGACGCCTTGCTTGACCCTGGGCTCTGACAAACCTCGCCTTTTAGTTAAGTGTGTCTGCAAGCTTGAGATTCTACATTTTCGTATCTTAATCAAAGCATTTTGTTGCAGCGTGGCTTGGCAGTTCTGGCTGCCCTTATTGGTTGGTGTAGGCCAAGATGGAATGACACACTTAAAGACAAGATGGTGGAGGGGAGAATGGGGAGTCCCAGTCACTATAAGATGTGGACACCCCAGTAATGGCATGCGTTTCCGCATAACTTATAAGGACATGGTTTATGGGGAAATGAGGAAAGCCTCTTTGTAGGATTCGAAATCCAGAACTGAAGGCCTCGTCTGTTTAGTGAGGGTGGACATTTTCCAGGCAATCAATTTTCCTTTAAGAGGAGTCTGCTACAATGCTCTTTTCTTCCAGCAAAGAAAGTTTGCGGGTAAAAAACTAAAAACATAGTCTGAAGGGCAGTTGTCACCTTCATTGTTTAAAGTCTGTCTTACTTTGACAAAGGATGAAGGGACCAGTTTTCTCCATAAATATGATTTTCAGAATCACTTTTTTTGCAGTGCTCAATTTAGGCATTCAGGGCCATATGTAGGAAGCCAAATAGCGAGCGCAAATGCTGAAATTCGAAATTTGGCTGCTTGCAATGTAGGTAAGTGTAAACCTACATGCAAAATAAGGAATCACAAAATTGCGATTCCTTATTTTGCGCAAGCATTTAGAGAATCGCAATTTGCGATTCCCAAAATGCTATGCTGGTAGGCATTACAAATTGCGATTTTGCCTTAAGGAATCGCAAAATGCCACCAACTTCAAGTTGGTGGTATTTTGCGATTTCATTTCAAAAAGCACTTTTTGGCTTTTTACAAAGTGCCATGTGGCACACATACATGCCCTTAGGGCATGTATGTGTGCCAAATGTGCACACATGCACATTTCAGGGGTGCAACAGGGTGTCCTTTTGGAACCCTTGCACCCTTGAAATTGCGCCTGCAATTTGCGGATGCCTCTTGGTGACTCGCAAATTGCGGGCGCCAATCCTATTCATTCCTATGGGCCTCTTAGCCCATAGGAATGAATGGGATGGGATTCCTTGATTGTGAATCTCAATTTGCGATTCGCAATTAAGGAATAATAAGGAATCGCAAATATTTTTGCGATTCCTACCTACATTCAATTTTGCAAGTCCTTAATAGCGATTCAGTAAAAATCGCTATTAAGGACTGGCAAAATTGAATTTACCTACATCTGGCCCAAAGTTCCAATCCTAAATATTATCAAGAACTGTGATACCACTGCCTTCCTCAGGGGGCGATCATGTCAGGTATACAAAGACCATTTGCAGGAATATTTAAGTCTCCGTATCTTATTTAGAGCTGGTGGACTGGACACTCAGCCGACCTCTCCCTGGCCACCGTCCCACACTTCTACGGGACCAGAGCAGGTGGAAGGTCCTTCTCCTACCTCGCAGCCAAGACCTGGAACGGTCTGCCCCTTCACCTCCGACGGAGCCCGACACTGCACCAATTCAGGAAGGACCTCAAGACCTGGCTCTTCGAATGACCCCAACGGAGCTGCTCACTCCCCACCCCTAGCGCCTTGAGACCCTCACGGGTGAGTAGTGTGCTTTACAAAACCCTGATTGATTACAATTAGTGGCATCTGAAGTTGGGAGCCCAGATGTTGCATGTATAATAGAATGTCACTTGTAAACTAAAAATGTGAGGTTCTTTCTTCCATAGTGAAAAATCTCAGATCTGTATTACCCTGGATCTGTAGACTTTTCAATTTGATGCAGACACTATTCAAAGCCAAAAAGTGTTGGCTAATATTAGGAATTACCAGGCGTATTAGATTCAGAATTATTGATCGCCCCATTATTCCTATTTCTTATTGGGCCTCATGGTCCACCTATCAGTGGGACATATTTTCAATGCACCCTTGAGTTACCATTAGCCCCTGCATTGGTAATTCCAGGGGTGAGGAAGTACCGTCCCATTTTCTGGGCCACTCGTAATGAGGGCCAATGAGAACAAGCATGTGCAATGCAAATAGGTCTCGCATTTGTGAGTTAGAGCTATTGACATTGTAAATGGCAATGTTTTTACCTACACGTTTTATTTTTGGAGTGAATGTATGTAGTGTCCAAAATCCCTTGGAAAGGTCCTGCACTTCGTAATAAATATATTGAAAAAGACGCAAAGTGTGGATTGTGTCAACAATTGCTTGGAACGTACCTCATGGGTGAAGTGTCGCCACCCATGCACACCGTGGTGCTTTACTAATGCGAAACTCATTAATAAAAGTAGTGCTTACAGACTGACCAACGCGATCGGGATCGGAGCATGTGAATCTGAATCCCGGCTTTTCTTTCATTTTCTAGACTATTTGACTCACACGCCTGCGTCTTGGTTATCCCCCAAACACTGGGAGGCAATGAAGTTTGCCACGGGGGCGGGGGCAGGAGGGCTTCGGGGGTACATGAAAACGTATTCATTGCCTAGTTGTCTAAGGTCGCCCGCTGCTATTAGTTAAAAGTGTGCAGATTTCTTAAGATCTTAAGAGTACTTTACTCGCATCTATGAGAAAATCGACATTAACTAAACAAAATGCCAGAATGCGTCAGTTTTCACAGTGTTTTAGACAGTACTGGTTGCTTAGTTTCATTGCATTAATTTTTGTATTTACTCTTTTACACAGCATCCAAAGTAGGTTACCTAACCCCAAAGCCCTGAGTTGTTAAATGACCCATAGAAGTTTGAGCAAATGTGTCCAAATGTAATTTTGGTAGTGCCATGGAATGATCAGCCAATGAGGTACTCGATGAGCAGGTATTTAACTACACGTTCAAAACGTACGGTATTGTGGCTGTTGTTTGTTTGTACACAACCACGTCTCTGAATGTGTTTATTAACACAGAGCTTCATCTACCAGACAGTGCTCACAGAGGGGCGACTAAAGCACAGAACAAAATGTATTCATTTATCCTGAGTGTGAAGGCACCCGGAAGGCTTAGGTGCCCGCCCAGAGAGGCTAGGGATGCCAGCGCTTCTACAGACTCTGCCATGCTCCTCTGCACCAGCAGGGCACAGCTCAGAATCTGCCGCTTCTGCTAAGAATAGGTGAGGGGGATGAGGTTGGGGCATCCGGGAGTTGCCGGCAGATTTCCAGGTTATTGAAAGTGATGATTCTGACGTGAGGCAATGGAGGCTGACTTTGTATGTTTGTCTGCACCAGTCTCTACCATCTACCGGGCTCAATGTCACGTGTCCATTCATCTCTCTTTGTTAGAGGTGCGCGAGCCAATATATTAATTAACAGGTAGAGCCAGCAGGAGACGAGCCAAGCGTATATGAGCAAATGGACGAGCCGTGAAAATGATCGGCATATTAATCATACAGTAAACATGATGTAAATGTGCGATAATGTCTCTTCAGAATTCAAAAAAGTGCATTTCTTTAGCGCATCACCTCAGTAAACAAGAATATAGCACTGAATTGAGAGGAAGTTATTAAAAGTGCTCGTTTTAACCATGAGTTAAAACACTGCCACTCCTCCCGCCCAACAACAATGCCATTTGTGAACTAAGAGGCGTCAATTGCCATGCATACCCCGAATGTTGTCTAGAGTCTTATTATATTTAGAGTAACATTACAATCTAGTTCATTAAACACGAGAAGTTTTTGTACAGCACGCATCTTGAACTTGCATATTGCAAGGTGGCAATAATAAAGATGAAAACGTAAGTGCCGGCAGACAAGAAAACACGAACTCGAGTGGGGGGGTGGGGGGGCAAGGATGAGAAGTCACAGACTGAGGGAGAGGGCGGTGGGGTGGGGAGACAGGGAAGAAAATAGTGTTAGGAGTAAAGGGGCCAATAGCTGTGGAAGGATACAAATGATGAATGAGGAGGGACTCACAAGCCTCAAACCAATCGGAAGGCAGCATTTAAGACAAAAGTCAATGGGCAGAGAGTGGGCGAAGCTTCCACACTACAGTATATACTGCATGCCTCGCAAAGCGATGGCAGCACATTTGCGCTGCAACGCTAGGCGAGACCTAAAATGTGTGTGGAAAAAAGTAGGTCTATGGGAGAAAGAGAATCAAATTCAGAGACAGTCCTGCTACTACCGGGGCCTTCCCTCCATTGAGGTGGTGGCAAAATGATCTTTTATGTCTTATTTTATTACAGTTTGCAGTGGAGTACCCAATATGTCATGGGTCCTAATGCAAGGAAGGAAATGCTCCCCCTGGCTGCTGTTTGAATTACTGAGTACAGCAATAATCAGTGTTCTGTGGGTCCTTAAGGTCTCTGGGCCCGGTACCACTGCTCCTGCTGCAACAATGGGAGCTACGCCCCTGATAGTTTGTATGTACCACAGAAGGACACAAAGGGAGACGTGAGGGTATGTAGTGACACACACCAGCCGACAAAAGTGATCATGTGTGAATGACATCTAGGTCTGCACATCCCAGACATGTTCAAACAACTGAACACCACCAAAATGTTCTCCAAACTTGACCTGAACACAGGAGATTATCAACTAGAGCTGTAAGAAGGGTGTCGATACATCAAGACATTCTCCACACACCTTGCACTGTTGAGGTATAAATGCTTGAACTTTAGGATATCGGCGGCGGTGGAAATATTCAATGAGATAGCCCGCAGAACCTTACAACCAGTCTCCAATGCGTTCAACTAAAGCAACGACATCCTGGTATTCCAGCAAAGGAAGCAGAGCATGATGCTGTACTACACTGGATAGGTAAACAACTGAAGGGCACAGGCCTCACATAAAATGCTGGGAAATGCGAATTCCACAAAACAAAACTATGGTTTTTCAGATGCATCTTCTCAGAGAAAGGAATGACACCAGATACTGACAAAGTCAAGATGATCACCAACACAGCTCCACCATATGATGTTAGAGCACTGAGGTTGTTCCTAGGATTGGCAGCTAATGCACCAGACACATTAAAGTCTACCACAGTGATAACACCTCTAAGGAAAATGCTGAATTTAAATGTCTTCTGAATGTGACAAGAGCTTCAGAAGTAATGGCAACAGTCATGGCATATTTTGACCCAGAACTGCACACAGAGCTGACAATGAACATCAGCCCAGTGGCTTTTGGGGGCATCCTAGCACAGAATATCTCAGAGCTTTAATCCATAAATCAAGTAGTGGCATAAACCAGTGGGAGCCTGTCAGACACAGAATAAGCACATTTTGAACTGGAAAGACAGAGACTAGCCATAGTGTGGACTTGTGAACACTTCCACATGTTCCTATAGGGCAAGAGGTTCACTATCATAACCGATCACCAAGCCCTGCTGAGAATCTTTGGAAAGGCCAAGCGAAAATGCCCCTGAGAATCGGGAATAGGAAAGACGACTGCAGGAATAGGACTATCCAATTATCTACAAGTCATGGAAAGAATAGAACGCTGCTCTCTATTTCTAACGGCATCCGCTGAGTTCAACAAACTCAGGCCTGTCGGTTGCCAAAGATTACCCACAATTTCTAATCTGCACAAGCATACCAACAGCCCTCTCACTCCAACAGGTCATAATAGTGACAAACCAAACCAAAGACCTAGAAGCCGTCAAGCACCTGATCAAGACGCGAATGTGGAGACATAGCCAAGAGGGGGGGGGAGACCGACCCAGCAGATATCAAAGTATTTTTTAACATTCAGGAAAAATAAGCCATAACAAAAGAAGGACTCGTCCTCAGGGGTTCCAAAAAAGCCCTTTGATAGAACCTGTGGAAACAAGCAATCTCGCTTGCACATGGAGGGACCGTAGGATAGTAACCACCAGGAGAGCACTAACGGAACAACTATGGTTCCTAAAGCTGTACGACAAGGTCAAAATGGAGCAACAGACATGCCACACAAGCAAGTGCATCACCACAGCATTGAGACCACTGACAATTACAGAAATACCTGAGAAAGCACTGAACCAGTGGCCATCCACTTTTTTAGTCCCTCGTCAGTCAAGTTTCTTCTGATACTCATGGACGAATATGCCCGAATCTCCCTAGTGATAACCGCTTCCTCTGAGGTTGCCACAAAAGTGATCCAGACCTAGAATGAAATTTTTTGCGGCATGGGACCTCCAAAGCACCCTAAAATCAGACAATGGCCTGCCATTCTCCAGAGGACAATTCAGAGATTTTGTAGCCCAGCGAGTCCTCGAACACCGAAAGATAATGCTAGTCTGGCCACAAGTCAACGCCATGCTGAAAATGTTCATCAGCATGTTAAAGAGAACAGTACAATGAGCTACGGCGGAGGGCATAACATTGTGCAGGCGCACCAGAACATTCCACACTCAGCTACAGGAGAGTGACCAGCCACCCTCATGTTTGGGAGGCCCATTCTCACCAAACTTCTGCAGTGGTCTGCCATGATGACAAATGACAGAGCACCACGGACAGAGAGGAAAAATAGGATGATCAAGATATAGTCGGACACCAAGAGACGAGTTAAAAAATATAAACCTCAAGGAAAAGGAGCGGGTAGTGGTCTAGCAACAGCAAAAGAGGAAGTTGGACACGCCCAATGGCATGGATCCACTAAGGGTGTCAGACTGGACAGGCAGCATGGTCATGGTCTCCCAACCCGGGAACTCCATCATGAGGAACATATTTCACTTCAACCCGTCAATCATCAACCCAGCATCAAAAGAAGAAGGCAGGACATAGAGACAGTTATGGAGGATGAGCAAGACCCCAACAGAAAGGGGGCAGATGAAGGATGGACGACCGCCATGCGACAAGAGGTGACAACACGCTCCGTAATCAGGTCCGTATGACTGATTAAAGAAATGTGACACAGACAGGAAGAGGTCTAAATTGGGGGGGGGGTGTTTCAAGGCAACAAGAGGGGGTCTCAATTTGACAAAGGAGTTGGTGTGTTGTCGGGAAGAGCTATGAGCATAAGAACACTGAGGACAAGAGGGCAGGAACATGAAGTGACCTCATGGGGGGGGGCGGGACGGGAGAGGATGACAGGATGAGGAAGAGAAGTGTGGCGTGGGCGGAGCAAGTTAAACAAACAATTTTGGGAATAAATGAAAGTTGCCATACCTCACCTGATGCATCCATCTCGTTACGTAACCAATTGACAAGACCCGGCCGTGAGCAAGAAAGTTACCAGTACCAAGAGGTAGCAGCAAAGAAAACAAAGCGAGAGGGTGTAAAACAGTTACCAATACTGGGAAGAGTGGAAATAGTCGATGTTATAGGGTGGTGTCCTTCATTGTTATCTGTGACCATTCCAAAAATTTCGAATTTTAAAAGTGTTTTTTATTACATGCATTATTTAATTTAACTAACTGTACCCTAATAATCCTAGCACTCCATAGTACCTCTGAACCCTTAATACACTCAACTACTACTTGAGGGTACATTTCCCTGAGCCCTAAAAAGCCGTTATTACCGCTTAATGCTACCAATCCCTGAACCCTACCAACCCCCAAACCACCCCTTAATGCACCCCTCATTAACCACTAAAAACTCCTTATTACCATTAACGGTTCCTGTCCCTGAACCCTAAAAACTCCTTCCTACCCGTTAATACTAACCTTCTCTGAATCATAAAACATGATTACTACCCCTTAACACTACCCTTTCCTGAACCCTAAAAACCCTTACTACCCTTTTAGCTAACCATCCTTGAACTCTAAAAGCTCAGACCCATCTTTTAATGCCATTGTTCCCTGACCCTTAAAAAACCCTTACTATCCCTGAAATCTCTCCTCCCATGAACACCAAAAGCCCCTAGCTACCCATCGAAACAACCAGTCCCTGAATCCTACTAACCCTTACTTACTATCTCTTAACGCTACTTTTCAGTGAATCCCTGCACACGCCTTACTAATCCCCTGCCCCTTACCCACCTCACTGTAAATGCTCCTCTCCACTTTAGCAGGAGTATGCCCCTTGCACCTGCTTCCATGTGCACTTACCTTTGCCCTATTAGGCAAAACATCTTTAGTTTTTTTGTAGCCATAATATTTTCATTCTATCCTTCAGTCGACAATTTTTGTCGGTCTACTTTTTCCCAAATTATCTTTTTACTGCAAGCCTCTTTCACTGAACCCAAGTTATCCCCTGGAGCGTGGCACGCCGGAGGCTCCTGTCTGGTCCCGCACTCCCAATAATCTCGACTACCATGCAGGAGAGTTTCTTCTCCACCAGGTAGGACATCTATGCATGTCTCAAGGATGGTTACCTTGGTAGGAAGCTCTGAGGTTATGCTGGTACACAACTACTGCTGGGGACATTCAACCGAGGATCCATAAAGACCACATTTGGACAAACACCCACTTCCTGCCCATGTACTCAGGGCTGGGGTAAAACAAGACCCACGTAGCGTACAAAATCTATAGAACACTGCCGCCAACCAGCAGCCTCCTTGTAAAGGACTCAAGAAGCCTTACACCACTAAGGGTAACTAGAGTTCATACAAGTGATAGACAAGCTTTTTTTGGGAGTCAAGGTGACGCAATTTGTTCTACTTATGAGAGAATGGGATGCATCTTTTTTTAATAAGGAATGTTTGTTACATTATCTAAGAGTAGGAAGTGGTTCATGGACCTTCCTTGTGACCCCTTACCGTTTGTGAATGCATTACTACTACACTTCTGTAGTCAGTAAAGCATTCAAGTTTTGCAACCAGATTCCGGTCGCAAAACATTAATACATACCATTCCAATTCGTTTTTTCGAAGCAACGCTGTAAACATCCCCCTTCTAAATACCGAACTGGAATTGGTTCGAAAACAGAGCCGGACTGGCCATAGTGGGCACCGGGCGTTTCCCCAGTGAGCCACCAGGGTGGGGGGCTGGTTTGGACCGCTGGGGGGAGGGGGCAGTTTTGTTACTAGGGCCAGGTTTTCGGCCCCCTGTAACAACAAGCATTGGCATAGCCAATAGGTCTCGCCTTTGGGACCTTATAAGTGTTTAGCTATGCAACAGTTGCATAACTAAATACTTATAAGGTCCAAAAAGCGAGACCTATTGGCTATGCAAAGCGGCCGTGAAAGTGATCACGATCAAACATCAAAGCGGCAGTGTGGCCGCGAAAGTGAAAGTAATCGCGGTAAAGCGCGGCGCGCGCGCCCGCGCACATGCACTGTAGCTCTAGGCTGGCCTGGTAGCACTTTTTGGAGCCTTCTCAATAAGTCTCGCCAGACCAGCTCATGCGCTGGGTCAGGCGAGACCTAAAAAGCAGCAGCGGTGAGACAGGAGTGGTGATTTCCACTAGCACCCTCAACCCCGGGGGCCGGCCGAGCTGTTTGACAGGGCCGATTTCGGTTCCCAGTCCGGCCATGGTCGCAAACCCCAGTTACGATTTGGTATCTTGTTATCAAATCGCAATTTGGTGTTGGTACCTAAGAAAAAGCATTTTTGCAGTCGCATGCGTTGACATTGTAAAAATGCTCCATACATCTGCTCCATAGTGTACACCTTTCATTGCTAAAGCTGTGTGCAGACCAGTGTATACAATAAAAGATTCACACTTATATTGGATATGTGCGCCTCCTGCCCCCAAAATACTGGTATGAAGCGCTATATAAATACTACAATACAATATAGGATTTGGCGTCATTTATGCATTTATTCAAATCTGTACACTAGTCTCCGAAAAGTCTGCACTGTAACACTGAGGTCAAAAGTGGGAAAGTTAGAATTGTTTGGTAACCGTCCAAGCACAAGGCTCTGCTTGCTTTCGGTCTTAATAACATCTTAATATACAATTAAAATAAACAAACCTTGAAAGTGAACCCTCTCTATTGTCTAAGATCCTTTTGGCTCCAGTCTTAGTTTAGGAGACAGTTTGAGGTCAGAGACAGTCCTGCTGGAGTCTGACCCTGTGCTGATGGAAACCACCGTGTGTTCTTGGCCACCTCCGTGACGTCAGGGCCACCCTTTGGAAGGGAGGAGCAAAGGTCACGCCTTGTTCAGGGGAGCGCTAAGGAACCCCCTGTGGTTCTGTATAAATAAACAAGTGAAGGCTGGCCTGCTGTTAATCTGACCCCTGACCTGTGGAGATGCCGCAGACCGGTCACTCTGCATCCCAACCTCTCTCGGTGGCAGCGGGAAGCTGAGGCAGGCCAAGGGCCATAAATAACGCCAGGCCACGGGGCCTGACTACGGCGCCTGCTGGGACCAAGGATCGGTGCTGTGGAGCCACGGCAGGTCACACCGGGGCTCCTCCGTTCACACCGGGGCTCCTCCGTTTCCAGGCCCTGTACACCCGCCAATAAAGCAGGCCAGGTACCTGCAGAGAGTGGCCTTTGTTTTACACTGTGTGCCTTACTTTACACATAAATAACCAGCAGCTTCCATAACAGGAAGTCGTCACAGCTGGCTCTGCTGCTCAGCGGGTCTGTAGCACTTCCCACATATGAGGGTGTCAAACAGCCCTCTCTTCACCAGGACAGTGAACAAGCATTGGCATAGCCAATAGGTCTCGCCTTTTGGACATTATAAGTGTTTAGCCATGCAACAGTTGATGTTGCACCAAGGATATTGTGCTGCATAATTAAATACTTATAAGGTCCCAAAGGCGAAACCCATTGGCTAAAAGGCAAACCTCTACCTGGAGTGCAACTTACACCGGGCCATACGCAGACCCAGTACAGGTAGGCAGACCGTGCAATTTCAGATATAAACCAAAAGGGAAAATAGCCTTTTAAGTAAAGTATGCAAAACATGAGTGACTTCATATGTAATAACAGATAATCTATTTGTATTAGAGTGAAGCTGGTGGGTAATTGAGCGATTAGAGTGCTGGACGCTGAAAGCCACATAATGTCACAGGTTTAAGCCAGTCTAGGCTTTCTCACCTGTCTCTCTTCCGGGGGCCATAAGTCAGTATTAAGCCTGCTAACAGAAGCCCCTGACGCAGCAGGAACCGCACTGTGTATTTATAAGAGTTTAATTTTGTTGGGGTGGTCGATTAACATATCGGTGTCTCTCTTCTAAACTCACGATTGCTATATGCTATCTAGTATGACTCTCGCCTGAACAATCCGAAACACAGCCAAGTACAATGTTACCTACCAGACCACTTTGACGCTGATCACCAAACACTCCAGGACGTAAAGGAAGGCTAGATTCCGAAGTGCATCAGAACCAGACAATGGTAGCAGACCGACGTACGCTGCAACGACGTACAATTACAGCACGAAGCAACCTTTTCTAAAAAATATAGATGCATTCTGAATACTATATTACGTGACAAAGAATTTTAAATGTAATTTTTTTATTTTGTGAAACAATGTCCAAAGGGAGACACACAAGTAAAGTCCAAGAGAGACTTTATTAAACAACCCCAACCATCTTCAAGCAGGGCAAACTGGCAAACCTAGAATTCGACGAGGCCACAGTTCCACGCTAGAACATGGAACATTGGACCAAGCCATGTCACACTTCTTCCTTCTTATATATGAAATACATTTTCACACTTCTTTCCTTCTTTACATATAAATAAACATTTTCTTGGATTTTTAAACAAACAAGATATTAAGCATAGACTAACCATCCCCAAGGTACACAAATAAAGAGAAACTGTAATGCACAAAAATGCTAAATTAAATTCTTACAAAATCATTTAAATAACTTGGGCTTTTGCAGACTCAGACTCTTGCGAGAAGGCTCACACTCCAATCGAGAAGAGACTCCATGAGAAGACTCTGACTCACAAATGTTGTCACCGCTCGGCCTAACATGAACAACACGACTGTGATCCCATATGCGACCATCATTGGTTTTGACAGCATTTTTGAATAATTTAACCACAGTCTTTTCAGAAGTATACTTGGACCAGTTTTGACAGCCAACAGGGGCTTTGACTTTTACCTTATCACCAAGATTGAACTTGACAACCTTACACGATTTTTGAGCATCAAAATAGTACTTCATTTTTTCTTGAAGAGCTCGTTCTTTGTCCCTCCAAGCATCAATACCATTGTCCTTAAGACATTTATCCAAACACATCCACACTGGACACAATATAGTATTAGGAGCTTTTCCTTTGAATAATTCAAAAGGTGTCTTCCCAGTTGAAGAGTGAGGTGAAAATCTGTAAGCAGAAATGCGATTTTGTAATTCATCCTTCCAGTTTAAACTGTTAACTCTCGCCAGTTGTATGCTTTCCTTCAAGGTTTTGTTCAACCTCTCAATGGCACCATTAGACTCCGGATGATAAAGTAAAATTTTCTTGTGTTCAATACCACACTTCTCCAAGTAATTTTCCATTTCACGTGAACAAAACTGTGGTCCATTGTCTGCAAGTAATGAACAAGGAAAGCTTTCGCGCTTGAAGATAGAATCCAGGAACTTGATAATGCATTGTGTAGTGATGTCTCTCACAGAACTCACCTCAATCCAGCGAGAATATAAATCTAACAGAACAACCAAATAAGGAGTCTGGTGTTCACCATGAAGAGGCCCAACAATGTCTATGGCTACTTCATCCCAAGGACACATGGGTAATCTCCTACAAACCATGGGAGGTTGTCTGGGTTTAAGAATTTTTTCACTCAAAGAGCAAGGAACACAATCACGCACCACACGTTCCACCATGAGATCTAAACCAGGCCACCAGAAATCACGTCTAATGCGCTCTTTGGTTTTAGAAATACCCATGTGTCCTTTGTGGGCCATCTGTACAATATTATTTCTTAAACTCTCAGGTGGAACAAGCTTGGTACCTCTAGACTAAATGCCATCAACAATGGCTAATTCATTTGACACCAATGACCAGGGCTTCTCAAATTTGTTTTCATTCCCTTGTGATAACAACTCCATTACACCCAACAATTCTGGATCTTTCTTTAATTCTTCCTTCCACTCATTCTCATTTATCACACCTAAAGTGACATCACACACACGTACATTAAACTCATCTTCCGTTCCTTCCTCACAAGATATCTCAGTCGACTCCACAGTATCCACTAGACGCGAAAGGCAGTCAGCAGACACATTTGAACTCCCAGGAATATATTCAAATACAAAATTAAACTCCTGCAACGATATAACCCACCTCCTGATCCTAGAAGAAATCGAATCTAGACCTTTCTTTTAGAAAATCTCTTTAAGAGGCTTATGATCTGACCTCATGATAAAAGAAGTACCCCAAACAAATATTTTTAATTTATTAAGTGCCCAAAAAATGGCAAGGGCCTCTTATTCTATTACTGAGTAATTTAGCTCAGCACCCTTCAGACATCTGGAAGCACTGGCAACCAGCTGTTCATGCCCATCTCTCACCTGCAACAGTAGCGCACCCAAACCTTTTTTGCTTGCATCTGTTACGACAAATGTCACATCGCCTAGTCTAAAAGCCTGTAAATTAGGTGCATTTTTGAGATACATCTTAACACCCACAAACTCTTCCTTACACGCTTCATCCCACACAAACTCAGCACTCTTGTGAAGCAAACTCCTGAGATGTATCGTTTTATCAGCAACATTTCTAATGAATTTGTTATAAAACTCGGCCATCCCCAAAAAGGAGGAAAGCTCTTCCCTTGAACATGGTTCCTTCAAATTCTCTATCGTGCTTACCAACTCCTTTTTGGGTAACACGCCACTTCCAGAAATATGATGCCCAAGATAATCAACTTAATTTACACCAAACTTACACTTGTCACGACGTAAAGTCAGACCAGCCTTAAGTAATCTTTCAAGCACCTTTGCTACCCTGCAATCGTGTTCTTCAATGTTTTTCCCAAATATCAACCGATCATCTTGGTAACATCTGACACCTGGAATCCCCTTAATGACATCATTCATAATTCTCTGAAAAACAGAGGCGGCTGAGACTAAACCAAAAGGCATTCTCAAGACTTAAATGCCCCCATGGGAGTTATAAATGCAGTTAATTCCTGCGAGCTCACAGAGAGAGGCACCTGATGGTATGCCGACGCCAAGTCTAAGGTACTAAAATAACACGCACCCTCTAAGCTCGAGACCATTTCCTCAATATTAGGAAGTGGAAACTTGTCCACAACAACCTCCTTATTAAGTGTGCGAAGGTCCACACACAGACAAATCTCATTATTGTCCTTTGGTGCTACAACAATGGGAGCCAACCATTCTGTAGCTTCCACAGGCTCTATCACAGCAGCAACCAGTAGTTTATCAATCTCTTCCTGAACTGCCTCCTGCACACTGATGGGAATTCTCTTCACTTTAGCGGCAACGGATTTTGCACCAAACTTGAGTCTAATCTGATGATTATAACCTTTTAAGCAACCTAAAGTATCCTTGAACAAGCCTTCAGACTGTTTCACAAATTTGTTTTCAACATTCTCAACCGACTGCACTTGCACAGGAGGTTTACCATTGGGATTGAGAATAACACCCAAACGTGCTTGATGAGTCCAACTCAACAAGTTGTCTCCTTTCTCCGCCACATACATTTTTGCATCAGTGAATCTTCCATTACATTCCACACAACTCATAAAATATCCTAACATTTTAATAGGAGTTCCACCATAGCCAGTAGGTCTTACGTCAGATTTTAACAATTTGATCTTACTCACAAAATTCTTCTCAAACACCTCCTTGGATATGAAAGTGAGATGGGAGCACGAGTCAAATTTCATTTTAACTTTAACATCCCCCACCTTTACCCACGCAGAAGGATGTTCCACCCCACACTCATTCACCATTCAGACCTCTCTCACTTCATTCTTACTATCTGTTCGGTTACCAAAATGACAGTTCTTTGTGTAATGACCCCTTTCCCCACACGAGCTACAAACTACCTTAAGAGCAGGACACTCTCCTGCATTCGCTTTGTACCCAAACTTACCACAGCGATAACAGGTTCCCTGAAATAACGTAACATTTTTCTCCAAATTTGTGCTCAGTCTTGTTTTCTACTTCTCTACCTTTGTTGATGGAAGAGTTGGAATTTTGCACTGTCTGACATACAATCTCTTCCACTTTCTCTGGTTGACTTGGTGATTTTTCCACCTTACTCAACTCACCCACACATTTTAGCATATGTTCTACACGTTTACCAATAATTATAACCTTGTCTAAAGGTGGCTCATCCTTTAACCAAAACTCCTCTCTTATTTTATCACTGGTACACCTCAAAACAAATTGATCTTGTATCCTTTCTTCCACTAGTTCACCAAATTTGCAACTTGAAGCTAACTTCTGTAGAGCAGTCACAAATTCCGCCACACTTTCATCTTTACCTTGTTCTCTCCACCCAAAATAATATTGCTCCATAACGGTGCTCACTTTTGGCAGATAATGTAAATCTAAGTGCTTGATGCAAATCTCGTATTTGTTCATCCCCCTCTGGACCGCAGGGCTCAACTGTGGAAGATTCTCAAGCACCTCCTGCCCTTCACCGCCTAGACAGTGATGCAATAAAGCTTGCTTCCTCTCAGCACTCAAGTTAGACCCACACACTCTTGCGTAGTTTTCAAAAATCTTCTTCCATTTTTTTCCATCTCACTGGAAGTTCCCCAGGATTTGACAGAAAAAACGGAGGTGGAGTTACATTTTGCATTATGAATTACAATTTTTCAATCTACCAAAATTTTTAAAAAACAATTAAAAAAAATATATATATATTTTAATGCTAACACTGTCGCCACTACTAATTAACTTTTAGCCCTTTTTTTTTTTACCCACTGTCTTTCAAGTCAAAGTTTCTATGCACTTAAATAATTCTTCCCAATTTCTAATATGGTGTACCTGTCACCGCGATGACAAGCCTGAACACTTGAATTTTATGCAAATATGTGCCTTCAACACAAAACATCAGGTGTGCTTTCACCGTGAAGTCAAACTCCATCAACTTCTGAAATCCTCTTCAAAGTTTTCCAAATAATAAACATATAAATATGTGTGCCTGTCACCGTGATGACAAGCTCCTATATCTTATGTTCAAAAACAATTCAAACCTTATATTTCTTAAAGATGTTTGAAAACAATAACATTTCAGGTTTTGAACTTCAAAATGGCCGCCGCCGTATAAACGTAACCATCAGTGCCTTTTTCTACAGTAGATAGGGCTTGTTTTCCAGTAGCACATGGAAACAGCCTTTGGGATAATTTCCACAGGAAATACAGCGCATCCAGCGATGACGTCACTAGCGTGAACCGCAGGCAGGCCCTTGCGCTTCACTCAGCAGCGCTACGCATTATTTGAACCCACAATACTTGCCGGTTCCCAATTTGCTCTCAACCGCTCAGCTCTGCCTTCCATGACCTGCCAACGCCAGTTACACACAAAGGTGAGTGGATGACTCGTCCTCTCCTTCCGCTCTCAATTCCTTGCTTAATCGGCTTGATATCTTCTTCCTTTAAACGTTTTTTCCGATGTTGGGGTTGTCTGGTACTCTCCGCTTCTCCGCTACGCGATCATCACCAGTGAAACAATGTCGAAAGGGAGACACACAAGTAAAGTCCAACAGAGACTTTATTAAACTACACCAACCATCGTCAAGAAGGGCAAACTGGCAAACCTAGAATTCGACGAGGCCACAGTTCCACGCTAGAACATGGAACGTTGGGCCGAGCCATGTCACATTTTGGCTAGCTCATGATTGAAAGCAGAATTCACAAAGGTTTTTCTTCGGAATCAGCGAAAATGCAGATCACGTGTGGGACATATTTTGCTCGTTAAGATTATTCGTTAGATTATTATTCACAAATGGCATTTGCTCGTACACAAAATTGGCTGAGCATGTGCTCGTTGCTTTCAGCACACGTAATGCCTTAAGTGCGAAATCTGCCCTTGAGGACGCTCCAGTGGCTGTTTAAGGAGTGCGTCACTGAGGAATGCCTCCCAATTTTTCCTTGATGCGTCTCGGACCTTCTTAAGAAGTCTAAGCCTGAAGTCGAGGGGCAATGGGTGAAGGAGCGATGCAGGGAGAAGACAAAAGCAAGGACAACAAGCCCTGAAACACAAGCGCGGCCCCGCGGCCGCGAAAGGTAATTGTTGTGAGAGAGGGGAAGCAGGAGGTGAGCCCGCGAGTGGTGCACGCACGTGCTTGGGAGAGCAGTCTGCTCATTTTCAAGCACTGCCCTCGTGCTTGTGACGCGCCCCTGCTCGTTCTCGCAAGGTGGATGACGCCACAAGCACGAGTGTGTGCTTGAAAATGAGCAGAGTGACGGCTAAAGGCCCTGCTATGCTGAGCATGCGCGCTGCGTAGGCGAGACCTAAAAAGGGCTCAGCTGGGTAGAGCCAGACCCCTAGCAGGGCAGTTTAAGGGACTCTAGGACTCTGTGCATGACCCAGGGGCATAGTTTTGGGGGGACACAATCAAATAGATGCATTCTTGGTTTGGTAGTTGGGTCTAGGTGCAACAAATCTCATCTGCTATGTCTGTGTTGGGGTTTCCTTGTCGTTCTGATTTCACTAAGAGGTTGTAACATTTATTTTTTGGACCAGGAGCTTAAATATCTCTAAAGTGACCAGTTTACCAAAAATAGTGGCAAATTTGCAGCCACAGAAGTAATCCTTGAATGGATGGAAATGTATTACTTTTTAGGACTCACAAACAATGGCAGTAGTAGGCTCGGAAAGTCTTGCCTGTCTCGTGTTTCTAGGATGCAACTGTCAATCAAACACCCAAAAGATGTGGAGACGAAAGCTTGCCACTAGTCTAACCACTGGCAATTACTGGGAGTAGCATTCAGAACAATTGATTTTTGTCCACTGCGCCACTCTTGACAGAGGGCCTCATTTAGGATTTGGCAGACGTGGTGGTGGAGGACTTTACACCCTCCTCCCTGCCTTTACTCTGCCCACAAAATTTAGAGATGCTCGCGGCTCTGTGGACATCTATATACATTGGCAGGAACCATCATCATGGCGGATCCAGTCAATTTAGGAAAAGTTTGACGGGTGGCTCTGTCAAGCATGAAGGCCGGCCATTAAACTTTTCCACAGCGCATTTTTTTTTTTTACTCCCAAAGTGCGATTTTGATTTTGAAGAAAAAAAAAAAAGAAAGGAACCCCCATCCCCAAACCATGGAGGTTTTCACCGAAGGCGTAGAGGTCGTTATTTTTTTTTATTGTCACTCACTGCCAGGATATACCTGTCGGTGAAGGACGGTAATTAAAACAAAAAGCTATCTGATAGTTGATCTCAGTTGGTGCCTACTTTGTCAGACTCTCGGGGGGAGGGTGGGGGGATTTTTATAGTGACACAGTAAATTTTACCCCGTCAGCATAAAACTTTCATGCTGAAAGGCGGAGTGTTTGTGCTGCACAAAATGCCTCCTTAATATTTATCGGTACAAAAGGGGGTGGTGATGGACGGAGCATCAGAACCAATCAAACACTCACACCCAGTCAACAGATCTGGGTTTGATCCATCACCGTTCTTTAGCCCACTCTGCCACCCCAGTTCAGACATGGCCATATGCAAATCAGTCTGACCCTGTGCCTCATGGGAACAGTCCAGCCCGAACTGCCAAGCCATGCCTTCCCTGGACCGGAAACAAACTTCCTAGGACCGGTTTCTGGCATTTCAGCTGTCTTCAGCCAGGCTTGCTTGAATCCAGTGGCAAAGTGAGCAAGGGACTCACGTCTGAGCATACCCTGCCAACTTATGGCGAACAAAGCGGTACAAAAAGGGGTGGTGATGGACGGAGCATCAGAACCAATCAAACACTCACACCCAGTCAACAGATCTGGGTTTGATCCATCACCGTTCTTTAGCCCACTCTGCCACCCCAGTTCAGACATTGTTCTGCATTCTGTCCATCAACTGTTGTGTTTGCATCCTTAATATTTATATCATCATCAGAACTGATCACTCTGGGGTGGGCAAGTTCATGAGCCTTGCACCAGCGAGGCGGCCAATGACAGCGTTCCCCCAACTGTGGGTCACGACCCACTGGTGGGTTGGAAAAGTCCAGCTATAAAGATCCCTTTAAATTCTGTGTTGTCACATTTGCTGTTGCTTCAAAGACAGAGGTCAAATGTTAGGCTGTGTCTTGTGACAAAGTGTTGTTAATTCTTCTAACATGGGGCTAGCGTTCCTCTGACCACAAAGTGAGATGAGTTTTAAAATGAATTATGTGACAACAGTCCAGGGAGTGTGAAAGATAAGGCTGTAGGATGTCGTTTTTTTTTACAACACACAACTAAATGTACATACCTCTAAATGAACTGCATGCATTCAGCAGTTAGGAAACCAAAAATGAAGCACGTTTTTGGTAATTCTGAAGAGTGCTAGAAACAGAGATTTTAATAGGATCAAAACACTTTACTTGGTGATGAACAAATGATAAATATTCAATGAAATCTGATTTCGACACATCATGGTTGTGCTTTATAGTTTTTTTCAGTAAAACTGTGTCTATAAAGTTAGTGGCCATTTCAATGGAAAATGTGCTGTCTGTAAATGACAATGCGCTACCACACAATGCTTTACTTACATTCAAAAATCGCTCCCCCTCATGCATAAAAGGTAAGTGGGTGATGAAAGCGTGTCACTCTTAAAAGTGGGTCATGGTTCTAAAAGGTTTGGGAACCAAAGGCCTATGGTGAGGTCATGAGCACTGATAGCTCAGTCTAGAGCACACTTGGCTAAGAGAGTAGGGTGGCTAGTGCGGTCCAGGGGGGAGTTTGGGCACAGCCCCTTCAGAAAACTCTGCTAGCACCCTGAGGTCTGCAGCTTTGGAGTGCCCCCTGCAGCCACGGATGCCACACAGCAAGCACCTCTCAGAGGGACAGCAAAAGCTTACTAGAAAAATAACTGCACATATGAGACTGGCAGAGAGCTCCACCACTCATGTGCCATAACAAATCAGTAGTTAGTGGGTTTTTTATTTGTGTTTGAGTTGGAGCTTGTCTCTCTAAACTGCCTATCGGAGATAACAAAAGCTTTGTGGGAGCTAGATGCAGGAGCCAGAACAAGAACCAAACATGCAGAAAAGGGGAACTGCAAGGCAGAAAGCCATGTATCAAAATATCTTGAATGCTGTGATGCTGGGCTGTATGTGCCTTTTTACGACTGTGTATGCCAGAGGCTGCTCCTCTGCTAAGTCAAGGAGTGTTGCCTCACTGCTCTTTGAGAAGGAAAAATAAATTATAATAACCTAGTTATTATCATTTTTATTTCACAAGTTTGGGGCTGCGTTAGGGCCGGGTGGGGATGGAGGAACAGTGGGTGGAGTGGTTGGCACACTCCAAGTGCCCATGACTGCTTGGCCAGCCATCTTGGCCTGGCCAAACCGTCATGCGTACTTTGCATGTTCCCCACCAGGCTGCATTAGACAGCCTGGTGAGGCACAGTCCCCGAGTCCCCATCTGAGCGCTAATCACTACGCTGCATTGCAGCGTTGGTGATTGGCTATGGGGAGCCTGGGTGCTTCTTGGTTTCGGGACTCGAGAAGCGGAAGAGCGAAGCAGCCGGTGGAACAGGTAAGTGGTATTTTTTGTTGTCCCCGCCACCCCGATCCACCTTTCCCCCTGCCCCTCCACCCTCCTCCCGCCCCTCCACCCTCATTCCCTGCCAGCCGCTATTGGTGTATGCGTGCGTGAATGTCTGTATGTGTGTGGCTATGTATATGCAAATATGTGGGTGACAGTGTGACTGAGCACCCCTGGTGTCTGTGGTGTCCTTCCAACAGCGCCCTCTCTAGTATTCACTCACTGAACTCCAGCATCATGATTTCAGGTATCTGGTAGCCCACTTCAGATGCCAACCACCTCTAGCATGGCACAAACACTGCTCACATAAAGAGTGAAAGTCCTCTGTATATTTTGGGAAACCTTGACTTGGTGAAGAAGCCCCACAGTGTAATGGTTTCCAAGGTTTAATGCGGAAATGTGTGCCATTTGTGAATATCTTTGGCATCATTGGGCTCGCTGTGGCCTCGTAGTGGTAATTGTGTGCATCTTTAACAAGATGCTGCCCAGATCTGCCTTAATGCTGGCCCAGACATAATGGTGGTAATTCTTGGCACATTGTGGGCACGGTTGGGAACACAATACCCACACCTGGAACAATGCTAACTAACCTTGGAGTAACACTTTCCATCATTAACAAACTGAAGGCATTGTTGACAATTTTGTGGCCAAGATGGTGGACATCTCTGGCATGTGATGGGCATTCCGGGCACATGATGATGATACGTGTAAGCCAGTTCATGTTCATATGTGGCAGCAGTCCCTTTGAGTATTTGATGAAAATGGTAAGCTGAAATTTTGAGACTGAAAATGTATTTACTAAAAATGAGAGGCTGGTATTTTGACACAAAAATGTTGCTTTCTTCATAAAAACGGTGAAGGCTTTACTTTGAACATGATTCTGGAGGATGAGTCCTGGAAAGCCAAGAAGAGCCTTTTGATTGCCCGCATTGGTAGTCCCGAGAAGAGGCTGTTGCAGTAACCAGAAGAACCAAGATGACAGCCCTCATGAGCGTCTCGCTGTGCTTTGTTGGGAGATATTGGCGATGTTTTTGGCTAGGTGGTAATGGAGATAGAAGAAAGCTCCAGGTAAGTAATTAACATACTTCAGAGAGCGAGCTGCTGTGCTATATGGTAAATGTAGGGCGTCATTTCTTCATTCTTTCTCCCATACACAATGAGGTTCTTGGATCCTCACTTACGCCACATCAGAAGATACCGCTCGTGCCCAGAAATGAAGAAATAAGATTATGGGCTACCAAGGCAGGGGGAGTGGATATTCTCTGCAATTTTAAACGTGTGTTTTTGATCAGCTGTTTATTTTTATTTTTTTTACTTTTTTTTCTACTTTTCATGTTAATAAGAGATGGTCAATTTTTGTAATGGTTTTAATTAACTGTACAATAAACATATTACTTACTGTGTCACAGTGAGCATGGGATCCACAGTTGGGCATACCCATCACACTTAGGGCGTTGCACTGAGGAAAACAAAACAGTGGTGGGTGGAGGTTCTGAATTAATCTCTGCCACTGTTAATTACTCGGGCTGCATCCCTGTCTATCATAAAGCCCACCATGCAACCTCAGAAACCTCAACTGATGGTCCGGAATGCAAAGCATTCCTTCCATCATTTTGTTGTCCGTTATCAAAGACACACTAAGAGCAACAGGTATGCCAAAATGCAGCCCCCTGCTCACTGCGACACAGGACTCAAGCTATGGGGTTGCGTGTGTTTCAATCAGGAGGGCACCGTACCGGGCAGTCTGGGCTGGACTGTTCCCATTGGAACACGCCCTAAATTGATCTGCATACACGTCCTCTCTGCCTAGAGCGGTAAAGCGGACTAAAAACGATGGTCTAGAGCGATCAGCAGTGGCTGAGTTTAATTTAAGCATTCCACCCAGTACTTAGCTGTTTGTTGAAGTACTAAGATGTCAGGAAAGCAGCAAAAATACAGTTTGAGTGCCTGCACTTAATTACTTCCGGGGTAACAGCTCATATCACAAAGACCGGATGCAATGTTTTCTTGCTTCCTTAGGATGCCAGCCATCTCTGCCACAGCACAGCTGGGACGAGTACGAACCAATGGTTTCTGTTCTTATTCTGCATTAGCAGTGGTTGTAATAGCTACAGATATCCCAGTTTGCGGATGTGGGCTCCATCATTCTGTCTTTTCCGCCTTCAGTACCATTAGTCTAAGTATACAGGAAGACATACAACCCCGCTGGTGTAGAAAGAAAGCATTTACTGACTTTCCTGATATTACCGTAATTGCCGCTAATAACACCCAAGGTCGTCAATGACCAAGCGGAACAGGGATCGAAGTGGCACGGATGGCGTTAGGGACGGAAAGTGCAGGTGCACCAGCGGACACTATTACTAACTAGGATTGGCAGATGTCTACGGAGAGATGAAAGCCCTACATCTGGACCCAGAACCCCTATTATCCGGGTTATAACCTCAGCTATTAGACTTGGAAAGGAATCTGGGCCCAGGATGAAGTTCTCGTCCCATATGAGCCGCTCTGCGCCAGGCAGGCCTTGGCTCGACGCTGATTGGCTCCCCCTTGGTTCCCTGCAGCCATTTTGAGCCGGCACCCGGCTCATTAATCAGGGCTGGCGCGCGACGAGACAGCGGATATTTATGGCCGTCCATGTTAAGTAGGGCCCAGGACAGCATTGATGACAGGCCAGGCACCCAATTTCTGAAGCCCAGGCCATCAATCCACCAGCAAAATGTGCCCCCAGGAGCTCCGAGCAGGCCCCGAACATGTGTCCGCGGCCCGAGAGCATGGAAACTGAATAAATGTTTTGGAGGGAAAAAAAATAAATTGGAGTCTCATAAACAACCGAGGCTGCCTCTTAAGAGGAGTTAGGCAGGAGGGCGGGATCGCAGATTCAATTACTGTCTGTTGCCGAAGACAGACTGGACCGCTCGTCTCTTCTGGTGGAAACAGGCATTTTGTGTTTTAATGTGCGCGGGGATAATTGTATTACTCTCTGGATGTGATGGAGAGACAGGGCGGGCAGCGAGCGCGTGCCCCGGAAGTGCGATGTACTGCACTTTCTTGTTGTCCAACAGAGTGCTGTCTCGAGGCGGCGACCTTGGCGCCACAGGGCTGTCCAGAGGAAGGGTCATGGGGGGCTGCTAATCACACACTGGAACTTTCCAATAGCATGAGAGTGTGACCCCAGGGGTACGTCATGGAGTGAGTGTGTCACTGTGGATGAGTGTGTGACCACAGAAGTAAAGCAAGGGAGGTGTGTGTTACTGCAGAAGTAAATTAGGGATGTGACCATGACAGTACATCAGGGACGAATATAGGATCACGGGATAACATCAAGGAATAAGTGTGTGAATGTGGGAGTAAATCAAAGGAAGAGTGCTGATAGAGGGAGTAAATCAAAGCAGCAGGGTGTGACAGCGGCAATATATATCATGTGAGTGTGTGACATCAAAGAGGAATGAAAGTGACCACACAACAGAATTAAGGGAAGAGTGTATGGCAGTGTGAGTATGTCGAGGGATGAATGTGTGACCGTGGAAGCGCTGCAGGGATAAGTGTGTGACGGAGGGAGTAAATCATGGAATGTGCGCTTGGCCACAGGAGTACGTAGGGGATGAGTTTGTGACTGTGGAAGTAGGTCAAGTAAAGAGTGTGTCCCGGCCGGAGTACATCAAGGAAATGTGTGTGACCGCTGGAGTTCAACAAGTGATGAGTGTGTGACCATGGAACCACATCAGGGAAAGAGTTCCTTACCGCAGAAGTACATCACTAAAAGAGTGCCTGACCACAGGAGTACATCACTGAATGAGTGCCTGACCACAGGAGTACATCACTGAATGAGTGCCTGACCACAGGAGTACATCACTGAATGGGTGGCTGACTGCAGGAGTACATCACTGTATGAGTGCATGCCACAAAAATAGATCAGGGGTGAGTGAGTGATCACGGAAGTTCTACAAGGTAGAAGTGCGTGACAAAGGAAGTAAATCAAGGAATGAATATGTGACAGAGGGATTACATCACGGAATGTGGGTGCAACCATGGGAGAACATCAAGGAATGTGTGCTTGACCACGGGAGTACGCGGGGGACGAGTTTCTGACTGGTAAAGTAGATCAAGGGATGAATGTGTCCCTGGCGGAGTACATTAAGGAATGTGTGTGCAACCAGGGGAGAACATCAAGGAATGAGTGTGTGAATACGGGACTTCTTCAAGGGATGAGTGTGGAGGATAATGAAAATATGAATGAAGCATGATTGGGAAAATAAAGGGCCCAAAACTAAAACAAATCACCACCATTTCCTTTCATTATATTTGTCACTATAGCTCTTTTTATTTCAGGGGTACGCGCAAACCTTATCTGCGCCCCTTGCATTCTACCCCCTCAAACCTATGCAGATCACGTCTGGCATCTTACCACCGTCCCTGCTCATTTGAAATTCGTGACTATGGTTTTCTTGGTCATTTTTTCATGTATCTGGGCTTCTTAGTTATGGGATAGAGTTTTCCACATAATTCTGGTAATGCATGCAAGTGAGTGAGTGAATGAATTAATGTTTTGCTTGTTCCTAACGAACAGGTTCCAATAGATCTGGATTGAGCGCCATTCAATGTACCACCAGGCTCCACCCGGGCACCAGGACTGAACAATCTTCCCCTGGCGCCAACTGTCCAGCTGTGCGCCCCGGTACACAAGCCTGCAGATGCTACCCAGTATTACTCCATGGTCTTCATCACAGAACTAGATACGGCCATAGACTACCGCGCACAGGGAACGGAACACGCGCCGCTGACACCAGGATCCACAACTGATTGCCAACCCTAACCCTTTCCACACCAGACACCCCACCACAATCACTCCACACCCACCCTGATCCTGGGGAAGGGATTCACTTTGAGGCCTGACCAGAAACCAAAAAATAGATACCTCGCCACCGCTGACATGGACTAGATGGAAAGTTGTAAGCACCATACCCCCCATGGCAACGCACCGCACATAGGCACCTTAAAACACCTAAACCCCATACATGTATAGCCGCAAATCACAAGACCACCACAACTGTGGAACACACACATTGGGAAAACCCAATCTTCCACACCCCAGTTCACTCATTCCGGTAAGGGGTTTTGTGCTGGCACCCCCAAAGAAGATCTGCCACGGCCAAGAAATCAATCACAGACGTTTAGTCAGTAAGGTAAAGCGCAACAAGGCCAAGAGGCAAGCAAATATGTGCTACATACAAAGGTCATAACATAACAGAGGGCATTAGGGGCTCAAACATGCCCAGGAGAGTTCTTCAGCATCATCTGAGGCTGAACCCCTCAGACTGGCTTCCTGCTCCTTTCTGGGTTCAAAGTGAAGATCCGCAGCCTGCAGGGGTCTCCGAGGAAAGGGTTAACGCGTCCTTCTCAGCAGAGGGAGGTCTCCTGAGTCAGGGCCTGGCACTGTGCACACATATTAAAGCCTCGGCAAAGACTGCCGCTCTTCAGCTTCAGGTGTGAGGGGAGCTGGAGACCTTGGTTCCCCGGGCTGACTTCAGGGCAGTGGTTCATCCAGGGTTCTTCTCTGTGTGGACTTAAGGAACCCCTCCATAACTGGCCTAACCCGCTCTCCTCTTGGGGAGTCCAAAGCCTGCTGCAGCTGGGTTAATATCCTGGTCACAAGAGGGGCCCTAAACGTCCCCCTGAGGCCAGTGTGTAAGATGTCCCTCTGAACTGGACGCATGCACCTCCAGAGAGGTTAAGAGTCTCTGCGGCCACAGGACTGTCCAGCAGTAAGAATTCACAGGGCCTGGGACTTCCCAAGTGGGTAAAACCCGAGCCCAGGGCCGAGTCTTCCCCTGGCACGTGGCTCAGGTGCCTGGAAATATTTCCCAAATTACTTCAGATTCACTTCTCTCCTCCTCGAGTTTAGACCGCTTATTCCAGTGGTTTCTCCGGTCTGCTTTACTTTCTTTTCTTTCTCCCGATTGCTTAACTGTGTAACATTTTTAGCAACCAGAATGGACTGTTGTGTGCTACTTAAAGGTACAATATCTTTCGCTTGTTTTGCATTTTAGAAATGTTGTTCTGTGCCGTGGCTCCCAATGGTCATGGTTTGCGCATGAAAGTTTGAAAAGAACTACAAATAATAAATGTCGTGCGCACTTCAAAACTGTTAAATAATCGATATTAAATAAACCAGAAAGTATGAATGACTGTTAAGAATGAGTCCATGCTGCGTGTGAGAATGAGTGCATACATTACAGAATGCTTCGCTTTGGTTTTGTACCATTCGATTACTCGTCTTTTCAGGAAAACATTGACTAAAACAAAGGAATGGACTTTCAGTCAATTAATCAAACATTTCTAAAGCGCTACAAATCACCCATGAGGGTCTCGAGGCGTTGGACTGCACTGATAGAGTATCAAAAAGTGAAAGAGACAACTCATACATGAAAAGCAATATGTTGGGGCGCTGTCCAGCAGTATTTTGAGGTGCAGGTGCACCCACTGAGATGTTCCTCAGTAACCGCCATGTCGCTGCAGAACCTCGGCTCAGCGTCACCCATGTTAGGTTTCCTTGTTCCTCACTTTCCTCCAATTGTCTGTTCTTTTCTCACAGGTGCTGAGTTAATATATGCATAACATAAGGTTCGAGCGGGTGTCATAGAAATAGCACCGCAGTGGTATAGGACATCCCCCCCTTCTTTTCTTTCTTTTTTTACCCATTTTAAATTATGATATTGTGTCTCTTTATCGGCAATATACAATTTTGATTATAGCCCTACGCAATGCTTGTTATTAGATGCTGAGCGTGCGATGAGGGGCTTACTTTTATACGCATCCTTTATGGATCAGCAGCGGTGTGCCTTAGTGTTTGTTTGAGATATTGACAGAGTAGGAACTTTAACAATATCAGTTTGATATAATGATAGGACAGCAAGTATATGATTCACTGACACTGGAATTCCATCTTTTTAGAAACAAAAGAATTTCTTGATTCATGAGAGCTCGAGACATGATTAGTGGGCCAAGGGATTGAAGTAACTCTACTTCAACAGTCCTTTATTTGGAAAAGAAAAAAGAAAAGAATTAACTTAAAAAGGTGTACAGTGACTAAGAGAGAGCAGCAGTAGAGAGCATCTGGATAAAGAACGGCAGCAAGAGAGATCTGAAGGGTGTTCCCTGTCACTAACGGGCAGTTCATCCTACCTGGCATTGGTTGTGTTCCTAGTTGTCCTTCTGGATCCACGCTTGTGCCCGCAACCTCCAGCGTCTCCCTGCCGCCGCCGCACTTCCAGCCCTCGCGGCCGCAGTGTGCACCGAGACTACAGCCCCCAAGAACCCTTGCGGGGGAATCCCGCCAACGTCATCGCTATTGCGCACAGAGGCGCATAAATCAACTGCTAGCCTCGGCAGAGCGGGTGTTCCCTGTCACTAACGGGCAGTTCATCCTACCTGGCATTGGTTGTGTTCCTAGTTGTCCTTCTGGATCCACGCTTGTGCCCGCAACCTCCAGCGTCTCCCTGCCGCCGCCGCACTTCCAGCCCTCGCGGCCGCAGTGTGCACCGAGACTACAGCCCCCAAGAACCCTTGCGGGGGAATCCCGCCAGCGTCATCGCTATTGCGCACAGAGGCGCATAAATCAACTGCTAGCCTCGGCAGAGCGGGTGTTCCCTGTCACTAACGGGCAGTTCATCCTACCTGGCATTGGTTGTGTTCCTAGTTGTCCTTCTGGATCCACGCTTGTGCCCGCAACCTCCAGCGTCTCCCTGCCGCCGCCGCACTTCCAGCCCTCGCGGCCGCAGTGTGCACCGAGACTACAGCCCCCAAGAACCCTTGCGGGGGAATCCCGCCAACGTCATCGCTATTGCGCACAGAGGCGCATAAATCAACTGCTAGCCTCGGTAGAGCGGGTGTTCCCTGTCACTAATGGGCAGTTCATCCTACCTGGCATTGGTTGTGTTCCTAGTTGTCCTTCTGGATCCACGCTTGTGCCCGCAACCTCCAGCGTCTCCCTGCCGCCGCCGCACTTCCAGCCCTCGCGGCCGCAGTGTGCACCGAGACTACAGCCCCCAAGAACCCTTGCGGGGGAATCCCGCCAACGTCATCGCTATTGCGCACAGAGGCGCATAAATCAACTGCTAGCCCCCGCGTCGCGGGATCGCGCGCGGGTCGACGCCGGGCGAAGCCCGGGCAAAGGGCGGGCCCTCTGTGGCCCTCAGTGGCCGAGGTCGGCCGGGCAGGACCCTGTTATTTTCATATTGATGTTCATCGCATGTACATTTTGACAGTTATGGAAGGAGATAAAACGGTGAGGGTGATACAACTATTGACTGGTCGCATATATATTCTATTCTGATTGTTGATTCTAATTATATCGTTGGTTTATTTATTCGTTTATTGGTAGTCTTTGTTTTTATTCTTTTATTTTATATAAAATGACAGCAAAAAAACTACGCTCTGGAAGAGTCTTAGGGGGGAGGTCATGCATCAAAACTAGATCCAACCCCATGAGGAATAAATTTGAACATAGCTTACAATTGAAGGGACAGATGCAGTTGTTTAAATTATGGGAAAAACCAGAGAACAAATATATGGAAGTTCCAGTCATCACTGACAATGAGATAATAACTACGACGGAACCGCCGTTAGAAGTAGCGTCTGATACTAACTCTATGTTAACTACGGAAAAAGTCTCTTCCACCCTATTCCGGACTAAAGATGTAGACATCCCAGCATGTTTCTCTAAAGGAGACAATTCTGTCCTTATGAAAGCAGATTCGAAAGGTTTTCAGTTTAACACTCTTAAGGATACAGAAGATCAGGTGGAGGATATAAAAGAAATCTCTATTCCGTCTAGTATTGATCTAGAGTTGTGTGGTCGCTATATGGGCGAGAGAATTTTGAAACAGCCTGATCCTAGTATTTCCTTAAATGGAGCAACGCCTTCAGGATTACGGTTATATAGTAGCACTCCTTCTATTACATCTAATGACATTCTTTCATTGCAGAGTGATTTGAAATCTCCGCAATTTAATTTATCAGGTATTTGCTCTCTCACTGCACCTGAATATATAAAAAATGAAAAACTAATTTCTGATTCCCTGATAGCACTTGAACATTTATTGACCTCTATATTAGGTTTATTGGGTAAATTTGTTGGGAGCACTGACTGTATTCTGGACTCAGTTACTGAAATATTGAAAGTATTAACTGTCAAAAATGCTGTGAACGGGTCTATTTTCCCTATTGAACCCGTTGTCCAGAATGTTCTTGATAGTAACATTCCATTAAGAAAAAATATACCAGTGGGGATGTCAGTAAAAGTAGACATTCATGAGCCCTCAACGACTTCTCCTCCACTTTCTTTAAATTTGAGGAAAGAGTTGGAACCGACTCTGAAGGAAGAACAATCGGCAGTGGTTAATCCAACCGCTGGAAACGAACTTTTTCCTATTTTTATTCAGGATAAAAAAGAACCTGAAGGTACCGCAGTGATTACGGGGACAGTAATAGAAAAAAGTAGAAAGAACAAAGGGAAAAATAGGAAACCTGTTCGCAAATATAAGAAGAAAAGACAGAGGCAAATTATTTTTCAAAAGCATGTAAATACAGAAGTACTTGATGTTATAGAAACTCCAGATAGTTTATTATTGGAGACTTCCTCTATAGAGGTTGCTGGTGGTCTCACCAACCCTATAGTCGAAGGTCCCCTTGATGTCAGCACTATGGATGGGGGAGTCCTATGTTCCGAGGTTGGTGGGATAGAGCCTTCGGTACCAAGGGATGAAGTTACAAGTAATATGCCTACTGTAATAAGGGTACTTAATCCATCGGCATCTACTTTTTGGGCTTCAGCGCATGTGACCACAAATTTAACTACTGTACCACTAAAAACTTCTAATCCATGTGTGGATACCCTGTCACTGGATTTTCTCCCCTTATTTGACTCAGACCTTAATATGAACAGATCATGGTTGCTGAATTCCTTCAAGGACATTGAAAGCTTAAAACTTATTTTGTCAAGTGATATTGATTTGGTCTCAATAATAAGGTTTGAAAATGGTCCGCGCGTAAGGGTAAAATTCTGTTAAAAAATAATTGCGAATCTTGTCCTTCAACAAGCGGAAACATTCCAACGTAGAGGGATTGATGTGTTACCCTTTCTTAATAATGGAAAGCATACGTTCTTTAGAAAAGGAGTTTCTGAGCTGGGTTTTCGGCAAGAAGACCCGACCATCCATATTAAAGATCTAAAGATACGGGTCTCTAGAGGAAAGCGTATGGTCTCTCAGGTACTTTCTCCCCCTGAAAATTTGGTTACTCCCTTAACAGAAGATAATCAACACTGGAATTGGCTCCCAGGAGTTTTATCTAGTAATACATCGAATAATTTAAGACCGCTTCTACATCTTTAACAGACAATTAAAAATCAAATCCTGGAATGCCGCAGGATTATATAATTGTCCTCAGAAGTTTGATTATCTATTCTCTTTGAATGCAGATGTGCTATGTATTCAGGAAACATGGTGCAAAGATTCCCTTTATGGGGGGAAAGATTATTTTGTATTTGAGGCCGCCGCCTCACCCTCAAAAAAAGGGCATGCGAAAGGAGGAATAGCCTGTTTTTTATCAAATTCATTACAATGGCAATTTTCCCATTATAAGGACACTAGTAATCTTTTTCAATCAATAACTATTAATAACCTAGTGTCCACAGGTAGACGGACTTCTCTCGTAATCCTAAATGCATATATCCCACCTGAAGATATTTTTAATATCGTCCTGAAGCGAATGTTTTCTTATGTAAAACAATTACTAGAGCTTGATCACCCCCCATATATCTTACTTATGGGTGACCTAAATAGTAAAGTGTCCACTTCTAGTATAGATATGTTTAGAAGTAAATTTAAGGAAGAAGCATATAATATACCCCAAGCAATCTTTCCTAGTAAAATAAAAACTAATAAAAGAGGAAAGATATTACTTGAAGAACTCAGTTATTTAGAGGGGCTAATTGTAAATGGTAGGATGCCTTCTGACACTCCGGCTAAGTTTACACATAATTCTTTTAGGGGTGAATCTATCCTGGACTATGTAATTACGGATTATGATTCATTTTTTTATATTCAGGACATGATGATCTCTCAATCCTGCTTGAGCGATCATAATGTGATTAATATATTAGTCTCATTACCACCGCCAGATACTGAATCCTGGTCTATAATTAATAAAGGTGTTTCTATTCACTGCAAGTCTGGAAGGTGCTTCTGGGACCCTTCCACTATGAAAGATGTACAAAATATTATTGCCCAAACCTTACTTGAATTAGACGATTGGCAGGGTAGGGAATTTTTATATTTTGAAATTTTTAAGGAAAAGCTTACCACGAGAGCTAAGAAATTAAGAAAACCTAAGAAGTTATATCTCCCTCCCAGTTTATTACTACCCCTAAATAAGGAAATAAATAAACTTGTAAGGCAACAGTACCTTAGTAGAACTAAGGAAAATGAGCATAAGATAGCCTTATTAAGAAGAAGGAGAGCTAGACTTAGAATAAAATTAAAAAGAGAAAAAGAAGATTCTCTCTGGATTAGGTTAAGAGAGGCATCGGCCTTTAATAAATCTAGAGAATTCTGGTCCCTAATAGGGAAAGGATGCGGGGTAAGAACTTCCCCCATCCCTATCTCTATTGCTGAAGATGTCTGGACATCATTTATATCTAGTTTGTATGCCCCTAACAGCGTAGAGGGTGACAGCTGGGACCCAGCCCCGAATAGTCAGCCTAACATAGAGCTTCCGACTGAGAAAACCATTGCTTCAGTGATAAAGAGTATGAGTGCTTCCGGAGCTATGGGTCCGGACGAGCTGCCCATGTCAATAATAAAGCAAGACGTTACTTCCTGGAGTAGGATTCTCCTTCCAGTATTTCATGCCTGCTTTCTATCGAGATCAGTCCCTAATTCTTGGAGGGGAAGTATATTAATCCCGATATTTAAAAAGGGAGAGCGGGATAATCCTGGGAATTACCGTCTAATAGCTCTATTGGACTCTATAGGGAAAATCTTTGCTAAATGTCTTTTGATTTTAATTTCTGAATGGATGGAACTAAATGACATTTTACCCTTGGAACAAACTGGATTCCGTAAAGAGCATGGTACACTTGATAATTTAACAGCATTACAGGTGATTTTCGATAAATACGTACGTGTTCGTGGTGGTGGAATATATGCGGCATTCATTGATTTCTCCACAGCGTTCGATAAGGTGGACCGTCCAACGCTATGGAGAAAGCTTGCTACTCTAGGCATGCCGTTACAGTTACTTGAACTTGTAAAATCCCTTCACTCGAACACGTGGTGTAAGGTACTACAAGGCGGAGAAAGAGGTTTGTCTCAATATATTCCTTCTCCTAATGGGCTGAAACAAGGGTGCATACTGGCCCCTATATTGTTTTCTCTTTATACGGCAGACCTTCCTTCTTCCATTTCAGTGTGCGGTGGGATAGCCCCGATAATTGGAGGATCATCAATATCTGTTTTAATGTATGCAGATGATATCCTCATATTAGACTTAACCCCGAAGGGCCTGTCTAACCGCTTACATGCATTAAATCAATTCGCAGAAGCAAATTACATGAAGATTAATGCTTCGAAAAGTAAAATCATGTGTATTTTTGGAAAGAAAAAATGTAGGTCTGAAAATTATAGATGGGCCATAGGCGGACATAATTTAGAGGTGGTTAAAACCTATACCTTCTTAGGTAAAATAATCTCTGCAAACTTAAGTGAGAAATCCCATACAGACCATAATTCGCGTAAAGCATTAGCTCATGGTATGGGATTATGCTCCTTGTACAAGGCTACAGGGAAGAGACACCTCACACTATTTTTGGATGTATTTAGGGCAAAGATTCCCGCAACCTTACTGTATGGGTTAGAATTAGTGGAGTTAAAACATTGGGGATTTTTACATAGAATGGAAGGAAAGATATTAAGAAGAATTACTTCCATCAACACAGCTTGTTCTGTATCCTCATGTAGACTGGAATTCGGACTCCGAAGTTGTTGGGTACAGGGGTTGATTGCCCTGGTAAGCTGGGTAGCTTGTTTAGCTAGAGGTAAAAAGGATTCCTTACGGGAAGCCATTAAAAATGAGCTTCTGGGCAATTTTAACGAGTTTTCCCTGTTAGTAAAAAACTTTAGAAAAGCAGTAACTCTGTTAGAGCTGGATGTAAGCACTTTGTTTTTACTTACTCCCTCTGAACTAAAGTCTAAATTAAAAAGTGCATCTTGGGAACTCAGTTATAAATTGGATATGATTGCCCAACAAGGAAAAACGGAAAGGCAACTTCTTCTAAATACATACACACCAAAGCTGGCACAACAATACCTTACATGGAATATCCCCCACAGAGTCCGTAGGTTATGGTACCTTTTAAGACAAGATTTGCTCCCACTAAATCCCCTCTTAGCTAAATGGTATGGTGTATCTCCTATATGTAATCTTTGTCATAATGCTGTACAGGATCGTAATCACGTCTTGTTTATTTGTCCCGCTTTACGCTCATTGCGTTATAAATGGTTGAAACCTATTTGTTTACAATTAGGAATTTTAAATGTAAATACCTTCTTCCATGCACTTTATTGTCCGCCAAATGAAATGTTTTGTTTTAAAGTTTTTAACTTTTTTAAAGGCTTTTTAGATATTTATTAAATGATATATAGAGAAATATTAGACGATTGTTTGACCAGTGAATATGATGTATTACCTTCTCATCCGTCCTTTTGTGATTTTATTGTAAGTACTGTTGTATAATTGTGTGTTTATCTTATGTGGCCCTCTTAAGAGAGCCAAAAACATAATAAACTTAAACTTGAAACTTAAAAAGGTAATTGACATTATTGAAGCATCCAATCAATTAGTGAGCTTACGGTTAAACAACTATTAATATAAATAAAAATATAAAAATGTACTTTTCTTTCAGATTCTAATTTTCCTAAATATCGGCCCTAGATAACACAGGATTACAGGCTGGCAGGTAATTAGGACATTTGGTCTTGATATAGGTTAATGATATTAATTAAACTTCAGTATATTGAGACTATGTTTAAATTGCAAGTTTTTCAATCTTTTCAGAATAATTGGTTAATTCCAATACGACTCTACTGAATGACTTTTGTCCTTTGACACAATTGTGCAAGGATCTCTGAGCATCTACATTTGTGGATGTACCGTTCAACTGAAAAGGTACAAACATAGATCAATAGAATATTAATTTAGAACAAATTGAAATGGAAGTATTATAGGACTGTATGCTTCTAAAGGGTTTTTATATGAACTATTTCGTATGAATGGGTTGCCTGTAAAGTCACCAGGAGAACAACACTGTCTTATCGAAAACCTTTCAATGTGTAGGGTTGCCCCCCTTGTGTTTATTGATTGTTGGAACAGACATAGTTTGATAGATATGTCCTTACAAAGATAAATAATGTTTGATTTTTGTGTTTGATTAATTTTGGTTTTTTGTATATGTATAGATAATGTATAAATGCTAATTGTCTCTCTATGCTGATATTTTATCATTTGATTTAGATTGAAAGTACACTCTCCGGGAGATTGTAATATTTATCCTGAAGAAGGTGGTCTTTTATCTCTTGACTTCCACCGAAACGCGTCGACGCAAGGTTTAGAAGGCAGACTACAGATTGTAGTGACATCTGTTTTCCGAACAATCAAGTATTTGAACATCTGCCTAGGAGAACAGTTGATCCGGGTCTAATGTCTTCCTATTCTAGTGGATAAGAAAACAACTTTCTTACATGTTCTCCCCACTTTTTTAGTGTTTAGTATTTATTGTATAGAACATTAATTTGTGTTTTTAACTTTAACTTTGTTGTATAATTCTTGCTATTGTGTCGAAAAAATTGTGTCATATTTTAATAAAAAACATTGATATAATGCATGTGAATACCTGACCGGGTCCAGGCTCTGGTGTCTTGTTCTGGTGACTGATTGGTTTTATATGTGAGTTATTGTGTGGAATTGTATATGTGCCGAAAGGGGGACATTTTTCTTGACTACTTTTCTCACAGGGAGCAGCCATGGGTTCCTTCCCCTATGCTTCCTTCTGTGAGATCTGAAAGTTCCTGGGTCACTGGTGCATGCCCCGCACCAGCACAGCAGTTCCTAGTTATGTATCCTGCCTCGGTGCCAGCTTGGAAGGTCTGTCTGCTACCTAGGCCAGCATTTCACCAGCTCACTAGAACACAGGTGCCTAAAACCTCTGGGCTCGATTCACAGACTGCATTTTGTAATAGGTGCAATAGTACTCCTCACGCACTACACAATACAATAAGGGAGGAGACCGCCACCTCCCCTATCTTTTCTATGCAAAGGTGGACACAGTAGAGCAGATCTCTGCACACACAGCTATACGTTTTATTAGTAGTACATGTGAGAGTGAGATGGGGAAGTGGTGGGAAAATGTGGAATAACTGCTGAAAAACGAGAGGGATTTAGGGAAATTTAATGCAGAGTTCAGGAGGGAAGTGCTAATACAAAACACACACCCACAAAAGAGTAAGACAATTGCTATTCACAAAATATACTTTTTATATAGTTTTATAGAGCATAAACTCAACCCGAAGGTATTGGAGCGCTTTACTTCAGCACCAGCTGCATTACACAAGATCGCATTCATTGTTTTGTTTTTTGGCAAGGGGAGATTAAGTGATTTTCCCAGAATCACAGGATGTTGAACAACACGGACTAGAACCTGGTTCCCCAGTTCCAAAGTTGGCAGCCCTAACAGTAGCACCACATCCTCTTCGAAGGTTACTACCAACCTAAGGATGTTAAAACAGGTGTAAATGTACTCCAGTCCAGCCTTGAAGTAAGTCAAGCACCACACAGTACTGCAACATACTCCAATAGAAGACAAGGGAGGCAGTGAACAAAAAAAACACCCCATAGGAACGACTATTAAATTATTTTACAAATCTATATTAATTGATTAAAACATTATATGTAATTATTATAAGTTGTTAATAAACTCAAAATTAATTAAATCAAACTTTTAATAAAAAAAATATCAACATAACACTTTTAACCAAGGTTACTAAATATTAAATAAAAATAAAAATGTTAGACATGAGTGTTTTTTTATATTTTGTATTAAATATTCTTCTAATGAAGAATGAAATGTTTTAAATATTTTATTATTTAATAAACACTTAATTGTGACGAGTTACTATGCTGTTAAAATGTATATTATTATTTCAACTTTAATAACTATATTTACATTTATATTATACAATTGTAGGAAGGTGGAGTATTATGTGGTGATGCTGGTTAGGCTTCACCGTGCAGTACTCTCACAAACCCCAAAGATGGTCCTTGGATTCACAATAATAACACAGAGGAACACGTGTTAAGCATTTCAGAGTACAAACATGGACAATAAGTAATTAATGTGACTCGAAAGAAATCCAAAACCAATTATAAAAATGAAGCAAATTGTTATCTTAATTTACATAGCAAAACAAAGAGAATCAGATACATATAACAGGAGTTATGGATTTTAGAAGCAATATAAAATCAGTGCAAAATAATAAAGTGAAACTTTATCATAGCGATTAATGGTAAAAACCACAAGTGACAATCGGTCACTTGCAGGTCGAGTTGTGTGGAACCCAAGGAGGCTAAAGGTGGTGTGGGTGTCAGGACCAAACCACAACAGTTCGATTTGACCTGGCTCGAGAAGCCTGGGTGCAGAGTTGCCGTGGCTGTCCTTGGTGCTGAAGCGAGAGCTGGTTTTACCACTTACACGGTGCTGATGGTGAACAGGGTGCAAAATGTCGACAATGAAGCCACTGCTGGCGTCGGATGAAGGTTTTGCGGAGTTCCCTCTAGGTGAAGCGTTAACTAAAGGTGGTGGTTGCCGGACTGGCGACCACTAAGCCTTGGCACCGTTAAGTCTATAAGAAAGTTAATTTAATGGCCGGAGGAACATGATAGCCACCTGAAAGTTTGCGGAGGGCAGGACTGTGGTTCCCACAACGCACTGGACCAACTACTTCTGGGTGATCACTCAGAGGGCCCGATGGCCAGCGATTCTTTGAGTCTGGTATGTTGTTTTTACCTGTGGTTCCAGGGGATTGGTGCCACTAGTCCAGGAGAGTCTGGTGATGCCTTTGGCTCTTGAAGGGGTCCCTCTTGTTGGGGGAACTGAACTTTGATCTAGGACGAGCTGCGTTTGTGCAGATCCAGGATGGTTCACACAGGTGCAGAGTATCACACCTGTGGCTTGTGCAGCTCCTGTTGTCGGAGACACAGGTCTCTTCTTTAGTCCTTGTTGCAAGTCAGATTAGAACTGAGATTCTGATGTCAGAGGAAGCCCTTCAATCCCACATTTAGGGTTATTAGGGGTGTGGGTGCAAGTGGCCAATGGGCTACTAACCCCACTGGTTAATACGCCCCTGAGGTGACCACATCTGGGGGTGTAGGTCTCCTTTTCTACCCGGAACCCACTATTTTACCACTTTTAAAAATGGCTGAAGTCTTCCTCAGCTGTACAGACCTGGAAGCCCACCCTAGAGGTGTGGCTAGCCTTCTGGGGGTGCACACCCCCTGACTACCTCATTTTCCCACCTGTCCGGTGCAAATGTGCCTCTGGGCTGGGTTAGGCTGTTTCCGCCTTCCAGAGGCAGTCTGGTTGCATATCACAGGCGGTGCAGCCTTTGAAGCTCACCGCCTGGATGTGCCACTTCATTAACCAGTCTGTCAGGAAGGGAGGTGCAACCTCCTTCCAATCCAGGCCTTTGCTTCTGACTCCTGGGAGAGGTCACACCTCCCAGGTGTCAGAATCCTGTCCTGGCGGCAGCAAGCACAGGCTGGCAGCCAGAGCACAGGAAAGTCTGGGACAACCAAGTGGGCAACATCCAAGGTAGTAAACTGAGTGCATGCCACATCGTCCTCGACACAAGATTTGTGTCAGGGGTGAGGAGGCACGTTGTTTGATACCAAACATGACCTACTTAGGCAGTACAATAATTGAGCTGCCGACCTCGGGTTTGCCCGGGTGCCAGCCCATGTTACCTATGGACTGTCTATCATGTGTCCTTAATGGTAAAGGCCACTATATGGACATAAACTTGCACTCACACGCCCACATCTTTAACATCAAGCACCCTGCCTCCTGGGCTTTAGGAGGCCATCCTTAAAACCTGGCTATTCAGCAAAACTTCGGTTTAAAACTTCACCAAGCCCCCCCTATTCCAGCCTCTCCAGCTCAGCTCAAGCTCTTTGCAGCGCTGGGACGCTCCTGGGTAGCCAACGCGCTTTACAAATCCTCATTCCATTCCATTCCATCCTGAGGGGTAACTGGTATCTATTAAAAGTAGTGCATTGAGTTTGCCACACATGGTGAGGGCAAAGTTGTGTTCGAGCAGTTTGCAATGGCAGGCCTGCTATCAGTAGTTTACTTGGGTCACCCAGGCTGGCTCAAACAGTGCTTCAGGCCCTGGTTACCCATTTAAAACCCATGCTCTTAGTACAACATGTACCATATATTAGAGACTTATAAGGGGGTAAAAATCCCCTGCCAATTGGGGTTATCAATTCACACACATCAGTTTTAGGGAGAGAGCACTGGAACTGGGGCCTGGTTAGCAGGCTTCACTGCACGGACAGAGTCGAAAACCAGCATCTAGTAATTCAAATGGGAGCAAAAAGTGGGAGGCATCAGCAAAAAAGGCCGGTTTTCTTACAACATTTTATTAATTCTTTAAAGAAAAGAATGCATTTTAATAAATGTTCCTGTACCTTGCCACAGAGAGATATCCATTTCCATGGCAGAGGGCTCCACCCCAGGGTTGGACACGTTCGCCTCCTAGGCAGAGCGTAAAATACAGTCGCAAAGTTACTATAGTAACTTCACAGTCATGAATACAAGTAGAGGGGGTGGTAACCTAAGTGTAAAGCGCCACTGAGAAATGGGGCATAGTAAAAACGTGGAGACTTCTACCTAGGTGTACGAGTAAATATATATGTGAGTAACACCAGACATATCATCTCAGCGAGTCTCAAAAGGGGTCATTTACACTTTGGCGAAGCAGAAACTTGATTATTTAGTGGAGTCCCTGCTCCAACAGACGGGTGGTTCCTCCACCCCATTGGACGGTGGAGATCGTATGACTGCGTTGGTGTTGCCTCCGTCAGCTCGGCTGAGGCGCCATCGAAGGGAGTGGCCAGACCACCAGGGGGCCTCAGCTGTCGGTACATAAGTTGATCCCTCCCACTTAGGGCGGTCCTCCTGATGCAGATTTTCCACGCCCAGGCACGCGTTGTTAGGCGTGGCAGGGCCGCGCAGGGAAAATAAACAATGTTCTGATGCGCTTAGATAAAGTTCCTTGGGAACTGGGCCACTGATTTTGTTTATAAGAAACAAAACCTCTTTGAGGATTTATTTCGGGAAAACAAAAAAGCATGTTGAGGGGGCCATAACATGATGGCCAATCAGCATTCAGTTTTGCCAAAAGAGTATTTGACACAGTGAGAGTGGCGGAGACGGGACCCCCACTAATCCAACAGGCCGCGCTCCATCCTGTAATTGAGGCAATAAGTGCAGTTATCAGTCTCTAAAGCAAAATATATTTTGTAACAAACATAACTTTCCGTTTTTAATCTCTGCAAATACTAAGTGAAGCTGTTACGCGACTTAATGTTAATTAATTTACCGACCATGGAAGGATGGCAGGCTCAGCTGGTCTCGCTGGGCATCAAACTCATGTCCTGCAGAAAGCATTAGATGTCAACGCCAAGCATTAACTCACTGAGCCACCATGCCTGCATTCAAAACATATTTTGTCTTAATGTGGAAATGCAGAATCCACTGTAAAGGTGAATGCATGAATACCATCTAACTGTCCCAGGCAGTAACAAGCATTTGCAATGCAATAGGTCTCGCATTCACGCAAGTTTGAGCTATTGACATTGCAAATGACAATGCCTTTTATTTGTGTTTTCGTTTTTAAAACAAATAAAAGGCATTGTCATTTACAATGCCAATAGCTTAAAGTAGCGTAAATGCGAGACCTATTGGATTGTAAATGATTGTTTTAAAATGTGGGTGGTGTAGGGGAGAGATTGTCAGAGAGTGATGGGTGACAGGACACAACGTTTACTATGGTGCAGGAGCGGGCACACGTGTGGCTAGCTCAGGCTGGAGCTAAAAAACAGACTACCAGTTCCGAAAATGTAAACAGTATTTTTTTAACAGCTCTGCCTAACGTTGAAAGCTGGTAGGAGGGTGTTCCTTGCACAGCTAACATTTTAATGAAAACCCAAATTTTAAAAAATCCACAGTACTTGGTCTTTAAAGACCTGTGAAGAGTTTGAGCGTGCCAGAGATAGGACTCCAGACACTGCCCAGCAGAGCACACAGCTGCAGAGAGACATGAAACACACTAAGGAGAAGAGAGGGGGGAGCAGGAAATAATTGAACTTCAGAAACAGAACAGTTGTGTATAAATTCAATTTTTTTATTCCAGATTTGTATAGCACAAACTCAACCAGAAGGAATTTGAGGGATTTACAAAAGCACCGGTAACATTACACATGAACGCATTCATTTTTGTAGGCACAGCGGGATTAGGTAATTTGCCCAGAATCACAGAATATTGATCCGAGGCAGAGACTGGAAACCTAGAACCTGGCCGCTTCGCCACATCCTCTTCCTTATTGCAAGCAGCCACAGCACCATTGAACATTATAATGCACCCTTGCACACTTCTAAAGTCCGATCATCTAATTTCCAGACTTCGAGCCAACATTCTTTCATTATTCTTTTAAATAATACGTTCAGATTTTCACTACGCTTGAATGAATTAGTTTGACCGTCTTCTGGTTACTCTCAAGTGTTCAATAAAGTTTGTTAAAATAAACTGGATAAGGGCTCTCCTGAAACCAACCTTGTCCGTCTGTTCCCGCCTCCTAGGCTGTTTCGCCCAATGACTCACGGCAATTGGTGTCTAAACTAGCAGCATTGCCCACAGCTCGCCGGCCTTTATTCTACATGGAGCTGAAAACGAGGGAAATTTGGAGCAGTGAGCATGGAGCTAAAAGCAAAGGAATTGTATCAGCTGCTCTCTGTGTCTCTTTCGAGATAAAAATGAAGAAATGTGCAGTTTTAACTCAAATAAGTCTGGCAGGATGGGAATGGGTGTAGGAGAGCTCGCACGGAGCAATGCGATGACCGAGGCAAGAGAGGCAGTGAATCTAATTATGGGGACTATGGCGATTTCCCATCAGCGTGCCTTGCTCAGCGTGTGGCGCATGCGTGGTATGGGTGTTTGGGTACGCAGCTGATAGCTGGGGCACGTTCAGAGACCCGACTATAGCGGACCTAACGCTAGGGTGCAGTCCGGAGCAGTGGAGAGGGCTTGGGAGCAGTACCGGGGCACGTCAGATCGCCGTATTGGATCGAAGGAGGTAGCACTTGGGAAGCCTTCACAGCAGCGAGAAAAAGCAGACGCACTACCGCCACCATGTACAGGCACTTGGGCCCGCAGCGCTCCCCGTCCCGAGATTTTAACAGCATCGTCCAGATCTGCAGCGCAAATGTTCAAAGGATCAGTGGCAACAGTGAGTATGATGGCACAAAATTGCTGACTTGCCTTGGAAGTGGAACACGAGATGTGCACGTCGCGTGTCTGTCTGTACGTGCGTGAATTACAGGAGGCTGGTGAGGACGAAAGCGAAACTGCATGCTGGCTTGCGAGGGAAGGGGGACAGGAGATGTGCACGCCGCGTGGCTGTAGGCGCGTACACCAACTCAAATCCGCCAAAAGCCTGCGCGTGCCCATCTCCTGTCCCCCTTCCGAGGCAAGTCAGCAACAATAGATCTCGCCGAAAGCAGCGCTCCGCGCTGCGTTCGCAGGCGAGACCTAAAAAGGTGACTTTCTTCCTTGGACAGTGGGTGAAAAAGGCACCGCTGCCTCTGCTGTGCCCCCTCCCCTCTTAGGAAACCCAAGTCCTTGCTCGCAGTCCCAGAAGACACTGGACTTTCGATGAAATACACAAATGCTGCAGCGTATTAGGAATGTCTTCGAGAAAGAGACTGGCGTCTGCCCGGGCTTTCACGAGGTCAAAGGTGAAGAACACTAAACGCTGCATAAAGGCAGGAGCGCGGGGAAGTGTTTGGAGAAACCAATCAGGGGGTATAGATCAGAAAGCTCCGTCTCCCAGGCCGCAGATAATGTTTGCAGCGCTCTTTGAAGTGCACCCCGATCACTGGGGGTCCCGGTGACTGCGCTCTTGACCCCGCAGTTTAGGGCCGGACCAGAGGGGATATCAGTGGTGACTTAATCAATACAGACGGCGCGAGGAAACGGCCGCAGCTCCTCGAAAGCGCCCCGGTCTGGGACAGGCGCATGCTTCACGACTACTTGTCAGTGTACACATTACGCATTGCGCGCGAGTCAGCGTAAATGGCGTAAATCCACCCTGCAGCTTTCCTAACTCGACCTCGTGCGCATTTCTGGCCTTTTTGATTTTACAAAGGTTTCTAAGGACTCCATAGGCACACCTAGAAATGTGCACCAGTCACAGGTTCGCGGAGTGCTCTGGGAAAATTCTGGAAACGTCATTTTGTTCATATCCACCCGTAATTACGGGAGCACATTTGTATGTAACATAGAACTCCGCCTGGCGGAACGCTTTCCCCAAATATTTGTTTTCCCAAGAGGAAAACATTTGATCCCGAATTCCTTCCCCTACGCTCTCACCAATTTTGGAGCCGTCCCCTTCACCATCACCACCCGGGACAGGGTGGCCTCGCCTTTGTCTCGGGGCAACAAACTTGGTGGGGCGATCCCTTTTTCTAAATAAATGCCTCCAATAACGTCCACCAAAGCTGTAGGGACAGGTGTGAGATTAGTACTTAGGACATGGCGGGACCTGGCCGCCTTCAGGAGTCTGCGAATTGACAGCGGCTACCACAAGCCAGGGACTGCGGTACCAAGAGTGGTGCCAGCTAACCTAGGCCATGCTCCCATTGGGTGAGCTCAGGTGGCATCAAGAGCTTGCCACCTAATGGTGGTGCCAAGTACAAACAAAAGGGCTGAAAGGTATATTTTACTTGCGTATGGGGGGCATCCCAGAGGCAAAACAGCATTTTGCCTAAAGCACTGACAAATCTTGCACTATTCCTATCACTAACTAGCCATGACAACTGGTCCCGTGTCTCGCTCAAGTGGGTGAACCGGAGGGTCTACACCAAAGTATGTTCTCTTGGCGCCCGGTAAATACCAGTATAATTCCCAGCTTACGGTCTAAAGTATAGGTGGTTACCCAGGACTTCAGGAACATCTACTCCCGATCACCCCACAAGATAGCTCAGTGAGCTGGGCGCATGCCAGATCACCCCATAAGATAGCTCAGTGAGCTGGGCGCACGCCATATCACCCCATAACATAGCTCAGTGAGCTGGGCGCACGCTAGATCCCACATAAGATAGCTCAGTGAGCTGGGCGCACGCCAGATCACCCCATAAGATAGCTCAGTGAGCTGGGCGCACGCCAGATCACCCCATAACATAGCTCAGTGAGCTGGGCGCACGCTAGATCCCACATAAGATAGCTCAGTGAGCTGGGCGCACGCCAGATCACCTCATAACATAGCTCAGTGAGCTGGGCGCACGCCAGATCACCCCATAAGATAGCTCAGTGAGCTGGGCGCATGCCCAGAGACATGCAGATCTCAGTTCTGGATCATGACCAGGCCAGCTCAGCAGTTCATCCTTCTAAGTTTGATTAAATGAATGTCACTGAGTCTGATAAACAACAACTACAATTTAAGACCTAAAAACAATTCTGCCTGTGGAATGACTCACAGTCATCATCTTTATTATAATTATGATTAGTATGACTTATGATGCTGATTAACAGTATTCAAATTAATAACAGCAGCAATTAAAAATGCTCACTACAGGGAGGCATACTCTTACTGCAATTGTTAGCAGACAACAAAGCTTATTATTAGCAGGAGCAATAGCAACAATGCAAAATAGCATCACCGTTAATAACAGTAATAATTATTATTACTATTATTATTGTAGTCATTTTCATTCAATAATATTATTATGCAAACTCTGAATAATCTATTAATATTGCAGCTGTCATTAACACTCGTAATAACAACAATAATAATGTGTTATATATTGTTTTTATTATTATTACTGGTGTTATTAATGTTACTATTATATGTGATAATTATTGTTCTTCGTAGTGTTATTACTTTGTTGAAAAGGCTGCCAGGCCTGGATCGCCAGGCGAGAGAGCTGCATTATCTACCTTAGCAACAATATGGCGTCTCGGAGCCGAGCCGCTCTTCCCCGCCCTGCGTCAAATGGTCAACCTCTCCCTGAAGGAGGCTCTGGTGCCCCAGCCATGGAAACAAGCCGTGGTGAAAGCCCTTTTAAAAAGGCCGCACATCAACCCTACATGTCCTGGGAAGTAAGATGGTGGAAAAATAGGTGAACAAGCATCTCTCTGAATTTCCAGAGGTCAATTCTTTCCTTCCCCACACACAAACTGGTTTTGGGCCTAAACATAGAACCTAAACCGCCCTTCTAGCGGTGGTGGAGGAAGCGAAAAAGAGACTTGATCAAGGGGCCTCAGTAGCGATTATTCTTCTGGACCTGCACAGCCTTCGACACCGTGGACCACTCCACTCTTTAAAGAGGATAAGCAAGGCCGGTGTTGGAGGGAAAGCTCTGGATTGGATAAGAACCTTCTTGAGGGATAGATCCGTCCAGGTTTTTGATAAGACTTGTTCCTCTGCAATTCTGCCCATCATCTGTGGAGTGGCGCAAGGGTCCTCTCTTAGCCCAACGTTGTTCAATGTGTACTTGCAACCCCTGGTGGATATTGTACCTCCCTTTGGGATCTCCATTGTCACCTACACGGACGATACTCAGCTGGTTTTTCTCTTGCCCCAGACATGGACCAGTCAGCGACCACCTTAGGACCATGCCTGGAACAGGCAGGCAGCTGGATGGACAAGTCCTGCCTTAAGCTGAATGGAGCCAAGACAGAGGTTATGATCCTGGGGAGTAACTCCCAGCCCCAAAGGGCCCTTGATTGGCCTGTCTGCCTTGGTCCTCCTCCTGCTCCTAAATCAGTCATAAAAAGCCAGGGGAAAGCCTGGAAAAACCCCGACCATGGAGCACCAGGCAACCAGACTGTCAGCCTCCTGCTTTGGAATAAGGCGCGTGTTGCGCAAGATTTTGCCCCTTCTCCCCCAGTCCTCCAGGAGGCTGGTAATGCAGGCTCCGCTCCTCTCTTGCCTGGATTACAGCAATTTGCTCTACCAAGGTGCTCCCAAGGCAGTGACTCGTAAGCTCCGGGACATGCAGAATGCGGCCGCAAGACTGCTGTGGGGTACTTACAAGCATAATTCAAGTGGCAGCCATCGCCCAAAGGATTGAGTTTAAATCTCTTTGATTGGTGCATAGTGCCTTTTATGCGGGTGGTCCGCCAAATCTCTCGCCAACTGGTCACCCCTTATTCTCCAGTTATGCTTCTTAGATCCTCCAATTAATTTTTAGTAGCCATTCACATGGTCAGAAGGGCTCGAAGTGGAGGACGTCTTTTGGCTTTAACAGGACAAGCTGTGGAATGCTCTCCCTCTGGCCATTCGCTCCATGAACAGTGATCTGAGCTTCCGAAAACATCTAAAGACTTGGCGTTTTAGGAACTGATCCTTGGGTAACTCTTCTGGCCGTGGTGTAGGGGTATTTCCGTCCGCCAGCGCTGGGATGCCTTCGGGTCGCCATGCGCTTTATAAATCCCATAACATAGCATAGCGGCAGGGGCAGGTTTGCAGGGACAGAATTGCAGGCGCAGGGCTGCAGGGGTAGGATATCAGGGGCAACAGCAGGGCTGCAGGGGCAGGATGACAGGGACAGGATTACAGGGACTGGGCTGCAGGAAGTTATCATGTCCTTTCTAAGGGCAGCTGTCCGCTCTGTGCCGCAGGGGGTATTTCCAAAATGCAGATGGTCCTTTATTCAATAAACACTCGCACAGCCATACATGGCCCGCCATGTCCCACAAGAAAACCTATAAATTTAAATGTACTTGGAGTGTAGGTCGGCAGCAAGCGCCCCAGGGCACCTTGACATTCAGACCCCACAATGACTAACTTTAGTGTCTGGATAAAGAGGCAATTACATATCAAACCGTTGTGGCTTTTTTTTACATGAGCTTAAAAACAGGTGCAGGCTGGGAGCTGCTGTGCAAGTTTACATCACCCAGAAGAGATACAGCACAGAGAACACCATTACCCCCCAGCATGGGCAGAAGCAGGAGAGGCTACACTCGTATACAGAACAAGCGGTGCATGGGCAGCAGCAGAGCAAGCTTCTCTTACATACAGAACAAGTGACACATGGGCAGCAGCAGTGCAAGCTTCTCTAGCATAGAGAAAAAAACGGTGCATGGGCAGCAGCAGTGCAAGCTTCTCTTACAAACGAGACAGGGGCAGCATAGGAACCATCAAGACAATATGAACAGGGAACAGGTGCAGCATTGACAGAAGCAGTGTAGGCTTCCCTCACATACAGAGCAAACGGCTTATGGGAAGCTGCAGCACACGTTTTCCTTACATATGAGACAGGTAAAGCACAAGAACCAGCAAGGCAATAAGCACACAAAACAGGTGCAGCATGGGCAGAAGCAGTATATGTTTCCCTCACACATACAACAAGCAGTGCATAGGTAGCAAAAGTGCAAGCTTCTTTTATATACAGAACTAGCAGTGCCTGGGTAGCAGCAGGGCAAGCTTCTCTTACACAAGAAACAGGTAAGGCACAGGCACCAGCATGTCAATACACACATAGAAAAGGTGCACATAGGCACAAGCAGCACACAGCCCATTGTAAAGCACCAGAACCAGCAAGACAATATGCACACAGAACAGGTGCTGCATGTACAGAAGCAGTATAGACTTCCCTAACATACAGAACAAACAGCACATGGGCAGCATCAGTGCAAGCTTTTCTCACATACTGATCAAGCAGTGTATGGGAAGCAACCGTGCAAGCTATTCTTACATATAGAACAAGTGGCGCTGCGTAGCAGTAGTGCAAGCTTCTTTTACAGACAAGCGGCGCATGTGTAGCAGAAGTAGTGCATAGGCAGCAGCAGTGCAACCTTCTCTTACATACAGAACAAGTGGCACATGCGTAACAGCAGTGCAAGTTTTTCTTGCATACAGAACAAGCTGCAGATGCGTAGTAGCAGTGCAAGCTTCTCTTACATACAGAACAAGTGGAACATGCGTAGCAGCAGTGTAAGCTACACTTACATACCAAACAAGCAGCGCATGGGCATCAGCAGTGCCAGCTTCTCTTACATACAGAACAAGCAGTGCATGGGAAGCAACAGTGCAAGCTTCTTTTAGATACAGAACATGTGGCACATGCGTAGCAGCAGTGCAGTCTCTCTGACATACAAGATATGTACAGCACAAGAATAAGCCAGTCAGTACATACACAGAGCAGGAGCGGCTCTGGCAGAAGCAGTAGAGGTCTCTCACAAGCAGCACAAGCAGTGCATGGGCAGCAGCAGTGCAAGCTTTTCTTACATACAGAGTAAGGGGTGCATACCTAGCAGCAGTGCAAGCTTCACTTAGATACTAGATATGTACAGCACAAGAATAAGCCAGTCAGTAGGTACACAGAGAAGGTGCGGCTCTGGAAGAAGCAGTAGAGCTCTCTCACAAGCAGCACAAGCAGTGCATGGGCAGCAGCAGTGCAAGCTTTTCTTACATACAGAGTAAGGGGCGCATACCTAGCAGCAGTGCAAGCTTCACTTAGATACTAGATATGTACAGTACAAGAATAAGCCAGTCAGTAGGTACACAGAGAAGGTGCGGCTCTGGAAGACACAGTAGAGCTCTCTCACATGCAGCACAAGCAGTGCATGGGCAGCAGCAGTGCAAGCTTCCCTTACGCTCTGGACAGGTACAGCACAGGCTGCAGCACTGTACACTTCTTTTTAATGCAGAGAAAGTGCAGAACAACCTTCAGCAGTGGTGTGCACGCAAATAGGCCAGCACAAAATACTAGAGGACCAACCAAGAGTATGCACTAGTCTGGGGCACCATGCCACTGGACAGAGCTACGTCAGGATGCTCCACTCTCCAAGCAGCAGTATAAGCTTGCGGGCAGAAGGACTTCTCTTTGAGTGGCTACACATTGCAAAATGGGGGTGCCTACAAAAACGCTTGGGTACATTTCTTTATTTAAAAACAAATTTTAAAAACATCATTGTGCCAATGTCTATAGTTGTCAAATTTACCCAGGGACCTCTTTAGCTAGTTCTGGCAGATCATCACCTTTTTTGCTCGTGGCCCTCGAAGACAAGAGAGGTGAATACTTTTTTGACTTGGAATGTGAGAGGATTACATTAGTATCATAAAAGATATAAGGTCTCTGCATACTTAAAAAATACAAGGAATCAAAGTAGCTTCACTTCAGGAGCGACATTTAAATTAGGAAGAAAGTGTCAAACTGGCGAAGAAATAGTGACGGCAACTTTAGTCACCCATCTACTCATCACATGAGAGAATATGGGGCGCTCCTGATGGCCCATTCAGAATGCGACATGTTCTTGAGAAGCAGGAGGCTGGATTGGCCTGCGAATGTGGGGAGCCGGGTGTCCAAGAGATGGGCTTCCTGAATCTTTATGCCCCAATGGGGTGGCTCTGACTTTCCTCCAGAAGCTCTCTGATGTGGTCCATCCATTCCTGGCAGACCCCAGATATGGGCCGGAGATGCAAATTGAGCAGGTGACTGTAGAATGGGTCAAGGCTTTTACCTTAGAATATTGAGTCTCTGTCCCTGAAATTCTACAATTAAATATTAGATATTTGAAAGCAGCTGCACCTCACCAAATGGTCGGATTCCTTTCATCCGACCCCACATGGTTCCCCGATAAGGCTGAACTATTCTCTGATTATTGAGGGGTGGAGTGTTTTAATATTAGGCTAGTATCAGTCCGATCCATCCTCAGTGAGGTTAGAACATAGCTGGGGGAGACCCTGTCTGAGAATCACCATGTGACATGTCCATGCGGAGGCCTTACTGGAAGTGGGGCTTGAATCTGATCTTAAGACAGATATCCTATCAGAGTTGGATTGACATACATGTGGGATCACAATACTAGTTCACTACTAACCGATTATGGCTTTCGGATTAGCGCGCTACTCGCCGAAAAAGCGCTTCAATGTCTCGTCAGGGGTGGTAAGCTCTATATAAATACAAACCTTTTTCCCACTATTCCTCCACTATCCTTCTCAATCCGAATAACTGTTGAACATATCCACCACTCAAATTGCTTTCATATTTCACTATACTAATTCACTACTAATCCTTGATGGGTTCCGGAGTTGCGCGTTACTCGCAAAAAAAGCGCTTCAATGCCTCGTCAGGGGTAGTAAGCGCAATATAACTGCAAACCTTTTACCCTCTTCTATTCCTCCGCTATCCTTCTCAATCCAAATAACTAACTAACATATCCACCACTCAAATTATTTTCATATTTCACTATATTAGTAGCTTGCTTCTCGCAGAAAAATCGCTTTGATGCCTCGTCAGGGGTAGTAAGCGATATATGAAGGCAAACCTTTTTCCCTCTTCCATCCCTCCACTATCCTTCTCAATCCAAGTAACTCAAATAATAACTTTCATATTTTCACTATACAAATTCACTATTAATCCTTTATGGGTTCCGGAGTAGCGTGCTACTTGCAGAAAAAGCGCGTTGACGCCTCGTCAGGGGTAGTAAGCGCTATATAAATGCAATTGCAAAGCGATACAAAAAACGATACCGCACGAGCAGACAGTTTAATGCGTTGCACTGAAGGTTGTCATGCATGGATGGACTCTGCTTAGCCAAGGTGCAGGGAGTGCGCCCACAACTAGAAACAGAGATAGGAGAAAGAGCTTGAGAGGAAGCTGGGATAAAGGAAAGCTGAAACGTGTCATTCCCAGGAGGGCACAGCAGAGATGCCTGAGGTTGGGGCTTTCCTAGGAAAGACTTGATACATACCTTCATATTGCATACTGGCAGCAATTACACAGAGAGAGAGAGACCTACATCTGACAGAATGCTTGCATGGCTCCTGAAAGGAGGAAACCCTAGACAAAACACATCACGTATGGTCTCTAAAGTAGGCACTCAGAGGTAAAAATGGGGTGTTCCAACAATATTTATTCAAGCTTTAAACTGGAAGGAGAAACTGTGCCCATAATGGGGACTAGAAGTATTCAAGAGATGCAACCATCCCACACTTATCGTTTGAGCACTGAGTATCCCACGTTTATTAGATGAGCTTTGAGTATCCACGCTTATCAGATGAGCATTGAGTATCCCACCCTTATCAGATGAGCACTGAGTATCCCACGCTTATCAGATGAGCACTGAGTATCCCATGCTTATCAGATGAGCACTGAGTATCCCACGCTTATCAGATGAGCACTGAGTATCCCACGCTTATCAGATGAGCATTGAGTATCCCACGCTTATCAGATGAGCATTGAGTATCCCACGCTTATCAGATGAGCATTGAGTATCCGCGCTTATCAGATGAGCATTGAGTATCCACGCTTATCAGATGAGCAGTGAGTATCCACGCTTATCAGATGAGCACGCAGTATCTCACGCTTATCAGATGAGCACTGTGTATCCCACACTTAGCAGATGAGCACTGAGTACCCCACACTTATCAGATGAGCACTGAGTATCCCACCCTTTTCAGATGAGCACTGAGTATCCCTGCTTATCAGATGAGCATCGAGTATCCACGCTTATCAGATGAGCATTGAGTATCCCACCCTTATCAGATGAGCACTGAGTATCCCACCCTTTTCAGATGAGCACTGAGTATCCCTGCTTATCAGATGAGCATCGAGTATCCACGCTTATCAGATGAGCATTGAGTATCCCACCCTTATCAGATGAGCACTGAGTATCCACGCTTATCCGATGAGCATTGAGCATCCACGCTTATCAGATGGGCATTGAGTATCCCACGCTAATCAGATGAGCATTGAGTACCCACACTTATTATAAGAGCACTGAGTATCCCTCGCTTATCAGATGAGCACTGAGTATCCCACGCTTATCAGATGAGCATTGAGTATCCCACCCTTATCAGATGAGCACTGAGTATCCACGCTTATCAGATGAGCATTGAGTATCCCACCCTTATCAGATGAGCACTGAGTATCCACGCTTATCAGATGAGCATTGAGTATCCACGCTTATCAGATGAGCATTAAGTATCCACGCTTATCAGATGGGCATTAAGTATCCCACGCTTATCAGATGAGCATTGAGTACCCACACTTATTATAAGAGCACTGAGTATCCCTCGCTTATCAGATGAGCACTGAGTATCCCACGCTTATCAGAAGAGCATGGAGTATCCCACCCTTATCAGATGAGCACTGAGTATTCATGCTTATCAGATGAGCATCGAGTATCCACGCTTATCAGAAGAGCATTGAGTATCCCAAGCTTATCAGATGAGCATTGAGTATCCCAAGCTTATCAGATGAGCATTGAGTATCCACGCTTATCAGATGAGCATTGAGTATCCCAAGCTTATCAGATGAGCATTGAGTATCCCGCGCTTATCAGATGAGCATTGAGTATCCCACACTTATCAGATGAGCACTGAGTATCCCATGCTTATCAGATGAGCACTGAGTATCCCACGCTTATCAAATGAGCATTGAGCATCTCTGTAGTTCCCACTATTCAGGGATGAACTGCTAGAGGCTTTGAAACCATGAACAGTTGTAACCCCTGCCCCTTCCCTCCCCGTGCCCCCCCCCCCACCAGAAGGGATAGGTTACCTGTGGAGCTTTCGAGGGAATATAGAGTTCTGCTGCTAGATAATGTTCCGAAAGTCCAACAGAATCAAAGAAAAAGGAATGGTGCTGCCCTCAACGAGGGAGGCGTCCATAAACCAGGCAAAGGACCAACATATTGCTCCTCCTATGGGCCACCGTCGATGATAAATGTAGATATGATGATATTGAGTAAGATACCTGGGTCTAGTCTATTGACGGTCGGACAGACCCTGGACCACCTTCAGCCACGTGGACTTGCTCCTGAGAGGAACGCTAGGTTACGCTTGAGAAGGCTGATGCACATGAAACAATGTGTGGTCTCTGCAAGGGTGAGTTTGCATTGGCCTCCTTAGTCCCAAAGAAGGCACTCAACACTCTACATTGGCAGTACCTAGTTTGGAACATTGTAATTTGTGCCCATTGTTTCTGGAGTGAGTCGTGCCTGTACACACGCTTCCTAGTGCCAGGGCACAGACCAGGGGGAAGTGTATCTGAAAAATATTTGCTGGGGAGGGGAGACGGGACAAGTACGCCCACACTTGCTTCTACTGGCAATTGAGCCGTTAGCTACCACTCCAAGAAACTCCACCATGTAATATTCTGGGGTACCGGCAAGACTGGGTAAGTGCAACAAATTCTGTATTATTGCCATTGTTGACGCTGGTTCATTTTCCGCCCGACAATTCAACGGACGTCAGGTCTAGAGTGGCAGAAAGCATCCTTTGAATACTAAGGCATACAAATTACCCACACCCGTGAGGACAGCTTATTATTATGAGAAAAATATGATTGAAAAAGATAAGATGGAGGTTTGCGGTGTAAATGTGTTTTTATTAAAGACATGAAGGAGAGTATTATCTCACACTTGTTTTCCCTCAACTGATGAGTCATTTTCAGAGATCAGCTTGAATGTTGAACTATTCTATGACACTGGATATTCTACAAGAAATACTACAGGTAAACCACAAATTCGCTCAAATGACCCCTCCCCTGGGTGGTGATGGAGCCAATAAGGTACCACTTACAGCTGAATGGCATTACCACCACTTCTGTAATTACCTGCCGGACCGCATCATTCCATGGTGAAAACGAGCTCAGATATAGGACTAGGGCTAAATAGTTTCTAAAAATAAAACTGTTGGTGGAAGAGGCAAAGAAAAACACTTGATGGGCAAAATACTCCTCTATAAGCACCAAGGACGTAGTGTCCAAACTCAACCTACATTTCATGAGTTGCAGATGGTTATGGTTTTTACGCTATTTAAGCCATAGCGCCCTAGAACTGTTTTTTTAAAAAAAAAAAAAAAAAATACTCTACTCTTTTTAGATGCTCTGTTTCCTATTTTGAGAAAACAGCTGGAAGTGCAGTTACATCTGCTGCTAATGTATTTAGAATGGACAGTAATTTGTCAGAGTGATTTTAGCCAGCAGGCAACATTCTTCACCAGCATTAATTCCCCGTTATCGCTTCAAATAGGATTGCCGCCTTTACAGAAACATGGCAGATGGGTGCTAAATTTTTGATCCTGTAGAGAAGTTATCATATTCCTCAATTCTGAAAGTTATAACATAGTTGCAGCATAAATATTATTTTAAACAGATTACTGTTTTAGGTCTCGCCTATAAACAGCTTTAGAAGTCTGTTTTGAAGACTTAGTATCCACAATACAACACACATAGATGTGGCTTTGGGTCAGCCCTTTGCTCACGATGGGATGTCTTTCCTGTTTATGCCAGCTCCTTCCTTCTCAATTAATGGTTTTCCTCTCTATTATTATGTTTATCCAGCCCCTGCAGCTTTTTTGCTTCATCATATTTGTCACTGACTGTATTGTATACTTCTACTACTGATGTGACGGCACTATTTTTTTTATTTGGCTCTCAGCCCACCACCGAGTACATCCTTTCCTTGCTCTTTTCCCCATCCTCTTTCTTCATTTATTTTGTTATTAACTTTTTATTATTTTTGAAAGGGCCTGGCAATTGCACACTGCTATTAGGCCACTTGCTTCTCCCTATTGTGAGGTATCCTGTGCATTCATTATTTTTAGGTCGAGCCTGGGCAGCGTATGCGCTGCTCTGCGAGGCATGCTGTATTCGAGTATGGACTTGAAGCTCCGCTCACTCACCGCCCATATTTTTCATTGGATGGTGTCATTGTCCTTTGTAAATGCTGGCTTCTGATTCGTTAATAGGCTTATTAGTCCCTCCTTAGTACCGCCTTTTCTTCATTTGTAACCTCCCATGAGGACTGGCCCTTTTACTTCTGTTGTTACACAGTATTTCTTATTTAGTCTGTCAGCACTATTTTCTTTAATAAGTTTCTCCTACTGCAGGCAGGACATGCTTTTATGCAACATTCAGCACACCTTGCGCGCTTTAACTTTCCAAGCAGCCCAGGACAATGGCAGCCGCTTTTTTGAAATGAAATGGGTCTTGCATTTAAAAGAGTTTGGGATATTGTCATTGTAAATGATAATGCCTTTTATTTTTGTGTTAATTATAAAAACAGATAAATAAAAGGCATAGTCATTTACAATGCCAATAGCTTAAACTCTCGCAAATGCGAGACCTATTGCATTCCAAATGCTTTTACTGTTCCGAGACAGCTATCTGCCATTGTGGAATGGTAAATTAAGAATAAACTGAAAAAAATAATAATCTCAACATGGCCACTGGACAGGCATACACACTCATGCAGCCATTTTAGAATTATTTTTCAAAAGCATAGGAAAAACCATTTCAAGATGGCTGCCATTCATGTGTCAACACACACAGAATCACACAGAATTGACATTTGGGAATGTTTTTTCCTTTGCATGAAAAACATATTTCTAAGGCGGTCACCATGTGTGTATACACACGGCAGCTATCTATGGGAAAACCACTGGCAAAGCTAATAGGTTTCAAGGGCAAACAGGCCTGCTCGTGGATGGCAAAACATTCTCCATGAATGTCATTGGAATGTTTTCTTTTAATGTAAAATATCACAGAGAGTTTGCTGCACACCAATGGTTTCAGTCCACAAATTTCAATTCTTGCTATACCTCTTGTTGGATAACAGTAACATTGTATTTAGAGTTCTACTCGTGTGAAAGTAAGCACTATATAAAAAGAAGTTCTGTATTAAATAAAGTACCCTTTGCGGTAGGTGGTACAGATAAAATAAGTCATCCTGGACTTCCAAGACCACGGAGAACAATAAGACCAAGAACTAAGTCGCTTTATAGGGTCACAGAACCCAAAGTTGACTTGGGATATCCCTTTTACCTGCAGGTGGAAGTACTTTATTTCGTATAATAAATTCATGGTCACACCATCACACTTCCCACAACTCTTGGTATCTTGCTCCTTTTTATGAAAGTAACACTCAAAATTGCCAATATGTGGGATAGATGTGGAATCTGAACTTTGTAAATTTAATACAAGATGAGGCAGTCTATAATTTGTTGAAAAAGCACATTTTTAACACTTTACAGTTAAGATACTTTCTAAGCTTGGTGCAAATTATACTGTGGTGGCAATTAAATAGATTTCTGCTTTCTTGCAATGAAGTCCAGCAGTGTTATAGACAAACATACATCATATGGGGGAGAGCACAAGTACAAAAAACAGAAGAAAAAGAAAAGTCAGGGAGGGCGGGGTAGGGTTAAAAATAGGCAAGTATGGGGGAGGGAATCGGGGAGCTTCACTGAGCATCTGGAGGTAGGTGTTGGAGGAAAAAAGCAAAAGCTTACGAGGAAGAGAGCTAGAAAACACACCCAGTCTCATGAACTGCTGAAAAAAAAAAAGTAGTTCCCTGAATGTGGGCAGTGGAAGAATACAAGTAATTCAATCAAAAGGATGGTAAAAAGGTTATAGTACTCTGTGTTGCTCTCTCCCTCGTGTGCCTCCTCATACTACATGTTGCTCGTTCCCTTGTGTGCTCCCACCCTGCAAACTCCTGCTTCAATGTGCTCTTTCTGCCTTCTCTCTCTCGTTGAAAACACCCCCACCCCTGCATTGCTGGCTCACTCATGTGCTCCTCCATGCAAACTCTCACTGCCCCAGCCCTTTGTGCTGCTCTCTCCCTCATGTGTTTCTCAACTACACACCCATGCCCCCTGAAATCCATGTAGCTATTTCCATCAAGCGCTTACCCTAGAATATAGCTCCACGCCTGACTATAGTATTGTACAGAGACCGCTGAATCAGATCTTTTGGAACATGCATTAAAAAATCACAGCAGGCGCACCGTAAACTGACCAATAATGTAAGGCAAGCAAAACCAAGTCATTTTTCAATATAGGGCACCTTGGCTAGTTTTTTGCTGGATCATGACCAGCACAGATCTCCCTCTAGGTTTCTCACTTCGCTGGTTCTGCAGTCAATCCTTTGATTGCCCTTTCATAAACCTTACAAATGCCCTGCGAGCTGGCCTGAGCCACCCATTAGACAGAGGTCCCCTGCCAGGACACATGAGCGAATGTTTAGCAATCTAAATATCAGCTTCAGCCAAAATGTACTTAACTCCGAAAGATTTGGGCTGATGCATAGGATATGAGTTAATGATTCAGATGCAACCCTGCATTACAGACAGAGCCTATGCGGCTACTTTTTCATCTGCCGTACAAGAGAGCTTTTAGTGGAATCAACCCAAATCTGTAGAGCATCAGCTTCCTTTTTAGGTCTCGCCTGAGCCAGCACTTTAGCGCTGCTCTGGCGAGAGCTTTAGTAAACAGGGGATTTGGAAGTGCAAACTAGTGTTTTTCAGGCCTCCAAATACAGTGCATGTGCGCCGGGCGTGCGCACCATTTGGCAGCCTGCGTGATCATTTTGCGGCCGCTTTGATGTTCTCAGTGAGCCGCGCGGCCACTGAGAACATCAAAGCGGCCGCAAAAGTGCACACCATTTGCCAGCCTGCGTGCCTCTCTCCCCTTAGAGGGCGCGACGTGCCCTACCCCCTCCCTTATCCCACTTCCTGCTTGTTTCAGGTTTTGTTTTCTGTTTTATTAAACGAAAACCTGACCCTAAGGTATAGGAGTGCTACAAGTAACCACCAGTTACATTGCATAGGAGCACATAAATACATTAAAAGCACATTCATTGTTTAGAGTCTCGGGGATAATAATTTGCCCAGAATCACGCCGAGATTAGAACCAGGCTCCTCAGTTGGCCCATCAGCAGAACTAGCCACTATCGCATCCCCTCTCCCCGGGAGAGTTAAGCCTGCTCCATGTTCCCATTTTCCAACAAATCCCTACGCCTTCTTCCAAAGACACGTGTGACCCTGAACGTACAGCCAGTGCTGCCTGTATCGGTTCTGGATACAACAGCATTTCCAGGCGTTGGACGGTGGCTTGGGTGGATGGCGGTCTCTAACCCGTTCAAAGACGGCACGCAGCCCGACAATATCAAAACGTAGGACCCTGTAGTGTCTGCGATTGGTTGTGAGTTAACTTTCATTTTACAAATGGAAGATGGAAGAGTTAGGTGCATGGCTTCTCTTCATTTTACAAATGAAGGAGTCTAATCACACCGTGGGTATTGAGACCACCTGTGTCGTTCTGAGATGGCGCCTACATTGATGATGTGAAACTACAAATGCAACAACATCCATAAAATGTGGGGAATGGGCGATAGACTTCTCCCCACTGTAGTAGATGATCGAACCCCAAGTGTGACTTGGACTACTTGATAAAAACAAGCATTTGCAATGCAATAGGTCTCGCATTTACGTGAGTTTGAGCTATTGGCATTGTAAATGACAATGCCTTTTTTATGTTTTGGTTTTAAAACATAAATAAAAGGCATTGTCATTTACAATGCCAATAGCTTAAACTCGCGTAAATGCGAGACCTGTTGCATTGCAAATGCTTGTTAACTCAAGGGACCGTTGTTGCTTCAAATAAGATGCGGTGCTGGTGGTACTGTAAAGGGCAAGTGACAACTTGGGAGTGGGACTTATAGCAAATTCTTTCCTGTCCAACGAGCCCGATAGCTGCTTTATCTGTTTATTCAGTAGTTTACTTATTACTCTGCTTGGAATGACACTGTTCCAGAGCTCTTCAGCTTCCAGAGTGTATAATGTGGTTATAGGTACGATCTGCATCATGGTGTGGAGAAATGTAGGACAGGGGTGTAAGCTTGGCTTTAAACAGTCCTGCGTAGTGCTCCTGCATGCATCTCTCCCTAACCAAATGCTTTTGGCCTAAAGACCGTACCTATAACCACGTTCCGTCTGGAGCAAAGTGTGCTCACTGATGAAGAAGGGTGAGTGCTTCCACTCACTAATAACACACTATTTGGTAAGCCCTGAAGTAGAAGGCCTCCATATATATTTCTTTGGTCGCGACGAAGGCCATAGACCCGTAGGGGCTATTCCAGGCCGAAACATGTTGACCTGACCACTAAGTGTCATGGACCAGTGACTCATCCACTAAACACCGCTTTGTTTTTCGACTTATCTCTATCCTACTCTTTTCCTCCAATATTCACCTAAAGGATAGTAGATTATTTTAATCCACTCACCACTGTCAACATCCAGACCGTCTGAAGATCTGACACCAATTGCATGTACTGTTGCTGTAACTTTGATTACGAAAGCAAAACACCAACGCTTGTAATGATACTGTACCCTGTAAATGCGCAAATTGATTATCTGTATCGCATGACCTTTTATTCATGTTTAATTAACAGAATTGATTAAAAAAAACATCCAGACCGTCTCCCTCCTGGTGGAGGTTTGGATGTCACTTGGAGTACGGGACATTTAAGTGACAAGACCCCATGATGACGCTATCCACCAAACCACACTAAGTGGAGATCACATACACCGCAGTCTGTGAACGTGTGGTTCAGGTTTTCAGAGACAAAAAGTTCTGAGACTCTGGTATTGAGACTTATGTGTTTCATCCGCCCCCCCTTTCTGATAGATAACCAGCTAAGACAAAACTGACCAGTGATAAGCAAGGCCACTGGAATTATGCAAATCGGGGCCAAATTGTTTTCCGGATGATCATGGATTTGACACATTTGCGACATAATCCATCATCTACTGCATGATCTCAAGATTTAATTAAAAAAAGCGTTTCAAGCTCCATTGGATCAAAAGTTACTAAAATGCAAAATGTGTACAAATGTCAAATTAATGAACGGATGCTATCACAAAATGAGCTATATTAAGCTGCATTATTTACCTTTTCTTGCAGCATAATGTATTCATAATTCCAGTGGCCATGGTGATAAACCACTTGCCTGGGATTTCAAAGGTGGAATTTGATATCATTTGTGTGCAAATGTGTAGAAATACTGGGTATAATGGTTGTAAAATTTGCATACACAACCCCTCCTGTAATCAGCATCCCTGCACTCCTTCCAATGACAACGTCTTGGATATGTGTCAATTGATACAGCTCCCCATGAGGGAGACGCCAAAGCTGAAGCCATGTTGAGAGCAGTTATCGCACACATTTCATACTAAGAATGATTAGTAATATTTAGCCCATCATCTCAAGGTGTGGTGCAGTGGCCAGGGCGACTGACTCCGGAATCTGGGGATCACGGTTCGATCCCCGGCGCTGGAGGCAGCTTAGCCCAGCACCATGTGACTCTGGGCAATAGCTTGCTTAATCTTCCCGACGGCACCCAGCGCCTAGAGACCCTTACGGGTGATTGTTCGCGCTTTATAAATGTGGATTATTTATCTCAATAAAAAGACAACTATAACATGCTTTTTTTTAAACAAACATTGTCACAGCTAATAGGTCTGTCTTGCATTCTGAGTTCTGATTAAACATTAAAAGAAAACCTTTGGGAGTGAAAATAAAAAGAAATAGATTGTTTTCTGAATACAACGCGTTTATGAGATAAAGAATTTGATGAGTGTTGATTCAGAGTACTTTTGTGAAGTAAAATAGTCCCTCGTGCATTGAAATGCAAGCGTTTCAAAGGAGGTGGAATGATACACCCAATAGCCAACGGCATGAGGTAAAAGAAATATACTTCTCTGAGCAGACCCAAAGCACAGTTTAATTATATATTAAAGAATTGGTAACCAAAGCCCAGACAGACTGCAGTGCTGTGAAACCAGACCCAATCACTGATCCTTGAGTGCGAAGGGAGGCAGCAAGGTGGCCCGATCTTCAACACCATTCGCCAGTCTCACCAGGAGCCCAAACGTGACGCCTTGAAGCCTGCTATGGATGTACCCTCCCAGGTTGGAGCACATGCAAAGTACACGTGGCACAAGGGATGGGTCTTCATAAGCACAGCCATGCCCTGGATGTGTTACTAGGTGAGGCACGAAACGGGAATGTAAGCACGGGTCAGGATGTGGGGGATAGCGGGCGATTTGAAAATTGACTGGATTATCATTTGTATCAAAGGTGTGCTGTGTAAAATTGTTCTTCAGCTGTTGTGCAGGTAAGAAAGTGAAGGCCATCATTAATGTGACCGCGTAGATTCATGGGGTGAATCCAGCCAATTTGTCCAAAATCCTAAATCACAATGTTTGTGTCACTACAGAAGCTCTGTAGACTTGCAAGCTTCATTGGGATGGCAAAGATACTTTGGTTATACAGTAAATGGCCTACTTACCGTCGGAGCAGCCACCATCTCGGCCATATTCAACTCGTGCAATGTGAACAACACTGGCCTACGGTGAGGTGCTGGACTTAGATCAGGTGAAGGTAACAGCCTCCAGGGAACAGGATCTGTCTATCTGAGATGCGGTGGATGGAAGAGGAAGTGAAGATATTGCAATCACCCTTTTAGCGAGTTTCCTCAAAGTGTGACCCCCCCCCCCTTAGATTTGGAATTCTTTGTTAATAAAAATACACAAATGCCAAACGTCTTAGGTTACCATACTGAATGCGATATTATTTTTGTTTCTTCTCGGCAGTGATGCCCCCTTGAATAGGGTATGTATATGGCAACTCAATACATTTTCGATGATGTCAATGTTGACTATTACATTTCATTAAAATAAATTCAATATACAAGCACTTACTTGGGATTCGTATTTTGAATTTTCCACTCTGCCCAAAACTTCCCTCAATGACGCCTTCCTCACCGGTGGACAATTTGACTTTCAACCCCACAAACATCTGGATATTGGTCTCCTTTTTGAACAAGGTCCGCCCAATGACACTGAAATCATCATTGACCTGGGGAAAAACAGAATTTTGCATCATAGCAAAAAATAAGATGGAACCTTTAAAGACAGCAGCTGTCTGCACTAAATCTTTAATTAAGCGTAAAGAGGTTTGATACAAAGAATGTCATGGCAATCGACTTCACCCCTTTCACTGGCCACCATTTGCAGTAGATTCCTCCTTCCAGAATATTACTGCTCCCTTGTACCTGTCCAAAGGTCTTTTCATTCCATAACCAAGTCCACTCCAAGTAGAGTATGCTAGAAAGGTGTTCGAATGCATAAACTACCTTCTGTGGATACCCACTTCTATATGTCGTTTCTCAACTTTGTACCAACAGCCGATAGCATGCTATCACACATTCTCCAAGACAGAGGTGGTTTCCAGTTTGAATACCTGAAAGAACCAGATGAGGCATTTTTATGTTCTTTTTAAAAAACCAAGTAACAACTGAGAATAACATGGATCACTCCAGGTAGCCCCTACTTCTCATTCGTCATTTCCATATCTTCCCAAGAGTTCTGTACGTGGCGGGAGTCGGTGCGAAGCTTCATAATCTCCATTTTAAGCTTGTAGACCTCTTGGGTGAAGTCTCACATCCCACTAGACATATAAGAAGAAAGACATGGGGTGGGGGAGGGGGACACCATGTCGATGGCCAGTCACCCTGCTCAATTTTAATATAAGTTGTAGAGCTGAAGAAAAATGACAGCACCTGAGAGGGTAGTGGGAGACGAGGAAAATTGGCTCTTCTTGACACATTACATTGATGAGGAGAGGAAGGGAATGGGGGTATATGTGTAGACATAGACGTCCATACCTGCCAGCTCACGCGGTGCTGCTGTGTGTCACACGATTTCGTCTTCCTTCACACGATCACACGCTGAGGAGCCGAAATCACCCGGTGGCAGGAAGAACGAGTTGAAAACCTCTGTAAAAAGTGGATTTCCAGCTCATTTTTGGAGGCTGTAAGAAGCCGATGTTCATCAAGAGGTGCATAAACATCCCAGGACATCAGGGACAGCCTACATGACCCTTTGTTTTAATTTTTCTGGGAGAGGCGTGGGGTGGAGCAGGCTTGAGGGAGGAGGCTTGGCAAGGTGCAGAGTGCCTCTTAAGTAGCTCTAGGCATGAGGCCCCGCCCCTTCAAGGCCCCACCCCCTCCACACATGGTGGAATTAATTTGTAAGTTGGCAGGTATGGACATCATTTAGGGGTTAGTAGGGATAGCACATGTTACTGCAGCCATTTCACTTGCTATTCCTATAAGCTTCTTCGCAACATCTAACTCAGAGAAGCACCAGAACCAGAAGGTTGAGTCGAAAGCCATGTTAACCATTCTTACTTTCCCATCAGAGGTCCCATCCCAGCCACTTAATTGATGCTGAGAGAAGGCAAAGTGGTAGTGTTGTTCTTCCCATTTGATAAACCCGATGGAGGAAAAAGCCAACGAGCCACACTTGAAGCTGCACCAGAGAGGTGCACTAGATCAAACTGTAATTTATACTGAGGAAAGAAGGGGTAACTCTCATGTGGCATCTGCCAATCAAGCCGCTGGTAGAGGAAGACACTTCGCAAGCAGCTGAACAACAAGGCTGACTGCAGAGCACCCAGAAGAGTCGACAAACATCACCGCTACTGGTCTCGGACTGTAGCTCTCAATGAGATCTACATGCCGCAGAGATCTACTAAGATGCTCATTGTTGACTGCCCTTAAAGACCCTGGTGCGGGTGATTCTGCAAGACTTCAAGGAAAGCGTTCACTTGCTGACCTCCCGCACCCACAGGTCCTGTAGGAGGTCAGAGAGACCTACATGGACGGGCTAATTGAAGATGCCCAAGTCTGTGCCATTCATGCCAACAGGCTCAGCATCATGCCAAATTACATTCAGCTGCACACAACCATCTAGAGTGGGAGGGCATAAGATACACCACAGCTCAGACACTACCAGCCTGGATCATTTTCAATCCCTGCCTCCTCCCTGAAGCAAGTAACAGGTGGAGATGTGTATGAGGCGAGGAGGGGCAGACGGTACACACCATGAGGATCCTAGCTGCCTTGGCCTACAGTCAGCCTCCATCTCTCTCAGAAGGTCATCAAACCCTGAAGAAGAGGAGCCTTGGCTTAAGTTATGCAGGACCGGGGCAGGAGGGGCGTACTGCACCGCTCACTTGTGGTCATTCTGAAGGTGTTGGAAACATCCAAAGCAGTCCTGGCAATTTAGTCTGACCAGCCACCTGGGAGTGGGGGGGCGGCGGGGGGGATTGCAAGTGTGAAGCAATGGTGCTTTTGTTACCGGGGGGAAGTCTGATGTCCGCTACGGCCAGTCCAGCCCTGGTCATAGTTTTTTCATAGTGCCCACTAAACATAAGAAAATTTGACACAAAAGTTATTAGACTTGTGTATCTTAACTGCAACAACTTATCATGTTTATTTGATGAATTACCCACATTGTATTATATATTTAATTCTGAAGTACTTCTCTCAAATGAAATTACTACTTCCCCACACTCAATCCTTTGGACTTGTGCAGGGTGAAAAGATGGTCCCTGTTTAAAGGGCCCTAAGCTAGGTCACATCACGGTGATCACCTCCTGCCCACTGGTCAGTTGGGAAGGGGCAGATGGTGATGGTAACTTCAAAGCCATGCTAAGTGCAGTTCATCCTAGGGATGGAGTGGGCACGGGGGAACAGCCCAGATGCACAGCTCATGTGATTGGTCCAAGTCCCATGACGACTTATGAGAACCAGCAGCAGCTGTACCTACGATAATAATGGAATGAATACCACCATGTTAAGCTGTAAGTTAGAGCACACACTCCTGAGACTCAGCAGACCGGCACATCAGCGCCTCCTGCATGCAACTGTCTACTGGAAAACAACCATGGCAATGCCAATAGGTCTTGCTTACCTTTACTTATAAGGGAGACCGATGGGCATTACCAATGCTGGTACACACAAGTCTTCAATGTCTGCCAAGTCCAATGTTGTATATGCTGCATTGATGCTGCAGTTTTATTAGTGACCACTAGTTGGCACTGAAAGGCAGAGACAGGTGTTGTTTAAACGTGGCTCTGTTTGTAATGCTGTGTTCGGAGCAGGATGAATGACCAATATACTGATGGTGAAACCAAAAAGCTCCTTTGGGCGGCTCAAACACAAAGGGAAGAAAGAAGCAAAAAGAGTCAAGGCAACTGTGACTGACACAAAAGCCATCCAATCTTGAGCAAGGATTGACTCTGTGGAGTAATATGTACAATGTGTACAATGATGTTTCCCAAAAGACAGCTGAAGCCGTCTATAGCAAGATGGCAAAAATAGAATGCAAAAACCACTGGGGTTGAGTGATGTGCCCAATGGGGACACCCCCACCCAGATTTTCAAAATTGGCCTCCATGCCACCCAGTCCACCAGGGCTTTGTCTGGTACGTTATATCTCCAGTGCGGCAGTGAGCATCTGAGATTGTGATCTGGCATTTTGGACTGATCTTCGGCTTGGCATTTAAAGCTAAATGACTACAGGACATTGTGCTTGAAAATATGAGGACTTGATTGTGTGGTCCACAGAAGCCTGGACCATCCGAAAACTACCCCAGTGCCGTCTTTCCAATATCGAAGCATCACTTGGCCAGCTGCCCTGTAAAATGGGAATCCCCTTCACACCTTTGGGCAAGTTGTCTTGGGTGGGGGGCTACGAAATTCCTATTCCGTGACAAGGCAAGATGAGCTGATAATAGACACACCCATGCCCTTGGGCAAGGCAGAAATAGTTAATAAATCTACTCCGCTGTCCACAGATATGGGCGGTGGTTTAAGCCACTGAATGCCCTCTACGGCCATTGGTCAAGGTGGGGGGGGGGGTATAATAAAAGTTTTTATCGCTCCTGATATCATAAAAAAAGAGGATTTAAAGAAAAAGGCATTGTCGTTATGCAAGGCAGTGAAAGCAGTACTGATATATCACACCCTGCTATTGACCAAAGTAGGGGGGCTTAAAGACCCCAGGCTAGTGGCAACTTCTCACCACTGGACAATGTGTTAGGATTTAAAAAATATATCTGTGCTTTTGGTCAAGGAATGTGACTTAAGGACCATAACACTCCCTTCCACCTATGGGCAAGGAAGTACGCACTCAACAAGACACCCACCATGTGTACATGGCAAAGCATGTATTTTCAACCAAATTGTAATTTTGTTAAATACTGAACTCTTTATATAACAAGAGTGCAATTGTGTTGAAAATGACCACAGCCCCAGCATACTTTTTCATGTTTCCTTTATCCCCTTGTGCAAGGCGCACAACTTACTTACCTTCGGTAACGCTCTGCCTGGTGTACAGTTGATTTAACCGTAGATTCTGCACCTTAGAATACTTCCCAAGTGCCAGACTGGATCCTGACACTTTTCTTAGCAGTGCTCCTACGCACAGCCAGGTAGCACTATATGGCTCTGTCCTGGCTCTGTACTGCCTCAGAAGTGTAAGAGCAGAGCCGCATATGCGCTTCACGCCTGCATGCAGACATCCGTTTCTTGCTTTTCCTTTTCTGTACCCTGAGACGCGAAACATGAACTATTGTTGGTGCTTCTGTGCTGAATACTAGCATAGGACTTTTTTAAATGTTAAAAAAGGCCACTCCACAGAACAGAGGATTGGGAGGGAAGTTAGGAATCTATGGCAAAACAGAGTATCCACCAGAAAGAGCATTACTGAAGGTAAGTAAATTGTTCTTTCGATAAATACTTCTAAACACAGATTTCTCACCTTAGAATAGACGCCAAGTAGAACTTCTCCAGATGGATGGATTCAGACCAAAACGTCCTGCAGAACAAAGCAGGCAAAATGCCTTCTCATCAGACCTGGCTGTCAAGGCAGCAGTGCTATGTGAAAGTATACACGGACGACCACATTGCAGCCTGTCAGATCTCAGGGACATGCACTCTGCGAGCCAGGGCAGTATTAGAGGTTTTGGTCCTGGTAGATTGGGCTCTCAGACCACACGGGGGCTGCTAGTGGACCAATGCATAGCAGGACTTGATGTAAAAGACCATCCACCTGGGCAAGGGTCTGCTTCTAAACAGCCTTCCCTTTCTTTGCTCCAGAGAACCCTACAAAACGCTAATCGTCCTCATGGAAATCCTTAATATGATCAATGTAAAAGCTTAAAGCCATTTTGGGGTCCAGCCGATAGAGTCTCTCCTCCTCTTCCAAGAGGTGAGCGGCGGCAAAGAACGCTGGCAGTGATTTTACCCATCATGAAAGGAGTCACAGCTTTCTGCTAGAATGCCGCCTGAGTTATCAGCACCAACATTTCCAGGAAAACATGGTGTATGGCAGTTGCACAGAAAGTGCATGGAGTTCAATCACAAGGTGAGCTGATGTACTTGCAGTGAGGAAGACAGTCATCAAAGTCAGGAGACACAGCAAACAACTACACATGGACTGGAAACACACAACATGAGAAAAGTCCAGGCCAAGTTAAGGTCCCACTGTGACTTCACAAACGGTCTGGGGGGGAACATGTGTGTCAAACCTTTTATAAATCTCATCACAACAGGTGATTTAAACAAGGACAGTCGGTCCGCTAAACCCAGGAAGGCTAAAAAGGCTGACATATAACCTATATTAGAACATTGGAATGTTGGAAGCTCCATTGAAAACAATGGAGCGCTCCGGGCTTATAATGGCTGGTATAAGCCCGGAGCTCCAACATTCCAATGTTTCTTTGTTCACAGCTCTGGCTGTGAACAAAGGCTTCAGGGAGCCTGAGGGGATTTGAATCCCCTTGCGCTCCCTGAAGGCTTTGTTTTGTTAGAACATTCTGCCCTCTAGTGGCAGAATGTTTTAATAGCCTTATAGCCCTTCGTAGCAGGGCTATACCAGCTTTTAAAGTCCCTCTGCTTTGTTAAAGTCCCTCACCTTCGACTCGGGCCTTTAACGATGCAACGGGCCTTTAATAGCCGGGTATAGCCCGCTACGGCGGTCTATAAGGCTATAATAATGCCCATTGCATGACCTTACTGGGCCAAAGATAAAGCAAACAAAAGAATGTCTGACACCTTTGCTTGTAGATATCAGTTTTACTTCCCAGCATTCCTTGGGTAGAGGGTGCATGTGTGGAAGAATTCGGACGTTATTCACTCTATGGATGTCTGAGAAGCAATGTGCGTGTAAGAGGCAGACCCCACCTCTAAGTGTGAGTAAGGTCACAAGGAGTAATATATGCTGGTAATATATGCTGGTGCCAGCCCATTTCAATACTGCCAATAGGTTTTGGTTATCGTAATGAATACAGGGGTCGCTAGGATCATGCCAGGGTTCGCAAGGTGAAGATCACAGGTCATTGGTGTAACCCCTAAATGATGTCCATGGTCAATGGGCTTGTCTTACCGGTCGCCTTTCGGTTCCTAGAGCATAAGAGAAGAAACATTATTTAACACCTCACTGGGGCTTCCCAGCAGGGCTGGGAGACCCTTTTGGATACTCACATGTCAGGGGAAAGACATTTTTAAGAAATGTTTAGTCTGCTTTACACGTTTTCATACTCCCATCATTTGTAAAATACATAAATGCTTACGCACGGATTCAAATTGTCACTCCTAACTTAGAGAGTGAGAATTTTAAGCTTGGCTTACACATTGCTGATATGTGTAATGTATGTTTGCCCTGTTGCATCTGGGGTACTTTCTCCTTATTGATCATTGATCCAGATAACTCTGCTCCTCAGAAGCCTTACTTGTCCATGCACATACAGTCCTATCAATGTTTTTGGTTTAATACTCACCCATGATTCAAACTTCCTGGTTGACTGGCCACCTCTTTGCCGTCAGTTTATCTTTAACATCTGTTTAGCTCCCAAAACGGGCAGCCATCTCAGAAAGGGAGCCCCCATCCATCAACTCTTCTTTTGATTCTTACTTTCTCACTCCTCACTGCTTAGTTTACGCAACATAGAAGCATCCTGTATAAATAGGCAGAACTCCCTTCTGTACCAGGCAGGACATAACTCGTTTCAAATTAATTATCCTCCTCAATTAAGCAAAAACACCATAAAAACATTTCAAACAAATTCTCAAATCTAACAAAGAAACACTTATAATGGACTCCTACTTCTGTTTCATTTAGAGATCCATACTCAATAATCTTATCTTCTTCACCAACCGTCATGCTCAGTGGAGAAAAGTGCTCTCCGTCTTCTTCAACATCACTTCTAGCAAAAAAATACTAGACAGCTATAAACTATCGCGTCCACACCCCTGTTCAATGCGGAAGCCAATATCTCCATCTATAACAATGGTACGGTGCTCATTCGATCATCTAATCACAATTTGGAACTTTTTGATAACCTCTTTTCCTATATCAAGAAAAAGGTAGACATTGATAGCACACCACCCCCTTATTTCAACGCCCCAGGGTCCCCCTTCCAACAGATAACCACACTCCATCTACTCTTACCCCTTCCCCATCCCACCACTCATGCACCAATTATATAATTACAGTCAAAAATTCACTCTCCTCATTTGAGAGAGTTGATCCTGCCCTTTTACAACTCCACTCAAGCAACTCTCCTTCCCAACCAACAAATGAAACCCATAGCAACCATGCGCTCAGTGGTGATAACATCCACACTACTCCTAGTCAGTTATCCAATATTAAGATTCCGACAGACATTACTACAATCTACCAACCAGCCTGCCCCTTAGATTCAACAAGCTCCCAATTTTATAGTGCTCTCACCAGTCTTGAGACCAAGAGATGTCCCTACACCTTTAATCACCATGACCACCTCCAATCCAACCTACATGCTCTTCATCAAAGTACTAACTCTGTCCACATTCCCGTGGATTCACCCAATTCTCCAATCCACTGCCCCAAAGAGATGACCCTTTCCCCAACATCCCGTCCAAATCCCAACCCTTTCAACTTAATAGCTTCACCAATCTCAATAGTACCACCCATCTCTCCTCTACACTTGATGCTATAAAATCATATCTACTTCTGGTAAGGGCTGACATCTGCAATCTATTGCATATCTGAAAGTCAAATGGTCAACTCATACGACTCACTGCAGAATACAAAACACTCCCATTCCTCAATACCCTCCGGATGCTAGTCCTGCTACCAGCTGGGCTCCTCTACCAAGATGGAGAAGCAAACCGATCTAGACCACTCCGCCCGACCTAACAGGCTGGTTAGACACCTATCAAATGACGATATCCTCTCCCTTCTCGCCTCATACAACCATACCCCGACTGACCAAGTTATGTTCACAGTATAAATTCAGACAATTATCACCCATCTACCCAGGGAACCCCAGCCTAGATCCAGATCCATTAATAAAACGAGCCTCAAACAAGTCCCCACCTCACACTCATTACCACACTGTTACCAAAACATATCTAAAATGCTCACTATTCAACTGCTGTTCAGCAGTGAAACACGCAGCCAACGTAGTTGACCTTATACTCAACCTGGACTAGACCCCCTAATTCTCACTGAAACTTGGCTAGATTAATCTTCATCCACTACTATAGACATCCTAGTTCCACCCAGCTGTGACATCATGCCCCTGGACCACACAGACTGCCCCGGAGGCAGCATAGCCTACATATATCGGATCAACCTCTCACTAAACCAGACAGATCCTCCGTCAATGTCCTCTTGCTAATATTTGAGGATCAACATTTCAACCAAAGACAACTCAACTTGCACACGATCTACCACCCTCCTGAATATAACCATACATTCATCCAACGCGTCATGGAGATCATCGCTAGCAACAAAGGACAACACAACAACCAGATTTTTCTTGGTGATTTCAACATTCACTGGAACGACTCGGGCGACGCGCTAGTGAACTGTTTCAAGGCCTTCCTCCATGACCTCAACTTAAATCAATACTGCAACAGCCCTACTCACAATAAAGGGGCCACCTTAGATTTAATCATAGCTAAGGAGAACATCATCCAAATTGACTCTATCCTACCATGCGACTGGACCAACCATCACTGCATCACCTTCTCCATAGCCGATAAGGCAACCATTTACAAAGGTCAACCAGTGAAATCCAAACATTGGTTTTGAGACACCCGTAACTTCAACCCAGGCACACCGTCTGTTATCAGTCGCAATTTTCTTTCCCTGCCCACTGACATGTTTGACACACATGACCTCTCACAACACTATATTAACTCTATGTCTAACATCATGGACTCCAGTGCCTCCAAACAATTAAAAAGAGTCCCGAGCAAAAGATCTAACCCATGGTTCAAACGTAGCCTTAATGATGAACGCCGCTGCCTCAGACTCGCGTAAAGAGCATGGAGCCTGAACCCCTGTCCAACAAACCTCAAACGTCTGCGGCAAAGATGGAGAGCTTACAATAGGTGTATTAAAAGTTTCAAAGCATCATATTTTCGACAACAGCTAGGCATGGCAGTGAATCGCCTCAAAAAACTCTTTGAAATTGTCAAAAACCAAACAAACGTGAAACGCAAAACCCCGTCCTCAGACATTAACATTCTACCAATTTGCGAAACATTTGCCTCCTTTTTTGAGAAAACCAAATTGATCGACACTGATCTCCAGAACGCTGTGAAACTCCTACAGATCGAAGCCCCACCACATCTCATCCCCATCTCTCAGAAAGGATGCCCTGGACGCCATCTCTTCAGACCTAAAAACAATGCCACACGGTCCATCTTTCAGACCTTTGAAGAAAGTGACATCTTAAAACTATTGACATCCTTAAAATACTCAAACCACTTCAATGTCCGTCTTCCCTTCAAACTCTTCAACAACACTATACACCTCCTGCTCCCCTTATGGACCAAGATTATCCACTCCTCTCTTAGACACGGCTCCATACCTGACTGTCTAAAAAGTGGCAAGGTTACCCCCATCTTTAAAAAAAACAACTCTGACAAGTCTGATCCTAACAACTACACCCAATCCCTAGGATCCCAACTTTAGCCAAGCTATTGGAAATGTTCAGCAGAAAATCGGCAGTCACACATGGTTCGTGGGAGCCAATGCATAATGAAGCAGCTGGCGCACACTCAAGCACTCCACTTTCTTTATTTCGCATGGAGGGCGGGGCTACGACTGTGAACTCGCTTCTCCCCGCGCGGCCTGGTCGCAGGTCGGGTTTGAGAATTCAGATCTGCAGCCATGCCAAAGTGGCCACAAATTTTGGACAGCCATTTTGGCAATGATAAATCCAACATGCAGCCTTATTTTTGTGACTTGGGCACAGAGCTTCCATTGCAGGCTGGGATCATGACACCCACGTCACTAAAATATCAGCACGTGCTATGATGTTGGTCGTCAAATCAAAGGGGCGCCCTTTGTGGGGTGATCAATTATTGCTTCAAAATGTTCTTCGTCACAGAAGAGATGGCACAAAGAGGGTAGATTCAAGTGAACACAAGGCCAAGTGAACACACCTGGCACTTGTCCCCCTTCATCCACCGTTCATAACCTACAGTTCCAGTCCAGGACCATCCTCTCTTTTCTCCCCATACTCATGGCCTTCCTGGGACCCCCCTCCTTTCCCCCCTGTACAGCCCCCTCTCCTCTCTTCTCCACGAACCTGTGGCATTCATCTAACCCCCTGGCCTCCCCTCCCTGCTCAGCCTCCTCTCCTATCTCCTTTCCTTTGGCCTTCATTTGACCCCCCTCCTACTCCTCAACCTTCTCCTCCTATTTTTGATCTCCACTCCTCCCCTCTGTTCAACACCAGTGATCATTTTTCTCTTCCCACCACAGTGTTTCCATCCACTCCTATCGCCCACCACCTTCCCCCACCTTCTACCCTTGCTCCCCAAATCCCCACCCATTCCCCTACCCCTCCCCTCCCTCCCTCTGCACTTCCTTACTTATCCCATTCCCCCACCCTGCCCCGTCCTCCCGCACTCCCTGCTCTCCCTCCCGTTTCCCGAACCTCCGCCCGCCCTCAATCACCCTCTGCACCACCTTCCTTATCCCGTTCCCCCACCCCTCCCCGTCCCCACACACCCTCCGCACTCCCACCCTTTTCCTTCGTGCCTCCCAACACTCCGTGCTCCGCTCTCCTCTCCCTGGAAAATAAACTTGATTCTCTCATCTCTTCTATCTCCCAGCTTGTAGCGTCTATCTCACTTTTAAGCTCCAAGATGTCCCCCTTCCCTAATATCCTCCCGAGGAGTTCCGTGCTCCCGCGCCCCAATAAAGCCAACCAAAGTCTGTCCTCTACAGGATTCTCCAACTTACTAGCCAGCTACAAGTCCACCAGCATCACCCCCCTTCCACCATCCTCTCATAAGAATTCTACGCAGTTCACTATTCAGACTATCTCCTCTGTCAGATCCTACCAACCTTCCTCTTACCGGACACCCTCATTCAAGAATCTTATCCCTATCTCCCTTAACAGCCCTAACACCCCTGTCACCAAAACAGTTGCGTCAGAGCTGCACTGCTTGCTCCACAACTGCAGATCTGCAATCAAACATACATTGGAAATCTCTGACATTATCACCCTCCAGAATCTTGACATGTTCTTCCTCACTGAGACCTGGTTTAATGACTCCTCTCATACTTTATTTGATCTTCTGGTACCCACCGACTACTCTATCCTCAGAAATGACAGACCAGACAAAATTGGGGGCGGTGTCGCTATCATCTTCAGGAATTCCCTTCAAATGAAAGCCTTCCCTACTATTCCTTTCCGTACATTCGAATGCCTATCCCTAAAACTTCAAATACATCATGGCTCACCCTTTAGATTCCATGCCATCTACCACCTGCCCGGTAACTGCTCTGCCTTTGTGGAGGAACTCACTGACTTCATCAGTGACCAATTTTCCCAAAATGACAGGCAGATCTTCCTGGGTGATTTTAATCTCCATTTGGGGCTCTCTGGAAGACTCGGCTGCCAACAAGCTTGCCACCTTTCTCTCACCCAATGATCTCTTCCAACATTGTTCGGAAACCACTCATTCCAAGGGCTCAATTCTGGATCTTGTCATATCCAAAGCAGACCTGCTGACTACTGCTCCCCCCATCCATGTAGACTGGTCTGACCACTTCCTTGTTCCCTTCCGTTTTCAACTTTCGCACGTTATAACGCTCGGTCAACCTAAAAGAGCTACTACCTGGTTCCGCAACACTAAAAACATTGATCTTGTCACTTTTTGTGACTCTGCTATGCGGTCACTTCCTAAACTTGACCCCAACATGGATGTCAACGTTCTCACCTCTCAGTGCCTCTCAGTCCTAGCAGTCGAAATTGACAATGTAGCTCCACTCCAAAGCAAAAGGAAGACCCACCCTCTCAGCACCGTGGTTCAATAAAGCCCTCTACGATTAAAGGAAAAACCTTAGAACCCTGGAGAAACATTGGAGGAAATCTCCTTCCACCTCTAATCTCTCTCATTTACGTTCAGCAAGATCCAAATACCACAACTACATCTTCCATGAAAAAGCATCACATTTCAGATCCCTCCTCGACAGACCCAAAAAACTTTTTGTCCTCATCAAAAACCCAAACAGTTCTCCCCTAACTACTAAGCCTGAGGACTCCACAAAGAAAGCAGCCGATTTTGCTATTTTCTTTGATGAAAAGGTCAAACCACTGGTGAATCAGGTCGCCCACCCCACCGCCTTTGAGGAGCGGAAATCCTTAGTCATCTGGCAACACTTTGACGTCATCTCGGAAGATGAACTCCTCAAATGCATCCTCGAAACCAAACCATCCAACCATTCTTCTGACCCCATCCCTAGCATCATCGCCATCGATTTCTACACCCATACTCTCTCTTACTGGACCAGGCTAGTTAATCTCTTCCTCAGTCAAGGCTCCCTCCCTGTCGCCCTTAAATCAGGACAGGCTACCCCTTTTCTAAAAAAAACCTCCGCTGATGCGAACGACCTCAACAACTTCCACCCCATCACCAACCTCCCTTTTCTGTTGAAAATCGCCGAAAAATGTGTTGCGAAACAACTGGCCCTACCTATTATGGACAATAATCTCCTCGACGTTTTCCAATCTGGCTTCATCCAAAATTGCAGCACTGAAACAGCCCTGCTGCAAGTGATTGATGATGCGCTGCATATACTCGACTCCGGGGAATCGTGTCTTCTGATTCTTCTAGACCTCTCTACAGCCTTTGACATTGTTAATCATAGCACCCTCCTCAACACTCTCCAACAGAGAATGGGATTGGATGGCACAGTGCTTAAATGGTTTGCCTCTTTCCTCTCGGACAGATCCCAAATGATTAAGATAGCGAACAGTCTTTCATCCCCATTGGCTGTAGGTCAAGGCGTCCCTCAAGGTTCTATCCTGGCACGCACCTTGTTTAATCTCTACCTGGAATCATTAGGGAACCTAATAAGCAAATCTGGGATCCATTACCATCTATATGCGGATGACACTCAAATCTACCTCAAGGTGTCTTCCGCACATGATCTCTCACTACTCAACTCTACTCTCAACTCCATTTACAACTGGATGTTAGGTCACCAACTCATTCTAAATCCCGCCAAAACTGAATTCCTCCTTTCTACCTCTCTCTCACCTCCTCCCGTTCAATCGTGGATGCATCAGCTGAACTTACTAAACAGCAAACCTATCATAGTCGACAGCGCTAAATCCCTAGGTGTCATTCTCGACAAAAGACTCAACCTAATCTCCCACATCAACTCTATTGCCAAGAATGCACGATACCAGTTGTGCCTCCTGTGGGGGATCCGTAGGTCCTTCCAGGAGAAAGACTTAAAAGCCTTGGTACAATCGCTGGTTCTCTCAAGACTGGATTATTGCAATTCTCTCCTGATGGGCCTACCCAAATCCCACCTCTCCCCTCTCAAATCCATCCTCCATTCAGCAGCTCGCTTCATTTCAGGGTCTAAACGAAGCGACCACGTCACCCCTATCCAGGCCTCTCTTCGATGGCTTCCGATTGAGGTAAGATCCATTTACAAAACTGCCTGCATAAAGCCTTACACACGTCCTCCCCTAGTTGCCTGGCAAACAAATTGAAATTGTCCGGAGGCCTTCGACCCTCTCGCAATGCGGAAAAGCTTCTGCTTGAGCCCCCCCATCTTCAAAAGGGAAAGATCGATGGCGCAATCCTTCTCAGGCAATGCGGTGAGAATCTGGACCTCGCTTCCCCCATTGCTCCGTACCACCTCCTCTACCCGGATCTTCAAAGCTGATCTCAAATCTCTCCTCTTCCAAAGACACTTTGAGAACTAATACTTTCATTCTCAGGCCCCTCTTGGAAGTTCGCTCCTCATTGTAAAATTTTGTTTTTTTCCCTGTACATTCCGCTCTCCTGCGTGCTTTATCGGAATTTGTGTCTATGTAACCTTCCTTTTTAGTCTCCTGTTTGTCTTTGTAATGTTTTATTGTGTTCCACTGTTCTTTTGTAACGTAACTGGCTCTATTGTACAGCGCTCTGACACCTTCGGGTAATGTCCGCGCTTTATAAAAATGCACAAACAAAGGCCAGCGGAATGCAGAGTAATACTGTGATGGCTACAAATTGCCAGGGTCTGTCTTGCACGGGGGACTCTCGTTCGCTCACTGTGGCTAATTGTTCATGCGCCACAATCCACTCCGACGCCGGTGAAATGGGCCCGGCCGGATCCCTCCGCGCGGCACAGAAAGATGTCAGCGCCACGGGATGAGCGCGTTTCTCTTCTGCCGGGGCCAGGCCTCGCCACGGTGCCAGCGGGCCTGATTTTCCGTTTAGAGGTTTGGAAGTAACTGGGAGGAATCGTTCCAAGCTGTGATTTTTAATTAAGCAATAAGGCGCTACAAGTGGCGGGCGCGGGAGATAAAGGCGCCCGTGGGGGATTGCGCAGAATGAGGCTCAGCCGTGTGCGTCTAATCCTTAAAGAGGTGTGAGCGCCTCCCGCCCGCCGGGAGGGCCCGAAGTGCCATCAGGCCAAGGCCAGGATCACACGGCGAGATAAGGAGGAAGCCATTTCACAGCTTGGCCATTTCGGGAGGACGTGCGCGATCTTCAGGGATCAATCGACCAGAACCTCCAAACCATCGAATTCAATGTTTGTTGTTGTTTTTGAGAAGCAGGGTCTTTGCAACAACTGGCGCCCTTGATGTCATGTGGCTGCCATGGAAGGGGTCCCACGTTGGCCTGTCATTGTTATTAGCGCACTGTGGGAAAGGATGCGCCCGCCTCACGCACCTTTGTGCTGTTTGATGGTTACACACTTTCTGGCTCCGGGCTTCATACCAGTTGTTGCCTTATGGAAACGCCACAGATGTCCACGAGGGGGCACCCGTTCACAACAATACGTCTTATTGCGTGCTTTAAAGAGGGCGCACAAAGGATGAAATATTATTTTGTCTGAGGCTCCAAAAATCCAGGAACTAGAACCGATACTGTTGGCAAAGCAAGCCCCCTGTGCAACTCCAAGCACAGATCCTACAAGTTGGGGTCCTGTGGAAGATCAGCTCAGGGGATGTAACTGACAAATCGGGGCGTGTAGGGAGATCAGGTATTTTTAAAATTGTGTGTCAGCCAGCCCTGGCTGCTGGGTCCTGCAGGGCCTGGTGGTAGGCCCCAACATAGAAAGGTAAATCACGGTGGGAGGGACACATCAAAAAGGAGGTTCAGACAGAGCGCAAGTCCAGTCATAGAGAATTCAGATGGCATATAACACTAAGACCCTAGTACCGGGCCTCCAGTTTCAGTCTCATCGCCCAATGCCAAGGGGAGGTTCTGGTGCCTTAGACCCTAGTACCGGGCCTCCAGTTTCAGTCTCTTCGCCCCAATGCCAAGGGGAGGTTCTGGTGCCTTAGACCCTAGTACCGGGCCTCCAGTTTCAGTCTCTTCGCCCAATGCCAAGGGGAGGTTCTGGTCCCTTAGACCCTAGTACCGGGCTTCCAGTTTCAGTCTCGTCGCCCAATGTCAAGGGGAGGTTCTGGTGCCTTTCTACATTCAGCCTGAATCGTGTCGTGCGGCAGAAAAGAGAGAACATATTCCACACGATGGTGCATACCTGCAGTCTCTGCAGGTTTTTTCATTTGAATGAAGCATGCTTAGAAAGCGTTGGTAGCACAATTCCACCAAGGACTTTTTTTTAGCTTCAATGATTCTCGGTAATAGCGGTGTCTCAGCAGTGTGGCCTATTTTGTCCCAATAGTCCTATGACATCAGTCCACAGTCTCTCACTCCAGCATGTTGTGATGGGTCAGCTGGTCAGTGCAGCAGTGATGTCTCTGCTGTGTCCAATGGACAGGAGGGACAGTGCAGCTGTGTGGAAGCCTGGGAGTCATCTGGGGGCTTCTGGGAGCTTTACGCTTGAGGCCCATGGAGGATAGCAGAGGTCACGGGGCAGTAGTCCTAGTGCTGATTGAGGCTTGTTTTCTGGTCTGAACATCACAGTATATAATGCTACAGTCTTTCTTTGAGCAATGTTTTGTGGGTGGAGGAGGGTGGATGTTACTGTACGTGGGGGTGTGGTATGTGTGATTGTGCACGCATGTGTCTATAGATGATGCAGTGTTTGACATGAGCGTGGAACGCTGCAGTGAGCATGTGAGCGTTTAGCTGTGGCAGTGCGTGTGTTTGTGTTGCTGGTTTGGCTCCTAAATATCTTTCAACCGTACCGAATCTACTTCAGTGTGGGTCTCCTCTTTACCAACTTGGGATGAGGGTTTTGAGGGCATCCAGCCATCAGCACAGACACATCCACATCAGTCCCATCGATCTTCAAATTATGGAACCCTCTACACAGATAAGATGTCAAGAGAAACCCCTCCAGCTCAGAGAGAAACCTACAAGGCAGCAGCTGACCCCACGTCTTTACTCATAGAGTCAATCCACAGCCTCTGTTAGCCGCTTACTTTGCTAGTGAGCCCTCAAAGAGTAACCAGAATACTCAAACTTTCCATAGCACGTGTTTGGGTGCCGCTCTCGGGCATAGAGCTCAAGTTGCTCAAAAGTTGGGTGCTTTGGTTACCCAGAGAGCTGCACCATGCTTGTGTCTTGAGGTCCTCCGGTGGATCAGATGTGATGGGGTCACCTGGAAACTCCTGGATGGCTCACAACTGAGTGCCACTGTCTTCACAAGTCCGAGCCTTGCAGCAATAAGCCTTGTGCACAATAAAAAGGATTTAGCATTTAATGCCGGACTCAGATCAGTACAGCATTGTCAGTGCTGGTTCCACATTGCGTGGGTTAAGCCTGCTGGTTCTGTAGCCTGTTGATAAGCTTTCTGGGGAACCTGGTGTGGATTGCATTGCAGCAGTCTATGGATGTCGTGACCAAAGTTCTCGTCAGCTCCACTTCAGAATCAGTTTCCACCAGCAGCAGAAGAATGTTTTTTATCAGCATAGAAACCTGGAAGTTGATGGACTCGGAGACTGCAAATGTGAACTTCCTGCTGAATCCCAGGTTTTTTTCCTTCTGCGATGTGGTGAAGCCAGTCCCAAATTTGTTGTTGAGGTCTATGTCGCGCAGAGGGTTGGGGACGTTAGAGTGGAAACAAGTTTTAAGTATTTACTGATGGCTACAGAAACAGCACATCACAGTGACAAGGCCACAGTGAACTCTTGCAGGCCTGCTGTGCTCACCGCGGAGCGTGCAGCTGGACTGGGGAGCATGGGCAACATTTACTTTGCCCACACCGATACCGCAAGTCTTTGCAGCATCGTCATTTGAGCACAAATGTGGGTAGTGCCTCGCACTGGTCGACAGATCACTGGGCTCACCAGACGCTTATTATTTACCAATCTGGATTTATTGTTAGAATCCATCTTTGCGTACCAGAGTGTCTTGGGCGAGTTTCAAAAGACCTTGAAACCTTTGAAGGTACACTATCTAGTGTTACAATGGAGTGTTGTTGCTCTTACACCAGACGGCATGATGCAAATGAACCAGTGGACACATCTTGAGCCGCTAAGAACATTCCTGCAGCACAAAGGCAATTTGAGCACTAGGACCCACTGACTTTTCCAAGCACTAAGAGATCACATTTTCTGGTTTTTACTCTCTCGCTATGTCCTTGTTTATTATTTATTGTCCTTTTCCGCATTTATACCTTACACTGTCAGCATATATGTCTTGTTCTACCTGTTTCTTCTTGCCAAACCATTTGTAAAGCACTCTGCTGCCCTGTAGGGTCAGGTATGTGCTATTTAAAACTTTATAAATAAAATAAAAATAAATAGACCAATGCCAACTAACTGCCAAATACCAATTATTTGCTACAGGAGGAAAGTGCAAAATAGGTTAACTTGTTACAGCAATACTTGGCAGGAACAGACGAGTGTAATAGCTGAAAGCATAGAGCAGCATGTATGTTCTTGGAGATAACAAATTCACAGCAGCCGTTACCTGTTTTTCTCCGCACTTCACGCGTGACCGGTAAGCACTTCACACAGCGTTCCGCTGGTTGATTATACATGTCCTTCATTGGTCCTTCCTTTTTTTACAGCGCTTTCAGAGCTTTCTTGAACACATGCCGGTTCCAACCATTTTCACCTGAATATCCTTGATTTTCGTGCAGGAGCACTTCCCCAACTCATTGGCTTACTTACAGTGAAAGCATTTTCAGTAAGTCCTGTTGTTTATGTTTTTTCTGATCTGCCACCACCTCCTTGTACTCCGATTCACAGTTCCCCTTTTTTATTCATATCACCCACACAGTTGGAGCAGAGCTCCTCCAGTTATCATCCGTGAATTTCGTCCTCGAAACAGTCATCTAATTGAACCAGTAAGAATTTTCTTGGTTTTGAGTCTAGCACAAGCCTAACCACTGATACGGCACTTTGCCTCACTTTTTCTATTTTGCAGCTAATCAGTCACGTTTGTCTTACTCGAGTCACTTGGCGTATGTCTGTCATTTCATTTCATTTCCTCACCATTTCTTCAGTTTGGTCTTGGTGCACTAATATCACGATTTTCGCCTTATTCACGGTATCGCTCAAGTTTGAAATAGATCAGCTTTTTTCTGCTTTGGCTATAGACACGCTGCATCTTGTACTGTAATTTCTCATTCATTCTTTGTACATCATAAGCTTCCTTGAGATATAGGCTTGAATGTTATTCGTTTTTTCAACAGTTCGCCCCTGAAGAAGGGATGAAATACATCCCGAAATGCATTGGGCTACCTTACAAAAACTGATGACCAAGTTCACTGCCTGAGCGCAGTTGTTTGATTTTATCAAAGTGTTTCTTTTCAAGTCATTTTTCAATTGATGTCTTGTACAGACTTTATTGTCTTCGTGAGATTGACTTACATATATAGTTTTGTCACGATATGCTTCTATGATTTAATGGATTACCAGATTATTGGTGCAACGAAGTTCATTATTGCTCCGTTTAGTTTGTGAAGTCACAATAGTTAATATGTTGTAATTGTGTCCCACACACACCCAGCAGTGCACTCAGTATACTGGTGTTTGCACACCAGCAGTCTTGCGTGTTCTTGGAGATACTCATTCGCAAGAACAGAGTGAGACACCTCTGCATTTTTAAGGATAATGGAAAAGGGAAGAAGAAAGCCTGCAGCTTGGCCCAGGAAAAGAAAGGTGAGAGAGTGAGAAAGAAGCAAAGGAATTTGTGATTCTGGTGTAGGGTTCGGTCACACTTGAATAACGGTCGACCATGATCCAGAGTGTAAGCTGCGTGAGGGTTTTAACTCTGTTTCCTGGGCATCGCACATGAGACAACAGCTCAACAGTAATAGAGGATTCCACAAGCAACAACCTTTCCGCAACCATGCACTGGAAGATTGGCTTCTACATACCTGCCCATTTGAAGCGCACTTTGAGGCCTGGAGAAGAGGTGACAACGCTTTATAGAAACGCTGGAGTACACCTGAACCTGGATTCTTGTCAATCATGTTTGTGACACCTAGGTACATTCCAATTTAAAAATGTTTTTGAGACCGCCTTCACCAGCCAACATGTATCAGCATGTGATACACTTCTGATCCAGTGGGAAGTCTGGTAAATTCGTTTTTTCTAAGGCTTCCAGGCTTAATCTACAAAGTCCTGGATTTAAAATCTGGCAAATAAAAGTGTATGTCTTTCCCCTGGGCTCACCCCTAAAGAGGACATGCTCAAGCCGTTGACAGGAGACGTTTTAGCACGCTTTTCGACCACAGGAAACTAGGAGTATGGAAAGGACCACAATCTACAGAGTTTGTTCGTGTTCATCTCCTTTTATATGTAGGCCCAGCCAGGAAGCACAAACCCACTAACAGCGAACCATACATCTGCAAAGTGTCCACATTGAGAGAGGCGCTTCGCAAGGGTGGCTCACTATTAGGAATTCATCCTTGCAACTGGTTTTTACACATGTTGACCTTGTGAGTCTAAAATGCATGGTGAATCAAGGCCAACATCTTGACTTGTGGTTACACCAAACAGCAGCACAACCGAGCCTTGGTTCAGCGTAGGATACATAAGCTCCCAAAGGAAGAGATCTTCGTATATTTCTGGGAAAAAAAACAGTTTCAGTGTTTGGAGCACATTGTTCCAAAGCCCTGAAGAGAACCATAATGGAAAGGGGAAGGTAAGAGAGGACGGGCCTCGAAGACCAACTATCAGCTTCGCCCACCAAGCCCACCTTACTTATGTAGCAACAGCCATACGTTAATCACCAGGGAAGGACCTGCCTGCTTGTCAGAGAGGCAGCATCTCAGCTTACGACCACAAACAGTCCTCCTAATTGGAACCAAGACAATGGATGCATGTAAAGGGGTAAGGAGTCATAGGAGTGAATGATGGCCAAGGCATCCATACTTGCACTTTCATTCAATTTTTGAGAGCCGGTATCGCAATCATTCAGAAGGATGGGGCTTTTGTGCCTCGCACAGCATACCCTTCAGTACCTTTAGAAGGCTTCTGAGTTTTATCTGGCCTCGAGGTTCATCATTCTGCCCTCGGCGTCTATTGGCATGGAAGGTCGACTTGCAGTTCTGCTTGCTATTGGTTGCAATCCAGCATTCGGCCCAATACAGATTGGCACCAGAGTCAGAGAATGTCAGAGTGGAATTCACCCTCCCCAATCACCTCAAGTTTGATTGGAAAGAGAAGCATTTTTAGTCGTTTTATTTGCAGCCCCCTACGTTTATCCGTCACAGCAACCATTGTAGCTGCCGCATATCCAGGTCGTAGTCAGAGAAGATCCCCTTTGTACCTTCAAACTTCATTCTGCCTGCGATATAAGATCACGGCTTCTGTAAAGGAGTCGTCGCAACAAGATGATAGGTTGCAGAGGGGCCATCCAGACGCAGAGCTGTAGGGGTGCACTATGCATTATAGAGAGTCTCTTATGGACATCGCACTTGAAAAAAAGAAATATAAAAAAACAAAATAATAATCTAATAGTAAACTGCACAAAGTTGGTAAAAGCTGCTGAGAAAACCATGAATATTCATATCCCTCCTGAGTCTGTGCGAGGTTGACTCAAAAAGTCGAAAAACAGGATTATTAATTTTGCAGCGAGCCCATTAATCAGTTGATAAACAAGCATTGGCATAGCCAATAGATCTCGCTTTTGGGACCTTATAAGTATTTAGTTATGCAGCACAATACCCTTGGTGCAACAACATCAACTGTTGCATGGCTAAACACTTATAAGGTCCCAAAGGCGAGACCTATTGGCTATGCCAATGCTTGTTTAAAGGAGGCCTCTAAACGGGTCTCTATTGGGCTATATTTTGTGCCCTGGCACAGGCAGTACGTTTTTTCTCCGGACTGCAGTGACGCAGGCACATCATGTGCGCGTGCTCACACTGCTCACTTCTCAGTAGTGGAGAAGTTATGGCAGGAGGAAATGCCAGGTGAATGTTGTAAGAGGAGGGAAATCCTTTAAAGAGAGTCATTTTCTCTCTGGATTTCCCTTCTTTTTGAAACGCAGGAGCAGCAACATTGTCGTGGTGTCACCAGAGCTTTAAGTGGAAGCTTTTTCAATATTATATACAAGCCATAGTTGCTGCTTATTTATCTTATGCAACTAACAACCACTGACAAACCTAATAGTCCTGACTTCTTGTAGGTATGATGTTACTTGTATCATATCCGGATGCAATGACAAACAGCACAAGCATTTGCAATGCAATAGGTCTCGCATTGGTGAAAGTTAGAGCTACTGGCGATGTAAATGGCAATGTTTCTTACTTATGTTTTTTTTCTGCAGCGGAGTGGTTGTGGGTATGCAGGAGCTGTTTGATGTTTACAATCAGCAGGTTTGAAAACATGTAAACAAAAAGCAAGCTAATAAAGCGGATGGATCAGGAGGCAGAAAGTGAAACCAAAACCCCTGGATTAATCACAGTTTCCAAGGTTAAGTAAATTGTGTGATACCGTGCCCTTCTCAGTTAATTTAAAGTGTCGCTGCTGGAGGAGCAGTATGGAGGATATATGACATCACAGCAGGGAGGCTTTATGACCTCACGATACATGCCACTATGACGGCACAGGAGCCTTATTACAACACAGCGAGTCTTTATGACATCAGAACACATGGTATATTGACAGCTTGGGAGAGGACTTCAAAGCTGGAGCTTTATGACGGCAATGCAGGGATGCTTAATCAGAGAGAAGCTTTGTGACATCACAGCAGCTGGCAGCGTGACTTTATAGCATGGGCTATTGATAGACAGTATGACGTCACTGGGCGGGCTCACAAGGCGATCTGTGACATCACAGCAGGAGGAATCCATTTCACCACAAAGACGGGCATCCGCGGCATCACCACAGCAAGAAGAATCCATGGCACCAGAAGGCGGCCCTTCGTGACATCATCACAGCAGAACGGTTGACACTGATTAAAAGACACGCTGCACCTGTTCTTGCTGCAGAGAGATTGTGATGTCACGCTGATGTTCCATCACGTACAGGCCAGCTTCAGATAATGCCTGAAGGAAATGAGCCTTCACGGCACCCATAGGTTGGCCTCTTGTATACATCGCGCAACTGATTGTGGGGTGCATGAAAACGACACACTGCTGCAGCTTATGAGCATGACATCACAATGGAGTGCATTGACCTATTACTTCATGAGCATGACATCACAAAGAGGTCCTCTGTATGATTTAATCAGCGCATGCTTTCTCAGCTTCGCCTCACAATGCGCTCCATTGTGAACATCACATCATAAGCGAGAGCAATGACATCACAATGGGGGCGCACTGTAAGGCCGTGTATTGTGAGTAGCGACTAGCAACAGAGACAGTCTTGGCGCTGTGACTTCAGGAGAGAGACTGCAAGTTAACAGTTTCTCTAGGGACTGTCCTTGACTATTACAAAGTTAAACATGTTCTAACGAAGGTTTTCACCGCGACATGTTTACCGCACACAGCACACCCCAGTGACAACAAGACAACCACGGGACAAGTATCACAAGTGACAGAGACAGGCTGACAGCAGTGACGAGTGCACCTCGCAGGTTAGCAACAGGGACAGACTGAATTAGCGACTGCATCCGAGAGATGATGGAAGTGACAGACGCTCTATAGTGATTGCTACTGATTGTGAGAGATTTAAACACCGCTCTAGTGTGGGACTCCCAGAGTGACAGTCTTACTGGACATACAAACTTCAGTGACTGCGGGCAGACAGCGAGCAGTTAATACACGTGAGAAAGATTGACAACAAAGAGTCGTACTATACTAATTACACTCGAGAGCTGTCAGGTGTACCTTTGCTGGCAGCGGGGCTTTCAGAGCGACTTACACTTACACACTGCACCTCAGTGACAGCAGGGCGACTCGACGACTTGGAACAGAGAGTGAACCTCAAAGTGACGGACACACACTTACTGCGTTGGACGCTGAATGACAGCAGTGACTGAAGTGTGAGCACTCCCCGATGACAACTCTCGCAGAGTTGCTTAGTGCTCGTCCGGTGAAGTCAGTGACAGGCTGTGTTGCTCTCCGGGACAGCAGTGACAGCCTTTCCCAGGGCTCCCCTGATGACCGCACTGACAAATTCAGCGAGCGCTCCTGCGGAGACAGGAGTGACACACTCAGAGAATGCTCCTCCAGTGACAGCAGTCAGTGAGTGACTTGTACTCTGGGTGCCTCTCCGGTGAAAGTAGCAACAGCCTAGTAGTAACTCCTCCAGTGACAGCACCGACAGTCTCAGTGCTCGCTCCTCCAGCGACAACAAGACTCAGAGAATGTTCCACACACTGCTCGTGACACACGGCTAGCGACCTAATCACACCATCACAAGAAACAAAGCACGAAGAAAGCAAACGAGGGCGGAAATCGAAACTAGTGGTGCGCGCGCACCACAGAGGAGCAGGGGCGAGGGAGCCTGTTGTCTGTGCCACGCTGATGCACGTAATAGACACCGGTGGGAATGGGCGGAGCAAAGGCGGGACATGCGCCCGCCTTTGCCCAATTGCGCGCTGTATTTTTTTTTTAAACGCACGCTAAAGCCAATTGCAGCCTGCGAAAGCAAAACCACACGCACGAGCGTGTGATCAGCTTTCTGAAGCCCGTACAAGAGGTCTCGCGCTGCGCGAGCAATGCTACACACTGCAACGCTAGGCGCAAGACCTAAAAAGGAATCCAGTTTTGTATGGATCCACCATATTTGTATAATAAGGTTACCCAGCTCCAGAGCAGCAGGTTTTGAGTCCCAATCTGACACCACAAACTGACCCCAAAGAGCAGAAATTAGTCTGCGTACACCACAATACCTCTGCATAATCTGTGTGAGTTTGATAAAAGGTATGCCAGTCTCTACAGAATCACCTGTGTTCTTGGCTTCCGTGGCATATGATCTGTGGCATGGTTTCGCCTAGTGCAACACTTAGTGTACACTCATCAACACACACATCAAAGATAATTGATGTGATAGCCGTGCATGCATCTGTGTAGAACACGAGGGCCTTCACCACCCTAATGGCTGAACCTGACCTGAACAATTGCGAAGCACCGCTGGGCGCTGGAGAGGACACTGAATGGCGGTTCTAACCAGGAAGGTGTTTGTGACTTGGGCGTATTTGGGCCTGTTGTTGTGTACCTGTGGAAGCAGAAGGGAATGGTAACCATCCGCAGCGATAAGGCATGGTCCTGCCCAGGAGAATGCGTGATACCAAGCCCTGCAAGGACGAGGCCTGGCTTCTGCGGCACGGGGAAACTGGAACCACACCATGCATGGTAAAGGGATTCGGGACCAATTAAAGAGACGTCAAAACCCAATCTACCCATTGCACAGACAAAGAAGGACTAGAGCGCAGACAGAGCAAAGCTGAGATACCTTTCAAGGGTTCTTGGTGCTACCACAGTGGGAGATCTTAACCAGGCCCGGCTACTTTCAGGCATCCGTGTACCGCGACTGCCACCATGCCTTGCTCACGCCCTGTGTGCACCGCGCTAACTCTTGTTCGCTGCCACAATATGTATTTTGTGGACTTCGCTACTTTTTTAAAAAAATGTAAATGGTGCAGTGGTGCACTATAGCAATCTGAATTTGTGCATTAAGAAATATTGTCCCTTTGTTACTGCACTTTTGTTGGAATAAATAACTAATAAAAAAGATGAAACGCTCAATAACAAATAATAAAAATATAAAAACAATCTGGGACACAGAGAAAAAGAGAGCTTGTTCTGGGTGGTACAACGTCTTGCCTCCCATCGTTCACGAGAAAATCTGCGGATACATGTTACTCTCTTTCTAATACTCCAAACTTCCAATTGCTTTTCCAGCAATTTAGGTCAACTCGTTGGATTTCTGCAGTAATCCCTTTTTGTCGAGTTTTCTGGCCGACGACTGTGACAAGCTCAGTGGCTCTTAGCAGAGGAGGCTTTGGGGAGATGTCTTTTTTCCTCGCTCTCTCCCAAATCACTCGAATGAACTGGAAAAGACAGCGTCGGGCGCGAGACGAGGATACAGCCGGCTCGAGCTGGGCCAGCACCGAGGACCGGCTAATTTTATTACCTTCACGGAAACTTCAAAAGGCTTCGGGGCTTTAATGGCAGCCGGGGCCGACCCCAGAAGTCTGCTAAAACGCTGCGTAAACAGAGGATTAGGGCCAAGCGGGGGCCAAAGGCTGCTTGCAGTTCGTGTTTACATTGTCATCTGACCTCGCGGGGGAGGGATGGGCTGAACCCATGCTTTAAAGCCCCGTGGTGTACAGTGACGCTTCAGTTCACTGAACTACATTTACATCATATTTATTTTTAATTTACAGGCGGATCCGCGGAGCTAAACTCACTCAAGGCCTCAAAAACAGAGAGGCGAGTCACCTTTCAGTCCGGCGTACAGTCATTCTGACAGCCTCTGGGATTGGAAGAAAGGTTATTCACGGGGCAGAGGCGGTGTGACAGGAACTGTACGGCACGTGAAAAGGGATTTTAAGGAATACACGCGGGATACATTTCATGCAACTGGTCCGCATTTTTTTCTCTTTTTTTAATGCAAAACATTATCTGTTGAATGCACAAATAAACCAGTTTCCCCAACCTCCGTTAAGCAAACTGCAACATCGCTGCAAAATAGTTCTGGCCTTTTTGCACAAGTGCAAAATCTATGCAACGTGCTCTCAGCTGCCAAGGAAACAAAATCTCCTTTAGCTCTCAAGTGATTGGCAATGCTCCCCCTCCCCCCCCCATCCAAAATTCGTCATCGCCCTGTCATATGCAGGACGCTGTTTCTGATTTCCCTTGGTCACCAAGGGCACATGCCCAGAGTCCCAGATGGACATCATTCGGGAGGGGGCGTTGGACACTTTTTTCTTGGCTGTGCCTAGTGTTTGTTTCTGGACAAGCTCAGATGAAAGAATAATGAAAATATGTTTTCTTTATTTTTTTTAAAAGTATTTTTTGTAGCATTTCCACAAAATACTGCAGAACAAAATGACATTTACAATAAATAAAATAAAAAATTACCAAGTAATACAAAAATAAAAAAAATGTATACAATCGATAACAAATGTTCATTGATCTCGGATAACACAGCATCAATAGTGCATCAGCATGCGTCTGTGTACTATGCTTTACAAACACAGGGCTTACTTGCACATGCATCAAAGCTTTTTGCGATCGCAAACGGTGCGATTCGCAAAAATCGGCCGTTTGCGATCGCAAAATTAGCTTTTGCGATGGATCACGGGTCAAGGCCCTCGCAATTTGAGAATCCGCAATTAATTGCGAGTTCTCAAATTGCGATTGCATTTAAGGAATCGCATTTTTCGAAATTGTAGGTTGCACACACATGTCCTTGGGACATGTGTGTGCGCAACATTTGTGCACAGATCAATTTCAGGGGGTGCAACCGGGTGTCCTTTTGACACCCTTGCACCCTTGAAATTGCATGAGCAATTTGAGAGTACCAATTGGTACTTGCAAATTGCGCTTGCAATTTCCCATTCATTCCTATGGGCCTACAGGCCCATAGGAAATAATGGGTAGCTATTCCTTATTTGCGACTCGCTATTTGCGAGTCGCAAATAAGGAATGTGTAGGAATCGCTATTATTATAGCGATTCCTACATGCATAGGATTTTGCGAGTCCTTAATTGCGAATCCTTAATATTTGCAATTAAGGATTCGCAAAATCCTAGCTTGATGCATGTGCCTGTTAGAGACTGATTTTAATAAAAAATGATTTAAGCATTGGTTATCAGCATCACAAAATTGATAACCTGGGTGTGTGTTTTCCCTCTTTACTGGGGACTCAGTTCATTTAACCTTTAGGAAGATTTACAAAAGTAATTCATATAAAATCTTCACCCATTGGGGCTCAGATTGTATTTTAAATAAAACGGTATTCCTCCAATACTTGGAAAAGTACAATTAAACTGTAATCATTTCATATTTACACAATGAAAAAATTGTTAACAAAGCTTTTTTGTCTAGCAACTTTTTCCAATCATAATTTAATGGGCTTTTTTGTCTTCATTTCACAATGGCGTCTGCAACTCTTGGATCATTTGGCACCCTCAGTCCATCTTGCGGTCCATTGTATTCACTCGCCGCAAGCCTCCCAGGCTCTGGGTTTATTAGGGGATAGAGGGGGGGGGGGGGGGGGGGAGAGAGAAGGGAGGACCCACCTCCAGGTCCATGACCTGGTGGAATCATAGGACTATATTTAGATGTTTTTCCGGCAGCCCTATGTAGTTCCATGAGTTCAACCTGCCCATTTTATAAAATCCTCCCAGATTTCCCCCGACCGTGGTGACTTGCATTTGATATCCATATTGCTAGTCCACTTAACCACTACGGTGGGTGTGGGGGAGCGGGATCTGACCAATGTTTACAAATCTCCAGCCTGGCCAGAAGCAACAGATAGAAGGCTAGGCCCCTTTGCTTGCTATTCAAAGTGTTGAGCGTAACATTATCCACCCCCAAGGAGTACCAGGGTCTCTGTCAAGACTACTTGTGCCCCCAAAACATCCCTCATAGTGGTTTCCACAAGGTTCCAATATTCTTGAATCTTAGGACATAAAAAGAATATGCGTACATCATTCGCTCTCAGGAGGTTACATCTCTTACAGCTGGGTACTGGCTGTAACACGAACGTAGCCACTTTTTGAGGGGTCCAATACAGCCTATTAATTCCGAAGAAGTGGTGACGTTTAAAGTTCGGGGCGTGACTGTTGAGTATCGCAATTTTAGAGAGTCCATCCAAAGAAATTGTAGGTTTTCTTCCTGAAGTACATTTGACCAGGTTGCATAAGGGGCCTCCAATTTCTCTTCCTCTACCTCCAGGAAAAACCCATACCACTTTGCCACTGCTTTACTTTTCGGGCTAACTTCTTGAAGGAGGATCTCGAAATCCCATAGCCCCGTGGCTCCCTAGAAGCTGTTCCAAACCATGATGTAAGCTGCATATATTTAAATCTAGACAGTCTGTTTGTTGCCAGTCTTTCTGCTCAACACCTCCCATGGTAACACACCTTCCTTGAATATCGAATATCCCCCTTTGGGTATCTCAGCTTGTTTTAAAGGGAGACTTACGTCTATCCCTCAGGCATTCTGGTGTCCCAGAGACCTCCCAAATCGGTGCGAATTCTGAATAATACCCGAGGTTTAGCATCTTCCTTATTCCACACCACAGATACTGTGCGGTTTTTAAAACCTTTAGCCTTACTTTTTTGAAGAATTTTTGGTCTCCAAATTTGTAAAGAAAAGCTATTGGTCCGAGCTCTTTAATCATTTCTCCCAGTAGTGAGCCCCAGGTAGAAAGGTCAGGTTCCCCCATAAGCATACGGAAGTTTTTTAATTGGAATGCCATACAGTAAAGACTAAGGTCTGGCAGGGCCAACCCACCTTTCTTGAGATGACGTCTTAACTTTTTCCAAGAAAGCCGTGCCCCGCGGGAAGCCCAGATAAAACTAGTTATTTTCCCCAGAATTCTTTTTATTTCTTCATTTAATTTCATAGAAAGCAACTTAGTTTAACTTAAAACGTCTTGCTAAGTTATATGAAGGGATTTTTAAACAACTGGATATCAATTTGGTAAACAAGAATTTTCTTAGGTATTTTTTGTAATTTCATTCCCTATTAGCTTTTTCAAAGGATCCTGGTTCTTTAAAAAGGTAATATAAATATCAGGTTACTTGAGAGAAAGCTCGAAATGTTATTGTTGTCAATCCCAGGTCCAATCTTAAGCTGTCGACTGGAGTCGAGCGTGGTATATGCCAAAGACTGCCTTCCAGAGGTGCAATTGTATTTTTTAAAATTTCCAATTGAAGTAAAAGGTTAAACTTCAATAGCATAGAGTGAAATGGGAGGAATTTTAGGAGTGCAAACTTTCATTAGAAAGGATCACGTCTCTTTTACCTCGGAGAAATATCTCTTTTACTTAAGTTTTTTATTTTCTATAGTGTTTTGTGTGCAGTTGCTATGAATAGTAAGTGATTTCTATTATATTTTAGGCAGGTAAGTCTGGCCATTTCCCAGGGAGGGGGTGTCCTCCTGGCTAAATAGTTATAAATGTTACCTGTACAAATATTCACCTACAGTTTAGAGTCATTCATACTTCTGCCATCAGCATTTCTTAAATCCTTCCATCTGCTTCTGCAAACACATCCACTCTCCTTCACTCTAATACAAGTCCCTGCTTTATCAGCTGCCTAGGTGGAGTCGCTCCAGTCACCAGATGTGATTAAAGTACTCATCCCGCCCTCTTATCTTCCCTCTCTGGGGCCTTATCCTCCTACCCTCATTACTGCCCACCTGGCCATTTTCTATCTGATACAGTTGGAATCAATCAAACACCCCTGGCTTCCAGCACACCTCACTCGTCCTGGTTTCCACCTCATCTATCCTGCTTTTCAAACACACAAGCACTTACAAATGAGTCCACTTTGCAGCTCCACTTTATATGATCTCCCTACCTGCTGCACGCCAACCAGTGCCCGCTGCACTGGGAGCCATTCCGCACTCATACAAACCTCTGTCTCATCACACTCTTTCTACAGCACAACATGATCACTGCTTCACATGACACAGCTAATGTGGAAAGGAGCAAAGGTGGATATGGACCATCTATGGTGTAACTGTGCCACGCCACTAATGAAATTGGCACAATCGTGCAGCTTTCTGGAGTGCGGTGCCACCTGTGGTAACTGGGTAGCACGCATGGGGCTGGCAAGTTCTAGACTGCTGCTCAGTTACTGAGGAACACTGATGGACAGAGAGCCGGAGGGCTGTGAAGTGCCAGATCACCGCTCAGTTATCTCAGGGCGGATGCCGAGTTGCAGAGTTTTGCTGAAATAAGCTGGGGAGGTGCCTAGTGCCAGAATACAGCTGAAATAAGACAATAATCTGCCAGTGCTTGCAGGCTGCTCAACTTCACCATGTGGCTCACCAGTGCCTCATATGTTCACATTTACCCTAGGTCACTCTACATTCTCAGGGGACTGCTCTTTCCAACCTCCTGAACAGCATGTTCCATGCCACTGGCCTCCAGTCGTGAAAAGCTAAAGTCATCTCCTCGACTGAAATAATTCAGGAAGGTGAGAAGTGTCACTCGCAGTTTCCCATTTGTACAATTCGACTCCTCCTGCGGTGCTTCAGACCCTACAGCATGCGTGGCTCTGCAGCACGTCCCCCATTGAGCACCACCCAGTTTCTTGTCCCTGTAAGGCCGTGTCCCATCTCAGCTCACAAGCAATCAACAGGAGATTCAAGGCTCATGGCTTTCTTCAGACGTCCATAACCTGCAGCTCCAGCTAGTATTACTGGGTCACCACCTTTACTACATTTAGAATACTCTATGGGTGCTTTAGTTGAATTGTAACTAAGGTGAGCAGGCCACCAGCCTTCAGAAGAAGGTTTTTTTCCAGCCACCACTATAAAGATCCTTTTGGATAATGCACCGCTAGTTCACCGTGTTCCTAAGCTCCCCAACTTGTATGTGGAAGGTCGAGCTTGTGTGGCACCCCATAAAAATACGGAAACATTTCAGGAGGGCCCCTTGAGATGGGACTGTAAAACGTGTTGGTTTTAAGCCAATTTGCTTGAAAACGGTGCTTTGTAATACATGATTTAGCCTCATTTTTTCTGCAGAGTTGGGCCCGTTTGGTTTGCACGCCCATTCATAGTGACTAATGACCCCGCGGCACTTTCAAAGTTCAAATCTTGGTAATGCAATGTTTTCTGTAAAATCAATAGTGAGTGGTATGCTTTGGGATTGAGTCACTAAAACATGACCTCGCTCTCACAATTTTCCTTAAGCGTCTCATTCAAACGGATTCACACAAATCCACTGGCATACAGGTAGAAATGTATCCAAGTGATAGAAGCGCATGTGTACACCCAACTCCAAACTGATGGATTTTAGCGTCGTAGAAATCCACCAGGGTTGGATTAGTGCCAAGGTGTAAATATACACCTTTTCCATCATGTGCAAAATAGTTTTTTATGTGTAAAAATCCTTTGCTCTACAAACTTTCAAAATTTGGGGATGTTGAGAGCATTTTCACACACAATTTCCACATTTAATCTGAGGTTCCGTGAATCCCGAACCCGTTCAAATGAAGGTTGTCGTATCGTGACGATTTTGGCATCAGCGAACCGCAAATGTCAAGTGCGGTATGCATGAGTGTTTTCGTCATGTTACACTGATGGATTCACTGTGTATTTGACGATCTAGTCTGAACCCTTGGCAGCCATTTTGTGGTTGCCCTCACATAGGCTGATGACTACAGGATGACCGTGGTCAACCGAGTCTTTTGGGACACATACACCTTAGCTTGAATTCTTTGACTTCTGTTTGACCTGGGTGAACTGACCCTGTTGCCCGAGGCTAAACTTGTTGAGCCTCCTCCTTGTTAAGCAGCTGGTCAGATAGGGATCAGAGAGCAGGACATTGCTGATTTTATGACACACGCACATACGCCTCTATCTCGCATCTCATCTGTTTCTGTTTCTTCCTTTATGGCCTAATTATTGACTTGGGTTGAGGTCTTTATGGTGGGCCCGTCCGGCCTGTTCGAGTAAGAATGCTGGATTTTGCCTTGTCATATTTGGTGGGCTGGACAACTGAAAGTGGGTTTGTCGTTATGTGATACTTCGGTAATGTCATCCTCTGATTGGTCAATTTGTAAGTAATTGATGCTAGCCAGGAACGTGATTTTTGGCATAAAAGACGATGCTCCGCCCTATGAATTTGAGCAGTCTCCTGAGAACATACACCGTGTTGTACTTCTAGGATCTCTGTTACTGGCTGCAGCTAATAAAATTGATCTTTGGTGTCACCAAGAAGAATAACGTGTCTCTGTACTCTAAGACAGGTGGACCCGAAGACTTCGGGCGTGTTCCCTGCGCCGCTGGGTTTAAATCCCGGTTCTTCAGTTGGCGCCCAACTCTGGGGCGACTTCAGCGGTACCGGTCCAAGCCTGAAGATCGTGAGGAGCTTCGTGTGAAAATTCTGGAGGGAGGCCTACCACTTCATCGTCGCAGTATGTCGTTGTGGTCCGAAAGTCTTTGCTGCGAAGTTCCCCGCTTTCCGACAGCTGCGAAGGACTGCTGCCCTGACTGTCGCCCTGTCTTGGACCCCTTTGATGATTTGTAAAGCGAGACGATAGACGGGTCTTCTGGCGATGTCATCGATATTTCAGTTAAGTATGCGTGGAGCGTCTCCCAGTCCTTAGTTTGTTTTGGTATCCTTCGGGATCGCTTTGATTTGGTACCTGCAGGCCCCAAAGCTGAGGGACTCGTGTATTCACAAGGCTATCGTTTTGATATTCCCTTGAAGTTTGAAGCTAGACTAGTGAGCGAAGATGCATGGTCTTAGCAGGCTTGGAAAGATATTTTGTTGTGGTTGTAATAGGGATTCCCGATTGGAGGACTCGTGTCCGGTGCCTCCGATTGGAACTCCGACCTATGAGCTCTATTTAAAACATGGCGTGGGCCCCATTACGTATAATGATGTATGGATTAGCTATACTAGGAAGGATGGTGTCCTAAGATGGCCCCAATATGGTAGTTATGACACAGAGATTTTAGATAATTTAGAAGTTAGACTCTTCAAAAAGAAAGCCCGGCCGGCAATGTTTGACTCTTTCCGCCTTTGGCGAAAGGAAGCCAAACAGAAGGAAATTAAGCTAGCGAAACGAAATAAGCGTGAACGAGGTATGTCAATGGTGCAAGCTGCTATACAGTTTAGGGATAATGAGGAAGAACAAGAAAGCGAACAGATGCTTAGGCAACGTAAATTAGCGGTAGACAAATGTTATCCAGCTTTGCCGCCTCAACAGCAAGAAAAAATGAAAGATCTTGTGAAAGATCCTTTAATGTTGCATCTATTAAATTCGCCACCCCCTTATGTTCAGAGTGCTACCGCACCTCCGCCACTTGTAGTTGCGCAACCTCCGGTTGTTTTGCCTCAAGTGGTTCCTCAACAGCCAGCTTTTCTTCCACTGGCTACTACTGCTTTGGCGCAGCCTTCTCAAGGGCCGCCGTCTTTGCTACCTCCTTTGTCTGCTACTCCGATACCTGTGTTGTCTGTCCCTTCTGTTGCTGTTCCGATGTCGGTTACTTCTCATTCTGCTTTGTCTCCTGTTCTTTTGTCACCTTCTCCTTCTGCTCGACGGAGAATGACTGATGCGGTTGCTAGTCTCTTTTCTCCTCTGATGGGTTCATTGGGTATGTCTCCTGTTGTAGAGCGTAAGCAATTGCGTAGTCAATTGCCTGGTCCTGATGAACGGACAGTGCTGGATCACTTGGCGCGTAAATGGGTTACCTATCCTTCGTACTATGATCTTGAGGGTGTTATGGATGTTTTCCATCAATGGGAAGCACCGAAACAAAGATATGTATTTGATGTGATGTGTTCTTTCCTTCGTGAACAATGGGAAGATAACGCGGTAGGACAGACTCCGCCTGAGTTGTTCCGTGTGCAGTCCAAGTTTGCGAAAGGAACTATAGTGGGTTTTGATGTTGCAAAAGCAGTTGCGACATTGCTGTCGTTTAGGAGTGAGTCTCCTTCTAGGTCATTATTTCAGCCTGATTCTTCAGTTAGGAGAAAGGCGCGTCAATATCCGATGCGTGAGGTTCCTCCCGTTTGGAGACCTGGTGATGCGCAAGCTAATCCACCTGTTCCGCCACATTTCCAGCGCATTTGGGTACATGTTCCATGGAAGCGTGCCGAAGTCCTAGCTCTAAAGCAGACGCTGCCCGATCCACATAAAAATCCTGCGGGGTTTTATAAGGAGCTGTCTCAAACTGCGGGTTCATGTATTATGAATTTGGCTGATATAGATATGTTGTTTGGGAATGTTGTTCCACAGCCTATATGGGGTAAGATTCGTCATTCGGATCATGTGCAGGAATTAGGTGATACATGGAATAATCTTAGAACTGCAGATGAAAGACAAGTAGGTGGTGCTAAACCCGAGGATGTGATTGCTGACCTCCCTGGTAGAATTATTGATTATATGACGACCTTGATGCCTGCTATGCGTGTCAATTGGGACAAGTTGTCTGCATGCAAGCAGAAGAAAGACGAAACTGTGTCAGACTTTTCCACTAGATTTGAAGAGACATTTGTAGACCACAGTGGCCAAGACATGAGTACAGAAGGTTGTCATTGGTTGTTCGTTGACAAGTTTGTGCATAATTTGCTTCCCGAGTTGTGCAATAGGTTGAAGGATTCTGAGAGTGCTTGGGCTGTTTCTTCGTCAGCACAGATATTGGCTACTGCCCAGTACTATGAGAATAGAAATAAGGATGAGATAGAGAAAGCGGATAAAAAGACTAAAGAATTGAAGACTAAGGTTCTTTTGCAGCAAGCATATCCGCCTCGCAATACCCAACGTGATTATCAGCAACCCCAACAATATCAGAGAAACTCGCAAAGGTTCGAGTCTCCTCAACAGCGGTTTTCTGTAGGACCTACTCAGTGTGCGTATTGCAAAGAAGAGGGTCACTTCAAGAGTAGTTGTCCGATGTTGTTACAGCGCACGAATGGTGTTTTTGGTGTGAGAGGTCGAGGTGTTCAACAAGCTCCGCGAGGTAGAGGACGTGGTATGTCCCAGATTGCGCGTTCCTTGCCTCCACAGAATTCGATGAATTATTTTGATCAGCAGAATGGTGTGTCTGGTAGAACGGCTCAGTATTATGCGGACGATTATTACGTTGAAGGTGAGAATATGGAAGGTAATGATTGCTAGGACAGCCACAGACAAAGAGAGGGAGTTGTTTCAGTTCCAGTAGATCAGAGTGGACCTTATGTTGAAGTGATTGCATCAGGTGTGTCAGAGCCTTTTCTGTTGGATACTGGTGCTGCGAAGAGTTCTATCATGCACTCTAAACTCCCTGGCGCACCTTTGTCTGGCTTAACGAATGTTTCAGTAGGTTTTTCTGGCGCCCCGGTTAGTAATCCGATTTCTAGTCCTTTGTCTCTTTCTGTTGGACCTTGTGAATTCAAAGCACCCCTCATTCTGACGACAGGTTGTGGTGAGAACTTGTTGGGATTGGACTTGTTGAAGAGATTGTATGCAACGCTTTATTGTTCTCCTTCAGGAGTACAGCTTACATTGGGAAAGAGAGTGATCTCTCCGATGTATTTGTCTAAAGGTCGACTTCCAGCTGAGTTGTCTTCTCTCCCTGATTCTCTTTGGGCTACTGGTCCTAATGATGTGGGTCTCTTGGAGATTCCGCCATACGTCGTGACGTTGAAGACGAATGCTAGATTGCCACGCATTCCACAGTATCGTATCTCAAGTGATGGTGAAAGAGCACTTTTGGCGATCATCTATGATCTGGTTGAGAAAGGTGTGATTGAGGAAACGAGAGGTAATGTGTGCAAAAGTCCGGTTTTACCTGTTCTGAAGAGAACGGATTCTTTACAGCCTCCTGTATATAGGTTTGTGATCGATCTTCGCGTGGTGAATAAGATCGTTGATACGCAATTTCCTGTTGTGCCTGATATCACCGCTTTACTGACTTTGATTCCGGCGACAGCCACGTGGTTTTCGGTGATTGATTTGAAGAATGCTTTCTTCAGCATCCCGATTGCCGTGGAGAGCAGAGATATCTTTGGCTTCTCTTTAGGAGGCCGAAGTTTCCGGTTTAAACGCGCTCCCCAAGGCTACTGTGAGAGTCCATCGATCTATAGTCAGGCCTTGAAGACGCAACTTGATTTGTTGGGTTTTACCTGATGGTGCTGCTCTTATTCAGTATGTTGACGATCTGTTAGTTGCTGCTGACAATGACGAGATTTGTAGAAAGGCTACTCTGTCGTTGTTACGTCACTTGTGTGATTTCCATCATAAGGTTTCTCTTTCGAAGTTGCAGTATTGTCGACAAGAAGTTACCTACTTAGGTCACCTCTTATCGAAGGAGGGAAGAAGATTGACCCCAGAAAGAATTCAAGCGATTGCGAAAATGAGCGTGCCTACGACACAGAGAGTAGTGCGTGCGTTTCTGGGTATTACATCATCCGGTAGACAGTGGATTCCTAATTTTTCGTTGCTTGCGAAGCCTTTGATAGCTCCTACTGTTAAGGATACTCCGAATCCTATTCCTTGGACTGACGAATGTCAGAAGAGTTTCTCAGAATTGCGTGATGCGCTGTGTTCGGCTCCTGTGTTGGGTACTCCCGATTACAGTAAGCCTTTCACATTGTATGTCCACGAGAGAGAGGGATGTGCATTGTCAGTTTTGACTCAACAGTTTGGCGATAAGCAACGTCCATGTGCTTATTTTTCGTCGACTTTGGATCTGGTAGCTAGAGCGTTGCCGAGTTGTTTGAGAGCTACAGCGGCAGCGGCTGTTTCAATCCGACAGTCTGCCGGTTTGGTGATGGACAATACACTGACTGTGATGGTTCCACATGCAGTGGATACCTTGTTGAACCGTACCAAGACACAGCACTTAACTAGTGCTTGGTTGTCAGGTTACGAATTGACCTTGTTAGCAAGTCATGTGCATATAAAGAGATGCAACACGCTGAATCCAGCCACGTTGTTGCCGATTTCAACTGAGACAGATGATACCGAACAGCATGATTGTTTCCTTAGGACTGAGGAAGAAACGAAAGGAAGGATATGATGAATACAGGCCCCAGCTAGGCCCGCAGGACACAAGGGTTCGCTCTCCTGTAATAGAATCTATAAGGAAGTTGGCACGGAAACTGCAAAGTACAAAGACAGCATTTATTAACCCTTAAGGGTGGTCCTACAATCCACACAACACTCTTCAGTATTGCATAGAGTAGCACAAAGAACTTGCGTACACAGTCCCCTTTTATACACAACAGAGGGGCTCATAAGTGGGTGGATACAACATGAGGCTGAAGAACATTACCATTTATGGTCATTTTCGATACTGAATCAATATGTGGGCGGAGCTAACGCACTCCTTGAGCCCGCGAAAACATGGTCAAGCAAGGCTAACTGATAACAGATGCGGTCAAGTCTGGGCATGTGCCAGATGGACAAAGGAGCTATTTATAGACTGTTACTAGGCAGATTACAAAAGCAACTAACACAGAGGTTGGACTCTTCTCGTGGGGAACACGTGGAAGCATGACAATACAAAATGGAGTCCGAACTTCGGTCAACATAACAGAGAAAACATGATCTATAAGAGGGGAATTAATGTCTTTAGTAAATGCTTAATCACATTGTTGTTTCACTTTACAACAGACGACCCTTTCAGCATTTACTGAAGACATCCGGCTTGTTAGAATAATCATCATATATATCCATTATCATCATCTCTTCTACTTCCTTAGCTAAACGTTTCTGATAAGTGACATTGGCAATAGCTTTCTTATCGGGGATACAAAATGATACACATAATGAGCAGAGTAAAGGACCACACTGAACGCAGATACAGCATGAAAACAGAACCGCTACAATAATGCAGAGACCAGTTAGAACCTTCCATCCCCAGGCAGTAATTAACGCCCAAAACCATCCAGAAAAGGACCAAGTGCCGTTTTCCGTATGGATCTCAGCTGCAATCTTATGCAGTTTATTGATGGCATTATAAACTGATGGCGTATGATCAGGAATAAACACACAACAGCTACTTCCAATAATTTTACATGCTCCTCCTCTGTCAGCTAGCATAACATCTAATACCATACGATTCTGCAATGCAACAATTCTAGTGATCTGTAATTCCTCCGTAAGATTCCCAAGAGCAGCAGCAGTCTGATTTGTCACAGCTTCTACCACTCTTGTTAATCTTCGGATCTTCCTACTGTTCAGGGCAGCTCCAACAAAGAAAAACAGTCCCAAGTTAAAATCAATATACTGTTGCAGACTGGTGTCAGTCTGATCTACATCATCAATTGATAAAGTACGTTTATACCTATTTACAGTCACATTATTTAATAATTTCAAATCCTTATGATAAGATGCGGGAGCTAAGAATACTGGAGGTAATAGAAATGATACATAGCATACCCCAGACCACCCAGCCGGCAGACGGTAATAACCTTTATTTCCACACACAAAGTACGTATTATGGGAGGCTAAGAAGGTACTATTGTTCAACCCATCAATATTCAAAACAGTAATGCAATCACTAACGCCAACAGGAATAAAACCCACACTCTGGACACACAGGTCCGCTTGAGCTTGTGCTACTTGAATTACAAACTTGTCCTTTCCCACAGTGTCTCTCGTGTTCGTAAAGATGTAGGGAATGGATTCATTGTCTGGTCGGTACTCTTCCCACTCCCAAATTGTCCCATTCGCTTGTGGATACCCATTTTTGTCTTGATGGCATTCTTTATTGAGTCTGAAGAGCAATCGTCCCACTGTTGGTTTCCGTGTAGCAAAAAGCAAGGTATACCATGCTCTACAAGAGCCATTATGAGAGAAAGGAAGTGGTATAAATGGCGTTCCTCCTTTCTTCTGATGAGCTGGCATCATCCCACATATCCAACAGTTCGTAGCATTTGTAGCAACGTGGGTATGATGCAGCATCTGGATGAAAGTGTTATTCAAGTAAGATTGTCGATGCTTCAATTCTTGATACGGTAATGTATAAAAGTAGTGCTCCTCAGGCACCGGAGTTGTCAACACAAGAATCTTCCGAGCGGGAGTTACATCCTCCACGAACCATGTGGTTATCCCAACAATGGCTACTGTCAACATGAACCCTAATGCGCAAAGTATTTTCTTTTTCTCCATATCAAAGCAAAAATAAAGAATAAAACCAATATCTTCCTGGAACTAAAAGTCTGTCAGAACTCTTCCCCTTGGGCAGCGGTTGATTTCTTCACCAGCGGGCCAAGACGGGTGTCGCTACACTAATGCAGGGCTGATCCCCCCCCCTTGCCTCATCGGCTCTCCGTTTCACTAACCCAAGGGCCGTTCTGACAGTATGTCCCGGTACTGGAAAACTCACTTCCTTGGTCGAAGATGATATCGCCTTCCTCCAGGAGTCGCGTGGTCCGGAAAGAGCTCCTCAGTGGCGTTGGGCTCCGCAGCACGGCCTGTCTCTGCAGCCAAAATTTCTCGTTGATCGGTCAGCACGGCAGGTTCCACCAATCCGGGCGGCACCTTCCTACAGTGCAGAGAGTGGATCCAATTCTTTCGATTGGAGACTCGCACAGCCGTCCTCGTTGCGAGGAGGACCTGCTCAGGGCCCACCCATCTCGGTTCCAAGCTGTTCGTCCTGTCGAAAACTTTCACCATGACATGGTCACCAGGCCGGAGACCATGTCCTTCACCGGTAGACCGATCAGGGAGCGCCTCTCGGACCTGTTGATGAATAGAAACCAAGTTATCCGTTAACTGTGCCAGATAATCGTTCATCATTACACAAGGTACATCATACACAGCCTTAGGTTTTGGTGGACCCCAAATATTCATTGGGCGTCCAAAAACAATTTCGTAAGGTGTAAGGCCAGTTCGAGAGTGTGGTACCGATCTAATTGACAATAACGCCAGTGGCAGAGCGTCTGGCCAAGTCAAAGACGTCGAAGCTTGAATTTTGGCGATCTTAAGCTTCAGTGTACCATTATACTTCTCAACTAGGCCTGCAGACTGAGGGTGAAACACGGCGTGGAACTTCTGAGTGATGCCTAGACCCTTCAAGACATACTTTATAACGTCCGCTACAAAGTGAGGGCCATTATCGCTCCACAGAAGTCTACAAACACCATATCGGGGGAAAAACTCCTTCAGCAGCAGCTTCGCAGTAGTCATCGCAGTATTGTCTTTCGTAGGGTACGCTTCAACCCATTTGCTGAAAGCGCAGACCACTACTAGAACATACTTCAGATTATTACAGCGCTCAAGCTGGATGTAATCCATCTGCAGAACCTCAAAGGGTGCAGTGGGTGTCACAAATCCTCCTGCTGGAGTTCGAGTACCCTTTCCTGGGTTGTACCTCAGGCAGATCATACAGGTCTGCACCACCCTCTTCGCTGTGCTAGCAATCTCTGGATGCTCCCAGACTTGGGTAAGCAATTTCACAATTGCGGAAGCTCCAACATGTGCTAGCCCATGTGCCATCTGAACCATAGGCTGTACAAAAGCCGTGGGTAATTTCCATCTATCCATCTGCTTATTTCTCCAGCAACCCTCATCATCCAATTCTCCCTCAGTAGCCCATTGTTCCCGCTCCTTGTCAGAAGCGGTCCTTTGCATTTCTCGCACTTCCTCCTTCGCATCATGCCATCTCTCCACCTGTGACTTTACTACATACATGGCAGTAGTACCGGGCTGCATCGCAGTTTCCCGTGCTACTCGATCTGCCAACGCATTCCCTTCTCCAACTTTGTCAACTACTTTCCTATGGGCGCTACACTTAACGATAGCAATTTTCTTTGGATATGTCAATGCGGTTAAAAGATTGTGAACTAACTCTCCATGCATTATCTGTACTCCATGTGACGTTAAAAACCCTCTCTCCTTCCAGAGTAGGCCGAAGTCATGCGCTACTCCGAAGGCATAGCGGCTATCTGTATAAACATTCACACACAGTCCTGTACTGAGCTCACATGCTCGTGTTAATGCTATCAATTCCGCTGCTTGAGCTGATTTCTGTGGTATGCGTGCTGTCTCCACTATCGTTTGTAATGTGGTAATTGCATACGCTGCTGAAGCCGTACCATCTGGTAGCTTCAGACAGGATCCATCCACCCACAGTTCTCCATCTACATCTGGAAAGGGCGTATCCTGGAGATCAATACGACCCTTTGTTTGTTCCTCAGTCACGAGAATACAATCATGCGCTTTCCGCGCCTCAGGCTGGGTTTCGGGGTATGGCAACAATGTTGCCGGGTTTAACGTTACGCACCTTTTCAATGTAATATGAGGAGCCAAAAGTGTCAACTCATATCCTGTTAAACGGGCGCTGGTCAAATGCTGCGTCTTCGTTTGATTGAGTAGGGCATCGACAGCATGGGGGACTAATACCAACAACTTATGAGATAACACAATTCCCTCACTCTGGCGTATTGACACAGCTGTCGCCGCAACCGAGCGAAAACACCCTGGTAATGCTCGGGCAACAGGATCAAGTACAGCCGAAAAATATGCACATGGACGCTGCTTATCGCCGTGCATCTGCACTAAAACTGACAATGCACATCCATCTTTCTCATGCACATACAACGAAAAGGGTTTTGCATAATCAGGGGTTCCTAACACTGGTGCTGAACAAAGGGCCTGTCGTAGTTGCTGAAAAGCAGTATCACACTCGTCTGACCAAGGGATTGGGATAGGCGTGTCCTTTGTCAAAAGGGCTAACAATGGCTTAGCTATGTGCGAAAACCCCAATATCCACTGTCTGCAAAAAGAAACAAGGCCCAAAAATGCACGCACATCCTTCTGTGTGGATGGTCTCGGTGTATCCAAAATTACTTGGATACGATCCGGTGTGAGTGCACGTCCCTCCTTAGACAAAAGGTGACCCAAATAAGTCACCTGTGGTCTACAGAAGTGCAATTTCTTCCTAGATACCTTATGATTGTGGGACGCTAAAAAGGAAAGTAAGGATAACGTACTTTTTTCACACAACTCCAGGGTGTCAGCCGCCAGCAAGATGTCATCGACATATTGAATGAGGGCGACCCCCTCGAGCAGAGCAAAAGAATCCAATTGTCGTTTCAAAGCCTGACTGTAAATGCTAGGGCTTTCTGTATAGCCCTGGGGAATCCTACAGAAACGATAAGATCTATTATTTAATGTAAACCCAAAAAGATATCGGCTATCAGGGTGAATGGGAATGGAAAAGAAGGCATTCTTCAAATCAATCACTGAGAACATGGTCGCCGTAGGCGGGACCAAGGTAAGCAACGTCGTGATATCGGAAACCACTGGGTATTGAGGTATCACGATCTTGTTCACTTCTCTCAAATCAATTATGAACCGATAAACTCTGGCATCCGTATCCTTTTTCAGTATAGGAAGAATCGGACTGTTACAAATGTTGTAGGGGACTTCCTCGACTACCCCAACCGTTATCAAATCCTGCACTATCTGTATGAGAGCCTCCTCACCCTCCTGGGAAATACGGTACTGTGGGAGGCGAGGTAACACCGCCCCCTCCTGGACGCTGATGTGGACCGGTGGAATCACCATTTGTCCTACATCAGTATCCGAAGTTGCCCACAAAGCACGAGGGAGGGTAGCTAACAGCGCATCCTCTGACATCGTACACATTCGTTCTGATCGGGGGTAATTGTCATTCAATATTACCCGTACACCAGCAGGGGAGCAACGGATCGTAGCCCTAAAATGCTTTAACATATCAAGACCCATAATGTTGTCCGGTGTGTACGGGGCAAGCAGAAACGGACAGGGTGCAGAAAAAGAATCAACCTTAAACATGAGGGGCTGTGAAAGAGGGCTTCGGGAGAGTGTACCATCGAACCCTACCGATGTGACCATTAAGCCGGATGGGGGAGCCCCCGGAACCAATTGCTTAGACAGTGCACTACGTGTCGCTCCTGTATCCACTAGGAACTGATCAGTAGAGCCCAAAACCTCAGCCGATACATAAGGGCCCTTCTGATCGACCGGCACCTCAACTGATTCTAACCCCCATCCAACGCAATCCTATGCATGCTGAGAGTCATGGTACCCCGACCGGTCAATTCCTGATGCTTGATACTGATGCTGGCGATCGAAAACATTTGATCTATCTCGGTGCTGCCCAGCAGAGTCAAAACGAGCCTGTTCGTTAGAATTCCCTCGAAAGTTCGAGAAACCCCCTCTACCTCGCGGGCCACCAGAGGTATGCCCCTGACGCGATGCATGCAACACCGGGCAGTCCCTAGCCCAATGACCCGATTGCTTACAATACGCACATTGGTTCCTATTTAAATCAGATCGGCCCGAGGGAGGACCATAAGATCCTCCCCTACCTCTATTACTACCCCGCCGGGGCGGGCCATAGACTTGTGCCAACATCACCTTTGTTTTCAAATCTTTCGATTTCTTTTCCTCCTGGCCCTTTGCTTCTTGCTCCTGACGCTCATAATACTGGGCGATAGTCAGGAGGGCCGTCGGTGTAGCGGAAGACCAAGAACTTTCACTCGCTTTTAGACGGGCCGCAACTGCCGGCAGCAGATTAGCCACATATTTATCCGCGAAAAGGTGGCGTCCCGTATCGTCGGTAAGCGACTGTCCACTAAAATCATGAAACGTCTCCTCAAAGCGCGTAAAGAAGTCCGCAACTGACTCATCAACTTTCTGTTTACATGCAGCTAACATATTCCAGTCAATCTTTTTAGGGGGGATAATTGTCTTCAACTTAGTCACAATAGCAGCAGGGAGATCTAAAATACCCTGGGGCGGTTTCTGCGCAGGCTTCCGCTCCCTATCCTCATCTTCCAATTCAGACCATCGAGCCTTAAAAGTGGCAACATCATCTACCTTCCGCACAGATCGCCACATGTCTGGTGGTAGGATAAGCCCAAAGAACAAATCTATGTCTGCTAAAGTCATGACGCAAGAATTCAAGGCCCCCTCGACTTCTTCATAGAAGGCCGCTGGATTCTTGCGGGGGTCAGGCAGCGCATTCTTTAATGCCATCACATCAGCTCTATGCCACGGAGTATAAACCCAATTATACACAAAATATCCCTTAGCATCGGCGGAGGTAATGTCCGAGCTAGTCCCCGCTCCTTTAGGAGGAACATACAAAGGCGCCGCCTCGCGCATTGGCTTAGCATGCACTAGATCGCTCTTATCTGATTGAGAGGTGGATGAGTGGCCTTCTGCAGTACACGAATCCGACTGCGTCTCCTCCCCTGCTCGTTGGCGTGCTTTTTCTCTATGGGCCAGCACCGCGTCCCGCAAGGCGAATAGCCGCCGAGCCGTATCAGGAGCCTTAGAGGGAGAAAAAACACCATCATGCAATGCTTTGGCATCCGATGTCACTTCTTCAGGCTCAAAGACACTAGAATATTTCCGAAAAGCAGCAATCACTTCCTCAGCGAAATGACTCAAAAAATACAATCTCTCTCTATCCTGCCACGACCCCCAAGTATGGAACAATTCATCCACGGACACCTTACCCTTAAGTGCACGGAAGGAAATTTGCCGAAGCTCAGCCATATGCTCAGCCGATAACATGGACCGCGTATCTACCTTACCCGGACCCGGGACAGAATCTTGTGGCCTCGAAGCAGATGCGCCAACATAAGGGGGCGGAGAGCGATCTAGTAAATAAAAATCATCATCAAGATTATTAAGGACAGGATAAAGTGGCTGCCGAACAGCGTATTGACCCGAAACTTGTAGCCTACGCTCCTTCTCTTGCCTGTCCGTCTGCTCTCTGTCCTCCCGACGCTTCGCTTCCTGTGCTCGCACATGATCATTCTTCCGTTGTTCTTTATCAAACAGCGCTTTCTCACGCTTCTCTCGCTCACGCACCTCCTTCACCCACAACCGCACACACTCAAACATATCCTGACGAGCACGCCGCTTACACATACACTGCTCCACATACTCAATCTTACGTATATCAAACGATCCATACAAAGGCCATCGTAACTCAGGATCTTTTTTTGTATATTTCCTCCATACTGTGCTGTACATTATGGAAGAAAGACCATGCTTCACATACATATCCCTATTAGGAGTCCCCTCTGGGGGAGCTGGAGCAGATTCCTCGAGGTTCAACCGGTTTCCGAAACAGCAGCACCACTTACGGAGTGCGCTGAAAGCAGGCATGCTCAGAAATAATGCAAAATATGCAATATTATAGAAAAATGGCACTTAATCGTTGCGCCGTTCAAAGTTACACAGCTCCGGAGAAATCTCTCCACATTACCTGCCTATATGTGTTGCAACGCATATATATTCACAAAGACAAATTCAAAATATGACTAGTCATCACAAATCAAACTCAAATAGCCAGATCAGGCTTCAAAAACTCGGAGCAAGTACCGTACACCGGTTCTTACCAATCAAGAGTCCAGATTCCAACTGCCAAGCTCCACAATCGCCCAAACGGCTTTCACGGCAAGACCGACAGAAGAGGTCTCAGTCGAGGACCGGCGCCACCCAGACGGTCAGCTCGGAAGGAAAGGAAGAAAAACCTCGGGATGCCAGGGCTAAGACGCCGCGGGCAGTGATCACGTCCCCGGTCAAATTCCTCACCTTCGTCGCGACCAGTCCTTCGGGCATCCGAGTCGCCGATGAGCCCCACGTGACGGGCGCCAATTGATGAATACAGGCCCCAGCTAGGCCCGCAGGACACAAGGGTTCGCTCTCCTGTAATAGAATCTATAAGGAAGTTGGCACGGAAACTGCAAAGTACAAAGACAGCATTTATTAACCCTTAAGGGTGGTCCTACAATCCACACAACACTCTTCAGTATTGCATAGAGTAGCACAAAGAACTTGCGTACACAGTCCCCTTTTATACACAACAGAGGGGCTCATAAGTGGGTGGATACAACATGAGGCTGAAGAACATTACCATTTATGGTCATTTTCGATACTGAATCAATATGTGGGCGGAGCTAACGCACTCCTTGAGCCCGCGAAAACATGGTCAAGCAAGGCTAACTGATAACAGATGCGGTCAAGTCTGGGCATGTGCCAGATGGACAAAGGAGCTATTTATAGACTGTTACTAGGCAGATTACAAGAGCAACTAACACAGAGGTTGGACTCTTCTCGTGGGGAACACGTGGAAGCATGACAATACAAAATGGAGTCCGAACTTCGGTCAACATAACAGAGAAAACATGATCTATAAGAGGGGAATTAATGTCTTTAGTAAATGCTTAATCACATCGTTGTTTCACTTTACAACAGATAGACCTTAGGGACACTCCTCTTGCAGACTGTGATGGTACTTTATGGGTTGATGGTTCGTGTTTCAAGCTTCCGAATGGTGATACGACTGCGGCATATGCTGTTACGACTTTGCACACTGTTGTTGAAGCTGCACGTATCCCACATAACTCGGCGCAAGCGGCAGAGTTGATTGCATTGACAAGAGCGTGTGTGTTGTCGAAAGGGAAAAGAGTGACTGTGTACACTGACAGCCAGTATGCGTTCGGTGTTGCTTATAGCTTTGGACGATTGTGGAGAGAACGTGGGTTTCTGACTTCGCATGGGACCAAGATCCAACATGGTCAATTGGTGAATGAACTTCTTGAATCTCTTACTTTGCCGTTGCAAGTTGCAATCGTGAAATGCAGTGCGCATAAGAAAGTCACGGATGATGTTGGTCGTGGTAATGCGTTTGCAGATGAAGTCGCAAAAGAACCTGCAAGAGATGTGATGAGTCGAATGTATGTTGCGGGTCCAGCGAGATGGGTTCCAGATAGAAGTATGTGTGAAGATACGATTGAGAGTGTGAAATCCATCCAAGCTGAAGCTACAGAGAAAGAGTTGAATGAATGGAGAGAAAGCAAGGGTAAATTGGACTCGAATGGTTGTTGGGTTGAGTTGTCAGAGAATCAGCGATGGTTATTGCCTGATGCGTATGTACTTCCAGTGGTTACGATGGCACATGGAATGGCTCATATCAGTATGAAAGGGATTTGTAAGTTGTTGGCTCCAGTATGGCAAAATGCTGGAATTCCCAAGTGTGCAGAGAATTTGGTCAAGAACTGTATGGTTTGCTTAATGTACAATCCTGGTAAGGGAACTCCAACTCCAGCTGGTCATTTTGCTCCTCCAACGTATCCGTTTGAGGCTTTGCAGCTAAATTTCATCCACATGGAGAGGTGCAACAACCTGAAATATGTCTTATTGTTTGTTTGCTCTTTTTCTAGATGGGTGGAAGCCTACCCTTTGAAGGACAATACTGCCTTGTCCACAGCTAAAGGCCTTATTAAGGAATTTTTCCCTAGGTATGGTTTGCCGAGAATGGTCTGGAGTGACAATGGGAGTGAATTTGTGGGTCAAGTGATGAAGAGAGTGTGTGATGGGTTAGGAATCCGGCAGAAGTTCCACCCTGCAAATCATCCCCAGTCAGCTGGTTTAGTTGAGTGCTACAATGGCACGTTAAAATTGAAATTGGCCAAAATTCAAGCGAGCTCTGGTCTACAATGGCCTGATGCTTTGCCGTTAGCCCTTCTGTCCACAAGAATGACTGTGCATTCGCGAATGGGTCTGAGTCCTTATGAGGTTGTGTTTGGTCGCCCGGCAAATATTTGGGGAGTGCCGCGGCCGACAAAATTTAGTGAGATAGAGCACCCTGTATTGCTTGACTACCTGTACGAATTGACGGCTAAACTGCGCGTTCTGCATCAACAGGTTCATGATACTTTGCCACAGGCTTCTGAAGATCCAGGGCACGCCATTGAACCTGGCACGTGGGTGCTCGTGAAGAATTTTCAGCGAACCAAGAACGAGCAGCCCCGCTGGACAGGACCTTACCTGGTGTTGTTATCTACCCGTTCTGCAGTACGAGTGCACGGTAAAAAGAACTGGATTCACGGCGTACATTGTAAGAGGGCCCCTTTGCCTCTGCCGTACGACCGGTGGGCCCAAAAAGGACGTCCTGATTCTGAGACTGAGACCGTGCCTCTCTGCCTTTCAGCGATGCCCGTTTGATTGGAACAAACACTGAGCAAGAAAGTGACGATCTCCTTCAAGAAGCTGTGCCTCCATTGAACCGTTTGAACACTGTTGAACCTGAGCTGCTTTTCCAAGAACAGACATTGCCTGGCAAAAAGCGTTATAATTTGCGACCGAGAGTCGAGGGACAAATTAAAAATTAAGTTCTTTCTTTGCTATTTTTAAGGTTAGCTCTCCTCCGAGAAACTATTTTGATTTTTGTTTTTCCGAACCGCCATCCGGGTTCAGCTGTAGGGTCGCGGTGCCAAGTCCTTGGAGTGCAAGCCGAAGACGTTAGGTCGACGGTTCTGGTTGGTCTAAGGGCGTTCCCTGGACCGACAGGCGCATTCCTTAGCACGGAACACCCATCCGCCGCGAACAGCACGATTAGAGGATGGAGTTTCTCGGGATGAAGAGACCTGCTAAAAGAATGAGCTTCAAGAGCAAAATGTGTATAGTAATGAGCAGAAAACGTTTTTTAATAGTAAGTCTGTTTATGCTGTTTAGTTTAATTATGTTTTTAATTGGATATGTGACATTCTCTTTTTCAGTAACTTTCATGCCCACCACGCAACCTATGCCTCCTCCTACTGTTTCTTCGCATTCTTTTCACCCTCTGCCCGAACATGAGTCCATTAGGAGAATGGAATTCGCTAATAATTCCTTTGTTCAGCTTCTGCACCAACACCAGCTAGTAGTGAACACAAATAATTGTTGGGTGTGTGGCCTTATGCCCCATGCTACCGATAAAGGTATTCCTTACCTGGTCCTGCCATTTAGCTACAATGGCTCTGTGTGGGCATACAGAACAATGTTCATTTATGCCCGTGAGGTTAACCCCCTACGTTCCATGAAGGATAACCCGAAGAATAGTGCTCTGGTCAAGGGAATAGTCGACATGATTAGAGGAATAGTTTCCTATGAGGCTATCCCGAGAGATGAGTCGCTAGCGTATATCGGATGGAACGTTATTGGATATGGAGTTAGTCTGAGTGGGAATCAGCGATCGAAAAGATCCTCTCCGATTTGGATAGTACCACATCAGGGTCATTATTGTCTGCAAGGTAATGGCAAGAATCCGAGGGCTCGGTTAGGAAAGAGTGTTTGCACTGAGACGTATGTTTTTGCGTCCCAGACTTCCCCATTGTTTCTAGCAGCTAAGGGTACCTACTTCATTTACCATGACAGAGCGTATACATGGTTGCCCCCCGATTTCTCGGGCACGTGTTTTGTCTCGTTCCTGTTGCCTCCTACCTTTACAGCTGCGGCAGATTACCACAAAATGAGAGTTGTTAGAGGTGTCTTCAGTGAGGAAGACACCGCAGAACAAGAAGTGGGAGATTTCTTGAAGGGTTTTCTGCCGTTTTGGGGACCTATGGTTAACAGCAAGAACATACGGCAATTGACGAGAGTGGTTGAGTCCACCATAGTCGAAACTGCCGGTGCCCTTGGTAACTTGACTGCTGAGCTCCAGTCGGATCGCCTTATGTCTCTTCAGAACAGAGTGGCGTTAGATGTCATACTTGCGGATAGCGGAGGGGTTTGTAAATTGATTCAATCGAGCTGCTGTGTTTTCATTCCAGACAACGCTCCGACAGTTTTCCAAGCCATTTCCAAACTACATAAGATTTCCGAGTCTGTACATGTGGACGAAGGAGATTGGTCGGTAATGGGATGGTTCTGGGGATTGTTATCCACCTGGGGATGGAAGATTCTGATGGTCATTGGGATGATATTAGCTATCCTTTTCCTGTTCTGTCTTTGTGTACAGTGTGCTCCTGCTATATGTGGCCTTTGTGCTACTTCGTGTTCGAGGAGACCTGTCCAGAGAGAGTTACTAAGTACTAGGATGATGCTACAGCAACATCTTGATGATCTGATTAATATAGACCTGGATTCAGATTGACGTGAGTTTAGGTTATTGCCTATGTAAGGGCAAAAGGAGGGTCTGAGGTTCCATGAATCCCGAACCCGTTCAAATGAAGGTTGTCGTATCGTGACGATTTTGGCATCAGCGAACCGCAAATGACAAGTGCGGTATGCATGAGTGTTTTCGTCATATTACACCGATGGATTCACTGTGTATTTGACGATCTAGTCTGAACCCTTGGCAGCCATTTTGTGGTTGCCCTCACATAGGCTGATGACTACAGGATGACCGTGGCCAACCGAGTCTTTTGGGACACATACACCTTAGCTTGAATTCTTTGACTTCTGTTTGACCTGGGTGAACTGACCCTGTTGCCCGAGGCTAAACTTGTTGAGCCTCCTCCTTGTTAAGCAGCTGGTCAGATAGGGATCAGAGAGCAGGACATTGCTGATTTTATGAAACACGCACACACCCCTCTATCTCGCATCTCATCTGTTTCTGTTTCTTCCTTTATGGCCTAATTATTGACTTGGGTTGAGGTCTTTATGGTGGGCCCGTCCGGCCTGTTCGAGTAAGAATGCTGGATTCTGCCTTGTCATATTTGGTGGGTTGGACAACTGAAAGTGGGTTTGTCGTTATGTGATACTTCGGTAATGTCATCCTCTGATTGGTCAATTTGTAAGTAATTGATGCTAGCCAGGAAAGTGATTTTTGGCATAAAAGACGATGCTCCGCCCTATGAATTTGAGCAGTCTCCTGAGAACATACACCATGTTGTACTTCTAGGATCTCTGTTACTGGCTGCAGCTAATAAAATTGATCTTTGGAGTCACCAAGAAGAATCTCGTGTCTCTGTACTCTAAGACAGGTGGACCCGAAGACTTCGGGCGTGTTCCCTGCGCCGCTGGGTTTAAATCCCGGTTCTTCAAATCCAGATTTAAAATAAATTAAAAACTACATCTAGGTATGCAAATTAGATGTAAAAGGCTGTTGGCAGGTCTTGTGAGTAAGCACAACTTTCTGCGTGTCTGTGACTTTCTCCCTTACCTTAAACGTAGGAACACTCCTGCTTTCTTGTGTGATTCAGTCCGTAAAACAATGGACTGGGGAGGAATTTTCCATAGTCATGCATGTGATCTGTAGTACGAAAATCTCTCAAATTCATGTTGACTCAGATTTGGGATATTCCGATGAAAATCCAACTTTTTGCAGTCGTAAGTGTAACAACTGCAAAAAAAGTTTGTGAATTAGTGGTAGCAAAATCTGCACTGCACAAAGTGGCAGGCTTTGGGGGCATAACAAAAATTGTAATGTATCAAAATGACACTGATAGTTGCAATGAAAATAAAAGAGGTGCACCCCCTCCGCAGTGCATTCTTAAGCAAGTTATCAATGGTTTGCGACTGATCCTGCAGTCGCGCAGCACAGAAAGTTTACAGACCGTCAGTAAATGGCTGTAAAGTCAATGCCAGAAGCTGCCACCGGCCCAGTGGAAGCTGTCCCTCATGGACCGTGCAGTCGTGGACATCAGGGCAAGCCTCGAAGTGTCACGTGTAGCACTGTCTCTTGCAGTATGCCTCACGTTTAGGTCCAGCCTACCGGATAGCGGAAGCTGTCTGGCTTCAAAGCACCTGTTGTCAGCTTACCAAGATCTTACAGTGGGCTTAAAGTCTACCCATTGCTTAGCACTGGCTGGTTTATTGTCACTCTCATTTGCTTATTTCTTATTCAATGGCTTGCCTTGTCCATCTTGTGCTTGTTTCTCCCCTGGAGCATAGGCTCATCACGTGTGTCCTTCCATTGCTCCCATTTTGGGAGTTACTTTTTTCTTTTTGCATCAGCACTCCACAAGGGTGCCTATGTTTTCCAGCTTTCTCCCTGGCGTGCTTCTCCCTTATCCAGCTCTGTATTGCTCTCTCTCATCTGTGTGCTACTCCCCACAAGCAGCTCTCTCTTATTTCAGCCGCAGCCCGTGCAGGTAAGAGCGGCAGGCCGGGGGGGGGGGGGGTTTGACAAATGACCACCAGGGAAAATTAAATAATTTGCTTTCCCTTGTCATCTGTCGACATCCCTCCCCACCCTCACCCGGCCCTACCTCCCTACTCCTCTTACCTGCACAGGCCGTGGCTGTCTCATTTGTGTGCTTTTCTTCCCCCACCCCCTACTCCGTGTTGCTCTCTCTTGTATGTGCGCTTCAGTAGTGTTCTCTCTTTGTGCTTCTCCTCCGCGCCCTGTGTGTGCTGCTTTACCCCTTCCATCCTCCCACTTGCTCCTCCATTATCCATAACTTCCCCCCTACAACGGTGGAGCTTTGATGCTTAAAAATACTTATTTTTCTATTTACCAATCCAAGTGGCATACGCCATCTTGGATCAATAGATAAAAAGCATATAGTGCCACGCCATTCCACTAGCGAGCACATGCGTTCTGAAGCATTCCCCTGCTAGCGGAATGACATAACCGCCATCAAGCCTTTTTTAGATCTCGCCTACGCAGCACGCATGTGCTGATTAGGAGGGCCTTTAGCAGTCACTCTGCTCTTTTTTGAAGCACATACTCGTGCTTGTGGCGGCATCCACCTTGCGAGAGCGAGCAGCAGCGCGCATGCCAATTGGCTATTGCTCGCTCCCGCAAGGCTAATGGCCCCACAAGCACGAGTGTGCTTGAAAACAGCTGCTGTTACTCCCCCTCTCTCTCTCAACCCTCCCGCCCATTCCTTTCTTTGATGCTTTTTTAAAACTTTCAGCGCGAGGTGCGCGCGCGCTTGTTTGCTTTTGGTGTAATCTGTAATTAATGTATGTTTAATTCATAATTGGATTGTATCCTCTTAAATGCGAAATTGAGCACTTCACCAATAATGTTACATTACACTAAGACTGTTGATTCCTCTTGAATTATATCACCGCAAATCAAGCATTTCAGAAGATAGGTTCGTCCACCCTCAATCACTTTTTCTTATCTGAATGCCCATAACACGGTCCTCCCGTAAGGGTCAATCGGCATTCTCGAATTACCATAATTATTTTTTAAGGAAACGTCGCTTTCTAACCATAAACAGCACGTTATTTGGGTCATATTTTTATGTCCAAGTTTTGTGGTGACTCAGTAACTCTTCAGTATCAATGATACTGACCCGGAGGAGGAGCCTAGCGCGCAACCAAGATGGCCGCGTAGGTGCGAGGCTCCCGAGGACCACCACGACCTCCTGAATTAATCCTGGCTATATCCTGTCCTTGTTGAGGGGACTGCATCGGTGAACCCGAACTGAGGCGCCATCCGTTTTTCCTTTTCGAATCGGACCCCGGACACCGGTGGGAGCACCGATTGAAGGTTGCGGCCTTCTCCGCGCTGGCCCCCCGGATTGGAGTAGTGGGGCGATCCGGGGACAAAGCGAACAACAGCGGCGGGCAGGGCTGGGCGACTCGCGTATCCCGTGCTTTCACTTTCGCTTTTGCGCTCTCCTTGCCCTCAAGCGAGGTAGGGTTGCGGAGCGGGGTGCGCTGGTGTGGCCTTGTCCAGGTGCCCGGCTGACCCGCCGGCCGTGAGTCGTCCTGCGGCCCAGTGGTCGCCCTCCCCCCCCCCCGGAACCCGTGAACTGGTTTATCGGCCCTTTCGAGGAGATTGGCACGACGGTGGGAGAGCAGGCATGTCCACCAAACAAGATGGCGACCGGGCGAAGGTGAAGACGACCCGCCGCGGCCCGGCGCCTCAATCCAACAGTATGGACCGCTACACCCTCCAGAAGGGATCTCCGGAGACATCGCGCACATCCCCGGCGGGCCCGACCGAGGCATCTGCTCAACCGGTGGATCTGACCCTCCGGGACGTCATGGGCGCCATCGCAGAGATGAAGGCCTCGGTGGACCAGCGCTTCGACACCCTAGCGCAAAAGATAGACTCGGTCCTGGTGGATGTTAGCCTTGTGAGGGCTGACTTGTCCAAAACCAACGACCGGGTCGATTCCCTGGCCCACACCACAACGAGCCTCACGACGGACGTGGTGGCCCTCCAAAAGGAGGTGCGCCGGCTTGGCCAGGCGAGCGCCCTGATGGACCGGCGACTGGAGGATTCCGAGGGTCGGGCCCGGAGGAATAACGTTCGCATTGTGGGAGTGCCGGAGGGACGAGAGGCGGAGGCGGCAGATCTTTTTGTGGAAGAATTGATCCTTACCCATCTCCAGCCCCGGGGGCTGAGTAAGCTTTTTGCGGTGGAACGTGCTCACCGGGTCCCTGGGGGCAGACCTAAGGCCGGTGCCCCGCCGCGGCCTCTCATTGCCCGGATTTTTAATTTTCGGGACAGAGACGCTATCCTGCAGACCTCCAGGCAACAGGGACCGGTCAAGCTTGATAACATGGATGTGCATTTCTACCCAGACTTTACTCCGGCGGTCCAAAAACTGAGATTGAGTTTTCTCGGAGTTAAACGTCGCCTACGGGACCTGAACCTTAAGTACTCAATGCTTTTTCCAGCTAAGCTAAGGGTGGAGGTGGATGGGCGCACGCACTTTTTTGACCGACCCGAGGCGGCTGGGGACTGGTTGGACACTCTGCCTGGAGATCGGGGCCGAGGGGGTGGGGGGGGTGCGGTTGGCGGGGAGGGCCCGCCGGATCAGAACTGAGGGGTGAAGAATAGGCCTTGCTCTGGACAACATTCCTTTACCATTTACTGATCGTTTATGTTCCCCTCCGATGGAGGTCGTGTGGGGTCTGTTGGGGGCTTCCCTCCTCCTCTGGGGGACTAGTTAGTTTTTCATCTATGGGGCGACAGGCACACTGCACTTTGGGGGGGCTGTCTGGGCTCATGCAGGGGTGCAGGGAGGGGGGAGTTCTGTTGGGATGGGGGGGTGGGGGGGGTGTGTCGTTTGTTTGCACCGCAAGGCAAGCCCTTTACTGTATTGTTGCTCTCGAGATGCTCTGTGGGGGACGACTGATTGCTTCTACGTATGATGGGGGGTAGGGATTTGACTGTGTTGTCATGGAATGTTAACGGCCTGGGGGACAGAATTAAGCGTGGTGTGGTCCTGCAGTACCTGAAACGTATCTCACCAGATGTTATCTTCCTGCAGGAGACACACCTTATAGGTAACTCCTTTCATGCCATGAATCGGCGAGGCTATCGTTTGGTGGCCCACTCGGGCTTCACCTCGGGCTCGCGGGGGGTGGGTATCATGATTAAGAACTCGCTCCCGTTGGAGATTGATGAGGTGCGCCATGATGAGAGGGGACGCTACACTGTTCTGGTGGGTAGAATGGAGGGTAGAGTGTTTGTTTTTATATCAGTGTACGTCCCGCCTGGGTTACAATCTACTACATTTGCGGATTTGGGGCGCCTCCTCCTGGACCTCCCGGGTGGCCTGCTGGTGGTTGGGGGGGACTTTAATGCGGTAGTTTCTGGGTCTCTGGATCGCCATCCCCCTAGGGACCTCCCCCGGGCACAGGCCTGGCTGTCCGGCCTTTTAGATACTCTGGGCCTGGTGGATTGCTGGCGACTAAAGCATCCCGTGCAGCGGCAATACACCTTCCACTCGGGTGCCCATGGTAGCCTCTCGCGGCTTGATTACATCCTTGTCCCGGCGGCCTATGCTGGGAGGGTGGGAGAGGTGTGCCATCTGGCGCGGGGCATTTCAGATCACTCCCCAGTACTGTTACATTTCGATGTCTTCCCTAGGGGGGAGGGCAGGGTGGCTCCAATCAATGCTTGGTACTTGCGTGACCCCACTATTCGTGCCGACTTGATCAAATCCTTACAGCGATACTTTGATGAGAATGTGGGGTCTGTCCCTTCGGCCATCTCCCTGTGGGAGGCTTTTAAGGTAGTTCTCAGAGGGGAGGCCCTCTCCTTTATCTCCCATGCCCGGAGGCGCGAGCGGGAGGAGGTAACCCGGGTGGAGGCCGAAATTGCGGAACTAGAGGGTGACCTGGGGAGCGGGGTAACAGACGCCAAGTTGCATGTTCTGCACCTCAAGCAGGCGGCCTATAGGGCCCTCGTCACGGAGGCGGCCAGGGGCCTCAGTAGAGAGCAACAGGGGCGACTGTATGATGTGGGTGATAAGGCTGGTAAATTGATTGCGTGGTTGGACAAGAGGGAGAGAGCGAGTCGTGTGGTTCCTTTGATTGAGGGGATGGATGGTGTGCCTGTCACCGAGCCGGAAGCCATTGTCTCCTGCTTCGCGGATTACTTCCGCGAGGTGTACTCCCCGGTTTCTCCCTGCTCGGAGGAAGATTCCCATGCCCTGCTTCGGGACATCGCGCTGCCCTCCCTTACGGTGGAGGACAGGGATTTGCTGGACGCTCCTCCCACCTCGGACGAAATTGCCCTGGCTATTCGCTCGGTCGCATCCGGCAAGGCCATGGGCCCCAATGGTATCCCCATCGAGCTCTACAAGCTGCGACCGGATGTACTGGCGCCCCACCTGCGCGCCATGTTCCTGGCGGCCCACTCGCAGGGTTCCCTCCCGCCGGACCAGCGTCTGGCCACAATCGTGGTGATCCACAAGGAGGGGAGACCCCGTGAGCGGGTTACATCCTATAGGCCTATCTCGCTCTTGAACGCGGAGCCCAAAATCCTCGCCAAGGTACTGGCCAACCGGCTGGTTGGCGTGGTGGGCGATTTGGTCCACCAAGACCAATCTGGCTTTATACCCCATCGCAACACGGCTCTTAATCTGCGACGCTTGCATGGGGTGCTCGCGCGTGTCCCGTTTGTGCGGGAGCCGGCCATCTTGGCGTCCTTAGACGCCACCATGGCGTTTGACACGCTTGAATGGCCATACATCTGGGCGATGCTGGCGAAATTTGGATTTGGACCGGGATTCATTAGCTGGGTCAAATTGTTGTATTCGGGCCCATTGGCGCAGGTGGTGGTGAATGGGCGAGTCTCGGCCCCCTTCGCGCTGGGGCGGGGCACGCGTCAGGGTTGCCCCTTGTCACCGCTCCTGTTTGCATTGGCCTTGGAGCCCTTGGCGGAGTGGCTGCGGTGGCACCCCTCCATCCGTGGTCTCCGCTGGACCCCCGAGCATGAGGACCGCGTGTCCCTCTACGCCGATGATATCCTTTTGTATCTCGCCTCCCCGCGTAACTCGCTGATTGTCCTGGTTGATGTTTTGCGCTCCTTCGGTCGTAACTCAGGCCTTGTCATCAACTGGGCGAAATCCTGCGTGTATGTGCTCTCCGGGGAGGCTCCGGCCCTACCATGGGACTGCCCGATCCAGATTGCCTCCCAGGGGTTCCGGTACCTGGGTATATATATTACTCTAGACCCGGAGGCCCGCTACGAGCGGAACTTGCTACCCCCCCTCCAGCGCTTGCGGGAGGACGTTGCGCGCTGGCGGCGTCTTCCGCTTTCGCCGCTTGGCCGAGCGGCCTTGTTTAAGATGATGTCCTTGCCGCGCTTTCTGTATGCGCTTCAGAATACTATGGACTTGGTTCCGGCGCGCTACTTCCGTGAGGTGGAGAGCCTGCAGCGGCGCCTGTTCTGGGACGGGAGGCCGCGTATTGCTCTGGCTAAATTGACGCTCCCGTGGTACGATGGGGGGGTTGCCCTCCCGGACATTAAACGGTATTACTGGGCCTCCCAGCTAGCTGCAATTAATCATGGCCTTTACGGGCCCGCCCTGAACCCGGCATTTGAAATGGACAAGATGCTCTTGCCCGGTGGCGACTACAATCGAGCGCTCTACTCTGGCGCGCCCGACTCCCGTCTGACGGGACCGACGCGTGTCATGGTGCGTGTCTGGCACGCGGCTAATGCAGCGATGGGGTGGAAGGACCGTTTGACCCGGGCGACACCGCTATATGCGTCTGAGAGGTTGGGCTCCCTGTGGACATCGAAGGGCTTCGAGAAGTGGGACACGATCGGAATCAGCACAGTGGGAGACCTCTGGACAAGGGGTGGATTCAAAACTTTTGAGACGCTGCGGACGGAATTTCAGCTGCAAGGCAGTGAGTACTTTCGGTACTTACAAGTCCGCCACGCGCTGGGCTCCGTCTTCCCTGATGTCGCGTCCATTCCGGAGTCTTCCCCCCTGGAGGACAGAGTGCTGGATGGCCATGTCCCAGACAGCACGATCTCCCTTATATATAAAAAACTGATCAACGACAGATCGTGCCTGCTGACTAGTCTCCGCGAGGCCTGGGTTGCCGACGGGCTGGAACTGGACGACGAGGACTGGATTTCCGCGGTGGCCTCTCCGAAGGAGGTGGCCATCCCGGCTCGCCTTCGCTTCGTCCAGCTTAAGATCCTCCACCGGGTTTACGTGACGGGGCCAAGGCTTCTACGTATGGGCTTTGTTGGTGACGGATTGTGTAAGCGTGGCTGTGGTGCCTTGGCAACTTTCATGCATATTCTGTGGGAATGCCCACAGGTGGAGCGATTCTGGCGTGGTGTGCATGAGGTCCTGCGTGTGGTGACGCGTGTCGCGCTGTTGCCTGAAGCGAGGAGATGCTTGCTGAATGTGTGGGAACCAAATGACTATTCGGTCCCGCAGACGCGGTGGGTGACTCTGGGATACATGATAGCTAAGCGCGACATTGCACAATTGTGGGGATCCCGGTGGCCCCCAGCGGTGTTGGCCTGGAAAGAACATATGGATTGGTGTATGTTTCGTGAAAAGGTAGTGTATGTGGCGAGGGGTAAGCCTGGGGCGTGGGTGAAAATCTGGGGCCCCTGGAACGCCTATCGCGGGGGTATTTGTGAGCCGCCACTGCTACCGGCCGCCTCACCAGCTCCGTCCCCTTAGCCGACCCCCTCCCCCAGCCGCGGGCATGTGGTTCCCCTGTCCCTGATCTATTCCCATTCCCCTCTTCAGAGTTTGGCTGCTGGTTGGGATCCCCCACTTAAGGAGCACGTGCCGTCACTTTGGATTGCGGGTTGCCTTGCGGGTGTGGTTTTTTGTGTTGTTCTGTTTTGAAAAAAAGGAAACCGTATTGTGGGCTTGGAGTTATGTGGCCTGCGCTATTGATATCTCCTGATTTACCGATCTGCACCGCCAAGAGACTCTTACTGTAGGTATGTCATATGCTTCTGCCACTCTAGCGGCCGGCCGGATGGTTGTAGGCCCATACTTGTAACCTTTTTTAACATGTAATAAACGGTTTCAAAAAAAAAAAAAAATGATACTGACCCGTGCCCTCTCCAGTATCAGTTTACACACACAACAGCATTTAGCTGCTGTCATGGGCCGCGCACGCTTTCAGCGTGGAAACCGTGACGTGAACCATTCATGGTATTTCTACAGTGGGCTGACAGCTTCATTCAAGACAGCAGCTGACCACTGTTAGATCGAGCGAAACTATTCAGGTAAGCGGGTTCCCTGGCACTTACATTCTACCATCGTAGAGTGTTTCATTCCCGATGCCGGCATTCTTTTTTAAAAATAAAATTGTAATCGAACTTCACGGCGCCTCTCTCTCTACCTCTCTTTCTCTACCTCCCTACCTCCTTCCCTCTACCTCTCAACCTCCCTACCTCTCTGCCTCCCCACCTCTCTCTACCTCTCTCTCTCTACCTCTCCCTTTCTCTACCTCTCCCTCTCTACCTCTCTCTACCTCTCCCTCTACCTCTCTACCTCTCTCTCTCCCTCTCTCTCTCTCTCTCTCTCTCTCTCTACCTCTCTACCTATCTACACCTCTCTACCTATCTACACCTCTTTACACCTCTCTACCTCTCTCTCTCTACCTCTGTACCTCTCTACACCTCTCTACCTCTACCTCTCTCTACCTCTCTCTACACCTCTCTCTACACCTCTCTACCTATCTACACCTCTCTACCTCTGTACCTCTCTACACTTCTCTACCTCTACCTCTCTCTACCTCTAACTCTCTACCTCTACCTCTCTCTCCACCTCTCTACCTATCTACACCTCTCTACCTATCTACGCTTCTCGACCCCTCTCTACCTCTGTACCTCTCTACACCTCTCTACAACTCTCTACCTCTCTCCCTCTCTCTACCTCTACCTCTCTCTCTACCTGTCTCTCTCTACCTCTCTCTAACTCCCTCTCTCCCTATCTACACCGCTCTACCCATCTATACCTCTCTACACCTCTCTACACCTCTCTACACCTCTCTACACCTCTCTACACCTCTCTACCCCTCTCTACACCTCTCTACCTCTCTCTCTACCTCTCTCTACCTCTCTCTCTCTCTACCTCTCTCTCTCTCTCTCTCTACTTCTCTCTCTCTACCTCTCCCTCTACCTCTCTCCCTGCCTCTCTCTACCTCTCTCTACCTCTCTCTCTACCTCATTACCTCTCTCTACCTCTGTCTACCTCTCTCTCTACCTCTCTACCTCTCTACACCTCTCTACCTTTTTACCTCTACCTCTCTCTCGCCCTCTCTCTATCTCTCTACCTCTCTTCACCTCTCTCTACCTCTCTCTACCTCTCTCTCTCTCCCTCTCTACCCTTCTACCCCTCTCTCTCTCTACCCCTCTCTCTCTCTCTACACCTCTCTCTCCCTCTCTCTCTCTCTACCTCTCTCAAAGATGGCAGCAGCGTCTATGTGGCATGCGGTGGACTAAGTGGCAGCCGGAGCCTGATAGCACTGCTTGTCCTTTAAAAAATAAAACAACCATTGACATAGCCAATAGGTCTCCCCTTTGGGACCTCATAAGTGTGTAGTTATCCAGTAAAATATCCTTGGTGCAACATCAACTGTTGCATGGCTAAACACTTATAAGGTCCCAAAGGCGAGACCTATTGGCTATGCCAATGCTTGTTTTATTATGACGATGCCTCACGGCGTCCCGAAGCTGCACTGCATTGCAAAAAGAAACTAGTAAAGCCAATAGGTTCCAAATGTAGACCTATTGGCTTTGAAAATGCTTGTCTGGTATTGTGGCCCATTCCTTTTAAGGTATCGGAGCTGCAAGAATAGGGCTTTGTTACTGATGCCCCTTGCAGGCCTCCAGCTCTGCTTTTGCAGCGGTTTGCAAGCACTTGCGGACTGATCGTCCCTTACAAATATTAGTGAGGTAGGATTTTTGCAGGGGCTTGCGAAAGAGCTTTGCGTACTGCGCCGAAAAGGAAAGACCCTAAAAAGGTAAACCAGGAACGCGGCATCACGGCTGCCAACGTTTCACTGAGTCACTGCAGGCGCTGCACAATTAACTTCATCTGTGGTCATTTTCACTACCTCTCTACCTCTCTCTCTCCCTCTCTCTCTCTCTCTCTCTCTCTCTCTACCTCTCTACCTATCTACACCTCTCTACCTATCTACACCTCTTTACACCTCTCTACCTCTCTCTCTCTACCTCTGTACCTCTCTACACCTCTCTACCTCTACCTCTCTCTACCTCTCTCTACACCTCTCTCTACACCTCTCTACCTATCTACACCTCTCTACCTCTGTACCTCTCTACACTTCTCTACCTCTACCTCTCTCTACCTCTAACTCTCTACCTCTACCTCTCTCTCCACCTCTCTACCTATCTACACCTCTCTACCTATCTACGCTTCTCGACCCCTCTCTACCTCTGTACCTCTCTACACCTCTCTACAACTCTCTACCTCTCTCCCTCTCTCTACCTCTACCTCTCTCTCTACCTGTCTCTCTCTACCTCTCTCTAACTCCCTCTCTCCCTATCTACACCGCTCTACCCATCTATACCTCTCTACACCTCTCTACACCTCTCTACACCTCTCTACACCTCTCTACACCTCTCTACACCTCTCTACCCCTCTCTACACCTCTCTACCTCTCTCTCTACCTCTCTCTACCTCTCTCTCTCTCTACCTCTCTCTCTCTCTCTCTCTACTTCTCTCTCTCTACCTCTCCCTCTACCTCTCTCCCTGCCTCTCTCTACCTCTCTCTACCTCTCTCTCTACCTCATTACCTCTCTCTACCTCTGTCTACCTCTCTCTCTACCTCTCTACCTCTCTACACCTCTCTACCTTTTTACCTCTACCTCTCTCTCGCCCTCTCTCTATCTCTCTACCTCTCTTCACCTCTCTCTACCTCTCTCTACCTCTCTCTCCCTCTCTACCCTTCTACCCCTCTCTCTCTCTACCCCTCTCTCTCTCTCTACACCTCTCTCTCCCTCTCTCTCTCTCTACCTCTCTCAAAGATGGCAGCAGCGTCTATGTGGCATGCGGTGGACTAAGTGGCAGCCGGAGCCTGATAGCACTGCTTGTCCTTTAAAAAATAAAACAACCATTGACATAGCCAATAGGTCTCCCCTTTGGGACCTCATAAGTGTGTAGTTATCCAGTAAAATATCCTTGGTGCAACATCAACTGTTGCATGGCTAAACACTTATAAGGTCCCAAAGGCGAGACCTATTGGCTATGCCAATGCTTGTTTTATTATGACGATGCCTCACGGCGTCCCGAAGCTGCACTGCATTGCAAAAAGAAACTAGTAAAGCCAATAGGTTCCAAATGTAGACCTATTGGCTTTGAAAATGCTTGTCTGGTATTGTGGCCCATTCCTTTTAAGGTATCGGAGCTGCAAGAATAGGGCTTTGTTACTGATGCCCCTTGCAGGCCTCCAGCTCTGCTTTTGCAGCGGTTTGCAAGCACTTGCGGACTGATCGTCCCTTACAAATATTAGTGAGGTAGGATTTTTGCAGGGGCTTGCGAAAGAGCTTTGCGTACTGCGCCGAAAAGGAAAGACCCTAAAAAGGTAAACCAGGAACGCGGCATCACGGCTGCCAACGTTTCACTGAGTCACTGCAGGCGCTGCACAATTAACTTCATCTGTGGTCATTTTCACTACCTCTCTACCTCTCTCTCTCCCTCTCTCTCTCTCTCTCTCTCTCTCTCTACCTCTCTACCTATCTACACCTCTCTACCTATCTACACCTCTTTACACCTCTCTACCTCTCTCTCTCTACCTCTGTACCTCTCTACACCTCTCTACCTCTACCTCTCTCTACCTCTCTCTACACCTCTCTCTACACCTCTCTACCTATCTACACCTCTCTACCTCTGTACCTCTCTACACTTCTCTACCTCTACCTCTCTCTACCTCTAACTCTCTACCTCTACCTCTCTCTCCACCTCTCTACCTATCTACACCTCTCTACCTATCTACGCTTCTCGACCCCTCTCTACCTCTGTACCTCTCTACACCTCTCTACAACTCTCTACCTCTCTCCCTCTCTCTACCTCTACCTCTCTCTCTACCTGTCTCTCTCTACCTCTCTCTAACTCCCTCTCTCCCTATCTACACCGCTCTACCCATCTATACCTCTCTACACCTCTCTACACCTCTCTACACCTCTCTACACCTCTCTACACCTCTCTACACCTCTCTACCCCTCTCTACACCTCTCTACCTCTCTCTCTACCTCTCTCTACCTCTCTCTCTCTCTACCTCTCTCTCTCTCTCTCTCTACTTCTCTCTCTCTACCTCTCCCTCTACCTCTCTCCCTGCCTCTCTCTACCTCTCTCTACCTCTCTCTCTACCTCATTACCTCTCTCTACCTCTGTCTACCTCTCTCTCTACCTCTCTACCTCTCTACACCTCTCTACCTTTTTACCTCTACCTCTCTCTCGCCCTCTCTCTATCTCTCTACCTCTCTTCACCTCTCTCTACCTCTCTCTACCTCTCTCTCCCTCTCTACCCTTCTACCCCTCTCTCTCTCTACCCCTCTCTCTCTCTCTACACCTCTCTCTCCCTCTCTCTCTCTCTACCTCTCTCAAAGATGGCAGCAGCGTCTATGTGGCATGCGGTGGACTAAGTGGCAGCCGGAGCCTGATAGCACTGCTTGTCCTTTAAAAAATAAAACAAGCATTGACATAGCCAATAGGTCTCCCCTTTGGGACCTCATAAGTGTGTAGTTATCCAGTAAAATATCCTTGGTGCAACATCAACTGTTGCATGGCTAAACACTTATAAGGTCCCAAAGGCGAGACCTATTGGCTATGCCAATGCTTGTTTTATTATGACGATGCCTCACGGCGTCCCGAAGCTGCACTGCATTGCAAAAAGAAACTAGTAAAGCCAATAGGTTCCAAATGTAGACCTATTGGCTTTGAAAATGCTTGTCTGGTATTGTGGCCCATTCCTTTTAAGGTATCGGAGCTGCAAGAATAGGGCTTTGTTACTGATGCCCCTTGCAGGCCTCCAGCTCTGCTTTTGCAGCGGTTTGCAAGCACTTGCGGACTGATCGTCCCTTACAAATATTAGTGAGGTAGGATTTTTGCAGGGGCTTGCGAAAGAGCTTTGCGTACTGCGCCGAAAAGGAAAGACCCTAAAAAGGTAAACCAGGAACGCGGCATCACGGCTGCCAACGTTTCACTGAGTCACTGCAGGCGCTGCACAATTAACTTCATCTGTGGTCATTTTCACTTCAGATTTTCTTTAGTGCAGCAAATGCCCCCCTTTGTAAGTGTCTTGCGTCCTCACTATCACAGGGGCTTCGCCAAGAGTTGATGTACTGGTCAGAGAAGGCGCTATACATAACCGTGGAACACACAGTGACCTCTTCCGGGGGCCCTTGGATAGCAGAATCTTCGGGGACGGGGACTCCGGAATAGATAAGATGTGTCTGCGCCCCCAGAGTGTCCTGGGCGCCCCTCACCGGCCACCCCTGCCAGTGAATACTTCTTGCAGCGTCACAGACACACCGGAGACGCCGACGAGGGCCCTGGGCGCCCCTCACCAGCCGCCCCTGCCAGTGAATACTTCTTGCAGCGTCACAGACACACCGGTGACCCCGGCGAGGGCCTGGCGATGACAGCGGCCCGCATGCCTCGGGAAAGGCCTGCGTGCTCCTGAGGACCCCTGGATGAATGCGTGCTTTCTGGGATACCCGGCGGGCTGCGCGCCTCCCTGCCGCCGGCCTGGGCTGCTATCACCGCCTTTAGCATACCTTCTGCACCCGACTGGAACCAAACACCCCTCTCGGCGGCTTCTGGGCAGGTAAACATTCACTCCGGCGGCAGCGTGTCAGATGGGTGCGCCGATGCCCCCCAGGGCCCGCCGTGAACCCAGGCACGTTACGTCGACACCTTCGCGCGACTCAAAATGATGGACACCACACCACCCCTTCAGACTGTTGAGCATACATGCCAGCAGCCCCGGTTCAAACTGGAGACTCACGGTCTTTTAAAACAAAAGGGCTAGATTTTAAACGGTCTCCCCCTGAATGCCTTCAGTAGAGGTTCATGGGGAAAATGTATCCCCCCCGATTTTTATTTTCATAATCTCCCACCTCCCTGTTCTAAAATGTTGGCCTGTATGCACGCACTCCTCGTAAGGGTTGTGGTTCTCTTCCAAGAGTTTTGGGGCTCCTACGGTGCTGCAGGTGCCTGTATTGCTGTATGGGCTCCCTTGAAGCGTTGAGGTTCCCTTCGAAGAGTTTGGGGGCTCCCACGGGCCACAAGGGCCTGTATTGCTGTATGGGCTCCCTTGAAGGGTTGAGGTTCCCTTATAAGAGTTTGGCGGCTCCCACAGCACCGTAGGGGCTTGAATTGCTGTATGGGCTCCCCTGAAGGGTTGTGGTTCCCTTAAAAGAGTTTGGGGGCTCCCACAGCACCGTAGGGGCCTGAATTGCTGTATGGGCTCCCCTGAAGAGTTGAAGTTCTCTTAAAAGCATTTAGGGGCCCCCACGGCCCCGCAGGCGCCTGTGTCACACCTGCGTCAACAGCGAAGGTCACTCACGTGCCCCTTATCTGAGGCCGCACACTGCCTTCCCGCCACTTTCTCGTTGGGCCTCATTTCCATGCAGCGCACGCCCGCGTTATTCATCACTTGGGCGCCCCGCTCAGAGCCCTTGCTTCCGAGGTGACACGGCCCAATAACGGGTATTGACGTGTCGGAATTGCTCGTCTCCAGTATTGATATACCGCCTACCGAGGCCGTCCGTTACTCTTGTATGGCAGTCCAACCACCTTATCCGGATCACAGCCTGAAGAAGTCATTTCAAGCGCAAATCTGGACTGCGCAGCGCATTCTCTTTCAGTTAATATGTGAAGCGTTGACATCTGATGGGCGGCTCATTCCATATTAATACCTGTAAGCCCGAACATGAATCAGGGGCTGAAAGATGCAAAGGGCAGGCCGTGAAAGGTACCTGGCTGCGCTCCTTTCCAGCTGGCAGGAGCGGCGCTGAAGGATCCAAGCCTAAGAGCTGCTGATCGGGGTACGCCAGACCTTCCCTCATATTTCAGTGTTTGGGTTCGACCTCCGCTGGGGTGGAACCCGGAACCTCTTCAAATGACATTAACACCCACCCACAATGGCAAAAACCCCACACGTAAGACACCCATCCAAAATGTGCCAAGCACAAGTGTACTGCCAGCTCAAAGGGAACCTTGCGATGACCTTCAAGGACACTGGAAACTGATTACAAGTTCAAAACTAATGCCTTTCCATGAAAAAAGAAAAGCGGCTCCTTCTCATGCTTGAAGCATTCAAACCTGGAAGAACCATTGGAGGACAGAAACACATTGCTGGATATGGAACATTATTTCAAACATCAAGGCAAGAGGAGGCACAGAGTCCTTCTTCTCTTGTAGTTTGTATTCTGTCTTGGGTGATATCACTGTAAACTGTTATCTGATTGATCAGACAACTGTTGTGGGCCGCCATCTTGGATTGGTAATCTCCCAGAAGTGTTAAAGAAGCAGGCTGACATCTTGGAATGGTATCATATAACACAGATTATTTTAGCACACCATTGTCTCTCTTTGTCTCAGAGGAAAGGCCCTCAGCTGCAACACTAGTGGGGCAATTCTCCAAACCCTACTTAATGATATGACTGTTTGCTTGGCTTGTTGTCCCAATAATGACCTCACTAATCTTATGAGACCCTTCTAGCGCATCAGGGCTTTCTCGCTGACAAGAGAAGTTGCAAAGACAGTTTGCAGATTTCTAACAGCTGGTGATCGAAGGCAATCACAGAGGCTGGGCCCAGCAACCAATAGCAAATTCTTCTGAGGGGCCGGCAAATTTATTTTCAATCATTCAAACTGGGCGAGTGTGGAGCTTGGACTGCACGGTGTATTGAAATGTCCTCTAGAGACTGGAAATAGTGCCAAAGACTTTCAGGTGCAATGTTCCTAGCCTTCTGCCTTGCACCGATTTCCAGTTTTGGACCCACGCCCTTTGCTTTCAAGCTGGAGCCCATTTTCAGTCACTCTGTGGGGCAAACTGTTCACCACGACTGGGGACGCGTCTGATACACAAAGGAAAGGAGTTCCAACTCCAGGCAGATTCCAGAGGCAGCCAAGGGATTCTGGAAGTGATGGGTTTATTAGTAAATACCAGTCCTAAATGATTCCCATTTGGGCCTCTGACGCTGCTGAACAATGCACCTTGTCACTGTGCAAATGCCAGGATTCACGTCTCCAAGGTGAATAAAAGCCCTATAAAATATTGAGCTGTGGGCGCCTAGGAGTGGAATCAGTGGATCCCCAAGACTGCCCGTCAAGTAAGACTAATGCAAGGTCTTATGCCGCTCTGGGCATAGTAACACTGTCACACCACGCGCCGGGGGAGTGAATGACATTTGGCGCCTTTAGGGACTCCTCCCCGCTGAAAACCTTGTAGGCACTTGCTTTCCCACACTGACTGGAAAAAGATGTCGAGAGATGAGACCTAGGAAAGGTGAGCCGACGAAGATAGTTTGTCAGCGCACCAGAAAAGCACGCATCGACCATCAGTCATCGAGAAGCCCTTTCAACCACCTCGATTTGTTTTCAATGTAGACCGGGTCCGAATCGTAGTTTTGGTTTCCATGTAGACTGCGTCAGAGACGTAGCTACCATTGGTGCAGTAAGTGCAGTGGCACTGGGGCACAGAGTCCTGAGGGTCCCACTGAACCCCGACTGGACTGTATTTTACAGCAGTCAAAGGGGCCATTTTCCTTGCTTGCACCCCGGCCATTGGCTCTTTATTCTGCGCTACTGTGCAGTTTCCACATGCGCTGAAATACCCTGGGGCAAACGGATCCTCTGTAAAGGCGGAGGAGCGTCGCCCCACTAAAAAACTGCTCCCAAAGATAGAAAATTCAAGTGGTAATAAAGTTCATTTATTGTCGTTTTATTTTTCAAAACCCCATCGTGATCCGAGCGTCAGGACAGGGGCGGGGCTTTCTGATGCTGTCTGTCAGGCAGCAGCAGCAGAAGGGGCTTTCTGATGCTGTCAGCCAGGCAGCAGCAGAAAGCAGTGATGGGCAGGCCACTTAGGTTTAAAGTGCGCATGTCTTTTTGGCCGGCTGTCTTGTGGCGGCCAGCCAGACATGCACAGTTTAAACCTCTCCAACCCAGCTGTCTAGAGACAGCATAGGGCTCCAGTGTCCTTGTGCGCGCCGAAGGCGGCCGCTCCCTCCAATCCTGGTGCTGCTCTTATGCAGCATGAGAGCAGCCCCAAGATTGGTTACTGCAGATCCTGAAGCCTGCCTGCCCGAAGAGAAGACCTGAGAAAGGAAGATGACGTCGCACCAGGAAGAAGGTAAGTGGAATGATTTTAAAACATTTTTTTTTTACTTATTTTTTATTTTGGTCCCCACCACCCTCCTTACATGCCACTGGAAATACCCCTACCTCACGCAGCACTTGTTAGATGGATTCTTGGGACTCTTCCCTGGTAGAAGTTTGCGCGCTGAAAATGAGTGTCTTGTCACGAGCCCCATTGTTTGTGCCCACACTGCGCATCAGGTTAAATCCCGAAGTCCTGGAGTGGGTTATTCACCTGCTGCAGATTACCACATCATCCCGAGATAATTTGCTCGCACATCACATCACTTGTGGCATCAAAGTTTGCACCAGCGAATCAGCTCCACTTGTGCACTTAAGACTTAGATCCACCCGTGCACTTGCAAATCAGCTCCACACATGCCCTTACGAATCAGCTCCACACGTGTACTTGTGTCTTAGATCCACACGTGCAGTTACTACTCATATTCACACACGCACTTGTGACTCAGATTCACACATGCAGTTGCAAATCAGCTCCATGTGTGCACTTGCGACTTAGATCCAGGTGTGCACTTGCTATTCAGATCGCGTACCCTTGCGAATCAGCTGCACACGTGCACTTGCGAATCAGCTCCATGTGTGCACTTGCAAATCAGCTCCACATGTGCACTTGCGAATCAGCTCCACGTGTGCTCTTGCTACTCAGATCCATGCGTACCCTTGAAAATCAGCTCCACGTGTGCACTTGCGAATTAGCTCCACGTGTGCACTTGCGAATCAGCTCCACGTGTGCACTTGCGAATCAGCTCCACGCGTGCACTTGTGTCTTAGATCCACATATGCACTTGCAACTTAGATCCACACATGCACTTGTGAATCAGCTCCGCACGTGCACTTGCAACTTAGATCCATTCATGCACTTGCGACCTAAATCCACGCTTGCACTTGCGATTAGATCCACTTGTGCAATTGTGACTCAGCTCCGTTTTGGCACTAGTTCCACTGAAAAGTTAAATAGCAGCATTTATCAATTACGTCATTGTCAACCCATTTGCTCCACTTTACCTTTATCGTTTTTATTAATTTTTATAATTTCATTTGGACTTTAAATGGGCCGGTGCTAAGTACTGGAACGTAAGAGGGAGAGAACCTGAACTTCTCAAGAGTTACGGGATACTTTTAAATGGAGAGCCCCCCAATACTCTAAAACGCGGGGGCACCTCCAGGCCAGATGTATCGAGTCAGCCATTGGCTCCGTGCACCGGGAGCACGCGGCTGTCCATAACTATGGGAGCGCTCTGGGGTGCAGTGCGTTCTGTTCATGTATTTAAAACGTATAGGGCGGTGCCTGCCATTCAGTGACGCTTTGTACGTCATTTCACAACAGTGCCGCCTTCTTTATCCCCAATAACCCGCCTTAGGTCTCTTTGCCAATCCTGCCTGGGTTTTGAAAGTTGCGAACTTCTGTTTTCTTGCGTGATGTTGTAGATTCTGGAGATTAATTTTGAAGATGATAGGGTTTTAATGACGTAGGAGAGGGCCAGCGCTTCCCCAGTAGTGCCTTCAGAGCTTGTTGTATTCCAAGGTGCTGGAATCGCACCAGTGGTGTAGGGGTTAGGGGTATGACCATCGGCTAACAGTTGCTCCCAGCCCCGAAATTCTCCCTCCCAGGGAGGTCCCCAATAAAACAGACATGAACTCTGTTCAGGGCTTTGGTCACCCCGCTATTTATACCAGTAGGGAGCCAAGTGTACCATTCCAGGGGCGTCAACGGTGGGTACAAAATAGCACCCGCTTGTCTCTCAAGCAGGTTGCGCCACGCATGCGTGGTGGCATTAAGGGAATCTAGTATACCATGTCTTCTGCTTGGATTTCTAAAAAGTGCCTGTGGGTGTATCTGCGTCGGCTGCCATTTTCTCTATATGTATGTGTGGGGGAGGCTCAGGGCAGTGTATCCAGACAGAGGTGTGTGAGCACTGTGCTGCTCTATGATATAAATCTAGGTCTGGGGCGTTAAGGCCGCCCGTGGAGTGTGGCAGAGTAAGAGTCTCCCACTGCACATGGGGCTGCTTGCCCGCCCAGGCTAACTTCATCAGGAGGGACCTCATTTTAGTGACTATGTCCTGTGGGCGCACCATAGCGATGTTTTGGAATAGGAATAGTACCCTAGGAAGGACCACCATCTTCATCAGGGAAGCTCGCCCCAGCAATGAGAGTGGTAATCGTATCCACCTGGTAACGACATTGTCAAGCCTTTCTAGCACTTGCCCATAGCTGTCCATGAGTACAACGTCTAAGTCCGTATGTATCTGGATCCCTAAGTAGCGAACAGACTCCGTAGTCCATGTCATAGGGAATTACATGGGTAGAGGATGAGTGGATGAAGTTAGTGAGAAGATCAGGGACTTGGTCCAGTTAATGTTTAGTCCAGACAGCTGTCCAAATCGGACCACTTCATTCAAGAGCGGGGTGAGGTGGATAGCTGGGTCTCTGACCAATAGGAGCAGATCATCGGCATACGCAGACACTATTAGCTGGTATCCTGGGAAGCGCACCGCTCTGTGGCTGTGATATTCCCTAAGAGCACATTGCAACAGTTCGGAAACCAGGACATATAATAGTGGGAACAAAGGATACCCTTGACGAATTCCCCTGGATATGGGGATTGTGGACATCACCCTATTTCCAAGCCTAACTCTAGCCACCGGGGCTTCATATAGGACCTTAACAAGCTGAAGAAAGACCTCTCCGACACCAACCCGTCTAAGCACCATCTCTATGAAAGGCCATTCGACAGAGTCAAACGCCTTTTCCGCATCCAGGAAAACTGCTGCGGCATTGACCCTGGGGTCAATGTGCTGAATTGCTGCCAAGATTGTTCTAAGGTTAGATGGCAAGTTGCGCCCAGGGATGAATCCCGCTTGCTTGAAACCTGAAACCCTACCCTCTGACCTGAATTGGGACAAAACTACTGTAAAGTGAAACCAAGAACATTTAAAGAGACTCAGCTTTGGCTCTAGAGGGCTGTCAGACCAGGGGTTATGTGAGTTTAGCCAGATTTGGCTCTAGAGGGCTATCAGACCAGGGGTTTTGTGAGTTTAGCCAGGTTTGGCTCCAGAGGGCTATCAGACCAGGGGTTTGTGAGTTTAGCCAGGTTTGGCTCCAGAGGACTATCAGACCAGGGGTTTGTGAGTTTAGCCAGGTTTGGCTCTAGAAGGCTATCAGACCAGGGGTTTGTGAGTTTAGCCAGGTTTGGCTCTAGAAGGCTATCAGACCAGGGGTTTGTGAGTTTAGCCAGGTTTGGCTCTAGGGGGCTATCGGACCAGGGGTTTTGTAAGTTTAGCCAGGTTTGGCTTATCAGACCATGAGTTTAGCCAGGTTTGGCTCTAGAGGGCTATCAGACCAGAGGTTTTGAGAGTTTTGCCAGGTTTGGCTCCAGAGGGCTATCGGACTAGGAGTTTTGTGAGTTTAGCCAGGTTTGGCTCTAGAGGGCTATCAGACCAGAGGTTTTGAGAGTTTTGCCAGGTTTGGCTCCAATATAGCTGCTACCTCCTCCTCTTGACTTTTAAAAAAATCCAACAGAACAGTGAAGGAGGAAATTATATGGTGGTAATGCCACAGCATCCCCTAGAGCCCTTCACATAGATCTGAAACCCTTCGAACAAAACCAAATAGTAACTATATGATGCTTAAAATAAAAAAATCACAAATACTGACCGGGTTTTAAGAAACAAATAGTATAAATGAAAGTTATTTTCATATTAAGATATCCCGTAAAAACACAGCAAAACAATAAAAAAGATAGTTAGAGGGTATGTTTGAAAACGTAATTTCAATCATTTTAATTGACTTAAGAAAGAAAGAAATCACCAGAGATTCCTGGTTTATAATACCTTAGCAACAAAAGAAAGGAGGATGATCTTACGTTTATATTCTTTATCGCAAGTATGGAGATTTTAAAACTAATCCTATTCTTAAACAGGGAGGAACAAGAGCTCCTCCCTAAAGATGTTAGCTTTAATTATAAAGGACGTGGCCAGACGTGGGTCCCGTGCTCTCCATGCCACTGGAGACAAGCTATCCTGGATGATATGGGGTGAAACCCCGAAACCGGTCCTAGGATGCTTGTTTCCAGTCAAGGGAGGACCTGGCTTGGCAGTTCGGGCTGGACTCTTCCCATTGGGCGCAGGGTCAAGACTGATTTGCATATGGCTGGGTTCAAACTGGAATGGCGTTGTGAGTAAAAAAACGATGGATTTAGGCCCAGATCTCTGTACTGGGGTGAATGTATGACATTGTTCTGCATTCTGTCCATCAATTGTTCTTTTTTCATTTGTCACCCCGAGTGGGACGGGTATGCCCAGACGTGGGTCCTGTGCTCTCCATGCCACTGGAATCAAGCTATCCTGGCTGATGAGGGCTGAAACCCCGAAACCGGTCCTAGGATGCTTGTTTCCAGTCCAGGGAGGACCTGGCCTGGCAGTTCGGGCTAGACTGTTCCCATTGGGGCGCAGGGTCAAGACTGATTTGCATATGGCTGGGTCCAAACTGGAATGGCACGGGGAGCAAAACAACGATGGATTTAGGCCCAGATCTCTGTACTGGGGGAATGTATGATATTGTTCTGCATTCTGTCCGTCAATTGTTCTTTTTGCATTAAATATAAAGGTCTGCATTATTTTTTAAGAATCAAACAGTAAAGCATTAATTATGTACAGAAAATATAGAATAGGTATGATGGATTTGTTATATATTCATAATATTTAACTTATTGTCCCATTCTTCATTTCAGCGCAGAGCCGGATTGAAGATTCGATGGCATACTTTTGAAACCAGAGAGCTTTATTAAGTCCCCCATCTTCAGAGCTGTGCAAGTCCTAAACTTTGGTTTCCGCCCTAATTTGGATTCTGACTTGGGCATGCACGATTTTGAAAAGGTAACACCTTGTGCACATAGTGATGGTAAACTGCAAGAATTCTGAGTTTGCACACTTCAGAACAAGGGTAAAAACGTGCAATTTTTGCACAATTATTGTGTTTTCTCCAATTTGGAGGTCCAGAATGATGAGCAAATTGTGCACTGCATACATTCCATCGTGCTTAATTACTGGGTGTGCAGTTTGCGCCCAGAATTCTGTGGGCCACAGAAAGAGGTCTTCGGTATCTCAGAATACGAACAGGAAGTGAGTGAAACACTGCACAAGAGGAAATAACGTCTTGTATTCAGACAGGAAGGCAAAGTCAAAATACAATGCCCACAGTCGACCTACATTCTATTTCACAATATTCTGTATATTTTACAGTGCCTACAAAATAAAGGCCAGAGTATATGGAAAAGGCAAATATGTTACAACCGTTCCAAATTATCGGTTCCCACGCCAGATGAGTACCCTCCCTATCCCAGGGTTTGGGGATACTGGTTCACCGTGGAGGCCCTGTAGATAAGTATATAGCTGTATGGTGTGTCTGAGATAAGAGGTGGGGTTAGACCCCGTTTGCTGAGCTACCGGGCCTATGGGCTAGTGGGCCGCACAACTGTGGCTGAGGTCATCTGCCACTGGTGTACGGCAGTCCATTCTATGACTCTGCAAACTGGGACAAGTACAGCCCTTCTCACACTTGACTCTCAGGGTAGTGAGGGCGAGCAGACACAGGCTTCTCAGGGAAGTAGTGTGAGGGGGGCATGAGCTCAGAACTCAACAATCAATCAACATTCACAATAACTTCAATGTCTAACACAGGGCTTGTCTTTTTAGAAAAGAAAGTACTTTTTAATCCAACAGTAGAACTAAAAGATATACAATTAAATCCAGCATACTGGACAGTGATCCTGGTTATCAGTGCCCCTAGTGGCACTATGCCTAATGATCACCCCTTGTTCTGTCCCCACTGTGCAACCCTGGAGAAACTTGTCCCCCGCCCCCCAAGTAATTATGAAAGAAGCAGAAATCCGTCTCGGGTGCAGATTCTGGTGCCCCACAAGTCTTATGTGCAATCAGTTCATACATATCACATGTTATTACCCCAGTGGTGTATTTGTTAGGAAGACACGCTGGACAAGTGCGGATCAAGCAGCTTAGTGTAATCCCCATAGGGGCCGCCAAGGAGGCCTGGTGCGGCCTTCATATGCAAGGGCCAGTTCCCAGCATGGATTGGAAGCCCTGGTGCTTCCACGCAGGAGCCAGCCTGGCAGCTGGGGCTCCGTCTGGCCAGTGAGATGGATGTAGCCTGCAGGGCTGTTGGCCAACGCTGAAGCAAGTAAGGGCCCTGACCAGGCAGGTATGATCACCAGACCAGCTGCAGTCCAAAAGAGGCCGATACAATCACTATAGCACTTGCAGCCCGGACAGGACGGACATGAACACCACAGCATTTGCAGCCCCGTTCGAACTGGCACAATCACCAAGGCAGTTGTGTTCACATAGGCTTTGCGTGAACGCAGTATTCTGTAGCAAAAGCCACTCCCTACTTCACTCTCTGCCAATTAGTTTCCCTGGGTGCCCCTCCACCCAGGTCACGCTGGGCTTCTCCTCCTGGACAGTCTCTCCTCATGCACCTCCAAGCAGGCAGGCTTCTAGGCACTATGCAGACCCTCAGCCACTCCAACAGAAAGTTCAAACTGCAGGTAATGTCGCCTCGCCTCTGGGAGACTGGGTTTTAGGCAGACAACAGCCTTTTGAGTACTCTGTGAAGCACTCCCTTGTTCATGAAGGACGCAGAACTGGAACCCAGTGGGGTGGGTCCCTTGTTGATACACATTTTCTAGACTAAGGACACAGCTCCACTTTCACAATCATCAGGACTAGAATGGGGTGGTTCTCTTTCCAGTGTCCTTCGGCTGTTCTCCAGACACAGCTTTGTGTAGAGTGATGCTTCTCACAGCAGATAGCACTGGGACCATCTCCAGACAGGAGCACCCACAACAGGGCCACAATGAAGTGTGAGGTTTTTGCACCTAGTTTTCATCAGCTTATCTGAAGACATTATCATGGATAGACAGAAGGAAAGACCTGACAAAATATTTGTACTTTCCACAACAAACTGCAGTCCCAATCTTCACCCCTAACATCAACTAAATGACAGTGCTCATGAAGAACTAACCAGCAGCCCCTTGCTATCAAAAGTGTTTGTGGAATTTCTAATGGTACCCGTCTCCATTCTCCCAGCTCCCGGTGAGGTCCAGCATTTCCTAGGTCCGCCATCTAGCGAGTCGTCCAGCCAAGGAGCTCTTTTGCAGATAGGTGACCTGTGGTCTTCATGGATCGGTGCTAGACCAGTGATGGAGTGGACAGTATAGTCGGTGGACTCCATCCCCTTACAGCCTTACCGTAGTAGATACAAAAGGAATACACAGTCCATTCAGTTGACACAGCCCCATTTCCAGTGGTCTGCCCGAAGCCAGAGGTATGATGGCAGCCCTTCGTCAGGACGAGAGCAGTTCATCGATGGCAAAGGTAAGGCAGGTCCTTTAAGGGTCTATCAGGTCTCCTCATAAGAGACCGTTCTCACGACTAGAACAGGTGTTAAGAAGGGGAACATGCAAAGTACCAGAAAACACATTTTTATTGAGAATTAGATTTATGTGCATTGCCTGGTTGTTGATTTAGCTGTCTGTACTGCTGCAACAAAACTAGGAAAATACATCTGGTTGTCACAAAATAAGGGCAGCTCCCAAGTGTCGCTGCAGTTGTACAAAAGGTTTATTTTTACAAAACAAGTTCAAAACGTCCAGAGACAGAACTTCCCCATGTCCCACCAGGTTAGTGCAGACTCCTCTCTCTGGTACTTCCAGGCGGGTCGTTGATTTATGATGGGTCTGCATCAGAGAGCCAGGAAAAACAAGCTCTCCTTGGGCTATTAGCATCTCTGATGGAAAGCAGTGTTTCAAGTCGAGCAGGAAACAGGACCCTCTTGCCCTCTGTATCTTTTCCCCATTTATTGGTGCATTAGCCAGTAACATCCCCATGACGTGGGTGGACAGCACCAGGACAGAAGAGAACACAATGCTTATCACGTGGGCTGTAAAGACACTGATTCAAGCAGCACAGCCAGGGCCATGGCAGTCGGGTTGGCAGGCACACGAGGAAGTTGTTGCACAAGAAATTGGAATCTTGTTTCTACTGGTTAAGTGGTTAAGAATGCATGTTTATCTTGATGTACATGATATATAAAACTTTAAATAAAGTTGTTAAAAAATGATTTGTGTTCTGTGGATGCCTGTCTGAGGAAGGTATTGTGAAATTATAGGAAACCAGTCCTCAGCCACGTTCAGGAGCTTTGAATGGAGGACTTGGAAAAATCATGTTTCCATTAAAGAACTGACAAAGGTGACAAAAAAATAAGACAAGCATTAAATCTTACAACCAGAAGAACTCTGAGCCTAACTTTTAGAGCTTTATCAACTGCAGGGACCAAATGATAGTCTACAAAGGGGACCGCTACAATATGGGAAGATGAGGCTGATTCATAAGTTTTTGCAAAGAGAAATATGTTTTAAACCAGGTCGCATTCAAAGGTTTAAAAAAAAAAAGAATAATAATCAGCTCCCCTTTAGCGCATTTTATATAAATGCAAATTACTTAAATATACTTTTTTCTCTTTCCAGCACTATCTAAACATATTTTTGGATTTGACTTTGGTTGATTTATGACCCATGTGTGTGCTTATTTATACATGGAACACACATTTCCTTTTCTTTTTGCATACTGTTTTACTCATACTTTATAATGAAAATTTAAAAAAATGAATTGGAACACGGGTTTAGAGACAAATGTGTTCTTGAAAGCACTAAATGACATTAGGAGCTTGGATAACTTCTTCCCAAGACCTTTGTTACGATCTTCAACACAGGTGAAGTCGAAACTCTGCAGTTTATCCTAGATATTGTCCTCCCTATTATATTCACCATCTCTATTGTGCATAAATTAGAAGTAATTTACACTTTTTTTTAACAGACTAGCTTCAATTCTCCCTTATTTGATCTAATAGGCTCAAACAAGACTTAAGTGGTAGAGAGAAGTGTGGCAACGTCAAACACCGGTTAAACTTCCTATCCTTAGTGAATCCACCATAAACACTCTTTGGTCCATGCCTAGGATTAACCGAAGGCCTTCAGCAGAATAGCTTACCTGTACTTCCAAAACCATCCATTGACTGGGAAGTTGCTGATCTGCAAATGTCGTGCACACAACTGTCAACACCTCAACAAAATTCCAATGACGTAGCACCTCGCCTTCCTGCCAGTGGGTAAATGGCGGCCATTATAATTTCTGAGCTGCATTTGAATCCTAGAGTCCATGGCAGCTGCATGGACTTAGTGCCTGGCACCCATTTAATGTGCACTGAATGCCAGTGGGCACCACACGTGTTTTCTCAAATGAGTTCTCAAAGTGCATTAACTCGCTTGCGTCGAAATTAGAGCCTAGATTAGTTAAAAATCAAATGCAGTGGAAATGAACTAAATGTCAAATGAAAACAAAATGATTTAAACATTTTTTTCAATGTGGATGTATTATTAGATAAGGATGATAGATCCATTAACGGTCACAAAGAGCTTCAAGCGGTAGCTTAGCACTCCATTGTAGACCTATGACTATGCATGTTTGCAGGAAGAAAGTCGGATTTAGACGTATTTACTTTTTGGGAAAATCTTGTCTCTAATTCTGACACAGAATAATACTACTTTACCTTTGAAAAGGTAAATGCTGTGTTCAATGCCTAGTAGTGAACTTCTCTCCTACCCTTTGTGAGCTGGAAAGGGACAGGGCCCAACCTCTTCAACGAATGCACCCGGCCCAACAAATAAGTGTTCACTACCGTGCATCTTGAATAGGACACCTCAGACCCATGCACCATGAATTCAAGACACTAGCGGCCCTCACTTTTCTTTTATGTTATCTGTTCTCCCTAGAACAACTCTGAAAACAGCTATTTGCTGGATCCTTTGATAATCTAAGAAATGTAGGGGCATATTATCAATGGCCAACGATAATTATCGCTGGCCTGCTTAGCGATACATTTCTTATCGCAGGGTATCTCTGGAATTTATCGCCCTGGTAGTGCGTTATCATCAACGCGCTGCTCCAGGGCGATAACAATTCCAGAGATAGCGAGGTTATCGATGTTCTGCAGGGAACATCGCTGGTTTTCCAGCGATGTTCCCTGCAAAACGGCGATAACCTTGCTGATACGACCCTGTGGTCGTATCGGCATAATCCACCCCCTATAAACATAGGTAAGTCAGGATTTTAGCAGACGTTAGATTTTGGCGAAAACTGCAGTTTTCGCCAAAATCGAACGTCTGCTAAAATCCTGTGGGCTACCTTGTAAATATTGCAATGTGAACATCAGCGATATTTGCAAGGTAGTCCATCCAGGGTAGCCTAGTGATGCCCACTTTGCATCTCGTAAGTAATGCAAAGGGAGGCGCTGGGAAAAGGGTGCTAACATGCGATTATGCATGTTTGCACCCTCTTGTAAATAGGGCGATCGCTTTATCTCCGCTTTTTTGGCCTTTTAAGCCAAAAAAGCAGAGATAAAGCCCTTGTAAATATGCCCCGTAATATTTTAAAAGCACCACATACTGGCACAACCCCACTCACTAAAACCTCAGTAGCCTTTACACCCACACCATGACCCAACAGTAGCGAGGAGGAGAAGGTTACACACAAGCCACCTGCAGCAGCAATTCAAGAATAAAGCCCCCTTATGACCAAGAAAAATTATTCCAGCGCTTTCTTGCTTGAATCCCATCTACAGTGTCTTATGGAAACAAACTAGGTGGCTTCCACACTATCCATACTTTTCTGATTTCCACATGAGCCAAGAAAGGTGTCTCTTTGCCTTATTTTCATAGATTTCACGATTCTAAGGCTGTGGAATGTCTGCATAGTGTTGATGTCAGAAGTTCTCTTCAACATGGTAATGTCCATATGCACGAGAATGGCCAAAATTGTTTCTCTTTTTATATTTACGTCGTCGCGGATTACCATTTTCTTGGGTGAGTTTGCAGGTTGGTACCAAGAAGGAGCTGCCACCTTTTCGGGATGTTCTGAAAGGAGGAATAAAAACAACACCGATGCCATTCCTGATCTGAGGAGCCTCCTATGGGTAGAGAATTTGAATCTAGATGTAGAAAAATTGGTCCAGCGTTTTGGATCGCCTCGCGGGCGACGCCGATAGCTTTGAAGGAGATTCTTCTTGTGACGCGCAGCCAGCCACGGAGTCACAGGCACTGGCGCTGTTGACATGTCACTCTTGGCTAAGAACTTGTCTGGATTGACTGGAGTTTAGGCACTTTTTAAGCCCCAGGTAAAGCCCATTCACATACTCTAGTTGTGACAGGACTACAGCATTTAAGACATACTCTATAAGGGAAGTCTATTTTTGAGGGATTTAGTTCCAAATTATTTTTTCTTATCTAGCTGTCTAATGGCTAAAGTCATGCAGAAGTCTAGGTGCCCCAAGGTTTTAGGAGTTTTCCAATTTAATGAACATAATGAGGTACTCTGCATAGTTATAGCTATAAAAGGTACGTTCAAAGGAGTTCTAATGCTCAAGGAGTGGGGGCGTATACGTTGAACAAAATAGGACAACCGTTAAGCCTTAGGGAAAACTTACCTTTGTGAGAATCGTGCTGACAGACAAGTAGGCTATGACACAATTTCTAAAATTAGGGTAAAACTGCATCCATTTTAGGGCATATCCCATATTCTTGTAACACCTAATCTTTTAAAGAGAAGCTGCTGGTCCACAATATGACATGTGAAGTAGGGGGAGAGCGGCAACTCTGCTGGAGTCCACCATGTTTTTTGAGGAAGTCCCAGTTTGCAATTCATGCTGAATCAGTCCCTGTTCCAGCTCAGAAGTGTCTATTGGTCAAACAGGAAAAAGGTTTTTCTCAATAAAACCTGAGATCTGAATAAATGTTTTCTCTGTTGGTTTGATGTAGTCTGTAGTTTGTTGGATGCTTTGGGTCTAGACCTTGCTTCCTCAGGCTTGGCTTGATGTAGGATGTTTTTAATTTGTTGGCAGCTTCTTTGGATGATAATGATTCTTTAATGATCATTCCATCTCCTATGAACACATAGAAAGACTAAAGGATGTCCTTTAATCTATTTGGCTATTCCAGCAATGGTGATAATCCCAATTAGTTCATTTTTTTTATGCAAAGTTGGTTAAAGAAATATAGCTCTGGATGTGTGTTCATGTGGCCATAATTCAGCCTAATTAACACAGATATTCTTGGGAATTATTAACCCACTCTGGGAAGCAGTTTGTTTTTCGAAATCTTATGGAAGTTTTGTATAGTTATTTTGTCGAGTTGGTGGCATCGCTTATATGCTGTGAGTAGTGAGATTTCTTCACTTTTTTAATTGTCGCCTTGTACATTCTGTAATGCATCTGTACTAGATTTTTTTTTTGGGACAAGTATTTTTTTTGTTCACTGTCTTTCTAGGATTCTGAGTTATTTTTTGTAGGCTTATGTTTGAGTTGAGTTTGTCCGCCTTCTGTCGTCCTTGCACAAGTTATGAGGCTTTAAGGGGAGCTTCTTTGTCGAAAACCTTGGTGAGCCAGGGGTGGAACTGGTTGATAAGATTCAATGGTGGCGCAGTCGACACTTCTGAGTCGAAGGGGCCATTGAAGCTCTCCGTGGCCTGCACAGGGAGACTGGGTTGGATGTCGTAATGATGCTGCGGTTGTGAGGCTTAAATTGAAAACATTGAAATGATGATCACTCAAGGAGATGGGCTGTGTGCCTCTGACGTTGATGAGGTTCTTTAGACCCTTAAGTGCTAAGGACGAGATGGTCTTGTCCTCAGCGCAGCCAGCCCCAATGGTACTGAGGACATGACCATCTCGTCCTTAGCACTCGAGGGGATAAACTGAATATGGTGTCCAATTGTGTGTGCTATGGCAACACACTTCTGGTAATTGGGTTGGTCTAGGATGTGGTGGTGATCAATTGTGTCAAACCATTTGATGATGTCTCTTAGGACACAGAAGGGCTTCCGTGAATGTCATTTTTTTGTGGAGTAGGTCAGTAGACTACAAGGAATAAGGCAATGAAACCTGGGTGTGGCGAACAACAAATACGTAAGGATCTGTACTCTAGTACTGAGTGATCTCTAATCATGGTAGTCATTAGGGATATTTTGTGCACTACGGCTAGTACACAATTGCACCTCGTTTGTGTGGTTTCTGTGCATTTAAGTGTTCTTTTGAGAATGCCTTTGATGAGGATTGCTGACAAGTTGTCTCTCTTCCAACTTTTGGTGATAATTTGGAGCTTGGAATCACTTGATAGGTCACATATGCAAATCCCTTTTTTTCCTGAACATCTAGCTTCTATCAGGATGCCCAAGAAATGCATCTGCAAATAAAATGGTGTTCAATCCAACCTGCATCTCTGCAATGTATTCTCTGCATGGAAGTGTGAGGCAAAGGACTTTGCCTTGTATTTCATTCCACCCGGGTGAACGCTTGTCCATTACCCACCCTCTGCAGGCTGTTCTCTGGATGGAATTTGTCAGACATTTCTGCTAACTTGTTCTAGATGGTTCTAAAAAGTATGTTGGTAGGGTGAGAGGGTGCAACTCGTTGCCAAAGGATTGGCTTTGGTGTCTGGTGTGTATGCGGGTTGTATCAGACGTTCTACTGGGCTGCTGCACTAAAACATCAGCTTTCTAACTGTTCCAATATGAATTTCAATAGAGAGAAGAATTCTGCATGTAAAGCACTTTTATGCAACATATGTGCGACGGGTACTATTGCTTCCTGCTATATGGAAAGCAACAGACCTATGTAGATACTCTCTACTTAACATTGGGCATGACCAACTGGATGCCAATTCAACAATCTGCTGAGTATCTAAAGCAAATATGTGTTGTTGCCGCATGTTCCTACGGATCTGTTGTCGCTGAAATCAAACCTCGCTCCAAGAGGTCTTTTTGTTGTTAAATTAACAGCTGGAGCCTGGCTGTTCTGCTTTCATATGGAATATTTCCAGAAGAGCAAAGAACTCTTGTGCATCACAGCTGGCTTTAGAGCAAGAGTTGAATTTAGTCAAAAAAAATGTGTTCCAGTTCCCAAAAAACAAAAAAATAAAACATCCGCGGGACCTATATATTTTGCTGTATGATATTAACAGAGATGAACAAAAAAGTTAACGAGTGCTGATACGTACAACTAGATTTATTTATAATTGACTTTTCTTCCATTTGTACCAAGAATGTGGCCCTAATGCTGAATGGTCACGGGCAAGAGAAGTTGATTATGTGGTTCTGGAACATGAAAAAGAAGTGGCGTGCCAATCTCTAGGCAGAAAACAGATGTCTTGGGAGAAAATGTGGGATTTTGTGGTGGTGACTGGCGCTGTTCCATGGAGGAAGGAGGTGGTGGGTCTAACATGTAGTGGATTTAAGAGAAGGCACATCGACCCCACCTGAGGCTCAGACTGGAAGTCGCTGTATGACGGATCTGAGCCTGTACATCACGACAAAATCCGCAAAGGTAGATGCCACTCTACGGCTTCTATTGTAGATCAAAGTTTCTAGTCTTAGTCCATCCACTGCAAAGGCATAGTTATCATTAGAGCAGCAAGTGCGTAGAGGCCCCACTTCCCTCTAGCTAATTCTGTCTTTTACTAACCGATGTGGGTTAGGAGAGTCCATTTTGTTTGCTTGCTCAGGGGCCATGTCACTCTTTCTACACCACGATACACTGGCTAGCTGGAGCTTAAGCTGCGGAAAGCCACTTTAAACCGCGCCTGTGGGCAAGCTCTTTATCCCTGGTTCTTTTTATCAGAGCCTTCACTAAACCTCCCTAGCCTGAGCCAAGAAAGTGCACCACATCAGACAGGATGCGGTCTAAGTTCAATGGGAGTACAAGGATCATGTTGAAGACAGGCAACGCAGACATGCAGTAGAACAAAGACACAAAGGGAAGTAGTGTGGTTGCACACCACAAACCAGCAACAGTGACTCTCAAGTGTGTACCTTAGCTCTAATGGCCGATCCTCTTTTTCTGGTCTTTCCCAGTATTGTGGGAATGTAGTTGTATGTCACAGTTCACCTTTTGCATCACACTTGTAGGTTTCAATAGTTCACTTTTTTTGTTGTAATTCAATAGGGTCACTGCAGCTATATATGTAGTAATAAGTGTCCTCATATTTAGCTTCACTGCTCATTTCACTGTTCAAAGTACCTGTTCAAATAACAGCTTGTACTGCTGAGGAACATCTTACCCTGTGCACCGCCACTAGGTAATAGACAGCCAAACCTTGAACCACAGACCTGTGTTGTGGTCGCATTTTCCGCAAACAACCCTCTGATACAAACCTGAACTTTAAAAGTCTTTACTCTCTTTCTGGATTTCCTTTCATGAATAAAATCATATGTTTAAGGGCATCTCAAAACACACATTTAAGGGTTTGTCCCAAGGAGAGGTGACTCCTTAATAGATATTAAGGTATAGCATATTCCTATGGTCCCAAAACAACAAAGTTGAGAGAACACCCAACATCTTGGTCATGACAGCCTCCTTTCTATGAAGGTAGCAAGAAACAAGTCTTTACGTAAGGCAGCCAGAAGTATTTGTCACCTGCTATCTCTGGTGCTAGTGGTAGACTGCAACCACTCCCTGGCGCCCGTAGGCCAAACTGCCGTCCTCTGTAACATCTCTCCTTCCAATTGGCCCTTGAGCCACTACCATCTGCGGCGGGGAGAGGCAAGGGTGTCTACCCTTCCCTTGTGGCTTTGGAAAGGACAGGGGCTTCTCCTGACCACCAGTGATGCTCATCCCTAAGGTGTCTGCCAGCTCATGGAGTTGCATAGGATATGTGGCCACTAGGAGATTCTGACCATCCAGCAGCCGATTAGAATTTTGTATTCTGATCCAAACTGCTCCTGAGCTTTGCAATAAAGGTACCGAAACCCCCACACGAATCATTGATGAAATGTTCACATTCATTCCTGGTCTGTCTTGGGAGGCAAGGTTGGGCTTACCGTAGCAGACACCCTACTGTAGAGATCGACAAAGAATGTTACAGAAAGCTCAACTATCAGTTGGCTGAGAGGCTATTAGCTAACAAAGAAGTAGGAATGAGTCACACAGACTGCTTTACACACGCAAATCACATGCAGATTACTCACCCGCTCCACTTGCCCTTCCTTGTGCTTCTGCTTGTACACCTTCAGCTTTGGAAGAAACGACTCAGCATAGTTCTTGTCTTCAAGTCCCTCCAAAAGTACCCCGTGGAAGGCGAGCCGACAGGTATTGGCATGGATGTCAGTGTCTAGTTTGGAACCAATCACGAGGCACAGCTTCGGACACGTGACTGGCTTCTCGAATTCCAGAAGGGCCCACTGTTGTTTGGGCAGCCGCCCTTCGCCCACTTGGCTGCTTTCCTCGTTTGTATCGGAAGATTTGGAGTCTTTGGACAGATATTCCTCCTGGTAAAGGTACTCTTTTTCAAAATCCAAACCTTGCTCTGGGGGCTCTTTGTCAAAGTCATCAGGAGCTGGACTGAAGAACATCACTCGGCCCATCACAGTCTCATGGCCAACTGTGATGTGGAACTTGGCCTTGGTGTGTAGCGAGCCACGGAAATATGGAATCTTCTTCACCAAGATGATGGCAGCATGGATAGTGTGCAGGGAGTCCGGAGTGCACACAAGGCCTCGCTCCAATAGCTTCGGGTCAAACTGCGTGACGCAGATGCCCACCCTGTCGCCCTGCATGGCGCTGCTCACAGGCTTATGGAACATCTGCATGGTTCTCACCTTCTTCGTCACCTGTCAGAGAAAAGTAGGATATTGTTAAAAGCTGTTTACAACTCTAAAGTCCTCTCCCAGTCTGTCTTGTCTGGAAAAGGATGGAAGGCGTGGCATGCAAGAAAACACTGAGAGATATCCTGGCCTTAACTACCCTAGAAAAGGAGAGTGGATTCACACATGCATGGGGTGCTGGACACAGAGCAATGACAATGACAGAGGATCAGAAAACAATGGTTACAGGATAAACTTGATGCCTAGTACCCACCTGGTATTGTCTGCAGCCTCGCCCTGTGGGTATCGTGGGCAGGTGTACTGTAAAAGACCTTACTCCGTGCCCGCACTTAACGAGCATGATCACTTGGGCTGCAGGGAGTTGCTGCTGGCCACACTCAAGGCCCGATTCACAAAGAGCCTCAGCACTCATGGTAAGATCTCCGCAATGAGAAACTACAATCCGGGGATCCCACCACAGCTGCGGTGACTTCGCCATGAATGCAGAGACTCTTGGTGAAAGGCCCTCAGTCTTGTACCGAGCCCCCAAAGCGTATGGACACAGATCATGGCTTGATTGTACTGGAGGGAAAAGTACCAGAAACATGGCAATTTCGAAGGTTATCTCTACTACCCACAGGGCATATTACAGGCTACGCCCAGGAGATAATAAAGGCAGGGTTCCTTCACTCAGGGATATCCAGAGTCCATAACCCGGAGGCACGTATCAAACGATACAAACCAAATTCAGGGAATATTTTGATTCAGGGGCATTAAAATGGTCTATTAAGATCACATAGTAAAACAGGTCATAAAATTTAGAAACTCTCTGAAAAATGGTTATAAAAAAGGTACATTGCAGCTATAGTTGGTCATACCTGCACATTTCTCAGACTGCGATGCTTACGACATTACATATCAACCACACATTATAACATTATCAACGCGACGGCAGGATTGGGGATCCTCAGTGGGTACCCAGAAGTTCTCTTACGAGAAACTGTTGTTTCTCACCAGTGTCCCAGGGACCATGAACTCACCAGTGTCCCAGGGACCATGAACATTTATACACATTTCTCTGGATGCCAGGCAATCCTAACTCAGTCTTGACTGTAGGTTTGCCCCCTTTCTCAGAAAAAATAACGGCCATTTGTTCATGTTTTGCCATTCGAAGTGGGAGAATACATGGGAACTGAAAAGCAAATTCTCAGTGTGTTTTTGTAATATTGCAATTATGCCTTTATTTGTTTGAATAATCATTTAGAAATTAATTAGACTGTTCGCAAAAATACTATCCCAATATTTAATTTTTAATAGCCTGGACTTAAAACCACAGGCCAGACTGGTAAAAAAATAAAATAAAAAAGTCAGGTGTGAACCCTACCCACTGTGCACACCTTATGACCACAGAAGACACACGTGGTGTGCTATATTAATGTACAATTCAAACCTCACGCTCAAATGACCTGTCTAAACCAGAAAAATCGTTACCCAGAATTCAGTGCATCCTTTGCTGACCTTTAACATAACAAAATCCCGAAGAGAGTGGCAGTTACAGTGGCACGCGCTGGTCCTGTTACGTTTTCAGGCTTAAAATAAATTTCCTTTTCCACCATGATCCTTTGTATTTAATGCAAATTCAATAAAAATTCATAAGCTTAAAAAAAACATCTTACCAATTCTCTTAAATATAAATGTAATAATCGTGTTATTCTTTCGATCCAAAACGAAAAGGTATCAGTTACAGTTAGAACTCTTCGACCATAACATCTGCCTAAAACACTCCTGACCTCACACATAACACCCAGTTACACTCCCGCCAGTTCCTGAACGAACATGGCGCCTGCCGGCCAAAGTTCCATTGTTCGAGAACATTCGGCCCCATGCTGCTCGCTGCTAATTTACCCTGCAGCTTTTCGAGGATAATGCAGCTTGGAAGTGAGGGACGGGTTAGCCCTTAATTCTGCTAACTTCGGATGTTTAAGTACACTACACACTACGCCATAAATATTAACTCCAGTTTGTAATTGCATTACAGAGTGAGGCGGTAATACAATCCCGGCTGCTGGTCCTGAACTGCTGTCTCGGCTACATTAGGCTGTCACTTAAACCCCTTAATCGTGTTACAAGCATGTTACATACTCCGGCTCCTACGGTTACTCTAAAGTCTTTGCACAGTTTCATCGGAGATGTAATGAAAAGCTTCTCGAATGGCAGCCTGACATGGGAATAAGCTAAGCGCTGCACTAAGACGGCTATCAAAATATGAGCTATAAATATGTTTATGTGCATCTCGCTTATCGTATTAAAAATCCTTTTAAAGCCCAAACATGCCCAAAAGGGTAACTGGGACTAAATGCAAAATAATGGACAAAGGATGAACAGCTAGGAAACGATTTCTCCTTAACATGAACCAAAAACAATAAGGTCCCGTCACTTAATGGTGCGCGCCCACTAACACTCAAAGGACACTTCTTTCTCCATCAGTTTCCACCAGTATCTGGGATGGATCAAGGGCACAGGTCAAGAGGGGTAGGCAGCTACTAATGGGGAGGCAGGTAAGGAGGATCGGGCCAAGGGTAAGCACAGGATGGTCTACACAAAGCCGTACTGCAGTCACTAAAGATCCCTCTTGAGACTCAAGGCAGGACACAATAAATAACCTCCTATATCACCGAATATTAAGAGCTACTAAAGAATTTGTTGCATCTGTTTGAGGGATCAAATGTCTAGATAGACTTTCAAGTGACTCTGTTAAATTCATAAGTGAATCAAAAAGTGGAGTCACTGTGGGATTGTTTTTACAGAGATTCAAGGTGGCTGCCTTGGAAAAGGACCATTCATTCTTCTTTTCGATAGCCACACATTCTGCACCTTTATAAATGCAACGCTTGTCCACAGATCTCTACAACAGGGTCTAAAATGGACAATCAGGAATTGACAAGACTGAAGGATACGTAAGGTACAAACTACTGCCTGCCCAACTACTCTCTGTAGGGACATTTGCAACTTACATACAAATCATTTTCCTACATAAACTAGAAGTCTGTTGTTGGAAATTGGGTTACTGGTTTTGGGGGGGTTGGGGGCGGCGAGGGGTGGGTAAAACCCTACTCAGGCAGAAACCACAATCTCTGTCAAGGTTAAACACAAGCCAACCCCAAATTACCCTGTGCTTAACAATCTGGTAGCTTGTCACTAAAGCAGTCAGGCTTAACTTAGCGGTAATAGTTAAAGTATTTATGCAGCACTTCAAACAATAATAAAGTGAAAACATGACACAAAAAAACCACACCAATTTAGAAAAATAGAGTGAAGTGTAATAAATTTGAGATCGAAAACAATCCAATCAGTAGAACCGAAGATATGCAATTTCAAAGTTTTAAGTAAAAATAGTGCCTAAAAGCTCCAATTGTGGTTATCTGGTCACACCAAACCGTGGCAAAGTCACAAGTTAAGGCTGACTGTGACAGAGTGCGGGCTAGATACAGGGACCAAGTTAGGCCCACTGAACAAAGTACCGTAAATCCTGGTTGGCACAGCGTTCTGAGATCCTGCGCCAAGGATGCGTCATGAAGTGACAGTTTTGAGGGGCTGCAAGGTTGTGATGCAGAGCACTGTTTTGTCAATGAGGATGCTGTTGACAAGGGGCTTGCGATGCGAGGACCTGCATCAAAGATGCGTCGCACATCGGAGATTCTGAAGAAGCGGCTGGGCTGCGATGTGGAGTCCTGCATCATCGTCGACGATGCCAACACCTATTCCCCCTCACTGTTATCTCACTGTCTATGAGTAATACACAAAGACCAACTGCCAGCTACACCTAGTCATGTGACCCACGATACAGGCTGTAGGCACCAAATAGCTAGGACAATAAAATACTAACTTTCTATAAGTGGCATTTTCAGAATTGTGACTTAAAATTCGACTTTACCATTTAAGAGGGTTTTGAATTACAATTATTTAGACACCAAGCTCGACCTTTCTACTTGCTCTCAATTGAATGTTATCACTTAATAAATGAATACGGTAAACACGTTATCCTTGCAGTGGTGAAAACGAATGTAAGAATTTTTCACTACCAGGACATATAAAAGTTACAAGTACATGTCCAACTTTTTAAATACACTGCACCCTGCCCTATGAGATGTGTAGGGGATACCTTAAGGTTGACCTGCATGTATAAAAAAGGAAAGTGTAGGACAGGTCGAAATAGCATTTTTGAAAGTACACACAAAAGCTGAAATGGCACACCTGAGATGTTTAAAAAAGCTACTTAAGTGGGTGGCACAGTGGGTGGCACAGTAAGTGCTGCAGACCCACTAGTAGCAGTTAATTTACAGGCCCTGGGTAAATGTAGTACCACTTTACCAGGGTCTTACAAATAAATGTAATGTGCCAAACGGGTGTAAGTCAATTTTACTATGTTTAAATGAGAGAGCACAAGCACTTTAGCACTGGTTAGCAGTAGTAAAGTGCGCAGAGTCCTAAAAGCCAACAAAAATGGCTTAAAACACTAGAAGGGTTAAGGCCCAAAGTTTAAGCATGATGCTGCAGAGTGGAACAAGTCCAACATCTGCACATCAAGTAGCTTAACGTAGGCACAGAACTCTGAGGTAATACATTACTCTTTAATCTATTTGAGCGAGGACGTATGAGAACACAAGCTCGACTTTTAACAAGTATAGATGTAATACTTTTTGTGGTGTATGGCAAGGTATGTTTTAGACTGACAACTAGTGGGGTAGAGTGGCTGCATGTTACTGAGCAGCAGTGAGCTCAGGCATTGCGCTCCATAGTGACCGGCTTGCGAGCTTTAACGGATCATGCACATCTGAGTGAGTGAGTGCCCGCTGGCTGAGGTTGTGGGCTCTTTAGCTTGCTTGTCATAGGGTCTGGTGTGGCACATGGCGAGTGCAGCATCACCGTGCCTGCTGTGAGGAAATCAACAGTCATTTGGTGCTATGTGTCTACAATCGCCGCGGACAGCGGTTTCCATTTCTTGATTCAAGTGGGCTTGGCTCCATGGTCCGCAAGTAGAAATAAGCCTGCTACAATTTCCCCCACTTACCCAACCCAACAGTATATTACTCAGTAGACTGGAAAACTTAGGGGAATGCTGGGTGGTAGGACGTTCTCCACAGATTCCAGCACATTACATCACAGAAATGTTGGTAAAATGTGTTTCTTTTAGTCACAGTTTGAAGTTTGCAAGGAATTCTGGGTAAAACAACCAGATGAGAGCCATTCAAGCAACACCATCATGGATACCCCTAGGTGTCTAGTTTTTTAGGCTGTACAGGCATGCTAGGTTTCTTGTAGTAAAGCGCCCTTTTTTGCATGGTTACCCCCTAACTTTCAGCCGGACACCTGATGCCAACTTGACTGAGTGGGCGCTGGGACCCTGCTAACCAGGCCCCAGCACCTGTGTTGTTTTCCAAAACTGTACCTTTGATTTCACAATTGACACACCTCTGGGACACAGTAGCGGCTGGTGCTTTTAAAAAGTAGTGGGGCAAAAAATGTAATATAAAGTTCAAGCAGGGGGAATTTGTAAAGCAGATGGGGAGAGGGTTTGGCTAAGTTCGAGTCTCGGCATTGGCGCAACATTCTGTGATTCTAAGCAAAATGCGCAATCTCCTAGTGCCTTAAAAAAATGCCCCTGGGTAATTTAACTACAGTGTCAACTTGAACTGGTGCGTATCGCGCCTAAATGTAGTTTTTGTATGAGGGAGCTTGACACATCCATTCATCACATACATAATCGCACCCTTCCACTAGGAAACATGTAGTACTGTAGGCTTCATCACTATCTGGTATACCCTCACTAACAGGCTTCACCTTAAGCTGATTATAATTCATTAATACATTAAGAAAAAATCACAGCCGTCACCTTCTAAATTGTATTTACTTTCCTGCATTTTAAAGTCTCGGGGTCCGCATAAAAAGCATCAATTTCCAATCTTAATCATTTGAGCTTCTGTTTCTTCCTCACATTATGCTTTTTGTGTCTGAAAAACAGAGTACCCAAATCCGCAACACAGAAAAAGAAAATAAGGTTGAATTATTAGAGCTGCACGTCTATCACAAATAGATTCCACTGTTTTATTAAAGGTGTCCTTGTTAATCGCACATCAGGATTAGATAGTTCCCGTGTTTAACAAAACGCAGAGGTTATTGCAGGCTTAATTTACCTGGAATATTCTGCTGACAACTATATTCGTGAAAATATTCCGTTAGTGCCTTGGCATTTTTGCATGAGAGCATATCTGATTCAGATTAAGTGTTGCACTGGTGCACTGACACATACCGAGCCTCTTAATGTGACCGAGTAACAATAACTTGCGTGTCGCGTTTATAACCTTGCTTTGGTAACGGCAGTGTTGAGAGTATTGGCAACAGCCTTTTCTACAGTGTAAATTGAAGTCAATCACGCTTGACGTCCTTATCACGTTGGAAAGCTTTCAAAAGAAAATAGTTTTAATAACACAATTATAAACTACTCACCACTGGTCACCAGGAGCTAGAGGCACACTCTAGGCAGTGGAGAGGATGTCAACGCATACTGCTCTCTTCAGTTATTCCACCATCACACTTACAATGAGTCTGAGAACTTCGTCACTTCACTGCAGCCCAGTCGCAGACGTTGGACTCGCGGCCCATGAGTCATGATGCCGCGGGCCGCGACTTAACATGGGAGCCAACCACAAGGCTGTAATGGCAGCGTTGCGATTGGTGAGGCGCAGCGGAGCGCGCCCCAGCCGGTCCATTTTCTCTATGTAGGCTGCATGCAGCAGCCTAAATAGAGAAAAAGGGAGAGTGGGCGGTCCTGCCCGAGGGCAGGGGGGGGGAGTGGCTTACCCACTGTTGTGGGTACTGACTGTTTGGTCGGCCCACCCTTCCGCCCCCAACCAGGCACTTCCGCTTTCTCGCAGTGCAAGAAGCAGAAACATAAAATGGTAGTTTTTACAATTTTATGTTTCTGCTTCTCGCACTGCAAGAAAGCAATGGGGCGACACCCAAACGCCCCTATGGAGGAGCCGCCACTGCTGGGACACATGCATGTCCCTTGTAAATGTTAACCCTGGAACCAAGGGCCTTGTGACCAGAGAGGGCCTCTGTGGTCTGCAGCATGTATTATGCCACCTTCCGAGACCCCTCACCTTATCAGCTACACATTGCCACTGCAGGCTGCATATTGTGGTGCAGACCAAACTGAAGAGTCGACATGGCACGCCTCCCTATGTGCCATGCTCCCCAACACTGCCTATGGTATGGGTAAGTCACCCCTATAGCAGGCCTTAAAGCCTTAAGGCAGGGTGCACCATCCCACAGGTGAGGGCATAGCCGCATGAGCAATATGCTCCTACAGTGTCTGTGCCATTCACAGACACTGTAAGTGCAGTGAAGCCATTTTGAATACATGGCTGGGAGTTTGTCACTACGAACTCCACAGCTCCATGATGGCTCTTACTGAAAACTGGGAAGTTTGGTACCAAACGTCTCAGCATAATAAACCCACACTGATGCCAGTGTTGGATTAATTAGAAAATGCACTCGGAGAGTACATTTGTAGAAAACGTTGTCACAAGTAGCTCTTTTTTCTAATCATTTTCAATATTTCTTTATTACAGCAGTTAGTTTTTTTTGGAAAACCCTTGAGGGTTCTACACATATGACCACGACTGAATTTGGAATTTTGTCTACTTTTCAGAAATATATAGCTTTCGTAAATTCACTCATGGGTTTCACACTGGTTTCCACTGCAAACTGAAAGTAGGTTTTAAGCACAACAAATAAGAAAAATTCCAAAACTCTAGTAAAAAAACAATTGTTTTTTTGATTCAGTTCTGCAAGTTCCTGAAAGCTGGGACGATGGTGACCATCCACTAGACCATCCACTAGACGGTTGGGAACGATAACCGTCCCAATCACCGTCACACCTTTATTTTAATATCATATAGTTTTCATTTCACATTAAAAAATTGCTACTGATTACTATAATGATTTTTAACTTCACTCACATAGTCACGGGCCCCCACTCAATCACTTAGAAGTGCATCCTTGTCGTCAAGTGTATGCCCGCCCTCCATCAAACGAAGGTTTTGGAGGGCGAGGACTGGTCAATGATGAAGCATGACACCAGGTGGTGTGTGAGACCAGTCCGTATCTTTTTGTGAGATGCCCACACTCACGATGTTCTTGTAACTCTTTTGGGTTATCACACTAGGAGCAGCTCTTTTGTGGTAAACACGATGGTGACTTTAGCACAGGAAACTGTTCGTCGATGCCATTTTTAGGAAAAAAACAAACTTTTATCCAGAGCAACTATTTCCTATTTTTACCCCTAAACTCAAACTGCAGCTATATTTTGGGTATTTTCTCGGTCCTCTCCTGTCGAATCCACAAACCCTGGGTACCTTTAGAATTTGCAGTATGTTGAAAAAAAAGGAATACAGTTTGGTGTGGATAACTTAGATATCAAAAAGATATGGAGGCTCAAGCACAAACTACCCCAAATAGCCAAAAAGGGGCTTAGCAATTGGGGGTGGGGGAGCAGTTAAGGTGATACTGCAGTTACTTTTTATGTTCTCTGATTTACTAATGAAATGAAACATTCTCACACCACAGTGATTATGCAGTTTCTGTAATTTCATATGCAAAAATAATGTATAAAAACCCTTGTTTATGAGAGTGAGCAAGAAGACAGAATTACCCTCCCGATTTTGCTGCCCACCTGGGAGTTAGAATAATTTCTGATTTTACATTTCTCTGTATTGCCCTTTTATTAAGAAACTTCATGGTATTATCTCTGTATAGTTTAATTTTTGATTTTTTTAAATAATAAAATCCTACAACTTTTTATTGATCTAGAACTCAGTTATTGAGTTGGTCCATTTACTTAATAAATTGTATCTCTGACTTTAATGCATTGGGAGGTCCCTTAACGTGGGCGCACATTGCTTTGTGGAATTGAGGTTTACCACCGTCTAAGATCCAGGGAATGTGGGCATTCTGATTGAGGTAACATTTTGTGGGGTCTAAAATTTGAGGGTACGCTGAGCCCATATCACTGAGTGTATGAATGCCTCCTTCAGATTCACAGATAGAAGCATATTTTATTTTATCAATTTTAATGCAACTAAAAAAAGTGTGCACTTCATTCCAAACAAACCATGGTCTCATGCACAAGAATTAAACAGTACACATTGTTAGTTATTTGTCTCCTAAATGGCTGCGTTCAAATGAACAACTGTTTAGGAGCTGGTTGGTAGATTTAAAAAAAAATGTGGTTCCTTTGAAAAACAACATCATAGACACCAGCGGTAATAGAGTCTGTGGTGCCACCTCTCTCTCTCTCCAGTAACACAGGAGCACCACATAAAATGAAGACCCGATGATCATAATCCCCCTTTGAAGGTGAGTTACTTTGCCCATGGTAACTGCAGCAGGCACATCTTTCAACCTGCTCACATTTCCAAGATATGGAGGTGCAATCGCCCGCAGGCGCCAGCCATCAGTCCTGCAGCCCCTGGTCAGATGCTTAATGAAAAGAACAAGTAGAGTCAGAAGCAGAGCTATGATACCCTCTCCTGGAAAGAAAACCCTCTTTTCTAACCATGAAAAGATACAGGCTTTGGAAGCGGCACAGGGTGGCTTGCTAGTGATACTGGAAAGCAAGGTAAAGTTCACCTTGGCACATCCTCAGACACATGGGTTGAAACCTGTCCAAGGTCAAAGGTCAACTGGGATCATGGCCAGAGAGTCTGCCAAGATCTCCTTGCCAAAGCATTTCAATTTGTCAAGAGCTGAAAAGGGGCTGACCTAAGGTTCTACTCCAATAGAGCTTCCTAGAATACAAACATCTCAGTGAAAACAAAGAGCTGCTGCTCTACAGAACAAAGAGGATAAATATGTCATAGATCTAAACGACGTAAGGTTCCAAGCCAGAGATTAAACTTAAACTTTATTGTTAGCTGATCATATCATCGGAGATGTTAACATAGCAAGCTGAGGTTTTATTTGTTATGTGATCTTAAGTTAGGATAGGACAGGCTGGCCCACACTCTGACCACCTACTGTTGTCAATTTTTAATTAGTTTCTCTTTGGAGCTGGGGCGAATGTGTCACTAGTAAAGAGCCGTGAACAGGTTTTCTTGCACTCTCACAATAGTTGGCCATTTTTTATAACAACACTTATTACACCTAAAAGCCCCCCCTCATGTTTATGCCCTCTATTCTGGATGCATTGCCATTAAAATAGCCTCACCTAATTGGATGGCTCTTGCTGGCAAGTTGATGCTAAAAAGTCACGTGAAGAACTCTTGGGGCCCTGGTTGGGCTCTACCGTTTATACAATACCCAAAACAAATAGAATTTTGCAGATCAGCAATTTTCTGTGTAAAAGTGAGTCTACCCCATTTCCACATAACCCACCAACTGCTACATAGCCTGAGAATTTTTAACAAAACGAATTGTGTTTCCGGTTATGCATACACTAACACCTTTAAAAAGATATGCGGCAATCCTTCACCTGTTGACTGCTTGATTTCATAATTAAGGTGGTAAACATTTTTGGCCAGACAGTTCCATTAAACCCAATGTTCTCAAACTCAGGTTGGAATGGGGAAATCTCTTTTGTTTTAAGCAGGAAACTAAACCCAATATGCTACAAAAAATGCTCTCGGCTCTCAGTCTACCCTCTTTAAGGAAGATCGGTCTCTCTCCGCCGACTTTAAAATCATCTGCCTCCCTGCGACCTCCCTCAAAAGCCTTGCGAACACCATCTCCTTTGCTCCCATGAAAGACCATTACTCCTCTCTACAACACAGCCATGAAGACCTGCTCCAGGAATAGGAAGAAGAAAAGGCATTAACTAATTCGCAAGTGATCTCTTTTATTCCCATTGTTGTCAGCATGTGGAAAAAGAAGCACAACTTATCCCAACCTGGTGCTCACCTAAAGAACCCTACACAACTGCCCCTGGGATCTTACCATAATGCCCTCAGAGGGCTAGTTACATATGTTTTTACATCCTTGTGGTGTTCCTAGACATGGTAGGGGAACCACAAAGCATTTTATAAAATGTAGTGGGGGGGGGGTTGCAGCGAGTGCAGCAGCCCAGCAGGAACATTTAACAAAAAGTTGCAGTAAGTGTCCTAGGGTATTCGCTACATGACCCCAGGAGAGCTTACCACATTTTTTAAAGCACTCCAAGCTAAATTTCTATGCTAATCAGTTAGAGTGCAGGGACCCCTTGTGGTCGGTCCTAAGGCTGCATTTTGTAGCCCGAAAAGTGTAAAAAAAGGCTCAACACGTGTTTATGGTTGTTTTGAATTAAATTACTTTATTTAGAATATTTCTATTAATATTATAAATATATTATTTTCATCATATTTCTTATTATTAACCATTGCTATGTATGAACAGGGAAATACATTGGAATATAGTTATTGATAAAGAATTCTGGTGATTCCTTGACAAAGTCAATACGGCTGTTTTGTATAGGTTGATGTGCTGACCCTTTTGTAAAGCCAATAGGCCAACGTGTTATATTTTGGCTTGCTTTCTGACCATTTGATAAAGCAACACTCTCAAAAAGGTCTCACGGATCGATGACTCTGAATACCTACTGCGAGCCAGCTGCTCAAAAGTACTTCAATTTGGGTTATACCAAGCATACAAAAATTAGTTTTACGAAGCATAGATTTGGTCTGCTACCCTGCATTCAGCATCTTCCACCCTGGCTAAAGGAGAAGGCGGATCCTAGGTGCCGCTTATGCAGTTCAGCACCGGAAGATCTGCTGCATCTACTAAGCTCCTGCAAAGAACTTTTACAAGAACGGAAACAACTGCTTAAATTTAAATTAAACCTGCGAGGGGTTCGAACTAGGAGGCAGGCTGCTCTGGCATGTTTCACACCCAGCGACCCTCAACTGAACTGTTCCTTGGTAAAGTTCTTGAGGATATGCAAAAAGAAAATGCCGGAAAACTAGTTATTGATAATAATTGAACCGCATACCCAACCCAGTCACACGGGAAAAATGCAGGAACAGGAGAAGCTCGATGTCTAGCACTAATGAGCCCTATTCCTGAGCCATAAGTACCTCATTTTGTATGTATTAACTTTTGATATATAAAGGAATATACAGACTTAAATCAGATACCTTGGAGAATAAATGAGATGTGCACAGCCGGATATAATGTGTCTAAAAACTTGACGCTAGATTTGTAAATTTGTACAATTATTGCACAGTTTTTTAAAAGAATTTTAATGTTTTTAGAAGTATGGAGTTTTATACGTATAGATTGTCTTGAAATGAAATATTTTTGTATTGCAATGGTTTTAACGAACTATGCAATTAAAATAAACTTGAAACTTGTTTTCTGACCCTTTGAGACAGCTGGTCGGCCTGTCTGAAACGTTCGTGCACAAGGGAGACTAGAGTGAATTACTATGTTTTGGAAAAACTTCCGAAAAATCTGACGTCATGTTAAGAGTGTTCTACTGCCATGCCATTCAGGGAGATGTGCAGCAATAGATTCCTTACCTTCTACATAAATACAAAGCATATAGTTTCTATAATTTCCACATAGTCCCGAGTTTGCTATTTGTCATCAAATTGAGAGTGCATCACAAACAGCGATTGCGCCACCATTTTGTGATCTGCTCTATAACACATAATTGATTGTGCTTAGAGTCTGAAGTGGGTTAGGGAACTATGTTCTCAAGCTTTATTAATTTGATCAAAATGGTTCCCCTAATTTTTTAGGTCGAGCCTGTAACAGCGCGCATGCGCTGTTCTGGCGAAGGCTTTATGTAAGTGCTTTTGAAATCTCACCACACGCTCATGCGTGTGGTTTTGTTTTCGTCGCAGGCTATTGGGCTTTGCGTGCGTCTTTCTAAGAAAGACAGCACGCAATTGGGCAAAGGTGGGCGCATGTCCCGCCTTTGCTCTGCCCATGGCCTATTGGTTGCGGTTACCCGCACGGGCGCCATGTGTTTTGAATTATCGTGCACAGATGCGTGCGCAATAATTCAAAACACATGTCTCAGTGTGGCGCACGCACACACCACTCGCATGCTTGTTTATCAGTGTATGTTCCACTCAAATAGTGCCCGTGTCTTGTCTCACTGTCACCCCTCTTACCCTTTCCCCAGAGCAGTGTAAATATTTACACCTCATAATTCCCTGGACGCCGAGGTGGGATCGCCCCTACTCCAGTGTGGCTTGTGGCACCCGAAGCACCAGACCCGCAGCCGGCGTAATAGTTAAACACATAATCGGCAATCATGCACCTTACATTGCAGAGTGTGAGTCACGGGCTCACCTGGCAGAGCAAAACATGTCAATGGCTTGGGAGCAACGAGGACCTAGCTCGCACATGAACTTTGTTGGCCCGCTCCATCGCCACAGAAAACGAGGGGGCCACACACGACCCTTCCCGCGTGCCCCTTCATAGACGTTCTGCCCTAAATCCCGATGCGCACGAGGGCAGTAGCGCAAATGTGGCTGTCATGATGGGGTTATGTAAGTTCCGCCCATGCAGCGCGTGTAGCCTCCCCGGAACTCTGGTGTCCTCGTGCAGCAATGACAAAAGGGGGGCACCTTCACTGCCTCTTTGGTGCTCTGTGTACGCTAGCTGCCGTGGACCCCCAAGCGTTGCCCCTGCAAGAGCAGCCAGCAGCAGCAGGCAGGCCAGGTGTGCACTACCTTGAGGGGGGGATCGCACCAGGCCGCACTACCGTCGCGAGTGCTCACCCGTGCACCCCGCTGCCTCCGGACCTGGTTTCTTTTGTTCTCTGCGCTCGTGACTGCCTTCAAGCCCCAAGCGCTGCGCCTGCGCTACCAGCCACAATGAGCGGAGAGCAGCGAGCAAGCAGACCAGTTACTCCCATGCCTCCGATCCTGTACTACCTTTGGGGGGGGGGGTCGCTATTGCCCACTCAATGTGTCAAAGTTAAAACTATACGTAGGTCTCTGCACTGTAACAAATCCCATTGAAGTTGCTATTACATGGGATTTGGCGCTGTAAAAAATTGGTACATGTGCACATATTATACAAAAAATTTTAATGAATCGCCTCAAACTGCATGGCATATTACGACATTGTGTGTTTCGAAGTGGCTCCCATCTTAAACCAAAAAGAACTATTGATGGACAGAATGCAGAACAATGTCATACATTCACCCCAGTACAGAGATCTGGGCCTAAATCCATCGGTGTTTTGCTCACCATGCCATTCCAGTTTGGACCCAGCCAAACGTACTCCTCCCAAACTAGCGGCTGCATGCCGTATAAGGTGTAACCTCTTTATACGGTTATCTGCAAGTCCAACAAAGAGAGCGCTGCAATAGTCCAGTGTGCCTAAAATCAGTGCTTGCACCAAAACCTGTCGAGAATGTTGAGGAAAATTGATGCGGGGTTTGCTCCAATACACAACCCTTAATGTGGTCCGGCTGTGCCGGAGTACCCTGCCTGCCAAACCATCAGCCTGCCCGCTCTATTACGAGTCGAGCAGATCTTCAGGATTTCAACGGTGGCGTCCCCACTGGTTTAGCCATTATAAACCTATCCAGATGACCTGACTGAGTTGATGTAAGAACATTAGAACGTCTGCCCTATTTGGAGTGGACGGTCTGATGCTCTTTTTTACCTTTTCTGGACGGTAAAGGAAATCCTGGTCGTCTCTTGGAGAAATAAATGTACTAATGCACCCTGAGAGACGACCCCCAGTGTGCCAGGGTCATTAATATATTCTTTTTCAAAAACAAGTTCCCACTCTGGGAGTTTGTCTTTGAAAAAAAATGTTGGGTGAGGGGCCATTCACCATACTTTCAGTGCCTTGAGGAGAGGCACTGAGACCCCCACTGGGTGGGTGGTGATCTGTACATAATGCAGGCGGTAGTCTGCCAGGGTGGAAGACGTAATATCCTCCCCATCTTTAGATCAGCAACACAGTTTATAGAGGTGCACAGAGAGACCAGAAAGGTGCCTTAGTAACCTAACGCTCAAACACCAGGGCAGTGAAAGTGCTACATTGGAACCTCAACTAATCCTTGAAAAAGGTGGGACTTGTTTCAGGATAAGGCAAAAAAGATAGAATTTTTCCTAGTATTCTGCGAGCACTGTCCAGAAATCTAAGGTTACCCGGTCTTCAGACAAATCACACAATTGTCAATGCTCAAGACGATTACAGTGTCCCGGCCATCCCCTTATCCCCTAGATCCCACGGTCCTTACACTTCTCAAAGAGATAAGTTCTTCAGATACAAACTGCTGCATGAAGCTTGTTACATACCACGTCACAAGGCACTATTCAGAACTATATAAAAAAAAGATCATGTCTCCTCCTTTCGTCACCACAATTCAATTTTTGGGTGGAGTTAAACTTGTTCAACATCTTTGTAATTTTGGCGTTGCTTGCGTGGTCGCCCGCACTGCATCAGGGGACAGAGGTGACGCCTGCTCTGGCCCGCGTCCCATGGGAACTTTTTCTTTTGTATCTGGCTTCTTAGACACCTATGTAAGTAGGTGTGTTGGAGGACACAGCCTTATCCCTTGCGTGCTCCCATGTTTTGGTTTGGGTAACATGCTTAATTAGGGGCTTTTAGACGGCAATTGCGCTCTCAAATAAAATGTAATCCAGCCACTTCTTAGTATATGACGAAGCATTCTTTTACGGAGATTTTTCGAATGGTTTCCCTAAAATTTAGGAGGTGGCCTATTTCATGGAGCGCACCAACACTACTTCTATGTTTTGATTTGACTGGACAGGAGATACACATTGTACATACCCTAATGTGTGGCCTTCCAAGCCCTGAGAGCAAAGAAGGATGAGGCACCATGACATTGTTGCTCATAGAGACAGTGAGAGACCCAGATGAGAGATCCTGTGAACCCATGAAATACAGGTTTCTAAAGGAGTTTGGAATGAGCTGGGCGTTTGCCTGGGCTGTTCTTCCCTATTAATTCCTGGCGTTTAGAGGCACTGGCAGCATATCTCACCCCTTGCTGGTATCTGATGGCCAAATGCAATAATTGGAAAGAGAAAATATCTCTTGGACATTTTAGGGCCAGAACCCGTGATCTGAGAAGTTATTCATTTAACTAGTACAGGTGCAAACAAGGATGCAATCTGGATTTTGCGGCAAATTATGTGGCGCGAAAGCTTTCCTCATTGGAAAAGGTTAGTCCTACTGCTAATGGCAGTGGTTATATGCACAAAATGCACATTGCGCTCTTACGCCCCCCGCATTTGATCCATCTTTTGGCTTTCTTGAGATGCGGGCCCTTACTCTGCTTGGTCTGTTAATCCTGATTGTTGTGCCCAAATTAGGTTTAAAGGTTGTGTGTACAAATTTCACCAAGTAAGACATGGTGGAATGTGTGCATGGAACAAACAATATTCAGAGGTGAAATGAGGGAAATGGGCAGTATTACTGCATTTCCCCCCATTTTTAGATGCGGATCTGAGAATGGGGAGGTAATACATCCTGTAAATACCACATCCTGCAGTACCAGCATTTACCTGATGTGACATTACCAGCCCAGAAAATGGCCATTCGTAACAGGCCTAGTAGCAGCAGCCCTTGACTCCTCAAGCCCTGAGGACATCCTCTCGCACCACCGTTTACCTGCTAATATGGGCTTCTGTGCTTTAGCGCACTCCTGTATCTTAAACGGAAATGTGGGAGACTATCACGATTACATATGTAACTGGACTTTATGTGTGCATTCAAAAGTAAACAAATAATATACTTTGAGGATTGCAAAACAATTCAGATGGTAAAAAGTAAAGCCTTGTACTGGCAGGTACGGAAAACAACACGGAATGTAAAAAGTAAAGCCTTGTACTGGCCGCTATGCAAAACAACACCGAATGTAAAAAGTAAAGCCTTGTACTGGCAGGTAAGGAAAACAACACAGAATGTAAAAAGTAAAGCCCTGTACTGGCAGGTGTACAAAACAACACCGAATGTAAAAAGTAAAGCCCTGTACTGGCCGCTGTGCAAAACAACAATGAATGTAAAAAGTAAAGCCTTGTACTGGCCACTATGCAAAACAACACAGAATGCAAAAACTAAAGCCCTGTACTGGCAGCTGTGCAAAACAACACAGAATGTAAAAAGTAAAGCCTTGTACTGGCAGCTATGCAAAACAACACAGAATGTAAAAAGTAAAGCCTTGTACTGGCAGCTGTGCAAAACAACACAGAATGTAAAAAGTAAAGCCCTGTACTGGCCGCTGTGCAAAACAACAATGAATGTAAAAAGTAAAGCCTTGTACTGGCCACTATGCAAAACAACACAGAATGCAAAAACTAAAGCCCTGTACTGGCAGCTGTGCAAAACAACACAGAATGTAAAAAGTAAAGCCTTGTACTGGCAGCTATGCAAAACAACACAGAATGTAAAAAGTAAAGCCTTGTACTGGCAGCTGTGCAAAACAACACAGAATGTAAAAAGTAAAGCCCTGTACTGGCCGCTGTGCAAAACAACAATGAATGTAAAAAGTAAAGCCTTGTACTGGCCACTATGCAAAACAACACAGAATGCAAAAACTAAAGCCCTGCACTGGCAGCTGTGCAAAACAACACAGAATGTAAAAAGTAAAGCCTTGTACTGGCAGCTGTGCAAAACAACACAGAATGTAAAAAGTAAAGCCTTGTACTGGCAGCTGTGCAAAACAACACAGAATGTAAAAAGTAAAGCCTTGTACAGGCAGCTGTGCAAAACAACACCGAATGTAAAAAGTAAAGCCTTGTACTAGCCGCTGTGCAAAACAACACCAAATGTAAAAAGTAAAGCCTTGTACTGGCCGCTGTGCAAAACAACACCGAATGTAAAAAGTAAAGCCTTGTACTGGCCGCTGTGCAAAACAACACTGAATGTAAAAAGTAAAGCCTTGTACTGGCCGCTGTGCAAAACAACACCGACTGTAAAAGGTAAAGCCTGGTACTGGCAGCTGTGCAAAACAACACAGAATGTAAAAAGTAAAGCCCTGTACTGGCCGCTGTGCAAAACAACACCGAATGCAAAAACTAAAGCCCTGTACTGGCAGCTGTGCAAAACAACACAGACTGTAAAAAGTAAAGCCTTGTACTGGCAGCTGTGCAAAACAACACCGAATGTAAAAATTAAAGCCTTTTACTGGCCGCTGTGCAAAACAACACAGAATGTAAAAAGTAAAGCCTTGTACTGGCAGCTATGCAAAACAACACAGAATGTAAAAAGTAAAGCCTTGTACTGGCAGCTGTGCAAAACAACACAGAATGTAAAAAGTAAAGCCTTGTACAGGCAGCTCTGCAAAACAACACAGAATTTAAAAAGTAAAGCAATGTACTGGCAGCTGTGCAAAACAACACTGAATGTAAAAAGTAAAGCCTTGAACTGGCTACTATGCAAAACAACACCGAATGTAAAAATTAAAGCCTTGTACTGGCCGCTGTGCAAAACAACACCGAATGTAAAAATTAAAGCCTTGTACTGGCCGCTGTGCAAAACAACACCGAATGTAAAAAGTAAAGCCTTGTACTGGCCGCTGTGCAAAACAACACCGAATGTAAAAAGTAAAGCCTTGTACTAGCCGCTGTGCAAAACAACACAGAATGTAAAAAGTAAAGCCTTGTACTGGCAGCTGTGCAAAACAACACAGAATGTAAAAAGTAAAGCCTTGTACTGGCAGCTGTGCAAAACAACACCGAATGTAAAAAGTAAAGCCTTGTACTGGCCGCTGTGCAAAACAACACCGAATGTAAAAAGTAAAGCCTTGTACTAGCCGCTGTGCAAAACAACACAGAATGTAAAAAGTAAAGCCTTGTACAGGCAGCTGTGCAAAACAACACCGAATGTAAAAAGTAAAGCCTTGTACTGGCCGCTGTGCAAAACAACACCGAATGTAAAAAGTAAAGCCTTGTACTAGCCGCTGTGCAAAACAACACCGAATGTAAAAAGTAAAGCCTTGTACTGGCAGCTGTGCAAAACATACAGAATGTAAAAAGTAAAGCCTTGTACTGGCAGCTGTGCAAAACAACACCGACTGTAAAAGGTAAAGCCTGGTACTGGCAGCTATGCAAAACAACACCGAATGTAAAAAGTAAAGCCTTGTACTGGCCGCCATTCATCACACTGTGTTCTACCTTTTAATGAAACCTCACTGACAATAGGAACAATTATTATCAGTCAATTATGGACTATTGCATATTGACATAAATGATAAGAAATACATGAATTTAAGCTTGATCAATAGATCAACGGTAGATGTGTATAGTGGCTGCCCGAAGGACCAGCCAGAATAGTTTGTAATCTTTTTTTCTAGTACTCATGCTTCTGGAAGAAGGTCCTGGTGAGAACAATGAAAGGCTGGATAAGGTTTTTCTTTTTTGCATAATTACACTGATTTTACCACGTGACCAGTTTGTTGTGTTTTAGTGTATGGAGTTTTGGTTGGCAGGTGGCCTCTGCATTAATGTTCCTGGATGGACCAGCGTATGTGGCTGCTTCTGCATGCTCCAACGCTTTGAGCATGGTCTTTAGAACTTTAAATGTGGTGCATGCCTCCACCGACAGCCAATCAGGACCTTTTAACGCATTCAGGATGTGATCTGCTTCTTCCTGCTGCATTTGAGTCTGGCAGTGATCTTTTTAGACAGACTGCAGTCCAGCAGTCCTTCTGTCCAGCTGGCCTTGACTACTTATCTGGTTAGTTCCATCGGGTGTTCTGTTGAACACTTTGTTAGAACGTTCTGGAGCAAGGGACGTTTATCTGGAAGGACAGTGAGTGACAGAATAAAATTAAAGGTTTCTCCTAGTTTTCTGACATATTTTAGGCTCGGAATGGAAATAACAAGCACTGGCAAAGCCAATAGATTGTTTATGCGAGAGCTATAGGCTTTGTCAATGTTCTTTAGACATGTTGCACAGCAGCGTGAGGTGCTGTGCAACATGGCTTAAAGTAAAGAAAAAAAGCTATGATGCGGCCAGTGTTGACCACGTCATAGAGCTTTTTTTTTAAACAAGTGCGAGTGGGAGGCAAGCCATGGGAGGTGTGGGGAAGGAGGGAGGGAGCAGCAGCAATGGACAGCGGGGGGAGAAGCAACACTAGGGAGGCGTGGGGGAGGAGAGTGGGAGCAGAAACAATAGGAAGGGGGAGGGGCTCACTTTATCTTCTCGTGCCTTAAAAATGAACGTGTCCTTGATTCCCTCCTATGATGGCGGTATGGGAATGTCACACTTGTATCTGTATTTTTTGGCGGTACGTCTCCCGGTAGTCCACAATTAGTTCAATGGGGGCTGGCCAGACCCAGCCTACAGGCTTGAACTGAGTGACCTGGGGCTTGCGGACATCCAAGCCATGATGTATGGGGGGCCCATTCCAACCCGACTGCCTGATGTGACGCGCTCTGTGTTGTTGGCTTGGCGGGCCTCGCTCCGTCACACTGGATGGACGGGGAAGTTGACCCAATGTACTCCCCTCTGGCATGGGGCTTGGCTCCGGGAGGTTAGTGGACTACAGGGGTTTAAAACATTTGACCTTATTGGCATCTCCCAGCTAGGGGATGTATGGGCCAGGGGCCATGTGCTGTCCTTCCAGGAGCTCCAAACTCGCTACTCCCTACAATCGTCCCAGTTTTATAAACATTTGCAGTTGAGACATGCCCTCCACATGCATTTTATGGACGACACGAGGCTCCCCGAATACAGCCCCACTGAGGCCCAGACGATGCTGGGAGACTTGGGTAAGGGGGGGGGGGTCTCCCGCATTTATCGCACCCTAGTTAACAACACCCCCACATCCCTAGATAGGTTGAGGGGTCAATGGGCGGATTGGGTGGGCCCCCTTGACGAGGTGGACTGGCGTGATGCCCTTATGGCCCCCAGAACAGTCACCGTCTCTGCTAAACTCAAGCTGATTCAGCTCTACTACTTACACGCTGCGTACCTCACTCCCTTATGCCTGTATCGAGCGGGTTTGCGCCCAGATGCGTCATGTGCGAGATGTAAGCATGCCCAGGCCGACTTCCTCCACATGGTTTGGTTGTGCCCCCGCTTAGGACAGTTCTGGGGATCTATTGAAGGGGAGCTAACGGAGGTACTGGGCTGGGAGGTTCCTCATGATCCACGTCACTCTTTGCTGGGGATCACTGATGGGCTGGACGGGTCCAGGAATGACAAGTTATTTTTTAATACAGCTATGATGGTGGCCAAGCGGGACATAGCGGCTGCCTGGAAAAGCCCTGACCCACCAGCCCTGGAGAGGTGGCGTAGAGGGGTGGACTGGTGCGTGACCCAATAGAAAGCCCTTTACAAAGCCAAGGGGTGCGTCAAGAAGTACCGCAGAGTGTGGGGGAAGTGGTTGGGGAATGTGGAGGATCCTGATTAACCTGGTTCCAAATCCCGCCTATGTAATTTTTATGGGGTTCGTGATTGGGTGTTACATTGCTTTTGTGAATGGATTCAAACTCGTGATTTCCGTGTATTGGCAGAATTGTTTTATGTGTTTTAAAATCAATAAAAATTTGTTTATCAAAAAAAAAATGAACGTGTCCTTGTATAATGTAACTGGTGTTCATGTTAAGCACTCCAATACCTTTGGGTCAAGTTTGTGCTATATAAAACGGCAAAGAAAGTTAAAAAACCAAAGCAACACGAAAGAGGCACTGGGAGAAGGGTGGGAGCAGCTATAACGGACAGCGGTAGATAACCGGTCACGTTTCACCAGCAGCACCTTTAGAAAGTCTAGCCTTTTACAGCCAGGATGACTTGCTTATTCTTATGCCAGACTTACACTACAAGTTCCAGGATGCACCTTTGTTGAATACACATACTGTTATATGCACCGGGTGTTACGTTGAAAGAGGCCTGCATTTTACAGCCACCATCAATCTGTACATAGGAAAATGCGTGGTCATGCTTATAATGGGGAAAAGGGAAACGCCAGGACCCAGAATGCACCGTTCTGTCCTGCTTTTGCAGCTGAACTCCTCTTCAGCTAGGCCTCTTATAGAAACGATACACAGGAGCTTGGATGAAGGAAAGGAAAGTTTCTAAATCTTATTTTTATTTCTGTAGCTTGTAACATGTAACGTGAATGTAACCTCATGCAAAACTAATATTCTGCTACTAACTATTGTTAGTAGCAGTAGAATCGCTCTCATGATGGTTTTCTTATGATCAATAATAATACAATAATGACATTACTGTTATTATTACAACAACTTTAGTACTATAACTTAGTGGCGTAGTGTGGGGGGGCCCCAGGCGCAAAATTCTGATGGGCGCAACATTTTAAAGGAAAACAAGTTTGTACTACTGTTATTTTTTCTTTTTAAATGTTGCGCCAGGAAGTGCTAACGGTCCATGTATTAGGGGGTGCAATACTTGCCTTGCCCCGGGTGCTGGCAACCCACGCGACGCCGCTGCTATACCTGCATCTCCCTGGGGCACATGCCATCTCATTTAGAGAGTTTAAATTGCGGACTTTGATGTCAGGACAAATGTGCTTCCGTGTGATTTCCCTTATTTGCTCACATGGTGTGGGTAAATTACTTTCTTTCCAAGTGCCTCAGATACAGAATTTGCCAAAAGCAGGAAACGCTTAAAAACAGACAGAAGGGGAGGTTTGATATGTGGCACTCCACTGATAACCTCAATGGACTCCAATTATCAAACTTTGTCTCAGAGCAACAGGGAGAGCAGAGGAAATAAGTTAAAGGAAAACAGGGAAGGAGGGAGAAAGCTAGGTGAAAACTGACTGCAAGAGTGAGGTAAAGAAATGGGAAATGTAGGGTGGTGGAAGAAAGAGGCATGAAGTGGACAATGCAGCCTTGTTATTCAAGGCCGCCGTCGGTGTGTCGGAAGCAGACAGTGGCGGCTAGCATCAACAGGAAGTGGCGTGTGCGCTCAAATACAATTTAAAAAATTCAAAATAAACGGGCACGCACGCAAATATAAACTTAAACTATATTAAAAGAAACACTTACCTGACAACAGGACCTCCTGCTCCGGACCATGTTGTGCTGCAACCCGGCCACCAGGAAACTCTCTTGACCAATCAGGGTGCTGCTCTCACCAGCATGAGAGCAGCGCTCTGATTGGCGGGAGCGGCCTGTCTTGGTTCGAGGTTTCAAAGTGAGCATGTTTGGCTGGCCGTCACAAGAGGCTGGACAGAAAGACATACATACTTTGAAAAGTGCACATACAACCCACCCTCCTGTCATTCAGCAGCGGCCCGCACCCCGTCCTGACGCTTGCTCAGGAAAGGAGGAAGTAAGGAAAAAAAACAATGGTAATGATGAATTACCATTGTATTTTTCAGCTCCAGGACCTTTCAGTGGGGCGACGCTCCAACGGAGGAGCCGCCCATGGCAACTCAACGCTCCTGCACTTTTTTATTTAACAAATAAAGGACTAGAAGGCCCTCCCGCCGCCACGCCACCTCCCACAGTGCTAGCATTCACGTCGCGTACAGGTGTGAGATTTATCTGACATCCATTAACTTTCCACGCTCTTTAACAACTGTCCCAACAACGGTCGTTGTTACTTCATCAGTTTATCATTTAATGAACCAATCAAGAGTTCCCGATTTATAAATATTTGTGAAGGATCTAAAAGTCAATGCTTTGGATGCGAAGGTGGGTACGTGGTAAATCTAAAAAGACGGCCCTCTCTTCTCACCCAGGGGAAAGTTATTCTCCAGAAGCGAGGGTTCGCATAGACTGCGACCGTCCATACATCGCCTTCATCATTATGCAGTGCTCAGCTGCCTTATGAGCCTGACACGGATCTTACACTGGGGGCAAAGGGAGTCCAGCCCCATCTTTTATGGGATCATTGTTTTGCTGTAGGAACATACTTATATTGCGATCACTAGGGAGGTGCAGGGGAGCTGTATTAGATCCATGTTCTGCTGTAGACACAATGAACCCCCTAGAGAAAGCAGGAAGCAGCGGTAAGCGTCGACCAATCAGAAGAAAGGAAACTAGAGTGACTTCGGAGCCAACCAGTGGTAAGTAATAGTAAGTAATGGGGATGTTCAAAGCCCGTTTTAAAGATTTTTATTTTTTTTAAAGAGATTTCGCAAGCAGAGCGCAAGCAATGTGCAGGCGAAACCTACTACAATGTCAGTTTTGGAGCCATTTGTAGAACATCCAAGTCCAAATATGACCTCTGCACAAATTAACCTGTGCAAAAAGGACATCTTCCACCAGTGGCCAAGTCCAAATGTTGAAGCAATTCTGCGCCAACAGTAGTGCACTCAATGGAATCTGGCAATCTTGGAGCACAAATATTGGCTCAGGTGTAATCTATGTAGCCAGGCCCTGCGCCCTCTTGTTCCTTGCCGGCCTGCGGGACAGAATCAGGGCGTTCTCCGGACACGCAACGCCCATTCGGCTGAAAGGGCTTCAGCTCCGCCGCTCCCAGTCGTGTTCCATAGCCCAGGCTAAAGCTAAGCAGGCGTCTGTCTCCATCCAGTAAAGCCTAGGCGAAGTACGGCTAGAGAAGAGCGTGTCAGAAAAAACATTTTTAGGTCTCGCCTGACCCAGCGCATGCGCTAGTCTGGCGAGACTTATTGAGAGGGCTCCAAAAAGTGCTACCAGGCCAGCCTAGAGCTACAGTGCATGTGCGCGGGCGCGCGCGCCGCGCTTTACCGCAATTACTTTCACTTTCGCGGCCGCCTGGCATAGCCAATAGGTCTCGCTTTTGGGACCTTATAAGTATTTAGTTATGCAACTGTTGCATGGCTAAACACTTATAAGGTCCCAAAGGCGAGACCTATTGGCTATACCAATGCTTGTTTATTCTCCGACAGCTTATCTTGCTGCTTGCAGTGTGCTCATAAGAGGTGATGGAGGGTCACAGGGGTTTTACAACATCCAGGTAAAAAAAACCACAGTGGGGGTCTAATTCTGCAAGGCAGTGTGCTTTACTGATCACCCTTTGTTTTAAAGGGTGAAAATGCTTGCGCATTAACACTGGCATGTGAGACCGCATCTGCACTTTAAGGCGATTTCTGCCATCTTCCTGTGCTTCTAAGCAAACAAGGCAGAAATCCCAAACTGTATTGATTTGTAATTGCATTTATATAGTGCTTACGGCTCCTGTGAGAGGTAATAGGCGCTAAATAAAAGCTAAAAAGTGAAGAAAGAGATTTCTTTTAATGCAATGACCATCTAGCAGTCCAGATTTTTTGGTCAATAGCTAAGGGGGATGGGAGGAATTTGTGGTTTTGGTTCTAAAAGTGCCAAGTACGAACCAACTAAAACATAAGAACATGCAAAATGATGTTGGCAAAAGAGGGGTGGGGTGGATGGGTAGCAAAGAGGGCCCAAGGGTAGCAGTCCCAATCCTCTGGGTAAAATGTTCTTGGCTATCTGTTGTTTTTTATTTGTGCAGTGTTATATACAGCAAACTCAGACCAAAGGCATACGGGTGCTTTAGATGAGCACCAGCTTACATTACACAAAATCAGATGTGTTTTTTAGGCATGGGGAGATTAAGTGATTTGCCCAGGATCACAGATGTTAAGCGAACGCTGGGATTCAAACCTCGTTCCCCAGTTCCAAACTTGGCAGCTCAGGCCATGAGGCCACATCCTATCAGTTAGTATTGGTCAGTGATGAGCGGTGATCTCTGATATTGGTGGGGTGTAATACTGCCCAGGAGTTTGCCCATTTTTTTTCATAAAAATGTGCCTCACTTATACTCATTCCCGCTCACATTTAGATCCAGTTCAGCAATCAATTTGCGATGGGTTCATGTCACAAAGGGTGACGCAAACCTGCACAAAACGGCTTTTTTAATGTACCTTCCAGTGCGCTGGAAAGTTGCCTGAAAGTAACACAAAGCAGTGTAAATCACTGCTTTGGGTTATTTTGCATTAAGGGGGCATTCCATGGGTCGTACAGGGGCGTTCCCATGCAACCACCCATGGTTTTTGGCATAAAAACGTATCTACTAATAGTAGACAGTGCTTGGAAGCAGGCATTGAAAAGGAGAAATGGTTTTCCCTCTTTGCATGTGTACTGGACTGTAAAGCACAAATCTAAAGTACGAAAAGTTGTTTGTTAGTCAAAGCATAGAATTTTGTACTGGAAGTGCACCGTTCCAGTACAAAACCTATGTTAGACACCTTTGCACAATGACGCAAAGAGAAGTGTGAGGCGCTCAGTATCCTAACTGTGTGCCAGCATTAGGGAGAGAGCTGGATGGTTCCATATATTTGTAGATATGGTGCTTGCCTGCTCTCTCCCTCTCACGTGAAGCACAAACTTTAGGTGCTGCACTTTGTTTTGTAGCACTTTTGATAATCTGGGTCTTAGTCTCTTTTCCCTCACTCACTCACTCTAACTCACATTCTCTCACTCTCACACACACATGTACTCATACTCACTGACTCCTTTCATTTCTCACTTACTAACATACACACACACACTCACTAACTCTGGGCCCTGGTGCAACTGCACCTGCTGCACCCTGGATTCACTTCCACTCCCTCTCACAACCTCCAATCAATAGCACATTGTAACATACTCATACTCCTTCCTTCACTCACTCCCTCGTACTCACTTTCACTTATTCATGCACACTCCCAAACTCTGCTTCTCACTTTCACTCTCGGACACACTCAAACACACACACTTTCCCTAAACCCCAATCACTCACAAGCACACTCACAAGCACAAACGCATAGAGAGATAACATTTTTGTTTTACTTACCTGGCTTACTTAGCTGGCAACTTGGAGACTCCATGGCAGAAATCTGGTGCTGGGCATTAGAACCAACAAACCGTGAATCCCAACGAGGAGCCAGGTGGAGCAGCAAGGGCAGGACTGAAAAGGGGAGGACCCACCTCAATACCCCTCTCAGCTTCTTGATAGGCAGGGCCACTGGAATTATGTGTCAGGGAAAGGCCAAGTTATGTGGCAAAAAATGCAAATTATGCGGCGTAATGCGCCACATTTTATGAAAGTATCATTTCATTCTTTTTTCATTTTTACACTTTTTAATACTTTCTGGGCCTAGGTTGCATCTCTTTGGTACCAATTTAATGTTAATGTTATTGACATTTCTAGAGCGCAACTGTTACCCGAGGGTGTCCTGGCGCTAAAATAAAGTCCTACGGAGGCCTAACGAGGGAGGAGTAATGAATAACGATTAGACATTTAACATCTAAATATGGCAATAAGCAGCAGAAAGATGACCAGTCAACCTTTGCAAAGGGACTTCCGCTACGCAGCAACACGTCGCTGGGTTTTTAGTAACCTTTGAACCATTTAACCTAGAAACAAAATGTTTTTTTGTTAAAATCTGGAGATTATGCAGCAGATGATGGATTATGTGGCTAATACGGCAAAATCATGATTTTGCAAAAAACGTCACAGCTGCACAATTTCATACTTCCAGTGCGCTGTTGAGTGGACTGGAAGCGCAGGCCTATAAGAAGCTGGGATAGAGCCGAGGATCGTGCCGCTGCTGCACTTTGTGGCTTTTCATTGGCCTCAGGGATGCACTGATGTGCACCCTGACAGACCCATTTTAGGAGATATGCTGTGCCTGAGGCATGTGCAGTATGTCTGCTAAATAAAATGGATTGTGCAGTTCTAGGAAATCTCTTAATCACAATATGCCTGCAATTTAAATGTGTGAGATGCTAGTTTAAGTGTTTGTGTAACAAAAAGATATCTACCAACAGGGGTGTGATACAATGGCAACCAACCAGTGCCAATTATAGGAGAGACACATTTTGGGTCTTGAAAAAGATGGAATATTGAATAAAGCCATCGAAACGCGTTGACGCTGAAATCAACATAATCCGTTGGAAGAGGTTCTCCTAATGGGACAGAATTATATAAAAAGGCTTAGGATGAACTATTGAGAAAAGAACTCTGTGAGAACGGATGTGTTAATTAATGACAAAAAATATTGCCTTCTTTTGTCTCTCTGTCATTTGTTTGTTGCAGTTAAGTGTCTCAATAGAGGAGGTCATTATCAATTGTATGTGAAACTTGTATTACATGAATTGTGTTTTAAGATATTAGACAGTTCTATGTCTATTTTTATTGCATTGGTAATGTGTTTTTAATAAACTTTATGTAAATATTTTCGAAATATAGTGATTATTACGTTCTTTTGAAGTTGTGGTTTACGTTCTAACACATGGGCTCAAAATTTGGGGTGTGAACAGGACTGAACTTAATTGTTTAACTAATTATTATTGCCAAGGGATAATACATTTTCTCTACAAAAAGATGTAAGCCACCACTTGAGGAATACAATTTTGCATCATATTCCATCACCTGCCAGAACGGGCAATGCTGGGTTGCTCTCGGGTTAGGTCCATGCTATAGAAATACCTACACATACATGCTTTTACATTGTGAACAGGTGCCCAGCGTGTTATCTTATTAGGTCTCTGGACGCCCCTGCCTTTTGCGCTGTTAGTGAGCCCACCTCATGTTGTGACAGCTAGCAAGAAGCTCCCGCGACTTTCTTCATCTCGGTTTATTCTTCACACCTCAAGTCTACTTCTCAATGTCTGTGGGAGCACTTTATTGGGCACACTGGGAGATTCCCCCTCACACATCTTCTTGTTCCCTGAAAGCAGGTTATCCTTATGCAGTTCACGCTACTTTTAAACAGAAAAGACACTTCAGTGTTTTAATTTCTGACACGCACAGGACTCGCTTGGTACCAACCATCTTGCAGACATCCGATGCTCAATGCTCGCAGGACTGATGGGTGCTCTGAGCTCCAGCAGTGCTCAGTGTATGGGGGTTTGCCCGGTGCCCGCTATGGCCAGTCCGGCCCTGGAGTGCATTGGTGAAGACAAAAGATAGGACTTTCATTTGCTACTGCAGGAAAGAACAGGCATGGAAATATGGCTTTTCCATGAGTTAGCGCATTAAACCTGAACCTATTGGCCTTCCAAACGTGTATCCTAATTCACCAGTGATGCAGGAAAGAGACTGGTGAAATAAAGTGAAAAAGGTATCCTGACATTAGCATGAAAGTAAGAGGAGTAAACAAGATGGGAATGCAGTCAGGAAATACAGGGCTCACGGAACAGGTATGGTGGGCTAGCGGGGAATGTCCGCGGATCACGGGCCATCGTCTTTTCGTTTCTGATACCAGATGGTACCTCGCTGGAGGGGAGTAAAATGAAACTGGAGGCTTCAATTTGATGTTCTACTAATTAACCCATATACTTCCCTCTCAGTAAGGGAGGGTGCGGGACTAGAATTTGAGACCTACTGTGCGTGCCACGGGTCCGAAACAGGAGCCCACGTCATAAAACTGCATCATTAAACTGTTGCTCTGTTTGCTATGATTATACCTATGTGACATCACCTCTGACTCCCTGCTAGGGTGGCCGCTTCTGTCTGGGGTCAGTCATGGGGCAGCGCAAAAAGAAACGTATCTGCGGCTTCCACCAAGCATCAAGCAATTCAAAGTTTTAAAAATCTTTGAAATCTTAAACTAGCATGATTGCTGTGGTGCTGGCACTCAGCTGCAAAGAGGGGGTCGCTAACAAGAACAAGAAACCCACAAAGCTGAGCCAATGTACAAACAACATGAAAAACATCCAAAGAAAATGAAAACTCCGGGCCCCAGCCTTATATGGCAAAGGTGCACGAAAACCAAAGACATCCTCAGGAAAATTCCAAAAAGCAAAAGGCAAAATAGAAACTGCACGCTATGAAAAGAAAAATATGGGCCAGTGGCATTATTTGCAGATTACAAGCAAATTTAAAGGAGGCTTCGGTTTTAGAGGCATAAACACAAACATATCGGCCATGGCATGATACCAACACCAGGAGGAAAGGGGGATTCTGGGAGCTGAAACTGCCCAAAATTCTGGTAAAGAAATCAAGCGAGAGCAAAGGTCTTAAATGGCAGGAGGCGATGGGGAACGCATGGAGCGCGGGCTCTGAGTTGGCCACAACCGGATGGGCGGGTGGAAAAAAAGCAAATGGCCCCGCCACTGTGACTGGAGACAAGACCCCAGAGGAACTAAATCAGAATTGCATTTCATTTAGGGTCAATGTCTGAACTGACCAGAAAATTGAATGAGTGAGTTGAGCTGGGTCCAGGGGCTCAAATATCACAGGTCAGGGTGGCCTCTAATGGTTACTTTGCTGTCGTCACACCAGCACTTTGGAAACAAATGCACTTGGAGCGGACGCGCTCTCTGGAGGAGACGCGGGGCCACGTGGCCTTCTACATGTCGCTTTCAAGTGGTGCCACGAGGAGCTATTGCGGTTGACAGCCATGTTTAACTGACCCCAAGGAAACGTCAAAGGCGCATGTCTGCACAACTTGACGTGGGCGGCTCCAGAAAATGTCATTGATCAGTCTGTCGTTCTCAAATGCAAGTTACAAAGTATTTGTTTCAGGGCGATGGGATTTCAAGCAGCAAACCGGCCCAGTCCACTGGGATGTTGTTTTGTTGCACTGCCCAGTCCGCCAGGATGATGTGTTGTCGCGCTCACCACTTCACCAGAATGTTGTGTTGTTACGCTGCCCAGTTCACCAGAATGTTGTGTTGTTGCGCTGCCCAGTCCACCAGAATGTTATATTGTTGTGCTACCCAGTCCACCAGGATGTTGTGCTGTTGCGCTGCCCAGTCCACCAGGATGTTGTGCTGTTGCGCTGCCCAGTCCACCAGGATGTTGTGCTGTTGCGCTGCCCAGTCCACCAGGATGTTGTGCTGTTGCGCTGCCCAGTCCACCAGGATGTTATGCTGTTGCGCTGCCCAGTCCACCAGAATGTTGTGTTATTGCGCTGCCCAGTCCACCAGAATGTTGTGCTGTTGCGCTGCCCAGTCCACCAGGATGTTGTGCTGTTGCGCTGCCCAGTCCACCAGGATGTTGTGCTGTTGCGCTGCCCAGTCCACCAGGATGTTATGCTGTTGCGCTGCCCAGTCCACCAGAATGTTGTGTTATTGCGCTGCCCAGTCCACCAGAATGTTGTGCTGTTGCGCTGCCCAGTCCACCAGGATGTTGTGCTGTTGCGCTGCCCAGTTCACCAGGATGTTATGCTGTTGCGCTGCCCAGTCCACCAGAATGTTGTGCTGTTGCGCTGCCCAGTTCACCAGGATGTTGTGCTGTTGCGCTGCCCAGTCCACCAAGATGTTGTGCTGTTGCGCTGCCCAGTCCACCAGGATGTTGTGCTGTTGCGCTGCCCAGTCCACCAGGATGTTGTGCTGTTGCGCTGCCCAGTCCACCAGGATGTTGTGCTTTTGCGCTACCCAGTCCACCAGGATATTGGGTTGTGGTGCTGCCCAGTCCACCAGGATGTTGTGTTGTTGCACTTTCAATATAGTTACATAGGGGAGGGGCGGTCCTATTCAAGCGTTACACAACAGACAAATTTAGGCAAAACGGTATTACAGCATAATTATCATTTTTGTTGTGTACAGCACAAATTGATTTGATTGTCGTTGCTTAACATCACAGCATACCCTTCATAACAAAAATAAAAAAACTTTTGTTGGCGAAGGATGTGGCTCAACTGAGTTAAAACCAGGAAACTTAGTTGAGGAACAAAAAATCGTGTAGACAGCGCTCGCCATGTCATGCAGAAAATGGTATGGATGCTATAAAGCAACTTGATTCCAGAGCTGACTCAACGATCAGACAGAAGGGGCATTATTCCTACAATGTGGACAGCTCTTGACTCATATGCCCCTAATTCTAATTAATTATATTTACAATGAATACTTAGGTCACTTGATATTCTAGTGTCCCTTTATATTCTATTTATTGCTTGAACTATGTAATTATACATGTACAACATTACTGTATTATGTTTTCAATGGTACGATTTTCTTCGATATATATTTGTACTTTCTGTATTTTTCAACGTAAGTTTTATAATTCTATGTCTGTATAATAATTAATAAAACATTTTGAACAAGGGGGAGCATTCTTCACCAGGCCCTGCGCCTTTCACGGATGCGCACTCCTGCTGCAAAATGCATTTGTAGGTGCAGAAAGCAAAGCCTGCCCTAGTTATGAATGATGGGGCAGCGAAGACCGCTCGATTACCCCTTCTGATGTTGGTGTTTCGGATTTTACCCAAACCAGCAAACAATTCTGACAATCCTTCTTTCTTCTCTTCTATATTTAGGCTAAATCCAGCGAAATAACCTAGAAAGGACCTCTGAAAAACCTATGAATGATCCCAGAGTTCGTACAGATGAATGAGTGCAGGTAGGGGAGAGTAAGGGGCTGTAGCAACCTTGGAGTGGCGTGTGAGACAGAGGGAAAGGTGAGAGACCGTCGGGGTGCACACCAGAAGAGAGAGGCAGGGATGGGGGCGGGGGCGGGGGCGGGGGGTAGGGGTAGGGAGAGACTGCTTGAACACTGGTGGTAACTCCAAAGTCAAACTCTGTGTCCTGCCTTGCTGCGGGATACAGCTTGATCTGAGGCCTAGCGGCGCACCAGAAAATATAAAGCAGTGCTAGGTGTGCTACCAAATGGCCCTAACGACCTAGTCAAGGGCTTCAAAGTCACCCTGCTCCGTGTGACACTATCCACCAGTCCTAGCTATCTAGCCAACTGTGCTTTGCATTCTGGGACTTGTAGTTTAACGTGTTCACTTATAAGTCTAGGTCTAAGAGAGTGACAGTGTACATAGTACTGGTGGCGACCTGTGATTGGCCAAGTGAGTCATCCATGACAGCAATGGGACTACTAGTGACCACTGCACATTTTGCACCCGATCTTTCAGCTACCCCGGGTTTATTGCAGAAGGAAAAGCCAGGTCACAAACAGACGGAGAAAGAGACTGAGGGGGAAAAGAGAAACAGTTGTGAGGGAAAGAGAAACGGACACGAGGGAAAGAGAGCGAGCATGGACAGAGATCAAAGAGAGGGGGAGTTGAGAGAGGGGAGAGCAATAAAGGATAGTTAAATAGAAGGTGCGAGAGAGAAAGTGGGGCGAAAGGCAGCAGGACCAGGTTGAACTTTTTTGCCAGGACTGTTTTTGGTTATCTGTCACACCCTGTCAACGACCTCCCCCCCCCCCCCCCCCCCCCCCCCCGAAAACTTGAAGGCCACCGCCCTAGATCAAATATTCTCCTTTGGGTTAATATGCCAGTTACCTTTGTTTCAAGTCCTGACACAGGGCTAGCTAGTCAAGTAACAGAGAAACAGGCAGTGAAAATAGCCCAGCAGCCAATCATATTTAATCGTGTCTGTTAGAAGGTGGTTCTGACACTATGGGCCGCCCGGATTTTTCGCTTTTTGAGCACCTAATTATTGAGCTTTTACTGTGGGGAAGCCTCATAAGTTGGGACTCACCCACAGTGAACTCATAATGGTAGAGACTGCATGGGGATTTTACTGGTGCCCCCCTGGCTTAACCAGGCCACTGCGCAGCAGCTGGAGTAAGGGTCACCGGGTTGGTTACAAGCAGGCACATGTGTACATGCGTGTGAGGGCTGCGCACCTGTAATGGTAATTACTAGCCCACACCACCTCCCTTGAGTAAGCCTCAGACTGCTCCGCAACACTACCCTCTGAGAGTCAGGCGCTACAATTGGGTGTTTGGTTCCCAGTGAAGGACAAATGTTGTCATGTTACTTGTGCAGGCCTCACAGATGCTGCCTCGTTTTCCAGGCAACGTCCCTTTAAATTGTAGAAGGCAATATGTCTTTGTTGCAATCAAACGAAGTTATCAATATGGTAGATCCACGTAGTTGTTTATTGGTTGATGATAAGATGGTAGTTACATAGTAGATGAGTTAGATCAGGTATATATATGGTGATGTACAGTCCATATATGGTCCCACCAGGAACTGCATCTCTGCTGCTCAGCCCACTCTCTCCAACTGTCATACCTCCCAGTCAGGCAGGCACACCAACATTCCAATGGTCATCAGGCATTCCACTCACACACCCAAGCAGACTGGCTAAGCAGCAACACACGTAGATACAACAGTCTTATTATTGGCTCTCGCTTGATTCGGTAGTACCGTTACTAAGCATACCTGATCCTAAACTAGTTTTCTTTTTACAGGATTGCATTGAACCAAATTATGAAAATATTAAATAAACTGCAATGCCCAATGGTACATTTGGCAACAGTAATATGACTTTGAATACAGCACATCAAGCCACACTTCTGCTCTTTGTAAGTGCAGTAATTAAAAGATGTTTCTATTACTTAAAGTCGCAGCACTGCATTAACCGACACCAGATGGCTAAAAGGCTGAGCCAGCTTAGGATTCGAATCTGTAACCTGTACATCGCTGCACATCTCAGTCGTGAGTGTTTAACTCACTGAGGCATTTTGTCCGATTAAGTAATCTGTGCACTGACGGGGCCAAATGCGTCAAGAAGTGCGCAGTGCTCCACTGCTCTGACATGGCCAAAACAAAAGTACCTCTCCCAGAAATCAGACAATTTTCTGTCAACACAACTCTAAATCAGAGAGACGTTCCGTCACAGAGCTCGTCGGAAGCGGAAGTACTATCCTGCTTGCGTCATTTGTGCGCCTGCGCCATCGGATTTTTGAGACCGAGTAAAACGTGAGTCTTTCTGAACCCACGCTGACCATGGAGGCGCACCATACACTCCTACCTCACCCTGTATCTTTTGCACTATTAATGAGGGGGGGGGGGGGCCTGGAGTGTTTGACTCAGCAGCGAGACCAGACTTCTGCCCTGCAGCCTGTTTGAGGAAATCCGAAAAACCTGCAGCAGTAGAACACAGCCATGGCAGCGGGTGACGTGGGCAAGCGGTCCAGGGGTCAGGTTTCAAGGTATAATGCCGACTTTAAGCCACCAGCACCATATTGGCATACATACAACATGATAAAAGGTCAGAGCTGCCTCCCCGGTAGGGCACTGGCATAAGTCACAATGTTGAGGGAAAAGAACATCCAGTGTTAGGACAAATGTTGTGCAAACAGTACAGAAAGTATTTTAACCGGAGGGAGTACTCTCAAATTACACAACATCTCACGAAATGCCATCTTCCGAAAGCCTGGCATGAAAAACGGATCTTTTTAAAAAACGTCTGATGGTCACCTCTCGCTTTTCCTTTCCACTGTCTCTCTCCTTCCGTCCCATCCTCTGCCTTAAGTTTCTCTCTGAGCACATCCTCCCTCACGGGTTTTTTGCCTTGATCTCTGGTAATGTTTTTACGCAAACTGCCCCAACTCATTTTAAAGATAACAGCCTGTCCTTTTCTTAAAAGTGATGCTTTGCAACGTAATCTCTTCAAGCTCATCCGTTTACCCCACCAATAACCTGCATGAACTCCCATATGTAGCAAAAAAGGTTCACTTGGGTAAAAATCCATATTTAATTGTAAAGACAAGCCCCAACCACGGTGTTACGTTTTAAATTCTGAGTTTGCGATTCTCCAGACCAAGCTCTCTTGAACTATCCTGCCTACCGGTATAGATGTGACTCTTACACCTTGTAGTCCTCTGTCATATCTAACATTTCCTATACACTGATTTACACACGTATGATCGATAGTCTCTGTGTAATGTGTGTGTGATGTAAAGTGCTCGGACACCTTACACTGGTATGAGTGGCGCTATAAAACAAAAGAAATGCATGTCAGAGAGTGGTTCTGAAGATTTGAGGGGCACTGTTAAAGGGTGGTAGTGAGGGAATCTGTGGAGAAGGTTATTGGGGAACGCCAACAAGCATTGTCGCACCGGGCAACACCAGCTAAAGCCGCCCCTAGGACTAATCACTAACCTTGGGTGCCAGGTCGCTTCTACGCCTCATCATATGAATGCAATTACAATATTATATTAATGAGTCAACAGTGGTTTGAAAGGCTTCCCTAACAACTGGAGGGTCCTATACTGTTATTGGGGTCACCTTTAGTCCTATGTACCCTTACCTTTTTTTTCTCCCGCACAGACCCATTATCCCTTGGTAGTTCTTGTATTATCTGCTCACATGTTATATCAGGTTATATTTTGCTATGTTTAAGGGGGAGGATGCGCTGTGGCCTGTATCTTGTCAGGTTGCTGTCTCTTTAATCCTGTGGTGTCGTCAGGTGGAATATGGGGTGTCTGAGATTCCACCTGGTGACAGTTGAGAGAAGGTATTGAATTTGGAGGCTGTGACTGTGGCTGCTAATAAACACTTGAGTTAACAAGTGTCTGAGTTCTTGCTTCTTACCTTAATGCTTTTTGCATTCATTGTTCAGAGATCAGTCAGTGGTTTGGCCATGATAGTTAAGGACATGAATATAAGGGCCGATAGCAACCTATTTCAATGTCCACTTTTGATTACTACCGGGTCTGAGACCCGAAGGGACCAGGTCCACTTAAAGCCCCGATTATTCCATTAAATAAAGGCCAGAGCTGAGATCTTCTGACAATAAAACTAGACGCCGGGAATCAGTTTGAAAATGGGGAAGAACGACACAGGTAAATGTCCAGCTCGTTGCAGACTCCTTTAGAATTTCATGGGGGGGTCACATGACCTCTCATCCGGGTACTTACTGTCTCACAAAGTCATAGTACCACATCCTTCTTTGCCCAAATAGGAGGATTGGAGGCCACACATTAGGGGCATTTACAATTTTTACCGGCTGTCCGTTCAAACAAAAACATAAAAGCAGAGTGGGCATGCGCCATGATATAGTTCATCTCCTAAAATTTCAGGGCAACCATCGGATCAATCTCGATACACTTTACATTTTGTCCTAAAGTAAGAAGTGGTTCAATTGCATTTTAGCTGAGAGAGCGATCGTCCTCTAAAAGCCCCTGATAAGTATGTGACCCAAAACATGAGAACACGTAAAACGTAAGTCTGTGTCTTCGAATACACTTACAACAAGCACTGACGAAGCCAATAGGCCTCGCCTATGTGAGAGCTACTAGCTTTGCCAATATCTTTCAGCCATGTTGTACAGCAGCCTGGCTGCTGTTCAGCATGGATAAAAGTTAGTGGTGTGGCGTAGAGGAGAGCAGCATAGAGGAGAGTGGCTTAGAGTGTATTGGCGTAGAGTGGAGTGGCATAGAGTAGAGTGGCGTAGGGTCAAGTGGCGTAGACTAGAGGCATAGAGCTGGAGTGGAGTGGCATAGAGCAGAGTGGAACAGAGTAGTGTACAGTGCATATCATGGAGTGGCATAGAATGATGTGGAGTGGTGTAGAGTGGTGTTGCGCAGAGTGCAGTAGCACAGAGTGGCATAGACTGGAGTGGCGTACAGTGGAGTGGAGTGGCATACAATGTAGTAGAATGGCATAGAGTGGTGTAGAGTGGAATGGAGTTGTGTGGCACAGAGTAGCTAACACAAGAAAGGACGGGAAGCCTACGGGAGTTAAGGAATCAAAATATTGCAAATAAGAGTGACAACAAACACAGCCACTGGTATACTGTGGGCAGGTTGTAAGCCCACTAAATAGTAAACAATACATTTCGTAACAGTGCATGCGCTGTGTAGGTGAGACCTAAACATGGGTGTCCAAAAAGCCATAAACAAAAGAATGAATTCCCAAGTAACAAAGGCCAGTGCAAGAGTCACATATGTCCCCTGATGCACTGTGGGCAACCATATAAGCAATGCCAAAACTACTAGTCAGGGGCGGCTCGCAACTTAAAAAATGTGGTGGGGTGCGGAGCGCCGTAAAACTCATCGATATTTACTCCTCTCTCGGACGCTGACAATGAGCAGGAAAGGAAAGGCTTACTTCCTGCATTGCAATCCAACCAAGATTGGTTGGAGAAGGCTAACCCAGCGCTCATTTTGAGGCTGGGGGTCTGTGCCTGCAATCCCTCTGCTGTTTTATAGCGCTGGCATTGTGCAGGCTGAAGTGCGCCTGTCAGATTGGCCGACTTTACTCAGCCGGCCAATCTGACATGCCCACTGAGCAACTACGACGTCATACTGCAATCTGCAGGAACCTGCTTCGCCCCCACCATCCACTCGCTGCGGCCCGCAGCACACAGAATAATAAAATGGGAATGACCATTTTATTATTCTGTGTGTATCTGCTGCGCTCGCAGCAGGTGGGGTGGTGCACCTCCGCCTTAACGGAGGAGCCGCCACCGCTACTAGATGTTGAACCAAAGTACTGTGGCCATTAGATGAAACAATCTGTTAGCTCTGACTCAACACTTGGCCTCTATAATGAGACTGCCCACAAATGTGGTAATTATTATATAGCGCAACAGTGTTTTTTCTGTGCCACTATCACAGAATGCTGAGAGGGTCTGTTGAGTCCCCTTCTTGATTGCACGAGGGGAGAGTGGCTACTCCCAGTCGCCTCGCCTCGGCGCCACCCTGCACATAGTAGTGCAAGTAGAAGGAGTCAAGGTTCTCCGATAGGGAGTTTCATGCAGGAGGCTACGATCTTGTAGCTCCTGGCTATACTGAAGATCCACAAGTAGATGAACAGCAAGACTCCAAGCACCCGTGACATCATGAAGGAGGAAAAGCCAGACAAGGCGAATCAGAAGAAACCCAGGAGTGTCTCTGGGTACTAAGGGGGAAAAAATCAGGGGCAAAAACAGTAGCATATGGGCAATGAAAAATAAGGCATCCCTCACTTGTATATCTACATAATATATGATTTAACCAGGAAATGACATCACAACAAAAATCGTTTTTATTTGAATTGAGAATCTTGGATAGGTTTCCCTGGAGACACCACCATCTTGGAACGGGCTGATGATTATTGTGATCCATGCCCTCCCTTCTGCAAGGGAGAAGAAGCCCAAACTTGACATCCTTCATTCTGACTTCTGCTGTTCCCGCCCAGTGGTCCTCACAACTCACGAAACACATCTCCACCGGACTGCTAGAGCAGAAACCTCACTGCGGTCTGCGCGACACACGCCGCTTGCATGCCCATAACTTCTAAGTTCTGAAAACTATCGGCATTCTCGATGTACCTGCTGCGCGGATACTTTTCCACAGCGAGCTATCCAAAGCAAGGTAATACTGTGCTGGCCACTTCACTAGCAATTATTTGTAATGCGCATGTTCACCCGGAGGTATCTTGGCGCTGCTTAACAGATGTTTATTGTTACCCAACTCAATGGTACTCATTTTATCGACCTCATATGGATGAAAGGCTGAGTGGACCCGCCGGGATTTGAACCTGTGACCATGAGGTAGAACACAGGCGCCTCTAGTGGATGCATTAGTCCACTGAGCCACCACACCCGGCAATCGACCACATAGCTACCTATGAGACCAACCTGCCCCCTCATCTCACAGCTGCTGGTGCGTTAAACAGCTGCCTCCTGGGGCCTTGCTCTGTAACTGGCCAAATTTTCACCCACCAAAGGACAACGAAAGGGGCATCGAGCCTACCGTACACTATTTAAGATTATATTACACATCTGTATGATGGTGACGTCACTGCAAAGCACACATTGGCAGGTACTTAATCAGGGCAAAAGTCCTAAAAAATGAAGTGGGGGGACGCTGACGTCACAACAGGAAGTGACGTCACGAAATGTGGCTGACACCATCAGACTCATTGCCTCCCCTCCCTCACCCCTTAGATGTGATTGCATCAGAGAAGTCAGCGCGTGAGCAGTGTGAGGCCAAAGAGTGAATGTGTGGCTCCATTGGCTCCAGTTATCCAGCTCCCTGTAAAATAAGTGGGGGGACGCCGTCCACCCGCGTGGTACCCCGACTACCCGCGTGGTAGCCCGATTCGAGCCCTGTACTTAATTAAAGACATTATTATTGCTATTAAAACTGTTATTAGCACAACTCACCTTGCTGACTCAGCAAAAGCTGCCAATATGCACAAAGAAATATATTCAATGTATGACCGACCATTTTAAAATGATGTATTATTTGGGGTTTGCAACGCATTAAAAAGGCAAAGAAACCAGAGTTCACAGAACATATATGCAAACAATATGTTCACATCTAGAAAAAAGTACCTTACGTAATTCGTAATGGAGTGGGAATGTTTTAATATTAATAAGGAAGACAAAGAAATCTTCAAACTGAAGACAACCCGGATGCAAACATAAATAAAAAGAACAGAAATGATCTAAGGTTGAAACACAACAAGAGGTGCGCGCGGCTGGCTGTGAGGCACAGGACGCTAAAAGCTTCCGGGGCCGATAGGCATCAAGCCGCGGAAGCGGAGCGCAGAGCCGACCGGGCCGCGGTTATAAGAAACATTTGGATCGCTATAAAAGATGATATCTTTGCAGCCCTTCTGTCGGTGGTCAAACAGGAGTAACTGTATATCGTAAATAAAAATCAGCGCTTGAGTATTGGTAATCCGGAGTTAATTCCCCCCACAATCTCTGAAAATTAAATGGAGCCGCTCGAGATCGCCCAGGCATGAATATTTACCAAACTCGGGCTTTACCGCTCTCGATCTGGCTTCAATTTTGCAAATTAAAAAGGATGCCGCGTATACGCGGGGCTTAGGGCCCAGCGCCCCGGTGCCGGGCGGCGCCCATGGCTGGCATTAAGTGATCTAGTTACTCCTATGTGGCGTCCATTTCGTGGATTTTTTTAAAAAAAACTTCTTAGACGGTTCCAACATGGCTGCAAAAATGGAGGCGGGAGAACACGAATCTGGCCTCCATATTCAAACACGGGGCAGACAATTTAGCTTAAAAAGCCATGTTGTTGGTAGCGCTGGCAGATGTTTACATATTTGGGCAGACAATGCTCCCTTCCTCACCTAGCAAAGAGACCTAGGAATTACAAGGCATGGTATAAAACTGCAATATAGAAGCACACAATTGCTATTCGGTTAGTACCACCACAAAGTCTGTAGGGCTGGGTCAGAGTCAGTTGTATGTCAAGCTATGCTGTCAACCCCCTGGTTATGCCCCAGACATACTGATCGAAGCCCAGTTAGCACATTTCCCAATAGGTCTGTCTGTCCACTACTTGCAGTCCTGTGGTGAATCATTAAATATATTTTGGAGGAAGTGTGGATATTAAGAAAATGGATAGTAAAACCTAGAAATTATTACATTTCCTCCTGCAGCAGTCTGCACGTTTCCCCATTCTTGGTGGTTATGTATATTTTATGACACATTCATTTACACACATAAACAGATAATTTGTTCACATACAAAAAGCTGGTTTTGATTTTTTTTCACAGATGAAAAAAGTTTACGCTGTGCAGGCTTACCTTACATGGGTTCAGGGCCCAGAGACCGGGAGATAGACTGAGACGAGTGGGATAGACGACAGACAGCTCATATTCCCCCTCTCTGATGACACTCCCAGCCCCCAAGTGAAGTTGATCAGTTGCATTCAGAAGATGTCCTCTGGGTGAAGTTCAACTGCCTAAAGCTCAACTCGGATAAAATGAGGTGGTGCTCCTCTGAAAAGACACCTCACTCAGGCCCTCGGCCTGGAGGCCATCGGAACTAGGGCCCAGCCCGTCAGACCATGCTAGGAACCTAGAGGCCATAACCCACAGCCACATCTTGATGTCCAGCCATGGTAACTCGATTGCCTCCTCCAATTTCTACACCCTCAGGAAAATCTTCTGATAGCTCACTCCAAGCACCTGTTGTACACTCCCCAAGCGCTAATCGCCAGCAAGCGAGACTACAGAAACACACTTTAAGTGGGAATCTCAGCTTAACTCACCAAGAGACTCCAAGTCACCCGGGACGCAGCAGTCAGACTCACACTCAACCTTCTACCACGCACCCAGCTATCCACTCATCTCAAAGACCTCCGTTGGCCCCCATCCACAAATACGCTCTTTTCAAACTTCTCATGCACACATACAAAGCACTGCACAACCTAGGAACAAACACAACAGCTTACACACCCGGCATGACACCCTCACTCTACCAGCCTTCTGCTTACCTCTGCCCTGCACATTTGAAGAACCAGAGCCGGCGGCCGCACCTTTTAGTACCTGGCTTCCAAAGCCTGGAACAATCTCCCCCCCTCCTCAGAGCCACCAACACATCCTAGAATTCCAAAGGAAACTGAAAACCTGGCTCTTACACTAGGCCCCAGAATAGGCAGTATCCCTTTCTCTAAGCGCCAGGACACCCACCTGGGTGAGCTGCACACTCTACAAGTAAACATAGCATAACAGAGGATTTCTGCCAAGGTTTGTGCTTTTTCAGGGAGTTGCTTGTGCTGCAAAATTTATTTACAATCAAAAATTAGGGCTACTGTTCCTAAAGAGATAGAGGAGATATCGACAGGTTGTGCAGGACTCGGGCATATGCACGGTGGCAGTCAACAGGACAGTTTCATGTTGCCCTCACACATCCCAAAGGGATGTCATGCTTCATCATAGGGCTATTGCTCCTCGTTGTGCCGGCACTGCAATGCCCAACGGGTTCCCCAAAGGGTCACTTTGGCAGAGATCTTTTATTGGTATGCCGTATGATGAATGCAAGGTAGAGTCTAGGTGGGCTGGTATCTCATGTGTGATGATGTGGGTTAAAACTGGTCAGGGAGGCCACCAACTACTTTTAATAACTGGACCCCCCTGTCAGACTGAAAACCTTTATAGGTAAATGCTACCAATGGGGTCATAAAGTACCCTGGTAGTCTGATGTGAGTTCCCTCTTTAGGGTCCAACTCTAGTCAGTCAACATGTTTCGCGCCCCTACTGGTCAGGAGGATCCCTGGTGCTTCATCAGGACAGGAATAGTGAGTGAATCTTCCTATACCACAAATGTGTCAAAAGTGTTGCCCTTTGAGTGGTACCTACCTTCTGATGTTAGCTTTCCAACCTCCAACTGGAGATAAGGGTGTGGCAGAGGTGCCACGCTCAGTCATGGCTAAAGGTTTCTGAATGCGATCTGGTCGTCGCACCTACCTTCGTCCTCTGCTTCCCCCAAATTTATTTATTCATATACAAATTTATTTATACATATTGAAGCAAGCCAGCAATTTATTAATGATGGAACCGCTAACATGGTTACACCACTAGATGACACCAGATGCTAAAGAAGTTGTGTTTTCTTCTTCCCTGGCGGACATTTGTTTTAAAATATAGAAACAGGTGCTCGTGCAAAGTGGGCAACGAATGCAACATTTAGCCAAGGCCCCCTAAAAACTCCTGACAGATGTAAATTATGAATTATCCAAGTATAAGTGGGCAAAAGATGGGAAAGAGAAAGGGATGAGCTGCAAAATCCTCTCATTTGCATGAAAGACAGCCAATGCAAATGAGGTTTGCGCTCCCAAAGGGGCCAGTCCGGCAAGATGTTCGCTGAGTCACAAACCAGAAGCAAATTATAAGTTGCAGCATGTTCCAAAGATAACAGTGGTAAACGGGAAGGGAGTACATGATCATTTTAATACATATTTTCTAACAGAGGAGCAATTCCTCCAATGTTTTTGTAAGCGTCTGAGTGTACAAGGAAAATCCAGCTTTCTTTCCACTATGTATGGCCATGAAGATATTTTGTAAGGAGCTCTGTCTGTGCCTGTTGGCAAACCGTTTTATTCTTGTAACATTCACATACATTTCTATAGGTGTTTTGCACCAACCCAAGCACAATTTACTCTGATGGAAATGTTTTAGACTCGCCTCACAGCATCTTTTCGTGACTGGCCAACAGGGTGGGACTGGGGGGGGTCAAAAGCAGGCCTTTGTGAAAATGTCCTAACACAGTGGCGCCTGGCATGTACAGAGGGTGGTGAGGCAGAAAAGAAAAAAAAAGACTTATCTGCAACATGCAGTGTGACGTCCTCCTCCCACGGGTGTCTTCTGGAAGCTCCGGATGCAGGAAACTGCACTACCCAATCCTGACATTGCTCTCAAGCTCTTAACCAGCATGACAGAAGCGTTAGGATTGGAGGGAGCGGCCTCTCTCGGCGCTCTTAAGAGCGATCGAGGTCTGCACTTTTTCTAACCCAGCTGTCTAAGACATGAAGCCCCCATGCCTGCTGCAGTTAACCTCGGAAAGCTGGACAAGGCGATGGGGGCACCAGCAGCGGCCCGGAGTTATCAAAACCGGCCTCTCATGGCTCCAGCCCACTGGGGAAATGCCCAATGGAATTAAAGGCCAGACCCACCCTGCCAGCCAAAGGTCCACCTTGTGGCTGGAGAACTGTATGTAGGTAAAATAAAGGTGAATCTGTTCCACTTTGGACTCATTTACTTACAATCTGTTTCCAAGACTTCAGCCTAAACCTTGGGAATTGTTTTTGCAAAATAGGCACAGTCAGGGTCTGCATTTGTTTTGTCTCTGAAGTAGAGAAATGATCTTGCCAGCTGGTGGTCAGTTGGTGTATCAGGAGTTCAAGGATGCCTCTGATTTATCTGCATGAGTACCTTGCGTCTCACAGACGCACTAAAGGATATAAAAAACACAAACACATATACTAGCAGAGTCAGTGGCTTGAGCTGCACTATTAAGAACACCTCAAGTGAATTCATAACAAGCATTGGCAAAGCCAATAGGTCATGCCTATGCAAGAGATATTGGCTTTGCCAATGTGTTTTAGCCATGTTGTACACCAATGTGGCTGCTGTTCAGCATGGCTAAAAGTAAGCAGCGTAGAGCGGAGGATCACAGAGTCAGTGGCATAGAGTGGAGTGTCATAGAGAAGAGTAGGGTTACATAGAGTAGAGCAGAGAGGCATAGAGTAGAGACAAGTAGAACAGAATAGAGTGGCAAACAGTGATGGAGTGTGGAGTAGAGTGGAGTGGCAAAGAGTGGAGTAGAGTGGCAAAGAGTAGAGTAGCGAAGAGTGGTGTAGAGTGGCGAAGAGCGGTGAAGAGTGAAGTGGCGAACAGTTGGATGGCGAAGAGTGGAGTAGAGAGGCAAAGAGTGGTGCAGAGTGGCGAAGGGTGGTGTAGAGTGGGGAAGAGTGGCGAAGGGTGGTGTCGAGTGGCGAAGAGTGGAGCAGAGTGGTGAAAAATGGTGTAGAGTGGCGAAGAGTGGAGCAGAGTGGCGAAGAGTGGAGCAGAGTGGCGAAGAGTGGAGCAGAGTGGCGAAGAGTGGAGCAGAGTGGCGAAGAGTGGAGCAGAGTGGCGAAGAGTGGAGCAGAGTGGCGAAGAGTGGAGCAGAGTGGCGAAGAGTGGAGTAGAGAGGAAAACAGTGGCGGAGTAGAGCAATAAAGTGGCGAAGAGTAGTGCAGAGTAGAGTCATAGGGTGGAGTAGAGGGGCACAGAGTTGAGCAGCATATAGTGACAGAGTGGAGTAGAGTGGCCAAGCGTTGAGTAGAGTGGCAATGAGTGGAGTAGAGTGGCAATGAGTGGAGTAGAGTGGCAAAGAGTAGGGTCAAGTGGCAAAGAGTAGAGTTGAGTGGCGTAGAGTTGAGTGGCAAAGAGTGGAGTAGAGTGGCAAAGAGTGGGGTAAAGTAGAGTGCAGTGGAGTAGAGGAGAGTATAGAGCCAAAGACTGGAGCAGAGTGGCGAAGAGTACAGTGGAGTGGAGTGTCAAAGAGTAGAGTATCAAAGAGTGGAAATGAGTGTCAAAGAGTGGAGTCGAGTGGCAAAGAGTGGAGTTGAGTGGCAAAGAGTGGAGTCAAGTGGCAAAGATTGGAGTCGAGTGGCAAAGATTGGAGTCAAGTGGCAAAGAGTGGAGTAGAGTGGCGAAGATTGGAGTAAGTGGCAAAGATTGGCGTAAGTGGCAAAGATTGGCGTAAGTGGCAATGAGTGAAGTAGAGTGGCATAGAGTAGAGTGTCGTGCAGTGGTGCAGAGCGTAGTAGAGTCATAGAGTGGAGCAGAGTCATGGAGTGGAGGGGTCTAAAGTGGCCTAGAGTGAAGTGCTGCAGAGTGGCATACTGAGGAATAGAATAGTGTGGAATAGAATGGAGTAGAGTGGCAAAGAGTAAAGTAAAGAGTGGAATAATGGCATAGGCTGAAGTAGTGAAGTAGAGTGTCCTGGAGAGGCATAGAGTGATGTGGAGTGGAGTGATGAAGAGTGGAGTGGCGTAGAGTTGCCTATAGTGAAGTGGTATAGAGCGGAGTGGCGTATAGTGGCATAGATTGGAGTTGAGTGGTGATGAGAGAAGTAGAATGGAGTAGAGTTGTGCAGAGTGAAGTGGAGTGTCATGGACTGAAGTGTCTTGGAGTGGAGTGGAGTGGAGTGGCGTAGAGGTGAGTGGCATAAAGTGTGTTAGAGTCAGCGTAGAGTGGTATAAAGAGGAGTAGAGTTGTAGAGTGAAGTAGAGTAGTGTAGTGTGTCACTGAGTGGAGTAAAGTAGAGTGGTGTAGAGTGTTTTAGAGTTGAGTGGCATAGAGTGTCTTAGATTGGAGTGTCGCAGAGAGGAGTAAGGCGGCGTAGAGTGGAGTAGGGTGGGTAGAGTCGCAGGGCATAGAGTGGCGTTGAGTGGAGTAATGTGGCATGGAATGTTGTAGAGTGGAGAAGAGTGGCGTGGAATGGAGTGGCGTGGTGTAGAGTGGCGTAGAGTGGAAGGGGGTAGAGTGGAGTGGGGAAGAGTGGATTGGGGTGGAGTGGTGTAGATTGGAGTAGAGTGGCCTAGAGTGTAGTGGCATAGAGTGCTGTGGAGTGTCGTAGAGAGTTGTGTTAAAGGGACGAGTAGGGTGTCAGAGTGTGGTGGAATGGAGTGTCGTAGAGTGGAGTGGCATAGAGTAGTGTGTAGTGGAGTGTCGTAGAGTGCTGTGTCGTAGAGACTAGTAGGGTGTCATAGAGTGTGGTGGAATGGAGTGTCGTAAAGTGGAGTAGAGTGTCGTAGAGTGGAGTGGCATAGTGTAGAGTATGCATGGTGTGATAGTGCACTGCCATTAAAGACAACACATTTTCAATTGAAATAACCATTACATTTGCACATACAGTTTTCCTAATAAACAACAACGTGCAGAAACTGCATTACCTAGTGTACTGATTAGTTTTGATCGTATTAAAATATTTGATTTCACCACACTTCCAAATATTACAAAAAATTTGCCTAATTTCTGCTTTCCTAATTCTGATATATTTGCAAAGTTCGTACAGGCATTGAAATGTTGTTCTGTGCTAGAAAATAACCTTTTCCTTCCCAGTATCAGCAAGAATGTCACATAAATCTTCTCACTTTGAAGTCAGAGAAAGAAAGTAAACACCAAGCTCCCTTAGAAGACAGAGCCTGACATTTGACTTCTGTCTTTGAACGCACAGCAAATGTGATAAAGATAAAACACAATCTAAAGGCCCAATTCCAGAAAGTGAAGACTCGTGGAAGAATACAAGGAGAAATGGTATACAAGCTAAGGTCTTCAGGAGGGACGAAGACCTGCTGGACAGCCTAAATCAACAAGCATTGGCATAGCCAATAGGTCTCGCTTTTGGGACCTTATAAGTATTTAGTTATGCAGCACCATATCCTTGGTGCAACAACACCAATTGTTGCTTTGCTAAACACTTATAAGGTCCCAAAGGCGAGACCTATTGGTTATGCCAATGCTTGTTTTTTCCTGTAGCCAATATATTGCTTTAGATTGATGAGGGACCAGAATCATCCCCAAGAATAATGTTTTGCAAAAATCATGACAAAAAAGAGCATGGGCAAAGCAGAAATGCTGGTGGACAATGCCAGACCAATTGGCTTTGATAGTGCTCGTAATTAATATTGTATATAGATGAGATGTGGAGACAGTTTATAAAAGCACCCTTTCCTGCACGTTGCAAGCCGGCAGGACGCACCCTTCTTCCTCCTGCCGTGCTTGCCTCCGGGAAACCCGTCTTCAAGCATGACGAAGGAAGACAGCGCTGGGTGAGCCATTCAGGGGTCCAGAAGGGAGAGGGGCAAAGACAATCAACGGGGCAGGTTTAATTCTGCTTTAACAAGTGAATGGGGTAGCAGTGGCTACTGCAGAGTGTGAGCTCACCTCCACGTGACTTGTATGAAAAACATAAAAACGTGTGGGCTGGACAGCTGGTGCAATTGTGCTTGTCGTCGGACTTTACTAGAGTACGAGGCGGCTGATGCAATCTACTGTTAAGAGGCAACAGCCGCAACACTATATAACGTGTATTCGATTTCCTTACCCGCTTGTATAGGGCTTTACGTAGGGACTAAATGCATTTCATGGGAGAGTTGTAAATACTTGTCAGCTGATTCAATCTGCGATCATTAAGAATCGGTGCTACATACAGTGTACTCTATAACTATTAACAAGCTCTCCGCTCGGACAATATGCATTTCTGAGTGGAGATGCGAGCACTGAGGAGCAAATGTAATTGAGATTGCGGTGGGGGAGGAGCGTGAAGCAAGCAAGATGGAGAGGCGGAGCAAGGCGCGCGCGAAGGCTGAAGAAAGTGGGCGAAGTAACAGCAAGAAGAGCCTTCTCTGTGAAGCGAATTTGCACATTGCCCGCGAGACGCGATATGTAGTGGGGGAGGGGGAGAAGCAAGAGCAGTGTGCGCGCAGCCGCGAAAGTGATCGCGATCAAGCGCGGCGAGCCATGCGCTTAATGAGCATGACGAGAAAAGCCATATGGCGCCTCTGCTCGTAAGCGCGCGCCCGTGCACATGCACGCAAGCTGTAGGCCGGCCATGGTAGCATTTTTTGAAGCCCTTACTAAAAGTCTCGCCAGACCAGTGTATGTGCTGGGTCAGGCCAGACCTAAAAAAAAGCCAGCAAATAGAAAGCCAGAAAATGTGAGTTAGAAACGACAAACCCAATGGAAAGCCCTTTGCGGAATGTATTCCCTGGGAAGCGTTCAGAATACCTAGAAGACGTTTTTTCGCAACCAGACAGTGCAACTTTCTTGTAGGCTTCGACCTAAAAACACACAGAGGAGGAACAAGCATATGTGCCTTCAAGAAATTCAAGTCAATAGGTCAGATGTTGTACAGCATGAAGGAAAGTTTTTTTTTTTTTTTTTTAAAGGAATAAAAAATAAGTACGATGACATGGTCGGTTGTTTTTTTGTTAATGTTAAGGGGTTCCAGTAGCATTGTTTAGAAGGGGAGCAACATGAAGGCAAGTTAAGGTGTGGGGGCGCAAAAGCATGAAGACACAAACTAGAGCAACATGAGTTTGGGAGCACAGAAGGGCACAAGTGAGAAAGGGCAACATGAGCGAGGGTGTGGGAATTTTAAATGTTAATAGCAGCTTCTGGTAGAGAGTCAGTGAGGGCAACATGAGTGAGATCAGGGAAGTCACAGAAGACACAGAAGCATGTATGGATGGCTAAGGGCAACATGGGGAAGCCGAGAAGCACACAGGCCAGAGAGGGGAAAAATGTGCACGGGATGGGCCCAGAAGCCCACAAGTGAGAAAGCGATGTGGAGTAGGGAGGACAGCAGCTCACAGGTACAGTTAGGGTGGGCGACAAAAGCACATGGTTTAGTGAGAACGACAGAGAGCTGGGGAGGAGATGTAGCACATGAGCAAGACAGCTTGCGATCAAAATCACCCTCACTTAAGTGCTTCAACAAAAAGAAGAAATGAGCTCCCAAAAGGTAAGTAGTAAAAAGACACAAGTACTTGGGACATGCTCCAGGGGAGGGCCAAAAACAAGAAGAGGAAGTGAAGCCCACAAGCGCTCACAAATGAGAAACAAGCAAATGAGAGTGACAGTGAAGCCAACCAATGGTAAACAATGAGTGGGCTTTAAGCTCACTGTAAGCTCACCAAATATCTTGCAAGCAACAGCACGTGTTGTCTCAGGCAACACCTAAAACAAAGGGCCCGGTTTAGAGTCTGCCGGTCTTGGACCACCAGACTCGCTGTGGCAGTCCTGCAACCACCTCATTACGAGGCGGCTTTTAGGACTAACCACTGCATGGCCGGCTGCACCAGGGAACCGCCGTTCCCTGCCGGTGGTGCGGCCCAGAGGGCCTATTTAATATGCCAGGCTGGACCGCCACGGTCGGCCGAGTATATGATGAATTTCCCCTCCGTGAGCCTTTTCATGACGCCTTTTCATGGCAGGCTCACAGCCATAAAAAGTCTGGCGGAGGGAAACAAAGGGGGCCCCATGCCCCCGCCGCCATTTGTAGGCATTCAGGGGCACTACATATGCCCCCCTGTTTGCATGCAGCCCAAGTTCACAGTCCATGCAGTCTGGAACTTCTTTTGCGTTCCCATTGCGGTGCCCATTTTCAGTGGGAACGCCAAAGAAAAGACAGGAAAAGCCCGCCAGACAAAAATTGTACTCGTTATCTGGCTGGCCGTCCCTGCCAGGTTTTGGTGGTGCTGAGAAGGCCCAGAGCCGGCCCAACAAAGCCAAAGTCATAATCGGCCACAAAGTCATTTTGTTCTTTAATATACAAAAAGTAGAAAGAATAAATGAATAAGGTATTGTGTGTAGCATACAGCTGAATACTGCATTAAGGGTATAGCTATCACTGGTGCAGCATGTGCAGTTGCACCGAGGCCCATAAGTCTGGGGTGTCCAATAGACTCTGAACACTGCTGTATTTCAATACCCATTTCTCTTGCTTGCCCTATGGCCCTTGGCAACTTGCTATGCGATGTACTATGTCCCATGCAGGTGCTTCTAAACGGAAGAAATGGAGCACAAAATGTTCAGAAAGGTAAGGGTTTTTTGTATTTTTTTCTTTCAAAGAAGCGACCCACGCTATTGGGATACCTGGACCAACCACTAACCTCAACGCCAGGAAGGTACAAAAGTTATATTATGCTACAGGTAGTTTTGTTGATCCACAGTGATATTTCCTGGATCTTATGCGACATCCTAATCTGCTGCATAATAATAGGAATTAGCACAGCCATTTAGGCAGAAAAAAGAAGAGATTTAAGGCCACAACAAAAAGCATACTTCTCTGAGATTATTCTATATTAAGGAGTGAGAAGTTCTATAGCTGTGCTGTCTTGCAAGGAGAAGGCAAGGACTTTCTTGACTTTTGATATAAATTAATGGATACAAGTGCATTGCATTCCATTCTAGCATGTACACGTTATTACAAACATGGCTAAAGTCATGCAAATTAATTTTAGCCTTGACCCAGGATAGTCTATCCTGCCTTGTTAAGCCATGCGCTACTTTCCTTTTTGCAATGTTTTGTGCATGCCTCATAACTATTCCTCTCAATAATACCAGTTGAGACATTGTCGTTTGTTTATATTAAACTGGATTTTAGCGTTAGATATCGGAGGACACTAGGATTATCACAGTTCATACCCCCCCACACACACACACAGCCATCAGAACCTGTTAGGTGTGTTTGAAGACTTTTGCCATCTTAAAACATGCCCATCGTGGGTAGGTTTGGTCCTGGGAACTTTTACCCCATTGGTTAGGGCGTGTCAAGGGGTCATTCCCGCCCGCTAACAAGTTCCAGGCATAAATATGGCACCTAAGGTCACCCACTTGAGAACAATACTAGACCTGAGAATGGACAGAATTGGACTGGACCTGCTTTGGGTGAGGAGCCCTGAATGATTGGACCTGCTCCACCTTGTACCCAGGACAAAGTGGACTCTGAGGGACAACAGGCTGGCCTCCTGTTCAAGCCACAGTCATAAAACAAGCTACAAGAGGCCATTTCCTTCAACTGGCCAGCTGACCAGTCAGACGTGGACCTGGACTGAACTGAGCGGTTGGCCTCTCCCCAATACTCTGTTTCCCCAAGTGCCTCCCCTGAGTTCTTGGGGGCTATAGAAGTGGACTCCTGTGGTGGATTGGGACTTAAAGGACTAAAGTCAGAGATATCATATTTGCCCATGATGAACCTGGAGCGTGTATCTGTCCCATGCTTCATTGTGGTCAGCCTCAATTGGCACCTAGGACCTGGTGTCACTTGAACACTCACTATCATTGGCACTTTGTGCTTCTTTGCACTATTCCTAATTAAAACTTTCAAAACTCATATTTCATCTTCTCCTTATTGGATTTTTGTCATTATGATCTTATTTTTTGTTCTTAAATTGTACTTCATATTTGTAACGCTGTTTGCAATTTTTTATTGTTTTGCATTTTTACTTTTTTACTGTTTTAGTACTGCATAAAAATACTTTATACATTGCCTTAAGTGAAGCCTGTCTGCTCTGTGCCATGGGAACTTCATTGATTATGTGAATTAAATATTTAATTGGTAATTATATATTTTTACTTGATTATTTGTTATGCAAATTATTTGTTGTATTTTAAAAAATAGTTAATTTATTGATCAGTGTGTTTAATAAGAAACTGTATAAAATGTATAATTTATTTTGGTTTAAATAGATTTATTTTATTACATTAGTGATGCTATTATTGTTTTATTTACAATGTATTATATTTTTGTGGGGTTGTGGATTTTTGTGGGGAACTGGAGAGGTAAGTGTATTTATTTTAAATGCATTTATTTTGTTTTTTCAAATGTTTTATTTTTTACATTTAATTGTATTTACGTAGCATATATTTATAATTGTATTTCTTTTTTTAATATTGTTGTGTTCTTAGGAATTTAAAAGGTTGTTTAAATAATAAATTATGTGTAAACATTTCTAAGTCCACTTCTTTCCATGTTCTTGCTCGCGTCAAAGTGGGCATAGTGAATGTAGCCCCACTTATGTCCAACACTTTCCATACTGCTGCTTCGTTTGGAGTGGGAATGATAAATGAAACCCCTTCGAAGTGCAACCCTTATCCTGCTTTGTTTATGTTGGAGTGGGAATGGTATATCTGACCCCTGCGAAGTCGACCAGTTTCCCTACTGTTGCTTAGACCAGTGTGGAAATAATAAATCTGACAGTTCCAAAGTCCAACACTTTCCCTACCGTTGTTTAGATTGAAGTGGGAATAGTAAGTCCAACACTTTTGTTCTATTGTTGCTTAAATTGGAGTCAGATTAGTAAATCCGACTCCTTTGCTAATGTTGTATATTTGTAATTGTTGTTATTTTAACATTTGTAATATTTATATTAATTTTTAAAATATCTTTGTACTATAATTTCACGAATTTAAAGTTACTAAAGACGCAATAACATGTGTTGCCGCGCAGTGGAAGGCACTTTTGCAAATGTTAACTGGTCACCTTTCTGTTGCTTGTTGCTATATTTTGGGTGTTACACTGGTACTAATGAGGTGCAACCAATGCCAGCACAGTGTTAACAAGTGTAAAAAATGCTGCATAATTAGCATTTTCTTGCCGCATAATTTACTCAACCCTGCCGCATAATTTGGCCCTCAGCTGCCGCATAATTCCAGTGGCCCTGCTTATAGGGTCTTTCAGCCACCCTTCTTCATCCAATGGTCTACTCTCGTGTCATTCACATTTTTCTTACAACCACTACAGCATGTAGCGTGGGCCAATAGGTCAGCCCTCCTCAGCCATTGGCTAACTCCATCGTGAGTGATGGAATTTTGGTCTGTCACAAGAAGCACATCTGCACACAAAGTACTTTCAGTGCTGCTATGGCAATGTGTGACCCAAAACATTATTTTGCCTTTAGATGATTCTTATACACGAACTACGAACACGCCTCTACGATGCCGGAATCCAAGAGAAAGCCCTGGACTGGACCTCCTCCTTCCTCTCCGGCAGAACACAGAGCGTCCGCCTCCCCCCCCTTCCGCTCCGAAGCCACCGATATCATCTGCGGCGTACCCCAAGGCTCATCCCTCAGCCCAACGTTGTTTAACATCTACATGGCACCACTCGCCCACATCGTACAACGGCATGACCTCAACATCATCTCCTATGCCGACAACACCCAGCTGATCCTCTCCCTCACCAAGGACCCCCACACCGCCAAAACCAACCTCCACGAAGGAATGAAGGGCGTCGCCGACTGGTTGAGGAACAGCCGGCTGAAGCTGAACTCGGACAAGACGAAGATCCTCATCCTCGGATCCACCCCCTCGGCCTGGGACGACTCCTGGTGGCCGACTGCACTAGGAACACCCCCAACACCCACCGACCACGCACGCAACCTAGGGGTCATCCTCGACTCCACCCTCTCCATGACGAAGCAGGTCAACTCCGTCTCCTCCTCCTGCTTCAACACCCTCCACATGCTTCGCCGGATCTTCAAGTGGCTCCCCACTGAAACTAAATCTACTGAGGAGCCTCGGTCAAACTTCTGAAACGGCTTCAACGCATCCAAAAAGCCTCCGCACGCCTGATCCTCGACATCTCTCGCCGCAGCCACATCACACCCCACCTGAGAGACCTGCACTGGCTCCCTGTCAACAAGAGGATAACCTTCAAACTCCTCACCCACGCACACAAGGCACTCCACAACACCGGACCAGCATACCTCAACAGCCGACTCAGGCTCTACACCCCCACCCGCCAGCTCCGCTCTGCAGACCGCGCCTTCGCCACCACCCCCCACATCCGAAGAGTGACCGCCAGCGGAAGATCATTCTTCCATCTCGACGCCAAGACATGGAACACCCTCCCCATCCGCCTGTGGCAGACCGAAGACCTTCTGACCTTCAGAAGACTTCTCAAGACCTGGCTCTTCGAACAGTAGCAGCTAACCCCCTCCCCCACCCCTAGCGCCTCCCTCGCGGGTATGTAGCGCGCTTTACAAATGCCATGATTGATTGATATACTGGTGAGTGCTATGTAGCTCCACCGACAATTTTTGCAAAAAAACAGAAAAACAAAGCAAGCATTGACAAAGCCAAAAGGCAGGCAGCACCCTACCATTGGCTGTGCCAGTGTTTGTTTTCGAACTGCAACTTGCATTATTCCATTCCGCAGGTGGGTTGTAGTGTCCGGAGCCGTGAATCGTCTAATTCCTTGAAATCCAGGGCCTGCCCGAACTTTAAAAGCATGTGTGTAGAAGAGAGTATGCAGTTCCTCAAAGAAAGGCGGGGGGGTGCCAAAGAAAAGAAGAGACCGTGCAACAGAGGAATACCTCTATTCGGAACTAGGGTCCTCACACACCCAGCAAGCTAGGTGTCATGCTTCATCATATGGACCTGCTCCTCGTCGGGCCGGCGCTGCAATGCCCGACGGGCACCCTAAAAGGGGCTCTTTGGCGGAGATCTTCAGTTCCTGGCCGTATGATGCAGTGTGTGTGAGAGGGACCTAGTGGTGTAGATGTGAGTGCAGGTAAGTGAATTAAAACAAGTTAGAGAGTCCAAAAATAATTTTATTGGGGATGGCTCTCTACCTGAATAAAAATTGTGTGGAAACAGAATGGCAGCTAGCTAACCCGGGAATGCATTCCCGGGTCGAGTGGCGCGAGGGTAGGTTGATAGCACTTCCTGCAACAACCTCTAAGACACCTGAGTCTTGGTGTCCAGGTGGCGCCACGGCCACGGATAGGAGTATGGTACTAAACCATATTAGGTTTCCCTAGGCAGATGGCGAGACCGTTCCCTTACAACAGGTAGTAGGTAACAGTTGTACTTACCACCCAGTGTAGATTATTGACAGCTTTTAGGTCCTGAGGAATTGCCACGGATCACTAGGACCAACAGGCAAGAAACATGTCGACCAGCGCAGATGAGCATAGCCAAACTGAATCTTAACATCAGTTAGCTGCCATTCTGTTTCCACACAATTTTTATTCAGGTAGAGAGCCATCCCCAATAAAATTATTTTTGGACTCTCTAACTTGTTTTAATTCACTTACCTGCACTCACATCTACACCACTAGGTCCCTCTCACACACACTGCATCATACGGCCAGGAACTGAAGATCTCCGCCAAAGAGCCCCTTTTAGGGTGCCCGTCGGGCATTGCAGCGCCGGCCCGACGAGGAGCAGGTCCATATGATGAAGCATGACACCTAGCTTGCTGGGTGTGTGAGGACCCTAGTTCCGAATAGAGGTATTCCTCTGTTGCACGGTCTCTTCTTTTCTTTGGCACCCCCCCGCCTTTCTTTGAGGAACTGCATACTCTCTTCTACACACATGACTAAACTGGGCATGTATGCTGGACCTCCTTGAATAAAAGCCCAACAGTCCCTCTCTTGTTTACACGAACTTTAAAAGCAGCCACTGACTGTACTGTACAATATATTCTTTAACTGTGAATCTTGCTGTGTGTGAGATATTTGTATAGTGCACATCTGGCTACAAAGCCACAGCACTGCACAGAAACTGTGCACAAGTGAAGGGGTGCAGAAGGGGCGGGGCTCGCACGAGGACACGTGACAGAGGGACTCGAACCTCTAAGCAGGTCATTGCAGGCGGAGGGGTAAGAGCTGGAGGGGACAGGGGGTGCCAGGCGGCCGCGTAAACACGCACCTCACTTTAATGGCCTCACAGTTCACTGCCGGAGCAGATTAAACTAACTTGTTCACTTCCTGAACCGGCGAGGCACCTCGGTGGGTTAACGCACCTTCTAGAGAATTGTTTGTAATGTGCGTGTCACGGGTCTCTTCTTCCTGACATCCATAAAAGGAGTACATTCAACAACTCAAAGCGCTACGAAGAAGCAAGACTACGACGCTACATAAAACAGTTACTATCGTTGTGAAAAGAGTGACTTCGCCCAGCAGCGAGAGGGGTCACACAGGGTACGAGCCGCTGCTCCGGAGCTGCCCCGGGACTCTGCCTCAGTTCCTCACCGTGCGGTTTGTTTAATCGGTTCTACCTTAAGCAGCTCATACAAACCCACGGTTTTGTTTTTAAGACACGCACTGCATTTTCCAAGGAGAGAGGGGCTCTTTTATGGCAGCTGATACATTTCATTTGATTTTATTGGGGTATTTTATAGCACGGGCCTAACGCCGAGAGTAGTGGAAGGGATGTGGCCCAATGACCAGAGCTGCCGACTTTAGAACTAGGAAAAGGGTTCTTGTCCCGGCGTCTGCTCTACATCCTGTGATTCTGGGCAAATCGCTTAATCTCCTCGTGCCTAAAAACATGACTGCCCATATGTAATGTAATATGGCGGTTCTATAAAACCCTACAGTGCCCTTGAAGCAACTGTGTGTTCTATAAAATCTGGAGGAAAAAAACACATGCCATACATAAAGCTGTGTCCGAGCGGTCTGATACCGGCTCACCGGTCCAGGCGGCGACTAGCCAGAGTAGCACGCAGACCTACAACAAGGATTTGTCAAGGGTAAGGTTTGGCATGAAATAAGGAAATGCACACATTTTACGTACATTTTCTAAACATAATACAGTGAGGCTGACAAATGCAGCGAGACAGAGAACGAGAGTTTGAATCGCTTCAAGGCAGGCTCAGCCTTTCATCCTTCCAAGGTGGATCCACTGATCAGCATATGTTAATAGCCACATCTGTTATTTACAGTGCTAAGAAATAGCAGAACTGTGATATTTGATACTGTGCAAAATAATAAATGATCAATGTTAAATATATGGTTGGGACCTTGATAATGATGCACAGGCAGATTTATAAAGCGCTGCGATGCGTTACCAATAGCAGATGAGGCGCTCTACCAAATGCCACTTTTTTTTTTTTACATACAAATGCCACTAACATAATAAAAACTAAGCATCAGGAGACCTCAGGCATACCTCTTGCTGTGTACGAGCTCTGGGATATGAAGCGTTTTAACGATTAAAAAACCCAATATGGTGCGTTGTACAGACCAAGGAGAAAGAATAATGCAGCGTTAAAAATAACATTCAAAGATTGGAGCAGAAAATGGACGGAAATGGCACATTTAGGATGGAAAGACTCTGATAATGGTATTTGTTGCGCTGGGGAACATTTTCTTTGGCGGTTTCAGCGTTCATCACACTAAACTGTACATAATTAAGTCTGGAAACATGAAGGATTTAAAAGGCAGTTTACAAAGTCGTGATTTTCAGGACACACTTCCGCAGCCGATTTGATTAAAACCCAGGGCCGGGCTGGGAGCTGCGTGCCCCTGTTGGGTTTTATCCTGGCGCGAATTAACCGCGGACGAGGCACCGTGAAAAGGGGCGCTGCTGCGACGGGGGCTTCTGTGCAACCCCCGACACTGCACCCTGCCAGGGGGGCAGGGTGCTGTAACAAAGTGTGCACAAAACTACCGCGGCCAAGATTGCGGTCACAAACATCTCCATTCGCAAAATCAGAGGGTGCCATCCCCAAATAGACATTTCTTATGTATAAAAGTCATTTTTGGATTCCGAAAACTTTTATCGACGCCAGAAGTGTGTTTCCAAATGGTTGCAGAGTTGTAATGTAGTCCCAAAAGCGAAAAGATGCCCTTCTCTCCCGGTTATGAACTGGGGTAATTAAGAAAAGTAAATAAATTAAAAAAAAAACACAACCACGTTTCCTTAAAGGAAATCAGGGTGCTTAAAAAAATATTTTATTTAAAATTGAACACAGACATGGAGGTCTGTTGACCCTTGCAGGCCACCATCTTTGTGATTTTCACCAATTGAAGTGATTAGCCATTTGCAACCCACCTAGTGAATATTCATTAGGTAGGTCGGATTGGGATTCACTCCAATCCTTATTTTGTGAATCAACATATTAATACTTTGGGGAGTTTTCAAATAAGTTTCAGGTCGCTAAAAGGCTGGTCTCAAACTGTGAATGCCTTTTGCTACCAGACCAATATGTCATCTGCCCCTAAAATTCTCACGTCTAGCCGCTTTTCACAAAAACATTTTGTTAGCCTTAAATGGCAACTTTTCTTTGTAATAAAAAATGTTAACTTGTGTGTTTGCTGTGGCGTGTTGGTTAGTATTCAGTATATGCTATGCTTTTAGCAAAATGCTAAAATACAATTTTTGTAAAAAAATGACCACAACTTGTGTATTTCAGTAGTAGTAATAGAAACTTTATGTTTTAGTGATGTTATCCGCCCACTTTATAACCTTAACTACCACGGAATCAGGCCCAATTATTAAAGGTTTTGCAAACCTAAATTCAAGTTGAAGCATAAAAAATATGGTAGAATAAAATTTGCACAAATCCGCACAAGTCCGCCATCAATACTTAATGCATACCCAGAAACCTTTAAGTTGTAGGCATTCACCAAGGTTGTGTTCCGACCATGGAAATGAATTCAGATCCACTCTCGACAAGGGCAGACGTAAGGCCATTTCCAGTGTTGTACTAGGGAGGCCTCACTCCCAAAACTAATTCCTTTGGTTTTTGCTCTGTGAAGGGAGCTAAACAGAAAAAATATTCTCCTCTTTAGGAAGCAAAAAAAAAATGGAGAAAAATGCACAAATGCACATTTAGGTTTTAAACCTGGTCACAATTGTGCATGCGGCGGCACTAACATTTCAGCACTTCTGAAATCAGAGACCGTTGCAGATTTTCAAAAACACTCCTGTAAGTCTTTTCAAGGCAAAAAAAGCCAGGAAGTTGCATCAAATGTAAAAGTAACTTTATGGGGGAAAATGTCAACATTTTATTTTCTGGGAACTTCCGTATTTTAGCAAATTTCCTCAAGTTGTTTTTGTTTTAAAGCAAATGACTGTGACTAAGTAAGCAGTTACATAGCGCCAGGTAGGTCCAGTTAGGCTCTTATACATTAGTTTAGTGGTGCGCGTGACTAGCCTCATCTTTTCATCTACAAACATGGTTTCTCTTTTTGTCCATTCATTGTGACTGAATTAGTAATTTATGAAGGATTATTTTTGACGGGAAAGGCTAATAAAGATGTAGAACCAGTTAAAGTAACATAACAAAACTTTTTGTAATGCGCACGACCAGCCCAACGGATTTCTTAGCGCTATACAGATGTTTATCATTACCCAACTCAACAGTGAAAAAGATAAATGTGATACAGTAAAGCTCCCCTCTCATTGCGGGGCGTAGGGCCAGGCCAAGTGACAAAATAAAATAATAAAAACTGTCAACATGTAAGTCTTCAGCGGCTAGTTAAAACAAGCATATTAAAATAAGCTAAAAAACAGACGTACAATGCTGGACTTCATAGGACAAAGCAGGCCACAGCGGCCTAAAGCCAATTTTCAAATTCCACCACTAGCCCAAAATTCATCAATGCAGACACCATTAGTTTTTTTGAATAACTTGTAACACTTCAGCCTTCAGATCCTGTTTTTTGGCCAGCCATCTGCACCCAAGTACAAAAGGGCTGCACCCTGGGTAAAAAAAAGAAAAGGAAAGCGAGCCGACAGTCTTATTACGTTAAAAAAAAAAAATTGGCATTTTTTTTTTAGGATCCCAGATGTGACATCAAAAAGACAGCACCAGCTAAAAATTAAAAAAGATATCTTGGGCTTTTGTTCTTAGGCATTGTTGCCGAACTAATTATTAAAGCATGTTTTTTCAGGAGATGGTGGGGAAGGCTGAAGCGGGGGACAGGACGGGGCTGGTGAGTTATAGGAAAGGTCGGACGAAGGACCATGAGTTTTACTTTTTTCTTAGGGAGAGATGAAACAAATGCGAGGGATACTCCCCACACTTTCTGTCAGTGAAAACATTAAATGCTGTGGTGGATATTTAGGGAGGGTGCCTCATATTTCGACTGAAGTCCTACGAGTGCCTCTAACGTTTCTATAGGGCGCAAGGAGGATTTTCACTCCTTACAACAACTTACTTGCAAAGAATACATCTGCTTTAAGGTCTCTTAAAGGGGCTATTTTAAAATGCTCAAAGTATTTCTATGTAAAAAACTGAGCCGTATGGGAAAAAAGCCCCGGGACCAAGATAAGAGCGAAGCCATGAAAACCTCAAAAAACAACATGAAGCGGAAGTGAGGGAAGCAAAGAGCGCGGACTATGATAACTATTGGTCTCTCTTGTTTGAAGCCACCAGGTCTGGGAATAGTAATCAATTTTGGAGGTTGATAAATCATGTAGGAGCAAGTAGTCGAGTCACTGAGAAACAAGACATAGCAGAAAACAAATGGATTCAGTTTTTCATTCTTTGTATGAACCAAGTGTAGACCAAGGTCCGCCCCGTTTATCCAAGCGTACCCGGAAACTGAAAGCGATTCATGTAAAGCAAGCCCCCACAGTTTGGAGGAATGATAAACCAATAACCATGATCATTTACAAAGCGAGAACCCAGGTAGCCCCTGGTCCCAAGGGCATCCCACAGCTCTTTTGAAGTCTAACTTGCCACTTTGGTCAAGGTGGTTTAACCTGTTGCTCAACAAATGTATCCATCTTCTGGCGAGGGCCAATTTTGCAATCGATTATTAAAAAGAAACATTACGTGATTCTGCTGCGTTTTCCACATCGTTATGGATTTAAAGCACTTGCACATGATCCATAATTTGCTACAAAATTTGCAGAATTCAACAGTAAAAGTTTCTATCTCAAACTGATCAAAATTTACTTACAAAAGGCCGTCACAGCGAATGACCGTCCACTGCTGATGTGTATTCAGGTGTTAAACTGGTAATAATGAGGCAAAACGTTTGTCCAGACAGTGTGAATTTGTGTTAATATGACTAAATAACAAATACTGCCACATAATATGCCCCACTATATTGCATAATTTGCCTTTTCTTGTTCATCGTCCCTGCCAAAAATGAGGCCTTCCACTCCTGCTAATCGCAATGGCCCGACCAATTATTCCAAGGCTGTTTACAACCTGAGCACTGGTCTCTGCACTGATGAGGTATGTGTGATGTTTATGTTTCCACATTACATACGCGTTGGTCACTTAGAGATGAGTGGAGTTGGCCCAATCTCATAGATAGATTGAAGAAAGCGTTGTAAAAGACATTGAGACGGTGTCCTCCGCGCTATAGGTGTTAACGTTGGGAGTTAACCTCCGTTTGGGCCTGGGTTGTGATGGGCGGCTGTCAAACAAACCTTGTGCTTATAATATACACAGAGTGGGCTTTGGGTCTGCCCCTTTCAACCACTGATTTTGTCAATCATATCTTGGCCCAGCCAGTGGAGCATGTATCCTCACCTAATGCTATTGGCTGTTTGGATGTATCTTTCCACCTCCATGCTAGTGATGGCATTAGGACCTACTTTACAACTAAAGTCCTCTCTGTTCACTCCTGCTGGCTTCTTGTCGAGTGCCTCACTCTAATGTGCAAAGCCTGTATACGTTCGCTCATTAAACCCAAACCTGTTGACTTGACCAATGCTTATTAACTATTATCAGCGTTGGCAGGCAATAAAGTGCTACAAAGACTCGTCAGGGGTAGTAAGGCCTATAAAAAAGCAATTACAATACAATGTAAACAAAGTATCACATCTTCTGGAAAGGGGGACAAAATGAATGCATTTTAAGGCCAAGCCGGTGTACAAAAAATGTTCCCGTTCATCTCCATTTTTGCATCTACAAACCCTACAATGGGCCACTTCATTGGTGAAAGAGCACGCTGCATCATGATAGTCAAAGCAACAGTGTAGAAACTACTACAAACCAGAGTAAAATATCTGCCCTGTTTGTCGGACTATTCCTTTTATATAAAGGGAAATGTCTTTTTTTTAACTAACCTAAAAAAAGAAGAGAGAGAGAAAGCGAGAGAGAGAGAACGAGAGTCTGTGAGTGTGTGTGTGTTTTATAAGGTTTTAATAAAAAGTGATTTTCTGCCCAAGCATCATCTTAAGGGCCCTCCTAGGAGACGATTTAGAAACATACTGTAAAGGGGATTTTAAATATTTAATTTAGCAGACTTTTCTAAGTACGATACACATTTAAAAAAAATGTTTTTCACAGATATCGGCTGCAGGCATGTTTCTACGTCTCGAGAAGTCACTTTGTGGAAGACAACTAGAAGCTCAAGACCTAAGAGGACGAGAGGCCTGTGGTAATTGCAGCTTTCGTGGCTCCTACCACATTTCTAAGCCAAAAAAATGAGCAAGTGCCTAAACGTAAGTGCCTCTTTAAGTATAAGACCCAGGAAAAATGGCCCCAGGGCCCCCAAGAACCATCCTGTGGGGAACCGTTGTTCCTAAGCAAACTCAGGGCATCAGAACTCTCAGTAGATACATACAGTACTCCACAGAGCCCAGCCCTCATCAGGAATGAGAGAAGGTCTGCATGTATTCTTCCCTATAGTACAGTTTGAACCTTCATCTGCTGGCTTTCATGGTCCCACCCGGAGGTCTTTTAAGTGACTCAGGAAGATACCAGTGATATTAAAAGGCCTGGTGCAGTCCTCAAGGGTCCCTTGGGAGCAGAGGGGCCACAGAACATCATGCAGAGATTATAAATGTAAAACATTACAATCCAAGTGCAGTGCACCGCAGCAGCCTACTACAGAGAATGCTCACTGTCCGACTGTTAGCCGTAGCACACCTATAATGGGGGAGCCAGGCGCAGACCCAGACAATGGGCCCTCTTTCAATAAATGTACTGCTGCCGTTCCCATGCCGCAACTCAGGGGGAGCAAAAGGGCGGACTTGAACCTTCCCATCACTCCCAAGGAAATTCCACTGGCACTACGAGACATGAACTCCGGAAGGACCCCGGGCCCAGGTGGCTTCCCCGTGGAAAATTACTGACACTTTCTGACCCAATTGACCCTCCACTTCCTAACCTTATACTAGGAGGTGATTGATAAAGCACAGTTCCCTCCTGAACTTGACCTGGCCAATATAGTCGTATTATCAAAGCATCGACTGCTGGACAGGCGTGCATCTTATCGCCCCATTTCCCTTATCAATTCCGAAATTATAGTCTTCGCCAAAGTCCAAGCCAACCCCCTGCTCACTCACCTCCAACAACTGATCCACCCAGACCAGTGCAGGTTTATGCCCAACAGGGATACCAGGCACTATATCCGCAGAGTGCACATGGCCCTAACCTGTCTCTCAATGCTAGGGAACCCACCCGCACTAATCCTTTTAGATTTCAAGAAAGCGTTTGACTCCGTCTACTCGGACTTCCTGGACGAGGTGATGAGAAATGTAGGCCGAGGCCTTAAATTCAGATCATAAGTCTGAGTGCAGTGCCCCAAACCCCGGGCTCAGGTCCGCGTTAACCGCACCTTTTGAACCCCTTCAGCATAGGCTGCGGAACCCATCAGGAATTCCCCTGGTCACCACTTATCTTTGCCGTGGTCATTGAACCACTGGCAGCATGGATCTGTTGTGACGCACAAATATAGGGATCTGACTGTGGAGTAGCAATGGAGGATCATATCGCATTTAACGCAGATGACATTCTGTCCATCTCTCACAATCCGAAGACTGCTCCAGGTACTTACTCTGTACAGGGACGCATCAGAACTTACACTCATTTGGCCCGAGACGGTCCTGGTCCCTTTAATTTGGAAGGGTCAGACTAGCAATCCCAGCTCACAATACGCAAACTCAGTTTTCGTTATCTGGGAATACCCATAGCAGTCGAACCTAATCTGACCTGGAGAGTCAACAGAACACCTCTACAGCCCCAACGTGCAGCAGACGTCGGCCGCTGGGCGCAACCTCCACTTAATGTCCTGGGCAGAATAGCCCTGTTTTATATGATTGTACTGCACCGCTGGTTATATACTTTACAAAATTACCCTCTAATCCTTCCACAGGCCTGGTTTTGCAACCTTTTGACTAAAATATGCACGTCCCTGTGGCTTAACCGCCCCTCCGGCATTGCCTCTGGCGAGTGCTCCCAATCTCCATGGGCGATCCGCCTAGATTAGTGGGCAGCCATTGAATAGTAGTCAACAACTGGTTGAACGGTGGATGGAGAGTTCCGGCATTTCGGTTGGAGTTTGCCATCCTGGGATCAGGTAATAATAGAGGTATGCCTTGCGGGAACCCCATTCCTTCTCACCTCCCCGAGCCCTCCCTCCTCTTAATATGGTGCTAAAACGGATAGGTTAGTACAGGAGGTTCACTCTTGTAACCCCACTATGGGCGGCGCAGTGGCTTTGGCATACATCCTCTGCCAGGTTTTGGGGGCCGGGAGAAAATAGGGATCTCCACGGTGGGAGACATCAGGAAGGGGTCCCATATCAAAAAAATTCAAAACCTACAAGACAAACATGGCATGCACCAATCCCAGTTCTTCCGATACCTATTTGCGCCACGCCCTCGAACACTGAGACTCCCTTGAGACTCTCCCGAATATAGTCCCCTTGAATCCCAACTTCTAATGGGTCCCATTGCAGGGAAAGGTATTTACTGGATTAATACATCTCTTATACTCAACTCTCCAGACCGGTTCGCAAGACTACGTACCAAGTAGAAGAAGTGCTTGGGCCCTGTGGATGAGGCTGATTGGAGGGGTGCCCGAATGACACCCAGAACGCTGGTGATATCCTCGAAACTCAGACTTATTCAACTCAATTTTCTGCATATGACCGATCGAACACCACTGCACCTATGGCACGCAGGCCCTCGGGTGGAACCTACATGCTGGCGCTGTCCGGAACCATGCGGACATTTCTACCATCTGTTGTGGAAGTGCCCCAAGATTTCCCAATACTGGCAGAGAATCTTCTCCACACTACCCAAGGAGTTTGGAAGGCCATAGACCTCTCCTCAGTTGAGGCCCCTTGGGATCAGCGACATGGGCGGGGATAAAACCTTGGGGGGGAATGCAACTGTACTCGCCAAGCGAGACAGCGCCAATGGCTGGCGGGCAGCATCTCCCCCCGTCTACAGCGTCACCGGAACAGGCGATGGACTGGGGCGCCATACAAGAGGAAACGGTTTACATTTCAAGGGGCTGCCCCAGAAACACAACAAACTATGGGGGAAATGGTTGCCTTACTATGGGCTGATCTGATTTGTAAACATTTTGTGCAATATTGCCTTCTGGCTCCTCACAATGCTCTTGAATATCACTCTGTATGACTGTGGCTATTGACTCAAAACGATAAAATGCAGTTTATTTAAAAAAAAAAAACCTCTGACTTGGAGCACGGCCCAGTCCCATAAACTAACCTGGAACTGGCTCGGCCCGGCCCGGCCCAGCCCCGCCGGCCTTTTGGGGACAGCTCTTCTTGAAAAGATTCCGACTTTCCTCCGGGGCAGCCTCCCTCGGGTCGAGTGGCCTCCACCGGAGAGAAAGAAAGCAAGATGCTGGTTGGAAGCCGGAAGACACAGCTGCCATTTCCTATTTATTCTCAGCCTTCCTATGCGCTGCTTCTGCGATTATTTACACGGAGGCGCTGAACGAATACATTATGGCCTTACAAACACACAGTCACTCTGTGGCTCCCGCCGCCCAGCGCCAGATGCATTTCCAAATCATATAAAACGACAAGATGGGCCCTTGGCCAGCCTCGGATAGACGTCCGTGTCCGCTGGGGGCTCTCCCCCGTTCCTGGGCTGTCTCACTCAGGGCCTGGTGTTTTTTTTTTTTGTTAATTATTTTCAGGGGCTTGCTATTGACTTGCCCCACCGCGACCCCGCTCAGCACTGCACCCAGTGTCAGTGCCATGAAAAAATAAAATAACAAACTCCACTTCCGAAAATACCACTTTTCTTTTTACAGCTCGGGATCCGAGCAGATAACGGCCCGGAGTTTATTTTTACGGCGATCTGCCGACATCTTACAGCAGGCTGCTCGAGGCGCGGGGCCGAGTGGACCTTTCCGTATATTTTCTTATTCTAGGCGATCCTTGCAGGCCCTGCCCTGTGTCTGTGGCAGTGTGGACAGGAGCCATGCGCTCTCGGGTTTGTGGACCTTCTAACGTGCTCGGTCACCAAACGCCATTAATTGACTGCTTGGTGCCGTTAAAATACACTTCAGGTCCTGCAGTTTTCATCGCACAGGCTGGTGCCCACTAACCCTGCACTTTGCACCTCTTCTCTGGGGGTGGGTAGTGAGGGGGGTGGGGGGGGAGGGGGGTTATATAGCGCTTAGTTGACCCGAAGGTATCAGAGCGCCTTACATGAGCACCAGTTGCATTACAGACGGACACATTCATTTTTGTTAGGCACGGGGAGATACGTGATTTGCCCAGAATCACGGGATGTTGAGCGAGATGGATGCATAAACCACACGAGTGTCAGGCAACTTTCGAGCATCTGGGGCGATTTTGTAACCGCTGTTCAGAAACAGCGAAACACAGTGCAGAATTGACCTGATGCAAAATTGCCCAAATTCAGTGGAAATGATGTATTCCCTCCATCCTCGTTCTCCCCTCACATTAACAGGCTCGTGCTCACTCAAATGTAGAGACACCTCTATTTTACCATTCAGAAAATAGTACCAAGTGGCAATCTTCAGCCCTGCTATCAGGGCACGAGTCGGGGGTACACAAGGGTGGGCGGCGGCCACCCACTAATTTTACAGGGTGAACGCAGTCCACCCTGCCAAGAAGTTGGGCCCCCACTGAATAATGTGCTGAACTGGTCCGGGTGTAATTTCCAAACACCGGGACTCTTTCAGCAGCGCCTGCACGTTGTCTGCTTTCCATCTGCAACAAGCAACAATGTGCAGGCGGGGCTGGGGCTTTCTTATTTGAGACTCCTGCTGGGCCCATAACAAAGGCCCGAATTTGAGGGTTCACCAGGCCTCCTTTTGTTGGAGTCTCCTGGCTAGGAGCAGTCGGGAGCCTCACACCTGAAGCAAAGGCAGCAGAGGGGAAACAAAGGTTAGCACGTCACACATACTTAAGAGAGGCAGCTTTTCACTTTGTTCAGGCTCGGTTTACTAGATGTGCATGCACTGTAAGAATGTCAGATGTGTTGGTCTCTCCCAGTATTTACAAAATACTAAATGTAATTTATATAGCGCTTACTACACCTGAGGAGGCGTTGAAATCGTTTAAAGTACCACTATTTTTTCTTGTATAGCGCTACTCATCCCAAAGCAGTGTCAGAGCGCTTTACGTCACACGTACATATTAAAGTCGTGGCTTGTGATGCCACTTCCTATGATGTAAATTTCTGCGATGCACCGTGATGTCATGTGCCGTGATGGCACGCGCCGTGATGTCACGTGCCGTGATGTCACGTGCCGTGATGTCACTTGCATACTGCCTAACTAGGTTAGTCCCCCCACTTCTTTTTTAGGACTTGTGCCCTGCCTATCACATCCAAGGGGATTCTGAAGGTGGGTGCTAGACAGGAAGGGGCCTTCATGTGAATAATGGACAGGACCTTCACAGACTCAAAGCTTGGAGATGTCATCACTACAGTGGCCCTGGCGTACCAAAGGACATATTTCCCCATGTTCTTCTGCAGGTCAGCATCAATACCTTCCACCAGCAGGTGCCACAAGAAAGTGGCTGTCGAAAGAAACAAGAAAAAAACAAGCACTGGAAAAGCAAATGGATCTGGCTTGCAGTTTAAGTCCTAATTGATTTAGAGTCTCATGGAGAGGGTACCCCTTTGTATCCTGTCTGCCAACCCCTTAGTCCTATCACCTCATTTAGAGATGGGTGGACCCTAAGCTTTCTCTCGACAGAACCCCCACTAGCTCCGTCAACGAAAAGCTTCATTGACAGCCCGACAGAGGAGGAGGGCCTGCCAGAGCAAGGGTATTACACCACCAATCTTATTTAGGTTTTTTCCTGTCCCTTCCGCCTGAAAAAACAAATAATGACCCCCCCACACCCTCGGAGAAAGTTCCCAGGGTGTGGGGGCCATAAGGTTTTTGTTTTTCAGAAACAAACTCCAGCTTTGGGAGTTTGTTTCTGAAAAGGTTAGAAATGTAAAAAGTTTGGCTGACAGCCTTCAAAACCAACAGCAGGCATACAACAAACGTTTTGTACCACCTTGATGCCGGTTAATTTCCAGGTACAAAGAAGACCACTGGGCTGACGGTCATCTCTAAATTTGACAGACAGTATGGTACAGTCCTAGGCCATACCAATGGACACTACTCTGCCCGTCAAAGTTTAAATCAGGTTCTAGAACATTTAAAAAACCTGCTCCTGTGAAAAAGATTGCTTTCTGTGCACAATACTTCTATGAGATGAAAGAATTTAAAGTGTACTTTGAAGATATGCAATAGTCTTGTCATGCATTGTAATGTATGAACTCAACAGGTAGCAGAATGACAAAAATACTTGGGATGAGGCGAGACAGTAATACTCCTTTTGGTGGCAAAGCCCACTTTATACATATTTTGAAGAATTCGTAATACTAAAAAAAACAGTAAGCAGCGCTGTCAAAGGGGACTTGAAAATGGGGTTAGACGCCCATTGGTGGAGCAGCATGAAGAGCAGCGTTTCAGGTCTTATCAACTGCAAAATTCAGGATGGTGAAGACACCAGCGGAATTTCCAATCACTTTCTCATTTAAAATTCTTACCGCACATTGGCTGGGATGCTGCAATTCAAAAACACTAAAATTTAAAAATCCAGTAAGACAACGACACTTGCAGAATAAACCTCAGTGCTATGGAGGTTCGCTGAAACCTTTAATGCACGAGAGAAGCTCAAAACCTCATTGGCCTTGTTTCTTGGATCTTGTGAAGAAGTTGTCATGCCCCGCGGTCATGCCCCTGAGTGCAGTGAGTATTTAAAGGGCGAAGGGCGTGCAAACGCCGCTTCGCGTTCTTGCACTTAGCCCCATTTCCGTCCCGTAGGTTTATGCCTGACTTCCGGTTGACGTGTTTCCTGTTTCCTGTTTCGAGTCGCGGACGAGTTGCAGCGGACGAGTCCCGGCTTCTGTGTTGTTCACGCTGTTGGTCCTGGTGAAGCGTGGCGCTGGCGGTGTTGTATCCCCAGAAGCGGCTGCGCGTGTTGCGCCCTTTTCCTCTGGTTGGTGTGGAGGCAGACGAAGTACTTTCCAAGTAAGGTCTGCCTGTTAGTTGGTAGTGCGGGGGTCCCCAGTCACTCGTCACTCCTTACATGGGAGTCAGAGGTTGGTAGGTGGTTCGTGGGTCCCCATCCCCAGCACTGCTTCTCTTGTTGAATCCAGACTAAAGCCTTATCAGGCTTGTGTTTTGTTATGTTTAGCCTGCTGTTAAGGCGACTCCGAGTCTTGTGAATGGTTGGAGTCTTACTTTGTGTTCTTAACACGTATTAAGTATCTTTTACCTCCTTTGCTTATACCAAGAATAAGCACCTCCGCATCGTATCCCTACCCTAAGTTCTCCTGAACACGTATCAGGTATCAGGTGGTGATTACTGCGAGGACCATTGAGCAGTGGGTTAGGTTTCCCATAGTTCTTCATAAGAAGCACGGTACTTGTCCTTCCTAAAATCTTATATGAGTGTGTGGAATATTATCCCTTTTTTGTTCATGATTCCTACCTATCTGTTTTCTGCAGCCCTAAAAGTGACTACTCACGCATAGGGAGAGTACTACTCTTGGGACTTATCACAGGTGTTTCGTATAGAGCAATACATACATATTCCCGCAGACTGTTACCAGAGCGGCTGGCGATAACCATGGTAGGTTCCTGGGGTTTGAAGATTAGAAAGGTCAAGGGTAGTGGTACATAGATATTCCTATAACCATCTTTGTGTTACAGCTGGGAGGCCCTATCATTCTTCCTGCCAGGATCCATCAAGTTCCTGCTGTTCCTCCTGCCAGGATCATCCGTCAAGACCTACCTGTCCCCCCACCTATCCTTGTTTTGTTTCCCTGTTTTCCCCAACGGGTTATCCGCACTCTAGAGTTTGATAGAGTCGGAGGAACGTGGGGGACGACTGCGGACTTTTCTCCAAGGCTCCGGACGCTCCTGCAGAACATCCTCCGCGATCATTACAGAAGTGACTTCGCTTTGATGGAGCTGTGACTGGAACCTACTCTCTCTAACTGCAGATTCCTCACCTTAGAATACTTCCCGGGCCCTGCGGCTCTGCACTGACTCCACGCTGCTCTGGAAGTGACAGAGCAGAGCCGCATTTATGCACCACCCATGCACACTAACCGCAGATTCTAATCTTTTACCCTTTCCGCACATTCAAACGTAAACATGATAGTAACAATGTGCTGAGTACTAACCTTTTTAAATGTTCAAAAGAGGCCACTCCATAGAAGGAGGAGGTGAGGAATCAGCAGGTAAATGGAGTCTCCACTAGAAAGAGTGTTACCGAAGGTAAGTAACTTGTTCTTCTGGTGGATACTTCTAACCGCAGATTCCTCACTATAGAATAAATACAAATTCAGTACCCCCTCAGGTGAGGGTTCTGTAGATTGGACTCCGACCAAAAGGCCTTGCAGGAGCGGGAGAAATGTCCTTCCCGCCGGACTAGGCTGTCAAGGCAGTGGTGCTTAGCAATCGTATGCATGGACGCTCACGTCACAGCAGGGGAAGTGTCAAGGTCGGGGACTCCGCTTGCCAAAGCAGTGGTAGCAGCCTTGGTGGAATGGGTCTCATACCTTTATGGGCTGCTTCTTGGCCAATGCGTAGCCGATCTTACTATAGAGAACTAACCACCTTGACAGGGTCCTCGTCTACAAAGACTTGCCCATCAAAAAGCTGATCGTCCTCTCGTTGGTCCTTATAGCGCTTCTGGGGCCCAAGCTATGGAGCCTCTCTTTCTCTTTCGAGAAGTGTTAGAGAGTAAAGAACGTCAGTGTAGTGATGGATTGCCCAACGCAGAAGAGAGCAATGATGTTTGGTAAGAAGGCGGCCCGAGTCCTCAGAACCCACGTGTCTACACAAAAGGGGGTGCGCGGTGGTTGCACTTATAGTGCCTGAAAGTCAGTCACGCGATGAGCTGACATAATCGCCATGAGGACGACAGTCTTTAAGGTCAGGAGGAGCAGCGAACCGCCATGCACAAGAGAAACATCAAGACCAAATTATGGAGCCATTGTGACATCACAAATGGTTTGTGAGGGAACATGTTTCTAAAACATTTATGAAATCTCACCCCTACTAGGCCTGGGGGTAATTTTAATTAAGCAGGAGAAATCAGAGTAATATTGTTAATTCCACATTACTCTTTGATGCGGAATTACAGATAATTACGCAACTATACCCACTTGTGTATTTAAAAGTAATTTGGGGGTAAAACAGCAGAGAAACAAAGAATTTCGTGAGCAGTTGATTACACTGCTCTTTGTGTTCTGTTATATTTCGCGCTATTACGTAGCGCAAAAGGCATTCTTGTGTCCATTTTGAACCCAAGGGGCAACTTTGTGCTACGAAAGTAGTACTAAATGCAGAATTACTCTTCTTGCATAGTTCCGCATAATCTTGCAGAATATTTATGCAATTCCGCGTGATTACGCTACACAGAATTATGGGAGTTTTGTTCACCTCCAATCACAACTAGTAATTTAAACAAGGGTGGCTTGTCTGGAAAACACTGAGATGTCGAAAGGGCGGACAAGTAACCTGTAATAGTGCCCAGTGCAAGACCTTGGTAGGCCAAAGACAAAAGAAACAAAAGGACATCCGCAAGCTTTGCATGTAAGCGCACAGCCCTGCAAACGCCACACCAGATCACACATTTGTCCCAGGACATAATTGAATTTCATAGAAGGGCAATTCTTTGCAAGGATGACATCTACCAATTCTGGTGATAAATCAAATGTAGTCAATTGCCACCACTCACTCTCCACGCACAATTGCGTAGATTTGGGTGTAGAACCATGCCCTGTTGCTGAGACATGGTTTATGCCAAGGTTCCGGGTACCACACTGTCCTGGCCCAATTCAAAGCCACTACAGTGACTCGGGCCCGATCGTCATTTCTGATCTTTTTTAGAACTTAGGAGAGGTAGCGGCAGAAAGACATATGAGATTCCAGTGTTTCATTCCAACTGGAACACATCTAACAAGTGTTCTTTTGGAAACTCTAACGTGCAAAACTTTCAACACTGTGCTTTCTAAACGGTGCCAAAAAAGATCTAGCCAAGGCTCGCCCAACTGCCAGAAGACGCCCTGTGCCACCTCAGTATGTAGACATCACTCGTGATCTGCCAGACATTGACGGGTCAGTCAATCCACCTTGGCTTTCAAGGAGCCCGATAGGTGGCTAGCGATCAAGAAAATGCTCTGGCACCCCAACCACCTTCAGAGATGCAGAGCCTTCGGACCCCACACTGCGCTGCTTGTTTCAGTACCACATGACTGTAGCGTTTTCCATGAGAACTTGCACCAGCCTCCCTCGATGGATGGAAGGAAGGCCTCAAGAGCCAAGCGAATGGCCCGCAACTCCAGCAATCTGATGTGGAGCCAAGTCTCTGTCAGAGAGCGGACTCCCCTGATCACCTCCCCCAGGTGACTTCCCCAGCTCGGGAAGGACGAGTCCGTAACCACCGTAAGCTCTTGGTGCAGAAGGCAGAGGGGTTCTGCTCCTGGAGCAACCACCACTCCGAATACTTCTATGGAACTGCAGGCAGTGTATATGAAAATACACCTCTTGCAGGTCCAAGGACCCCATCCAGTCTTGGGCCAGCATAAGCATTTTGAATTTGGTCCTCTACAGAAGGCATTCATAGGATGAAGGTCCAGGATAGGCCCGAGAGCACGCCCTTCTTAACGTAACGAGGAAATAGCGAGAGTAACAACCCCCTCGTTTCTCCGAGTCCGGCCCCGGTTCCTCTAGACTCCTTGCAGAGGGATTTCTGAACTTACCTGCATGCTTTTAGAAGGTCCAATAAAAATATGCAGCTTGTCCATGGAAAGGTTGAGACAATTTGGTACTTTAAACATGTGTGAATGGTAAAATCGTTTTAGTGCACTGAAATATTGCACTTCCAGCATAACAAACGTTTCCTTTTATAATACCCCGAACCGCGCAGAGGTTTGAAAAACGATAATATACAGAAACCTGTCTGTCAGAGTTTGCTTATTTGAACATCACCCAGGGCTCGGTTGGGTTTTTCTCACTTCAGTTAAAAATTCTTGCTGAAGGACAGGATGTTTTTTCTTACTAAACACCAGATATTATGTTTTTTACTCTTTTTTTGCCTCCGAAAGCCTTAAGTGACTACATGCCAAAACACCCTTGCATTTGTCGACACTTTTATATGTGATTTGTGGACGGCTGTGAATCTAAGTTTAAAAAAATGTGATGAACATGCCTTGCAAGGCGAGGCAAGCAAAACATATTAATTAAATATTTAAAAGAAATTAAGAAAGTCAACTCACATTGCCCAACAGGAGCATCAAGTACATCTCGATTGTCCCCACTTTAAAAACACCCAGGCTCCCTTCAAAAGTCCCTTGGAAATACCGCCTCAACATTCCAAAATCTGAAATGAACAATAACCTAGTTACCTGTAACCTTGGGGTGTAGAAACACCCTGGGATTCCACGTCTGCCCCATGACGGTCCACTTAGAAATGGTAAATTATCAGAGGAATAAAAAATGACAAATCTGATTCTTACAGTAATTCCACATTTTTGGGCCTATTCTCAGCTAGAAATTCCACCAGTTTTTAGCAAGTTTGTGAATTGGTATTCCAGCACTTCTTGTTATGCCTCATTTTACCTGAAACTGCATTTTTGAGGAATTACACAATACTCAAGAAAGATCCATCCTCCGAGGTGGCTAGTGAACATTGAAAACAATGGGGTAAATAACAGCCACAAATTGCACAGAGCCTGTCCGCACAGCGAGGAAGTGGCAAATTTGGGTTCGCCTCTTTATAGTTAAAAAAAAGTTAAGGGACCAAATGACACAACTGGAATGGCATGGTGAGCAAAAAAACGATGGATTTAGGCCCAGATCTCTGTACTGGGGTGAATGTATGACATTGTTCTGCATTCTGTCCATCAACTGTTTTGTTTGCATTTGTCACCCAGAGTGGGACGGGTATGCTCAGACGTGAGTCCCGTGCTCTCCATGCCACTGGAATCAAGCTATCATGGCTGAAGAGGGGTGAAACCCCGAAACCGGTCCTAGGATGCTTGGTTCCAGTCCAGGGAGGACTTGGCTTGGCAGTTCGGGCTGGACTCTTCCCATGAGGCACAGGGTCAAGACTGATTTGCATATGGCTCGGTCCAAACTGGAATGGCATGGTGAGCAAAAAAACGATGGATTTAGGCCCAGATCTCTGTACTGGGGTGAATGTATGACATTGTTCTGCATTCTGTCCATCAACTGTTGTTTTTGCATTTGTCACCCAGAGTGGGACGGGTATGCTCAGACGTGAGTCCCGTGCTCTCCATGCCACTGGAATCAAGCTATCATGGCGAAGAGGGGTGAAACCCCGAAACCGGTCCTAGGATGCTTGGTTCCAGTCCAGGGAGGACTTGGCTTGGCAGTTCGGGCTGGACTCTTCCCATGAGGCACAGGGTCAAGACTGATTTGCATATGGCTGGGTTCAAACTGGAATGGCATGGTGAGCAAAAAAACGATGGATTTAGGCCCAGATCTCTGTACTGGGGTGAATGTATGACATTGTTCTGCATTCTGTCCATCAACTGTTGTTTTTGCATTTGTCAACCCTCCACAGCATGTTGGTTGGGGTGTGGGCGGAACCCCCTAAATCCTTTTGAAAACGTGATGGTCAAATACTATATTTTTTTAATCTAATTTTCCTAAAAACAGTTTAAAAAGCAGTAGGTTATACAGGCATTTCAAATACTCTGGGTGTTTGGTATGACATGGCCTTTTATCATTTTTAACCAGCGTATTTAGTCACTTCCACCTTCCACTTCCTTTCATTTTTCAGTCCTGCTTTATCCACTTAGAAATACTATTCTTGTGAATGTCTGAGAAACTATTTAGAAGGAATATGGAGAGTAAATTAAATATTGCATAGACCTCACAGGTGGGCAACAGAACTACCCCTCAGATCTCACAAGCTCAGACATCAGAGCTCACTGGTACAGGCTGAGGAAGCAGACATATCCCTTAGGACACCCTAATATTACAGATTCAGGGAGTGGTAACAATGATAGCATTGAATTATTATAGATAATGGGCTGATCCGCAGAAGTCCCGAAATAACAGACTTGGAGCAGCAAGCACCTGCTGGCACCAAGCAAACAACAGCAGCACAAAGTATCTCGTATTCAGTAGGAATTATCAATCAAATATCAAACTGAAATATATTAAAGAAATGCAGTCACTTTATTTGTGGATTGCAGTTTAATGCCATTTTAAAATGCATATGTTGTTAATCTCACCAATAGGTTTTTATTTTTGGTAAACACGTTACTAATTCCTCAAACACAATTTTATTAAAATACACACATTTTGTTCCTAAACACCAGAAATTTGCCTTTTGGGTATATATCACAATTCCTCCAAAATAATTTGAGAATGTCGGAAGATAACTCTGTGTCACCAATTACAAACTTAAATTGTTAGTAAATACAAGAGTTTGGTCCCCAAATATCTGTCTTTTCATCAAATATTCACAAGTACTACTTCCACACGTGGAGTCCATAGTGCATATGTACCAGAATGCCTAATGTAAGTGACGTTCGGGATCCCCACTGTGCGCAAGGGATTCGTGGAGAAGCCATGAATGGCTCCAAAGGCCACTGGAAGCCATGTTATGCCCAAACTACAATCATACAAGTTAGTGGCACCATTTATGCCAGGGATAACCGCACCCTATGTCTGTTTATGACCCTCATTATGCCAGGGATCCACGCAACATGCCGAAAACAGCCAACTATTGCTAGGGTTGCCATTATGCAAGGATTGACTAACATAAGGTGAAGGACACCGCCAATATACCAATGATAGGCGCCTTATGCCACAATCACCGGTATGCTAGAAGTGGCCACCATTATATCCGTTCAACAAAAGGAAGGAGAGTGAAAGGTGGGCAATTTTTAACGAGGTCCTACACATAGGCCCTAAGTAACTGTATCAACAAGAGATGTGTAGTTCCTGCAGGACAGGAAGTCGACAGGGAATAAAGTATTCCAATTCAGACTTCAACCTAGTGAAAGTAAGTGCACAAGGGAAGGGAATCCCTTCAGGGTGGAACTAAAACCCTCACACACCCAGCAAGCTAGGTGTGTGAGGGTTTTAGTTCCACCCTGAAGGGATTCCCTTCCCTTGTGCACTTACTTTCACTAGGTTGAAGTCTGAATTGGAATACTTTATTCCCTGTCGACTTCCTGTCCTGCAGGAACTACACATCTCTTGTTGATACACCATTATATCCATCACTGGAATTAGATTGACACTGTTACACCAGAGATAGCCACCATAACTGCAGTGATGTTCAGATTATTCCAGGGCCCCCATTACTGTCAAAGCTTCTTCCGTAAGAAATGTATGATGGATAAAATATGGCACAAACTAGGTATTGTGCCAGGAACCAATGCGTGCAATTGGTAATTGCATGTTTGTAGGCACCCAAGACATTAAAAGTCACCACAGACACAACAAAGAAGAAAGCGATTATGAGTAATGACAATAATGTATTGACCTACAAAACCACAAGCTTATTTGCCCATCTCTCTCTCGCTCTAATATATTTATTAATTACACAGCCACTGTGGAGTTACCGGTAGGTCGGAGTTTCCATAGCAAGAGTGTTTTTTGTTTTGATAATAACTATTGAACTATGGTGCCATTTGACAAATCTTCAAAAAACTTTCCAAAGTCTCAATTCATTAATGGAAATTTTAGGGGTGATCCGTCAAATGGTGGCCAAGAAAAAGGGTCCCAAGTGTTATTTTCCCACATTTATTCCAACACGATATTTTGGGACGCGATACAGAAAAAAACAACCAACGAGAATGACACCAATTTGGCAGAAAGTTTGAACTTTATCCAGAAAGTATGCTTTTAATTATTTGCAGTAAATCCATGCAGCCGCTTTTGAGAAATGTACCTTTAAAGAGGTGCTCAGGAGGACATGAAGGGGTTAAAAAAACGGGTACATCTGGACGGTTGGTCCTGCGACTCCAGCTGTACCAAAAAATGTAAAAATTGAGTCATCAGATTGGTCAACAGACTTTTATTTTACTGTCAGCCGTTTCTGGCCACAGGACCAAGTGCCTGATGTATGATCGGGTTTAGCGGTCGCAAATGGGAAATCGGCCCGTTTGCGACAGCTAAATAGGTCTGTGGCATGTACAAACCCCATTTTGTGAGTCGGTAACCTATTACCGACTCGCAAAATAGGGTTTGCGAGTCGCTATTAGGAAGGAGCGTGCCAAGGTCTTCCCTTCCTAATAAGAGTGGCACTGGTATGTACGATTGTTTTGTGACCGCAAATGTGGTCGCAAAACAATCAGTTACCTCCTACTTCAAGTAGGTGGTAAGCCAGTCGCAAATGGAAAAGGGTCCCCAATGGCCCCCTTCCCTTTTGTGTTCGGCAGCGAAAATATTTTTTAAGAGTGACCACTGCCTACTCCTAAAAAATTCAACAGAAACGTTACATTTTTCTTTTTAAAATGCAGCCCGTTTTCCTTTAAGGTAAACGGGGCGCATTAAAAAAACTGCTTTATTTAAAAAGCAATCACAGACATGGTGGTCTGCTGGCCACAGCAGGCCACAATCCCTGGAGTGCTGGTCATTCCTAATGGGTCGTAAATTGAGACCTGCCACATGAATATTAATGAGGCAGGTCACTTGCGGCCCACTTGGGAATCGCAAACAGTGTCTCAGACACCGTTGTACATTCCATTTTGCGAGTTGCAAAAAAACGCAATTTGCGACTTGCAAAATAGAATGGTCGTACAACTTGCCACAAGTGATCTGATTGGCTGACAGCAACCTGAAGGAAAATGTTGTGGCTGCCATTACAAGTCATTACAGGACTCTGTCCCTCATATGCGGTGGGGGTGTTGGTCATTTGTGAGTGTTAGGGGCAGGACCTGGCCGCAGGCAAGGCTCTGTGGACATTCCTGCCGTGCATGGCCAAGAGCCGAGCGCAGTTGGGCGTTGGCCACCTGCAGGTGTCTGTGAGCAGGACCTGGTGCAAGCCAGGTCCTGCAGCCTACCCCTCGTCGAGAATAGCTGAAGGCCGTGGCTGCGGGGGTGGCCACTCATGGGGTTTGGGCTCTGCATCCAACCCCCTGTCGCGGATGGCTGAGGGCCGAGTGCTGCTGGAGGTTTGTGTGCCACCGAAGGCGGCTTCAGTGCAGGGTCTGCAGCCAACCCCACAACGCACATGCCCGAAGACTGCGCAGCCGGTCACTACCGCCATGGGGCGGTGCGCCACTTGCAGGGTGTTGGATCCTCCATCTTACCCCCTGCCGTGCAATGGAATGAAGGCAGCATGCAACGGGGCAGCGGCCACCTGTGGGAGGTTGGCACACGGCCTGGCCAGAGGAGAGACCCCTGGGGCCAACACAAAAGCTGTGATCAGGGGGAATCTTGATGAATGTTAACAAAAGAAAAAAAAGAAAATCCCTAAAAAAATCAAAGGATAAAGTTACTGTAAAGTTAGAACTGTTAATAAGATCTTACTTTATGTTAAAAAATCCGTAGAAATTAACAGAAAAAACAAAGCAAAGATTAAAGTGACGGGGAGAGGAGTTGGCCTAACGGCTAGGGCGGTCGACTTTGAATCTGGGGAACTGGGTTCAAGTTTCAGCAAGGACGCTGAACATCCTGTGATTCTGGGCAAATCACTTAATCTCCCTGTGCCTAACAAAAATGAATGAGTGTCCTCATGTAACATAATTGGTGCTATATAAAGCGCTCAGATACCAAATTCAGGTCAAGTTTGCACTATATAAAACACTGTAAAAAAATTAAAAAATTATAGTAAGGTATGGTAGTAAGATATTAGCTTACGTTAAACTAATTCTACAACTCAGAAAAAAACTAAGGTTAAAATGATGTTATAGGTAGGTGCTGAAATAATACAAAAATGAAGTCTTTAGAACCAAGATACCCAAGAAATTCACGTGGTATATTTTACTGAGCTAAATAGAACTTGAGCCCCAGCCAAGCACTACTTATGATGTCATATTACATCACTCATGACATTTCCAATCACATCATTGATGACATCACTGATAACATTATTGATGACATCACTAAAGAATCATAATGTCATTATGGCATCGTCCTATAGGGTTTGTGGCCTTGAAGTAATTCAACACCCTACACCTGTGGACAATGTTCCATATAAAGACTAAACATGACCCATAAATTTAAGGCGAGATGTTGACAAAAATTCATTTGCCACTGAAAATACACTTTTTGTGAGGAACTATTGACATCCTTCCATAGTTTAATAAACTTCACTTCATACCTTCCTGAATTGGTATACAACCTTAGAACCATGTTTACAACACCAGTGTAAGATAAACAACCTCTAAGTGGGACACTCATACATTCTACATTATTTAACAAAGTTGAATGCCTCAAAATCTTCAGTGATGTTAAAAAAAATAAACATTCCATACCTTAAAAACATCCTTGCTACATGGGATTTGTCTATAGCACTGTATTACAACAATCACCCAGGCTTTTATCACAACCAGACTTGATTACTGAAACACCCTATAATTCAGAATCCCAGATGTCCTATGCAAAGTCCAAACCACCCAGAATGCCGCCGCCAGACTCATTCTGAACATCCCGCGAAATCATCACATCTCTCCACACCTCAACCATCTCCACTGGTTCCCAGTCCAGGACAGATGTAAGTTCAAGCTACTCATCCATGCCTACAAAGCTTTCCAAAACACCAGTCCAGCTTACCTCAACCACCGTCTCAACTTCTATCAACCCACCAGACACCTTCGATCCCAGGTAAAAGTGCACCTCACACACATCAAGATGACCAGATGCGGAGGACAATCCTTCTCATACCTCGCAGCCAAGACCTGGAACGACCTCCTGAAACACCGCAGAACCTCCCCCTCCCGCATGGACTTCTGAAGGAACCTCAAGGCATGGCTCTTCCAGATGAAACAGGCAAGATCTCATCCTCTTCCCTCAGGGCTGACCTACTTAGAGCCTGGATACCCACAAAGGTGATTAGCCTCGCTCTATAAATTCACATAACATAACATATCATATGGGCATGTACCCAGATATCCACTGGTCGATAATGCATTGGCAAAAAATGGTTTGGCCTTTTTCACAGTTTTTTTGTAACAGGCTCTGGCTTTAAGCCGCAACCTATTTTCAATCATAACTCTACAACTCACACCAGCTAGGTGGGCTCAGACTTTACCTCATTCAACTAGGAGCACTACTTCTACCCCAGTTAGAGAATTCTAAATGGTGCCCCATATGTCTTTCAACATGCAGTTTGCCATCAAGACTTTCACTATTTCAATGCTATAGATCCACACTTGAACACTTAGTAACTCTATGGTGTAAACAACAATTGTGCTATCAGTTATGTCAAAAATGATGTCATTAGTGATATAGTATGTGAGGTAATAAGCGGTGGCTGGTGGGGGCTGAAGTTATAGTTAGCTCAGTAAACTATAACTGGTGAATTTCCATTTTTTAGTTTTTAAATGTTTGTTTTTGCAGTATTTCAGCACCTAACTAGGTCAGTGTAACCTTTGTTTTTTTAAAAGTGCATTTCTATGTGCAAGTTAAAACCTTACTACCTTATCCAACTATAACGTCGCTTTAACTGCTGGGTTGTTTTAGTTAGGATTGCTTTTTGATAAACAAGGTGTTTATTGGTTTGCTAATAACTTTAGCTCAGTTTGACGAATCTTCACAAAACTTTACACAAAAAGAAGCAAATTCACCTCAGCTCCTTCTGGGAAAATTCAGTGTGGTCCATGAAGCGGGGGTCAGAAAACAAACTGGGTTCCCAAAAGCAAATTTCCCCATGAATTTTCCTTATACTTCTATAGGCAGCGCTACCGCAAAAACTGCTGAACAGAATTACACCAAACCTGTCAGGAAGCTCGAACTTGGCCCACAGATTGTGCTTTTTGCAATTTAGTGTACATGAGTTTAGTAGATTTTTGAGAAATTAGGGCTCAAAAATAATTGTACATCTGGATGGTTGGGTTTAATAAACTCTTGAGAGAGTCCCTCTAACCCAATTTTTTAAAAACAGAATGTCCCTTTCCCTTGGGCCAATTCGCTCCTGCAGGAGTCAGACTCCCGAGGGAGCAAGCGCTCTGATTGACCCAGAAAACTTCCCGTTTCCCTGGGCCAATTTGCTCCTCAGAGTCAGACTAAAAAACAGCGAGTGCCCTGGTTGGCTGCCAGCAACATAAGAAGTTTTTAAAAAGTAAAAAAACATAAGGAGGCAGGGTAGGGAATACCCTACCCCCTAAGCCCTATGGGCCTGAAATCAAAAACCGCTTAGGGTTTTTTTCCCGCGATTTTGCTGGACTCCCGTGGGATCATGGCAAAAATAAAAAATAAAAATGTTTTTAAATGGTGGCTGCCATTCTCCATTAAATATATGAGAAGGAGGGGGTGAATAGGGCCCCCATCCCCCGGGTATATTTAATTAAAGGGAGGGAGATGAGAGGCCCCCCTCCCCAAGCCTGGTTAGCCCCGGGATTCCCATTCTTTGTGGCCAAAAACATAAAAAGGGGGAGGAGCTGCACAGCCCCCCTCCCTGAGCCTTGAAAGGCCCCAGAGACCCCATCCCACAGGGCACTTACTGTGTCTTGGGGAGTACACTCAGGGGACACAGTAGTTTCACTGTGCGTACCAGCATGGGCAGGGAAAGATATGTTTGCTCCTGCCTGGCTAGAGCGTTTTTTAAATCTCCTACCAGGTGGGAGCAAACATGGAAGTCTGCTCCCAGCTGGCGGGAGCTTTAAACATGCTTCCGCTGGGCAGCAGCAGACTTCTGTACTGTTTCCCTGTCTGCACTCCTACAGGCGGGAAACGAACACACATTGCTCCCGCCCGGATGGAGCATACGTAATTAGCAGCTCCCTCCGGGCAGGAGCAATTTACGTTCCCGCACTATGCGGGGAGCCAGCTTGGCCACGGGGCTCCCAACGAGGACCTATTATTACCTATAATTAATGTAGACTCTGGGGGTTGGGGTCCCTGGGGCCAACCCTATGATGCGCACACCAAAGACTGAGCGTGGCATGGGTTGGCAGCCTGATAGCGTTTGGGCAAGTCTTGTGGCCAACCTCCCGCTGAGCACGGCCAAAGGCGTGCGCTGCGTGGGGTTGGCTGCCTGTGGCAAAGGCAGCCAACCCCACGCATGACCAAAGGCCAAATACCGCCTGAATTTATTCCAATGTCCCCAGACACTTGCCCATTTTTAGGGACATCCCCAATGCACATATACCGCCCTTTCCGCTACCATGGCTTCATCCATGTCCCTACACCATTCCTGCAGCGTAGGTGACTCTTCCGACCCGATGCAGTTGTTTTTGAAGATGATGCAGGCTTACAAGGTGAACAAATAGAGTACTGTCAGGATGGAGGTGATGTGATCATATTTCCTCAGGCCCTTGGTGAGAAATGCTGCAGCTTGTAGGGTGAACTTAGGGGCTGTCAGTGCAGAATCTAGAAGGCCATGGAACAGGGTGGTACCACCATGTAGATGTGAAAGTATCAGGGCTTGGAGAGCAGTTCTTTAGTTTCTTTTTGAAAGAAGTGATTTGTTTTTCTCTAGAAGAGAGAGCTGGTACCCGACCAACTTTGTTTTTATTGGCAATGTGTTCCTTGCGGATGGAGTTTGCATCCAGTGTGAATCCAAGTGATGCGACATTCAGTAAAAGTTGGGGTTCAAAACCATCAAGGTTCATGTTATTGAGCTAAATTCATACCGTTTCTTCTTTGTTGTTCTTAACACATCAGGAATTATCTCTTGATTGGGTTGAGCTTCTGGTAGGCTCTGGACATCCATGACTGGAGGATGTGCAGGCAGTGTTTGAGGTGTTGGATGTCAGAAGTACATGGGACATTCAAGTGGAGTTGTATGTTAGACATATTGGTTAATCGCGATCCTGTTATCTATGAGTGGATAACCAAGTAGCTTCATTTAGAGGCTGAAGGGGGCAGGATGGAACCCTGAGGGACGCTAAATATGATAGGGATGTTTTGGGACGTTGCCTGTATTGAAAATGTAGGAGAACCAGTGACGGACACTGCTGGTGAATCCTACTTGAAACTCAAGGATGCGTAAGAGGGTGGGTGGTCGACCGGGTACTGAGACGTCCAGCAAAAAAAATATATAAAAAGTATATATATATATATATGTTGCTCCTCCGCACCGACAAAGCGCGGCACCCTTAAGGCGGGTGCTTCAAATGCGGCGGTGCCCCGCAATATCCATTATCGCTCCTAAATTCCTCTTAGTTATACAAAAGGAATCTCAAGCACTCACGGGGGGTAGTTTTCGCAGCCTGATTTATTTCGGCAAAAACAACAAACGCGTTTCGGAACTAGTCCTTCCTCAGTGTAACAACACTGAGGAAGGACTATTTCCGAAACATGTTTGTTGTTTTTGACGAAATAAATCAGGCTGCGAAAACTACCCCCCGTGAGTGCTTGAGATTCCTTTTGTACAACTAAGAGGAATTTGGGAGCGATTATATATATATTCACTGAAAAAACCATGGGTTTCACACACGTTATAGTTAGGAATTAGCATTTAAAAAACCTTAGAAATTCAGTGAAAAAACCATAGGTTTCACACATGTTATAGTTAGCTGGACATTTTACTCGTAAAAAACCAATGAAATTGCCCCGTTATAGTTAGTTCAGCTAACTATAACTCGCACGCGCCCGCAATGCACTGCTGATGACGTCACATATTACATCACTCATGACATGGTCAGTGACATCACTCATGACATCACTGATGACATCTCAAATGACATCACTGATAACATCATCCAGTGAATGTGTGTTTTTCTGAAAATTAAATATGTTTTATATATGTATATCTCAAGGTCGATGGAAGAATAAATGGGTATATAAGTGTCTAAATGCATGATTTGTTTTTGAAAAATTGATTGTGTAACTGACTGATTAAGTGTATCATAGTGAATACATGGCTTAGTGAGTAATGTTTAAATATGTAAATATCTGTATCAGTCTCTCACTTTGTGTATAAGTGGCTGCATGGGTTGGTGAGTAGCTACATGGGTGTCTATATAGGTTATTAGTTGGTTTTTTGAGTGTCAGTCTGAGTGTCTGCATGGTTCGGTGGGGGGTATTATGTAGTACATAGGTGCATGAATGAGTCACTCACTGTTTGTATGTGTTGAAGACAGCATGTGTGCAGGACTGTATGGGTGGATGAGTGTGTGTATGGGTGTGTTAGTGAGTGAATGACTGTCTCAATAGTGTCTTTATGAGTAACTACATATGTTTTAAAGTAGTATATGTGACTATTGGTGTATATAAGTGAGTATATGTGAGAGTGAGAGATTGAAAGAGTTCCTGTATGAATAAGTATGTGTTTCTATAAGTGATTGTTTAAAAGACTAAGTATGTGTAAGTTTCCGTAGAAGTAAGTGTGGTGGTGTGTGTATAACTGTATATGCAAATAAATGTATGTTTGTTTCTTTATTAGCATGAGTGACTATGTGTGTGAGTAACTCTATGGATGAGTGGCGTTGTGTAACAGGATGTATGAGTACATATGATGAGTGAATACATGTATGAGTGACTGTATAGGACTGTTGGTGAATGAGTGAATGTGTATGTGAATCTTAGAATTACTGAAGAGGTTGTTGTAACTGGTATTGGTATGTCCATTGTTTTAAAAATTTTAGTCTCTATTATTGAATGTGTGTATCAAAGGTTATATTAGGGTGAGAGGAGGTCTGCCACTCTATCACAAGGATGATGTCATCAGTGATGTCATTTGAGATGTCATCAGTGATGTCATGAGTGATGTCACTTACCATGTCATGAGTGATGTAATATGTGACGTCATCAGCAGTGCATTGCGGGCGCGTGCGAGTTATAGTTAGCTGAACTAACTATAACGGGGCAATTTCATTGGTTTTTTACGAGTAAAATGTCCAGCTAACTATAACATGTGTGAAACCTATGGTTTTTTCACTGAATTTCTAAGGTTTTTTAAATGCTAATTCCTAACTATAACGTGTGTGAAACCCATGGTTTTTTCAGTGAATTTGCAAGGTTTTTTAAATGCTAATTCCTAACTATAACGTGTGTGAAACCTATGGTTTTTTCAGTGAATTTGCAAGGTTTTTTAAATGCTAATCCCTAAATATTTCGTTTTTGAAACCTATGTTTTTTTCTGAAAATTTGTATGGTTTTTTATATGCTAAGTTATGTATTTTTAATTAAAGATATTTTTTTTTATTTAAATAAAATTACTTTATATTCATTTATATATTATCTGTATTTTTTTATAAATTATTTTTTTAAATAATTCAATTTGGATATTTTTTTTTATAATTTTTTTAATTATTTAATGTCCTCTTTTTTTTTTTTTTTTTATTTATAAATTCTTGGGGTGCGCGCTCTGAGCGCGCACCTAGTACTATTTCGTATGTTTTTTATGAATTCCGGCGTACGTTATTTACGTACGCAAATATACTTATTGGTGCGCGCTGGGAGCGCGCACCCAGTACGTATGCGTACGTACGTACGCATGCGTCCTACGCCCTCGACGCGGTTTACTTCCGCATACGCTAAAATTACGCGCAATAACGGTCGCGTATACGCGTGCTCAACGTATGCGCGCTAGGTACGCGCATATGACGTATGCACCTGCGCGCTTACGCGTTCGTGCATACGTCATCACGGGGTGCGCGCTCGGAGCTTGCGCAGTGCGCGCACCTCGGGTTTATACATAATAAAACAACACTTCTTATTGGTTATCATTACTTTCAGTTTCTAATTGTTTCAATACCACACCCAATCCCCTCATGGCAAGTCATGTGATCAAGAATCATCACTTTTGATTGGTTTGAAGTACTTTCAGTTCTAGATTCTTCCCAAACCACACCTACTCCCCTCATTATTAGTTCTGATTCCTTTGGAGAAGGAGCTATTCTGTTGTTGAGAGACAATGGCTGAACAGCAACCATCTTCAGACAGTGACCAGGACACTCTTGAGAGGCAGAGGAACAGGAAGCAGAAAGACAGCTTTATATGGCAGTTTTTCACTTTTCCAGAAGGTCAGAAAAAGGTAAATGCACCGAAAGTTACTTGTGTACTTTGTCAAAAAGTCTTGTCACGTGGGAATCCTAACAAGAAATATTCTTTTAGCATTCACACTATGTTGAGGCATGTTGACAAAATGCATCCAGTGACTTTTCGTCGAGCTTCTGGAGAAAACCCTCCACCTGCTCAGCCGACGACATCAGCAGCAGCTCAGCCGAGCACATCTTCGGCAGCTCAGGGGAGCACTTCAGCTGCGATGGTGCCTTCACCTGTTTCTTTACCTCTTGTTGGTCCACCTTGTTTGGCGAGGTTGTCTACACGGTGCACTGATTGCGGTTCTCTTATTTCTGTGGGGGAGACCAGTCTTGATCTCCTTCAGAGAAAATTTGATGCGCATTCATGCACTAGGCCATAGATGTTTTTTCTTTTTTTGCGTTTTTCTCTTCCTGTTTCCCTCCATTAACTCAAGGGCTCTTTTAAGAGCCACTTATAAACTTAACCAAACAAATTTTTTTTTTGAAAATTTTTTTGAGGTGCGCGCACCCTGCGCGCACCCAAGGGTTTTTTTTTTTTTTTTTTTTTTTTTGAGAGACTCCCCCTTTCCATCTTATGCAACTGTGAAATCACCAGAGCAATACGCAATAAATCTCTGCCTATAATTCCTATTTGCACACAGAGTCATGTTTTCACATTAGTCACAAAACGAAAAATCTTTGCCAATTTGAATGCACACTTACTGCTCTTTTTTGTTGGCAAGTGAAAATCACTTTTACAGACTGACACATTATGAATCCACTTTTCAGATTTTTTTAAATGCACATGTCCAGACTGCTTTTTCAGACCACAAACCATGTGTATGCTGGGTGACTGCCTACACTCCAGCAAGGGCAACCAGCCTTAGTGATGCTGAATGTATTTGCATTACAGACTGAAACCTCAAAACCCCACAGCACATTATCAGAGCCAGGACCTCTGTTCTCTACACCTCTCTCCACTCAGCAGAACCAGATAATGGCAATCTTTCCCTCTATTTTTCCACACATATACATGTTAATTTCAAATCTCACTGCTTCCCCCTTTTTTTCAAATGTAATCACACATTTCTATTGCTTGAAAACCAACCCTTTTCCAAAAGTACCCTTCCCCCTACTTCACTTCTGCCTAGTTCCCTTCCCCCAACTTGACTTCTGCCTGCTACCATAGCAACAGCTCATGGAACACTGCTATGTGGAGTTAGGTCAGAAGTTCGCCACAGCCTTCAATTCCACAGAGCAAGAGTGCTTGACTTTTCAAACCTTACAGCAAATCCATAGTACTGTTCTTTGGTAACACATTTTTCTGAACCAATACAAAACACGCTTCTATTATTTTACACATACAGCCTAGTTTTTAGTGTAGAATGGTATGAAACAGCCAATCAGTTCTTTTTTTTTTTAATAAAAAATATGTATGCCTCCATTTCCAAACTGTCTTTCATTTCTTTTTACCATTCTACTGAATTACACCTCCTGAGTGCATCCAGATCTCCTTTGAAGATGTTCACAGTGTGGATTGTAGGACACAGCTATGTCTTCTGGAGTGAAAAATTTGCAGAGAAAAGAGGTATGGTGAGAGACCTTGCTTTGCCAAATGTAGACATCAAGTGGATTGGTCAGAGAGGGTTAAAGTGGCACCAATTAATGCCTTTGGTGAAAACCTTTCAACATCTCCCACAGCCTAACCTTATTATTGTGCACTGTGGTGGTAATGATCTAGGCACTTTAACTGGGGTAGGTTTGGAAATGCTTATTAAGGACACCTTTGTGCAATTGATGTCGCTTTTTCCACAAACTGCCTTTGTATATTCTAACATATGCCAAAGGCAAAAGTGGAACTGGTCCAAACAATTTTGTCCGCAGATTGACAAAGCAAGGAAGCACGTCAACAAATCTATTTCTGCTTTCCTCAGAGACTATGGTATGGGTTCCATTTACCACAACAACTTGCGTTACGACATGCAAGACATTTATAGAGGAGATGGTGTGCACTTCAATGATGAAGGGAACAGAGTCTTCCTCTTGAACCTCAGACTCTGCGTCGGTACTTACTTGTAGGTACCGAAAAACAAACAATAAACACAAGGGCTCTTTTTAGAGCCACCTTATATCTAAACACTTAAATGCAATTTTTTTTAATTTTTTTTTTTTTTTTTTTTCCGGGTGCGCGCAGGGTGCGCGCACTCGGCGATATTTTTTAACAAAATATTATTCTTTTTTTTTGCCCTACAAGGTCCTACTTTGACCCCCTTACAATGCCTACTGGGTCTATTTCTACCCACTCTGCCCCCTTTTCAAGTGCTCCCCCTTTGTTTATCACCCCCTCTTTATGCGATAGACAAAATGGCGGCCGCCGCTTCCTGACTTCCACCGATTCGAATGTTTACTAAGATCTAACAACCAATCAGAATTGCGCTCGCGCACGGCAAGGTGCGCGCACCCAGCGCGCACTCTGCGCGCTTACAGATATATATATTGATTCAAAGGCTATTTTCTCAGAATCTACTGAACAGATTTACACCAAACCTACAAAAGGCACTTCCTTGACCTAGGGACTACCTCTCTGCCAAATTTTGAGTAATTCTGTTCAGCCATTCGGGCTATAGCTCGTTCTAAAGGTCCTATGGAAAAATGCATGGGAAAAACGCGTTTTGGGACCCCCCTTTTATCTCAGCCCCCGCTTGATGGATCCCCCCGAGACTTTCAGAGTAGGAGCGGAGCGTAGCGCCCCACCTATTTTGAGAAATTCGCGAGGATTCGTCGACCGGCGCCAAAGTTATTCAAAATAGAATGTTGAGGTTTTCCTATGGAAACGTGGTCCTAACTATAACTACCTACTGGCGACCGCCAGTAGGCAATATATATATATATATATATACATACACACATATATATATAATTCACACAAAATCCTCTCGCCTTATACTCCAGAGGAAACAGCCACACCAACGCGGGAATGGTTTACGGGTATTTGTTTATTCAGGCAAACAAAACTGACGTGTTTCGATCTTAGTAACATAACCCGATTTCAACCATGTTACTTGTATATTATAGAACGTGAAAACAAAAATGAAAAAAGTGTGTCAAGATAAACAAACAAAATACTTCACATTTCGGGATTTCTCATCCCCGTCAATAAATATACATATCGCTTCTTAAAGTGCCAATTCATGTTTGATGGAACGCCTATAAAATGCACACCACAAACTCTTTACTTGTGCTCTTCCTAAATGGCTAAATTCTTCATTGTTAAACTGAGTCATAATTTCAATTTTGGTTGACAGGGCTTAGAAAACGCACAAGTATGGCTTGAAGCACTATATATAATGTGTATTTTATAAATACTCCCGGTACAATAAGACTGTTCTTGGTAAAACCTTCTCCTGCTGCTTGGATCTAGGTCACATACCTAAAAAAAAATGTAATAGAGTGAATATCGCATTTTGCCTGTTCCACGCGGCAGAGATTGGGGAAAGCAGTAATGTGACGAAACAATAGCCGGTTAACAAATCCCACATCAGCCACTGATATCTGCCCCCCGGTAGCGCTGCCCGACAAAACCCCGCGTGAGCGCGCGCGATGGCCGCCCCGTCTTTCAACTGTTCCTCATTAGCCGGAACATTCCTCTCTTCGCCGGCCAAGGCAGCCCTTGCCCTCCTCTCCCAGGGTGGTTCTTACGCCGAACACTGGTATTTATAAAGTCTAAACCGGAGCCAAGCAAAGTTCATCCAAAACAGGCCCCGGACTGTGCAGCCTGGGCAGCGGCGCGCGGCCTCCTCCCCGGGGCTGTACCTTTCACTCTCGTGCGCAGAGTGAGCGCGAGGCGCTGCCAAGGAGGCGCTGGGGTCACCGGCGCGCGGGACACCCAGCACGCAAGGCGTGACCCGGAAGTAACCGAGGTGCACTGACTAATAGGCCCACACTGTGCGTTGCAAGGAGAGGCGAGGGGCGTGCAGAAATAACCCCGGAGAGATGTGCTCTTGTTTTAACAAACCTTGAGGGCAGGAAAGTAAAGTACAAAATTGGTCGATTACGAATAACAAATATACCCAATATCACGCACTAACCACCAACCATAATAACTCTTAGTAATTTTTAAAATGTTTTAAAACATAGACACAATGAGAAAACAGGTTTAATAAATCTTGCCCAGTTTTGCTTTATTTGACAAAAGACACAATGAGGAAAAAAGTAAAACATCAAATGAAAAACAACTCTAGTATACAGGTTATTAACAACGAACCACATACCCTCATATTTGCATACATACCAACATTTGAGAACGCCTAAGACAAAGGTTTGGATAAAAAACCTGGATTATTTAATTTTCACTGTAAATTTGATTAGGGTGGACGACGCTTTAAAAGGGAGAAAACTGAAATAACTTTATTTTTGGCTTTAAGAACCGCGAGTCTGCAACACAAATTAAACGTGTTGAGATGTGTATATTTGTCGTGCCATTTCATCATATGATACTGGACCTTTCGGTGTTTAGCTATAGAGACAAGGTCCAAAACCAATTCTGTTATCTTTGGACACAAACCAGATTTCCATTCTTTCAAAATCTGTATATTCGTAACCATCGATGCATGGGAAGACCACAGCCTCTATAGAGCGCTAAGACAATAGAATCCACCATCCAATGAAATAGTGGCAAAAGTGACATCCTGCACAACTTGAAGCCAACAACTAAATCCAGTGGTTTGGAAAACTCCCAAGAAAGCAGTCACACTTCTGCAATCACAAAACACACAACGTAGTGTCCTGTGAGCTACATGTCGGGTTGCCACCTGACCAGTAGTTTACCAGTCTGGCAAGTATTTTATTGACAAGAATAGTAAAAAAAAAAAAGAAGAAAAACAATCAAGAAAATGGTAGCAATTTGGTGTTTTTACCCTTTGAAAATAAACTGAAAACAAAAAACCACAGGATGAAAACACTCCAAAAGAAGTTTAATAATGTATAGAATATTCAAAAATGGCTATTAAAACAATTAGAGACAGAATAGCTGAGTTTAGAATGTATATGGCGTAGCAGTTCTTAACCTGTGGTCTAGGACCCCTAGGGGGGCCACAACCCCTACTGAGGGGGTCCAAAAATACTTAGTCAGTGAAACAGTATTGACAGATTAATAAAGTGTATGTAAACAAAGAAGCAAAAGGTAAAACTGAAGATGTTAAAACGTTCTGTAAATGGACTTGAAATTGGAGGCTAAAAATTAAGTTGGTATCTCTAGATTGTTTATGGGAGCAGTGCAAGTGCATCCAACAAGACGATAGTATGGACAATGGGTGGCCTTAGTTCAAATTTAGAAAAGCTCCAACCTTCCTTACAAAATTGAAAACTTGATTGTTTTACTGTTTGTGTATTAAACTAAATATTTCATTGTTTTTGCATTTGATTGATAAATGCTTCTTTCTGTATTTTTGTTTAATGTTTTGAGGTTTAAATCATCGCAATTGCTTAGCAGGGGTCTCGGTTTGAGTCTAAGGTTCCCAATTCAAATCACTTATCACAAATTAGACAATTAGCCATGCAAGCTGGAGTACTAAACAATCACTGCAAACCTTTCTGTTGTACTAGACTCTTGGAAATCTTATCCTGGAGTTTTCAGGGCACATAACTCGAGCTCCCGGCAGTGGGGTTAATTTGGTGAGATCAGCTGCAGCGGGTCAGGCTGGGTGCTTTTCTTCATTGTTCGGTTTGGGAATGTGTTGAGCGAACCAGTTTGGAGCCAAGGCATAAGGATAGAGTAGATTCTTAGTCGTGGCTCTTCTGGCTACTAATGAAGTCAATTAGTGATTCTGGTAACACAACTATGATATTGGCCTAAACCTAAAGTCCAAAGAGGATATTGCAGCAACCCATCGAAAGAACAGCAGAGATAACAGCCTGGACTTCAGTCCTAGAATAAGAAATGCTATTGGCAGAAAGAACAAGCCAAGCAATTTGATCCCAGGTGACTCCAAGCTCGGCAATTCAAAGGACCATGTACAATACATTGGCAAACTATGGCATCCCTTTAATTCTCCATGTAATGTTCTTTTAAGTGAATTTGTTTTGTTGACACAGGTGTGGACTATGTGCTGAGACCCTACATGTCTTCTGAGGTTGCCTGGATCTCACAACAGGAATGTAGTGGGGCTTTTTTGGGCTTGGAACATCATATCGTGGAAAAAACCCAGAGGCACAGAAATGAAGTCATGGCTCGCAGGAGCTACAGTACGTAAAACATTCTGAAACAGTGGTGAAATGAAGTAGAGGTTTCTGAGTTTAACAACGATCCTTCATTTTTGGGGGTAGTTCAGTACAACTTTTTTTTCTTTTGCAGATTTACCAAATTCAAAAGAGGTGGATGACAGGATATATCAAGTCTCCCCAACCTAGCCACTCCAAATGAATTAGTACCACTTGCTTCAATCCACAATGACCCCAAATGCTTCGCCCATCTTGTGCTACGTGTTCAAGACCACACACATCTATTCTTAACATTCTGGAAATATTTACATTGCTAAATCGAGATTTCAACAAAGTTAGTGTTCTTTAAAACGTGTGATGTTTCATAGAGGGGCTGAGGGTGTTGGTAATAGTGCTATGTTCAAATAATGTTCTATACAAGATTAAGCTATGCATCAATAGAGCATATGTCTAGCCCATGTTTATGGGATAAAGCACCCTCCAGCAGCACAAAATCAGGATGCTGGCAGTCATCAATGCATATATGGATAAATGCATTACAGAGTCAAAGATCATAAAGAGTTGGGGCGCTTTATTCCTTACAATCAGGGTCATTGGAATTATGCGGCAATGGAGGACCAAATTAAGTGGCAAAGTTGACTAAAATATGTATCAAGAAAATCCCAAAAATGAGACATATTGTGGCGCATAAAGACAGTAGAACAATATTGCTATTTTGAAATGAAGGCACAATCTTACTGGCTGAGCAAATGTTTTACCTTATTATTAAGAGTTTAACACCTAAAAACAACCACCAGCAACAGAAATGTGACAAGTTAAACTTTGCAAAGGATCTTTGCAGTGGGGCACCAAATGTGGAGCGTTCGTTTTTAACATTTGATCAGATTGCACTTGAAGCATTTTTTTTTTGTTTAAATCTAAAACTATGCAATAGATTGTGGATCATGATTAAGGCTTTCAGTTTTCCATTTTTACTGATTTTTACAGATAAAAACAGAGAGAAAACAATGTGTTTCTTGTCCGAGTTTATTTTAAAAAAGCAGAAACGTACTGAGAATGGTGCTTCTTGTGAGTCTCTCCATGCTGTCTTTCATGAATTCCAGGCAATAGCTGAGCAGACCAACAGCATGGAGAGTTGAAAAAACAGTATAAGATTTCCTTAAATACGAGCATATGTTAACATATATTTGTAGTATAATGCTAATATGTACCTGTGAGTGTAGTGTTTGTTATACATGGCTGTTTAATCTGCTAATATGTGGAAGGCATCATGTATGATTGCATGTCCAAAAGTTAAATAAACGTGGAAAGATACCATTTTACTGCTCCATGTATTCTCAAAACATAAAATAAATATGGATAAATACAAATCACATGGGCAAAAAATAAATCTGGATAAATACAGACGGAATTGTTTAAAAAAAAAAAATACCATAAAACCGGGAGCCTTTGTTATGATGCAAGTGCGGTAAATTGACAATTATGTGGAATAGTTAGAAGCCGCAGAATTGCGTAGTTCCACTGACCTTGCTTAGGACATCTAGTGACTTGCCTCACAAATGCAAAATATTCCTGGTGTCTAACTCCTCCCCTAATATAACATTTTTAAAGGCTGGGAAAAGAAATAGGAGAAATTTGTTAGCACCAGAAGTAGTGCAAAATGGACATGTTATGGTCACATGTGGCATCCCCCTTTGCTCACTCGGTTTGCTTCTTTCTCACTTGTTTATGGAAATATGGTTTTCCTTTCTTCCCCAGATGGCTCTGGTTTTCACATTTTAAACTGGCCATGCTCAGTGCACAGTGGCCTCTTTTTCGTTCTGCTCAGCAAGATTGGGCCAGTTTCAAGGATCTGTAGAATGAAACATCTGGGTGTTTTCAAGTGAAGAGCCATTTGCTGCTGGTCACATTTGTGGATCTACCCAACTTTACATTTAGCTGTTATATCGGTAAATTAAGAAACCCAGGTTTCGAATATTTTACTTTCATATGTCACTGATCAAAATAATCAATTTGACTTGATTGTCCCTTATGTTCAAGTGTCTTTGATGCAAAGGGCTTGAGGCAAAAGGGAAAGCATTGTATGGACTGCCTGGAGCAACTTTATGAAGACATTTTCTAAAAACTCTGATGACAATTCTGCATGTTTCTCTATGAACTTAGAGTGTGTAGGCCAAAGCTTGATATCTGGTCAGTTCTTAATTTACAAAAACATCAAAGGACTTATAATTAGGAGATTTCGTTAGCTGAGTTGTGAACTATTAATTGAGAGACACCATTATTCTATCAGCATCGAGGATATTTCTAGACTGATATTTTATTTTACAGAATACGGTCTCTTTTGCATCCTGGCAATGAGTTTGGTCTATAAAAGAATAACATGATAAAATAGTTAAAATAAAACCTTTTTGTGGTTGTGTTGAAACACTTTATGTGGTATTCTATAAATAGTTCTTGTAGCACAAAGAAATTTGTGATGCTGGGTTAATCAGTGGGCTGCACTGTGGTTCGTACAGGTTTCCTATCCTTCGAGAATGCAGTCAAATATGCATGTAATTGTAAGACACATTGGAGACTGTTCACAAATGTAAATTCTGCTTTTATTGTATGTTTACCACCAAATGTACCTTTTTATGCAAATCAGAAATTCGAAAGGGATTCCTGGTAGGCATAAACCCATGGGAGCGAGGGTCTCTGCCAGGAGTCCGGAATTCTCTGCAGCTGCAAATTCCGCTCAAAAAATCAACATTCCACACAGTGGTTTGCCTTGAAAGTTTGGGAATGTGCACAAACGTGTATGCTAGTAGGTGTTCCCAAACTCCAATCCGTCCCCTTTCCACCCTGCAATGGGGTTGAAAATGTTCTCCAGCACAGGCTGGGTTTAACTCAGATTTGCTGGGGTGTAGGTGAAAGGATTGCTCCATGGGAAATATGATTTGCACCGCAGAGTGGAAATAGAGCATTTGCACAGGGGATCCTAATCCCGTTGTGCCAAGTTCTCCACTTTGCAGACTTCTGTACAACGGGAATAGGTCACATGCAAAGTTGCACCAATTTCTCATGCCTGATGCAGCTTTCCAGGGATGTTTTCTGAATTAAAAAAAGTAGGAACAGTACATTCAGGTGGAGGAAGAGATCTGCGCTAGGGGAGGGCAAGCCACTGAAAGCTCAAGCTAAGGCTCGAGCGTGAAGCCTGGCTCTGGCTCAGCTCCAGGTCCTGTTGGAACCTTGAACCCATAACAAGTCAAGTTTTGATACAGCTTCTGCCTGCCTTCTTCTACCCAGGATGTGACCTTAGTGGCAGCTGCCATCTAAACTGGTAGGGTGGCTGCAGGTGGAGAGGCCGGTGGGTTGAGGAGGGGGGAAGGAGGGAGAAATAAAATACACGTTAAAAAAAAGACTTACATGCTGCTCCGCTTCCTGCTTTGCTCGTTGCCGGAAGGACATGGGCCCTCAGGGCACAGGCTCCACACCCAATCCAGACGCTGCTCTGACAAGAGAGCAGCGCCAGGATTGGTCTGAGTGGCCTTGTTTGCCGCTCAGACGGTGCACTGGAGACTGTGCTGTTTCTCCAACCCTGCTGCGTAAAACAGCAGGTTTGGAGAAATAGAACTACGAATGTGTGTTTGGACAGCCTAGGACGGCCGGCCAAGCACACATGCGCACGTATGAGTGCACAGTACTCCTCCCTGCCTTGGCCCGGCCTGCTCTATACGTATTGTATTGCGGGGCTCAGCATAAGTAAAATGATAATAACATTGTCGTATTATCATTTTATATATTGTCTGCTGGCACAGGCTGTGGGGCGACTACCCTCCGCCATTACGAATGAGCCGCCCCTGTGTGACCTTACGATCAGAGCTGCTGACTGTGGAATTGGGGAACCGGGTTCAAGTCTCAGCGTCGGCTCATTATTCTGTGATTCTGGGTAAAACACTTAATCTCCCCATGCCTATAAACAATACGTGCAACGCTTTGTAATGTAACTGGCACGCATGTAAAGCGCTCTAATAACCTTTGGGTGAAGTTTGCCCTACATTTAGAAAAGAGCACTGAGGTAAAAGCAAAGCCTTGCATAAGGGAAGACAAATAGATTCCAATTTACTGGCTAATTTGTGCAAAGTGAAACCAGAAAGCCTGGACGCATCAGGGCTTCCCCACTTAAATTGTGTTATCAGGCAAATGTTTTATTTCAACAAAGCTCTTTTTTCATCATTATCGCATATGAAAGTACTTCCAAATATCTGAGGTTCCAGTTGTACAAAAATAACACTTTTAAAAAGTACTTCAGAGTGCAGTGCTACAATGTGCCCTATTAATGTCAAAGCTTCCACATGTTGAAGTTATACACTGTTTTCGACTTTTAAGAGACATTATCATATTGTACGTCACGTTTGTTGTATGATTTACAAAGCAAATATTTTCAGGGCACGGCTCGTGCACGGGCTCCAAGATGGAAGCCAGGCCCTTGGCTCAGCTCTGGCTGGGCTCTCCCTGTTAATTCACTGGCTCACCCACCTCTAATCTGCGCTTGCACTTTTTCATGGATTAGGCCCATTGTAACTTCATAAAAGAATTTTAGCCATTGATAATTTATAGTACTACTTTGTGGTGTATTTGAATCTATTGTACCAATGTTTGTACATCAATATTTGGGGGAAGTATACACACATTGGGTGTGGTTATTTTAATGTGCATGATTTGTACAGTTACACATTAGCACTGATCATGTTATTGTTTATATGTTTAGAGGCGGTGTTGCACACCGAGAAGTCTCCATTATTTTTTATATTCAGGTGGCCCGACATCCTGAGGAAGGCCATTCATTCAGTGTCAGCTGAAACACTGTGCTGATGTTTTTGACCCACAAGAGCCTCATACTGTAGACTAGAAAACCTGTTTGATGTACGTTCAGTATGGTCACTAACAAATTAATGATGGATGAAATTCAGGGTGATTTTACGATATATTTGTTTAGATTGTTGCGGAGTCCTTCTGCATTTTTATGTGTATTAAAAGAATGCAATATTTGTCTGGTAATCATAGGGTTTGCTGCAATTTATGTTCCGCTGCTATGTAGCTGCATGCAGTGTACCTTATGTTGGTTTGTTTTGCGATGGCATTCTGTGTAATATATCAATAAAGGTGTGCATTCTTGCAAACACAAACATTAACTGAGTTGGTATCTTCTTCGTTGAGTAGTTAGATGCGGTGGGAGAAGGTTCTAGGTTGTCTGGAGGGCTACAGGAATATTATTCATGTTTCCATGCGATTTCACTAAGTAATCTAAGTTATTTTGGCTGATTGCACTATAAATTTCTTTATTTCATGTTCGTATTTCACAAACAATTTAAATCATCATAAATGGCTGGCAGGGGTGCACTGGTTGTTTTACACATAATTCGGTAACTTAATTAAATTCTACGGTCTTATACTCCACATGGTGTTACTTTGGTACATTTCACCATCACGCTGGTACAGATTGCCAATTTACAGGCCGACCTGGGGGTGGTTGATGTGTTTTTTTAGTGGGATAGGGCCTTAAATACATATTTGAGAAACAGGAGCTACAACAGTCTAACCGAGGCCATGAAATGCAATATATCTGTGAACAGATTACTTTGGGCAAAATGGTTATTCTGAGGCACTAAAAATTAGCATTAAGAGTTAAAACCGCAGTCAGCTCTTCTTGAAACAAAAACTGGAAAACAAAACATAGCACATAGAAGGTCCACAGATTCAAGGGTCAGTTTTTGAAATATCTCTAAGCTCCATCTATAGCGCTAACGTACATTCCTTTTTGGAGTTCAGCGCGGTTGGGTGTCGGGATGCCCCGATGCAGGCATCGATCTCATGTACTGTTACAAGAATGCCTGCACCTTTCTGATTGGCTGGCCGGCTCTTGCTGTCCATCCAGAGGATGATAATAACCCATCCTATCCTTCCCTACGTCTGAGATTTGACCACTTGACTCTCAATGTTTATCTACTGGAATCAAGGCGCAGTTAGCAATGGTGGCAGCCGCGTGGTAATTCAATTATACTCAATGGGCTGAACGATTTTGGAAATATGTAACAGGTGTTAGCATTAATACTCAGGAACATTGCACAAGGGCTAGACAGGAAAGCAGGCTTACTAGGACGAGATGCCAAGAACTGCCATCGCGTCCGGCAGAAGGCATTCGATATTCAAGGCGGTGAACAGTACAGCCATGCACCGCTGACTGGGGATGGGAATTTGAGGCTCACCAAATGGGAAAGAGGGATTTACCTGATCATATCAGGTGGCCTCCAAGATGCATGAGAAGGTTGGTAAGTCAGCAAGGAGAGCAGGTTGAATGCAAGAGAGAAAACTAAAAGCTATGACAAGCAGAAAAGGAAAGATTTAGAGGACTCCAAATAGGACTTGCTATAGTCAAGGGCAGAGTCAAGAGCATTCAGTTACAAATAATGATAAAAAATTATAATTATACCATTTATAAAGTGCATGGCTACCTCAAACGTGAGGTGTCCCAGCGCTGCCACAGATGCTGCCGCTAGCTAATGACCACACGTACAAATAGACCAGGCAATGGACATCAGAGGGCACTGAACGAGAAGATATGTCAACATTCTTAAGGCCTCATTTTTCAGTACTGTGTCCAGTTCAGAAGCAGTGTCTGATCCAGTGTTCAGACTGGATAGGAAGCAGCTCAAAGAAGCATAACCAGCAGGGGGCAGATCTGAAGTAGAAGATCCTCGGACAAGAATCTCTGAACATTTTCCGAAGGAAATAGTGCGACAACATTAGCCAAAATCCTCACTGGAATGACTGTAGTACAAAAGCCAGGTGCTTTTTAGCTGGAGTATGAATGGATATGTGCACTACAGAGAATTAAGTGGCTTCCAAAGACAAGTGTCACGGGGACGGCAGGGAATACAACGTAGTAGGGGGTGACTGGTGGAAACCACACGAACTGACGGGCCCTGTGCTTTGTGTCCCTCAGGACGATCCATGGACAGCATCAGTTACGGGACTCTCAGAAGGTGAAGCATGTCCCTTTAACTGGGAATCCCTTCCCGATAACCCCGCCCCCTATACTGACGTTGGCAGCAGACCACCAATAAGACTCACGGAGGCGAGAAGCAGGGTGTGCGGTGACACCGGAGAGAGGAGAGAGGAGAAGAGCGACGGAGAGACGGAGTTTCAGCGGGAAAACGAGTGGAGCGAACAGCGTACGAGCAGCAGAAGCCCCACGGAGGACGGGAAGTCGGAGGCAGGAGGCCTCCGCAACCACGCTTCGCCGAGCCACGCCCACGGAGGAGCGTGGCTATCCCAGGTACGGGATCGTTTCTCGGGCTGGGTCGGGAAGCGGGAGAAGGCAGGGCGCTACTAGACGCCGCTGCTCGCCGCCTTGCCTTGTATATAGTAAACCCCCCCCCTTGCACTACACTCCAGTTCACGAACGGTCGCCTTGCTCACCTGTGCACTTGTGTGGTCTCCTCACTCCCGAACCCTAAGAAAAGTCCAAAAGCGGATGTGAATACTAACACTCGCTTTTCTCCTTGTTTGGTACGGCCCCGGAGAACTCTCGCCGAGCTACGACTCCTGAGAGGCAAAGAAGAACATCACACCGCGGCGATAAAAGAGATCCCGGCACCCGAGGACCAGACAGTTGTTGGCTTGTAAAGACTAAACCAGCCCTTCCCCGAGCTAAAGTGTTGGATTACGAATAAACCCCTTCTTACCCAAGCGCCTTCTGTTACGTCCTCCTTTCAACCCGCTTACAACAATAAACACAAATCACAGATTTTCCATAGCATCCCTTTTTGTTACTGAAGACATCTACTGGAGTACGATGAGCGGAAATGTGTAAACACAAAATGTTTCTTTCCCATTTTCCCTGTAGAGAAGGATGTTCTGCCAGCCTCCACTGAATTAGGAAGGGTATCCTTTCCTACCCTGGAAAGACATTAAAAATGTCTCTTTGAAGATGTAACGTTCCAGGATGGAACTATGTTTGTGGCTATTAACTTTTGAAGTGGGGTTACACCACAGTGTAAGCTATCCGGACACCTCTCCCGACACGCCCCAGGGCCCTCCCAAAAGTCACAGAATTACTAGAACAGACCATCCATCCAATTTCCATACCGACAGATCATCCACCAACGTAAGCCAGATCAGAGGGCATACATTTCTAGTGATCCTACATCAGTAAATTATATGATTAGGGAATTTCCTTCAGCAGTTCTTAAGTGCACAAACATCTCTGTAAACGATGCCCTACATTTAGAAATCAACTTCCGGTACCACTGCTTGGTTTTTTTAAATGTATTTGTTTGGCTTTCAGTGGCAGTATGGTGGAACATTTTGTTTTGCCTCTAAACCAATCTAATCTGCCCAGACTGCTTTCATGCACAAAACTGCTCAAAAGGTCCACTGATGTTTCCTTCTCTCCAGCGCCCTCTGCAGGGGTAGCTTGTAATAATTCATGATGGCGTCATCCTGACAAATAGAGTGAAAAATAAAATTGGCATTCGCGACGAGGCCGGATCTCAAAAGTAGGTTCCATATTTGGAAGGGGTGCATGGTTATCAGCCGGTCCAGTAAATTAAGGGGCAGTAGATTTCAGGTACCGAGTCATCACTCAAAAAATGGATGACAAAGAAAATGTACCATGCGAGTGCCAGGAGTGTGGTGCGCTGAAGGAGCGCCACGCACTGGGAGCGAGTCTAGCCACCTCTGGTCAGTTCTTCCATAACTGGGACGCGACCACACCCATGGCCACACCACAGGCCACAGAGCCTTGGCACGGCGGTGGTCCTCAAGCCAAGCACCGCTGGCAGACCAGAAATGTGCAGTTAGAGCTGAAACAATGCATGCTCCTTGATGAAATGTGCATTTAAAGTCAACATTAAAGGATCCCTATCTGCTGGTTCCTTATAGCACCCGCATGCACAAGAGGTTCAACAAGCTTTACTGTAAGGCGGAAAGGTGGCAGGCCAAAGTTAAACGAGAGCCGGAAGCCTGGGTCTAGGATGTCCTTGCTCTTAGTAAATATAGAAAGGTTAGGTTCGCAGAGAAATTAAACGCTTAAAAGAAAAAAAAAAGTTGAATATGTGCTAACTCTCGTTACACAAGGATGCTTTTCTGGTAGCAGGACAACAGGCGCAGGTTTGCATCTCTCGGCTGCAAGCGTGTCGCTTGTGCCTTTTTTATTTGTATACAGACTGGAGGACTGCTATGAATTCAGAGTGAGTTAAAGTTCGAATTAGAATTGGCAATGGTAGATGAGATTTTTCTGGTTTTTGAGTGTCCATTCTTGTTCACCCTGGGTGTGAAAGATTTAAGCCTCATTGCCTTCTTCGGAGGATGTCAGCAGTGGTTAATGCACTCTGATAAGGGCGTTAACCACTGTTAATTGCAGCTCTGAAACTAAACTATGGGACCGAGCAGAAGACAGAGCAGGCAGTGAGAGTAAGGGGCTATTATCCACCCCACCTTACTACTGATCACTGCCACTGAACTAAAAATGCAGCAAACAACAATAGCTAATGCCAGCATCAATGCAGGACAAAACACAGTCGCTGATATATAATACACGTATATGTGATTATATATATATTTTGACAAAGGCAGGATTGCCGAAACACATTTGTTTTCAATTTTTTCGCCAATAAATCTAAAAGGAGATTTAAATAACGAGAGTGCTGGTCCATTCTACTTGGTGTGGGGAGCTGCATATTATATATATATATATATATATATATATATATATATATATACACACACATATATATATATATATATATATATACACAGACACAGGACAAATTCAGATTCATTCTGAAATTCAATCAACAGGAAGGGGCAGTACGAAAAATAATCGAAAGAAATTGGCATTTGATCAGACAAGATCCTGTTATTGGCCCCACTGTTCCTCAACAACCTGCAATCACATATTGTCGAGGAAAGTCCATGAAAGATTGTTTAGTAAAAAATGACCCATTTGAATCCCCAGTTCAGAACACATGGCTATCGCAACGTGTGGGATTCCATAAATGTAAAACCTGCAAGACCTGTCAACATGGTATATCTAAAACCAGTTACAAGTCGGCATTCAGTGACAAAGAAATTTCTATAAATAAGGTGCTGAATTGCAAAACGGATCATGTAATCTATGTGTTGGAGTGCCCCTGCAAACTAAGGTATGTGGGTAGTACTGTCCTACAAGGCCATAAACGTGTACTCCAGCACATACGAGCAATCAGAAATAATGATCCAGCATACCCAGTGGCCCGCCATTTTAATGAAAAACACGGCGGAAACCCCAAGGAACTACAGTATTACTTAGTTGACACCATTCCAATAACAAAGAAGGGAGATGATCGTGAAAAAGCATTACGCAAATTAGAGATGATCTATATTCTAAATCTCGACACCAAACAACCCAGGGGTCTTAATGCCACTGAAGAACTCCATTCGAGTCTATATCTATAAAAACGAATTGTGGGCCTTGCTATAATCAACAAACATCATATGTGAGTCCATTAAAACTTTTCAGAGACGTATACAGGTATACATATACATCCTTCTAAACTTTTATATGATTCTTAGACAGCAATTGTATTATTTTATTATTTTATTGTGTAATGACTGAATTATTTGACTGACATTCTCTTCATTCCATTTTCTTCGCTAAGAATGTCCTCCACGCCACAGGCAACAAAATAGCATCTGCCTAAAACCTGCCATGTACATATTGGTTCCTTTTCTCTTTTTTATTCACAGGGTCATGCACAGTTGGAAGATAAAGTAGATAAACAGCACTAAACAGGGCTTACATATATTATGATTGGGTTTCTTCATGTAAATTCGATAAATAATAATTAAAAATATATATATATATATAAAAAAAATATTTTAAATTACAGGTGTAGGTAACATTTAGTGTAGTATGGTTTCAAATTGGACAGATGTTCCAGCAATATCTATGCATGTAAAATACAGGTTTTAAAATGGCCAAAAATATAGGGACCCCATACAAGTTGAGGTATTTAAACCAGGACACAAGCCATCAACATAAAGAGGGAAATGAATTAGATCAAAAACAACAGAACTGAACAAATACAGTGGAAACATTTTTAGATACAAAATTGATCTTTTAAAATAATTGATTATGCATTTATTTATATATTTATATTTATTTACTGCTCTTTTTTGTATACTTTTTAACATCATAATATATGTATTTGATTATTTAATTATTTATTTAAATATTTCATGTATCTGTTGATTGCAAGTGAATGGCATTTATGCATTTTAAATATGAACCTATGGTATTTTATTTTTTTTTTTTTTTTTTTTTTGAAAACCTTTATTGACAGTTCAATAAGAACAAGTATGGGCCTACAACCCCCCAGGGCCGGCCGCTAAGCAATCAGAGCAATAACGACAAGTATAAACACAGGCAGCACTACGGGGAGCAAAATCGTACTGCTAATACTGTGAACAGCGTAAGTAGGGCACCAGGAGAAAGAGGTTTTCATTTTATGATGAAACAAGGCAGAAGGATCAGGTGACAAGCAATTTTAAAACAACGATCACGGATATGCAGAGTAATGAACGTTAGCGATTTACAGCAATCTATTCGATCAATGGCGCAAACACAAGAACATCAGGATGGGGAAAAACATAGTATACAGTTGCGCCCGCAGTCCCCCGCCAGAACTCCCCAAGAACACCCCGGAAGTTGTGAACACATGGAACGGCAACGAGGCATAGCAAAAGGAGGTGTATCACGCTGATCCCAGAAAAAGAAAAACAAAAAGAATCAGAGAAGAAAAAGGAGGCCATGGAAAAAAAAGATGAAAGAATACAGAATCCCCTCCCCCAACCCCCCACCCTGCACCTCTGCAGATGAGTACGGCCCCCCCCCCCAGCAGTGTGCCTGTCGCCCTGGAACCAGACCCGAAATGTAGGAGAATTGGGAAAAAGAAGTAGGAAAGGACCCCCACCAGACGGGGGGGGTAGAGAAAGTATTTATAAACTGGAGGAGGGCCTTCATAACAGACCCCCGGCTTCTCCCTCCCGCACGGTAAGGTTCCCCTAAAGTGAACAAGGAACAGCACAAAAACAATCTTCTCAAACCACGATGGGGAGCATTATGCACCTATTGTGCCAGTAGCCATGTCAGGAGAGCACACCACCCCAAGCCCGCCCGTCCACTAGGCGACCACCCCCGAGGGGCCAGCCTCATCCCTGACCACTCTGTGGAATTCTGCCCATGCCAACCCCTCGACCCAGCACCATACCCAATGTTCCTAGGCAGAGGAATGTCCAACAACGACAGAGAAGCGACGCACACAGGTGGGGTGGAAGTCTCTGAGCATCAACACAGTCCGCCGCGTGAGGAAACAGGCTTCCCAGTGCTGCCCTAGGATCTGCACTGCACGCAAGGTTCAGGAAGGCAGAAGCAGCCAAAGCAGACATTAGTTGCTGGAGTTGTCTCTGGGTCGCAGGAGGGCATGCACGGGATGAGGCCACCACATCCCACTCAGGTCCAACGCCTCCGGGACAGATCAGGCCCTGAGAAGGTCGAACACACTGTAGAATACTGGCCGGGGCGTCCAGTCGTGTACTAACCTCAGGGGTGGCCGCCACAGCGTCCTCCTGCGCGCAGTGTGGGTAGACTCTGTGTTCGTGTGGACAGGCGGGCCGCCACTGCCCCAACTCCGACGCCACACCATCGAGCTTACTCCCCAAGATCACGAAACCATGAACCAAGGAGGAGTGAAGAGTACCAAGAGCCTCGAGGAGGTCGCCGTACCCCAGCTCAGCTCTCTGTGATCTCGCCGCCACACTCCCAAAAATCGTACGCTCACAGGCCCGCTGCGGCCCAGCGGACAGGATGGTAGGCTTCATCGACCCAAGATGGCCGCCAAGTATGCCCGACCCTCACCGGGGCCGGGACCCCGGGACAAGCGTCGCGATGTCCACGTCGCGGGTGACCGGGTTCCGGGGGCAGGCAAAAAACTAGAAATCCGTAGAAATCCGGGGGCGGCCCGCAATGATCGGGGCAGGATACGGACGGCGGCCGGGCAGCTCACCAGCAAGGCAGGTGCAGTCACCGGAGGATCTAAGATTTGCACCCCCGGTCATGCACTCGGTCAGCTACACTGGGCAGTAGAAGTGACCACGCCGAAATGTAGGCCGAGTTTGGCACCGCTCCGGTGGGCCGACTCCACCCAGTCACCACCGGCCGCTGTTGTCGCACTGCCACCCGGCCACGGCGTCCACTCGATGTCCCGGCTCCAGGGCCGCACAGGCCGCAAAGTTCAGATGCAGTTTTCTCCGGCGATAGCACGGCTAGAAACCTCGGAGTCACACAGTCGGGAGCCCCTCTCCTTCAGAAACACGACCACGTAGCACAGGTTGAGGATCTCAGGCAGGATATCCGTGCGGGATGCGGAGGTTCACGGAGCCGGGAGTCTACGCTGCCGTCCCGGTCGCCATCTTGGCTCCTCCCCTCGAACCTATGGTATTTTAAAACATAAACACAACCTCTATTCCTTACTTGTTACCTATTTTTACACTGTCACTTTAAGGTGTAGTCACATGACATATAGCTCTAAAAAAAACTCAAAAGTATTTAAACAACTGGTATGGCCGACAGCGCGTCATGTGATCAAGTCCCCTGTGAGGGACGAAACGCGTCATGGTTGCTGCAATATTTGAAGAGTTCAAATAAAATACAGCTGATGAGCCACGGTGGTCCACGCTCTTTCTTTTGCCCAAGGGAGACTGGTGAAACGTGAAGGAGTCTAATTGTATATATATATACACATATATATATATATATATTCACTGAAAAAACCATAGGTTTCACACACGTTATAGTTAGGAATTAGCATTTAAAAAACCTTGCAAATTCACTGAAAAAACCATAGGTTTCACACATGTTATAGTTAGCTGGACATTTTACTGATAAAAAACCAATGAAATTCCCCCGTTATAGTTACTGTAGGCAACTATAACTCACGCGACCGCAATCCTCTGCTGATGCTAATACTGTATTTAGACACTTATTTGCCCATGTCTTCTTCCATTAAATTTTAGCTATACATATATTACAAATATTTTTTTTTCATGAAGACACATATGTCATCAGCAGAGGATTACGGTCGCGTGAGTTATAGTTGCCTACAGTAACTATAACGGGGGAATTTCATTGGTTTTTTATCAGTAAAATGTCCAGCTAACTATAACATGTGTGAAACCTATGGTTTTTTCAGTGAATTTGCAAGGTTTTTTAAATGCTAATTCCTAACTATAACGTGTGTGAAACCTATGGTTTTTTCAGTGAATTTGTACGGTTTTTTAAATGCTAAGTTACTTTACGCCATTTGTGGCGTGCGCGCCCACTTAACGCAGTTCGTTCCGTGCGCGCACAGTGAGCACGCGGTGCGCTTCGCGCACCGCGTGCCCACGTTACGCTACATGGGCCATGAACGCACGATGCGCTTCGCGCACCGTGCGCACATGGTGGGAATATGATGAGCATCGCTGTGATATTTAAAATATGTGTTAGTTTTATGTCTTCGGGCACCTTTTGCACACGGGATGGGGAGAGTGTGGATAATTTTTTTTTATTTTTTTTAAATGTTTTACCGTACGCGTACGGTAAGCGTAATCGGCGAAATTTACGAAAAAATTAAAATTGCCTTTTTTCCCTTGGGGGGTCGTTGGGGACTCCATGGACATGGCTAGGTGCTTGGGAGCTGTCTAAACAGCCCCTTTACATGTTTTGGGGCTTTGTTTTTCCACCCCCTGTCAGAGTGCGAGAGAGAAAATGGCGGCCGCCGCTTCCTGGTTTCGACCGATTCGAATGTTTACTAAGATCTAAGGGCCAATCAGAATCGCGCTCGCGCACGTCACCGTACGCGTACGGTAAGCGCACCGTAAGCGCACCGTAAGCTGGCTCAAATATATATATTGATTTAAAGGCTATTTTCTCAGAATCTACTGAACAGATTTACACCAAACCTACAAAAGGCACTTCCTTGACTTGAGGACTACCTCTCTGCCAAATTTCAAGTAATTCTGTTCAGCCGTTCGGGCTGTAGCTGTGTCTAAAGGTCCTATGGAAAAATGCATGGGAAAAACGCGTTTTGGGACCCCCCTTTTATCTCAGCCCCCGCTTGACGAATCCCCCCGAGACTTTCAGGGTAGGAGCGGAGCGTAGCGCCCCACCTATTTTGAAAAATTCGCGAGGATTCGTCAACCGGCGCCAAAGTTATTCAAAATAGAATGTTGCGGATTTCCTATGGAAACGTGGTCCTAACTATAACTACCTACTGGCGACCGCCAGTAGGTAATATATATATATATATATATATATATACACATATACACATCTATATATATATACACAATATATATATTTTAGAAATTGTTATCCTTTTTAAAAAAACGTAATACAATAGTTTTTATTGATATATAGTAATCTACAATTGATTATTGAGTGCTCTGAAAACCTTGGTAATTTGTGCACTTTGTAATAAGATGAACAAGCTAAAATTAAAGGAAGAATGTATGTTATGCAGAGAGCTGCGGGTAGGTAGATTCGTTGTAGGTAAGGACAGACAGACAGCCCCCGGCTCTACAGCCGGCTCGAGCTCTCAACCCGGGCCGAGCCACAGTTCCTGCTTCGCCCCAAGTGTTGCAACGTCCTGTGGTCCTTACGAAGTGAGATTTGTTATACCTTATTGTGGTGCTCTCACCCGTGCTTGTTCGAATCCACCCATTCCGGCGTATGAGCAGGGCCACTGCTAGGAGCCAAACTGACCCCCTGGGCAGCAAAGGTCCACCCTCTGATGTGGGGGAGGACAGCAAGGTGACCCTTAGCAAGGGCAACAAACATCGAGTCTTAAATATTGTGCAACATAAAACCCACAACCAGAAACTCACTAGCAGCACACGGTACTGGATATCCTGCCACACAACCCTTCACGGTCTGTGCCTGCTAGGCATCTAATGACGTCACACATGCGCCACGAGAACTCATCGAAGAGCTATAGCTTCATATATCGGAGAGGGTCACCGTTTCCGCTTCCGGGACGACACACGAGCTCAAATGTAGAGAGAGCACTGCACCTTCTAAGCAGCATCTTCAAGAACTGAGCCAGCATTTTAAAATATCAAACATTTAATGTCTTGCAATCGAGTGCAAATGTGAAATAAATAAGGGTAAGGCCTGTGAAATGAACCAGAAATATCAACAAAAACCAGTTACTTAAGAAAAAAATGAAATCAATCTGGGTAAATACGTATTCGAATTAATAATTAAATGTGCATTTCCTGGACACAAAGTAGACACGCTGGTGCACCGTCACTAGAGCACAGCCTGGCTTGAATGTTCCAGAAAGTTGCATCGTCCAGAGATGTGGTCAGTGATGGGCCCAGCTTTTAATTAACCAACTTTAACCACATTATCATTGTATTTATGCTTAAAGATGTCAGAAACCCAAAGATGGACTCATACAAATACAGTGACCCCCTGGCCTGGGTTTCAATGTTTTGTTTGACCTGTTCATATGTGATATGATGCATATATACGGCCTCCTGGCCATTGAGTGTAAAAAGCAATAAAACATGTCAGAAACAAACAGTGCGGATCACGGTGTAAGAAAGTTTGCATAATATTTTTATATGGAAAACATTATACATATGTGTGTAAAGTATTCATTTTGCCTGTTTCGTGGTCTTTCAAAATGAGCGAGTTTCACTTCAAAACAATTTTTTTTTACTATTGCTTTAAATCCGTTTTACTGTGAATTTCAGCCATGTGTACTGAATTCTCACAGTAATATGTGGTGCGATGGAATTGTCCTTATTAGTTTAAATTGTAAAGCGTCTTTTAGAATAAAACTGAATAATTGTGAATGAACACAAAAGTGAAAGTACAAAGAGATACAGCGCCCGGCACACACACGGTGAACTCACAAAACACCAGGAACCATCCATGGGCTGCCAGAAAGTACACACATTCAATATTCTGCAGGCACCAATATCTACACAACACGTATCACAATAGCCCACTTCTTGTATTGATTATACAGTGTATTTCCTTATTACTGACCACACTGAATATATTTCACACAGCGCAAAATGCAGCCGTGTAAAATATATAAAAGTGCTGAACTCGAACAAGCAAATAATGTGGGTGATCCGTATATTACATGCACTACGGTGTGACTCCTTGTGAGGGGAGACCAGAGCCCCCAAAATAATTAATTTACATATTTCAGAATTATATGATATTTATTATACAAAAATAACTTTATGAACGTTAGTTTCAAAAGTAATAGCTGGTGAACATACTTCCCACACTGAAAATACCAGTAGGCTACATTTCTTCAATATCACAGGGATAACAGAAGTGGCATCACTTGCTCTTCATGACTGTGACCCGAGGTATCACCACATGACCTGTGACCACCATGATGGGAACCTGAATTGTTTTCGAGATCTTTATTGAAAAGTTAAAGCTGCAGTAAATTAATAAACAGTGATCATTACAACAACCGGCTACTAGAGCTCACAACAGATACATGTATTTATTTACTTTTAAAACAATAATACTCTTATTGGTTAATTTGTGGCGGTGCTAAAGTAGTCCATAGCAGCTGCAAGCAACACCAGGGTAGCGGCGCCCACCGTTGCCCGACAAATGACGTCATTAAAAATCCAGCTCGCTTGGCATGTCCTAAAAACATTGGGTATACTCATAGCAGCGCAAACACGAAACATCTGCACTGGGATCAAAACGTGTTTATTTACATTACTCTATATTCTGCACAACACTTTGAAACCTACAGTGCATAGGCGTCAAAGGGCCGGCATGTGGCCCTCATGAACGATGATATTAAAACTCAATAACATTTATTTAAAAAAAGGTTCTTTACTTTGCGCACAATCCTGCAGATTATTTTGTGGGCCTTTCTGTTCGTGTCTTCATCTCTTGTGAAACTGGGTGGACAGTTTTGGATTTTAAAACTCCATTCCTTTGCAGACAACCGTTGGACACAGGATCTACCATAAGGCAACTTATGAAGCCACCTTATGGCACCACCAGCAGGGGGCAGCACAACACAGCAGGTGGCCACTGGAAACAGCAACCACACTACAGATTTTTTTCAGGGTGGATGCGAAGCACAAAATCGCGGTGAAGGAAATAGACCATTGTAACATGTTTCACAATTAAAGGAAAATGATGCACAAAATTTGCAAAATGCTCACTTGAGGTATCTAAAGAGAAAACTGGACATGGCGGCGTATCTTGCATTCCAAAGTCCCTCGAGATACAGGCACGCGGACTGATTCACGGAGAAAAGGTTTCCCAGCACAATGTTTTCTAATCTAACCAGTTCTCTGCAGCAAAAAAGTGTGTGAAATCTTGCACTCGTAGCTTCCAACATTTTGTGTAATTTTTATGACATGAAATTGGGCGAAATAAGTGTACCGAAACGTTTTGCACAGGCTTAGAACACACTGGAGAAGTGTGGCTCAATGATTAGAGCAGCAGACCCTGATGCAGAGGTCTATCCCGGGACCAGGGTTCAATTCCCCGCCTCGGCGGATCTTGGGCTCAAAAATTCCACGGACCTGAAAATTCTCGCCTCGATGCCTATTCCAATCATGGAGTCCCACTCTGCAACTCTGGGCAATAGCTTGCTTAATCTCCACAACGGCCCCCACAACGCTAAGGATGCCTGGCCTCCACCTTGGGGGTGCCCAGGAGTGGACGCCTCACAGGGAAAGCCAGGATGGGTTCCACAGCGGTATTCGTACAAGCGCCTTGAGACCCTTGCGGGTGAGTAGTGCGCTATACAAGTATCAAATTTACATTTACACTTGCACTGTTCCTGCCTAGGGAGGGCACATTTTATTACTTAATGGTTAAAAATATGTATAAAACAAAACAATTTTATTATTATTTTAAATGCCCAAGACTTCGCAAATGCCTCCAAATGTTAATTTTGGGTTTGTAAGGCTTCCAACAGAGACAATGCTGCCCTACTTGGATTACATGTCCAAGTAGAAGCTAGAAAGCTTCCCAGGTCTACACATAAGTGCCTAATACAGACCATCACATACATGTCTTGCCTTCTGGGGCTTGTAGCCCAGTTTACCACATTATAAAATCTGCACTACAAGTACCAGAATGCAAAGAAATATCATGGGCTGAATGAGAAACTGACGGATAGGTTGATTATCTGAGAACTTTGCAATCCGGTTGTTGCACTTAAAAGCCAAGCGCTTTTTTAGGTCTAGCCCTTGAGATAGCTTTAGCGTTCGCGCCAGACTATTGTTTTCACAAAAAATGAATGCATAATATACATACACAGGGGCTTTTGGTCAGCAAGCTCCACCCATTGGTCGGTTAAATTGTCACACAGACTTTGCTTCCGCCCATCACAGCATACCGTATGAAGCAATGGATCAGCCCACTTTACCGGCTGGCTCTCTTCACTTTGAGTGACTGCCTTAAGCCTGTGCACATTGTTCACATCCACCTCAAAAGTGTTTCTCTCTTCAGCGACAAAGCTCATTCAAAGTGTGCTTTTTATTTTTTTTCTTACATTTATTACCTCGATTTGCTTTTGCCTGCACTTTGGATGTCCATTTAAATTCTGATTTATGTTCCCTCTGCTCTCTTAAGTTGCTGTTATAAAGGGTTTAAGTGACATTGTAACAAAGTGCCCCAATGCTTTGGGCCACGTTTTGCTGAACAAAACTTTAAAAAAAAAATAATAACATTGTATCTGCCTGTGATTTGAGTGCTTTGTGAAGTTGTGAATTATTCTATTTTCAGTCACAAACAATAATACAAAAAAAGTGCATGGAGGAGAGGAAGACTCGTTATTTAAAAAAACACCACTAGAAAAATAACCCCATCACTGGGTGTTTTTTAAATGTAACATTTTTATTGCAAGCATGGCTATGCAAGCACGCCATGAGTGGGTGACAGCATATTTTTTTCCTACTCATTTTTGTGGTGCATGCAATCAATTAAAAACAGTAATAATAAAAACATCCACTAGCCTGCCAAGGCCAGATTTCCTGACTTTGCCAATGCTTGTTTCTCTTTGGAGTGACGCGTGAACTTGCTTTTTAACTCCAGGCTGCGCGTTGTTTATAAAGTGCAGAACCTTGTAGTAGGCCTCAAACCTTAACGCATATAAAACAGTTTATATCAACTCTCTACAAACCAAGGTGAGCGAAAAGCGTAAAGAGGAGCAAGCGAGATACGAGCTGTTCTACGAGCCTCTGGCGCCATCTGCCGGGCGCTTCAATTATACAACGCTTAGAAAGCAATGGAGTGGTCAGGACTTTCCTTTCTTCCGCTCCGAACACGAGTTCACGTAGGTCAGAGACATTTGAATAACTGAATCCATGTGTAGGTCTTGTGTGGTTTTCAACTTTTCTGATTCTCAAACATTCCCCTGAGATACACCAGCCTGTCTTGCTTGGTGTAAAAAGTCTAATGAAATTCGGTGCCGTAAACGAAAACAACATTTTTGCCCACACGTTCCTGCTTGCTGTCAGCAAGGGACTTTCATCTGAGAAAAAAAAACGATCTTGGATTTTGTTTGAAATTATTTTATTTCCAAAAAGACAAACTTTTTTTCCCCACATAAAAAGTCCACTTTTGTAGGCGCCGGAAAAATATTATTTTCACCTTACAGACAGGAAACACTGCTATAATTAGGGTACAGAAGGATGCTGAGACCTCTGGTGTCACTGCACCTGCTGCACTACGGATAGCTATGCCCCTGAAAAATTAACTTGTTAGGTCCGGCTCTTATCCTGGTAGCTATGACACACTGCAAAAAGGCTTAACTTAGGAAAAATGTGTAAAGGATTCAAAAGTCTCAAAACATAACATAACATAACAACTATCAAAACAGTTAGAAAGTAAAAAAAAAAGGAAAAACGAAATAAAACTCCGACTCTAAATTTGAAATATAGAGAAAAAATGTATTAAACAATATTACACCAAAACAACAGAAATATAAGAAGGGGACCCAGCAATACGATTTGTTCATATATATGAGGTAAACAGGGCTGAGAAAAAGTAAAGCAGCAATCAAACCAGGATTTAGGCAGAAATGCAGGCTGATCGAAATGGAGCTCAGGATGGCTACACCAAGCAGGTTCGACCTGTCAAAAATATTAACTTTAGACATCGTGTTTCAGGGCTCAAAAAATCATTAAAATGTTACTAGACCAGCATGTCTAGTCACTCGAATGTCTACTCAACCTAACTGTAACATACTTGACCCGTGATCTCAAATTGTGTGATCCTAGGCAAATATTTTGTCTAATGGAACCGCATTTTTCTTTATTGTCATATAAAAGAGCACCTTCCGGTATGCAAGTTCGCTATTTCTGCTGTACAAAAAAACTTTTTATTTACTAAACTAAACATTTGCTCCATGTATAGTAAGAATCGAGCACATGATCCCTGGCTTCCCTCTTAGTTCACTAATAATATTGTCATCTGGGCAGGAGCAGGAATATTTCCCAGTTCATGTTAAAAAACAAATTTTTCGTAACTATATTACCAAAGCATGATGTGGTCGTGCACTGTCATTTACAGACAGCACATGTTCCATTGAAATGGCCAAAAAACCTTCCCACTAACATGTCGGTTTACTGATACAACTATAAAGCACAGAAACAATGTTTGGAAAAAGGGTTTCAGCAAAAATATTACAAATTTGCAGATCATCAAGTAAAGTGTTCTGATTTGTTTAGATCCTATAAAAATATTTTTTTAGCACCACAGAAAGGTGTCTTCATAATTAGTGAAATATATTTGAAAAGTTTGAACAGTTCACTTAGTTATTTCACTGTTGTGTTAGAAAAAAAGCCTGAAATCTTACAGCCTTTCATTTCACATGCTTTGTACAGTGCAGTTGTCACACAGTACACTTTACAAAATCCTTTAACTGCATCCACAGAAAGTAAATGTAGGAAGACAAACTGACTTTTGACCTCTATCTCTGAAAGTGGAGCAATTGTGACAAGATAACAAGACTTAAAGGCATCTTTTTTGCTCATTCACTTTGTGTGCAAGCAGAATGCCTGTTGTCAGACAGCACGGACTAGCAGGCCCTAAAAGTAGCTGATCCTCATTAAATCGGGCTCCCGATAGTGAGTGGGTGAGTGGATTTTTCAAGACTTGTGTTTGAAAATGGAAGATGTAATGCTCCAGCAGGGAAAGGTTGCAGGCTGGATCAGAGGCAGTCCTCTCAAAGGTGGATAGCTGTTGGACGTGGTTATGCTGAAGACATTGTTTTGGCGGGGAAAGTTCAAATTTCGCACCCAGGGAACTCCTCTCGTCGGCTAAGTACTTTTTTATACCTTTGCCAGGTCAGTATTTCTACTTTCTGACTTAGTCTCTTTTTCAAAACTCTGAATCCTCCAGCCGTGGTCAAGGCTGCAGACTGTATCTGACGGGTTCCATGAGGCCGATATATCTCCTCGCAGAGGGCCTGCTGAAATGAATTTGCTGCTGCAGAGAAGTTCAGAGAGGGAGAAACATATTTCTTCATCCCAAAGAAGTCACACCTTGGCTAGATCAGCCAGGGTGGGTGGCCTTGGTCCTCCGGCAGAAGGAAGTGAGAATGTTTCCCATTGCTTTTCAGAGATTAAAGTAAAAGTCCAGTCAGACACAGCCACGTGTCCCAATTCCTCAGGGACAGCACATAGGGGTCTGGAACCACTCCTGCAGAAGCCACCACCAGGGTCCAGTGCAGGTCTAGTTGCAACTGGTCAGGTGGGAACTTCAGGAAAAAGGCCTCTTGCAGTCTATTGTATACCTATTGCCACATATGAGGCCATACAACTGACCCTTGGACTCCATGTCTTTGTCGCAGGTAGAGGTGGAAGCAGGTTTAGCCCTCAGGTATCCTCAATGGTCTCAAACAGCAGGTACAGTCCTTCTTCTGTTCTTCCGCAAGTCCAGAAAGTGTTCTGAGGAGAGTGCCACATTTATGGTTCGCAGTAGTTAAGGGTGTGGTGACTCCTGGCTCCTCCCTAACCAATAGAGTAAAAGTTTCAAAGGACAGCTCTACCTACTTTCTCAGCAGTTCCTGTTTGCCATACTACAACTAACCCCACAGTGCACCTTACTGCCAAAAGTCAAGATGAAGAAATCCTTTCTCCCTGTGCAGCACTCACGATCACTCAAAACTGGCTCTGGATGTAGCTTTTCAAGCACTTGGTTTGGAGCCAGCCTGGCTGGGAGAGCAAATGGTTACCTTCCCCAGGTCTCACCTTACATTTACTTGTTAAAGAACAGACACTTTACAAGTTAATGACATTCCTGGGTCCACCATGACTCATCTTCTGGTCAGTGTACATGCTTTTTGAGCTGTTTTCACACCTCATTAAGGTCAATCACACGCTGGGAAGCGGATGTCAGGTTAATGCAAATTAGCCTCAAGGAATTACAGAGAAAATGTAACTTTCTAAAAGTTACTTTTCCTAAAAATGTATTAAAAATCGAACTTTTAAAAATGATACTTTGCGATTAGATTACATTTTTCATAAATATCACAAATAGTGGTTGAATCATTTCTCTAGCTGGTCCAAAACCCCAGGTAGCTTAATTCATATTTTTATCTGTACTCTAGTTTTCTCGTAAGTAGCCAGAGCCTTCCACAGTGAAATTAGCATTTGTGGGCTTGTCACTGCAGGGACAATGGTGACATTAAATTTCTACATGTCCCACTTTTCAAGACCGTGCACCATACTTTGTGGGCTACTAGGCCTACATGAGGGCGACTAAGAAGGGGGCTTTTTCCTCTGAAAAGGGTTACTTTGAAATGTCTGGCTGCAGGTTTAAACTGCAGCAGTTAGGCTGCACTGGTAAGCCTGAAGCCGTGTTTTCCCTTTCACATTAGTGGAAGGCACAATAAGTGCTGCAGTGCACAGGTGAAATTTAACTTTACAAGCTGTGGATGTAATTCTGAACCATATAGTATGGCCTTTTAGGAAAGTTAAATGTGGCAATTATGAGTAAGGCCGACTTTCATGTTTTTGGGGTCAGAGTGCATACAATGGGCACAGGATTGGTAGCACCCCATTGTGTAAAGTCTAAAAACCAGCAATAAAATTTAGCAAAAAATGGGGGTGGCAACGGGGGCATCTTCTCACACTGTCATTTTAAAACTATACAACTGCTAGCCTGGACATTATCAGCAAACATTCCAGTCTGGTGAAACAGTTTTGAAATTATCTATTTTCAAGGAGTAAAACCATAATTTGCATGTTTTATCCTTGGCTGCTCCCCCGCGGAGGCCATCATTCTCTTTATTTAAATGTAGGCAATGCATCAGTAATTCATACCTATGCATTTAATTTGCATGTCTATTTCTTTTTCTTTATTGCGCACATTATAGTCTTGTGTTATGTACCCATCTGTAGGACATGTAAGAACTTTTGGGGAAAGGTTTTTCTATAGGGCCATAAAGTTTCCCATGTTCGTGCTTGAGTAACTCATCCAGGTCAGGTTTTTACTTTGCATTCCGGCACTTGTAATCCTACATACTGCATTATAAATTCAGGACTACAAGTACCACGATCAAAGGAAAAATCTGGATTAGTGTGGCCCCCATCCCGGAGCCTTTAAAGGCCCTGGTGACCCCATCCCCCAGGGAGCCTTTAAACCCTCCCCTCCCCCCCCCCCCGCCCCCCGGAACACAGTGGTTTACTGCCCACACTCCAGTCTGATTGAAGTATTGCCAAACCTCCTGCCAAACAGGAGCAAACACAAAGTCTTCTCCCAGCTGGCAGGAGCTTTAAAAATGCTCCCGCTGGTTGGGAGCAGATTTGTATTCTGTTTCTCTGCCCGTACTGCTGTGGGCAGGGTAACAAGATATTATTCCCACCCAGAGGGAACAGCATAAATAGCTGCTCTCTCGGGCGGTCAACTCCCGCACCATGTAGGGAGCCGGTTGGAGCCGAAGGGTTCCTGGGGCTCCGCCTGCAGGCCCAAACGTATGCATGGTGGGTGCTCTGGGTAGGCACAGGGGCACTCATCTATTATAAAGACAGGCCCAGGGGGATGGAGTACCCGGGGCCTTAAAAGGTTCTGGGGGGGGGGGGCGTGCCCCCCCCCCATGAAAATATACATAAGGCCCTGGAGGATGGAGTCCCCAAAGCCTAATGTGACTCAGAGGACGGAGTCCCCATGGTATAATGTGACTCAGAGGGGCCCACACACCCCCCTCTCTCCTTTAAAATAAAATCCCTCTGGAGGGGGAAAGGGCCTCCCATGGGCCCCCCACACATCCTCTTGCAGGTGGGTGCAATCACCGACTGCAGCCACCTACAAAGGCATCTGTAAACCCTCCTTAAAGTACAGGAGGGTTGTCACTTACACAGTGAATCAGCCGCTCCGTATTTCACTTGAATGCGCTGTCCCAGGGCAGCACGAGTTAGTGACTACCCTGAGGGCAGCGCATTACCTGTAATAGACAAGGTGCACCTATTGAAAGTTGTGCCATGGAACAAACAGGCAAAGTGCGCCCCATGTGTAATAAAGGCCCTGGTGGTCGTATACAATGCTGCCAGAGGGGCTTTGTGGTGCACACATTGCATGTGGTATTGATAGACAAGGAGCTGAGACGTTAGCAATGGTGAACTGGTCACTTTCAGTGGGGCAGAACAGATGGAATGAGCACGGCAGGTTATGGATGCAGATACCGGATACAAAGCATAAGAAGGATTGTTTTGTGGTCTTTTTCCTATTCCTAGAAGCACCTAGAACTTCAGAGCTGAGCGGACCTATGTGTACAGAGCAGACTGCATTGGGGTCAAAATCCTTCCCATCTAGGCAGAAATGTGGCTTCAGAAGTAAAGAGGAGGCTATATGCACTGTACTCCAGGGGCTCCACCTTCAACCAAGATCACAGAAGGGGAGGCAAGTCGGTCTTCCTACGAGGAAGGCTTCAAACTGAATTTTCTCCAGCAAAAAATGAAGATAATATAGTAAGATTTTAAAAAACATACATACTGAAGTTCACGGAATTCCGTTCTCGTACTTAAATGGCTAAATTAATCACACCAAGGAGATTCAGCTGGCCCGGTGGCACACTGGAGGAGACCACAGCTTAGTGTACTCTTCGGGCCATGATAGGTAGTCTTTCTTCAGTTTCTCCCGGATATGGCTCCACAGGAATGTACAGTTAAAGCAGCCCCCTTCATCGTACCATAGTGCCCTTTCTCTAAGTAAAGCATATGGCCATGTCTGAACTGGGGTGGCGGAGTGAGATAAAGAATGATGATGGATTAAACCCAGATCAGTTGACTGGGGGTGAGTGCTTGCAATGTTCAACACTGCGTCCATCATCCCCTTTGGTTTTGCTTTGTTCGCCCTAAGTTGGCAGGGTATGCCCAGACGTGGGTCCCTTGCTCACTTTGCCACTGGATTCAAGCTAGTCTGGCTGATGACTGCTGATTAGCCAGAAACCGGTCCCAGGATGCTTGTTTCTGGTCCAGGGAAGACATGGCTTGGCAGTTCGGGCTGGACTGTTCCCATGAGGCACAGGGCCAGACTGATTTGCATACCGCCATGTTTGAACTGGGGTGAGCTAAAGAATGATGATGGATTAAACCCAGATCAGTTGACTGGGGGTGAGTGCTTGCAATGTTCAACACTCCGTCCATCATCCCCTTTGGTTTTGCTTTCTCTAAGTAAGGCACAGGTTGCATATAATCACAACTCCGAGATTAGAATTCAGCCTCTATATTTCATATATTGAACAACATGCATTGTCTCGCGTTGGGGGCCTATTGGCTTTGGCAATGTTTTTTAGCAAAACCATAGAGCATTTCTAAAAAGTAAAATGCTTTTTGCTAATGCTGTTCAGCATCAGCTGAAAAAATAAAGATGCAATGATGTGGCTGCTGTTAGCAGTTACATTATTCTGTGGGCACGCATGTGTGCGCACGTACAGAATGACAGGGGTGCCATTTTCTTTTCATTTTATTGACCGATCTTAGCCAGGGAAAGCCACTTCAATCGGTAAATAAAACAAATAAAAAAATTTAAGTAAGTGATAGTGCTTTTGTTGTAGAGGAGTGCCCAGCAGCAAAGCGCAGTTGCGGGACCCCAAAAAATGCAACGTTACATTTTTTTAAGTTGCATGTTTTTTCCAAATGTCCACGTGGGGTGGGGAGCAACGGACGAGCAGGTGGGGGAAGCAATGAGGAGTAGGGGCGAGGAGGATTAAAGTCAAATAAAGACGGTGATGTTGGATGTGAAAAGCTGGACACAAGAAAGCAACATGGAGCACAGGGGGAGAAGCGCACGAGAGAGAGAGAGAGAAGTATACTAGAGAGACATACAAGAAGCACGGGTGGTACACGTGGTAAAGAGCTAGAAAACACAGACAGTCTCATGAGGTGCTTATAGAAAATGAAAAACGAAGCTCCCTAATGGTTAGGGGTGGAAGGATACACGTCAGTCTATCATTTGTTTTTTAAAGAGACTATGCACCAGGATAAGGACAAAAGGTAGGAGTAAGATGGAAAACCATCAAATAAGAAGCAAGAAAATTAGAGTGCCAGTAAAGTCAACCAATAGAAGCACTGGGAGGGCCTTAAGCCCAGTGTACGTTTTTGGTATAGCCCACAAAAGGCCTTCCGCAACGAAATTGCTAATGTGGTCTGGAAGTCAAGAAACAATAATTCAAGGTGGCAAAATTGTTATTCCTCAGGTCACTGGATGTCACAAAAGACAGGGCATTGAGAAGAACACAACGGCGCCCTGTGATTCTTTCTGTTGGCAGACGGAATCCTGAGCGACTGGTTGTGATGGTGCTCTGTCTTGCACAGGAGAAATCATTTCAAATTATAACATTGGGATGTTGAGAACTCCACTGAAAACAATGGAAAAGCTCTGGACTTATAATGGCCGGTAGAAACCCGGAGCTCCAGCTTTCTGTTTCTTCCTTTTTAATTTAGAACATTCTAACCTCAGTGGGTGGAATGGTCTAATAGACTTATAGCCATTCTGCCTCGGCTATACACATTGTTAAAGGCCCTCACCCTCGTTATAGGCCGAAGCTATGTTCAGGGCCTTTAACAACCGGTATAGCTCTGGGCAGAAAGCTACAAGGCTAAATTGTGTTGGAGAGAGGAAATCTCTGAAAAACATTAAATTTAACAAAATAAGGAAACATAACCTGTTCTGGCTTTCCAATAGCGGAGGTGAGTTGAATACCAGGATCGCCCCTTGGTTAACTCAATCTATGTTTACTGGCAACTATTTATTCTTCCACATCTAAATTGTGTTTAATGGGGGAATACTGAGGGATAGGGGTGGCTCCGCTATCAGCTTTAAATACCCCTGGGTACACAATCCACACGTGGAGGAACTCCAATCTGCCAGCAATCTCTGTGAAATCATTTGAGGCTCCTGGGCCACCGTACACCAGAGCAGTGATGATGCAGCGCCCCCGCTTGGGTTACACCGGTATCCAGAGAGTAACTGGATCGCACAAAGCTTTTCTCCTTTTCTTTTCCTTCCCAAGAAAAAGCACAAATGTTATGACTTCAGCGATCTTGTCTCTCCCTGACAAGCCATCAAGTGTCTTTAGGAACACTGCAGGAAATTTTCTTTGCTAAAGAAAATGTTTTTAAAGAAAACACACAAAAACCTTGACTGAAAGAGTGGGATCACACAGCAGTTCTCAGTAGGGTTCTTCGGAGAGTTAGGACTTGCCGTCTAGTTTTACAGACTGTCTTCAAGAATACCCTGCTGCCTTGCCATGAGAGGACAGACTCCTAGGGCCTCGTTACAGGCATAAGGAGGAATGGCGTGACTGCGCACGAGGGTCGCACCAGCGCGCCCTGCACTTGACTGCCCCAGATAGACGCACTCTTTTGTGCAGGGGCAGTAACTGCATGCACCTGCACAGCCGAGCTCACTGTTTGGAGTGGCTGGTGCATGCACTGCTCTGTGACTGTGTGCTGAGCTTGGTGAGGGGGGAGGGGCTGAAACCTTATCATGCTCCTTGCCTTACCAAATGTCGTGGTGGTGTTTTTGGCACCAATACCCCCATCTTACCTCAAGAGAAGGCGGGTGAATTCACTTCTTAGCCTGCAAAATGCTGTGGGGACAGACAGCCAAGGCACCTGACCGCTGCCCCGGTACCCTGCCTAGTGCTGCGAAGAGCCCTCCAGGGAAGCGGTCACATGTCCCCCATCTCCTTCGCCAGGAAAGACGATAGTTGCCTCAGCGGCAGGTTTGAAATTGAGATTAGGTTGTAGGCAAGGGAGTCGCCAGAAAATTAAAATAACCCCACTTGAACCAACTTCTAATCACGCCAAGCATGTAAAGGGAGTAAACCTGACCGCCCTTAGAGGCGTTCCTGCCATTGTTTCATTGTCCTTCCACCCATCATCCATCCATTCACCTTCAATTTATTCATCCATCCATCTGTCCTCCCTTCGTCTAATCATCCATTCGCCTAGCCATCTCTTATCCAACCATACTTTTTTCCATCCATCCAACCATGTGTGCATCCGCCCTTTCAATATATTATCTATCGGCCAATATATGTATCCACCCAGCCATTCATTAATCTACCTACTCCTCTCCATCCATCCATTTTTCTGTCCTTTTATCCACCCTTTCACCCGTTGATACCTTCAGTGTCCACTCAACCTTAACCCTTCCAACCAGTCATTCTTTCACTCTTCCATCCTACCTGTCACTCTTTTGCCTTTACTTTCACATTTCGTATTTGCTTTTACCCTTACTTCCCTCCACCTCTTCTTCCTCTTTCCCCTTTATCTATCTATCTATCTATCTATCTATCTATCTATCTATCTATCTATCTATCATTTTCCTTGCTTTTTTCCCTTAGGTCTTTCTCAGTCATGTGCTTTTTATTTATATTTTCGCAGTTTTTTCATGTATTTTAATTATTTTTCTTTACACACCCCACAACATTTTAACATGATGTTTCCTGATAAGCTTAATTATCAGTTGAACAGAAGGAGCCCATAAAAAACGAATTAACCTTTAAGCGGCATCCATTTCATCAGCCCCATTTAAACTGCTGCAGTGGGGGGTAACAAAGTACAAAATGGCTCCCAGCCTGCCACTGCTGCCTGGAAGAGAAATTTTAAAACAGCGAGTTCGACTTTGCAATATAAGCCAATGGCAAAGATCTCACTTTCCTTTAGAATATATATAAGCCTCCCCTATGGAAGGTCTATCGAGCCCTAAGGTAGGGATCTGTATATCATTATATCGGACATATACAGTAATATTGCCTAACATTAAAACTTCCAAATTGTTGTTTTTACTGAGGAAAGGTTAGTAGATATTACAGAGTTCCAGGCTGGCATCTCAGTCCTGCTAGCTTCTGAATGGGACTACTGAAATGGGTACTTCAATGTATTAAATTAATTGTGGCATTAAACCCAACTGGATGCCCAACTCAAATTTAATGTCACTTTTAAGGAAAGGCAACATTTAGACAGTGGCCAATCTGTTGCCCAGTTTATCCGGTGGCCTTTCACAGTTGCCGGCCACCAGGCAGTCTTCTGCTCTCTTGGGGAGTAGTGTGAATGACTCCCAGGCTCAGGAATCATAGAGGCTTGCCACAGTGGGAGGCGTTACCTCCCTCTTGCAGGAAGCCAAACAGGGTGGCCCAAAAGGTGAGCTTCAAAGGGAGAAGCTGCCTTTGGTAGGCAAATAGTGATCACACTTGTGTAGAGGGGATGGCGGCAGGAACAGAGAGGGGAAACCAGTTGCAACCCCTAGTTCCAACACCAGGCCACAAAAGCTGAAGTCTCTCGTCCTGGCCAGTCAGTAGCCACTTCCAAGGAATCGCGACTGACCTCTGCCGTGCAGCCAAGAAGACCTACACTCTGGACTCAAAAGTTGCACCTATGTCTGCCCACCCAGGAGAGTCGCCAGAGTGTGGATTGGTCACCAAAAATGGACAGTAGCCCTCAGCTGGACCAGCTTTGAATGGAGATCAGTAGCCTTTCCGCGGCTGGGTTTTTACTGGTTCAAAGAGGACTTTGAAGGACTCCGACCCATGTGGCCAAAGTCTTCCCATCTTACCCATGGAGAGAGGAATTACCTCAAGAAGGCCCCCATCGATCGCACAGCACCCAGAGCATCTTTCAGCATCCTGCATCCCCAGCATCAGGACCACTGCATTGAAGTCTATGGTCGTCTTGATGTAAAGTGTGGAAATGGACTTGAGAGTGCTTTAGTAACTGTCAAAATACTCCGTATTGGTCTCCCTGACCTTCTCCCTGATGGAATTGGTCACCCAGTTCGGACCGGAGTAGCTGAACAGAACTCTTTCAAACTTTTCAGAAGTTTACAATCTTTACGGTTACCAATGCTTGACTGCACTTTGGACTAAAAAGTTGAGTGTTTTACTTAAAAACCTATATGTGCAGAACCTTCTGGTCAATTTGCTCATCTTGGTATCTAAAATTCATAACAATATAATTACATTTTATAAACTGGTGTCAGATTTCTTTTGTGTCATGTGACTTTCTTAATTTGTTCTTAGATGCTTCTAATTGCTTTACACTAGTTTCTTTGTTTAAGCCTTGCTGCTCGTAGCCACAGCTACCCAGGTTTCTGCTAGAGGTTTTATAAAGTAGCCTGACCAGACCCAACACTGTTTTGTGAGTGAATTACATGGTAAGGTTGCACAACCATACCACATAACCAGAATCCTCACCTCACCATAGGAAAAGCATTTTCTGTGTTGCTAATAACGTTGGCCCCATTTGACAAATCTACAGAAAACTTTCTAAAAAAGGTGCTATTTTTTGACAAGTTTGTGCATTAAAGATTTCAGGGTGATCCGTCAAGCGGGGGCCAAGAAAAAATGGGGGGGTGGGGTGAGGGTCTTACAACACAAAATCCCCAGGCGTTTTCCATAGATCTTTTTTTAGGCAGGGCTACAGCAAAAACAGCTGAACAGAATGACACCAAATTTAGCAGGAAGCTAGAGCTTGGTCCATAGATTCTGCTTTTCACGATTTGGTGTATTTCCATTCAGTATTTTTTTTGTTTTGAAATTAAGGGTCAAATATATTTGAATATCTGGATGGTTGGGTCCGCGAGACGCTCGGGAGACTCTTACAGGAGCGCCAATTTGAAAATAGAGGGTTCTGATTGGCCCTGGGTGTTTAATTTCCCTTGGGTCAATTCGCTGCCGTGGGAGTTAGACTCCTGTGGGAGCGAGCACTCTGACTGGAAGACAACATCATCAGAAGAATGTTGCTGGCAGCCATTACAGGACTCGGGGGACTTAGTCCCCTGTTCTGAAGTTAAAAACAAAAAGTTATATAAGGGGGCACGGTAGGGATACTGCCCACCTAGGCCCCATGACAGGCCTCGAAAAATCTATGCGCCCACTCACTATGGTGAGTCAGCTTTTATAAGGTCGAGCTATTTTTAAGATCTACTGGTCCATTCTGGGGAGTGAACTTAAGCTAGAAAGGAACATGTGTTCTGTTCATTCAGGAAGTTAATGAGCAATAAAGATGCCTTTAAATCTTGTTTTTATCTTGACACATTTGCTGTCTGTTCAAGGACAGAGGTCAAATGTCAGTTTGTTTTCATATTAATTGATACTTATCTTATCCTGGAAAATGGCATTGACTTTTCTTATTCTTACAACAGTTAGAGGATTTTGTAAAGAGAGCTGTCTGACAATCAGTGTGAAACAAAAGGCTGAGGATGGCAGTTTTTACAAACACAAAACATTTAAATAGCTTGTAAATGAATAGTAAAAATGTTTCAAAATATGTCAGGAATTACGAAAGCTTTTTTTTTTTGTAATTCAAAAGTGTGATGCAAACAAGGATCTAAATAGGAGCAAAACAAATCAGAAGACTTTACTTGCTTATGTGCAAATGACAAATATTTGCAGAAACTCCATTTCCAAACATTATCGTTTGTACACTTTTGAGCTTTAATAGCAAAACTGCATATCAGGGGAAAGTTTTGTGACCATTTCAATGTAAAACGTGCTGATTGCAAATGATGGTGTGCTACCACTTCATGCTTTAGTTATATATTTATCAAACAAAAACGTTTTAAAACATGATTTGAGAAACATTGCTCCCCCCAGCCCCACCCATATCACAATGCTGTTAATGAACTAAGAGGCAAGTCACGGGTCATGCGTATCCTATATATGTCTAGATTTGTATAATACATAGAGAAAAAGTTTCTTCTATTAAATCAAACAAAAGAGTTTTTTTTTATACAGCAGCCATGCTGAACTCATATTTTTGAAGGTGCTCTCATATGAGATAATGAAGAAATAGGCAGCACAGTGAATTAAAATATTTGCCCAGAGTCACATAATTTGAAACCAGTTTATGGGTAAATAGCAGTACAGCTAGGTCGAGTAGATTACTTAAGTCACTAGATCTGCATGTCCGGTTACATTTTTACGATTTTTCGAGGTCTGTACATGTAACAAAATACCTGTCTATAGCATGCAACACAATGTGATAACTCACGGTTGACGGTCTACTGACTTTAAAAAATGCTTTTACAATATATGAGCTAGACTTACTTACTGCCTTTGTCATAATTTTTCAAAATACACAGATCAGACCTATTGCATCAGGTATAATTTTTCACAGTTCACCAGTCAGGCCTACATCTTGTCACTGTAGCCAACTAAGTCATATTGTTTTGAGCATAAGCATTCTCACAAGGCAGCCATCAGACACAAAGTCATAAAATTACAAAGGTATTCAAAATTACAGTGGGCTAAGCAAAATACTATCTCTCCAAAGAGAGCATAATGGGGATTTTCACGGAGCAAATCTTCTATATCCACAGTTTGTCCCTGCGGGTAACCAACACCAACCCCCTTGCCTACTACAGCAATCGGTGAGATTCACACAATCAGAGAGGCGGCGGTAAGCCAGCACACATTCTCCATACTCACTACAGCAACACAAAAAAAGAGTACGATAGCAGAAAAACAAGTTTGACCAAAATGGTTTCTTCCTCAAGCACTACACAAATTTGGCTTCTGGGAAATCCCTAGCAAGAGACCAATCTTTTTGGTCGAGGAAGCCTCATCCACTTATTGCGGCACGCTTCATCACAGGCAACCTCTCCCCACCCTGGTTGGATGAACCACCAGGACGGACTCAACCTCAAAGAAAGGGGAGGGAGTACTTCGATAAAGTACTACTGGACAGACGAGGGATTCAGACAATTAAAAATACCTAGAGGTAACACCTTTATTATTGTGAGCCTCTGGTGCATGGAATACCAATATTGAGATGGAATATAGGCTAAATGGCCTTATCCATTAACATTACGCCAACACGTTTCTGCCCTTGCTAGTTGCTTATTCAACTCATGGGCACTCATCAGGGCCAAGGATCCCCAACGGACTGGTCTATTTACCGTCAAACATTACAGTATAGAAACAATAATAGCAAGGTCAGTCCTATCTTGTCTATAAAAAAATATTCCTGTAAGAATGTAGGGAAATAATAAAAATTAAAAGGATTAGCACTGCTAACAATTCTCACATGCAGAGACCTATCGTCTCAAAGTGGAGAAAAGTGGCAACATGAAGGCACGTGCCAAGTGAATTACATACATGCAAGTGGCGATCCGATTTTCACCCTAATTTAGGGGATACCATCCCCCAGGTCTGGGAGGAGACGATGTCTTCTGTAGTAACACACTAGTACAATAGATGGTCCTTTAGATTATGACGTATGTTAAAAGAGTTCTGTGGAAGGGACGATTTCCAACCCATCAGACCTAAATGTGGGCTCTAATACGATTCTACTTGGCGACCAATGTGACAAAAATAAGGGCCTCGGTCTGCCCACTCTATGGTCCTACTTGGCTACACTTCTCACCATAAAAGAGCTCACTCCAATCCTGTTAGATCACACAGTACAATTAGTTTGGAATTGTCTATTATCTAAAGGTGTAACGTACTGATCGTTGAGGTATAATCTAATGAGCTTAATAAATGAACAAATAATGCTCACTGCTTTTTATCAGAACAGTGATCATTGGTGGCAGTGGAAGATATCGAGAACTCTCTCGGTGACAACCTCGTTGGTGGAAGTGGGAGCCCTTATAGTAAAGGCCCTCGATGAAGTAAGTGTGGTCTCTGGACGAGGGGCTAGAGACAGCAGTGCAGCCGCACGTGGTCTCCTGCAGACAACACGTCACCTTTGCCTGTTTCCCTACTGCGTATTGCCTCGCCCGCTGGATGCATACGCTGAGAGGCGGGACTAACGGTCACAGCACGCCGGCTGTCAAATCACATTGCTCTGGTCTCCCTGCTCTTGGCTTGACGGCTCACCTTTCACCGTCTAGCGATTCACCGGCTCTGCTGCTGCCCTCTGCAGCCAGGACTGCAGCCCCACGACAGTCCACGGAGGCCGGCACGAAGGAGAGGGAAGAGGACTGTGCTGGGACTACATTCCTCATGACTGCCCTCCTGCCATCTGTGCTGCTGCCAGAGAAAAACACTGTAAAGTATCTCTTATGTAAGACACTTAACAGCATTACAGTGCCATGTGTGTGCCGCTGAAAGGTCCAGCGCCATCCCATTGTAAGATCGATAATTTATGTACCTTAGTGGGCCTCCAATAGGCAGCCCCATGCTGCCGCTGGCTCAGGCAGCTAGATAAATGAAATAATCAGGGCCGCGTGAAAGGGAAGCACTTTTTCTGTGGAGGCACACAACTTCTGCTCAATCAAAACATGTAGTCCTGTCCACCAACATGTGAGCAGACCAAAGCCCCTGTCTCTAGTACTCCTTAAAGCACTTTTTAAAAATTCAGAACGCAAGTTTAATGACTCTGTATAACTTATTTCCCGCCCGCACAACAGACCCGCAACCAATCGGCACTATTTGCTCAGTTCACAGGGGAATATATATTTTTAAATCAGCCGCGGTCCGTGCAAGTATCAGCGGTAGAGCCGGGTGGGTGGATTTCGAGGGAAAATGCCGAGGGAAAATTAAATAAATCATTAATTTACCCTCGGCATCGTCAGTCAGAATCCCCCCACACCCGGCCCCACAGCCCACCGCTGTTGCCTGCACGGGCCGTGGCCGTTTTCAATTGTTAATACCCTTGCCCGAATCTGCATAAACCTTTAAAAACATGCTCATCAACCTCTGATCGACCCATTAAACCAGGCCAGGCAATTACCAGAGGGCCAGAACCACCAGGCCTACTTTTCTCAACCATAAGCCTTTCACCTTAATAGGTTTCATATAGAACATGTAGCAACCCTGAAATGTAGTGATCAGTAGTGTTGAGGGCAGCCGCGGTCCATGCAGGTAACAGAGGTGGGGCCAGGTGGTGGGGGAGGGGGGGGGGGGGGGGGGTGGGAGGGGGCGAGTTTGAGGGAAAATTAAATAAATAATTAATTTTCCCTCGTCATCATCCGTAGATACCTGCACGGCCGGGCCGCGGCTGGTTGAGGGCTGTTCTACAACAGACGCATGGCTGTAACTGAAAAACAGATAATTTGAGCATTAGCAGAATGGCCAATGCCGACAAAGCAGCGCACGCTTACACCCTATTATTGCAACTTACTTTAATTTCTACGCTCGATCAACCCTTTACGTGTGGAGAAGGAATGGGGCTTATGATCTGAGAAATCGGCTCCTAAATGTTGTTCTCTAGTTTCTATCCCCGAAAATATTTATGTTTCATTTTTTTTATATTTTTATCATTTTTATTATAAAACTCACACATTCATGAGGCCTTTTCAACGCACAAACAACAACATAACAAGGGGATGGAATGCTGCGCTTCTTTCTCGCGTCACGCTTCCCTTTAACGTTTCACAAATAAGGCATGAATTCGTTTTTAAGTGTACGTTCATAAATGCATCATAGAGCTACTGTTTCATTCACTTCTGACGGTGGGCGACCTCTTCTCCAAAGGCCAACCCCTCTTACCACCTACTGACCATGAAACACCCTCCCGCCGGGTCAGCTTCTTGTACACCGACAATTCCGCAACACCTGTCGCACCCAATGGGGTGCCCTGGAGGTGCAGGGGGCCACTCAACCGGGACTGCAGGCCAGTCTTACGATGGGCAACGGTCGCCACCTTATCACGTGGCTGTATAGGACCATCCGCAAACTCCTGCTATACCTCTCACAACACTGAAGAGCACATGTGAGGATGACTGGGAGGGCGCTTCATGACAAGGAGTGGCAGCAGGCACTGGAATACCCAGCAGGTCTCCCGGAACTCAAGGTTAAAAAACATTCAGTATTTTATGTTGCACAGGGCGTACCTTACTCCCGCCCCATTGAACCGTTATTACCCCGACGCACACATTCATTGCCCTGCTGCCACACTCCTGACGCAGTTCTCAAACATATGCTATGGTCTTACACAGCTGTACAGCCTTACCAGCAATCGGTGCACCCCGCCCTGTAAGAGGTCACGGAACTGTCTGATTTACACATGTGGGAGGCATGTGCCTGATGCATCTTTAGACGCAGGTACAAAACCGCTTTGCAGCCCTGGCGCGGCTTCCCGCCAAGCGTGCGCTTACACTGCAATGGCGCTCATTGACCACTCCGCCCGTGACAGCTTGGTACGGGCGACGTGCAAATGGAGGAACGGCGAAGAGGAAGCCCTCAGATATGACGAGTCACCCCCTCCGTAAATGCCCTTTTTCCCCGCAATGGGAATAGGCAATGATGAACTTCCCTCATAGGATAGCAGACCGGCCAGGGGGAAGTCACATACCGTGTGCCTGGTGTGACCTCCCCTGTTTTTACACCTCGACTGCCCACGATCCTGAACTTATGCAGCAGGAATGGTCCCACAGTGTGATCTTTCTCTTACTCCCACAACCTACCCTCCAACACCCCCATCCTGCCTCAAGAGCCTGCTCAACCTATACCTTATTATGACATCATCGTTACATGCGCACGTATCCATGCCCTCATACATTACTTAATTGCCCCAACCTTCCGCCATCACTTCGGTATCCTGCCCACTTCACGTCCCAGGTTATACTCAGTTAGCGACACAGTGACAGGGTACAGGCAGAACCGTCAGAGCGGAACACCTTACACCCCACACCCAGTATGGAAGTTCAAATGCGTTCTATGAACCACTGTATGCTGTCGATACATTTACTTTAGTCCGCCTGACCTGCTTCTCGTTAATGTACCTGAAGACGACGTACCCCGTGGCAACTGTTGTGTATATCATACAACCTAATAAAAACATCTTTAAAAAAAAAAGAGCTACTGTTTCACGGTCACAACAAAGCTGATAGGCATGAATGCCTAGTTTATATAGGAATACATATATATTGCATACATATATTTACGTGGATATCTAATATTTGTCACAAACTTTATACTTATCTTATCTTATGGAGCGCATGGCTACGCTAAGGCTTCCGGCGCTGTACTTTGGTGTCTAATGCAAAAGAGACGACTTTCCATTGAAGTGAGAGATGTGAGAGTTGCAAGGTCACTTCCTGTGACATCACGGAACACTGCTGAAGCGTATTCGCCCCCGCGTTGTTTCTATGATGGTTTTAGTACAGGCCGAAGGACAGATCTATGCCAGAGTGGCATGTTAACTGCTGGATACCTATATGAGTTTCACTGAATTTGAATGCATGTCAACTTCTATCCTAACCATCTGACCCTCCTCAGGCCATCCTGGGTCTACTCTGGACACCCTTGACTTATGTCATGTTAACTTGTGCAGCACTTTCCACAATGTGTCTGGTCCTGAAGTTCTAACAGGGTCTGGGTGCCTTGTACGTTGCTGGGATTCATGTTGAGCGGAGTCAAAGGGGGCCTTTGATCTTGTGTTTCGTTAGAGATAAGTGACATTGGATGGAGGAGGCGAGGTTAGAGCAGTCTAATTACTTGCTCTTCACGGCGGACAGTCGTAGATCGTGGTCATCTACCTCTCACGGATCTGTGTGGAGCACTATACATGGATGCGCTTGCCGTATATTGCTTTTTGGTGTGTATGGCTGTCTAATGCTCAGCTTCATGTGATTGCTATGTGACGAGAAAGATAGTAGCCAGAAAATTAAAATATCCCCCTTTGAATTATAGCTCTGATGGCACAAAGCAAGCAAAGCATATGTGCCCAAATCTCCCTAGAAGAGCTCCCTTGTTACTTTCATTCAAGCATCTTTCACCCTTTCATCCACACATTGAAATCAGTAATTGATTCCATAAGCCACTGGGGTGATAAGTAATCCCTTAACATTCTGTCATCCATTTATTCTTTCATACTTTTATCCATCATTCAATCTTTCAAAGTTCCATCCATTGATTGGGCATTCCATCCATCCATCCATCCATCCATCCACCCACACATCCAACATTTGACTTACCCATCTGTCAATAAAGCCTTTCATCCATCAATTGATCCTTTTGTCTATCCACCCATCCTCTCAGGTTTCCATTTACTTTGCTTTGAATCCATCTTCTCAGATTTCCATATACTCTGCCATCTTTTCGCTGATTCTCCATCCATTCTTTCAGATTTTCATGTACTCTGACACCCATGCAGCCATCCATTCTCTCAGATTTTAATGTACTTTGCCACCCCTTCAACAACCCATCCATCCATCCTCTGTTTTCCATTTACTCTGCTATCCTCACACCCACCAATCCATTCTTCCATTCACCCCACCTCCCAAATTTCCATTTGTTTTGCTATCCTTTCAGCTGCTGATCGATTCATCCATCCTCTCAGATTTCCATGTACTTTGTCATCCATTCACCCACCCAACCATCCATTTATCCTCAGATTTTTGTTCACTCTACCATCCATTCATCCACCCATCCTCTCACCCAGTCTCACACCCATCCTTTCACCCACCCCTCAACCCAATATTTCACCTACCCATCCTCACACACACTCATCCACCCATCTTTTCACCCACTCATCCATCCATCCATCCACCCATCCTCTCAACCACTCATCTATCTATCCATCCTTTCATCCACCCATCCTTTCACCCACTCATCCATCCTCACACACTCATCCATCCTTTCATCCACCCATCCTCTCAGCCACTCATCTATCCATCCTTTCATCCCCCATCCTTTCACCCACTCACCCATCCTTTCACCCACTCATTTATCCATCCTTTCATCCACCTATCCTTTCACCCACTCATCCATCCTTCATCCACTCATACTTTCACCCACTCATGCATCCTCTTGTCCATCTTTCTTTCCCTTTTCTATCAACCCATCTTTCTTTCTTGCTTGTAGAGTTAATTATGAGTTTTTATCTAGCAAGATGCAGACAAAAGAGTCCCATAAAGAACTCCACCCCACGAGGGGCTTCACAACGCCCCTGGTGACGAGGTATCTTTACCCACTACTTAGTTTTCATTCCAACACATTTCCTTGTGAATCATGAGGCGGGGGACACACCCCTTCACCACCTTCTTTGCCTTCCCATGTACAAATAACTCTTATGATGCTCAATTCGCAAACGCATCTGTGGATCGCAATGTCACTTTAGCGCAGCGTGATCTGGGATTCTGCACGAGCCACTTGGAGAAGCTCAATCTCTGCAGACATAAAACATCCAAGCACATCAGGCCCAAAATCCCAAGCCAGGAGTAAATTTGTCTAGGCAGCAGGTGGGAAATATAAGTAATCCATTGAAACTGCAGACCTCTGCCTGAATTTTGGATAAACTGGAGTGCCACCATGTCTACAATGTACAATCCCTCAGATATGGTCCATGCGCCAACCCTGTGAGCACCCAAGGTGCTGATAGCTAGAAACGACCAGTGCTGCAGTGTAATACACGGCATCCTTGTAAGAGTTCGCCGCTGTCGTACCGTAGCTCACCATTCAACATGAACATGCGCATCTGTGGCGGTCCCACGCACCACCTCTGCACCGACGTACAGCCAATGGGGCGCAGTAGTCCTGCTGCCCTGCGTGCCCTAGAACAAACAAGAAGTGTAACACAGAAGGTCCCTGTACTCTGGGTAATGGACCATGGGGTGAGTAGTCGATGGCCATGCCTCTAAACCAGAGTTCGGCTGCAGCAGAGACTTGTATTCTATGAGGAACTTGCTGAGTCTTGTTTAATATCAATATGGCACCAAGCAAAACCTGCCTTCACACAATCCTGCTCAGTATGAGGAATAAGAAATAGTAATTAATTCCATAAGCCACTGAGACACTAAGTAATCCCTTCTTTGTGTAGAGATTGAATTGCTATCTCCTTTAATCTTTAATCTTTCCTTTGACAACTTTAGCTGTATTCATAATTGCTCACAAATATTGTTATTTAAAGTAACTCCTTTTTTATAAACTGGCACATGATAAACTGGTCTAAAGAACTGTTAAACAACCAGTGCATTTCATTATGTAAATCAAGATGTGTTGCTGTGGATGAAACTTGCATCTTCTTTCAACTTCACAATGACAGCAGAATGCAGCGGGGAATCATAAACTATGTAAAAAGATTACAAATAGGTTTTTCATAAATCAGATTACCAAAAGAGGATTGGAGGACAGCGAGAAAGCGTGGTGTTTGTGATGGACAGGCACGCGTCATGATGTAAGTCTGCCAGCAGAAGCCCTTGTACCTAGATGCTGTATCAGGGGAAAGGGAAAAACAATGTAGTGATGCCGATGCCTCCTGCCAAGAGGAGGAAAGGCAGTGAGGAGCAGAATGCACCCAATGCAAAAACTTGAGGTCTTGTGTGTTTGGCCAAAACCTTGGTGGAAATGTGAAACCAAAGAGACAATGATCTGGAATGGCTGTGGCTGAAGCAGAAGAGTAGATGCCAGGCGGGAGACCACGACAAGGGTCTGCCACCAAGTTCTCCAGGCGAGAAGCTGGCCCACTTACGGAGAGTGCAAAAACAACAGTTGATGGACAGAATGCAGAACAATGTCATACATTCACCCCAGTACAGTGATCTGGGCCTAAATCCATCGTCTTTTTTGCTCACCATGCCATTCTAGTTTGAACCCAACCATATGCAAATCAGTCTTGACCCTGTGCCTCATGGGAACAGTCCAGCCCGAACTGCCAAGCCACGTCCTCCCTGGACTGGAAACAAGCATCCTAGGACCGGTTTCGGAGTTTCACCCCTCTTCAGCTAGAATAGCTTGATTCCATTGGCATGGAGAGCACAGGGCCCACGTCTGGGCATACCCGTCCCACTCGGGGTGACAAATGCAAAAACAACAGTTGATGGACAGAATGCAGAACAATGTCATACATGCACCCCAGTACAGTATAGTGACATTCGATGTCACTGCACGTAGAGATCTACACTCAGCAGCTGAGACGATGGTTCTGGAGTGACGCGTCGGTGCATTGACTAGATCGGTGAAGGCACCATGAGGTCTGTGGTTTTCCAGCTGTGTAATTTCGCTCAAAAGAGAGACAGAGGAGGTAGTAACACAAAACACCAACACAAAGGCCCGTAAATCGAGTTTGTCGGACCATAAGGCTCAACCTGAAGATGAAGGTCATCGTAAACTGGGCATGTGCAGTTGGCACAATTGAATGAATATCTCATGCATAGCAGCAGACTGCACAAAAACTGCAAGAGCGCCGCGTGGTTCAGAGGGTGACACCACGTGTTAATCTATGACTGTGCATACAGTGATGAACGACTACCAGTCCAATAATACAAGAAGAGACGCTGCACCTAAGGGCCCTGTCAGTTGCTTAAGGCTAGCGGGACAGTGTGTTAAGCTGCTCATGATAGCTAGATATAGGATCACCACGCCCCTCAGCTAACTTTACCTCATGAGTCATGAGCAAGTTACACAAGGTTTCTCCAACGAGTAGCTTGTGTGCTACTGGTAGCGCTCCAGCTGCCCGTAAGTAGCTCTCCTGTGGGCAGCCAAGCATCCTAAATTCGAAGCTTTTGCTTGGTTACATTAATATATGTATCCCAAGATTGAAAAAGTGTGTATTTGAGACAAAAATGCCGATGTTTGGAAAAAATGGTTGGATTTCCAAAATACAAGTAAAGTTGATATTTGAGTGATAAATTCTGTGGCATAGGGAAGACTTATTACCAGTGGTGGCAGGTATTTGAAGGCGGTGGGGGGCGGGTCGCAAAGTGGGGGGAATGAAATTAAAAATACAAAAAATACAAAAATATACACTTACCTGTCTGCCGCTGCCACCCGCCCTCGCCTTTCCTTGGTCCTCTTCCCCGCTTCCACGACAGGAAGCAGAGTGCACCCGGCTCCCAGCCTCCTGATAGCCAATCACAACGCTGCAGTTTCAGCGTTGAGATTGGTCTGAGAACCGTGGATCGGCGCTCAGCGAGAGAATGGGAGGCTGGGCATGTTCTCCATACGGGCTGTAACGCAGCCTGCCTGGAGAACATTCAAAGTGCGCATGAATGTTTGGCCGAACCCAGAGGGCCGGCCAAACATTCAGGCGCAAGTTAGTTAGTGCAAACCACTCCTCCCCTCCCTTGCTCTGTCAGCAGAGCGGCCCGCCCCGCCGGCAAAGCTGCCGCAAGAAGGAAAAAATAAAATGATAATAACTTAAAGAGTTATTATCATTTTATTTTTCCTTTAGTGGGGCGACGCTTCTCCGCCTTAGCAGAGGAGCCGCCACTGCTTTTCACTAATATTATTATTTTGGTGCCAGCGAGATTGCAGCTATGGCGGTGGTGTTTTAGCCATGTAAAGGCATTCAGAATTGACAAAGCTGTTTTTACATTACTACTGGCAACCCTGTCTGATGCACCGAGGTGATCAATGCTGGTAATCTCGCAGATGGTGGGCAATAATGTCATTTTGCTTGATGCGGTCTCTATTAAAACACTAATAATAATAGTACCTCTGGATGATTTTCATTGAACATAAACAGCTCTTGTTACAGAAATGGTTAGAGACCCCTGTTTTACACTGAAAACTCTCTTCCCCATCCCGCCCCCAAAAAAGACAGACATCAGCCGGCAGACCCCTCCATTGGCAAAAGCTTTACCAACATGGGAAGAGTGCAGGCCCACCCGGTAAGAAGGGTAATATGGTGGCAGTGCCACAGAGGACAGTGAAAGGAGCAGACACCATTGTTGAATTTCAGCAATTATAGAAGGGAAAAGATCTTGGTGGTAAATAGCCACCTGAGCAGCAGCTAGAATGCCAAGAGGGAGAAGGTGGCCAGGGTACGCGAGAGAAGACAGTGGGCCACGAGGGACGGGTGTCTGACATCCAACGGCGCTGGACATAGGAACGCAGGAGGTGCTGCAGCACCATCAGATAACATGAAATGAGGTCACATGCAGAATCAACGCTAAAGAGACCCTGGAAGTGTATGTCTTCCTAGAGAATGTGCTGTGTTTTTAAAGACAGACTGTCAAACATTAAGCATCTTATGACAAGCTGCTGATAATTATTCCAAGAAACAGAACTAGGTTAATTTTGCTTTCACTAACTGCAATATCGAAGGAACTTTGTAACTTGAACCAAGTGATGGAGTTACTGGAATATAGGAGTTTGTGGAACAAAAAGGCTATAGGACTACAAATAAATGTCACATACATATAAACGTGTTTACTTTACAAACCAAACTTGACAATGATTTCCATATGTCCCAGAAGCATGCTCAAAACTGAAATGTGATGGAACAATGGGCCTTATTCAGAGCTCTGCGGACAGTCTGTGTGTCCACCAGGTGAGTGGAGGGATGCCTTCCAAGGCATAGTGGACGTCAGCCTGCCACACTTACGGATAGATCTTGGAACACTTACAGAACTTAGAATCTCACTCAGCCTGGTCCTAATTCCATAAACCAAGTTACATCATTGATCTATATCTTGTCCAATCAACACAACTGCCTTCTTTTGACTCTTTAATCTAAGTTTTATTTATTTATTTGAAGTTTTATATTGCGCGAACATGACCCGTTAGGGTATCAGAGCGCTTTACAAGGAAAAGTACGTTACATACATGAAGGCATGGGCAAAGTACAGGGATGGGGGATAGGGAAAAGTCAATAGTGGGACAAAGCCGTGGCTATAGACAAGAGTCAATACAGTTCCAAAATCAGCGATGACTTGAGAACAATAGGGCACAAGGAGAAGATATATATAATAAATGGTACAGATCCAAAGTACAGGATGGCCTGGGCAGAATACAGGGATGGGGGTTGGGGAAATGACAAAAGTAGGGCAAAGCTGTGGATTTATACAAGTGTCAATATAGTTCCAAGATCGGCGGGCGATTTGATAACAATAGGACGAAAAACATATGTACAAAAACTGGTACAGGGAGCATTGGAAGGAGTGAGAGTTGATACAAATAGTAGGTCATTTGAATGTGTACCAAGGGAGCGTTATTGGAGTAATTTGCTCATTAAGAAGGTTTTAGCTTCCTTTTTGAAGAGCGCCAGAGAAGGTATTCTTCTGATGGAGGAAGGAAGCGAGGTCCAGATTCTTGGTGCAGCTCCGGAGAATGCTCAATTGTATGTTTTTGCCTTGCGGAAGCGGGTGGCTGGAGCATACGGTCTCTGGCGGATCTGGAGTTTCTGGATCTCCCAGATAACACGAGTTTCTGGGCGAGATATACCGGAGAGTTCGTGTACAAGGCTTTGTGAGTGATGTAGGCCAGTTTGAGAGGAATTCTGCCTACAAGGGAAGGCCTGTTCAAGGCCTTCAGGTGTGGAGAGATATGGTCAAATTTCTTTGAACCGTATAAGAGTCTGGCTGCTGTGTTGAGGCAAGCTTTTAGGGGGGCAGTCGAGGTCTTAGGCAGGCCAGATAGTTATCTCCAGAATGGAATATGGCTGCTCCACACTAACGCCTGCACAGCAGTTTTTAGGTCGGCAGTTCCAAGGAAGGGTTTTAGTTTTCTCAAGTAGCTCAGATGGAATCTGGCAGTTTTGGCCATCACGTTGATGTGTTGAATCATATTCAAGTTGCGGTCCAATATAATCCAAAGAGATTTGGCGGAATCCACAATGGCAGGGGTGCAGTTTAGTGCTGTGATGGAGTTAGTCCATTCAAGGATGTCAGCAGATTGTTTTGGGGGGAGTTGAGAAGAAACTCCGTTTTTTGGGCATTCAGTGTGAGCTGGTTGTTGGCAAGCCAATGGACAGTCAGTTTCAGGGCATCATTTAGATGGGTGAGCTCCTCAAGAGAGGAGATTTTAATGTAGATCTGGGTATCGTTGGCATACATGTGGAAGGAGATGTTGGCCAAGTGGAGAATTTCAGCTAAAGGTTTGAGGTAGAGATTGAAGAGGGTAGGGGACAGAGTGGAGCCTTGCGGGACACCAATGGAGATCGGGGAGGGAGCAGATAGGTTGTTGTTGACAAGGAATCTCTGTGTGCGGTTATGGAGGAAGAAACCAAACCATTTGATGACGGTACCTCCTAGGCCCATCCTGTGTTCGAGGCGTTCGAGGAGTTTCTCGTGGTTGACCGTGTCGAATGCCGAGAAGAGATCCAGGAGGATCAGAAGACATGTTTTGCCTTTGTCAAGGGCTAGGAGATTCAGTGCTGTGTCCAGGCCTGAACCCAGATTGGAATTCGTTGAGTAGATTGAAATTGGCGATGTGTTGGCTTAGTTGTAGCTGCACACATTTCTCCAGTACTTTCGCAAGAAGAGGGATATTCGAGATGGGTCGGAAGTTATCTGGAATTTCCGGATTCAGAGTGGGTTTTTTTTTAAGATGGGGATGACTTGCCCGGTTTTCAGTGAGTCGGGTATGGTCACTTGGAGAAGGGAAGCATTTATAATGGTAGTCCAGATGGGAGCGCTGAGTGAGGTGGTCGCTGCCAAGCAGTTGGCAGGGAGGGGGTCGTTAAAGTGGGTATTCGGTTTTAAGGATAGAATTTTCGAGATGGAACGGTCATCATAAAGTTTGAATTTGGACCAGTGAGCCATGTTTTTGGGTGGTCCCAGACGGAGAAGGAGGGGAGTTCGAGGAGGCCTTGAATTTGTTACCCAGCGAGTTGATTTTAGTTGCGAAGAAGGAGGAGAACTCATCGCAGGTGATTAGGGATTTAGTGGTTTCTTTTGATGATTTCGCTAGTTTGTTTGATTGAAGTTTGACTATTTCAAAAAGTTTGCGGGGTCTGTTCTTGGCATTTTCCAGCTCTGAATTGAAGAACTCTTTTCTGGCCTGACGGAGGAGTTTAAGGTGGGAGGCTGAGGGGTGCTGTCTCCAGTTCCTCTCTTTCAGACGGAGAGCTCTCCTTTCGTCATTGAGGGGTCCGCTGAACCAAGGGTTTTTGTCTTTGATTTGGGACCTTTTGAACTTAAGCGGGCCAGATCATCCAACATGTTAGTCATGGTCCAGTTGTAGTGATCTGTGAGGTCGTTGACCTTTGATAGATTTGTGGGGGGGTGGGGGGGGAAGAAGCTCATTCTCGCAGTGGGCAGTCCGTTTCTTAAGTACGTTGAAACCATCCAGTCCTTCTTTAGTTTTTCACACAGAAGTTCAAGAAGTGATTCTTTCCCACCTAGATGGTGGTAGTGTATTATTGCTATCCTTTCAGGTCTGCTAAATCAACCACAGCAAGATCCACTGCTCTTCTTCACACAGATGGTAGCCTTGCCACAGGTGGCAAGAAATCAGACCAGATCACATCAGTTTTCATAGATCTCCACTGGCTGCTCAAAGAAGCACACATTTAATTCATGATGTCTTCATTCATACAAAAAAAAGCGTAACTCTTGGCCTCCCTGGACAATTCTAGGATAAACTATCTTAATGTCAAGGAGATTCACAATAATTAAATCTCACATAATCAGTAACTACGTTTTCATATTGCTTCAAATTCTGAAAAAGAAAATATTCAAGACAACGAACCTTTGCCAAACATCGAGAATCTGGAACCATCTTCTGGATAACATAGGACTCAACACCAACCTAATATCCTTTTGGAAAGGCTTGAAGAGACACATGTTGAGGTTACTGCTCAAGAATCAATCTATTTAAATCTCTTCTAAATATCTAAGATACATCACCAACTTAAGTCAGTTCAGAACACTATAAAGACACATGTACAGAATCTAAATACATTTTCATGTATTGTTGTATATGAAAGACCTCAACCAGAATTAAATTAAATTAAACAAGTATTATTCTAATGCTAACCCTAAGCTTACATTTGGCTAAGTACATCTAAGTTTTCATTCAATTATTTCAGTGCTACTCCCAAGTGTAAATATTATTGTATTGTGTTAAATTACATATACTTAAGGTAATAAGTAACAGTAATCTGACAAAAACCTGAATCCTTAATGTTGACAAGACTAATTTTAAATCAAATGTAGTAATATTAACACTTATCCAGTAATAAGTAAAATGACATTAACTTAATTTACTAACAAAGTTACTAACCTATTTGTCCTAACACAAAAGTATACTTAGGTTAAAAATAGTTTTGAAAATGTGGACAATGTGATGTCTAACATGCAGTGAACTTAAGATGTAGTTGAACTGTAGGCACTTAAGAAAATATCAAATGAAGTATAGGGGCAACCCAAAGGTCAGACACCACTCATTGACCATAGAATTCTATATTTAATGGCTGTATTACATAGGTTGCACTTGTACCCGTACAATTTTGCACACATTAATAACAGATTAATGGTGCAATTGGGAATTAACATTTGGGCTGAGTGAAGGGGGAACAACTTGGGTTTGCACTTGTAAGTCAGTTATAAATCTTCTTTGTAACCATTAATATCAGAATGTGGTGTTATTTGTTGACACTATTCTTAATAAGTACATATTAGATATAAACCGTATATAGACATTCTGATAAAGGGGGAATAAGCTATAACTTAGTGGTTTAATATATTTGATGCGGTGCTGTCTGCAAACTAACTTACAGTCTTCTAAAATGAATATAGGATGGGAGCTACTTTAAGGTCCTTGTAGTAGCGGTCTTAGGATGCTACCACAAATGGTCAGAACAAACTGCCAGATTGCAGTAACCTCCTTGTTGCAGAGGGAAACTGAGCCCCTGAACACCAAAACGTAACTCTGGATAAGTTTAAAAAAAATAAAACCTTGCACCGAAGCTGGATGCGTAACATTAGCCGCGACTACAAGGTGGGTGGGTTTATATGCAGGGATAGTGTGTGACCGGATATACTGTTTACGGCGGGTGTTGTTGCACATAAATCCGGCTGTTACACGTATTTGTCCCGGAATGTGAAATAGCAGGCAGACCCAGATTTAGGGGCATATGTATGAAAAAACAGATTTGCGAGTCCTTAATAGCGATTTTTTGCGAATCGCTATTAAGGACTCGCAAACTGCTATGTAGGTAGGAATCGCATTTAAAATAGCGATTCCTACACATTCCTTATTTGCGACTCGCAAATTGCGAGTCGTAAATAAGGAATGGCTTCCCATTCATTTCTATGGGCTAAGAGGCCCCTAGGAATGAATGGGAGTTGCGTGCGCAATTAGCGAGTACCCAATAGGTACTCGCTAATTGCGCATGCAGTTTCAAGGGTGCAAGGGTTCCAAAAGGACACCTTGTTGCACCCCTGATATATGCATGTGTGCACATGTGGCACACATACATGCCCTAAGGCATGTATGTGTGTCACATGGCACTTTGAAAAAAAGCAAAAAAGTGTTTTTTTCTAGGAAATCGCAAATTAGCACCAACTTGAAGTTGGTGGTATTTTGCGATTCCTTAAGGCAATATCGCAATTTGCGATGCCTACTCGCATAGCATTTAGGGAATTGCAAACTGCAATTCTCTAAATGCATGCGCAAAATAGGGAATCGCAATTTTTGCGATTCCTTATGTTGCGAGTAGGTTTTTGCCTACCTACATTGTACACAACTAAATTGCAATCGCAAACTCTGAAATTCTGCGAATTTCAGTGTTTGCGATTGCAATTTAGCTTGATACATGTGCACCTTAGAGTGGCAAACGCTGAAATTCTGCGAATTTCAGCATTTGCGATCGCAATTTAGCTTGATACATGTGCCCATCAGAGTCCAAATCCTAATGCGGTGTTTTCATTCCAGGGAAAAATAGGCTTCCATTTACCACCTACTAACAGTAGGCGAGGAATGGAATCAGGGGATCCACTGAGGGATGGGTGGTGGGAGGCTTGGGGTGAGGAGGGCTTGGGAGCCCAGCCATGGCTGGGGGAGCCTTCCATACTTCCCCGTGCCATGGAAGGTGGTCAGGCAGTGGCCAAGGCCAGGCAGTCGTTGACGCCCAAGACTCACGTGATTTTACCACCCAATAAAATGGATCCTGCGTTCCCAGTAAAGCCAGGCCAGTTATAACCGGGTGAAGAGATATTTCACCCAGGAATACCGGGCTGCCCCATTCACAACAGAGTCCTAAACCAGGGCACACAATAGCTCTTGTCACACTGCCTTACAGTGTTGTTCCACCAGAATACCACGCAAAGAGTAGACGAAGCGACAATTGAGTTAATGTGGCATGGCGGGAGCGCCTTCCAAGGCCCCCTTTGGGTCTCGCCTCAATGACAAGGTCCTGAGGGGTCCCTAGCCTTGCGGGGGAGCTCATGGCGGTCACTTCAACAAGAGCGCAGCCATGATGAATGGCGCATTGTTGTGGGCCGGACGCGGAAGGCAGATCATATCTGGGATATTAAGGCCGTTCTGGGAGATGGATTGCTTGCGCTCACTTTGGTATTCCATATTGTGGCAGCGCTCTGTTCCGTCTTCAAGCCACCCTCGATCCATTGATGCTCACAGAAAGGACCACGCGAGCTTCGGAGAGATAGTGGGATCTGCAACATTTCAAAGCACTATGTGCACTCCGGGATGAGATCAGAATGACAACATTCAACAGAAATCCCAGTGCTGGTTCCCTTTATGGTGACCGGGAAGGCTCGGCCTGCTCTGTCTGCCTGAAAATGTGGTTCTGTTTAAAGGGCTGCTGACTCAACCCATAGTATGTGTGGCGCGGCCAATGAGGGAGTCTGTGCTCCCTTCACATGCGTGGGGGCTTTTATTGCACAAAATGCCATGGTATAAAAATCTAGATTTCTCAGGGACATATGAAATGAGGACTATTTCACAGGTCTATATGAATTATGGGTTTCATAATTATAATGACAGCCAAACCCCCTCTGGAGAGCTTTACCCCGGTCCATCATTTAAGCAACATGCCCTTCATGGGTGGAAACAAAGCCTGAACAGTTCCTAAGTGGGCGCATTGTTAGCTGCAACGTGCACACAGCAGCATCAACACTCTCTTCTTTCTACAGACTGTGTGATCTTGGACAAAGCAAAATTTGTTTTTTTCCTGAAATACGACCTTCTTACCTAAATTGTATTTATTTCCACAGACAGGATCGCCCAGAATTTAATTTACTGTTCTTAATAAACCTTTCCCTATATGAAAAGAAAACATTTCTGATGCAGACTGACAAAGAACAAACGAGAGATGCAAACTACACATAACAGGGAAGTGTAATATCTTCCTCTTTTCTCACGGAGAGGTTTTGGGGACATCACAAACCATGAGCAAAGGCGGAGTCATTTTTAAATGGCACCAGAACCTTGGGAAGTAGCTTTTTTCTTCATGCAGCCAAGTCTGATTATTGCTGGTCAGTCCCCCAACCTTGGTGCCTTTACATGTTACACACAGTCTCTTTAATCAACGTGGAAAGAGGAAAGTTGAGGTTTCCTGATTTTTTTTAACGTTTTTGGATGGGGTTTTATTGTCCGAACTAGAGAGTATCTTGGAAAAAAAATAGTATTTCAAGTTCATAAGGCAATCGTTATACAGAGTTACAATCATATATTTTGATACATAGTAAAAGGATTGCAAACAAGAGATAAAAATACTAGAAATAGGGGATTTTGTTAAATATAAAACGAGAATGAGAGGACAGAGAAAATATTGAAAAAGAGAAGGAAGTAGATGAGAAAAGAAAAAATGGGAGGGAAACAGACTAAGAAAGTGATGATTGCAAGGAGTAAAAATGATTGAAAGGTAACCAATATGAGTCAGATTTTACCTTTAGGTAAAGTAGGAGTAGATACAAACTGGAGAGTATCTTCATACTGAATCCGGAGCTAGTAACACCACAAAGAATAACTAAGCCTGTGGCAGTACCCAAGGACCGCCATCTTTTACCCAGCATTCTCTTCGAACACTGGGACTGAAGGTGCTTCTCTACAGGGGAGTTCAAGAAAACCTGCTCTGTGTCCCCACGGTATCATAGCCCCCCACTGAGAACCAAAGGAATTCATGTTCACGAGGGGCTGAGTTAATCTGGCATGTTTTGTTTTGGGGTGTACTAAAGCCTAAAGACATATGGCACCTTTTACAATGAATTATCTGAGACCCCTGCCATTGTTTGATATGTTTCCAAAAGTCGAACACTGGCACAGGTTGGGAACCGCTTGAACTCGTGTTTTCTGATGGGGACAGGCTCAGCGTACAGGGTCAATGAATTCTGAGTCAATGCAAAATGGTCCTTACCAGTGAAACCGTTGTCTCCCTGTCCCACAGTTTTATTTCTGCCGTGAAAAATGTAGGAGTGTCTGACCACAAACGACTGTGGGAGTGCAAGTTCGAAAACACTGCTTTTGCCAATACGCGGCCTTTTTGCTTTAAAAAAATGCCAACTTCGGGTAAATGGTGAAGCTGCCAAAGTTCTAAAAACATCCGATTAGCAGCCAAGCAAGGACATACAACAGTGTTGGTAAATGTCAGTGACGCTTTCTTCAAGCAATGGCCGCCAGAGACTCAAAGCAGCGAATGCTTGAACGGTGATCCCAAAATCCACGGCCAGTTTTTCTTTTTGTTCTTCATATTCATGAGAAAAGTCATACGAAAAAACAGGTGGGTAAAGAAATCCTGAAATAAGGTCGGTTTTGCAGGAGAAAAAAACTGATATTTATTTCTGTGAGAGAATTCCCTGGCACAATAGCAGGAAAAAATATCAGCGAAAATCTCTCTTAGCAGGAATTTCAGCGGCTGTGCTCGACATAATACTTTGCAAAGTTGTAAACTTTGCACTTCTTTTTTAGCAGAATTTTAATTCTACACACCGCTTAAAATTACTACATGGCTTGATGCTAGGGAACTAGAGAGCAAAGGCTGATTGCTCGGTCTACGAATATTCCAATTCTAGAGTTTTTGTACAGTGTCCTTTTAAGTTTTTAATATGCGATGATTTTATGAGGAGAAATTTGTTTTGAAATGATAAACAGGGTATAACACATTGTCATGTATTTTCTGTAGAATCCGTGTGGTAGATGAGTATCTTTGTCATACAGTGGTGATTGACTCAATGAGTCAAGAGTGTGAGTAATGTACACTTTTAAGGTATAGGTACCCAGGGGGGGGTTTGTTCTCCTGCTCCAGATAATAAGGCAGAGGAAATCACTGGGAGACCAGCAGCTCATGTCCACCTAGGGAGGGGGTTTCTCCTGAATGCAAAGATCCACCAGGCTGTACGACTGCGCTCAGTCGAAACAAATAAAATCTTACCATTTTCCATGTCATTTTGAAACAAAAAAAGGATACACATTAAGTTGCAAATCTTGCTTATTTGTTCAAATCCTTTTAACGAAGTATTTTCCAGTTCTTTGATAAATTCTGCATTACAGGGCTGAGTTGAGAGACGATTTGGCAAAATCCTATGCACAGCTCATCAGCATGGGGACAAAGAAGACGGAGGGAGTAAGTCAGGAATGCTTGTTATGCCGGCCTCCTCCAAGCCACGTGGTATTCCAAAGTATTCTTTCCTCTTATGTCCCTTGGATTGGTATATTCCTTGAACTAACACAACCACTCACTCGCTCTTGCGGAATCAGATAATAGTATCCTGTTTCCTTTGTTGGTGTAGGCTTCAAACCAGTACAACTACTCTAAGAACAAGCATTGGCAATGCAATAGGTCACGCAATTGCGAGACTTTGAACTATTGGCATTATAAATGACAATGCCTTTTATTTATGTTTAAAAAACCTGCAATAAGAAAAGGGATTAGTATTTACAATACCAATAGGTCAAAGTTTCTAAAATGTGAGACCTATTGCATTGCAAAGGCTTGTTGTTTACAATCACCCCATGCTGCACTTTCACTAGAGGCCATGCCCCTTTCTTTAGATGAGCCGTGTGTAAAGAAAGGTCCGCGACCGCTATTAAAGTAAAAGCGCGCTACGGGGTGCTTTTACCAAAAGAGCATTTGTTTGTCAAAGCGCCCAGTGAAAGTGTGCACGGCGCGCTGAATGTTGCAGGAATGCATGTAGTGCCTGCAGTAGGAAAAACGATTAAAGAAAATAGTGCTTACAGAGTAAATAAGATTTACCGTGTAACAAACGAGTAAAAGGACCAGTCCTCATGGAAGATTACATAAAACGACAAGGCAGTACAAGCCTATTAACGAATCAAAAGCCAGCATTTACGAAGGACAATGACACAAGCCAATTACAAATATGGGCGGAGTGGGCGGGGCTTCAAGTCCATACTCCAATACAGCATTGCTTGCAGAGCAGCACAAGCACTGCCCAGGCTCGACCTAAAAACTTTCCAACCATTGTAAGGTGAACAGACTGTCGTAGCAGAAGCAGGAGGAATGCTCTGGCTAGTTGTGCCTCTGCAGCGTTAGGGCAGACGTAGAGCTAGGAGATTCTCCATTTAGGAGCATTGGCTCTTATGCTGCACAATTCCATTTTAATCCAGAATTTTCCCTATGGAACAATTCTGAGATAATGTAAAGTGGAGTGTGCTAATATGAACATCAATCCAAAATATATGCTGTGCACGTCAGCACTGTACGTGCTTTACACACTTTATGCGCTTGTTCGTGTAAAGTGGAGTTTTTAGCAAAGATGCTTGTCGTCCATCCAATACATCTCAATACATAAAGTAATGCAAGAGCCTCACTAGCGAGCCATGCCGGCAGCGCGAGACAGCACATGTTGCCATGGTTGCATGCCGCTGTGCGTAGCAAAGGGCAGCTGCTCAGCCCATGCACTTAAGTCCACCCTCTATGTTTAAATCTGCTTTCACTCCGCTATCTGTGATTTGTCACTTTCTCTATCAGTGAAAACTATTTGACTCCTGAGTAGTCAAATCCAAAGGGCTGCTAAGGAAGAGTGAGGGAGAAAGCAGAGAGGAAATAAGAGCTATGGCAGTGTTGTTCAGTAACTCCAAGAAACTGGAACTTCTCATTTCCACTTCTAAAATTGTATTTGTCACATAATGGCACTCAGAGCTTAATACCAAGGGAGTCTAGTCTTGAGTCCACCTTGTGCCTCTTTCTTCCGCATCTTGTCTCTATATGTCGAGAGTGAGTGTGAGAGTGAGTGAGTGTGAGAGTGAGTGAGTGTGAGAGTGAGTGAGTTTGAGAGTGAGAGTGAGAGAGTGAGTGTGAGAGAGTGAGTGCGAGTGTGAGAGAGTATGAGAGTGTGTGTGTGTGTTTTGTGTGTGTGGTGTGTGGTGTGGTGTGTGTGTTTTTTGGGGATTGACCCCCTGCGTTTCCCTGGTACTGGAGCCCAGTATCCTACGCAGAACAGAAATACCGATCTATGTATTTCCCACATCTTACTCGCTTGTGCTCTCGATTAACGATGTCCGAGCCCAGGCGGGGATATGATAGTTTGCCTTCTATCAGGATGTTCATAGCGCTGTCAATACCAAATTGAGAATTGGATTTCCTAACTTTAATGGTTATACAGGTTTATAGTTGCAGAATATATACAAATTGTATATGCAAATTAATGTGCAAACTATATGTGCAAAATTTCTGCAGGAGGACACTGTAGTTTGCACTATCCATTGCCCCCGTCACTGCTACCAATGACAGTACCAACACAACTACTTACCATCACTCTCTTACAAGCGTGACAAGTCACACTATTTCATGCCCCCAATGCTATAAGAATGGCTTGGGTGGCAGGTAGTAGTCTCTGTTAATGTATAGTGAATTCATAAACAGCTGTTGTTGTGCTCATACCTACATAAAGGCAGACAGCACCATCATGTGGCAGACTTTCATAAGCCCCGGTGCTGAGAATGAATTGTCGGTGCCAAGCACCGGAAACCACCGGCTCAAATTAAGCACTGCTCTCGAGAACCTGGTCGGACATAATCTGGCACGTCCGAGTTCACTAAAGGTTGCATCTGGAACATAACAGCACAATCAAGCAACTTGAGGTGCTGTGTATATTTGAAATACACCAAAAATGTATCATGCCTGAAGGGTCAAGAGAGGGCTTCTTCAGCAGAGGAAAAGAAGTGTTTCTCCCGTCTATTGGCACAATTCCTAGTCTCAGTCAGAGATTATCCCTTCTGCCATTACTTCAACTACTGTTCGAATGATCGCCACCTTCCAGGACATTATGGACACTGTTTCCCGTTCAGCACTTTAGTTTGACAACCTAATGTATTCTGGGTGTTGTAGTTCTGTTTTGGTTCCATTCAACTTATTTGTCAAGCATGCCTGAAAAGAATGATTTGTTGGTGAAAAGGTCAAAAATGGATACAGGACTAGAGTGGGGTGATCACCCTAGCTACGGGAGCTTGCGAGGCTAAGGGCCAGATGTACGACCACTCTAAACTGCGACTAGCAATATGCGCTTGATTCCGAGTCGCAAATTGCGAGTCGCAATTTAGAATGGACAACAGTGTCAGAGATACTGTTAGCAATTCCCAATAGGGTCGCAAAATGGGAGGCTCATGAATATTAATGAGCCACTCGCAATTTGAGAGCCCATTGGGAATGGCTGGCCCTCCCAGGGATGGTGGCCTGCTGAACTCAGCAGACCTCCATCTCTGAGACTGCTTTTCAATAAAGCAGGTTTTTTTATTTTTATTAAATGGTCAGTTTTCCTTGAAGGAAAACGGGATGCATTTTAAAAAAAAAAAAATGAAACGTTTTCGTTTCCTTTTTTACAGAAGGTAGTGGTCCCTGGGACCACTGCCTGCCCTTAAAAAATATTTCTGGAGCCAGTCACAAAGGGGAAGGGGTCCCCGGGGGGCCCCTTCCCATTTGGACTCCATTTTGTTAAGGCGATTTCTAGAGCATACGATTACCCGAAGGTGTCCTGGCGCTAGTTACTTCTCATGCAGCAGAACCCGGAGGAAGGAAATTATTTGTCAAAAAGCCAGGTCTTCAGGTCCTTCATAAACGCTAAAAGATTGGTAATATTTCTCAAATGAAATGGAAGACCATTCCAGGCCTTCGCTGCACACAAGGCAAAGCTTCTGCCGCCCCACTTTTTTTTTTTGTTGAAGGGACTACGACCAATTTCGCTTCCGATGATGGTAGAGTTCTCGTTGGTTTATACCATTGAAATTGGCGTCTAAGATTGTCAGGTCCCCATCCTTGCAAAGCTTTAAAAACTATGCATAGTGATTTAAACTGCACCCGGGTTCTCACCAGGAGCCAGTGCAATTTTGTTATCTCTTTAGAGATTGGAGAGAATTTGGGAGTGCCCGGAAGAAGTCTGGCCGCGGCATTCTGGAGCAACTCAAGTTTATACAAAAACTTTTGCTCAATGTTCAGGTATAGACTGTTACAGTAGTCCAGCCTTGATAAAACCAGGGCTGTGAGTACTGTTTTCCGGCATTCCAACGGAAGGAGACGACGACCTTCTTCACTGTTCTCAAAACATGACCTGTTTTTGAGACTACCGCATTGACCTGGGCTCCCAAGGATAGTTTTTCACCTAGCAGAATACCCAGATTTTTCCCCTTTTTGAGGGTGTAGGGAGTGGCCCAAGAGAGGCCAGCCACCAAGTGGGGGTCTAAAAATTAGGATCATTCCCAAATAGCATCACCTCGGTTTTATCCGAGTTCAATTTTAAGCAGTTACTCGCCATCCATCTTCCTACTACTTCCATGCAGGACTGGAAACGGATGTCTATTCCCGTTTCATGGCCGGGTAATAGTGACACCACAATTTGCGTGTCATCCGCATAGGATGTAATCCCAAACCCATGAGCACTAATAACAGGAGCCAGAGACGAGACGTACACGTTAAAGAGTGTTGGGCTCAGGGAAGACCCCTGCGGTACACCACATGGCAGTGAGAAGAGTTTAGATTGAAATTTCCCCAGGGATACAATCTGGCCTCTGTCTGAGAGAAATGACTAGAGCAGATCCCAGGCTTTGCCCTGTACCCCACAATCTCTGAGACGGTCCATCAGCATCCCGTGATGGCCCGTGTCAAATGCGGCAGAAAGATCCAATAGGATCAGGGCTGCCCTACCTCCCTGATCCACTGCTATTCTAATCTCTTCTGTAGCCTTGATAAGAGAAGACTCCGTGCTGTGTCCCTCTCTAAAACCGTGTTGGGACGGATCTAACACTTGGGCTTCCTTCAAGAAAGCACTAAGTTCACCATTCATCGCCTTTTCGACCATCTTCGCAGGAAGAGGAAGGCGTGAGATCGGCCAAAAATTGTTAGGGTCACTAGGATCAAGGCTGGGCTTCTTTAACTGGGGTAGTATAGAAGCCACCTTCCACTGCTTCGGAAACTGTCCAAGTTTAAACATAAGTTTAAAAATAGTTGTAAGAGATAGGGCAATTGGGTCAGGGGCCAGTTTAGTGATTTTCTCTTGAAGAGAGCAGTAATTTGCTAGTGTTTTGGGACCGCAATTGCGGTCGCAAAACATTTTTACATAGGGTAGAGACTCGCTATTACGAAGGGACGCCCTTGGCACCCCCCTTCCTAATAGCGACTCGCAATTCATTATTCGCGAATCGCAAATAAATCACGACTCGCTATTTAGGAATTGTACATGACCCTGTAACGTTTTGCATGCGCAAACGGGTCGCAAACCCGTTTGCGCATGCAATTTAGAGCCGTACCTCTGGCACTAAATCTTTAAAAATGAGTGGTGGACAAGCATTTAAAGCAAACGTGAGATTTGACTGGTTTTGACCATCTGAAGGAAGCCGTCTAGAGCGAAAGGTTTCAAGAAGTCTAAAGTGACCTCATATTATGTGTAGTTTTGGTGAGCAAAGTTTTTGAGAGGAAGCAATGCCATGAGGCAGTTGGGAATGTAAATTCAGAAAGGGATTTAAATAATTCTGCCTCAGGACATCCTCAGCTTGTTCTTATTCTGAATTAATATACGATAATAGCGCACATGTCCGGCATTGCATTTCACTAATTTTGCTACATTGTTAGAATAACCGCTTTTGTAAACAGTCGCAGAAGTGGCCCTTTGGAGCTGAGGAATTTTTACCTAATGCTTTTGAAATCCTTGTATTAAAGGGCTGAAGATGGGAACAATTGAACTCCAGCAACCCATGAATATTTGCTCTGCAAAAATAGATTTTACAAAGGAATTCAAGGAGAGCTCCTGCATACCTTTGTGAATTCTGAAAAAAGTCACCAATGTACAGGAGTAAACCTAGTCAAAAGTTTACAGGAGAAAACCTATAGTGGAAAAGTTCCAAAGAGTTATGAATTGGGTCCCATCCTTCTACAAGGAAGAGGATGGTGGAGACAGGGCACTGAAAGACTAAAATTGATGACCCGGTGATCCGACCAACCACCTTATGGCACAGGTATTACCAGGTTAATATCTTTTTCTGGCAAAGCTTGGTGATTTTAAAAAAAAATTAAAACAGTAAACCCCTCACATAAGAAGATGCACCACCGTGCTGCAAAACAGAGACAAGGCGTAATTCAGAGACACATAGAAAACACTGAAATAAAGCAATTGTTAATTTGGAATGCAGCTACACAGGCACCGCCAAGCAAAGCGTACCACCAGCCTTACATTAACTTGCAATTTAAAAAAAATGTATATTTGAGAAAGTCCTATAAAAAGCCCAGAGGTCGTTGCTTAAGATGTCGAGAATGAGTTTTACAAAGAAGTCATTGCTGCAGAACATCTGTATCAATATTGTGATTTCCCTTGAAGGGCAGCACTTGTTTGGGATCCATAGCTGTGCGCAAAGTAAGCTCCGCAGAAGAGAGGCTGGGAGGAAGGTCAGGAGTTTAAGAGTCTCTTTTATTCCAGACCGAGGCTAGGGGAGAGAATACAAGTGGTTATTTGGAGGGTGGTTCGGAGAAAGAGCTGCAGGGTGGGGGCGGGAAGGAATGCCAGAGGGAAGGCGGCCAAGCTGCGCGCCATTAATACAAAACATACCATTGAACTCTGAAGCCTTTGTGGTTTCGCTGCGCTCCTTCCTGGTGAGGGTGGGGCGGCCAGGACTGTCTGATTAACTCTTGAAAGTGTGATCACTTTCAGTCGCCCTGAACAGAGGCAGGACTCAACTAAGGCAGCGACCTTGTGCAGTTGCAATCGTTGACCAGAAGAGGGTGCAAGAGTGCAACAGATAACCTCAAAAAGGTCTTTGTGGTTGGAGAGAAGGTGAGCCCAAATATGACAATGCAATTTTGCCTAGGACTACAATAATCTGTGGACTGAAGCTAAGCTTGAGCGTCATGGGTGCAATGATGAGCGCAGATCTTGCGTGCCACTTAAAGGGACAACTGCATTTAGCCTTTCTCTGTCTTGTTCGCATCAAGTGTCAAATCCACCTCCCTCCATTTCAGTTTATCAACCTCCGCTGTAGTGAATGCAGCATTGTGAGCTCATCAAAAGTGTATAAATTAAACAGCCATCTCAATGCTCCGCATTGTCCTGATGTTTATGGTTTAATGCTGTCTTTAACATATAACATGGTCATCTCATGTCGTCTCGATGCCAATTAGCCAAGGAGAAGAGGATGTCTCTTAGATGCCATGAGACGGCGACCCTGATTCAAGGGAGAGGAGTTGGCCTAACGGCTAGGGCGGTCGACCTCGAATGTGGGGAACTGGGTTCGAGTCTCGGCAATGACGCTGAACATGATGTGATTCTGGGCAAAGCACTTAATCTCCCTGTGCCTAAAAAAAATGAATGTGTCCTCATGTAACGCGACTGGTGCTATGTAAAGCGCACTGATACCTTCGGGTCAAGTTCGCGCTATATAAAACGCCGTAAAAAAAATAAAAAGTAGTGGAACTGGCACGTCACTGGTTTGGACAGCCCTCTCATCGACTGCCAGAGCTGCAGCTGAACAAAAATCAAATATGGGTCAAATTGACAACACAGTGAATGCTCTGGAGGGATAATAAAGGAGGCAGGATCCTCAAAGAGAAGATTCAACATGGAGAAGCAAACCCGTCTCTACAGAAGTGAGAGCAAGCAGAGCCCACGCAAAGCAGTGGTGGCCAGTCGTGGGGCCTCTTCTGACCACTGGAGGGCGTGCCCCGGTACAGCCACGTCCAGAGGAAGAAGTGAAAGACTGTGACCCCACCAAGGACGTGAGTGACAGTCACACCCCAAAAACTACACGTGCAGCCAAACCATAGGCATCATACACATATATGTACAGTGCTACGGACCAGACATGTTCCTGGTGTTTTCCCACCCACCCTGAAAACACACAGAAATCTCCTTGTGTAAACGGTAGGAGTAAAAGCGTTTTCACAGTAGGATGGTCCACATAACAGACTACCGTGTAATGGGTGTGTTAGTGAAGTCGGTTCTTCTCAGAGAAAACTTTTTTCCCAGTGGTTACCATTTATGTTTTTTTAAAGCAAAGTGCTGAATTTTTGTTCAACGTAGACGATGCGCCTGGTGTACAGTTTGGGTAAACAAGCAAATGCCTGGAAACTTAAAGACCTACGCCTGGACCCTTCCATGGTGACCATATCACATGAATTGCCCTGGTACTGGGCAATTTAGCATTGATCCGGGGCAGTTCTGCACTGGTTTGTGGGACATTTTCGAACTAGTGCCGGGTAATTTTGCAGTGGAATTTGCACCACTGATGAGCTCAAACACAACGTACCACACCAGTGGGTGCAATGTCTGTGCAAGATGAATGAAAAAATGCCCGGAACAAGTGAACGCAAAATTGTCCAGCACCACTGCAGAATGCTCCAGGACGGGTGGAATAAATGTAAGCTATCCACCGGCTCACAATCCCTCCTTGTGTGTCTTTTACTCTGTCCCTCACAGGCAGATAACCGCTTCACCCCCCTCTGCCACTTGGAGCACCTACTTTCCCACCTCCCACTCCAAATATTCATTTACATTACAGAAAGCAGAAACATCACTTCATTTACACAAATACTAACTGTAAATGGCCACGTCTGAACCGTCTAACCCGTAACTAAATGTTAATACACACTAGAATATGGCTCGTTTTTACACAGTACATTCGTTTACAAGGCGGCTGTACATTTCACAAATGCCGTTCATTTGTTCGTGAGCCGGACACATTTTTGGCAGCCACTGGCATTGCGGCACAGCCTGCACAGGGATATCTGGTGGGTTGCCCAGGATCACACCACTGGGATAAGTGGTGCTTGCCAGTATAAAAGCTGAAATGTGCACTTGGCCCAGCCGCCGATGTAGCAGCCACTTGCATCCTGAACGACCCTCGGCAGGCTGCCTTCCCCACCGCCAGCCCGTTGCATTTTGAAAGCCTTTCTGCCCAACCCGCCTTGGCTCCGAGGTAACCAGACCCACATGCCAAACTCCGCACACGGAGCGCGTAGAAGGCGCGTCGCCCATCTCGGGCCTTGCTGGGCGCTACTGTTTATTTGAACTGCGCTGTCCCCACTCTGCGCGGGTTCAAGCGGTCAGGGGTGTCGAGGCGCATTAATGGACCCGGCGCTGACGTCGCAGTGTTTGGGCAGAGGGCACTGATGTGTTTAACAGCGGCTCTCCGGATGGGCCCCGGTGCTCGCCGGCCACCGGCCTGTCAATCTCCCTGACCGAGGGGGACGGTGCACTCTGGGGTCACGGGATGCCGTGAACCCAGACATGTTGTGACGTGCTTCCGGTGTGCTCGGCTTCGTGAGCGCCTTTGACCTCTCTCGGGTTCCTCTGCTCCTCACGAGCCAGGTCACTTCAGACCCAGAAGGGTTCTTGTAAAACAACTTAATCCGTAATGCTCTACATAGTCCTGAATTATGTACACACCGTTGAACTATGGGATGTACGGCGAACTATGTTAATGTAAGGTGAACTATGTTAATGTAAGGTGAACTATGTTAATTATATAAACATTTCTACTGTCTGAACAATAAACTATGCAACAATGAATTAACTAGGGCAATTTTTAGGGAGAGAAGTCAAAATCATTTACAGCCCTGTGTGATATATCACTCTACACACAACAAACTGACTTCCCTCTTTGTGCTCGAGGGATTAAGCATTATTGCCCTCTGCACAGGGCATTAACAGTTGATTGGCCAAAGCACAATTAAGAACAAGAACCGAACATCAAGGCACCGACGGAGGGTGGAAATATATTTTATTATTGCCGGACTTGGTAGTACTCATTCTATTCTGGTCCGAGCGATGAACGCGGAGTGAATCGTGCTGGGATTCGCACCCGCGACCACAGGTTACACACAGACAGAGGCAATGGAGCTTAAACAATTCAACAACCTGAGCAGAGCAGTGTGGTGGCGCCTGGAACTATCCAACAAGACGTCTGCATGGCTCTCCCTGTGCACACATGCTCATCGCGAGAAGTCATGGAGTTCAAGGGAATGACGTAAGCGAATCTTTGACACGAGCGGAGAGGACCACGGACTCAGCAGAGACGATGCTGGTCCTTGAGGGGTGTCCCACCCTGAAGGTCAGACCTCGCAGAGAGGTCCAGCTTTGGGGCTGGACTGAGGAGCCAAAAAATGCTCACTTGTTGGGTGAGAAGGCCTTGGCTTCAGAAGTTACTTCATTTGCAGAAGATCTTAGGTTTGGTTCCCATACGTGGCGCTTGTGCGCGGGGACGCAGGCCCATCCTGGCGGAGTGTCCTGTTGAATTGACCGGTAAGGAGATTCTCACTGAAAGTTGGTGCAGATCAAACACAATTGGTGATACGCGCTCGTCCCAGCCGACAATCCTGATCTGCACTATCTACAGTCCACGCAACACATGGAGCCACTGCACACAACGCCCGCTCACGGAGTCCACTAACGGTGAGACCACCATGTGGGTGGAGGACAAGAGAAGGAGACACTGGACCCATAGATCGTGGGCAGCTCGTGCGGCTCTTTTACAGACTTCTTTCTCCCACACTTGGGGCAGCCTGCCGGGAGCTGTACCGGATGGGATACCCAGGTCAGCCAGCAGCCTTTAAGACACAGCACTGTTGGTGTCTGTAGGACTCAGCCAGGATACCAGCCGTGCCAATGTAGTCACTATTCTTTCATTTCTTCAGTACTTTTATTCAAGAAGCTAGTTCTTGATTGTTACTCCTTTCATTTATGCAGAGGAGGTTTCTTTTATTTAAAAAAAAAAAAAGAGCTTACATTAAACGAAATGTCTTTCTAGGGTCAAGGGCAAAGGGCTAATAAGTTTATAATAAATAGCCTTTGTCATCAGCATTGGCAAGTGATTATAGTAATCAGTGAGCATTCTGCTACGGATTATTATTATGCGTGATTTGTAAAGCGCGTGGCTACCTTAAAAAAGGTTTCCCAGCTGATCTATTCGATATGAGAGACCCTGCGAATCACTGCGATGACGCCACCATGTGGGTTGTCCCACTGTAGGCGTAACCCATGCTTATTTTACATTCCAATAACCATCGGGGATAAAGATTGGGGTGTCAATAATAGATGGTCAGGGGGAGGAGCCTAGCGCGTGATCAAGATGGCCGCGTGAGCCTAGAGCTCCCGAGACCCTCGCTCCCTCCGGCAGATATCCTGTGCAATATCCTGTTTTCGACGCCCGGAATATTGGAGGGGAGCCGTTGCCGAGGCGATAGCCGCTGTCCGGATTGAAATCGCCCACCGGAGACCGAAGTTGTGCTGCATGGAAGTTTGTGGCCTACTCCCCGGAAGGTGCCCGGGACTTGCGTTGGCACAGTGCCCGTGCACTAATTGAACAACAGCGGCCGTGCGAGGGGCGAGTCGTCGGAGGGAAGGTGTTCTCACTTTCACTTTCGCTTTCGCTTTCCTGTCTCCATCGCGCCCGGGCCTGGGCGTGAGTTGCGCTAGGCACTTGTTGCATGGTTGTCTTCTCTGTATGGGCAAGGAGACTGTCTCCGCGGCAGATTACGATGTCGATCAAATCGGACGCCGAAAAACAGAAGCCCAAGAGTACCAGGCGGGGAGGCTATACCCAGACCAACAACATGGACCGCTATGCCCACCAGAAGGGGTCTCCGGGCGGATCGGGACAGGCACTGGAGGCTTTGAAGGACGGGTCGCCCCCCTCCGCGGAACCAACCCTGCAGGATATCATGGGGGCCATCGAGGGGATGAAGTCCTCTATCGGGCAACAATTTGAGACCCTGGCGCATAAAGTGGACGCCATATCGATCGACGTCAATCTGATTCGGGCGGACCTGGGGAAAACTAATGAGCGGGTTCAGTCCTTGGACCTTAAGACTGCGGGCCTCCTGGGCGACGTCTCCGGCCTTCTGCTGGAAGTCCGTACCTTGCGGACTGCAAATGATCACTTTGCCCGCCGGCTGGAAGAGTTCGAAGGCCGTGCAAGGCGCAATAACGTGCGCATTATTGGGGTCCCGGAAAATTCGGAGGAACAGTCGGTTGACCTGTTTGTGGAGGACTTGGTGGTGAACCATCTGGCGCCCAAAGGCCTTAGTAAGTTCTTCACTGTTGAGCGGGCTCACAGAGTCCCTGGCGGGAGGCCCAAGGTGGGGGCCCCTCCGAGGCCGATTGTTGCCAGGATCTTTAACTTCAGGGACCGGGATGCCATTCTGCAAGCATCACGGGTGTCCGGCCCGATGCCATTCCAGAACACCACAGTAAGTTTCTATCCGGACTTTACCCAGATGGTGCAGAAGCAACGACAAGGCTTCCTGGCGGTCAAGAGAAGGTTACGAGAGATGGGACTGAAATACGCCATGCTCTTCCCGGCCAGGTTGCGTGTGGTGTTCGAAGAGCGGACTTTCTTTTTTGAATCACCGGACATGGTCGGCGAGTGGCTGGACACATTGCCCCAAGGACGGACTAGCGTGGAACGCTCCGGTGGAGCAGACGGTGGCGGTGATGAACAATGAGCCAAGACTTGAGTGCTGGGTCTCCGGTTCCCCCGGGAGGGTGATAGTCCGGGGGGTAGCGAGGGCAGTATGGGAGCTTTTCCCTCCTCTGGGGTTCTTTTTGTAGATTAGTCTTTGTATGGGGCGACAGGCACACTGCAAGTTGGGGGGCATTTTAGAGCATACGCAGGGGTGCAGGGTGGGGGGTGGATTGGGGTTGTTGTTGGGGTTGTTGTTGTTTTTGGTTATGCAAGGCGTAAATATGCAAGCTTCTGTGACTCGTGTGCGGTTCCACGCGGGGGGTGGTGGACTCCTTACATGTTGGGATGGGGGGTAGGGGCTTAAAAATACTCAGTTGGAATGTTAATGGCTTGGGGGATCGTATTAAGCGTGGGATTGTCCTGCAATTTCTGAAGCGATGTACCCCCGATATTGTCTTATTACAAGAGACGCACTTGGTAGGTAACACGTGCTACGCACTCAACAGGAAAGGCTACAAATTTGTTGCACACTCCGGGTTTTCCTCGGGGTCTAGAGGGGCTGGAATACTTGTCAGGTCCTCTCTGCCATTCGAGGTCGACTCCATTACTGTTGATGATAGGGGGCGCTTTGCGGCTGTAGCGGGGAGGTGGGAGGGCAGGACGCTGGTCCTGGTGTCGGTTTATGTCCCTCCTGCACTGCAGCCTTCCACACTTGCGGACTTGGAGAGGACTTTGTTGGATCTCCCAGAGGGAATGTTGGTGGTGGGTGGCGACTTTAATGCGGTTGGCTCCGGATTGCTTGACAGACACCCGCCAAGGAGCTCGGGGGGGGCTTGGAAGTGGCTTCCGGACTTTGTAGATACCCTTGGTCTGGTAGATTGTTGGAGACTGCTACATCCCACACAGCGGCAATACACTTTCCACTCCGGGGCGCATGGCAGTCTCTCCAGAATTGACTATGTGCTTACCCTAGCCGCGCACGCCTCATTTGTGTCTGAGGCCAGGCACATGGCACGGGGTATTTGACCATTCGCCGGTGTGGATCTGTATGGATGTTGGTAGAGGAGTGGGGGGCAGGGTGGCTCCAATTAACCCGTGGTATTTCAGGGACCCCACGACTCGTAGTGCGGTGCTGAAGGCGGTCGATCGTTAAATCCAGGAAAACCTCGGCTCGGTCGCGTCGGCGGTGTCTTTGTGGGAAGCGTTCAAAACAGTGCTGAGAGGAGAGGCCCTCTCATTGATAGCAGCGGCCAAGCGTCGGCGCGACGTGGAGGTCGCCCAGATTGAGGCGGAGATCGCGGATCTAGAGTTGGCGTTGGAGGTGGAGGTCACGGCAGCGGCGCTGCACAATTTGAGCCTTAAGCAGTCGGAGTACAAGGCCCTTGTGACGGGCGCGGCCAAAGCCTTGAGTAGGGAACAGCGGGGCCGCTTGTACGACGTCGGGGACAAAGCCGGGAAATTAATCGCGTGGCTGGATAAAAAGGAGCGGGTCAATCGTGTTGTGCCGGACCTCGTAACGGAGGATGGCGTCGTTGTCGCGGAACCGGATGGCATAGTCCAGTGCTTTGCGGATTATTTCCGCACGGTCTATACCTCTGTGTCGGACAGGCCAGTGGGGGATTCGTGTGAACTCCTGCGTGATCTTGCTTTGCCTTGCCTCTCCGACATAGACAGGGACGATCTCGATGCCGATATCACAGTCGACGAAATCGCGGGGGCTATCCGTTCATTGCGCCCGGGCAAGGCCTCGGGCCCGAATGGCCTGCCAATTGAGTTCTACAAACTCCGGCCGGATAAGATCGCTCCGCATTTGCGAGCTATGTTCGTGGAGGCGCGGGAGACGGGATGCCTCCCACTCGACCAGCGCCTGGCAACAATCGTGGTCATACATAAAGATGGTAAGCCCAGGAACAGGTGCAGTTCATATAGGCCGATCTCGCTCCTTAATGCCGAGCCGAAGATCCTCGCTAAAATCCTGGCCAACCGTTTGGTTAGGGTGATCGGTGATCTGATCCACCCTGACCAATCCGGTTTCATCCCGCATCGCAACACCGCGTTGAACCTTAGGCGCATCCACGGCGTGATCGCGAGGGTGGGGACGATGCGGGAGCCGGCCATTGTGGCAGCGCTTGACGCAACGATGGCTTTCGATACGGTAGAGTGGGCATACCTGTGGGCTGCGCTTGCGAAATTCGGCTTCGGAACCGGCTTTGTTGGCTGGGTGAGACTATTGTATGAAGGACCTCTTGCTAAAGTCGCGGTCAACGGTAGGGCGTCCCGTCCCTTTGAGCTGGGGAGGGGCACCAGGCAGGGCTGTCCCCTGTCGCCGCTGTTGTTTGCTCTTGCTCTTGAGCCGCTGGCGGCCTGGATAAGATGGCACCCAGATGTGAGGGGCATTCGATGGTCACCTGACCACGAGGACCGCATCTCCCTTTATGCCAACGATATTCTGCTCTATCTCACTTCACCCCGGAAGTCCCTCATAGTTGTCTGCGACATTTTGACTTCCTTTGGGAGGAATTCGGGACTAACCATCAACTGGGGGAAGTCATATCTGTATGCCCTGTGTGGAGACGTCCCGGTTCCCCCGCGGAATTGCCCGATTCAGATCGCCCGGGAGGGTTTCTTGTATCTTGGGATTTATATCTCTACCGACCCAACGGTACGGTACGAGAGGAACCTGCTCCCTCCGTTGGCGCGCCTGCGGCGGGATGTAGCGGGCTGGCGGCGGCTGCCGCTTTCCCTCCTTGGCCGTGCTGTGCTATTCAAAATGATGTCTCTTCCCCGTTTTCTCTATGCCCTGCAGAACACCCAGGAGCTGGTTCCGGCCAGCTACTTTCGGGAGGTGGAGAGTCTCCAGCGCTCGCTGCTGTGGGACGGCCGTCCGCGCATAGCGATAGCAAAACTAACTCTCCCGTGGTACGATGGGGGTATCGCGCTTCCTGACATCAGAAGATACTATTGGGCCTCCCAACTGAGTGCGATCAATCATGGAGTCTACGGCCCGGCGCTTAGCCCTGGCTTTGCTATGGACCGGTGGTTGCTGCGTGGGGGTGGCTATTTTAGAGCACTCTACTCGAGGCCCACGGCTGGGTCCCTCACGGGGCCGACCGGGGTGGCGGTGCACGTGTGGAAGGCAGTCACAAACTCGTTGGGTTGGAAGGATAGGCTCACCCTCGCCACTCCGTTGTTTGACTCCGATATGTTGGGGAAACTTTGGCACTCGAAGGGATTAGAGAAATGGGATCTGATTGGCATCTCCAGGGTGGGGGACATGCTGGCCAAGGGGCGGATTAAGTCGTTTGACGAGCTACGGACGGAATATGCGCTGGAGGGCACGGAATATTTCTGGTATGCACAGGTGCGCCATGCGCTGCGGTCGGTCCTCGTTGAGGGGGAAAATGTGCCTGAGTCCTCTCCCTTGGAGGACCGGATCCTGGACGGCCATATGCCGGAGAGCACAATCTCCCTAATCTACAAAAAGCTTGTGAACGTCCGGACCGACCTCCTCCTGGGGGTGCGGGAACAGTGGACCAGGGACGGCCTTGAGCTGGACGATGAGGATTGGCAGTACGCCGTCTCCTCTCCTAAGGAGGTCGCGATCCCCGCAAGATTAAGGCTGGTCCAGCTTAAAATACTGCACAGAGTCTATGTCACTGGGCCCCGGCTGGTCCACATGGGTTTTTCCGAGGATGGGCTATGTAAGAGGGGCTGCGGGATGGTGGGCACCTTTCTGCATATCATATGGGAGTGTGGTGTGATTGCAGAGTTTTGGAAGCGAATTCATGTTGTGATGCAGGAGGTCACGGGTATTGTACTGCAGCCAGAGGCGCGGCGCTGTCTTTTGAATGTGTGGGGTCCTACAGATTATGACGCTGCGCAGACTCAATGGGTGACCCTAGGCAATATGGTGGCTAAGCGAGATGTAGCACGACTGTGGGGCTCCCAGAGCCCGCCCACCCTGGATGCATGGAGGGACAACATGGACTGGAGCATGTTTCGGGAGAAAACGGTGTATAGTGCTCGGGGGAGGCCTAGGAAATGGCATAAGATATGGGGAAGCTGGAACCGGTATAGGGGGGACATATGTCTGCCTCCTGCCACTGAACCATCAGAGGAGCAACTTTCCCCCTAGCCTCACTTCCAACTTGGGTTCTTATGATACAACTCTGCTAGAATGTTAGCGCCTCTGCTTCTCCCTCATCCTCCCGATCGGTGGCTTTGACTTGATGTTGGAAATGGGGCCACGCCCCTGTCGGGAACTGGCACGAACTTATGGTGTATACTGCCTTGCTTGTTGTGTTCATTGTAGGTAGTTTTCAAAACGAAACCTTTGTCTTTATCCTGTATTGGAGCTATAGACGACTATATGTGTTGATTGATTAGCTGCCGAACCTCCGGGATGTCGGCTGAATAGCAGTGTTTCTGACTTATACGAATAAAGGTTTTAAAAAAATAAAAAAATAAAAAAATAATAGATGGTCAGCATCAAAGACTTCCCCTAGTGACGACATTATGCAGATCAGCCCGTCTGGGCTATACCACTCACGCTCTGCTCAAAGGGTCAAATAATTTCTTTCTTATAGGGCAGTGAGGGCCTTCTGGAAATAGGCACTCATTGGCGGTAGCGGCTGCTGTTGTGGATGAGTGGTGGGCAGTTGGTGTCGGGGGGCATATGGATCACCGATGGGCAAAATAAAAAAATAAAAATAATTTTCTTTAAACGTACCTGCAGCCGGCCACATCGCTCTCTTCTGCTTCTCTTCTCGCAGGCACCGGCTCCAACACTGCCCTTCGGTCATTCCTGAAGCTACTCTCATGCATAAAAGCAGCTTCAGGATTGGTCAGAGCGCCCTCGATTTGCGCTCCCAGACCTACTGGGAGTCTGTGCCTGCTCCCGCCAACCCTGCGAATCAGCGGGGTTGGAGAGAGTTTCAATTTGCATGACTGTGTGGCCGGCCTGGGACAGCCAGCCAAACTGTCATGCGCACTGCAGGCAGTGCACTACCACTCCTCCTGCCACCCCCCTGGCCCCGCCCCAAGACTCGACAGGAAAATAAAAATAAAACAAGTGTTTACTTGTCCGCCATAGCGGAATTCCGCTGCTCAGTGCTCACCCCTATTCAGCTGCCACTTCTGGGGACTCTGAAGCAGAGATCTAGACCACACACATAGATCGATCCCGGCTCAAACGAGGCTGCAGCTTCGGAGGCCAAGCGTCTGGGGTTCCTAGGGCAATCAATATGTGAATAAGCTCTTTGCTCGTAATATGCTTCTCCGTCATAAGACGTTTTGCTGAATTCATGAACGTGGAATATCTCCACCTCTCTGCAGGATCCCCGGCAGAATTTTATTTTTACAACAAAAAAAAACCCTTTTTTTTGTAAAGGCTTTTATAAACTTACTATCCCTTGTGCATGTCTTGCGAAAGGCATTTTCTTTAATTAGACAATTAAAAAAAAAAAGTAGCCTTCGGTGCATAAATTAAAGGAACAATAAATACTCAAAAAATAACTTTTGAAAAACCCTCCTTTTAAAAAACAGAAGAAATGAAAGAATAATGTCTGCAAAGGTATAGCTAGTCTGATCGCTAAACTATGCAGAAAAAACTGTGCTGTGTCTTTAATGCTGGCGGACCTGGGAATCCCATAAGGCACAGCTCCAGGAAGGTTGTTTTGAGTGACTGCACTGCCTTAAAAATACAAGGAGGACTTTAGGAGACTGTGAAGGGATCAGGCTGCGAAGGAACCATCACTGAAGGCCTCCGACTGCGGTCCCTACATCACCTACAAAGGAGGCAGAGGTGGCTTTCTTTCATTTATGCAGAGGTGGTTTCTTTTAAAAATAGTCTAAATTAAAGGAAAATCATTTCTAGGGCCACAAGCCTAGAGCTAATGAGCTTTTGAAAGTCTGTTTATTCAAAAAGGTTTTTTTTCTTGTCCAAATAAAAATGCTCCAGAGATCTTGCATTGAGGTGGATATAGTCCACGTTCAAGGATACCAGCAAAGATCTTATGATGGGGAATTATGACTCTGTCATTAAAAAGATGAAGGAAATGGCAGAGCGAGGTTTCACCTTTCATTTAATGTGGCCAGTGTTGTTGTATTTATAAAAGCTGCAGTCCTTTGATTTACATAAAAAGTCACTAACACCATAGTCCACTCATGCTTGGAAGCCCCGATGAAAGGAAGGTGTGCGTGGACCAGAAAGGCTGCCCCATAACACCTCTCATCTATCCTTCTGGTGATGTACAGCGCTTAGTCATCCGGACCATGATTGCACACTAGAAAAATCAGAAATAATGAAACTTGTGTTTCCAGGGGACCTTGCACAAGTATTTGCACACCTAAAAATCACATGAATGACTTCTCACAAAGCCTTTTTTTCCCTCTAGAAACACAACAACCTGATACAAAGCAGGAGAACATGAAACTGTGATGGAGGGAAAAAAAGCGATTGATGTGATCTGCTGGGCAGGCGATGGGAAGCCCTACCTTCAGCGCCGGGATCTCCACGTTGTCGTTGAGGCTGACGGAGCCGAACAGGATGGTCCCGGTCATCACCGTACCCTGACCCTTGATTGAGAAGCAGTGGTCGACGGCCATGAGGAAGGGTCCAGAGGGGTCTCTTGTTGGCAGGTAGATCTGAGACGTCAAGAGCTGGAAGGGTGAAGAAGATGGTGATGTGAGGCATGGCTGCTGTCTCTTAGAGGTATCAATGACTGACCAGGGCACACACAGCCCGCAGCAGGCCCGCAGCCTTACCAGTCCCAGCAGCAAATCACACAGTGTAAGTCATTTCAGCTGTACACCATATTATGTAAAATTTGTACTGGTGAAAAAACAAAACAGACCAATTACATTGGTCGCCATCTTCACTGCTTATGCAATGGAGCGAACACATTTTCCTCCGATTCCTACTACATACATATTTTTGCACCAAGACAAAAGGGAGGGAGGTAAAGTGGGTAACCACTGCAAATGATATGCTGTATTCTGTTATGTCAGGAGTATTGATATGGCCCATTCCTTCTATTTATAAGGGGCCATAGCGCCTTTGGTGTCCCGTAGCACTTTCAGGGTCTAGGTGCCCTTTTCGGGTTTGGGATTCTCATTGCATGGAGCCAAAGTGGTCGCTGGACAATGTGTCTGGCTCTGTTTCCCTGTAGACCATTATCCCCTTTAGATATGGATCATAAAGCGTCCTTCTTCTGGGGTGCATAATCGTCCATTGCTCAGTTTGGGGTGGCTGTTAAATGTGAAAGCATCTTTTCAGATTATGTGACTTTGATGCAATATTCTGTGCATAAACGATACATGGGTCGGTTAAAAATGGTTTCAGATTTGTGACAATGTTTTTAATAAAGAAATCTTATTCCGTGAATAACCTTTTTTTTTTTTTTTAAATAAAAAAAAGACAAAAACCTGACTTGCTTCTTTTTCTGTTTGTGTAATCAGATATATGTTGCCTCAAACGTAATAGTCTTTTGCACTTGAAAAGTGGAACAACACGTATTTGATCTGTTATTAAAGAGCAAAACAAGTGCACAATCAGGTGTTTCTTTTTAACCCAGAAAAGTCAAAGCTCAGAGCATATTCTGTCTTCTAGATTTCCAATACTGGAAGCTGCAAAACAAATGTGACTTCCTCTTTTTTTTTTTTTTTTGCACCAGTTTAAAACTGTAAATAATATAGCCCTACACATCTCTTATGAAAATGGAGGCCAGCTTAAGCAAGTAAGTTGCAAAATATGAGCAGTAGAAGTTACCATGTAGGAGTTACAGTGACACTTGCATTGTCCCACCCAATAAGTGTCTCCACAACTAGGGTTAGTGCTCCATGTAACTGAAGACTACATACATCAGTCCTGGATTTCTTTTAACAACTAATGCATTCTGGGGGTTGTAGTCTTGCTTCGCTTAAATTTAATCAACTTGACTAACACAAAGGAAAACAATGGTTTTAAAAAAGGAAAATACAAGACTCAAATATCTGCACCTAGATGACAGTTTCTGGTAACCTGGATAAAAAAAGAAATCACATTTTACATACAGTATACCCAGTGACATGCCCATGTGGTACTTGTATCTGGCTATTCGGCTGCTACAGAGATCTTTGAACGGTTCAGATAAAAGATTTGGGGCCTGGTTTAGAGTTTGGCAGACAGGATACTCCTCCGCAAATGCAACATAAATGAAATGACAAGACAAGAGAGTATGGGACATCGGAGAAAGGACATCACACCACTCGCCTTAGTTAGGATAGATGGTGTAAAGTATTTTTTTCATGTCCGTTACCACCAGGAAAAACGTGGTGGGAAGGGACAGGAAAAAAACAATATAGATCCCCACATCTTGGTAGAAGACTCCAATGGTGTGGGCAGCACTTGTGTTTTTTTTGCCAATAACAAACTCCCACTTTGGGATTGTTTTTTTGAAAAAAAACTTTTAAAAAGTTTGACGGCCAACCATCATGTCTGAACGTGCAGTAGGTCAAACTTTTCCTGCATTGAACAGGAAAAACCATGACAACAGTTTCTATCAATAAAGACAGTGGTCCGCAGGGCTGGCGGACAACTCTAAGCTCGGCACCAACGTCTACATTTAGGGCCTTAGGGAGGTCACATCCCTCCATTTTATTTGGCCACCACATTTCCAGTTCTAGGCTTTCATTTAAATAATCAGTTCACTCTGGAAGCTGTAGTCTTGTTTTTTTTCAATTAACCAATTAGAGTAAAACATACAATAACAGAGATTTCTCACAAAGAAATCCATAACTGTAAAAGTGGTGGATTCTGACAGTGAGTGACCTGGTTGTCTCAGAAGATACATCATGCAGATTTGAACAAGATCTACTTTTTAAAAGATGCACACACTTGATGCTGCTTCTCAACAGTCAATATGAGATTAATCAAGGTTAATCTTTGTCAACATCAGAGAAGAATTATTCACTATCCTTGATGAACGCAAACGTGCCGCGCACATTCCTCTAGACCTATGGGTGACTTGGTTGCTCTCCGTACGTTGGGGGGAGAGGGGAAGGGGGGAGGGGATGGTAACACCATTCTCAAAGTCCTGAAAGAATGGGCCAGTATTAAAGGGACCACCTTGAGTCCTTCCTCTCAGCTGGGAGACAACAAGCATGGACAGGTTCTGCAGTTTCTTCAACATGTACGCTGACTTGCTGATACCACATGGCTCATCTATAACAAACAACAAGGTGATGGATGGAATGCCTGATTTAATCTCAGCTACTGGTGATAGCTCAGGCCTTATTCTAGTCTAGACCACCATGCCACTCAAGACAAAGCCCCTCCTTATGCTAATCAGCACCGATCCTGCTTCTCTTGGGAACAGTGGATCTCAAATTGCCAGGCAAGACCCATTTCAAAAGGGAACACAAGTAACCCCCAGTCAGTTTTGGCCTATTTGGGGATCATCAGCAGGGTGCAGTTACAGTCCTAAGGCAGAATGAGAACAGGACCCCGGTCTAAGCACCGTTGCACTTAGGACATCGACTGAAACAAACAACAAGGTAATGGATGGCATGCTTGAATTAATCTCAGCCACAGTCGCTCATTTGCTGGTATTCCAGTGCATCGTTTGTTGCCCACCATGCCACTCTATTCAGAAGCCCTCTTTATGCAAATCAGTTCTGACCTTGCTCCTCATGGGAGCAGCCCATCCCAAACTCTAAATCTCTAAAACCCTCTACCACCCCAAGGCCTAACTATAAACCCCACCGAAGAATATGCATCTTTCTGCATTGTCCAATTAAACTCTTCTAGCTGGTTGTTAGTGATTCACAACTGTATCTGACGTGAACTGGTAATGTTTTACCTGAATTAGTTCGGGAACACCCTGTGCCGTTTCGGTCTCCGAGGCCTCTGGGCCACCCGGTCGAGCCGCCACGGCTATGATTGGGGATCCCTGGAATCTGGGAAAAAAGCAATTATTTTACACCTTCTCACAAGAAATGGAATGGCACGGGTGCAAATGTCAATCACAGACATATTTGGAGAACAACATTGTAAGCGCTCCTCACAGGCACATGCATTTTTGTTCATGCAGAACAAGATATAATCGGGCAAATGATATGGGTACCAGCAAATAGAACAATCATGTTTTCACAAATTGCCCTCCCAGGCTCAATGGAATGAGCACATGAAGTAGACCCAAATGGATGAGTGAGGGAAATAAAAACGAATTCAACATTGTTGCCCACTTACTCTGCTAATAATGGTCATGGTTTTAAAAAAGAGATTCCATTGCACAGATCTTACAAGGTGCAAAAAAATCAATTGAGCAGCCTCTGGTGTCAACTGGATTGCTGTCCACATGACACCTTCATCCTCCTACGGTGGAGGGAAATACTTCCTTTGACCACTACACAACTCAACATGATGATAAAATATCAGTGAACATCCTTAAATTGTGTTTTTACGAAAAAGACATCCTATAGCAATTTCTTTTCACAATTCTTTATTAAAAATGGTTTCCAAAAAATGCAGAAACAATGAATAACTGTCAAATATCAATCCAAAACTAGAAAAACATTATCATGAACAAAATATACAATAGGAATAAGAAAAACAAAGGAGAGTAAAGTAGAAGACAGAGAAGAAAAAAAAAAAAACCAAAAAGCAAAAAAACGAAATTCAATACCATAATCACTGTTTCAAATAATAATAAGACCTTAATAATGCAACAATAAATAAGGAATATATATTCACAAATGAAAAAAAGGAAAATTAAGGAAATATATACATTTAAGACCAAAATCCCTAGTGTAAATAGACGAATATCAAAAGAATAAAACCAAATCGAAATCAGCATAGATGTAGAAAAGGACCCCATACATGGTTGAAATAAGTAAAATCATCATTCAATTTATAAAAAATGTTCTCAAAGTTAGCCACATCGAACATATCTTCAAGCCAAGAGTAAAAGTTGGATTAACATTGGTCCTCCAAAAACGTAGAATATTAGTTTTTGCTAAACTAAGAGTGGTAGAAAGCCATCTAATAGCATGAGCAGACATGGTTAAAAATTCTGAAATATCATGTATATGTGACAAACGGTTTTAAAGAATAACATACTACTCCATCAAGTACCGTGGATACATGATGGGATGTTCAGCACAGGTATTTTTCCTGATCTTTGGAAAAGGGCTTCTATCTTACCACTCTTAAAGAAATCAAACTTAGACCCAGATAACCCAGCCAATTATCGTCCCATCTCCCGGTTACCTTTTTTCCGGCCAAACTTGTGGAAAAACTGATAAACACACAACTATCAAAGCTTATCCAGGATAATCATCTGTTGGATCCTTCTCAGTTCGGCTTTAGGGCACCGAGACGGCTCTAATAAAAACAACAGATAAGTTAAGAACTATCCTGGATAAAGGGGGCTCTGCAGCACTCATCCTTTTGGATTTTTAAGCGGCCTTTGATATGGTTGACCATGTCACCCTTGTCAACCGTCTCAGTAAATTGGGCATTTCTACCTAACAGAAACCATTCAGTTATGTTGGGAGAATTTTTCTTCGGATTCCTTTTTACTCCCATGTGGGGGTCCCACAGGGATCCTCATTGAGTCCTCTGCTTTTTAATGTTTATGTTTCAGAACTAGCCCTTCTGATTAGATCTTTTGGCTTTTCCCCTACGTCTTATGCAGACGACACCCAAATTGTGATGGCAGCCTTGAACAACACAGACGCAACTACCTCTCAGTTCCACAACTGTATGAGAGCAGTCAGTGGCTGGATGGAAACTCACTGTCTCAAGCGAAGTGCTGAGAAAACTGAGGTTATACTCTTTGGCAATAACCCTTCTTTTTGGAACCGGGCTTGCTGGCCAACAGAGATGGGAACTATTCCCACTCCTGTACAAAAAGCAAGACATTTGGGCGTAATAATAGACGACAAATTAAGTTTTAATAAACACATCAGCTCGGTTGTTTCGGCCATTTTTAATACCTTAAAAATCATTAGAAAGATTCTTTCTTTTATCCCTTTAACCACCAGAAAAACAGATGTCTCTTTATTAATCTTATAGAAATTGGACTACTGTAATGGTATTTTTGCCAAACTTCAAAAACAACATATGAAGAAACTTCAGAGTGTGCAGTAGCCAGGCTTGTCTTCAACCTGCCCAAATTCCACCCAGTTTCATCGGCCATTAAGGAATTGCATTGGCTGACGGTTTCTAACCGTATCAAATTTAAGGCATTATGCCTTATTTTCAAAGCCCTGCACAATGTACATCCTTGTTATTTAAAAAAATCTCTCTCATGGTATGTTCCAAATAGAGAACTTCGTTCTAAAAATACCTTGACAGTGCCCTGCCCCAGGTTTAAGAGACTAAAATGGGGAGGAAGTTGTTTTACCACCGAAGCCCCTGCCCTGTGGAATAGTCTACCTATAAACATCTAGGCAGCTTCAACATTGTTAGGCTTCAGAAAGCTAATGAAAACCTGGCTTTTCTATTCTTAGGTGCATAGTTATTCTCAGCACCTAATACCCTCACCTGACTGCCATTCAAACAGCGCCAAGACACCTATAACCGTTTGGTAGTTATGTTTCTTGCCCGAACTAAGGACAGAGAAGGGTTGCTCTTGGTGTTCTAAGTGATTCACAGCGACCGCAGAGAAGTTCCCGTAATGGCTGAAAGTACATGAAAGACATTCAACTGTTCATTTAACTTTCTGATCTAGCATCAACATGATGGATTTTACCACTGGAGGTGACATTTTGGAAGCCAACACATTTGAAGCTGTAAAAAAGCGTCTGGGGAAAGAAGGAAGGAGAACGAAAAAGCTGTGCTAAGGAATTCCCACCCCTGGTCTTGGAAATGGGGAAAGCGTAAACAAACAAGAGATAAGAAGCAAGTGAGACGCGGTAAAGCAACATTTGTACAGGAGGACATCCATAAACTGGAGGACTTCACCATAGAAAATACCAAAATATATAAAATAGGAAAATCAATAAACAAAATGTAGATCGTAAGAGATTGGAGCACAGTTTTTATAAAAACTATAGTCGGTGTTCGGCAGAACCAAAATGTAATTTAGCAATGTTTCTTTTTACATAACTTTACCTAGAAACAGTAGAAAGTTGCTGTGGTGCCAATTGTGAAAACCTGCACCCATTAACCCTGGAGCGAAATGGTGAAAACCTGCTGGATACAACTTAAATATGTTGATGTTCATACCACCCCTCAAAGAGCTAGCCAATTTCAGTGGGACCGCTTCAAAATGTGCTTCCTCGGAAATTGAAAGAGTCCGATAAAAATAAGGCTTGAGGGATCAGTAGAAAGCAGAGAACACTCACCTGAACATCTGCATCTCAAACTGATCACAAGAGAAGTGTACAAGGACCCTGAGATCAATGTCTGTGATACTGTTAGATCCAAACAAGGCGGAACAATCCTCATCTCATCAAGGGCTGTTAGCGAAATACACAGCATAGGCAACAGGCAGAAAAATGTAGTAGAGGGTGTAGAAAGATACTGAAAAGGCAGGATGAAGAAAAAACTAAATATTTATTGAGGTCTCCACCCAAGTCTACTGGAGAGCCAATGGAAAGGTCCTTCATAGGCTATAAGATGTAATAAGTGGATTATTAATCACCGAGTTGAACAAACTTGTTAGATGTAGACCAAATAAACAATTTGTCAAAATATTTACTGTACAATATATATTGTGTTTGGTCTCCATTAATGGATTTCTCGTTTGATAACATTAACTCTGATTCTTTTGTAGGGTATTTTTCTATAGAGTAAGCGATCCTACTAGAAAACAAGGTCTATGATAAGATTCTCCAGAAGAGTGAACCGATGGTCTTGAAGTGCAGCAGGTATGGCAAGAAAAAGCCTTTCAAGCTTCCTGCTACAACACAAAATGTTCTAGAAAGAAATCAAATAGGAGTTATAGATCCCATTAGAAGATCCATTTAAACGAAGCCAAAACCAATGGAACTATGAAGGGAGTCAAGGAGACAGCTGAGGCAGTCCGAAAGAGTTGTAAACGGAGGTAACAATAGGTTGCCCCAAAAGCAAACTAGCCAACCGTACCCCTTTTTTACTATCTTAGATCCTTTTTCCCTCATTCGGATTAGATAATGATCTCAAATGTCTCCGGCAGGTAAAAGCTGCCGGCGTAAAGAGGATTTCTGGTGGTAATAGTGTTATCCACCGTTATTCCCCAATTTTTAATAGTCTCCTCTTAACAAGACAGTAATGGTTGCTAGCAATGCAAACACCGCTGTAGCCATCACCGCAGTATGTCCTGAAAGGTTCTAAACCTCCTAATAATTTACGCTGTGTAAAAAAGTGAAAATGAACACAACAAGGAAGACATTAATGCTAACTCACTTGTTAAACCTCCTGCAGAGTAATAAGCATACATATAATCTGGACAGTGTCTCCTAGAGCGTGGGTACCCAACATCAGCCTCCCAGGCCCAGAGGCATGCCAGATTATCAGGCCATCCTCATGAAATGAATTTACAGTCAAACTTCGGAAACAGGAATCATTTCTGTAGTGAGCCGTTATGCTGAAAATATGATGTAGCGGGGGCCCTTGTGTGCCAGCGGACCTGTGCTCACCCTTGTTGAAGAGGATATACATCACATGGCCTCCCCAGGTTTCTTCCTAGATGTTATTCAAACTCTCAATGCCTACCTGTGATGACCTTTTAGGTTGATATGCTTCAATTCTTAAATAGATGAGAACTTTGAAACAAATGGATGTATTAGGGATATCTGAATTATGAATATAGCAAAAATACCCCTCTACTTATTTAGGGCACTCCCCTATAAGTGTGGAAAGACTTCCACTAATAAGGCGTATGAGACACCTCCCCAAAACTTAATATCCACCAATAGGAGGCTCGAGAAATAACATCATTAGAGTAAATAATATGTTTGTAATTTATCAAAAAACTGGGACTAGATGGTGATATCAGATAATTTAGTATGATTGTGAAGGACAGTGAAAGAGTAGAAACTAACCCGATGCCACCACTGAGAATACCTCTCCTATTGGGCCTTATTATATATCTTGAACAAGATAACCCTGCAGCCCGGGGCTTATTACTGAGAAAAAGATCCCTTTGTCAGAAGCACATAACGATGAAGACAAGCAAAAGAAGCAAGCTACGTGATGACGCATTGATGCACACACGTGGATCATGTGACCACCATTAAATAACTCAGAAGAGATCACACCCAGCGGTAAAAAGCCATGAGGGTGATCTCTCTGATAAGATGCAGGTGTTGGGGGCACAGTAGGAGAGAAAGCCCTTCAGGTGGGTCCTTTGATAAACCAAGTAACTTTGTCAATTAACTCTCTCTTTGAGCGAGGATCTCTTCTTTGTTGGCTCTATACAGCGGTGACTTGACATGACCATCTGGTTCTTGTAACATTGTTTCTTTACAGTGTGTGACTACAAGGTTGACCTTCCCCGCCCCCATGAAGCAAAAAGCAGCAGGTTAAAAAGAACCAGACTGGGGAAAATCCTCAGAAGGTTTCTGTAAGGGTGTGGCATGTTGGAATGCATGTTTGAATTAAAGCACTGACGGGCTACATAAGTGCAGGAATTAGAGGTAATGCGCTCATTTTTATATAATTTTGTGAGGGATCTCAGGAGTTTGGCCCTGACGAATGCCAAGTGACATAGTTTGGACAATACAAGGTTGAAACATGTAGACTAGATCTTTGATACAGAGCACGTAGTAAAACTCTATAGCATCAATACTCCGTTTTTAACCTTGCCTCATGGTCTGGAAATAAAAAGCACATCTAGTGGCTTTGGGCACCCTGAGACAATTTGAAAATGGAGTACCCCATCCCATTTATGAAAAGATACCACATAAAGAGTACAATCGAACAGACCAGGTTGAGCCCGCCCAGTTACAACTCTGTATCTGTGGCGAGGACTCGATGATGATGCATGCCACAGAATTGAAAACCCAGTGGGTTGTCAGAGTAGAATGCATAAAAGAAATGCCCAATAAAGATGAGGTTGCTTCCTTTTTTTATGTAAATGCTATATATAGCGGAAGCAGAGTGAATCCACATTCACACTTCTGTCACCCCCTTTGTGATAAAAAAATCAATTCTTAAGGATCCAGGGTTGAGATTATGCATCTGTGCCAGACTGCCAAAAAGATTAGTGTCTTGTAAGTACTTTGGTTCTGCCTTTAAAATCCATTAGTACAATTCTGCATAAGATTATGATATGGCCTAGCAAATGGTTCAGAGCACTGAGAAGTGCTGAACATTGCGCTATTTACTAAATCAATCCCACGTGGTACACAGCGTGTACAAAAACATACAAAATGAGCAAAAGATTCAGAATTATTAGTGGTGGCTGCCATAAACAAAGGGTGGTAGGGCGGGTGGAGTTTCACGGAGGGATTACAATATTAAAAATAATAATAAAACTTACCTTTTGCTGCCGCTGCCAGCAGTCTCCAGCATCGCGTTAGTCGCCTGTCCTCTTCCTGACAAACACAAGGATGTGATGGACAGAGCGCTGAAAAGTTTCAGACACTCACCCCCAGTCACAGATCTGGGTTGAATCCATCATCATTCTTTAGCTCACTTTGCCACCTCAGTTCAGACCCAGCTATTTACAAATCAGTCTTGACCCTGTGCCTCATGGGAACAGTCCAGCCCGAACTGCCAAGCCAGGTCTTCTCTGAACTGGAAACAAGCATCCTGGGACCAGTTTTTGGGTAACACCCTTCATCAGCCAGGCTAGCTTGAATCCAGTGGCAAAGTGAGCAAGGGACCCACGTCTGGGCATACCTTGCCAAATTAGGGCGTACAAAGCAAACACATGGAGATGATGGACAGAGCGCTGAAACTTTTCAGACACTCACCCCCAGTCACAGATCTGGGTTGAATCCATCATAATTCTTTAGCTCACTTTGCCACCTCAGTTCAGACCCAGTTATATGCAAATCAGTCTTGACCCTGTGCCTCATGGGAAGAGTCCAGCCCTATGGCTGGGTCCAAACTGGAATGGCATGGTGAGCAAATAAACGATGGATTTAGGCCCAGATATTTGTACTGGGGTGAATGTATGACATTGTTCTGCATTCTGTCCATCAATTGTTGTTTTTGCATTTCTCCTCTTCCTGGGTTCCAGCAGCCCCTGGGCTGGGACCCAAATTCCCATCCAATCCCCGTGCTGCAGAGCAGCTCGGGGCTTGGTCTGAGCAGGCAAGAAAGATGCACTGCTCAGAAAAGGGAGTCTGGGGTTTCTCCAGCCTGGCTGCTCAATGTAGCTGGGCGGGAGAAAACCTAAGTGCGCATGTGGGTTTTGGTAGGCTTGAAACCGCCGGCCAAAACACATATGCGCACTTAGGGAGAGGAGTGCACGTAGCCCTCCTCCTCCTCCTCCCCCCTCCCATGCCTAAGCTCTGCCCCTCCCAATACTACTGGCTAAGAGCATCGTTTTATTTTACATTTGCTGACAGGCAGTGGGGCGACACTCTTCCGCTATTGTGGAGGAGCCTCCACTGAGAATTAGAATTATCCCCAAAAAGTAAATATTCAGTACAATAAGACACTTTAGGTAAAGAGCTAACGTTTAAAGGATACAGAAAGAAGACACGTGGACATTTGATACCATTTCAAACCAACCGTGTAGGTAAGAGCTGTGTGGTGGTGGGGCCCGGTTGGGAGGGATTTCACAGACGATAATGAGGGGAAATTAATTATTTATTTAATTTTCCCTCGTCATCATCCGACAAAATACCCCCCCACCGAGCCCCACCGCGCCCCACTGCTCTTACCTGTACTGGCTGCGGTTGTTTCAAACAAGCTTGAGGTGCACAAGATTGCGGGGACCAGGGGTCTCCGAGTGAACCAAACACTATTCCTCACCCACAGGTGTCTTCTTTACTTGACTAACTCCTAAACACCAAGTCAATGAAGCTAGGCATATTAATTCCCTATCATTTTGTGTCCAAATTTCCATTGTGCCACTGCACCTCTCTCATCTCTGGGATATGTTTTATACCCTAGTGTAATCGAGAGCAAAAATAGCCGACTCAGAATGATGTATGTGCAAGTGCATCTGTCCCCCTCGGATTCTAGGGGAATTAATTTCAAAATCTAGGCCTGAAAAAGAAAATATAATAAATAGACAAACCATACTATAATTTTAGGGATTCTGTGCATATATAAAATAAATATGCTTGACAACTAAAAATCCAAAATTTAGTGCATGTCCACTAACTACGATCCCCAGATTAAATGAAAATTAGTTCTTGTACATCTTGATTAGTAAAACAAAGAAGTACCTCAAAGTTTGCCCGCAGACCTATTACAGATGTTTCCTTTTTTATATATTCTATTGCCAACTCCGATACCTTTATATAATGCTGGTACACAGATGTTTTACCTTCACTGGTTGCCACCTCTCTTCAATCTTACAATTGAGTCACAGCTGTGGACAAAGAGCTGCACACAGAGCTCCCCTTCCCTCCAGGGAGCACCAGAGTCTGCACACACAGTTGTGGTCAGAGATGCAAGATGCACCTCATCTGGGGAGCTGGGACAGGTTCCTCAGCTTTTGTGCTTCAAAGAGTTGCAGAGGACTCCAGGCTCTCCTGCCAGACTACACACAGCACAGCAGAAACCCTCCACACCATACTCACTGCTGGCCTCAGAGACACAAGCATCCACAGGAGTTCTACAAGGCCACAATTCTCAGGGAGCATAGTGGCTTCAACTCTTAAAGATGCTACTTACATACTACCTAAACACTACATCTGCAACACTTCAATCACAACACTTTCAACAGCACAACTATAACAATTACAGCACAACAACACTGTGACCAAAACACCACTGGAACCCTGATTTCCTCTGTGAGTGAACTCCTGGTGTCAAGTGGTTCTCCTAATCCAGACTAAAGTGGCAATTTGTAACAAGTACGAAGCTATTGCGTTTGCCAATGCATATTTATTCAGTAGGTATACAGTTGCTAACACAGACCTGCAACACTGCATGTTGCCCAAAGAAAATGGCTTCCCAGTCCACAAATCTATCACAGGCACATAAAAGGTCAATAGGTATGATGAAATGGTGGATTCTTTGATTAGACATCAACTCACACAGAGCTTGATGGGCCAAGAGCTAAATGAAACCAGCATCACTTACTTGGTGTTTTCCAGGGTCTTCTGCATCTTCTTGGTCATCTTCTCTATGGCAGCTTGTCTCTTCCCCTCCGGAAGAAGATCAATTTTGTTCAAAACCACCACCATCTTCTGGCAGGCAATCTCACCAATGACCAGGCATTCAGCGGACTGCGTCTGCATGCCCTTGGTCACATCTATCACCAACATCATCAAGTCGATGATCTGGGACCCTGGAAGAAAAGGTTTGGCTCAGCATGTTTTTTTGGGGGGGGACTTTTATATAGCGCAAACTCAACTCAATGGCATCAGAGCGCTTTATATGAGCACCAGTTACATTACAGACGGACACATTTTTGAGACTTGAACCCGGTTCCCCAGCTTCGAGGTCGACTGCTCTAGCCGTTTGGTCACATGAAGAGTGGAAGAAGGGTGAGAGCAAGAAAAAGAGAATGAGCAAGTGTGACAGAGAGAAATGAAAAGAGAGAATATGTGATGAAGATATGAAAAGATCAATAAAAAGGCGGATACAGTGAAAAACGGCTATAAAATTTGGAAAGACAGGAAAAAAGAAGGGAGTTAGAGAGAGAGAAAGAGAGAGAGAGAGAAAAGGCACATATGGGAGAGTTTTCTGCCTTGTGACCTTCTTCTGCCATGAAGAGTGGTTTACAAAACAGAAAATATCAGAACAGTAGACACTGGGATATCAATTGCAGCCTATTGCTTCAGTGTAAGACATACCCATTGTGAGGGCTGAAAGGGACTTGAAGTTCTCCTGTTGTCAGATGGCAAATCTAAAACTAGGGTCTGGATGCTCTCAGCAAAGAGTAATGTTATCGATTGGATTATTGATTATATTAGATAATACCACAAAATACAAACCAAACTTACAATATAATTAAAATGCACTGACACAGGATATATTAATTAACATAAGATGATCACAGAATCAAATGCAACATTTTAAATTGAAATATATAGACCTTAATATAGAGTCATAGATATCCACTCATTATACCAGGCTTGACAATCATCATGTAACATGCACCCCAATATTTGGGTTGGGTGACGTATAAAAAGGTAGACGGTCACAAATACCCACATTTGCCAAGTGTATCTGCTTTAGTCTTCTGCTGTAGTTAATCATTTAAGATCTCTTCTGAACTTGCATAGATGGTCTTCAGCAGAAATACTCATTCAATAGATTTGGGCAGATCCCGGAACCCTGATACCCACTCTTGTCAGGAATGGAATGGGATCACCAGGGTCTTGAAATTAGTTGTTGACAAACAAGCCACATTTTGGTCTGTTCTAAAAGACGCAGTTGCAGCAGTGCCTATCTCAGCGACGAGCTGCTATCGTTATTGTAGTTCATTCCGATGAAGATACCTGCTTGTTTTGGAGACCGCGGTCTATGGCCAATCTGCACAATGAAGGTGGACATGCTGTGGGATTCAGGTGAGCAATGGTAACCAAAAACAAACAGAGGCCATCTTTCAAAGGTCTGCTGGACTGTTCCTTTTGGAGCAGGATGTAGAGTGATTCGCATAAAGCAGGTCTCTGCTCTTGACTGGCACAGTGGGCATAAAAGGATGGTCCCGACTGCAGCCTGCGACATGCTAGTTACCGGGGTGTCTCTGGTTAAGATGGTTAAGTTGCACCACTGTCTCCCTGTCCTACAAGGTGTGATGTGCTTGGTACCAAGCACATTTAATTGAGATGGATGACTTGATTACTTCGTTAACATGAACCCACTCAAGACCAAGAACTAGACTAGCCACTGCCTTGTGGACAAGGTGGACTCTGTGCTTACCGATATAAAGTACAAGTACGTAGCAGCTCAATTCCAGCATCTACCAAGCTAGTTAAGCACTAAGCATTATAAAGAAGACTATTGTCTACGTGAACACTTGACAATCTCGTTTATGTCACTAAGCGAGATGCCTCCTGGCAGTCCACATTTTATAGTGTTGATGGCCCAAGAGATGGACAGGATGACAAAGAGGGTAGCAAAGTGCACACCTTCCTGCAAGGAGGGAGAGGTTTAGGGGCGCCCCACTTTGTAGCTTTGAAAAAAAAAGTCCGGCGAATGGATTATGGACTTTTGCAGACAGATGGGCAACTGTACAGCAAGGACACGTTTGTGACATTTGAGAAGTGAAGGAAAGGTTTGGGGGTTGGCTGGGGCCAACCCTTGATCTATGCCCACTGCAGTGATTCTTGCAAAGTGACGTTCCTGGTAGGCCTCCCAAATAAAACTCACTTAAGGGGAGCTTGCCTTGCATGATGACTGAAGACCCTTACCTGTGCTCTTCTGCCACAGGAGAGCAGGCCCCAAACAGTGATCCGTCCCCTACACACCGGGGATTTGTGGCAATGGAAAGGGTCCCTTGGGCAAGGGCTTGTTCTCTTCACAGACCTCCTAAAAGTTGTAGTCTTTCTGCAACCCGTGGGAGATGGATAGGGGCAATTATCCCCAAGCTGCTCCCCATTCCCGATGGGGGGGGGAGGGGGGGGGGAGCAAAAAGTCCACTAGATACCAGGGAAATAGAAAAAAAAACAGAGGTGGAGATTGGCAACAACGGGCATGGCCATGCACCCACCCCAATAAGGTGAATCAATCTTTATGCCATGGTGGAGGCAGATTAGTACTTTTCCCCAAATTGCCTCCCACAGGGTGGCACAGAGCCCACTAGACACTGGGGAATATTTATTAAAAGAATAAAGATGGTGTGGGGCTGCCCACCATTGGCATGACCATGCCCCTATTCCAAAAAGGGTGCAACCGTCTTTCTGCCCCCACTAGGGGAAGATTGGAAGTATGCCCCAATTTGTCTCCCCCGAGGTGGCAGAAAGCCCACTAGACACCAGAGAATTTGAATTTGGGGCAAATTAAAGGAGCATGGGTGTCTCACTCGGACATTGAACAACACACCAACCTCAAAGGGGATAAACCAGTATTTTGGCCCCCCCCGGAGGGCAGAGATGGAGTGTTTTTCCCCAATTTGTCCCTGGAGGTAAAAAGCCCACTGAATGGCAGAAATTTTTGTCTGTCCCATCCTGACATCAGGCACCACCCTCAACCCTGCCGTCTCAGTATTTCTGCTCCCCTGCGGACTAAAACATCCGATCCCAATGGCAAGCGAGAAGACATTTGATTGTTTTGGCAGTTGTTTTTATATATGGCCCAGGCGAGACGGGCAATATCCCAATATCGTCCCACTTGCCATAGTGAACGGCTGAACTTTTTAGGCTTGAGTGGGCCACCACCCGAGGAAATCTACCAGGCCCAGACAACAACTAGACATCTACTTGAGTCCAGGGTGGTATGCCTTGTGTGAATCCCATGATGTTTTCTTACCCACAATGCTCTGCCTAAAATCACATATTTTCCTTGCATTTTGGGTGATATAAACTCCTGCACTCCATAGGAAGCCACAAATTGCCTACTGCCAAGCATTCCTCCACTTGTTCTAATAAAAGCACAGCTATTTTGTATGGGTGGGCCCAGCGTCCACGACAGAAAAGGTGGAAAACTGGCCTGCTAACAAATACCTTTCACGGAAACATCTTTCCGCCAAGCTAGCTATGCTGTTATGCTTGGTCTCTTGCAAGAGAGTCTCTGATATCCATGATTTGGATTCGGCAGGACGTTGTTTCTCCCCTGAAGGGGTCACTTTTACTATCTCCAGATGTACCAAATGTAATACCACCTCAGTGTCTTATCCAGCTTTTCCGGCTAGCCCGAAATTATGTGTGGTTCAATGTGTTAAAGCGTATGAGGTGAGTACAGCTGAATTTCGTTCAAATATGCATGGTCAACTATTTATTGCTTTACAAAAACCTTTTCGCCTGGTGACCCCAGTAACCTTATCTAGGTGGGTGTGTTGGCTCATGAGCGAAGCAGGCATTGATGTCTCCAGGTTTGGTGCTCACTCTGTTCGAGGAACAATGGCGTCAAACTCTTTTTCTCTGGGAGTAAGTCTAACCGATATAATGAATGCGGCTGATTGGTCGGCAGAGTCCACCTTTAAATCTTTCTACTATAAACCTATTTTAGATGTGCCATCAGTAGTGTTGGCTAAGCTTTGAACAAGCATAATCGGAGCCTCTGGCCCTGACATAGAATTAAAAGTTTGCGAACATTCGTGACAAGAATTTTCAATTCTATTAAGAACATGGAGGCTAGGATTATCCCACCTAGAATTTTGTATTGCTATTGTTCTGATTCATATGTTGTGAGTTTTACAGTTATGCTGATAATATTTCATTCCTGACTGTATTATTTTACTACCCCCCCCCCCCCGTTTTGAAGGATTTGATGTTTACGAGGTTTTCAGGGGTTACCATTATTACGGATTTTTGTCTCTCTGTTACAGATACGAATGGCAAGTGAAAAGTGAGTTTTGTCTCTTCGCTGGATTCCTTGGAGTGTCTTCCCTCCTAAGATGTGCTGCGATTATTCGCCAGTTGCTCGAGGTGGGGACCCGTCCCCGAGATTGGAAGTTTTCCTGTTGGACTTCGAGATGTTTGGTTCTCGTGAAGGACTTTTTCCTCAATGGACGCAGTTTCAGACTTGAGTTTGTCTAAATGGAAGTTGAACTTAATGGTTCCCAGATCAGGCAAGGAGGGAGGAAGTGGTTACCTCGGGTGTGCCTTAAATGGGGACAGTCTCTATGGTTGGGGGCACCTGGTGCTCATGGGATTTGTGGTTTTTGTGGGTGGGGTGTTTTATTGGCTGCTGTAGTGGGGGTGGAGAAATGAGAGGCATAATCCTCGCCTCTGTGTCCTTAATAGAATTGAAAATTCTTGTCACAAATGTTCACACATTTTTAATCCTACAACTGTTAGACCACCATTTGATGCTACTCTTCTTTACCTCCTCCTTTACCTTTGCCCCCTTCTTAGCCCGCTATATATTAGCTGTTGTATTATTCTCCTTTGACCCCTTTGTACTGTAATTATTCATGTTTCTTATTCTTTTTTGCTGTCGATATTGCATTTATTACCTTCCTTCCATCCTTTTGTAAAGTGCTCTGATATCCTTCGGGATCTTGTTTGCGCTATATAAAACTTTATATATAAATAAATCTACATTACCTGTCAAACAAAAATGATCGGATCTGGTAATGGGGGTAGGTGCGTTAACTGGCCCCATGTTTGTTCACCCCCTAGGGAAACCAACCAAACCCAGTCATTTCTTAAAACTAGACACCCGGAGAAGTCCACGTGGGTGTGGTTCGCATGGATCCCAGGATGTTTTCTTACCCACAATGCCCTGCAAACCTCAAACTTTCTCTAAAATCACACATTTTCCTGGCATTTCTGTGACGTAAACATCTGGAATCTGCAGGGATCCAGATCATTTCTACCACCCAGCTTTCCCCACTTTTACCCAGAAAAAACTGTGTCTAGTTTTCAGAAATGTCTGGGGCTGGTAGGTTTACTCAGGTGCCCGCTGAGCTTGGGCCCAGTTAACGCAGCTACCCCCATTGCCAAACCAGGATATTTTTTGACAGGAAATGTAGATGTCTCCACATTGCATTTTGGGCCTTTTCCTGCTGCAGGCACTAAGCCCACCCACAAAAGTGGGGTACCATTTTAATCAGGAGAGATAGGGAAACGCTGGGTGGCAGGAAATTTGTGGCTCCTCGCAGATTAACTTTCCTTCACAAAATGTGAGGAAAATGTGTGGTTTTAGCCAAACTTTGAGGTTTGCAAGGGTTTCTGGGTGAGAAAACCTGGTGTGAGCCACACATGTCACCCCACAGTGGACTACCCTAGGTGTCTAGTTTTCAGAAATGTGCGGGTTTGGTAGGGTTCCATAGGTACCAGCTGAGCTAAAGCCCAAAATCTACAGCTACTCAAATTGCAAAAATAAAGGGTCGTTTTTGAGTGGAATAATTTGATCTGTTAATGCTGCCTTTTGAGCCCTTTTCTGTCATGGGTGAATGGCCCAACCACACAAGTGAGATACCATTTTTATCGGAGGGATGTGGTAGAACGATGGTTGGTAGCAAATTTGAGGCTCCCCGCAGATTCCAGAACTTTCTTTCACCGAAATGTGAGGAAACTGTGTGTTTTTAACCAACATTTGATGGTTGCAAGGGTTTCTGGATTAGAAAATCTGGTGGGAGCCATAAACGTCACCCCACCCTGCACTCCCCTGGGTGTCTCGTTTTCAGAAATGTGCAAGTTCGGTAGTATCCCTAGGTGCTGGCTGAGCTAGGGCCTGAAATTCACAGCTATCCAAATTGCAAAAAAGGGTTGGTTTGGAGTGGAAAAGTTTGATCTGTCCACATTGCACTTTGGGCCCTTTTCTGGCGCTGGAGCTACGACTATCTACACAAGTGAGGGTGATGTGGGGGAACGCTGAATGATAGGAAATGTATAGCTCACCCCAGATTCCAACATTTTCCCTCACTGAAATGTGGGGAAAATGTTTGTTTTTAGCCAAAGTTTGAGTTATGTAATGGCTTCCGGGTATGAAAACCTTGTGAGAGCTACACAAGTTACCCCACATCAGACTCCCCTGGGTGTCTAGTTTTCAGAAATGTGTGGACTTGTTAGGTTTCTGATGGAGCAGGTAGTGCAAAATTTTGTATACCTCCTCTATTCTGCATGAAAATACTAATTAAATAATATATTAACTATAAAATTATTAAACGAGTTTGCATGTATATTAACCAACATTATTAATATTCGAATTACACGTGGGATTTGCATTTTGCATGGCTAAATAACCTTTATAACTAAAATCTGTATGCATATTACCAATAGTATATGTTAGGGGTGGGCGGAATTAGCAAAATTCACTTTCGCAAATTATTGCGAAAATGTTAAACATCTCCGCAAACACGCGGAAATATCGCGAATATGCAGAAGTTGTTTTCCCGCCCGTTCGCGGTATTTTCTGCGTGGTCGCGGCTCGCCAACTTACCCATGCGGTTGCTCGCGGGCGCGGCCATCTTGTTTTCACTTGTCTCGCGGTGCATGATCGCGAGAAGAAAGACGTGATCGCGCGACGCATGACGTTACTGCGGGCGCGAACTGTCGCGAGACAGCGCAAATGGCTACCAACAATCCAACATCTCGTGGAGAACGCGACCGGATCGGGAAAACTTGTCGGCAACGCGGGGATTCAGGTAAGGCGATCGCGCGCACGCGAGAATGTATTATTTTACAGCGCGAGCAAGAAACAAATGATCGCTAAGCTGCGGAATGCGGAAATTTTGACATTTTCGCACTTTCCGCGGAATGCGAAAATGCCAAATTATCGCAATTTCCGCGAACGGAACGGAATTTTGGCCCAGGCCTAGTATATGTGGTAAATAGAATACTGCATGATATATGTTGCTTTTTGTAATGTTGGCCTAAGAGGAGGACCGAAAAGGTGAATATAATGGCTTTAAATGTTGCTAGATGCTAGATAAATACAAGCACATAGAGGGATTAGTAAGGGGTTAACATTAGATTCACTATTTCTATGTATTAATTACTCTTTTGTGTTTGTTTCGCTTAAGTTGGCATTTGGGCCTAAATCAAAGATGGCCGCTAACTCCACACGACGAAGTGGCCACTGTTCCTTGAGGCGCAGAGTGAGCTGCGCAAGAAATGCCCTAAACCTCGTAGCGACCTCTGTACCGCATGTCCCCGGTCAAGGATGTAGAACGGGAAGTCTGCCAAGACAAGAGAACAATCAACCTTACAATAAACCGGAACAAGCCGACTTTTGGACTAACTAATGACCTCACCCCTCGAACTGAACTGAGAACCTAAAACTTACATCGGACGATCTCAACCAGCCAATCACGACTGTCCTAAAATATTAAATTGTATCTTCTTTACTTCATTGTATTATAAAAGGAGTAGTAGAATAGAGAGGGATGACACGTCGCTTCGCTCTTACTTTTTGGGTCACGTCACTTTGCGTTGCCTTGCTACGTTTTGCGCGTTTTCCTGAATCCTTGAAGGTCCGGATGCTGCCCGATCATCTGATGACTGAGAACTTTTCCTAAATCCACGGGCAATGATAGATGCATGCACGTCTCTGGTCCTTTGCTGATCTTTGGGACTGTAATGTGCTGAGCAAAGAACTTTGAGCTTTGGCCTGCTTTCGGACAATTTACGACAAAATTATGCAGAGCCAATGAATTAGAGGACTCCAAATAGCCAGATTAGGTAAATATGATGTTCTGCGATTTACTCAAATTTTGATATAAAATGTTCTAAACTTTGACGAGACAAATGCGAATTCAAATCATTATGAAATTTTAGATAAACAATTATTGATTAACGAGATTTCAGGAGTTGTGAGTTTCATTTAAGAGATAGATCCTGAAGTCTTAAAATGTGTTTTAGCTGGTTCTAAATCACCATCAACCAATCCAACTAATTTGGTCCATTGACCGAGTGGGAGGAGTGCCCTGATGTTTTAGGGTTAAGGATCTGTAGGCGAAGGGCGTTAATGTATATTTTGTAAATGACTTTTCCTTTCCTATAGGTTATCAGGTGTTCCCCTCACATGTCCGGCACTTGAATCACTCATCCCTCCTGTGTGTGCAGACCAGTGTGGAAGTAACATGTGAGTGTTGGTGTTATGGGCCCCACCAATGACTGCATGTGTGAATGTGTTAGCGTGACGCCGGGTCTGTGACGCAGGGAGGATATCGGTACGGGTTGCTCCCCGTTACCCGGTTTTGCGCTGGATCATTTCCTTAGGTGCCGGATGAGCTCGGACCATCAATCCACATCTATCCAATTTACAAACAGAGGATTTGTTTTGAGAGGAAAATGTTGTTCTGTTCATGTTGCCTTTTGGTCCTTTCCCTGTTGCAGGTACTAGGCCCACTTACACAAGTGAGGTACCATTTTTTTAAATCGGGAGATATGGGGTAATGCTGAATGGTCGGAAATTAGTGCCCCCCCCCCCCCCCCACAAATTCCAACACTTTTCCTCACAGAAATGTGAGGAAAATATGTGTTTTTAGCCAAAGTTTTAATTATGCATGGGGACATAGGGAAATGCTTGGTGGTAGAAAATGTGTGGCTTCCCACAGAGTCCAGAAATTCGCCTCATAGAAATGTTAGGAAAATGTGTGTTTTTAGCCAAAGTTTGAGTTTTTCATGGACTTCTGATTGGGAAAACCTGGTGAGAGCCAGACACGTGACATCACCCTGGATGTCCTCAGGTGTTGAGTTTTCAGAAATGTCTCTGTATAGTAGGCTTCCCTGGGTGGCCTCTGAGCACAAAATCTGCAGCTACCCACATTGTAAAAAAAAAGCGTGGATGCTGCTGGGTGAAACATGATGTCTACAGGTCGGGTTTTGGGGTGTTTTGTGTCTCAGTCACTAGGCCCAGCCATACAAGTGAGGTACTGTATTTATCGGGAGAGATGTGGGAACACAGAATAGTGGAACCTTTGTTATTACCAGTTGGATTTTCCTGCATTTGTGGCGAACGAATGTAAGCCAGTGTACAAGAAAGAAAACTTTTTGCAAAATGCCCTCTGATTCACATAGGATGGGCAATCCCATATTTAGAGGTGCACAAATAACCACTATTCTTAAACTGAGTATCTTGCGCACTTTTCAAAAATACATAGGTTTTCTTCAAAGGTACTTTCCATTCTTTATGTTTTACCATACGAATTGCTGAATAGTCTGTACACAATGAAAAATCATTTTAAGGTGCAGCTCTGTAGTTGGCTCTGGGTATCACATGCTACAAACTCTATACACTGCAGTGACCAGAAAGGTCAGCCAGACGTAATGGTATACTGCTTTTGTAAATTGACCATCGTGACAAGCAATTACAGATGAAAAAATTGTCGCAAATGAATGTTTTTCATACTCATTACAGTTAGTTTCTTTGGGAAAACCATGAGGGGTCTATACCAATGACCTCTTGCAGAAATTATATTACTTTTTTATTTCTGTTTTATATAGCGCAAACTCGACCTGAAGGTATCAGAGCACTTTACATGAGCACCAGTTGTGTTACAGACGTACACATTCATTTTGTTAGGCACGGGGAGATTAAGTGATTTGCCCAGATTCACAGGATGTTGAGCGTCCCTGCCGAGATCGAACCCGGTTCCCCAGCTTCGAGGTCGACAGCTCTAACCGTTAGACCACATCCTAGAATGTTATCTACTTTTCAGAAATGTGTAGCTTTCCGGAATCACCCTTGGATTTCACACTGGTTTCAACGCCGAACTGGAATTAGGTTGATAACACAAAAATTAGGAAAAATCATCTGCCTCTGAGAAAAATGTCAAAACCATGGTTTAAAAAAATGTCTTTTGATTAAGCTCTGCTTGTTGCTGGGAGAATTGGGATTATAGCACACCAAACCTATCTTTAATGCAATTTTTAGGAAAAACGCATACACTTTCTTGTGCAGCACTTTTTTCCCATTGTCCCCAAAGACCCACAATAGAGCTATATTTTGCCTATTTTCACGGTCCCCTCAAGGGGAATCCACAAACCCGGGGTACTTTTAGAATCCCAGTGATGTTGAGGAAAAAGGAAGCAAATTTGGCATGGATACCTTATTTGGTAAAAACGTTATGGGGGCCTAAGTGCGAATTACCCCAAATTAGCTATAAAAGGGCTCAGCTGTGAGGTAGAACAGCCTCAGCAGTTAAGGGGATAAAGAACGAAATTGAAACGCTGCTTTTCTTTCTTGAGCTCTGTTTTTCTAGCTGTACAGCAAGAAGCAGAAAGGAGATATTTATGGCGACATGTTTTATTTTTGCACTCCTTAGGAAATTATAGAAAAGTTAGAATCTTTCTGCATCTTTGTACACATAGCAAGCTACTCCGTCTTTTTTGTTTTTAACTGACTTGTGTTACACAGATTCTAATATCTTTTTGCAATAAATATCTAACAGCTTTTTTGATGTGTTTAGTTTTACACTAGAGATTCTCTTTTTATTCTCCTGGTTTATAAACATCCTCTCTCTTTCATATGAAAGAGCTATGCACCAAAGATTAAAATGTTTTGTGGCAAAGGTGATGGTGTGACCATGTATTATAAGGAATAATGCACCATCAGCTGTACAAGATAAGGATTTTGCAAGTCACCTCAGAGTTCCATACCCTCATAAATGAACTCGCCCTTCAGCCTCATTCCTCTATATGGTGATGGCACTCCTCAGTGACATGCAGTTTCCTTATAATGTACAGCAGGAGGTACTTTATCCCATATGTGTTTCTAAGCAGCAGTTCCCCTTTAATGGATCCTACAACTATGCTTTTTCTAGGTGAGGGGCCAATAGGGGAAATGCTGTCCTCCTCTCAATGAAAAGAGTTTCATGTGGGTCCAAGTTTTAGATCCGAGCAGGCGGTGAAGGGAGAGAGAACGCAACTAAGAAAGGGTGGTGAGAAATGGATAAAGGGAAGACATTGTCCAAGAAAAGTGTGCTTTGAGTGGAACTCCATCCACGAGCAAGCATGACTGAAGCTCCATACAGACTATGCATTGTTCTCATGTAGGAAGGCGAAATAACGATGAATAAACACTACAATTCATTGTGACAATGCCCTGTGGCGACGTCCTCAGTGCGGCTCATGCACACAGAAGCGATCTTTTTCTTTGCTGCTCGTGCTAGCATCTTCCTCTCCCTGGTCTGTTTCACTAGGAGACCCTTCTATCCGCAGCCAGAGAAAAGCCACAAAACAACTTAGGGATGACGTGAACTTGGGTCCCTCGCGGACAGAGTGGGCTTTCCAAGGACAGATGTTTGTGGATCAATATGGTAAAATCGCCAATAGAAAAATGGGGCCAAGAGGAGCTTTAAATATGGAAAACTGCAGCTGAATTGTGTGTTCATTAGATGCACTGAATACTTTGCCGCAGGGCACTGTGACCATGAATTGTAGTGTTCATTCATCGTTGGCGTGAAGACATTTTGAACACATTTTGGTACCCCACTTCTAAATGCTAGTCACCTATCTAAATAAAACTGCTACAATGAGTTTTGAGCTCTGTCCGCGTTCTCTTCAGTTCTTGGTGTTGACCACCATATCCCGTTCAATGGCAAATTTATCAAAAACATTTAGAAGTCATTATTAGAGCTTTTCTTTGACTAAACTAGCAGAAATGTCACAGCAGCTAAAAGCACACTGGAGTAACCCTGAACACAGCAAGGGAGACATGAGGAGACCAGCTGCAGGACTGCACTCATCTTGTTTCTGGGAGTTTGCATAAAGTGGAAGGGAAGGCACAGCCCTAGAAAGCACCGCATGTCCCCATAAAGCTCGAAGTGGTATCTGGTCGCATATGCAACCACGACTTTTAATAGAGAATAAACGTAAGAAGTTGGGTTATTATTGAAGGTGGGTGAGTACCGTCTGAAGCCAAAATCACAGTCCTTCTCAAGCTGAGCACTAAATTGACTAAACAGATCTGAGCTCAGCCCCTGGTAGCTATGGTGCAGAGCAGACAAGCTTAACTTAGAGGCAATGTGTAAAGTATTTATGCAGTACTTAAACAGTAATAAAGTTGAAATGCAAAACAATTAAAAACCCAGAATGAATTAGAAAAATAGAGTAAAATGTAATAAGTAAAATTACACCAAAATAACAAAACTCCAATAAAGTGAACCAGTGACATGCATTAAGTTCTTAAGTGGAAACAGCGCAAAGAAGCACAAAATGCCAACGATAGTTAATGGTTGCAATATGACGCTCACCACGATGGAGCACATATCAGATACACCAACCAGTTTCGTCCTGGGCAAAAGAGTTTACCATCTGACTTTAGTCCTTTAAGTCCAAATCTACAGGAGTACACTTCTAAAGCCCCCCCAGAGCCTAAGGGGAGGCTTTTGGAGACTCACACGGTGCCAGGTAGAATCCAGGTCCACTTGTCACTGATTAGCTGAGTAGTTGAAAGAAAGGTTTCTCTGAGCTTGGTGTAGCCCTATAATTTGAACTGAAGGTCAACCTTATGACGTCCACTTATGGAGTCCACTTCTTTGTCATGTATACAAGAGGGCTTATTTCGACAAGCCAAATTTGCAGTTTCAAAACTGTACAGCTAGGCTACAGTGGTAGGCCTGAAAACATGGTTTACAGTGCCAATGCAGTGGATGGCACAATAAGTGCAGCAGTCCACTAGCTGCATTTCATTTTAGGCACTGTGTACATTTGGTGCCATTTACTAGGAACTTATCGGAAAATGTAATAAACCAATCAGGTGTACACAAATTTTACTATGTTGAAAGGAGGAGCACAATAAATTACCACAGTTTAGCAGGGGTAAAGTGCACAGAGTTTTGTAGCCAGAAAAAATAGGGTTCAGCAAAAAAACAAAACATCTGGGGTGACAGACTGGCCTGCTGCAGGTCAGACTTGTGCTTGTCTGCCACCACAGAAGATCTAGAGCCATTTACTGTTCGATCTGGATGGGCTCAGAAAGGCAGCCTTCTGAAACCTGAGGTTTCACTGCAGGGTCCCAAAATGTAATCTAGCATTCGGGACAAGGAGGATGCATAAGGTTAGGAATCCAAGAAGCCTCAGAGCCAGCCTCACCAAGACCCAGAAAGTCAGGATCATATTTTCAATGTCCGTCCCGCTGGCTGGTGGAAACCCCTTGGATGCCACTGTGTCTCTTCATGGGGCCCAGTGATACTTCATATCATTGATGGAAAACTCCAAAGATATCAGGAGTTTGGCCATTTTCTGGAGGTGGTCTATGACTGACTGCAGTAAGCTTGATTGGAACAGCCATCCATCGAGGTACCGGACCAAATGTATCCCTGACTCCACATGTAGCCAGTGACCACGCCATCGCTTTCTTGAACATCTGTGGGGCCAAGCTGAGGCCAAAGGAGAGTACGGCAAATTGGATGTGTTTCAACCCCACCATGAAATGCAGAGGACACCTTTTGTGATTTCAGGACCGGTATATGAAACTAGGCATCCAGCGAGTCTGGGAACGCCATCCATTCTCCTAGGTCTATAGCAGACAGATTGAAAGACAGGGTGAGCATTCTGAATTTGTCTTTCCACAAAAAGGCTCTCAGTGGATAGAGATGCAATACAGGTCTGAGGTCCCTGTGTTTCTTGGAAATGAAGAAGTAGAGCAAATAGCACCATTTTCCTCTCTCCGAAGCCAGCACCTGAGTGACAGCACGCTTGGCCACCAGAAGGTTGGCTTCTTGCAGCAAGACAGCAGAATGGTTCACTGACAGTCAATCTGACGTATGGTCAGCACTGGGCAGTGAAGAAATAAAAGGCAGGGCACAGCCCCTTTCAATAATTTACAAGAGCTATCTGTCGGACAGGAGGGATAGCCAGCCGGGGAGGAAATGTCCTATCAGCCTCCGACTGGCTGGGTATGGATCTGCAAGGGCAGCTTAAATCAGCATGGAAGTCACTGCAGCAGGGGAGGAGGAGTTAAAGGAGAGCTGTTCCTGCTGGTGCAATTGAACTCAAGCATTCAGTGTGATATGCTGAGAACACTGTGAGGAAAGGGGTTCCCAGCTGTAACAAATCAGTTGCCTCCACCCACCACTTTGTATATCTATCCTCCTCAGGAATTACCCTATAATTTTACTTTTTGACTTAATTACCGGGGGCATAATTTAAGGAGTTCCATTAAAATATATTAATCTTCCTAAGGGCCCCTTTGGTGACCCTGTCATATTAATTTATTACTTACTTATTTTAAAACACTTGTATAACCCAAGGCTTCCTGGCATTGATACTACAAGGCATGAACCAGGGCAACAAGTCTCAGGATCTAAAACAAACCGTTAACAAACCAGAAAAGTTCTGGAAGCCCCTGGAATACAGGAGAATTCACTTATTGGAACCATTTTGGTGCTCTGCTCTTCTCAGTTATTGGTGGGTCCTAGTTGGTGACAAGTATTTGGGGTGAAAGGGCTGCTTCCAAAGGAAATGCCTACTGGGCTGAATTGTGTATTTAAGGGGAGGAGGTGTGCGGCCCCCATCACCAAGCCTTATTGGGCCCCGGGGACCCCATCCCACAGGGCAAAATGCAATAAAAAGGGGGAAGAGGTGCTGCACTGCCCCTCTCCCCAAGCCTTATTAGGCCCCGGACACTCCATCCCCAGTGGCAGAATTGCATTATTAAGGGGAGGGGTGTGCAGCCTCCCCATACCTTCTTGGGCCCCAGGAACCCCACCCCCTTGGGCCAAATTCTAAAAGGGGGTGGTGTGTAACATCCTCCGGGGCCAAAAGCAATTAAAAAAAAAAAAGAGGCGGGTCGTTCGGCCCCTCCCCAAGTCTTATTAGGCCCCATGACCACATCTCCTGGGGCAGAAAAGCTTAATTTAAGGGAGGGGGGCATGCGCCCCCCCTCCTCAAACATTCTTAGGCCCCGGGGTCCCCATCCTCCACGGCCACAGGTGGCACAAACTACTAGTTGGGGGCAACGAGGGGAGCCCCAGCAGGCTCCCCGCATTGTGCCGGAACCAGTATTGCCTACTGGTGTCTCATGTACCAACACAGTTAGCACCCAATTTCTAGAGAAGTGATAATGAACACAGAAATAATTGTGTACCAGAAAATAACAGAAAACACCATTGGAGACCCCTATTTAGTTCAGAACATGAGCAGTCTGCTGAAAAACATGTTGTTGGCTTGCTAGGGTTTGATCACCAGTGCTGTTGCCCACCATTTGTTGACTTTTTTTCACTGTCATTTGCTTACTTTTTAATCATTAGCTTGTGTGGGCTTTCCTTCCTCGTATTCTATTGTTCCCTCCTCTGGAGAACGGATGCATTACTTGTGTCCTTCCACTGCTGACTTTTCAGGTGCTATTTTTTCTTTTATTCAAGCACTCCACAAGAGTGCATGTGTTTTCCAGCTGTCTCCCTCGTGTACTTCTCTCCCCTCCTGGGCCACGCTCTAGAGTTCCTCTCTCTAGCCCATGTGCTTCTCGCCCTCTATCCCTGATGTTGATTCTCGCCCATGTCCCGCCAGCTCCACATTGCTTTCTATCGCCCATTTGCTCCCCGCCACAACGCACCACTTTGAACTCGGTATCCTTTCCCTCACCCACGCCCTCTGTGTTGCTTCCTCCCACCTATGCTCCCTGTGTTGCTTCAACCCACCAGCACACCCATTGTGCTTCCCCATGTGTTAGTTCCACTCCATCGGTCACCTGTGTTACTTCTGCCCCTGCTGTATCACAAAGAGGGTTTCCTTTGGACTACAAAATAAAGCTAACTCGACCTCCTTACCACATACTCGAATCATCCAATGATCATTCTAGCTACCAGCATTTCCGATTCTCCATACACCCAAGGGGAATGGAACAATAAGCCCAAAATCAAAGTACACAGTTTATAAAAAGTAGATCTATTTATTAATAAGTATGACCAAAACAATTGTTTACATAAAAAGCATGAATCGCTTCCTGCATTAAAACCAACTTACTATCTAATAATTAAAAACAGCTATATTTATCACAACCTATGGCACACCGAGTAGCATCCGTTGCTGAAATACATCTGTGACAGAACTAACACACAGTCTGTCGGTAATACATACAACAATATTTTGCACAATACACTAACCTACTAACACAGCGTACACACAAAAAAAGACCATATACTTTGTCATAAAAACGAAGACATCCGTGGTAGAACAATAATGAAGGTTAGAACCCGATATTGCTGTGAAATCAATGATCGGTGGTTCCAGCCTTTCCACAGATTGCGTAATGGAGCGTCGACGCGTTTCGATGGAAAAAAGGTTACACCATCTTTATCAAGAACGTATTAATGACTCTCTCGCATATTACAATTTACCAGGAACAGTTGGAAATACCGGCTCCTATGTGGTACTCGGCACAGATGGTTTTGCCGTTGTGTCATACGATGTCGCCTCTCAAGTTGTTCTTTTATACAAATCTCATGGGCAGAGCCTGCCGCACTCCTTATGAATTTCTTATCCTGTTGATATGGTCACGGTACCTCCCTTCAAAAGGTTATGTCTCACTAACGGAGCCTGCCACGCTCCTGGCAGTTTCCTTCTCTTGCTGCTATTCTTGCACTGCCACCCTTCATACAATTGGGTCTTATAGTAGCGCGATGCGTCACGTATATCTTCTGAATAGTGCAGTCAGCAACCTTTTGCCCCTGCCCCAGCAGCCCATTTTTCTTCCCCCTCCCAATGATTCCACCCACAAAAAAAAGCTTTCTGTGTTTTTTCTCTTTTTGGTGACTAATCCAACTGCCATTGGCAATTAAAAAAGAAAAAAAAGCTTCCTTGTCACTAGGTAGTTGCGTGCACCACGCACGCTCACCCTCCAAAGTAACACTGCTGCTTTTCTTCCCTTTTTGGCTGAGTCAAGAACTTCTTTGTAAATTCTTTAGCCATGCTGCATAGCATCGGGGGAAATGTGGAGCATGGCTTAAGATCATTGACAATGGCAATAGGCCCCAAAGGCGAGACCTGCTGACTGTGCCAATGCAACAGGGGCAATCTATCGCTCTCTTCCTTTTTAGGGCTCGCACTTGCGTTGCAGTGCGCAGCACTGTACGTGCAGCGCGAGCTCTCTTGTAAGGGGGTTCTGAAAGCTGCTCACACGCTTGTGCGTGTGATCAGGCTTTCGCCGCCCACCATTGGCTTTAGCGTGTTTTTTTTGTTTTTTTTAAAGGCACGCGATTGGGCAAAGGCGGGCGCATCTCCCGCCTTTGCAATGCCCAATCCCGACCGTGTCTAGCACGCGCAGCAGCACGTGTTCGCCTCGCTGCTGCGCTCCCACCCCCCCGCTCCTCTGTGGTGCGCGCGCACCACTACTTTCGATTCCCGGCCCTGCTCCTCTTTGGTGCACGTGCACCACTGGTTTGTTTTGCTTGTTAGATTACTTTCGACAGTGCAGACTAATGGTGTCCGTAGTGTTGTTGTATAACATATTCCTGGATTTCTCCATTGTTCGCAAGTGCTGCTCAGTCCATGATAGTGTTGTGAAGTACTCGTACGAATATGGAAAAGCTGGAAGAGGACCGGGATGTTTTTTTTAAAAAACGCTACCTATTAAAGAGCCAATCTACAGGCGCTGGCTGCTGTTCCATACTTCATGTGCGCACGTGGATGCGGCGAGACACAATGCTGGAGTTCCGGTCTGGCGTCCTCGCATCGGCCGGGTAACGGGTGGGATTTTAACCCCCTCTTCCGTCACGTGCAGTTGGGAGACTCAGCGCCTGCGATCTCAGTTTAGGGGAAGCGGCGAGGGCCTGGCGCGGACATGGAGATCCTGAAGTGGTTCACCAGAAATGACTCGTACGCCAAGGTAGGGGCTCCGGCCGGGAAGGTATGCAACGTCGTGCGACCCATGCACTTCACGCTTAAGCTCGCCCCTGTCAGATGCCTGCCCTCCCTCAGAAGACTGGCACACGAATCTGGATTGCTATATTTAGCAACCAGGAAGAGATCAGAATGCCGCCGAGCCTTCTGCCAACAAAGAATACGGTATGCCTGCCTCCCTGCTTAATCCGTCTCCAAAGGGACTGGCCTTCCCTGGCTGCGGGCTGCCTCCCTTAATTTTTATGGTCAGTCGAGTGTGGCTTATATTAAAATATTGAGCCGGTAGCTGTGTGAGAATTACGTCAAAATCTGCTCGGTGCAGCCTAATGCATGTTATGTGCAGGGGAAGCTACGCCAGCAGTGCTCGTCTGAAGTCCGTATATAGCTCCTCTTTCCCGGGTGTATGTTTACAATGAATGTTTGTATGTAATTTGCTGCCTTCTTGTCGGGCCTGAGGATGTGATGAATGCAGCTTCCTGCCTCGCACTTAGTTCAAATTAGAGCTGAAATGTCTGGAGGAAATCAGCCTGATCTTGTTTGGATGAAGGGGAGTGACAAGTGGCGCAACAGACTGCTCCTAATAAGATTTAACTTATTTTAATGGAAGACTCTGCCACAGAAATCTGACCAGAGTGAGCATTTCAAATACTTATTGGCGAAGAAATGTATATTTTTTGTACATTAGCGTCCTCTCTGTACCGTTCAGTATCGGTTACTGTTATCACCCCTTTGAGACTGCATACAAAGGTTCATAAAGTGGGATTGTGTTACAACTATGATATGGGTGCTTCATGATCATTTTAAAGAAGAGATTGCAGATTATTCAATTTTACTTAGTTTAATGCTGATTTACACAAATTTAATAATGGAAATACCAGGAACCTATAACAGTGTACAACACAAAAATTAAAGAGTCAATGCCAGCAATAAAAAATGTCTTCCGAATAGCAACAATTTAAGACTAGCAGGTGTTTTACATGTAACAATCACTTTCACGTTATTAAAGGAATTTTGATACGTTTCAATTTTGTTTCTGTCCTTTAAAGGATTCTCACCTGGTACATAAATGATATAGTTCTCTTTTTTAAGTTACTACTCCGTCAAGCCTTTAGTTTTCTCACTGGTTTTATAAAAATTAGTAGTATTTGAAGGGTTTATGGTGATTAAGTGTTTACGTCTTTTTCTGAGGAAATTCAAACCCTACACTGCAAAGTCAAATCACACTGGAGCAAAGGATTAACAAATTGTGATAAAAAGGACAAGCGCAGCCGCATGTAATCATACATAGTAAATTAGTGTGTGGCTGCCTGGGGAATATGTGAAGGAGTTTTAGCCTAGTTGTTGTTGTTGCAATGACCGGCCTGCAGTGAAGTTCACCTGGGTATTAATAAGTGGACAGCAGTGTCGTAGGTACCTGCGAGTTGATAGCAATGGGATGTCTGCCTGGGCACTGTGGGCACAATGTCTTAAACCTCAAAAGCATGCCCAGCAGTTGGGTGCATCGAGGACAGTGTTAAGCTCAATTTCACGAGACAGTGTGCCCCAGAGGCAAGGTTCAAACATCCCAAAATACAGTTGAATAAAAAAAGGGCTGACCTACTTAATGGAGGCTGCAGCGTCTGTAAGCTGCGCACTCCCTTCCTTCTTCCAGTGCCTCGACTCTCACTGCTCCCAGTGTCTAAAGACATACAAGCATTTGCAATGCAATAGGTCTTGCATTACTGAATGTTTGAGCTATTGGTGTTGCATTATTATTAGCAATGCCAATAGCTCAAACTTTAATAATGCAAGACCTATTGCATTGCAAATGCTTGTTTATCTTAGATGCTATCTCACTGGGATGAACATAAGATCCTAGTGGGGCAATCGCCCAGTTGTCATACCTGTTTGGTGGCACACAGCCATGACAAACCCAAGCGTGCCCTCTTCTACTATACAACCTTCTTCCACAGAGTAGGGGAAAAGCCGTAAAATTCAGCCCAAACTAGTTCCTGACTGGCGAGCACTTAGGGCTAGATGTACGATGCATTTTACCAGTCACAAACAGCCCATTGTGCTGTGTGGGACCAGTAAAATGCACTTTGAAATGTACCAACCCTATTTTGCGAGTCGGTAACCTATTACCGACTCGCAAAATAGGGTTTGTGAGTCACTATTAGGAAGGGGCGTGCCAAGGGCGTCCCTCCCTAATAGCGAGTTGCACTTGTATGTAGGAATGTTTTGCAACCGTAAATGCGGTCACAAAACATTTGCAGTTTACCACCGATTTCAAATTGGTAGTAAGCCATTCGTACATGGGAAAGACCCCTTCCCCTTTGTGAATGCGGGAGCCAACATTCTTTCAGAGCAGGCAGTGGTCCCAAGGACCACTGCCCACTCTGAAAAAATGAAAAGAAACTTTTCATTTTTATTTTTGAAAAGCATCCCATTTTCCTCAAACGAAAACGGGTTGCACTGAAAAATAACTGCTATATTTAAAAAGCAGTCACAGACATGGTGGTCACAAATATCAACCTGCCTCATGAATATTAATGAGGCAGGTCCTTTGCAACCCATTCGGGAATCGCAAACAGTGTCTCAGACACTATTGTACATCAGGTTTTGCGACTTGCAAATTGCGAGTCGCTAAAAATCACAATTTGCGAATCGTAAACCATGATGGTCGAACATCTGGCCCTTAAATGTTTAACATGGCAGTTGGCTTCATTGCAAGCGGGCCACAGCTGAGCTGCCACTGACAGTGTGTAAAAGCTAGAGACTCTCCTCAGCTTTCTAAAGAGCTTTCTGACCAAACCCATAAAGACCATGCATGAGTGGCTGCCCAGACTACCTTTGGAGCCCTTTTTCTCTACCATCGGATCAGCCTTGCACGCCCGTTAGGCTTTGCTGTTCTGCTCTCCTGTTCCTACCTTACCTGTGCAGAAGTGCCTGGGCAACCCAGGGAGTTCAAAGCGTCTGCCCAGAGCATCCTACTGACCTATCACCAGGTCGATCCTGGTCATGCCAGGATCCACCTGCAAGTGAGCTAACCCCAGACACTGTGAATCTATGTGGCATTGCGCCATTGGTTGCTTACATAACTATGGGGACCCTTCGCAGAATTCTTGCAATCGATTATCTTCCAAATGGCACGCCATGTCATGACCACATCACCTACCAAAGACGAGATGCTGATAGGTTCCTGAACTAAACTAGGGATCACTTTCCCCTTGTGGGACAGCGGTCCAGCAGTCAGTGGACGCCTCCGGATCCTCAGCTCCCTGGCTTGACCATAGGGTACCTTACATTGTATGCCTTGAACATCGTGGACCTACCCAGTAATTGTATCTCGGGATCAGAGACCGTTAGGGCAGTCCAGTTCCCATCGTACAGCATTGGAATTTTCAGAGCTCAACAATCAGTTCCAGAGATCTATCCTTTTAAAGTTGTGTGGCTTTCTACACCTGGTCGGGTGACTGATTAAAAAAAGTATCAGCCATCCGAGTAGGATTTGTTACATGTGACACCTAGACCCCAAAATACAGTTATCAGAGGATGAGGTACCTCAGGGACACCATTTAAAAAAGTTAACCATAACTAAGCTAACAAAGCTTAAACAAATTCATTTTTATTACGTTTTAAGCAGTTTTAATTCAACTGATGCAACTGCCTTGCTTACAAAAATAACCACATAGGTAATACAAATGTTTGGTTGGATGATAAGTAGTTGGTACCCTTGAGGCACTTCTAGCTGTTGATGATTCAGTGTTCACTTCTTATGAACACCTCCATAGGCTCCCATGTTCATTTGCTTCAGCTTGAGAGCTATCCATGGTGCTGAAACTCCCTGGGCTGACATTGGTCTATTGTTTCCTATGAGAAATTCCAGAAACAGACCACCAAGCCCAGTGGGCCAATAAACCAGAGACCAAGATTAGAACGGGCTGGCAAACCACATTTAATGTATTAAAACTATTGTGTCCCATATTGCAACAGAGATCTTCATAGGGATTCGGGCGGAAACAGGAGTTTGCATTAAAATTGGTTTTTCATTCCATTCAGTATTACCACATGCTGTTTTACTGGCGTCAAATTCTTCCCTTCCAACCTGCAGGAATTTGTCAGGATAAAATGCTCCAGAATTGTGAAAGAACAGGCTGAAATCTTTGCAGTAACACAACACCAATTTTTGAATGTTATTCCCCGTACTTTAAGGGGACTATGTGGGTTTACTTACATCCTCCCGGTAATTCAGCATCCCCATAGTAACTATACTCATGGTATTTGCAATACTGGGTGTGACTTCACCATACAGCAATTAACATGGTAAATAGAACAGGTGCCTTTGGGTCTTAACTTCGGGACACTTAAAACTAAGATCAAGCCATCACTGTGTGTTCTACTTTTTGCTACTGAATAATTTTAAAGGAAAAGCATTGTTCCAGTTTTTTTATGTAGTAACACTAGCAACACTTTTCATCCTTATTGTAATCATAACTACGGTATCTATGTACAGTATCAAGTCTCAACCTCCAACCCCCCCATGAACTAGGCTTGACTGCTAGAGTAAGCTCCTTGGAGGAGAGTTTGGAAGACTTTAGCAAAGACACAGGAAATGACATCAATAATTTAATTTGAGATATCATCAGTGATGTCATAAATGATGTCATAGAGCATGTTGAGTGATGTAATATGTAAAGTCATAAGCAGTGCATGGTGGGGGCGCAAGTTATAGTTAGCTCTGCTTTGTTTTTAAAAAAAAGAGGATGTGTGCACAGCCCCCCTCGCCAAGCCAGTATTGTCCCTGGGGACCACATCACACGGGGGGAAATTTATTAGGGGAGTGGCACACATGGTGCCCATCCCCAAGACTCAAGAGGCCCTGGGAAACCATCCTTCAGGTCCAAATACATTAACATTAGGGGATAAGGCATATGCCCCCTCCTCCTAAATAGGCCACAGGGATTATGGGGGGGGGGGGGCTCTTGCCCCCCTTACCAAAACTCAAGAGGCTCCAGGGAACCCATCCTCTGGGGCCAAATACTTTTACATTTGGGGAAGGGGTGGTGTGGCCCCTTCCCCAACCCCAAATGGGTCTCAAGGACACAGTCCACGATCCCATATTTCAATTATAGTGGAGGAGGACATATGGCCTCCCTTCCACGGCCTTAATAGATTTCGGGGACCCATCCCCTGGGGTCGAATCAAATGTATATGGGGAGGGGGCACATTGGTCCTTTTGAGTCTTATTAGGCCCTGGACACCGTATTCCCAGGACCAAAAGAAATGTTTAAAAAAGGGAGTGGGCTGCTCGCCCCTTCCACAACCCTTATTAGGCCCCAGGAACCCCATCCCCTGGGCTGAATTGTGTATTTAAGGGGAGGGGGTGTGCGGCCCCCATCACCAAGCCTTCTTGGGTCCTGGGGACTCCATCCCACAGGGCCAAATGCAATAAAAAGGGGGAAAGGTGCTGCATGACCCCTCTCCCCAAGCCTTATTAGGCCCCGGGGACTCCATCCCCAGTGGCCGAATTGCATTATTAAGGGGAGGGGCGTACCGCCTCCCTGTACCTTCTTGGGTCCCAGGAACCCCACCCCCTGGGGCCAAATTCTTAGAGGAAGTGGTGTGCCCCCCTTCCACCTCGAGCCTTATTAGGCTGGGGGATAACATCCTCCGGGACCAAAAGTAATTAAAAAAAATAAAAAAAAGAGGCGGGTCGTTCGTCCCCTCTCCAAGTCTTATTAGGCCCCCTGACCACATCCCCTGGGGCAGAAAAGATTAATTTAAGGAGGGGAGGGGGGCGTCTGCCCCCCCCACCCTCCTCAAACCTTCTTTGGCCCGGGGTCCCCATCCTCCAGGGCCACAGGTGGCACAAACTACTAGTTGGGGGTCACGAGGGGAGCCCCAGCTGGCTCCCCGCATAATGCAGGAGCCAGCATTGGCCACGAGGGGAGCCCCAGCTGGCTCCCCGCATAGTGCGGGAACCAGCATTGCTCCCACATGGAAAGAGCAGCTTGCTCTGCATACTCCCTCCAGGTGGGAGCAATATCTGTTTCCCTGCCTGCAGGGGTGCGGTCAGGAAAACAGAAGTCTGCTCCCACCTGCTTGAGCATTTTTAAAGCTCCTGCCAGATGGCAGCACAGATGCCTTCCCTGCCCGCGCAGCTGCAGGCAGGGAAGGCATTTTTCCTCCAACATGGCTGGAGATTTAAAAATTCTCCCACCAGGTGAGAGCAAACATATGTTTCCCTGCCCGCTCTAGTGCGGGCAGGGAAACTACTGTGTCTTGGGGGTGGGCTCCAGGGACAGAGAACTTGAGCAAACCTCAAGGGAATGGGTCACCAGGGCCTTTTAAGGCTCAGGGAGGGGGCCGTGCAGCCCCCATCACTTTAAAGTTGTGTTCCGTCCTCGGGGGATGGGGTTCCCGGGGACATTTGAGGATTGTGGAGGAGGGCTGCAGCCCTGTTGAATAAGGTCTTGGGGACTGGGGTCCCCGGGTCCTTTTTAGGCTCAGGGAGCTGGCTACGACCCTTCCCTTTATGATTTCAGCCTCAGGGATGGGGTCCTCGGGGCGAACCAAGGGTATGAGAGGGGGGGGTGGGTGCCCCCCTCTTCTTAATAAATGTACTGGGCCCAGGGGGATGGGCTCCCCAGGGCCACCATTGGCTCGGTGAAGGGGGCCCTACTCACGCACCCCTCACCAAATATTTAAATAAAAAAGTTGTGGGGTGGCATTTTTTTTTGCCACGATCCTGCTGGAGTCCACGGGATTGTGGCAAAACCTACCGTTTTTTTGTATTGTTCCCAGAGGGCAGGGGGTCTCTCTGGGTCCCCCTGCTTGGCATAGTGAGGCAGTTATCCCTACCCTGCCCCCTTATATTATTTTCACTTTTAAACTTCACTCCCCAAGTCCTGTAATGGCTGCTAGCAACATTTTTCTCAGGTTGCTGTCAGCCAATCAGAGCGCTCACTTCTGCTGGAGTCTGACTCTCATGAGAGCAAACTGGCCCCAAGAAAAAAAAAGCTCCCTTGCCAATCCGATGGCTCTATTTTTTTTAATATGGTTTGACCGACTCTTAGGAGAGTCCCTTGAACCCAACCGTCCAGATATACAAATATTTTTTAACCTCCTTTTTCAAAAACTACTGAACGAATTTACACCAAATCAACAAACAAAAAGAACATTCTATGGACCAAGATCCAGCTTCCTGCCAAATTTGGTGTCATTCTGTTCAGCAGTTTTTCAGGTAGTGCTTCTTAATTATTTATTTAAGAGTTTTGTATAGCGCTGGCCAGACCCGAAGGTATCGGAGCGCTTCACAACATTAGTGGTGACGAAGTTACACGATAGAAGCAGTAATACAAGCATTGATTTGTGACGAATCGAGAGTACATGGGCGCTTTACAAAGTTAATAGCAAAGAAAACTCAAAATATTACAGTGATATATACAATGACTTGTGACGTGGTCCGCTCTCAGAGAGTTCAACAGTATAGCAGTAATACATACACTGAGTCGAGACGAAGTCCTTTCGGGGAGGGGGAGACCCAGGAACGAGTCGGGGGTGGGTGGGGTGGAAGACTTAGTTATAAAGTGGCAGTGAGCAAGATTCAGCGATAGGGTGGCAGCTATCCATTCAGAAGAGACTGGTTAAGGTAGAGGTCCTTGAGCTGCCTCTTGAATTTTAAAAAGGAGGGGTTAGTCCTGATATGGATGAGGATGGAGTTCCAGATTCTGGGTGCATTTCCTGAGAAGGATCGAGATAGGGTTTTTTGTTTGTGCGTTTTCGGGGGAATGAGGAGTAGAGTGTTAGCACTACTAAGATTCCTTGCTGACCGGCCTTCTTTAGTTTGGAGGCCAAGTATGCAGGTTTCCCAGTGTGCAGGGCTTTGTGCGTGAGGCAGGCAGTTCTGAAATTGGCACACATTTAGATTGGGAGCCATTTTAGTTCTCTGAGTGTAGGCGAGATGTGTTAATATTTCTTCACTCCGGTGACCATTCTTGCTGCTGCATTAAGAGATGATCTGAGGGGAGCTAGGTGAGATTTTGCTGTTCCTGTGAGTGTTGCGCTGCCGTTCTAGTCCTGACAGGACTAGGGATTGGGTAGCCAGTTTGAGGTCATTGGGAGCGATGTAGGGTTTTATTTTGTTGAGTAATTTTAGGTTTAGGAAGGCGCTCTTTGCGGTGTTCTTGATGTGTTTGACCATGTCTAATTTTGGGTCCAGAGTGATTCCCAGTGATTTTACGGAGTCGGCTAGGGTGAGATTGCAGTTGAGAGCATCGATAGCTTTTAGCCATTCTGTGATTGGGGGGTTCTGTTCTTTGTTGGAAATGAGGAGGATTTCCGTTTTATCTTGGTTGAGTTTCAGGTGATTGAGGGATAACCAGTGTTGGACTTCTCTTAGAGTGTCATTTAATCTCTGGATGTCATCAATGGAGGAGGTCTCTAGATAGATCTGCATATCATCCGCATAGAGGTGGAAGGGGATGTTGGCTTTTTTGAGTAGTGTGGTGAGGGGTTCCATGTAGATGTTGAAGAGTTGTGGGGAGAGAACTGATCCTTGGGGGACCCCCTGCTGATGGAGAGTAGGTCAGACGTGAGGTTTTTGATTTTTTTTTGTTGGGTGCGGTTCTGCAGGAAGGAGGTAGACCACTGTAAGACCACCTCTTCTGCTCCGACTCTTTTCTCGGGGTACCTTAGTGAGAAGTTTGTGGTCAACCGTGTCGGAAGGCTGAATAGATTCAGGAGTATGAGTAAACAGCACCTATCCGTATCGAGAGATTTGTGGACATCATCTATTAAGTGTGATGATGGTTTGGAGCTGGAGATCATTTTGATGATCTCTGCTTTGGAGATGGAGTTGAAGGCTTTCCAGATGTTCGGTGGGTGCTTGGGTGTGGTATCTTCTGTTCATGGGAGCGTGCTTCTGTTGGGGGGACTGCTGCGATTGTCAAGGGAGAGCTCAATGTTGGCGATTTTGTCATTGAAGAAATTGGCAAAGTTATTACAAAGGTCTTTGGAGGGCTGCATTGAGGATAAAGGGGGCTTGGAAGTTTGTTGTTTGATGAGATTGAAGAGTTCTTTGGGTCTATTTTTAGCATTATCAAGGGCATCACAGAAGAAGGAGGTTTTCACTTTTTTGATGTTTTTTTAAATAATTCCTGCGTTCTGATTTGAGTTGATCAAGGAGGATTGTAGACGGGTTGTTTTGCCAGAGTCTTTCTGCAGCTCTTAGCTGTCTACTTTCAGAGTTTAAATCAGTGTTGAACCAGGCATGTTCCTGGCTCCTTTTAGTTTCTGTGGAGCCATTTGGTCCAGAATGGAGGTCATTGTTGTGTTGTAGTGTTCTTAAAGAAGTCTATGGCAAATGCATGGGGTTGTTGCGTTTTGGGACCCTACTTTTCTCTCTGCCCCCCTTGACGTATCATCCTGACACTTAATAAGAAGGAGCAAAGGTGGATGAACTTATCAAATGCTGCCACAGTTATCAGCAAAACAAAAAGCACTCTGTCTATGGAAAAGTCCTAACTGTAACTATCCAGTGACGACCACCTCGGATATATAAAAATGCTTGGAATGAAATGCCGGTTTGAAAGTAAAGTTTCTGATGAATCATCCCTTGCCGAGTGCATCTTCAATTTCTGGGCAAGACTTTGGGCACGGACACACACACACACACACACTGACACGGACACACACACAGACACAGACACACACAGACACACACACACACACACACACCCCCCCTTCAGGATATTTTGCTAGTTGCTGTTTTGTCCACAATAATTGGTAGGACGATATTTTGTCCACAATGTTCCAGTGGGTTACTATACAAGTACCCTTGCAACGTGGCATAAGGTAACCTCATATAACTCAGTGTCCGCAGAGACATAATCATACCTGTCAACTTACAAAATCACTTCAACGTTTGAGGAGGGGCAGGGCTCTGGAGGGGGCAGGACCTGGTGCCAAGAGCTATCTAAGACGCACTCTGCCCCTCAACAAGCCCGCCACCCCCTCCCAAAAAACAGAAAAAAACAAAGGGTCATCGAGGCTGTCACTGATGTCCTGGGGTGTTTTCACATCTTTTAATAGACATCCGCTGCTTCCAGCTATCGAAAACGAGCTAGAAATCTGTTGTTTACAGTAGTTTTCAGCTCGTTTTGCCTGCCACCATGTGATTTCGGCTCCTTACTGGGTGACCGTCTGAAGGGAGACGAAATCGTGTGACAGACAGGTATGCAGAATGTACGTCTATTGTGTACAGGACATATTTTACATACATATTGATAGTTGAGGGGTTGAAGGGTGTTCCATGGAGTCGTACAATTATAACAGGTCGAATATTTTGTTGAGTGTTTTGTTAGATCGCTTTCAAGCAGTAAAAAAAAAATGCAGATGCAACAGAACCTGGTATGCAACCATACATGAGTGAACCTTAACATTCATAGGTTTTAGCTAAATTCAGTATAGAAAAATAGAAGAAAGAAACTGACTACTTCGACAAAATGATTCCAATATTCAGTCCTGCCCTTAATCTTGGATTTTCCACTTGCCAACAGTGAAAAGTCCAACTTGGCAGCCCGAACTCTGGTTGTACGGACTGAATTGTTCATCTACTTCTCATACTGATTAAGTTGCGTGCGCCCACATTCCCAGCCACCATTCACGCATTGTAACTTCGACACCATGATGCAGTAAGTCTAAGATTATGATAAGATAAATTCTGACCTATCTGCTCTCTTATCACTATAACAGCATTTACTCATTCCAAAGGACGGTATGAGTATGGGTATAGAAGTGCCGCACGCAACGTATCACTGACGCTCATAACACCAAACACTCCTGTGCAGAAAGATGTGACTAATCCACTTGTAAGGGCGGTCACTAATCACTGAAGATAGGTGACAGGGAAGAACAAGCAGTAGCAAAGCCCGTAGGTCGCAATTCGGCCATGCAATTGGCTTTGCTAATGTTTTTTTGCTGATTGCACGTGTGTATGCATCAAGACTCATGCTTGGCTGGTAATATTTGAATTGGGGTTTATATTGCAAACGCATGCATCGTAACACATACATACACGTCACGTGGATGCTAGTGCATGCGCTGTGACGAACGAACTATTCTGCAATGGCAGACAGCCAAGTAAGAATGGTAAAATAAATGTTTAAAAAAAGGGAGAAAGCATGAAAATGGATGTGATGGTCCCAGCAGCACTTTGCAGCTGGTTGGCCCTAGTGGAAAATAAATAAATAAATAAAGAATTATGTTCAGCACAGGGAACGGGGCCCGACAGATTGGATATCAGGGAGGAAGAAATGAAGCGAGCACAGGAAAAACAAGGAGAGCGAGAGAGCAAAGAAACATGTACTCTGGTGAAGTGCGCGAAGTAAAATAAGAGCTCCCTTGACTAAGCAGTGCAAGGACGCAAGTCAGCTAATCAGACGGAAATATTCTGGGCGCAACAAACACAAGAAGGAGAAAAGTCATTGAATCAGAAGCACGCAGCTAGTATAGACAACTAAGCCATCCAATCACGAGGAAGGGGCTGACCCAAACCCACTCGAAGTATATTGAAAAGAACAGGTCTTTCTACAGACAGCTTTGGCCTAAAAATATCATGCCTTACCACTGGATAAGCAACAAAATCATGGAATAGTACTGAATGCCTTGACACACCATTTGTCAAAATTTCAGATCCTCGTTTGTTATAAGCAAACAATAACCTGTTATTTGAAACCATTTTCCCTTTTGCCAATGGCTTTGCTCGCCTTTTATTCCCTACTTCTGATGTGGTTACAATAATTCTGTCTCCACGGGACGCTCCCACATACATTACAAGGCATTTCCTATGTTTTTATTTTTATTTTGCAGGCCGTCCATGTAGGGGGTCGATAAGAATGTTTACCTCTTACAGGCACAACTAATGATCTAGTCCAGTGAGGACTCAAAAATCAAGCTGAGCTGTTTGTAGATGTCTTGTGTAATGATTAATGCCAGGGAGGTGAATGGGAAACTCACGAACCTGGAATCTGGGCGCCACCAGTGCGAGGATATTAAAAGCATGTGGCAAAATACAATTTTACCAGCCAGAGTCCTCCCCAGTAACCATAAACAGGTATTTTATTCACTTTAATTCATTATTTGGTGCCACAAAGGTAGCCTAAGGCTGAAGATTTAACTCACCTTAAGGAAGCACCACCCTTACCCTGGATTCTAATCCTGGCTTCTGTAATTGATTATAAAAAGAATATTGTGATCTGAGGCAAACCAATTTATGACCCTTTGCCTCGAATTGTGAGTATATATAATGTTACTACGTCGATAAAGGTGAGAATAGTCTGCCCAGCTCAACATCTCCCAGCCCACCCCTCATCAGGATTCTGTAAACTGCTGTAGCTTTAAGATGTCACCGGATGTTGAGGAGTCTGCGCTCCATGCATCTTTCCTCTGGTGGGGCTTCATCGCTGGAAGCTGGTCAGCAGTGTAGTGTCCTTACCAATGACCACAGACACTATATGTACTTTTGTTACGAGCTTTATTCTCTGACTCCTTGCTCGGTCCCCGTCCCTGCTGTAACTAACTCGCCTCCGGCTGTATCCCCGCCTCTTCCTCCTGGCCCCCTTGGCTCCGCCCCCACAACTACTATACCGCTCACTTCTACATCTCCCCCTTTGTTAACAAAACAAAATAACTGACTTGTTCATAGTTCTTCAATTAGTCGTTTTGGCCGTCGAATGTCTCGTCGAGGTCGGAGAAGTACGCTTCCTGATTCGGACTCAGGCTCTACGTGAGTATCATGTTGCTGCACCGCGACTGCCGGTTCAGGCCGTTCTCTCTCCTCACTCTCTGGTCGTCCCATCATCTTCTGGAGCGACTCTCTCATGCCTGGGGTGCATTTTTGAAAATGTGATACATTCCTGGTGATTCTCCTGCTGTCAGACTCTGCGGTCATCATGGTACCCTTTTGCTGGGTAATCGTCAAGGGCTCAGCTCTGAACTTGCAGTCTGTTTTCCTTTGCTGCTCCTGTTTAACTATGACACAGTCCCCTTCATGTATGGATGGTGATTTTGCCCTCCGTCTGGCGTCCGCATATGACTTCATTTTGTCTTTTCCAATTCAGTCAGCTGTTGTTACCTCCTGATGAACCCGGGCAGGTGAGACCGCTCTCAGCGCACCTTCCCAGGTAGGTATCCAAGTTCTGATTGGTCGCCCAAGCATTCGTGTGGCAGGGCACTTTCCTGTGGTGGCATGCGGTGTTGTTCTGTAAGCCCTTAGAACTTCGTTGAGAGCCACTTGAAGATCCCTTTTCTCGACTGTAGCCTGTTGAAAGGTCTTTTTGAGAGTGGCCATGAACCTTTCAATAGTCCCGTTGGCCTGCGGCCACAAGGGCATGACTTTACGGTGCCTGAAATTCAAATGCTTTGCGAATTCACTAAATTCGTGTCCATTAAAAGGAGGGCCATTATTCGTCTTGAGTTCTTTGGGAATACCCCATGCCGCAAACACTTCGTCTAACACCGCAATGGTGCTTGATGCACTGGTGGATGATATGAACTGGGCGAGTGGAAATCTTGAATATTCATCCATTATTGCCAGGACATATTTTCCCGACTGAAGAGGTCCATAAAAGTCCATGGCAAGTTCTTGCCACACTCCACTGGGCAGTTTTGTCATTTGCAGAGGAGCTGGGGGAGCTCCTTGACTGACAAGTTGACACTGGGGACAGTCTTTGAAGGTGAGTTCCACTATTTGATCCAAAAGCGGAAACCACACCCGCTCCCGGAGAGCTCTTTTTGTCGCGACCACTCCCCGGTGACCTTCATGGGCGAGATTGATGATGCCCTGGCGCAACTGTGTCGGAATGACGATCCGTTGGTCTCTCAGCAACAGACCTTCCGAGGTGGCAGAGAGTTCATCACTCACATGTCGGAATGCTTGCATTTCTTGTCGAATTGTGGGATCATTCCCTTCTTCTTCACTGTCATGTCTCCACCAATTAGTCTGCAGTCGGCGTAATACTTTCTGCAGGACGACGTCTTGCGCAGTGGCTTCTTGAATGGCTTCCAGAGGAACTGCGGGCGGCCGAGCTTGGCCCACCACAAAGTGGATGTATTCCTCGGCCATCGATGGTCGTGATGCCGGTGATGATAGAGGGTGTCGTGACATGTAGTCAGCCGGATTTGCTGACTTTCCCGGCTTGTGCAGTACTGTGTAGGTATATTCCTGTAGACGCAAACCCCACCGCTCAATCCGAGGTGGCATCTTTGACCTGGGGTTTCCAAAGATGGTGACAAGCGCCTGATGATCAGTCACCATGGTAAAATGTTTGCCATAGATAAAGACATGGAAATGTTCGCAGGCCCATACGACTGCCAGACTTTCCTTCTCTGGTTGAGAATACGCCTTCTCCATGTCCGACAAACTGCGACTGGCGTAGGCCACAATGTGCCGTTGATCGATGTCATTGTCATACTGAGCCAGAATTGCACCCAGGCACACAGGGCTAGCATCCACGGTTATCTCCGTCTTTCTCTTAGGACTGAAATAAGCTAAGTTGTCGGCAGACTCAACTGCACGTTTGATGTCTTGAAACGCCCGCTCACACTGAGGAGTCCAGACAAAAGGCTGTCCTAGCTTCGTAAGCGTTCGGAGGGGATGACTAATTGTGGCATAGTCCTTTATGTATCTGGCACAATAACTGGCCATGCCCAGAAACGATCGAATGTCACTGACATTCTGGGGACTCTTGGTGTCATTGAGCGCCATCACTTTTTCAGGGTCAGGCTTCATCCCAGCTCCAGAGAACACATGTCCAAAGAATTTGAGAGTGGCTTGATGAAATTCGCACTTGTCCTTGTTTAGGGTTAGATTAGCTTCCAAGAGAGCATGACATACCCGATCAAGAGCTTTATCATGTTCCTGAACATTTGACCCATACACGAGAATATCATCGCTGTAGTTCAACGTGTTGGGTATATGGTGTTTAGTCTGACGGATAGCCTCTTGAAAGATCTCCGCAGCCGAGGAAATACCAAAACTTAACCGTTTGTATCGGAACAGCCCCAAGTGAGTTGCAAATGTTGTTATGTATCTCGACTTTTCATGCAACTCCAGCTGATGGTATCCCTTATTCAAGTCGAGTTTCGAAAATACCCTGGCACCATTTAATGCAGAGATCATGTCACTCAGATGGGGCCCGGGGTGACGTTCCCTTTCGATGGCAGTGTTAGGAAGCCGCATGTCAACACATAGGCGCACCTTCCCTGGAGTGCTTTTCTTCGGCACAATAACTACCGGCGATACCCATGGTGTGGGACCGTCGGTCCGTTCAATGATGTCAGTTGCTAATAATTCCTGAAGTTCATCCTCCACTGCTTGCTGAAGGTGGACCGGCACTCGCCTGGGATGTTGTGCTACCGGTCTTATCTGTTCATTAATGTGAAGTCGAATTTGACATCTGTTCATCTTTCCCAGCCCGGTGAATAGCTTGGGGAATTTGTGTAAAATGTCCGGGTCATCACTAACCCTATACAGAATCTCAACTAAACGAAGGCGCTCTGCAGTGGGTAAGCTGAGAAGACAATCAGCCTCCGGGCCATCAATTACATGTATGAATGCCGGCACAGACATGGTCTGGTGCCTGAGTGTTGTTGGGAATTTTCCCAGACAGGGAAGAGGCTTCTTCGACATCCAGGTAAATACCTTGACGTATGCTGGACTCAAAAGCGGCGGTGGCTTCATTTTCTTGTATTCCGTCACGGGGATATAGTTCAGTGACGCTCCACTGTCCAGAACAAATTTTGTGGCGTGATTCCCTACACTTATATTTAGTCTCTGGTATTTCTTGAGCTGGTCAGGATCCGCGACCATACTTGCATATTCAATAGTGTATTCCGATTCCCGCGACCCTGATCGGGAATCCCTGGACAACGACCTCCTCGACCATTGGGATCTCTTTGATTCTCTGCTGGAATGCGAAGAGCCAGATGACGACTTTGGTCGATCTTGTACAGCTTTCGCATGGTGTCTGGTGTCAGAGCGAGTAGGCCTTGTCCTTTCACTCCTTCTTTCCATGTGATAGTCTCCACACATTGCTTCAAAATGATTAATCCGTCCACATTTCCTACATTGCTGGCCCATGGCTGGACAGGCATCCCTGTGTGGGAACTCGTGCCCGCACCGATAACATTTCCTCGAGCTGTTTTGTTTCTTGTCTCTCCAGCCTGACTCATGACTTCTACGCTCAGTGTCTCGCTGGCGAGAGGACGGTTGCGATCTGTGTTGTCGCTCTTTCGAGTGCCAGCGACTACGACTGGCCTGCACTCGGCATACCTGCTCCCTTCTATCAGTGCGCCCGGTCTCCATGCTCTTGGCGTGTTCCTCTGCTTGATCGTAAGCTCGGGTCATTTCCTCAATCTCCTCCAGATTATGACTCTTTCTTAATAGTCTTCCCCTAAGCGTCTCGGATTGACAGCCATCGATTATTTGTGATCTGATGGCATCATCTGTTGAGAACGCGTCAAATTCGCAGTACCTGGACAGTCGACGTAGTCTCGTTATAAATGTGCTCATCACTTCTTCCTTTCCTTGATGGGCTTGATGAAAAGCATATCTCTCGTAATCCACATTTCTCTTAGGTAGGAACTTTTTATTCAGAGCATCTCGCACCTTATCATAAGTTCCTGTATCTGCCGGCGGCAGTTCTTTGATTAACTTGCTAATTTCTTTACCCACGAGATTTCTCAGTGCAATCACTTTGTCTTCATCCTCTGTCACTTTTGATCCCTTTTAATAATATCTTCAAAGTCCTCGAGCCATTCCTGCCATCGGGGACCCATGCTCCCTCCAGTTGTCAGCGTAAGGGGTTCTGCGGGACGCAGGTGTGACACCCCCGTCAGGAGTGGTTTGACTTCATTTCTTTGTGGAGAGTTGTGGTTCGACATCTTGACAGTACGCTTTCGTTTCTCTCTTGTCTATGCTCGTGCTTGTTTGTTGCTTCCCGTTTGCTTTGTCCCGGGCTTATTTGTTATTTCCCCTTTGCATTAGCTTGTGCTTGTTTACTTGTTCAGGCCTTTTCCTCAGTCAATGCTTGTTTGTTTGGCCTTGCCTGACTTCAAAATGGCCGCCCATGAACTTCATAGGGGTGTCTTTCAAGGACGCCTGACTCCAAGATGGCCACCAAACAGAAACTCTCACACCCCTGAGATCTTGGCTGCAGTCTTTCTTCAGGCTCACCAAGCTTCATTTGGCACTCACCCGCAGCCACTTCCACAGGTGTCAGGACATCAGCAGTGTCTCACACAGTTGTTGGACACTTCACCCATCCAGGTAGGCTCGGGGTAGACTCCCGACTTTTTCTTTGTGTGCGTGCCGTTCCTCACGCATTGGGGTGAGCTTTTCTTTTTGTTCTTGGCGCGCAACAGCGCTCTTTATTCCACGAGGCTTCAACAGTGCCTTAAACACCTCCCGATCACCAGAGCAGCAAAGCAGGCTCGGGGTGGGCTCCCGACTTCTCCTCTTCACTTGCGTGCCAACTCGCACGCATCAGGGGTGAATCAGAATTTGGCGCGAACCGGCGCTCTGCTTCAGACGCCGTTTTCTTTCTTCACGCTACAGGGGACGGGACGCTCTTCCTGAGGTTCGATGGGTGGTGGGCTGCAGAATCCCACCCTCGTCGCCAGTTGTAGTGTCCTTACCAATGACCACAGACACTATATGTACTTTTGTTACGAGCTTTATTCTCTGGCTCTTTGCTCGGTCCCCGTCCCTGCTCTAACTAACTCGCCTCCAGCTGTATCCCCGCCTCTTCCTCCTGGCCCCCTTGGCTCCGCCCCCACAACTACTATACCACTCACTTCTACAAGCAGATGGACTCTTGGAGAACCCCCGAGATTCTGCCCTGCTACCCCTTCATACAGCATCCCTTCCGAATCCTTCAGTGGGTCCACTCCGTTCAATATCTCTGCCACCTTGTGGCCTCTTCCTACCCGTCAACTGCGGGCATCTAAGCGGGTGACAACTTTAAGCTTAATGGAGAATGGACACATTTTTGAAAGCTGATATAGGTTTGAAAAACGTGTGACGTCATTAAAGTCTATGAAGGCGTTTTGTCTCTCCGGCAGTGAATAAAAGTAAAAAGCGGAAGACACCCGCCAAATGCGTGTGAGTTGACAGGTGTGCCTCTTGCAAACACTACAGGGCTCCTGTCTAATAAAGCCCCTTCGCTTTCTCGTCCTGAGTGTGTTGTGTGTTTACAACCAGACCCTACGCACCGTACCCCCTCACGCTCCTCGGCCACGGACCCTGCCTGCCTCTGCTCATCTCTGGAGCTCCGTGCACCGAATCACACATCTAAAGTACACGCGGCGCCGCTCATAGAGGGGCGAGCCGTCTGCTCCTCGGCCACAGGAGCTTGAAATCGAATTTGAAGGATTCGCACTTTCTTCGCAGTGGATGTCGGCGCGGAAGCGATGGAATATAGAACTGCCGTTCCCTCTAAGAAAGATTTTTTTCATTATTCATTTCTTCAACATAGTTTCTCAGAGGCCGTGGATCTGTGTAAGCGGCAGTTCAAGTGTCACCCGCGGAATCTCTGACACCAGCTTCCTGTTCCACCGGAAGGAAAGGATTCAGCTCCTGGAATGACTGCAAGGAAATGACGTTTTCGCAGATCAGTCAAATTCATCTGCACTTCAGATAACCGAAAACTTAGACTTCTTCAGCCATCCTACATAAAAA